>NC_091477.1:102260244-103552692 GCF_036971445.1 Narcine bancroftii | reverse complement strand
AGGAGCTGAGGACAAGTAGAAGCAAGGTTTTTTTTAAACAAAAGGAGAATCATGTTATCTATATTTAAAAAGAACAAAGGTCAAGAGATGGCAGGACAGAACATATACTATATGACAGTGGAAACAAAATGTTACTGTAGCCGATTATTTTCCAACCTGCAGGAAAAGCCTTTGTATTCAGTTACTCCAATTTTGTTTTAATCCAGAAATTCAGATTGTTGTACTCCAGAGATAGCACCAGAAAAGAGAAGATACAAGTGTCATGGAATCTGGTTACAGAGATGAAGGAAGCCTACAGACAATAATCCTATCCAACAAGTACAATGTACCCTAATGAGAAGACCGTAGGGAGAACAAACCAAGGCAGAGAGGAGAAAGAACAGATATGTGTTACCAAGGGGGATTTCATAAAGAGGAAGGTAATGGTATTTACTAAGAAATCAGACAAGAACATCTCGTTGTCGATCAACAACAACGAGAACGAGATAGACAACAGACTCGCCAAGGCAAATAGCGCCTTTGGAAGACGACACAAAAGAGTCTGGAAAAACAACCAACTGAAAAACCTCACAAAGATTAGCGTATACAGAGCCGTTGTCATACCCACACTCCTGTTCGGCTCCGAATCATGGGTCCTCTACCAGCATCACCTACGGCTCCTAGAACGCTTCCACCAGCGTTGTCTCCGCTCCATCCTCAACATCCATTGGAGCGCTTTCATCCCTAACATCGAAGTACTCGAGATGGCAGAGGTCGACAGCATCGAGTCCACGCTGCTGAAGATCCAGCTGCGCTGGATGGGTCACGTCTCCAGAATGGAGGACCATCGCCTTCCCAAGATCGTGTTATATGGCGAGCTCTCCACTGGCCACCGTGACAGAGGTGCACCAAAGAAAAGGTACAAGGACTGCCTAAAGAAATCTCTTGCTGCCTGCCACATTGACCACCGCCAGTGGGCTGATATCGCCTCAAACCGTGCATCTTGCCGCCTCACAGTTTGGCGGGCAGCAACCTCCTTTGAAGAAGACCGCAGAGCCCACCTCACTGACAAAAGGCAAAGGAGGAAAAACCCAACACCTAACCCCAACCAACCAATTTTCCCCTGCAACCGCTGCAACCGTGTCGGCCTGTCCCGCATCGGACTTGTCAGCCACCAACGAGCCTGCAGCTGACGTGGACATTTACCCCCTCCATAAATCTTCGTCCGCGAAGCCAAGCCAAAGAAAGAAGAAGAGACAAGAACATGAAATGAAAAAAACTGTGGTATTCCTGGTATGGGGCTACTCAGGAACTGCTTGAGAAAGACAAAAGGCCAGGATTACTGCCTGAATCACACAAAATGTTGCACTAGAATAGGCAATAAGGGTTGCAGAGGAGATACCCTCTCCTTTCAAGGACTAATTATCAGTGCAAAAAACAGGAACGTGGCACAACTTCAGAACAAATTCTACATGAACAAAATATTTTACTTGAGAGGAGGGTGATAAATCTTTTAAAATATCAAATCAGGTGAGGGATGAAATGTTTAAAAAACCTACATTCAAATTCTAATAGAATAGGGAATTACAGAATAGATCAAAGTAAAAAAGCCTAAATGCCTAAAAAAAGCTTTCAGACAAGACTGCTTTATATTTCATTATATTTTTACAATGTACATAAAATAAAACATCAGACGCTATACAAACTGAATATACACATCATATTTGGAGACAGTGGCACTTTAACCCAGTTACCAACCACCAACTCACCGGCTAACAAGCCAGTGTGAACGTTCGCAAATTGCCGCGCAGGCGTCAGACCGCCTCGGGGACGACCCGTCTAGAGAGTGCGCCTCATCACAGATTATTTTGAATCAGCATACCAGTTATTCCAGTGTGAAATGGACAGGGAATATAACCATATAACCATTTACGGAGCAGAAACAGGCCATGTCGGCCTTTCGAGTCTGCACCGGTTCACTAGAACAACTCCACTAGTTCAAACCTCCCGCTCTCTGCCAATAACCCTCCAACCCCCTCACCTCCATGTACACATCCAACCTTCTCTTAAATATTATGAGTAATTTTTTTTCTAATGGGAGACAATACTTTATTTCATTAAACCATTCTTCTATGTTTACATTACTTCCTAATTTCCACATTTTAGTTATACCCTTTCTCAATACTGTCGTTGCTAGACTCAAATTTTTTTAATATTTATCTAGTTCCAACTTAATGTCTTCATCATGTGTATTACCCAACAAAAAAATTCTTGGATCTAATTTATCCTTCACTTTTAATATTTTCCCTAACGTAATACATAATACTTTCCAGAAATCTTTTACTTGCTGGACGATAGGCACCCTTTGTTCTGGGATGCCAGGCGCAGAGAACTGTTTAACATTAGTCCAGTGTGAACAGCAAAATCGCTATTTTGAACCGGTTTCAATGAACTGCAAATTTAGCCAATTTAAAAGTCGTGAAGAAGCAGGCACCGGCACAAAAGTATAAATAACTTATCTAGCTTTAATTCAGGTTATTAATAGAGGGAAAAACACAACCAAAGGCAAAAGATAGGACACATCCCAAACTTGGACAGCGGAAAGTGAAAATTACTGGAACCAAGACGATTTTCAAATTTGCAGCAAGTCTTTACATTCAGTTAAGTCCAAAAGAAAAATCGGCACTGAAATATTACAAGGTGCAATATATTTAGAAGTGATCGAAAGGGAATATGCACCAGGTGCACTTTAGAGATAACAGTGGCAATAGGAAAAAGTGATGCAGCCAGTGCGGCAGAAATAGAACGCATAGACAGAAGAAATATCGGCACAATTATAATAGTGGTGAACTGGGGATTGCAAAATAAGAAAAAGGGAGTTGAAGGAATAATTGTTCAGACAAATGGGGTATGTATGGGGGGGGCCGGGTGGGGGCAAGAATAAAACCCAGAGAACTATAAGTGAGAAATTACAATTTTCCTGTTATTAACAGCACAAAGATGATAGGTTAAGTAGAAAATGAAGTAGGCTTTCTACCATGTGTGAAAACCCAATAGGATTCACTGTACAATCTTACCCACACATCTGCCCTCAGCCCATTCCTCTCCTCCCCACCACCCACCTCACACGTAACTCCTCCCTATTCCTCACCTAACATCTCACTAGCCTCCACATTTAACATGTTATCCTCCATAATCTTTGGCTGGAATTCTCGTCATATTACAGTAAAATTAAGATTTTTCTAGATAAAGGTTTGAAGATGTTACCCTGACTGTAATATTTAAAAACTAGTGACCTTTCATGGATCAGATGCTGGGGGGGGGGAAGGGAAGGGGTGGATAAAACTATGAGAAAGACCTAAAGAGACTAAATAAGAAAAACAAGTCTTTTGTGAATGGGTCAAACAAGAATGGGCATAGATTTAAATTAAGTATTAGAAGGATCTCTTACTGTAAGGGCCACAGGGCGACACTAATGGAGACTCTTCATCTGCCTTGCGGCAGGCAGAAGGTAATAACATGTAGTATTACATGTTCTATGCCATTACATGACAAGAAAGGAATCTTGAATACAAGGAAAGTGTTTCCACCGAGACAATAAGTCTGGAATAAGAGGCAATACCATATCAAGTTTAAAAAAAATCTTGGATGCACATTTGAAGAACTGTGACCTGCAGGGCTTTGGATTTTCAATCAGGTACAACAGAAGATGTTGCCTATGTGGATTTTAGTAAGGACTTTGACAAGGTCCTTTGTAATAGGCTGATCAAGAAGATTAAGACACATGGGATACACGGTGACTTGATAGGCTGAATTCAAAATTGACTTGGATATAGAAGATGGAAGGTAATAGTAGATGGGTATTTCTCTGACTAGAGATCTGTGAACACTTGTGTTGGCAGATCAGTGCCAACTTCATGTTTGTGATATGTAGATAGGCTGATTAGTAAATTTGCAGACAACACAAAAATTGGCAGAGTTGTAAATAGTGAATAAGGTTGTTATAACACGAAATAGATCAGTTATGGATACTTACAGAAAAATGACAAATGAAGTTTAATCTGGACAAGAGTGAACTGTTGCATTTTGGGAGGTCAAAAGTAAGGGGAAAATGTGCCCTAAGTGACAGGTCCTTTAGGTGCATTCATGAACAGTGAGATCTTGAAGTGTGTCCATAACACCTTGAAAATGGCATCACAGATAGATAAGGAAGTTAAAAAAGATGTTTCTCACGCTTGCCCTCTTTGGTCAAGACACAGCTGTATAAAGTTTTGGGAGTGTTGTGAGCAGTTCTAATTCCTGCATTTCAGGAAACATGTGGAGGCTTTCGAGAGTACACAAGAAGTTCACTACGATATTATCTGGATTAGAGATTATTAGCTTGAAGGTGAGGTTTACTCTGGAGTGGGACTAATGGCAGAACTGACAAGAGTATTGAAATTGAGAAGTACAGAAAGGGTGGAAGATCAGATTCTTTTTCCCAGGGTGGAAGCTTCAAATATTCGATGTCATAGCTTTAAGGTCTGAAGGGAAAGGTTTGAAGGAAGTGTGCTAAGCAAGATTTTATTTTAAATAAAAGAGAGTAATAGGTGCCTGGAAATTGCTACTGGAAGTTTAGTTGAAGGAGATACAATAGTTATGTTCAAGAGGTATTTATATGTTCTTTCTACCGTCTTCAGGTACAAGGTTAAGAAGCCTGAAGTCCTGCATTTTTAGATTCAATAGTTCTCCCCCTTCCCCCAACAACTATCAGGCTCTTGAACGCCCCCACACTATCCTAAGCATAAACTAGCCTGGGACAAATGAAGGATTGAAACGTCACTTTTTTTCCCACCATTTTCAATTATGAATATTTATTAACCTCTCCTTTTATATTTATTATCTCTTACTCTCTTGACATATTGTGGTAATTTAATTTATCCCAATGTAGTTGGTACATCTTGAGCAGTTGCAGCAAGAAAAAAAATGTTGGTGTATCAGTGGTTCACACTTGTGACAACAGATCTCATCTCAATCTCAGAAACCAACTCACTATTTAAAAAGATTGTTTTTTTTTCCTTTTTTTTTTAAACCAAGATTAATTTCCCACATCATGGTCAAGAGGAGTTATAAGTGTATATTTAAAAGAATACAAGGAAATAATAAGCAAGATATTATACTATATATTTAGCGATCCATTAAGAATAGGTGCTGTTAGTGGACAACTATCATAATGCATTTTTCTTGAGTATAGAATATATTCAGGAATTATAGCCCAGTGAATTTACACAGTCTGTTTACTTAGTAAACGGAAAATCTAAAAACCAAAATTAATGAATAGAACATGGATTTCAAAAGCATAACCTTCCATGATCAACACGATTGAATAGAAAAAGTAGATAACAAGATTTCTTTAGATATAATTGGAATTTCCAAAGTGCCTTCCATAAGCTGCTACATAATAAATTAACAAATGACAGAATATGTGACATGAGGAAACATCAGTTAACACCAGATAACGGCTTCTAGGCAGATAGCTGTGTGAGGTTTTGCAAAGTTTTCCTGGAATCACAATTATTTGTAATATTTATATTCTTTAATTAAAAGCATTTACTAAATGTTGGATGACATACTAATAAGCATGTAGTCAATAATGAGTACTGCAACAAATTAATGTAAAATGCATATTTAATTAGAAAAATAATTTCAACAGAACGCGAGGTACTGAACTACATTTCACAATCAACAATGAACATCATTGCTCAGTAGTGGCTTTAAACACAATTGCGCAAAAATATTTGATGCGAGCAAGATCACAAGACTTGAAAATGTAAAAAAGGAATTGGGTACAGGAATAAAAAAGAATTTGAGATTATAAATACACTCATCTACATATTGAATACAAGCTTTGTCACCATACAACAGTAAAGAGATAGATGCATTGGAGGGAATTTAAAAAATGAGGTCACACCTACAAGGATGAAAAGGCAAGGTGCCTTTTTGAAAGAAAGGGGAGGGGTAACTTTTGATCATGAATTCTCAAGGAGCACCTTACCATTTCTGAGGGAAGAACAGAGCCAGCAATAAGTCACCAAAAAAATGAAATGGGCAATTCAAAAGATACTTATTTTCTCAGGATGATGAGGACATGGAATTTTCTAGCATAGGGAGTGGTTCAAGTAAATAGTAGAGAAGTACTTACCAACTGGCCAGATAAGCACCAGGGAGAGGGAAGAGAATATGCAGATAAGAGTTAGACATGACATGATGGGAGAAGACAAACACAGCATAAACGCTGACACAGGATGTTTAGGCTAAATGAGCCCTTTCCATCCTGCAGATTCCTTGTAATTTCATGTTTTGAATTTCTCTTAAATCTCATCTCTTTTCCACACCCCCCCCCCACCCCTTTAATTTATTTCATGCACCACCTAGCTTGAATTAACTGTATCAACTTGGTGAACCTCCTTTGCACCATCTCTAAAGATTCATCAATCTGACTGATGAAAAGAGGCACACTTCTGTTTTTGTTATTCACGCGTGCCCCAGGGGATTTTTAACAGTTACCAATTCCAACATTTTCAATGTTTGTTGACAAACTTAAATAGTAAGCATTGAAAGCATTATTCCAGAATACTTACACTTTTTTTCTATGTATAAAATTATTGTGTGCTGTGTGAGAAAAGTATTATGTGTGTATGTACATACTTGTTTAATTTATAAGAAACCCAAGGATACTGTTCATCAATCTCATACCCTGCTACGAAGCTACACCCCAGCCTGGCACTTCTGGTTTTGATGCTCTGGGACCTCCTTCCTGATGGTGATGGATGGTAAGGAATCCTCAATGATTCATTGACCCCTCTTTAAGCATTACTCCCAGTGAATCTCATCAATAGAGGAAAGGGAAATCCCAGTGACTTTGAGCATTTTTATGGTCTCTGACCAATGCTTTGCAGCTACCATACCACACAATGATGCAGCCAGACAGGACACTCAGTTGTTCTCCTGCAAAATGTTGTCAAGACAGGACCAGTGGGTTTGCCATCCTCATCTCCTGCAGACACCTCTCTCTGTAAGTGACTCATCATGGGACTTGAGATTCTGTTGCCAACCCAGACTGACTGTGGTCCTTCAGTCAAAATGTTCAGGATCCAGTAGCAAGCAGGAGTGACGAGTCCCAGTGAGGACAGCTTATGCATCAACCTGAGGAGTGATCCTGTTGAACGCCAAGCTGAAGTCAATGAACAGCAGCCTGGAGTACAAGGCAACATTCTCTAGGTAGGTCAAGACGGAGTGACTATGGCATTATATTTGGACTGGTTTGATACAAGATTACCTCTAATGACTGAGGAAATTTAACCTCAAATACTCTATCAAACTTCCACGGATGAACAGTGGAAAGTATGCTGACTAGTTCCATCACAACTGATTTAGGATTCAATGCCCAGGAACACAGAAGGCTCCAGAAGGTAGCAAATAGACTGGAACCAAGCACCCATCCAGTGAACACATCTATGTGAGGCGCTGTCTCATCAAGGCAGCCAACATGAGAAAGGACTCCATAACCCTGGCCTCAATCTCTTCTCACTGCTACCTTTAGGCAGAAGGTACAGAAGTCTGAAGACGAGCATCTCTAGGTTAAAAAAAAGTTTATTTCCAACAGCTATCAGTCTTTTGAACTTCCCCATTGTTATAGCAATCATGGGCTACACCACAAGCACAAAAGAACTGTCTGCACTTTTGCAATCACTTACTTTTCACAAGGACAAGTGAATATTGTCTATCTTCTGTATTGATCGTCTTTTTTTTAATTATGTCTAATACCATAGATTTTTTTTTAAAAAACAAAATACCTGTTCAGCTGCATACGTATACGAATTTCAGTGCACATGCAATGTACAATATTCATGACAATAAACTCATCAACAAATGCCAAGATAGTTCAGTTATGTAGTGTACATTCATAGAACGGTAAACCAATAAAAATTCAATTTGTACATTTACTTTCCTTCAACAAGCCCACATGGGTTTGAGTCACCACCACAGAGTGTCCATACACTGAGCAAGGACTTCCTTCAGGAAAATAATGATTACCATGAGGGTGAGAAAGATATATAGAACACTGATTATAAAGATCATACATTAAAAGCATTGATAAGTCAAAGATATTCAGTAAGGCTTTGAAATTAGTTAAGCTCTGGACTTTCACAAGGTAAATTTATATTTAATAAATACAAACAAAATTACTTACCCCTGTATCTATGGTATAGCTGTTCTAATCTCTTTCTATCCAACGAACCTTTCAGACTTTCCCGAACGTAAAGTTCTGGATTTTGAAAAAAATTGTCTGTAGCAACATCTAATTTCCAGTCATTCTGTGATAAACAACATACTGCAGTTTTCTCACTGGACTGTGTAAAGACCATAAACTGCCGCACTTTATCCTTCTGTGAGGACTTCAGCTTGTTCTGAAAAAAACCAAAAGGAACACATTGTAACGCTTGCTTTAAGTGAGTACTGTATTTATTGCCTCCCCCCATGTTTCACAAATATGCTCATATCTACTCATGCAAGTACAATCAAATTCCCATAACTCAGCACCAAAGACTATTCCACTATTTTTTTTTTTTAAAGACCAACTTTTTTCTCCATTCAATTTATTCACTGATGGGATGTACATGTCACCGGTGAGCCAGCATTTATGATCCATTCCCAAAATGCCGTTCAGAAGACTGAACCTTCACACAAAAAAAAGGTACTTCTTTGTTGTGGTCGTGAATAAACTGAGTGGCTCGCATTGACATTTCAGAAAGCTGCTAAAAGTCAGTTAGCTACAAGGCTGCTGTTCCATTTAGACTTACTTTTCTCAAGGGCAGAAGTTAGGTGTGCAACAACAATTCAGAAATTTCATTATCTTTTGAGACCAGATTTGTTGACTTCACTAATGGGGGGGGGGGGGGGGGGAAGTATTTGAATTGCTAATTGAGCAACATAACCACAATCTCTTCACAGAGATGCCATTACAAATATTCTGTTAAACATTAGTGAATTATTAACATCATTAGATTTATCATAAAATGTTACTTATTTCAATCACTTCTCTAAACTGTAAGCCCATCGAATTATAATTATGCATTGCATGCAAAAAGGTATCAGGATAAGGAATAGAAACAAAAGTTCAAAGGCCACTTTCTTTAACTCAGCTGCTTTAAATGAGCCATTAGTAAGAGCTTTACATTATTCATTTAGAAGATGAAAGACTCAAATTCATCCTGCTCAAATCATTTAACTCATCAGATCATGAAGGAACCCTGATAATACTAGGAAATCCTCAACAGAGGTCACTCCAAATCAATTTACCTGCAGGAAGCTAAATAAGGAAAATATGTAGAAAAATGTACAACAGATGCTTGAATCTAGAGCAAAAAATGAACACCTGGAAGAACTCAGTGGATCAAGCAGCAATTTTAAAGGCAAAGTAATGGTTGACATTTCAGGTTGGCAAAAGGATCCTAACCCAAAATATCAACTACTCCTTCTCTCAACAGATTCTGCCTGATCCACCAAGTTCTTCCAGATGTTCATTTTTTTTTGCTAGGACTCTAAATACATCTATCCAGCTCTTCAAAGATCAGTACAATTCTGACCTCTGTGTCTGGGCACTGCAACACAGAAGTCAGAGAAAGGCCGAAAGTAAGAATCTATCTACATGAAGAAAAATTAGAACTGATGATCAAAAGTTTATTCAGACATAGAAGTATTAAGGTACATAAGAAAGGAAATTCAAGAAATTAAGATGTTTAGAGCTACAAATGGGCTGAAAATAATTTTTGAAGAGACTCAACAGGCCAAAGCTGTAAAGCTGATTTCCTAATCTTGAATGATTGAAAATTATGGAGGCACAGATGGGTTGGGCAAAGAGGGATTGAAAACAAAGATGAGAATGGGAGAACATGCAAACATCACAGACAACACTCAACGTGGTGAGGGGAATTGATGAGAATGTGGAGAGAACATGGAATCAACGTAGGGTTAGTGCAGGTAGATGGCATGACTTGTGAAAGGGCATTTTTCTCCATCTATGTGAGAATGTTAAAAATCAAAGAAGTAGTGTGGCAGCAGATAAGTGAAGGGATCAGAAGATACAAAATTGGGCAGCAGCTTAAGAAGCTCACATCCAAGAAATGATGACAAATGAATGAAAGAGAAATAGCAATGATATGAAAAGATATCAGAGACCATTCAGAGGCAAGAATGCAATGGCAAAATAGGTATAAAAAAAACAAAGATAATCCAGGAAAGAATAAATCTTAATATATAGCAAAGTTACAAGTCAGAATGTAGCATGAAAATCAACATAAATAAGATTAAGTCAAAAAAAATCCTTGCCACAGTGGTCACAACAACCCAAAAAGCTGGAGTTCAAGTGTATTATCATCTGACTGTACACAGATAAGACGAAACTGTGATTCTCCAAATCCCAGCGCGCGCACACACACACAGAGCACAAATTAATCATATATATATATACATAGATAAAATTAAAAATAAAGATATTTAAGTATTTGGGATAATTCACTTAATTACAGTATCAGAGTACGAAAGAGGCTGCCTTCAGGAGAGCAAATCCAAGGAAAGCATCTGATCCGGATAGAGTACTTGGCCTGATACTTACCAATGTATTCACAGATATCCTCATCTGTTTCAAACTGGCCTCAATCGTACAGATGCCCAAAAAGTGTGTGGTAACTAAATGATCAGTGGCATTCACATACATAGTGATGAAGTATTTTGAGAGGCTGATGTTGAAGCACATCAGCTCCTGTGTGAGCGATCATAGGAGTACATTCCAGTTTGCCTACCGCAGCAACAGGTCGATGGCAAATGTCATCTCACTGGCTCTACACAAAGCTCTGGAACACTGGACAGTAAAGATGCATACATCAGGATGCTCTTTATCAACAACAGTTTGACATTCAACACCAACTTCCCCTCAAAGCTGATCAGCAAACTATAAGACCTGGGCCTCAATGCGTAATTAGGTTCTAGATTTTCTCACCTCCAGACAATAATTGTTGAGGATTAGCAAGAACATTTTCTTCACAATCTCCATAGTGGAGCACCACAGAGCTGCATTCTTAGCTCACTGATCTACTCGCTTTACACCCATGACTGTGTTTCCTAGTATGACAACCACACCATCTGTAAATTTGCTAACACAATGGTAGTAGGTTGTCTAAAAAGGGGCAATGAGTCAGCCTAGAGGAGAGAGATTGAAAACTTAGTCAAATGGTGTACCAATAACAACCTCGCACTCAATGCCACCAAAATCAAGGAACTGATTGTGAACTTCAGGAAGGGAAACCCAGAGGTGCATGATTCAACGATCATTGAGGGAAATCAGACGTGGAGAGGGTGTGCAAATTTATATTCTTGTGAGTCACTATCTCAGAGGATCTTTCCTGGACCCAACACCTTAACGTCATTGTGAAGTAAGCATGTCAGCACCTGTAGTTCCTCAGGAGATGACAGAGGTTTGTCGTAACATTGAAACTTTGGCAAACTTCTACAGATATGTAGTAGAAAATGCACTGTATGGCTGCATCATATCCAGGTATGGAGGCACCAATACCTCTGAACTGAAACCCCTGCAACAGGTAGTGGACATAACCCAGTACATCACAGAACAAACTCTTCCCATCATTGAGAAAATCTACATAGTACGCTGCTGTCAGAGAGTGGCAGCAATCAGCAAGGATCCACACCATCCAGGACATGCTCTGTTCTCAATGCTGCCATGAAGAAAGAGGTATAGGTGCAACAAGACTCTTACCACCAGGTTCAAGAACAGCTGCTAACGCTTCACCATCCAACTCCTAAACAATAAAATCAATTAGGGACTCTTTTCTCTTTGTTTCTCTCTTTGTACAAGTATCCTTTCTTAAGTACTTTTTTTTTGCACGATCGAAAAAGTAAAAATTCTGCCTGGCCCACAAGAAAAAGAATCTCAGGGTTGAAATGTGATGTCATATATGTACTCTGACAATAAATCTGAACTTTTGATTACAGGATACTGTTCATCAATCTCTTAGCCTGTGGGAAGAAGCTACTTCACAGTCTGGCAGTCCTGCATTTGATGCTCCTATACCTCCCTCTTGATTGATAAATAGCACAAAAAAATAATAGTATGACACGAAAATCCAATTAATAGAACATTCCTTTCATTTCTCTTAAAATATGCACAAAATCTAAAGCTGGTTCAATATATCTGGCAAGGCTTTGACATATTTACTTCAATAAAGACAAATAAAATATTAAAATAAAAGTATGACCTGGTTTGGCATTCAACTAAAATGACAACTTCACAATAACATTAGCATAATTCAAATCAAGTTATCACCATGCTAGATCTCACAACAGCATTTCTTCATGAGCTTTTGTCCTCTCCATTAGAAACCAAAAATAATATCCTGATGCCAAAAACAGAATTGATCCTGCACATCCCAATTACTACATCTATTTCTGTCCTGAAACCCAAGAGGCAGTGCATCTGACAACTGCACTTGGATCATTTACAAAGTTCAAAATTCACATGGAATGTTTGAACTAAATATTGTTACTGATCAATCATGATATTTAAGGAGGTAAGCAACTAAGAAAATAAATAACTAAAGTCAAATTATCAACAATTTCAATTAAATATGTCCTTAACTAGCTTATCAAGTAACAGTGCCTGAAATAGAATTTCTCTACATTGCCAAAGAATGTCAATTTAAAAAATCTTGGTCCACAGTATACCAGTCAGCTAATCAATCTTCAAAGATAATTGCATACTAGTCTTCAAAAGTAAAATCGTAGCTGCCATCAGCTTGAAAAAAATAATTAAGATATGATCTGTATGGACCAGAATTTTCTTCTCAAATATATTAATTAATATACATGTTACAATTAATAGCATCACAATATCAAAGGTGCACACTATGTTGACACCATAATTTCCAGCAAAAAATTCACAAAATCAATTAAATTTCTCTTTCTGCCTCATGTTGAAAAACGTGCAAAAATGAAAAAAATTTAAATCCTCAAAAGTGTAATTCATATGCGCAATATGCATTTAATATACTGCTCTTATATCTAGTTTATAATTTGAAAGTTTGATAGCAACACCAAGATAGCTACTGGGACAGAAAATGAATATTTCTTTTTCAAAACCATAAGATTTCACACTACAATGAAGTAATAAATTTGTTCCAAATGTTTAATAATCCTTAATCCAATCTGACTTTCTGTATCAGATTTTCTCCAAAATCGTAACTCCTTTTAGTTAAATGATTTCCACATGCCAATTAGATTCTCCAATTGTTGTTGTTTGGTGTCACATATATAGTGTATCTACCACCACCTTTTCCAGATACCTGTTAAGTCATATAAATCATCTGATAGTATCAGTTAGAATACTTTACAATTAGTGGGGGCATAACCCAATCATGTAGGCATCCTTACCTAATGTCCACACACACACAGATTTCCAAGTTAGGTGCAGGAACAACACTCAGGTACGAGTACCCCAGCATGTCTGTCCTTTCTAACCTCGTAACTCAAATTAATTGTAGGACCCCAAACTGCAAGATGGCTGAGATCCACCAACTCAGACCAGGATAATAAACTAGGACCATCCCAGGAAAAAGAAGCTAAAAACCAGAGTTAAAGATCAATGTAAAAAGTTCTGCAGTCTAATAACTCTGCACAATGATGATTTTGCTTCCTGAACACTTCTGGATATATTTTATGGATTTTGGGCTGTTGATCACAAAAAAATCTTTAAAATTTCCTAAGACATGCCATTTTTAGATACAACCCATTTTTGTGATTTCTGTCATATTTTAAGTCTACTTCAAGAATACAAAGCCATTAAGTGCATTATGTTATTGAAAATTCATTTTCTGCATTTGCACTTGGACTTCTTCCCTAGTGATCTTGGTGCAGTGATGAACATGGTGAAAAGTTTCATCAGGACATTGCGACCATAGGAAAAGCAGTATCATGGCAATTGGAATCCATCAATGCTGGCGAACTATTGTTGGACACTGACACGAGAGGCATCAGATGCTGAGTACAAATGAAAATCAGTGACAAAACATTTTTGGGTCAGTTGAACTAATGCAATACGTCAGCAGAATTGTGATTAAACACGATAAATTTAATAATATGTAATTAAATGTTTCTCCAACTACCTGTGTGATACAGTAAATCTGAAATTATCTTTGTTTAGCTTGAAGTTGTCTATCATAATCCCCTATATTTTCAGGGAGCAAACCTTTGGGAAAAAAAATTGTTGTCAGGTGTAATTTGCACAGCTGGGCACAAATGCACCATTAAAAACACTACAAACATGTCATATTTAAAAATCCAAAATCAGGAGGTCAAAATATGAAGAACAATTTTGAAAATGTTCTATTTTAATGCCAAGTGTTAGGTAATTCCCAAATTATAAAGAGCAAAAAAAGAGAAATCTTTTAATTCAATGCTAAGGTAGCAGATTTGAGGGAACTGGATTTCCTGGTCAACTAATGAAACAAACCAGTAATACAATCAAGAAATGTGTTGAGGTAAATATGACCAACTGCAGATGCTATAAAACTGGAGAAACACACAAAATGCTGGACGAACTCAGCATTCATGGAAGGCAAAAAATAATTGATGTTTCTTGCCAAGGGTTTTTTTTTTTAAATCAAGAATTGTGATGAAAATTGTTGAGAAATTTTCCATCAGCAACAAAACCCAAAGCCTTTCTGGATATTTTGTTAAATTCAACCCCACTATGTATATGCTTTTTTTTAAATAATAACAGGCATCGTTACCTGAGGTGGTACTCTGAAAATGTGAAGTGAGGAGTTCCTGGATGCTCAATTTATAGAGCAGTCGTGATACCCAACCAAATTAGCAGGCAAGAAAGAAGGGATATTGTACATTACAGTGTGATGGAAGATAAAATATTACATATGTGAGACATCCTTTTTGAGAAGTAGGATTAACATAGACAGAGTGTTTCTATCCAGTACATCTAGATCCGTGTGATCAAGTCTTGGCAACTTGCTGCAATGTATCTGTAGAGGATACCATGCAGGCTGGTGCACATATAGAAGAGTGAACATTTCAATTGATGAATCATGTGTCAATCAACTTGTCTGCTTTATTCTTAAGAATGTCCCAAAGGGACATTTCACAGCATTATAGTAAAAGAGGCTATTGTTATATTCCATGTTGCTGTCTTCAACATGAACATTTGGTGATGTGATATAAACTCTAAAGTGATTTACTACAATCTAGTTTACAATATGACAAGAAATAAAGGAAAGTATAAAATTAAAAGCTCATGTGTACAAAGTAGCCAAGAGGAGTGGGAAACTGAAGGATTGGGAAAATTTTAAAAGGCAATAAAGGACAACTAAATAAGAAAAGAGAAGAATTATGAAGGTAAATTAACAAAATATAAAAACATATAGCAAAACATTTTATAAATATATAAAATGGAAGAGGGTGGCTAGAGTCAACATAGGTCCCTTGGAAGATGATAAAGGGAAAGTGATATTGAGTAATGAAGAAATGGCCAAGGCATTGAACAGATATTTTGTGTCAGTCTTCACGGTGGAAGACACGTTCAGCATGTAAGAGTGGTGATAGGGATGCGAAGGGAGGGGAGGGCCTCGATAAAAATAATTGTTACAAAAGAAATAGTGATGAGCAAACTAATGGAACTGAAAGTGGACAAATCCCCTGGTCCTAATGGGATGCATCCCAGGGTAGTGGAGGAAATGGCAGGAGTTATAGTTGATACGGTGGCAGTCATTTACAAAAAATCTCTGGACAGGTCTTAGCAGATTGGAAGACAGCAAATGTCATGCCACTTTTTAAGAAGGGATGTAGGCAGAGATGGATAATTATCGACCAGTTAGCTTAACATCTGTAGTCAGGAAAATACTTCAACCTGCCATTAAGGATGAAATAGTGAGACATTTAGAACTAAGGGGTTCCATCAGGCAGACGCAGCATGGATTGGTGGAGGTCTTGTTTAACAAACTTGCTGGAGTTCTTTGAAGATATAATGGATGTGGTTGATAAGAGGGGAACAAGTTGATACTATATATTTGGATTTCCAAAAGGTGCTTGATAAAGTGCTGCACGAGACACATCAATAAAATGCAGATGAATGGAGTCGGGGAGAAGTATATTGGCATGGATTAAGGATTGATTAACTGACAGAAGGCAGAGAGTTGGGATAAATGGGTGCTTTTGTGATTGGCAGACAGAGGTAAGTGGGGAGTCACAGGGGTTGGTGCTGGGCCCACAGCTGTTCACTATTTACACTGATGATTTGGAAGAGGGAACATCATGTAGAGTAGCCAAGTTTATAAACGGTACTAAAATGAGTGGAAAAGCTGCAGAAGGATATAGTTAAGTTAGGTAAGTGGGCAAAGGTCTGGAAGATGGAATACAATGTTAGTAAATGCAAAGTCATCCACTTTCGTAGGAAAAATAGAAGAGCAGATCATTATTTAAATGGTGAAAAACTTCAGCAGGCTATAGTACAGAATGACTTGGGAGTGCTTGTGCATGAGTTGCAAAAAGTTGGGATGCAGGTACAAGAAGGTATTAAGAGGGCAAATGGAATATTGGCCTTCATCGCAAGAAGAATTGAATTCAAGAGCAGGGAGGTCATGCTACAACTCTACAAGGTACCGGTGAGGCCACACCTGGAGAATTGTGTTCATTTCTGGTCTCCATACTTGAGAAGGATATACTGGCCTTGGAGGCAGTCCAGATTGATCCCAGAGATGAGGGAGTTGACCTTTGAGGAAAGACTAAATCACCTGGGATAGTACTCACTCAAATTCAGAAGAATGAGAGGAGATCTTATAGAAACATATAAAAATTATGAGAGGTAGGAAAATTGTTTTCACTGGTAGGTGAGACGAAAACTAGAGGACACAGCCTCAAGATTCAGGGGAGTAGATTTAAGACAGAAATGAGGAAAAACTGTTTTGCCCAGAGAGTAGTGAATCTGCAGAATTCTCTACCCAGGGAAGCAGTTGAGGCTATTTCATTAAACATATTTAAGGTTCAGTTAGATAGATTTTTACATAAAAAAGGAATTAAAGGATAGGAGGAAAAGGCAGGTAGATGGAGTTGAGTCAATGATCAGCCATGATCTTATTGAATGGCAGAGTAGGCTCGATGGGTCGGATGGGCCTGCTCCTGTTCCTATTTCTTATGTTCTTAAATAAACAAGAAACAGAGAGAAAAAAAAACTACTTTCGCCCCACATTAACTCTGCAATTCATTAATAATCATCCAAGTTTAAAAAGGCCAGTCACAAAAATTCCTGACGCATTCCAAGGCTCTTTGCTTCTTGCCACCCTCATCAAAATGTCAAGGATTCAAATTGTTTAGTTTCCTCCTATTTTGCTGGTACGTGGATCAACTGAGAAGGGAGCATCGGACGAATTATTTTTTTTTTAAGTTTTACATTTCATTCTCGCAATTCAAGAGAATGTTAAAAAACTTTAATTCTAAAGTAACTTGTCCTTCGTTCATACTTTTGTGTTTGGAGGTGGGGGGGAAAGAGGAAGAGAGAGACACAGAAAAGCTCAAATTCTTGTGGGGGGGAGGAAGAGAGAATGTTAAAACTTTAATTCTAAAGTAACTTGTCCTTCGTTAATACTTTTTTGTTTGAAGATGGGGAAGAGGAAGAGAGAGACACAGAAAAGTTCAAATTCTTGGGGTGGCGGAGGAAGAGAGAATGTTAAAACTTTAATTCTAAGGTAACTTGTCCTTCGTTCATACTTTTGTGTTTGGAGGTGGGGGGGAAAGAGGAAGAGCGAGACACAGAAAAGCTCAAATTCTTGGGGGGGTGGGGGAGGAAGAGAGACAGAATTGGGTAACAGATACAAAAGCTTAAATTCTTGGGGGGGTGGGGGAGGAAGAGAGACAAAATTGGGCAACAGATACAAAAGTTTAAATTCTTGGGAGGGGCGTGGGGGAGGAAGAGAGAGACACAGAATTGGGCAATAGATAGAAAAGCTCAAATTCTTGTGGGGGGGTGGGGGAGGAAGAGACACAGAATTGGGCAACAGATACAAAAGCTTAAATTCTTGGGGGGGGGAGGAAGAGAGACAGAATTGGGCAAAAGATACAAAAGCTTAAATTCTTGGGGGGGGGAGGAAGAGAGAGACACAGAATTGGGCAATAGATAGAAAAGCTCAAATTCTTGTGGGGGGGGTGGGGGAGGAAGAGACACAGAATTGGGCAACAGATACAAAAGCTTAAATTCTTGGGGGGGGGGAGGAAGAGAGAGACACAGAATTGGGCAATAGATAGAAAAGCTCAAATTCTGGGGGCTGAATTCCTCTGGAAGCTCCATTCATTCAGGCTGACCAAACTTAAAAATATAGTCCTGTTGGACTGGTCACAAAAATCAAAGGGAAGAGCAGTTACAGCCACGACGTGAAAATGTACTTCCCACAATCGCTCCAACTGAAGTAAAGCAGTTGAAGGATCCCCAAGAACTGGATTTACGAGTGACATTAACAAGCTATGATGTACATTTATAAAAAGCAACTGGCTAGTTCTATTTATGATGGGAGTCAAGCCCAAGGAACCCTCTGCAGTGACGCAGTTGAGAGGAGGAAGGCAGCAAAAAAAGGGGAACAGATCATTCAAAAAGGCACCGAAATCCGGTACTTTTATAACCCAGGAAGAGAAAAGCAGGGTTGGCTTTAAAAAAAATAAACCAGCCCGAACGCAGGCACAAGGCGCTCCGTGAAACCACCGGGCGGGGAGAAGTGAACCCGGCTTCAGGGCCGGGCCGGCCCGTTTAAAAATAAACCCTGAACCCACCCCCCCCAACCAAAAACTCTAGTCCCCCCCCACCCGGCCCACCTCCGTCCCGCGTAGGCCTCGACAAGCAGCGGCCCTCGAGTGAGGAGGGCGCCGGCCACTTTTTCCACAGGCCGAGCGCCGCTGCCACCACCAGGGCCCGTCTCGCGGGCTCGAGAGGCCAGTTTCCCCCCCCCCCCCGGAAAGTCCGCGGAGAAAGGCGCCAAAGCCGAGGGGCGCCGGGCTCGGGCCGAGGGCTCAGGCCCGGAGGGGGCCGCCGTCGAGAGGTGCCAGTCCCGTCCCCCCCCCACCCCCATCCCCCGCCCGGCTATCAACGCGCACGATCGCCCAGGGAAACACTCACCATCTTCAAGCGCTCGGGCCTCTTATTAAAAAAATAATATATATTAAAAAAAGAAAAAAAAAACGGACAATTAGTAGTCACCGTGGGTGACACTCATGCGCAGTGCAGCGCACTCCCCCCCCCCCCCCCTCCCCTCCTTCCTCCCGCCCGCTCGGCACACACGGAAAGTTGTCGGGAGACTCGGAGCCGCTCGCTCGCTCGCTGCCTGCCTGCAGCCCGGGCGGTGCGGCCACGGGACGGGGGCGGGGGTGGGGGCGGGGGCTGAGCCAAACTTCACCTCTCTCCCCCCCCCCCCCCCCCAACTCCTCCTCGACTCCACTCTGTCCCGTTACAGCCAACAACACCCTCCCCTCTCCTCCTCCATGCAGCCGGGCACAAGCGCTACTCATTCAAAGGCTCCGAGCCTGAGGGCGAAGTGTGGACGTTTATTTTGGGTTCTGCAGCAGGAGGAGGTGAAAGGACTTTTATGTACAAAATGTGCCTCAAACGCGCACACGCCAAGCTTGAGATGGGCAAAGGGGGAGAAGGGGGGGGGATTGCCAGCGTTCACCCTGCGTCAAAGAAGCGTGGGAGGGACTTTCTACGTGCAAAAGCACGGGAAATTTAAACTCTCCAACTGCACAAAGTGTCTTCACGTTTCCCCTGGGCTCCAGGGCCGTTCTCTGTCAGATAGGTCCCAATCCCACGGGTGGAAATTAATCGATCCCCTCCCCGCCCTAATCCTCCACGTCTTTTGTTCGGTCGCCTGCCTGCTCTTTCCTCACAGCCCGAGGAAGGGCTCCAGGGCCGTTCTCTGTCAGATAGGTCCCAATCCCACGGGTGGAAATTAATCGATCCCCTCCCCGCCCTAATCCTCCACGTCTTTCGTTCGGTCGCCTGCCTGCTCTTTGCTCACAGCCCGAGGAAGGGCTCAGGGCCGAAACGTCGGGAACATAGCTTTCTTTCTCCCTGCCCATGGACGCTGCGAGTTCCCTCCTGTCCAATCTGCAAACTTTTCGTGTTTTACTCCAGATCGACGACTCAATCTCCAAACGCCCTTTAAAATGAGAAGATGGGATCTCGCCACTCGTGTTATACACCCGAGGGTGTTGGGACAGGATTTCCTTGGTAACTATAAGGTGAGACGTCTCTCAGTGGGTCAATATCTCGCTACTTCATCAAACTTCATCAAGTCGGTTCTTTTTCCGCTGTCAGCTTCAGAACGACACGATTTGTGCGCGTACCTGACCATAATTTTTCAGATATGACGGTGACCCCATTTGAAAATGCCCCTACCCATTTTGTCTTGGGACAAAATCTAACCAGATTTATGTTGTTGTCTGGACATCATGAAGTTGGATCTATCAAAGAGTACCACAGTTGCAAAACGCGATCCAAATAGAACAAATACATTTTTTAGATTTAGGATATACACCTGTTGCTCAAATGCCACCCAGGCATTTCACCAGTTGGCGCTACTTTGACCGATCAAAATTAACAGCGACCTTTTTCAAAGAAGCACTCGGTCCATTTGCATCCCACGACTGAAATTGGAATCACTATTTGGATGCGCTGACTGAGTGGATTGCAGGAATGGAAGTGAAAATTTCCCTAAATATTTCGAAATAGACACAATACTTGCACTTAAAGGGCAACTTCCGTTACGTGAAATAATCTTGAAGATTACTGCCGTCGTATATTAACTTTAAATTTGCTAATGTTACGCCAATTAATGTCAGTATAATTAAATTTACTACCTACTGGGAAAGAGTTCGGCCGTTACGGCCAAATGAACAGAACCCTTGGGGATAACCAAGCAAATTATAATCTCCCAAGTGAAATATAATTTTTTTAAAATGTCACTAGCCTTTTTCAAGCGGAGTAAACGCATTTAAGGTAAACATTTCGCCATATAATTTTACCAAGAAACAAAACTGTTTTATTTTCGTATTTAACCCACTTTGAACCAGACAAATAGTGGCCCTCAGCGAGTTACCTGAATATAAAGTCATCAGACACCCTTTTTTTCTGCATTTCCAATAAATGACAAAAGTTACTCAATATACCGGAATTCCTCAAACGAGATTAGGTTTTTATATTTCAGACAATGGGGAACAGAGGGGAAAATGACATTCTCAAAATGGAATTCCGTTGAAAAACCTATGTTTAATACACGACCCGCATTTATTCTCGACAATGGTGTTTACCAAAGTGTGAATCTGATGTGCAAGCCTTTTTTTGAAGACATTTTCAAGTAAAAATGGAACTGGATTATCCAGTTAACTCGCGCCTAAAAGGAATTGGGTGGGTAAATATTTTCTTTGCATCATTTACGGGGAATGTTAAAATATGAAGATATAGGTAAATCATTAAAAAGTCGGTTTGTAATGTAACGGATTTTCCGTGGCATGCAATGACGGTACATGAGGAGATAATTATGCAGAGCAAGTATATGAAGCCTTGGAGCCAAATAAAAGGTCTTGATAAAGGATTCAGACCTGAAACAATGACTGGCCGTTTCTACCCGTGAATGCTGTCTTATCTGGGGAGTTCCTTCAGCAATTCGTTGTCTGCTCAAGATTCCAGTGTCTGCAGCTTTTGTGTTTCTCTCCAGCCTTCTAACTGACCTGATAATTAACTAATAACGTTGATTTGAAAATGTATGAGAATTGCGCGTTCCATGTCAAAGATCAATTTTCTGCTTTCATGGCATCTCGTGTGCGACTAGTGTGAGATTTGAAGAAAATTATTATTATTTTTTTCGAGAACTTTTTAATTTAGGTAGAGTGCGATGTTTTCTTGCGTCAATATAGTTACATTACAAATTGGCATGGAGTTATAGAGAACAGAAACAAGCCCTTCGTCCCGCTGCGTTCATACTGGCCTTTGTGCCCGTCCTCACTAACCACATTTGTCTTCATTAGGTCCATGTCCTTGCACCCTTGTCTATTTATGCCTTGTCGTAACGTCTCTCAAGCTTGGTGATTGTATCTGACTCCACAATTTCCTCTGGCAGCAGATTCCATACCATTGTACAATAAAAACCGTTCCCCTCACACCCCCTTTAAAACTTCTTCCCCTCATCTTAAACTGAGTCCTTTGTGTTTGATACTCCACAGTGGGAAAGTGAATCGACGCCCATTTTAGCTTTATACACCTATAGGAGACAACTTCCTCGGTCTCCTTCACTCCATGCATATCCGTTCTTGCATGCTAATTGCAGTCCATGACGTTTATGGCATAACATATTATCAACAAAATATTAAATATAATATACATGATATATATGCGATTTTCTTCCATATATTTGTTTCCGTGTTGCATCAAACTACATAATTCTGTAATGATTTCAACCCATACTTTCAAAATGTAGGTAACATATTGAATTAAGTATCAAAAGCCACAAAGCCTTCGCAACGTGCATATTCTGTCCCGCTGGAAAGGAAGGTTGGAAACCTATCCAGCTGGCAGTCCTTTATACAACACACCTACTCCAGATTCCACAGATGCTCTTGAAAAGTCCAATAATATCCAAGAATTGACTTAGAACATGAACTATGAAAGAAATTACCTCCTCGATTTTTGAACAACCAAAGTCATCTGAACTTTCATTCTCAACCTTGGTCTTAAAGTCAGTTTTACTGCTCACCGTCCTTGTGCTGCGAGTTGAAAGATCCACGCGAGGCATTATATAATCAATGATGATCTTGATCGGGGAATTGATAATCAAGTAATTATCAGCACGAAGCATAGACGTTAGGATCTCCCCATCTTTTAAAAGATACAAAAAGGATACATTAGTAACAATCAACAAACGAGCAGCCGTTTCTTATAGACTTAACTGCATTTGAATTTGTCAAAGTATAAGAAGACAAAACAAATAACATTTTATCCTTTATTTGACATCCATTTGTTGACATAATTTATTGATCGAGTCTGGTGTCGCGATATTGGCTTAATCCGATCTGAATTTTCATAAGGTTGAAGAAATTCCCTGCAATTTTCAAGTTTAAGTTTATTGGCATCTGATGACAGATATACAACCCGACGACATAGCGTATCTCCGACTCCGGACCATTATGTTCTTTTTTATATTTTTTTCTGGCTACAGAAAGCGTTTACAAGCTGTGATACTTGCCAAAGGGGGTGTGACTAAGTACTGACCATGCAGGGCGCCCAAACTTTTTTCTTCAGGCCTTTTCTTTTTTTTGTTTATTTTTGAAATTGTAAAAGATGGAAATAAAAAACTAATCTTGCTTAAAATATTTTTGAAATATGTCATTTTTAACTTTATGCCTTTTGGAAATCAGGTAATCTTTTACTCACAGCTATTCACAGTAACAGAAATTTTGTACATATCACACTGTATACTTGTATGTATGTATGTATCTCTTTCTCTCTCTCTCTCTCTCTCTCTCTCTCTCTAAATATAAAATGGCCCAGAATTGGAGATATGCTATGTCACTATGTATAGTTTGTTCAACATTTCTGTTACTGTGAATAGTTAAGTAAGTAGAAGAAGAACCATCACCAAAAGTCATATCTTTAACTTTATGGCATTATACAATTTTAGAGTGGAAAAAAAGAAAGGAGCACCTTTCAAAGGTTTGGGCACCCCAAGAGATTTGAATTCTCAGATAACTTTTACCAAGGTCTCAGACTTAATTAGCTTGTTAGGCCTATAGCTTGTTCACAGTCATTGTTAGGAAAGGCAAGGTGATGCAAATTTCAAAGCTTTATAATTAATCTGACTCCTTAAACCTTGTCCCAACAATCAGCAGACATAGGCTCCTCTAAGCAGCTGACGAGCACACCAAAAATTAAACTAAATGATGCCCATAAAGCAGGAGATGGCTATAAGAAGATAGAAAAACATTTTCAGGTGGCCGTTTCATCAGTTCATAATTTTTACATTTTTTTTAGACATATAGCATGGTAGCAGGCCATTTCAGCCCATGAGTCTGTGCTGCCCAATTTACACCCCATGAAACTACACCCCAGGTATGTTTTGAATGGTGGGAGGAAACCAGTGCCACCAGAGTAAACCCACGCATGCACATGGAGAATGTACAAACTCCTTACAGACAGCACAGGACTCAAACCCAGGTCCAGTCCCAATTGCTGGCGCTGTTAAGGTGGTTCACTAACCATTATGTCCACCATTCCAATGGCAGGTAACAGGGTCTAGAACACGAAAAAAACGTTCTGAGAGAACTGCTCATAGAATTGCTAGAAAGGCAAATCAAAACCCCCCATTTGACTGCAAAAGACCTTCAGGAAGAGTTAGGAGACTCTGGAGTTCTATTGTGCAGTGACATCTGCACAAATATGACCTTCATGGAAGGGTCATCAGAAGAAAACCTTTCCTGCATCCCAACAACAAAATTCAGCATCAGAAATTTGTAAAGGAACATCTAAACAAGCCTGATGAATTTTGGAAACAAGTCCTGTGGACTGATGAAGTTAAAATAGAACTTTTTGGCTGTAATGGTATGTTTGGAGAAAAAAAAGATTCAGAATTTCATGAAAAGAATGTCTCTCCAACTGTTAAGCAGGAGGGTGGATTGATAAAGCTTTGGGCTTGTGTTGCAGCCAGTGGCATGGAGAATATTTCAGTGGTAGAAAGAAGAATCAATGAATTAGGTACTTGCAAATTCTGGAAGCAAACATCACACCATCGGTAAAAAAGCTGAAGATGAAAAAAGAATGGCTTCTACAATAGGATAATGATCCTAAGCACAACTCAAGAGGTGCAAGCTGAAGATTTTGCCATGGCCCTCACAGGCCCTCAATCTGAACATCATCGAAAATTTTTGGATAGACCTCAAAAGAGAACTGCATGCAAGATGGCCTAAGAATCTCACAGAACTGGATGCATTTCGCAAGAAAGAATGGGTGAAAATCCCCCCAAAAATAAATGAAAGACTTTTAGCTGCCTACAGAAAATGTTTACAAACTGTGATACTTGCCAAAGGAGGTGTTACTAAATACTGACAATGCAAGATGTCCAAATGTCTGCTTCGGGCCATTTTCCTTTTTTGTTGTTATGGAACTGTAAAAGATGAAATTAAAAACTAATATTGCTTAAAATATTAAAGAATTGCATCATCTTTAACTTTATAGATTTTGGGAATGAGGACATCTTTTACTCTTTGTGTGTAAGAGAGAGAGAGAGAGTGTGAGTGTGTATATATATATAAAATGTAATGATTTCTAAGATTGTTCAACAGTCTCACTGCCTGCAGGAAGAAGCTGTTCCTAGCCTCTTGGCAGTCCT
This sequence comes from Narcine bancroftii, assembly GCF_036971445.1. Classification (NCBI taxonomy): domain Eukaryota; kingdom Metazoa; phylum Chordata; class Chondrichthyes; order Torpediniformes; family Narcinidae; genus Narcine; species Narcine bancroftii. Next base: position 103,527,235 of record NC_091477.1, on the reverse strand, counting down.
GGATTTTATGCTCCTGTACCTTTTCCTTGAAGGTAGTGTCTCAAAGATAATGCAAGATGGATGGTAAGGGTCTTCAATAATTCTCATGGCCCTCTTAAGCACCACTCCCTGAAGATATCGTCCATAGTGGGAATGGGGACCCCAGTGATCTCAGCAGTTTTAATCACCCTCAGCATTTGACCTCTGATCTGTTGCTTTGCCAGCCAGGACACTCTACAGTGCTCCTGTAGAACTATGGTGGCTGGTAGCCTTGCCCTCCTCAACCTCCTTAAGAAATGCAGGCACTATTGCCCTTCCTGACTAATGAGGAGGTGCTGGGGGTCCAGGACAGGTGATCTTTTAAATGGACACCATGGAATTTTATGCTTTCTACCACTGAGCCATTGATATATCCTAGGGAGTGGTTCTTCTTCTTCCCCATGTGTATGTTGAGACTCAGGTTGTTGGTCTTGCACCACTATACAATCCTTTCAATCTCCTCTCTGTAAGCTGATTCATCATTATTGCCAATGAGGCAAACTACCACCAGCAAACTTGATGTTTCTGTTGGAGATGAACCTGGTAGTACAGTCCTGAGTTAGCAGTATGAGCAGTAAGGGCTGAGCATGCAGTCATGTGGTGTACCAGTGCTCAGTGTGATGGAGCTTGGGGTTTTGCTGCCAATCCAAACAGACTGTGGCCTTTCAATCCAGTTGCAAAGAGGGGCATTGAGTCCCCAGGAGGACAGTTGATCCACCAGCCTCTGAGGTATGGTTGTCTTCAATGACAAGCTGAAGTCCATGAATAACAATCAGCCTCAGAAAATAATCTGACTCCCAGCTTTATTGGATATTTTTATTTTGAAAAATTGCTTTCAGAAAAAAGCTTTTAAACTTTATGTATGCTAGCTCATTAAGTAATCTCATTTCTGCCTCTGGAGTAAGACAAGAATGTCTGCAGACACTGTGATTGAAATAAAGCTGAATGTGCCATTATTGTCACGTGATACTACATTTTAGAATGTCCATACATAGAGTCACCACTTTCTCCAGTACCCCTCACAGAAACCTACAGCGCCTGATGTTCCTCTCTCCCCTCCAAGTACTGACCATTCCTGATTCTGTTTTAGCTTCCGAGATGAGACAATCTTAGGTGTATTCAGACTATTAGGTGCTGTTGGTAAAACACAATGCTGGGAAAACTCAGGAGATCAAACAATGTACAACTATAAATATAAATAAAAATATAAAGATGCATAACCAGCGTTTCATCAAGGTATAATTTATTTCCGTTTCTGCTTGTGGTTTATTAGAAAGATTTTGATGCAATCACAACTGAACATACATTCCACAAAAATCCTTGGATTTTGCCAGTGCTGTACTTTGATAATTACAATAAACAAATCCACGTCTTATCAGAGAAAGTGAAGTGTAAATTAAAACTATTACAACTGCCATGTAATTTTAATATTTTATTACATTAAGTTTTTTTCCCCTGCACATTGCCATGTTTTTTCAGAGAATTAGATGGAATGACTGCAAAAGGAATACTCTGGCACGTGGACATCTCACAATGCAGCATCGCCCACTGGGTAATATTGGCTGGAGTCCTTTGAGAAGCTGATGTAAAGCTTTATAACTCTTTTTCAGTGGCATCCAGAATTATAGATAAAATAAAAAATAAAGATTTACCTACTTTGGGTCCAAAATTCAAACAGAACCAAATGTTCTTCTCTCACACATGTAAGGGTTTGTTTGACTTGACAATCTCAACCTTTATTTGTCTAAGTCGACATTGGTAAAACAGAAACTTTAAATAGCCTTGTTTTTTTTTAAATCTACAGTCTACTCGAACCGACCACTGTCAATGGACATTGCATAACCAGCTTGCAGACTGGGCGGGGTTTCTGGAGTCCAGACACTGGCGCGGATACTCGATGCGGTCGAGGAAACCGTGGCTTCGTATTCAAGGTTCTTGGAGCCTATTGCAATGGAGAGGTACGAGGCTGCCATGGTCCTTGGAGCACTCGGGAATGCCATGGGGTATTACAATGTTTGTCATCAGTGCAACAAAGCTGGAGTGAAACTGAACGAGTCTGATTTATCAGCCAAGATTGACACAATGATTTTAAAATCATTTCAGTGGAGGGCTCCATTTGATACTCTCATGCACATGGCGACTGCCGAAGCGTTAACTTCTGGTGAGTTTTTTTATAAAATCCCTTTTCCAGTGGTTTGCTCTTGCCTCCTTTCTGTCCCGATTAATTGAAGTGTCGCGATCCATCAGCTCCTTGGACGAACACAGTTCGTCCACACACTTATCTCCTTACCTGACGCGAAACATTTCTTTCCATGGATGCTCCCTGAGTCCCTCCACCTTCCCGTTGTTTGCTCCATCTTCCTGTGGTGTTCAGAATGCAGACAGAAAGTTCGAAAAGAGAGTTCGTGGCTTCCTTGCTCCATTTATTACTCACCCCTTGCTTCGGAAGACTTCACAATAACTTGGAGCCTTTACTTGCAACTTTGACTGTCATCAGTTAACTAACTAACTTTGCCTCCAAAGGCCGCAACCTTTCGAGTACGTTCAATACATTCCAAAACCGAAACAGAAATCCCCAAAAGAATGCTCTCCTTGGTCTGGAGTTGAATATGACCTTCATTTCAATGCCCCGAACAAGGAACGCCCTGAAGTAGTTCGGAAACGAGACCAGAAGTTAGCACAATAAATAGCGTTTCTTTAACCAGTTACATTTCCAAAGATTACACCATTTGAAGACACAACTTTAAAGGTTGGTTTGGGTACCCTGTCATGTAGGCGTCGAATATGCCTTGCAGTTTCGTTAGCCAAAGAACGGGAAATGAAGTGAATCTTTGAGGGTGAACTCTCGGTCAGAACTCGAAGCCCATTTCCAGGACATTTAGCACTTTTTTTGGTAACACGTTCTCAGCGTTGATTGGTCTGTACATTCCATTCCTTCCATGTGTTTGATTGAAGATACCATTAAACTTCTTCTCAAGATCAGAAGCGTGTTCATAGGAATGGAAATATGTGTTGTTTCAGGGTGGGATTCCATGCAAGAACTTTGCAACCAGGCTGCAAAGAGATATCTCATTGCGTTGCATACGTATCAGAATCGTTATTTACAACCAGTCTCGGAAGGAGCCCAAGTCCCGCCACGACGCTTTTCCCCCAAAGGATCCACATCGTCAAATCCAAACGGTGAAGCTCATTCCGTATAACTTAATCATGTGTATAAATTGTTATGCAAATTTCATGTGGAAAAATGTACCATCTATACTCGTGTAAAAGTCGACCCCCTATTTTCCATATATCATTGTTAGAGGACCCCAAAACCCAGCACCAAGACAAATGGTTACTTAAACAAATGTTGTTTTTAACTATCTTTAAACATGAAAATAGGATCAAACTTTAACTTATCACTATTGATTTAACTAACCTAACTTAACCCCCTTTTAATTCTAAGTGGGTAAGTTCCGAAAAGTTCTTTGCTTCACAGTCCAATCTCACTTCTCATTCCTCCAAGTTCACTGGTTACAGGCAATTCTTATACTGTGCACAGAATTTATTTACGAAGTTCACCAGGCATTGGTGCTTGAAAGGTAAATGGTTACTACCCAGGAAGGTTCTTGTCAGTTTTCAGAGAGAGGTTTGTTGTTCACTGGACACAAACTGATTCTTTCTAATCAGCCACATCAGTGTCTTGCCAAAGAAACTTGCCCCCATCAGGGTTTCCCAAATAATAGCCCCTTTCTTTCAGGTCACCACAGAGTTCCTTTTTGTTTCTCTTATTTAAAGTGAAACCTGAGGCAGTCAGTCCTCTCCTCTTGTATGGACAACAAGGGCTTTGACCAGGCTGAACTCAGAACTCACAACCCATTTTCAAAATGGGGTTTTTCCACAAACTTGCCAGCTTGTCCTATTCCAGTCCCAGCTGCTGCTGCTGCTGCTGAACTCTAGAACTGTAGAACTAAATCCCACCCCCTCCCAAAGAAACAGCCTGCTTGACTCTCTCTGCTTGGAAAACCACATGACCCTCTTAGAACAGCCAACTGCACTCAGATAGCCTGTGGCTGCAAACCCTATCCTCTTTCATCTGTCACTTTTCAAAGCAACAATCCATCGGCAACAAGTCTCTTGGGCACGCTTCAAGGTTTTTGCAAAAGCACACAGAGCCGGCCTGTCTGGCTTGAGCAGAGCTCCAGTATTTTAAATGAGATCTATTTTGAAGTGTTTGTATGTGACCTACACTAAAAACCTGTCCAAATTTATCTCCTTTAAAACATATCTATATAGAATACAAAATACAACATAATCTATCACATCAAGAATAAACGTCGACCCCACGTATTTTTGACTCCTGCCGGCTGCCCATCTCTGAGCTCCTGATTTCAGGACCTTGGACTCTAGTCTAGGCTGGCCATCTACTGGAGCTCCCGAAGCCTCAGCCGTGGACTTACTGCCCGGTCCCAACGCCCGCCCGCCCACCCATCTGAATGCCCAACACCTTGAACGACCCAGGCACTTACTGTGGTCAAAAGTATATCCATGTAATAGTCGGCCCCATAAATTTAATGTTAAAAAAAGCAGTCTAAAATACTTTTACTCGAGTATATAAGGTAGGTGGATTAGTGCTGCTGTGTGATTAGTGTTAAGTAACTGTATAAGCCAACCAGACCCACTTAAATCACGCAGCATAGTCATCAATCCAACTCTAAGATGATATCAGTTTTGGAGCTATGTAATTTTTTTCTTGCATACTCTATGACCATGAATAAGAGTTTTACTGATATTTTGTAAGCATTTAGAAAGTGAAGAAGAATAGTCAAGGTGCTTGTGGTTGGTGTATGATACGTCCACAATGAAGAATGAGTGAACGACTGCAGGTGTAACAATAAGTAATCAGTTGGTCACTAGTGAAGCACGGTTATCCAACATAAGCTTCACTGAACCTGGCTCAGAAATTAAGCACTCTCACACAGTGCGAGCAAATGCTGACTGGTTCTTTGAATTATAGAAGGAAAAGCAGAGGCTGAACTGTACTGAATATTATGAACGAGGACTGAGGATGCACCATGACAACAGGAAATGACCCGAATTAGGGAGCACGTCACTTCACTTTGACCAAAAGTGATTTTGTTATGAACACTGAGACATTCATCAATTCAAGCATGGTAAAGATGAGATAGTATTTCTCCAGGATCATGAAGGAAACGTAAGTTGGAATAGAAGTTGAACACATTGAAATATTAAAATATTAAGACATATACAGTAAATGTCCACGGTATAGTATCCACATATGTTCTGGGAATTCAAGAGCCTGATGGCTTGGGGGCTAAAATTGTAGGCCAGTCTGGACATAAGGCCCTAAGTGCTATGGTATCTCCTACCAGACGAATGAAGGGAGAACAGTTTACATGAGGGATGTGTGGAGTCCTTCACAATGTTTATTACCTTTCACCTGCATCGAGTGTTGTAGATGTCATTCATGGTAGGAAGAGAGCCCTTCATGATCTTTTCTGCTGACTTCACTATCCTCTGCAGGATCTTGCGGTCAGAGAAGGTACAGCTTCCAAACCAGGTGGTGACGCAGTTACGCAGGGTGCTCTCAATACATCCTCTGTAGAATGTAGTGAGGATGGAGGGTGGGAGATGAACTTTTCTCAGCCTTCGCAGGAAGTAGAGGCACTGCTGGGCTTTGGAGCTGATGTTGAGGGACCAGGTGGGATTCTACGTCAAGTGTACTTCAAGGAATTGATACTCTTGATGACATCAATGGTCGAGCTGTCAATGTTCAGTGGACCGTGTTCCCTCCAGGCCCTCCTGAGGTCGACAGCCATCCCTTTTGTTTCAGATATGGGTTGTTGGCTCTGCACCATCTGTTAGCGCCTGCACCTCATCTTCCTATGCCGACTCGTCATTCTTACTGAACAGGCCCATCACGGTCATGTCACGATGATGTGGTTCGAGCTGTGTTTAGCTGCACAGTCACGAGTCTTCTGTACATATACCTAAATATTTAATCTCATCCATCCATTTAAATTGAACATCTTTTTGACATTGTGAATAATCACCCTGTTGATCCTAAATGAAATATTCCCAAAAAAAGTATGATTGTGTTGAATGCTGAGCTGAAATCAATAAATAGCATTCAAACATATGAGTCCTTCTTTTCCAGTGGGTGAGGGCTAGATGGAGGGCAGAGGCGATGGCATCGTCTGTAGAGTGTATACGAACTGTAGGGAGTCTAGTGACGGGGGCAACAGGAGCCTGATGTGCCCCATGACAAGCCTCTTGAAACATTTCATGAAGATGGATGTGAGTTGTATCCATCCAAATGGAATCTATTCAGATATTTATAGGAGAGGTGAAATAGGAATTGGGAGGTGACAACATGTTTAAGTACTTAGTTGGGGATTAGAGATTATATGCCGATTACCAAAATAAAAGTTTCTTGGGGTGCATTTTGACGAGCATGTGATAATGGTGATTTCAAAAATGGAAAGGTAAGTTGCCTAGATGGAATGGCCCATTACAATGCTAGCAAGGAATGGATTTTGACAACACCTGAAACCAGGATCAAAACTATGTGAAGGAGCAAAACATGAAAGTGTGCAGACACCATGGTTGAAGCAAAAAATCACAATACAGGTCAAACAATGTACTTTATGTAACAAAATTAACGATAGATAACCAACGTTTCAGGCTTGAGCCCTTCATCAAGGATTCAGCAAAATGGTGGGGCAGGGGGAGGAACACAGTCTCATAGGCAGGGGGGGTAATAGGTGGATAAGGGAAGGTGGGCATCCTTGCAAACAAGGAGGAGAGTTGGCTCTGTGAATAGAGAGCTGACAAAAAGAAGAAGGAGGAGTGGAGAAGAGAGGGAGAATGGGTAGTAGGCAAGCAGAAACCAGAGAAGTCAATGTTAATGCCATCTGGTTGAGAATGCCCAGACAGAAATTAGAGTGTTGCTCCTCCAATTTATGGTGGTTTTGATTTGACAGTGCATGAGGGTCGTGAATAGGCATGCCAACGCGGGAGTGGGGTGCATAATTGTAATGGTTGACCACTGGGAGATCCCTGTTATTGATGCAGACAGAGCTCAGTGAAATGATCTCCCAGTCTGTATCCAGTCTCTCTGATGTAAAGAAGGCCACAACTTTACCTTGAAGCTCTGATGCAGTATGACCATCTGTTGCACAACTGTGCTAAATGGATATAAGACCTTGAGGGACTGGGAGAGGTAGATATTAAGTGAGGTTAGAAGTTGATGGCTACCAGTAATAAATTTGGGGCAAAGTAAGTCCATAAATTCTTTGTATTTGTTTGGGGGGGTGGGTGGTGTTAAAATTGATGCAGATGTTGAAAAGGACAATTTTTTTTACAAAGAAAGGAGAATTCATTATAATTATTCTTCTTGGAACAATGACTTGGTTGATACTGTTTGATATAGTCAAGAAAGGTCCAGCAGTGGAAACCTAGGCCAGAGATATAATAATTACACATGTCTATGATCCTTAACTACAGTGACATTTGTTATGTAGGGAAGATGACAGTCTTCTATACAAGAAATATACCACAAGAGAAAGAAAGATTGTGAATTAAAAATCAGTGCAAAAAGATGAATTAGAATATGTCTAGAAAACCTAAGTGCTGAGAGAAGAATTAAAGTCTCAGGGCTATGTTTTGTGGACATGGTTGAAGGAACTGGAGAGCACTAATGGTACATCTGGAAAGGAAATCATTGATAATGCAAAGTGATAACAGGTTAGTTGGCTTTATATCTGTGAAATGCAAGGGCTTTAATAAAAACTGAAATGACTACATGTCACGATAACATGGATTTCAAAATCGGTAGCTGTGCTTGAAGATGATTGTCAATCATGGAGAGAAAATGCAGTAGATTTCCTGTAAATACATTGTGGTAGAGCTTTTGACTAGTTAATCTAATGATGTTATCATGTTTTCTTATGACACAGAGGGGGTCTGTGACATGAAATATTATTAGAAAGATGTACGGAGTATAGAATGACTTCCTGTCATTTCATACTCCTTAATGTTTAGGATTTTGGGGGGCAGGGGAGATTATGGATGCTGATCCCGTCATGAGCACTTCTGTTCACTATATCTATAATACGAATAAATGATTTGGATATTAGCCAAAAGGGAGCATTGGTGAAGTTGACGAATGATACCAAAATAGGAACTGTAGTTAAATATAAGAACCAAACAAAGGCATAAGGTGGAAAGTAATAAGATGAGATAATGGCCTAAATTCTGACTACTATATCAGTAAGTGGAATGTTGAAGTATTCTGATTAAAGGAAAGTAAAGGTATCTTGTGGGACCAGTTCACAGATCAAGCTGTGCAGGGAAGCGAACAGAATTCTAAATTTTATCTTAAGAGCTATTGAGTGTAAGTGCCATGCACCTACATAGAATGCTAAGGACACAGTTAGAGGTTAGCTTTCATTATTAAATTCTTAAAACTTATCTAATGGTAAATTGATATCTATTGTTCATGAATATCCTCTGGACATTCCATGGCATACAGAGCTCCAAATAATAGAAAGGAAAAACAGCTTTGGAGTACAGAGAACCCAGACTGATCAGGACATTATTTGTTATGACAAAAGTACATTTCATCATTACGTGACTTTCATAGAGATTGTCCAACACATTTGGAACTCAGAGGATATACATTAACAGTAGGTTTGAATTTAGGCTTTAATAATTTAATAATGAAATTTACTGTCTAAATAGATGAAAATTTTCAAAGATAAAATAAAAGCTGAATTAACAAGTGCCATAGCAATTTAATGCAAGAAAACAGAAGAAACATACAGTAAGTAATCAGAAGCTGGACTTTAGAAATGTAAAAATAATCAATATTTGTTTTTCTTGCTTTGGCATGTATAGGTCATGTGAAATTTGAAGCATTATTCTTAATTTCTGTCACATGTCAATTACAGAGCCTAAATTTGGAGCAGCTGCGAGAACAATGTGTATTGGTATGTGCTATTCAAAGGCAGAGCAACTGAATGACCTCTTGCAAGCCAGCATTGAATGTGGACAAATGACACACAGTTATCCAGCAGGTAACATGCATGAATGATCCTCCTGCGAGCAATACTCCAACAGTACATCAAAGGCATTGTTCATTGGCAATAACAGAAACCAAATAAAATAGGATTCACAGTACAATGAATGGCAGGCAAACCACAGTTCTAACGTTATTCATTAAAATATTGCTTTGCAGAAAAGAGGCCTTACATTTAGGTTGACAGCAGTCATAAAATATAGATGCTTTAAATAACAGTACTTTCTTAATACAGTATAAATGACACATTTATAATTTTTGCATTCATGTTAATAAAGTCAAGAATTATTAACAATCTTAACCACTGTATTGATGAGTCAGATTCACTTTTATTCCTAAATGTTCATGTACATCACATAGAGTAAGATATGGGGGAAAAAGTAAGCCATTTGACTCAACCACTCACCCCATTCATTTTGCTTTACATGTATCCATCCTCTTTCTTCTTCAATTCAGTCAGGGCAACACTGTTTTTGCCTCTCCCTCTTTTGATGATATCCTTCTCCCTCTTATACAGTAGTTATCCAGCCACCTCTTAATTTATACAGTTCACTTCAAACACTTTCATGCTTTGATGATCCTTCAAAATAGTTGTTGAATGTCCGTCAGTCGTCTGTGGTCATAACCTTTAGTTATACTCTTTTGTTCAAATTAAAACCTTGCATAATTTTATGAATATATTATTTTGTCAGTCATCAAGACTGTTCATTCCTCAAGGAATGTCATCGCATGTTTCCGGTTTCATTCTAAAAAGTCCTTTCTTACATCCTCTCCAGTGTCCTTATATCTTTTTTTTCAATAATACCTGCATTTTGATCATAGCCATTAACAGTAAATATATTGCTTAATTTCAATCTATTCCTTAAAATGATATTGTATATCTTGAATGTGATGCAATAAGGTCGTACAAGAGGAAGACTTAGATCTTGTTTTCCAATCTAGCAAAACAGTTAATGTCCAAGAAACAGTTATTATTAAATCTTAAGTTGGAAGTTAAGATGCTGGGTTGTGTATTTGAATATTCAAATGGGTGATTCAAATCAAATCACTTGGAATTGTCATGAACGTGGAAATTTAAATGAGGCAAATGAATAGCTTCACCTGGTGTTCTCTATATCTTTTAGAAGTGGACCTATATTTCTCTTAAATTTGCATGGAGTTTTTTGTTTCTGCTGCACTTCACTTGCTGAATTATTCTGTTCTTGACTGGTTTGATGTTTTGGAATAAAAGAAAGGTCGGATGATGGTAAACAAGAAAATCTGCATTTACTGGGATTATAGTGCAGTACGCAAAAGAGCTGGAGAAACTCAGTAGGTCACATAGAAAGTAAAAGGCAGTTGATGTTTGGGCCTGTCTTTCTTCAGGAGTGTTGAAAATGAGGCAGACACCCAAATAAAAAGGCGGGGGAGGGGAAGGAACACAGGCTAGAGGTAACAGGTGGATGCAGGTGAGAGCAGAGGAGAGAAAGAAGCTGAGAAGTGAGAAGGGGAAAGGGTAGAGAGCTCTCAATGAGGAGAAGGAAGGAAATGGGCCAGAGAGCTGGAAGAAAGGAGATAAAGGGATGAGCGAGAGGGGGTTAATGGAAATTAGAGAAGTTGATGTTGATGCAGGATGATTATATATGCATGTGGATGCACTGATTTTTGGTATAAGGAAACGGAACTACATTGTGACCTGTGTAATTTGATCAATCATTGTTAGATTCTTTGGGTCTTTAAACAGGTTTAAGAGAAAAACAGGTTTTAATTTTGAATTTCGAAGATTTCCGTTTGGTTCTAATTTAATACCCGAGACAATAACACAATACATGTTCCTCTTAGGATTTCTAGGTACCTTCTGTACAGCACTTTTTACGTCATTTGCTATTCAAGGGAAGCCTGTTGCTCAGTGGGGATGGAGGATGATGGAATTGATGCCAGCTGCAGAACAATACTGTGAAAGGAAGATGAAGCAGTTTTCAGGTAGTATCCAGTTTAATTTTTTTACATTAAATTTTACATATTTCTATAATATTTTTTAGATCCTGACTGGAATAAAACAAAATCAATCCTCACAAAGAAATAAACAAGTTGTCAAAATATCTTGCTACTTACTTGTGTTAGAGAATATTGAGATGACTAATAATTGCTGTTTTAAAATTGCAAGATATTTCTCATTTACTTTTGCTTGAATGAAAAAATTAATATATTTGGATTTAACACAAATTTACAATCAATCTATATGTATGAATGTATGGATCTATACATAATTTAATTATGTCCCACCTCCCTATCTGTTTCCCTCTAAATTAATCTTACTTACCTGTTCATCAATTGCACCCAATCCATCCTCCACAATACAACAGGATGTAGGAAGAAAATGGATCATCTGGAGAAAACCCACCCAGTTATAGGGAGAATGTGTAAATCCACAATTATTGCACCCAAAGTCAAGGATGAACATGTGATGGTTGAACAGGGATGCAGCAGCACTAACTGCTATAACATGCTGTTACATAATATTGGCTCCTTCTTGATGCATGCAGCCAATGAGCAGCTCTTGCCCTAAAGAAGGAGACAGCAGATGTTAATAGTGAATTGACTAAATGTTTTCATTTGAATGCAAAACTAGTAATCAAAAACTGTGGGAGCCATATATTGCATCCAGTGCTCCCATTGTGGCCTTCTCTACATTGGAGAGACTGGACACAAACTGGGAGATCGCTTCGCTGAGCATCTTTGCTCTGTCCGCATCAATGATGGGATTGCCCAGTGGCCAACCATTTAAATTCTGTATCCCATTCCCATGCTGACATGTCTGTCCATGCCCTGGCAAACCAAGCCCACCTGTAAATAGGAGGAGCAACATCTAATATTCTGTCTGGGCACTCTCCAATAGGACAGCATTAACATGGACTTCTCCAGTTTCTGCTAGACCACTCCCCATTCTTCCTCTCTTCCCCACCCCTCTGTCTTTCCTCCAACTCTCCATCTCCTTCCATTTTCATTCACAGAGCCACCCCCTCCCTTTGTTGCTGTTGTGCCCTCCCTCGCTCATCCACCAATTACCTCTTGCTTCTGGGCCTGTGCTCCTCCCCTGCCTCTTCCCCCTCCCCCCCCACCATTTTATTCAGGTGCCTGCTTACATTTTGCTCGTACATTGATGATGGGCTCAGGCTTGAAACGTTGGTTATGCACCGTTATCTTTGCTACGTAAAATACACTATTTAACCTGATGAGTTTCTCCAGCATTGTGTTTTTATTTTAGTAACCATAAATTGTGTGGTTTCTCAAAAACCATCACTGTTATAGCTTTCCTTCCTCTTTTTATTAACCACAACAATGTCTGTAATAATGATTATTTGAATCAAATTTTACAAATGGAAACATCATATTTTATATTCAGCTGTCAACTAATCACCCATAATTGCCCTTGAATGCCAGCTTTCCATGCCCCTTTGTTTCCAACTGCCTCTATTCAGTGCTCCTCAAAATCTTTCTAGACACAAAGGCATAGAGAACAAGGAATTCGCTATGAATGTTTAAGAAATACAAGCTTTCTGAGTGTTGGAGTGTTTTCTCCAGTTCTGGATTTTAGTATACTCTATTTGTAAAGGCCTCAGAGAGGGTACAGCAGAGAATTTTACATAGATGATTTCCAGCGGGGGTGGGGGGGGGGGGGGGGTGAGACTTCAGTTAGATGAACAGAATGGAAAAGCCAAGATTGCTCTCCTTGGAACAGAAGCAGTTGTGAAGAGATCTGATGGACGTTTTTAAGGCACAAAGAGCATGAGCAGAAGGGATAGATCAAAATGGCTCCTGTTAATGAAGGAGTAAAAACAGGAATTATAGTGATTGGCAAAGGAACTAAAAAACGTCACAAGGTAAATATTTTGTTAATGGTTAGGATTAGGAGAGCATTACCAGCGTTAATGCAGGCAGATTCAATTGTAGTGTTCAAAACAGAGCTGGAAGGAACAGATCTGAAACGCTGTTGGGGGTGGTGGGGGGGGGGTGAAATGAGGGTAATTGTATCGCTTTTGCTTAGAATGAGTACAAATATGACAGGATGAATGATCTCCTTCCATCACCTGACCATTCTTTGATTCATTATTTCATTTATAACATCTGTCTTTGTTGAATGCATCGGTTTTTTTTTTATAAAGCTATAATGATTCCATGGTGAGAATGCTACTGCAAAGGTAAAGCCACTGCTAATCTGAACATTAAAAAGGTAAATGGTAAAGGTTCCATTAATACAACATTTAGAATGTAACATCATGAAATTCTTTAACTTTTGTCTACTGATCTCTAACATACAAGAAAAATACTGTCTGTAAAGACTGTTAATTATGAATACAGGATATAATATTGTTCATACATCCCTGTTAACAAATAAAAAAAACCTAAATAGAACTTTGGACAGCTGAGATAACATGAAAGGTTTCTGAAGTATTGTAGCTATTCCCATAAGTGCTGTAAGTGCTTTGTGATGGCTAACAGTACACTTGACTGTTCATTTTAGTGAACACCACCAACTGCCCTCCCCCATTCCTGCATAGTACAGCAAAAGCAATAAGCAAAAACGTGTCTGAATACTAGTCTTCATATAGCATCAATGCATTCCTTTGATTTCTTACTTAATTTTCCCTTATATTGTTGTAAAAGGCACTGGTTACCTAGTCCCAGGGCTGGTGCTACCACTAGGCGAATGAGGCAGCCGCCTGGGGCACAGACCTCAGAGGGGTGCAGTCAGGGTGGCCTAAGTCCAGTGGTTACCAGACCTGGCGCCCAGGGAGAGGGCCTCCACGATGGTTAGCATCAGTGCCCTCTTTCACATCCAGTTACGCTGCTGGGTGTGCCTGAGGGCCGCCCGACGAGCGGTGGAGCGCCTGAAAGCTGCCGGAGTCCAGCTCCACCTCCCCGCTGGCCCGCTTCTCCTGCAGTTCTGCACTGAGCTGGCCGAAGCTGCATGCGGGAACCTCGAACGCTGCTAGATCAGCCCTCTCCTCTTCACCCTCTTTAAGGGACCAGACAACCACTTCACCGGCAGTTTTCTCCAGGACCATGACTTCAACATCCTCAAGGTGTTGTCCGTGCACCTGCAGTGGATGGCAGGTGAGCAGGTCAGACTCTCCATCATCCATTTCATCTCCGTGCTGACCACACACAATGCAGCTGAGGTGGTCTCTTGCCTCCTCCCTGTTGCCCTTCGATGCCAACACCTTCCACATCTGGCACTTACCCGCAACATCAGCTTGGTTGCGGCCGTCATCCATCTGCTGCTTGACTGGAGGCTGGAGCCCCGCGGTGCCACTGTCTACCCATCCCTGGAGCACCTGAGCAATTGCAGGCGCCATCAGTAGATGTCTGCTTCCTCTGCCGAGAGAATTAGCAAGTTGCAGAGAACCAGGCAAACTGAAAAAATACTAAATAATTAAATTTAATAGAATTAATATCATTGTGCAACAGCCTGGCATTACCTAGTGCCATAAATAACCCCTTTATCAGCGGGATTGATGTTACTCATTCAGCCCAGGCAACAGGTCATCTCGGATTGTGGGATTTTGAGTGGGCTCTGACTGGCCAGAGGTTCCCGTGCTTTGGGCGCAGGGGACAGGGAGAGTGTGTGTACCACAGTCGGGCCCAGCGCTGAGAAATACCTGTGCCAGGGGAACCTAAGCATCACAAGGCGAGAGGGAAGGTGATTCTGGTTGTGGTGACGGGCATAGGCTTTGTTCACCATGGCAACATATCAGGTCGCTGAGAGAGAGAGAGAGAGAGGAGAGAGAGAGGGGTGGGGGAGAGAGAGAGAGAGAGAGAGGGGTGGAGGAGAGAGAGAGAGAGAGAGAGAGAGAGAGGGGTGGGGGAGAGAGAGAGAGAGAGGGGGGTGGGGGAGAGAGAGAGAGAGAGAGAGGGGTGGGGGAGAGAGAGAGAGAGATAGATGAGTGTTTCAGCTCAATGAACTGGGGTTCTCTCTCCACATATGCTGCCTGACCTGCTGAATTTTCCATCACAATTCCAGTCCATGACTTTCTCTTCCTTTAGCGTCTGCGATACTTATTCTTCAGGAGTGAAGTTCGGGGGAAGGTGGTCTAATTTTTGGGGTTTGGGCGTTGTTTGAGAACGATGGGGCGGATCAAACACAGCGCCAGTGAGAGGTGGGACATGTCACCCAGGGCAGGACAGAGCTCTCCCCTGGCATCATGCCCACTTTTCTCTGTCCACCCGATAGAGCTGGATGTGTGAGGCAGGGAGAGAGGGTCTTCCCCAAACCCCACTCCCCATCTCCAGCCAAGACAGATAATCAGGTGTCCACCATCCCAAACCCAGGCCTGTGGAACTATGCCCCCTCCCCCCCCAGGAGTATTTGGAAGTAATCAGGTGAAGCTGATGCTAGGCGAGGTGACATGAAGTGTGGTGCTGGCATGGCATAAAGGCAGATGCATCCTTACCAGTTTCAGGTTTTATGCTTTTCATTTTTACTGCAAACTATCTGTTTTTGAAAATCAATGTTGGCAATTTTTTGGGGGGGGGGAGTGGTTGTAGTAGTTGGCCTTACCTAAGGCCCAAAATAGTCTGGCACCGACTGGCCCTGCTGGGGATTTAAAGCCCTTTTATGTTGGTGTGGCAGTGGCTCACTTCCTGAAGGGCTGAGTTAAAACAATCCGAGTTCACTCGGCACCATTGTAGATTTTGGACAAGATTTTCATTCAAAACAGGGACGGGAAGGTTCTCTGGAGTTAAGTTAGTACAGGACAGAGTCCCTTCCATTTTTCTACGCGCTATTACTAAACAGTAGTAACACAATAAAATAAATTGTATTAAAAATATCATGCAGATTGTGAACTATGATTATTGCAGAACAAAACATCTATGGCAATAATGGATCACGTGGAACACAGGGACAATAATGATGCATACATCAGGATGCTCTTTATCGACTACAGTTCAGCATTTCTAGATTTCAGATTTATTGTCAGAGTACATATATTCAATCCTGAGATTCCTTTTCCCTGCGGCCGTGACAGTATTACCACTAGTTGATATGCAAAAAGTAAATAGTACACAGCATAAAACATGTAAACTGACTGTGTAATACAGAGAGAAATAAAAAAATGAAAAAAGAGCACAAGAGTCCTTAAATGAGTTGGTCGTTGAGGAGTCTGATGGTGGAGGGGGGGGGGGGGGGAGCTGTTCCTGAACCAGGTGGTGCGAGTCTTTCCTGATGGCCGCAGCGAGAACAGAGCACGTGCTGGTTGGTGAGAGTCTTTGATGATCGCTGAACACCATCAACTTCTCCCTCCCTGCCTCAATATCATTGGGTCACTATTCCTTGCATTCTGCGTTTCTCTTAGTAAATATATTTGCCTTGCCATCTTTTACATTTCTTCTCATTTCTCCTAAATGTATTTCCTAGTCCTCCCTCACAACATCTCTGAAATATCAGATTTCAAATTGAGATTTCAGATTTATTATCATACGTGACATTCTCATACTGAGATTCTTTTTTTTCTGCAAGTGAGGCAGAATTACCAGTTATTGGTAGAGCAAAAAAAAACTAAATCAACATGTAAACAAATAAAGAACAGACAACAGATAACAAATGTAAACAAACTGGTTGTACAATACAGAGAGAATTTAAAAAAAATCAATATAGTGCAAAAAAAACTAAATCAACATGTAAACAAATAAAGAACAGAAAACAGATAACAAATGTAAACAAACTGGTTGTACAATACAGAGAGAATTTTAAAAAAATCAATATAGTGCTCAAGTAAGAGTCCTTAAATGAGTCCCTGACTGAGTTTGTTGTTGGGGAGTCTGATGGTGGAGGCGTAGCCGCTGTTCCTGAACCTGATGGTACGAATCTTGTGGCACCGATACCTGCTTCCTAATGGCAGCTGCAAGAACATAGAGTGGTGTGGATCCTTGACAGTAGCATTCCCTGTAGATGTTCTCTATAATGGAAGGTTTTGCTTGAGATGTCTTGGGTTGAGTCCAGTACCTTTTGGAGGGCTTTATGCCCAGGGGCATTGGTGTCCCCATACTAGACTGTGGTGAAGCCAGTCAGAACACTTTCCACCATACATCTGTAGAAATTTGCCATGGTTTTTGGTGCCAAACCGAACCTCTGCAAACACCTGAGGAAGTCGAGACACTGATGTGCTTTCTTCACGATGCCATTAGTGTGTTGGGTCCAGGAAAGATCCTCCAAGATAGTGACTCCCAAGAACTTAAATTTGCTCACCCTCTCCATCTCTGATCCCCCAATGATCACTGGATTGTATCCTTCTGGTTTTCCCTTCCTGAAGTCAACAATCAGCTCCTTGGTATTGATGACATTGAGTGCAAATTTGTTGTTGGTGCACCATTCGGCCAAGTTTTAAATCTCCTTCTTGCATGCTGACTTATCCCTTTTCTTTATACAACCCACTATCATGGTATTGCCGGCAAATGTGTAGATGGTGTAATTGTGTTGAGCCACACCTTCATAGGTGTAAAGTGAGAAGAGCAGGGGCTAAGGACGCAGCCCTGTGATGTTCCGGTACTGATGGAAATTGTGGAAATGTTCTTAATAATCCTCACTGGCTGTGGTAAGGAAATCCATGATCCAATTACACAGTAGGGTGTTGAGTCCCAGGTTTTGGAGGTTGCTGACACTTGAAGAATGTAGACTAGAAGTATTATCGATCTCTCTCTCTTCTGTTGTCATTTTTAAAATCTAAATTCAGATTCTAAATATTTTGCATGTTACATTTGTTCATGTTCGCAGATTACCGTGAGAATTGGTTTTCTTTTGAAGCTAAATGGCAATTTTACCTCCAAAAGAGAGGAATTGAGAAGGATGGAAGTGATAAGGCAATATTTCCTAAAACTTATAATATTGAAGAACAAAACAAGGTAACATCTGGATGAAAATGTGGTTCATAATTAAAAAGTATGCATCCTTCTTCTCGAAAGAAATGAATGAATAAATAAATCTGGGTTTCCTCCATTTCGACCCACAAGTATGTACCGGGAGTGTAGGTTAATTTGGCGGCACGGACTCATGGGCTGAATGGCCTGTTACTATGCTGTATGTCTAAATTAAAAATTAAAAGGTTCGCCACCCCTGGTCTAGAGTGATACTAAAACAAGTTAAGCAGTAGTGAAGTTGAATGAATGCAGCGAGCATTGTTGCTGACACGTTGAATTATTGCGCCATTGTTGGTAATGCAATAATAAAATAAAATTTTGCAATTTTTGGTTATTATATTAAAATTATAAACCATGTTATATCAACACCTATGCTGTTCAAAACCGTGTTATACAATATATCTCTGTATTTGCAACTGCCACATGCCATTGTCATATATTTAAGTTTCAGTGTTTCCAAACATAACAGCACTTACATTTCATTGTCTGACAGTGGCTTAGCACATCCAATGAAACGTAAAACTGAAATGCAACATCTTCAATAAAGGATTTATATTATAAAATAATAATGGGTCAACAAAAAATTGCATCATGGTAGATCATTAATATAGTAAACATTGTAAGGCATTATATGAGAAGGAAATAAAGTCCATTGCAATCGAGAAGAATTTTTGTAGCATTGAAAATCAAAGAAAAGTCAGATTTATGGCTGTTAGGGAACCATACTTGTTGTTCATGTACAATATCAGTCAGCAATGGCCATCAAGAATGGTAAATAAGCAGGGAGGGGATTAGGGAGGAGCAATGCAGTTAAACTGAACTGTAATTACTTGTCAATGCCAAGTTGCCAATAGCATCTCCTAAATTTTTTATTTCTAAAAATAGACTTTATTCGTGATAAATTAATTACAAAAAGAAAACCATTCCAAATTTCTTCAAACCCTTCATGTCATTTCATGTCCATACATTCCCATCATTGTAAATTGTTACATAATCTTCCTATTTACACCATATTTACATTATTGACACCTCTATGGCACCTTGTCATTACTTCCCCTCTCTTGTTTGAGGGGGTTTCCCTCATTCTCTGCCCCTCAATGCCCAGTGACAGAAGGATTCTAGCCTGTGGTCCTTCCACACACCACCCTCACATTGGCTGCACCAAGACTCAGTGTGTGCCTTAGCACGTATTCCTGCAGCCTGTAATGTGCCAGTCGTTCAACATCTCCATGAGCTGGAAGACCAACAAGGTTCAGGCAGACCAAATTGATGATCTTCCAGTAGTTCTAGGTGTCTGTCTCTGTGTACGTCCCTGACACAGCCTGTAAATCAGAGAGTCATCTGTCACACTGCTGCTGGGGATGAACTGTGACAAGGATCCTTGCATCATTCTCCACACACTCTTAACAAATATGCATTCTGTCTCGAGGACAACGTGCATTGGGGGTGATGTTCCAATTGTATAGGAAGAATCTGATTGGGAGAGCTCCTCTCAATGCTAGCCAGGCCAAGTCCTGGTGCTTGTTTGTGAGCACGATCAATGAGGCTTCCACCAGATGACCAAAACGGTCTGCTTGGGGAACCACCCCACTATGTCTATCAAGTTCTCATCCCTTAGTATCTGGAGGATGTTCTGTGCTGACCACTACCTGATGAACTTAGTGTCAAAGTATTTGTCTGAAAAAACTTTTACACAAAGGATAGGTGGTGAGGCAAAGACCTGCTGACTTCAACATAGTACAGCAACAGGCTAAGCCCATCCATCGCAACACCTGGGACAGGTAGAACCTTGGCACATAGCAGCATTTAGTGCCCTCATACTTTGGTTCCATGCACAGCCTGTTGCAACCACACATGAAGGTGGTCATCATGTTACCTCTACTACCAAGAAGGACATGAGCATCAGGAGCATGGAAACACCACCACCACCAGGCCCCTCTACAGATCCCACATCACATTGATGTGGAAGAATAGTACAATTCTTCCTCATTGGTGGAACACCCTGAAACCACTGTTGGAGGACTTTCACCAGGACTACAGCAAATCAAGCAGGTTGCTCACCACTACATTCACAAATACAATAATGGATGGGGAATAAATGCTCATCTTGTCAGTGACACTAAGATCCAAAAAAATACATTTAAATGAACTGAATCACTTGGCTAGAAATTCCACTGGATTAAAAAATCTGTTTAAGCATGAGTTCATTTCAAAATTGTGATGTAGCAAGTATTCCATACTTTACCACAGATTGTTGAATGTTATTTTGAATATTAAATTGAAAAATTTACTGCAGTCTATCAATGATAAAATGGCATGAAGAAAATACTGGCTACTTTCCTTCCAAATCCTCAAATTTAATACATAGGAGATCCTATAAAATGACATATTTCTCTTATATAAAACTCTGAGCCTTTCTTTTCATTCATTAAAAAAAGAAAAGAAAGAATTAACATTGTTTGAAAATCATTTTCTGTCTTTTATTTCATGAATATTTTTGTTTACCCCAAGACAAATAGCATGGAGGGATTTATTGACCTTGTAAGTGTTAGGGAGAAACAAAGTTTATTGGTCACTCTTTAATAATTATATAATTTATGTACTTTTTTCAGTCCCTTGCCTCCATGGATTATCTCATACTGATGAATAAAGCAAAATGACTATGCCTTATTTAATTTAAAACCATTTTGTAAGATTATGATACTGTAAGTATATATGTTAAAAGTCAAAAAGATACATTGCACTTAAATCATATCATTTCATCCAGGGTACCCGACATTTTCAATCAAACAAATTACATTGTATTAATATTTTATTATAAAAAATGAAATTCTAAACACACTCTCAATAAAGAAGTTGTTTGGCCAAAAACAAGACAGAATTCTTATCAGAGAGATAAATTACCTCATTAGTCGACACTTCTATCATTGAATCAAATCAAAGATTATGAAAGTAATTCAAAAAGGGTCCCCACAGTGTTTGAAAAATTGGATTTAAATCAGAAATTGAGCATCTCATCTTCTCTAAATTGAAACATGACATGATGTCACATCGCCATTGAGCATGAATAAGTGGGGTAACATCTCTCCATCTGAACAACACCTCCTGCCTAGCCAGAAGAGAAATAAAAGCTAATTTATGCAGATCATATGCTGTTAAAGTTATGTCATTCTCTCCAACAATACCAAATAAAGCACTTAAGGGATTGGGTTTAAAATTAACTTTAAAAAGTACAGAGAAAGTTTGAAATATTTCCTTCCAGTGTTTCTCAAGACTCTGACATGTCCAGAACATATGAATGGAGAAGTATCTCCATTGTTGCATTTATCACAACAAAGAGATATATCTGCATAAAAATGAGATAGTTTGACTTTGTACATGTGAGCCCTATGGACTACTTTAAATTGCAGGAGAGAGTGGCGGGCACATAAAGAAGAGACATTAACCAATTTGCAAATTACATTCCAAGTTTTTCAGAAATTAAAAGCTGTAGGTCCTGTTCACAGGCTTTTAAAAAAAATTTATCTGAGGGAGCCTCTCTTATTCTGAAAAACATATTATAAATGTTAGATATTGAACCATTATTAAAAGGTTGTAAATTAAAAATTACATGAACTCTTTCTGATGTCTTTTTTTTTCCCCAAAGGGAGACATTGTATAAAGTCACAGCAAGGGACAGAGGCCAATATCTCAGGATGCTTCTGAAAGGCTACAATTAGGCTACTATTATTGCTGGGATCGTGATAGAGAATTCCAGTTCCTGGGTAGACATCAAACATGGTTACCTGGCAGAGACAATATGGTGCTCATCTGCCTCACCGGGCAATGTATTATTATGAGGAATAGTTTCACTGATTTTCCATAGAATATTTATCCTGCATAAATTTCTGTTAACAGAAAAAACTGGAAGGGAAAATTAAAAAAAAAAATTATTTGGAGATACAGTGTATTATAGATCCTAGGTAAGGTTTGAATGATTACGTGAATTACATGCATTTTCTTTCATAATCAAAAGGATGTTTGTACGACTCTAAAGTCTTTCCATTTTTAGATCGCTGTTCTAAGCTATTTATCTTTGCCCAATTAAAAGTGATTGAGTTTTGAAGTCCTCTGGTACCCAGTCCTATATGAAGAAATATATTTTTTTAAATTTAATTTTAGATGTACAGCACAATAACAGGCCTTTTTAGCCCACGAGACCGTGCCACCCAATTGACCTACACCCCGGTATGTTTTTGTACAGTGAAATGTGGAAGACCTGGAGGAGACTCATGTAGGCATGGGGAGAATGTATAAACTCCTTACAGACAGAGTTGGGTTTGAATCCCAATTGCTGCTGCTGTAACAGCGTGGCGCTAACTGCATCCCCCCCCCTTTGCAAATCCCAAAAATGACTGTATATTTCCCACCAGCCCAGATCTTGCAGCCAACAGTGTAATTATGGCTGTTATCAATGAGCTCAATGATTAGCTGCCCCAAAGATATAATGATCTCAGAGGTATAGGTTTTCTAACTTTAATTTAATTCTGGAGTCATGGACAATGGCTTTCTGGTACCAGCAACCGTGATGCGATCAAGTAGACTGAACGGATGGAAGACATTTCAGACAGCATGTTATCACTGACAGCAACTTCTGGATTTCCGCATTTATCTTCAGGAGTTGCTGCCAGTTTCACCATCATTGCTACTACAAAGTTATGGATATTGTGTAGGCTTGCACAATTTGGGATCGGAAATAATAATTAAAAAGGGAAGCAGATACATGTAAATCTCAAAAATCATGTTATTGTCTATAATCATCTTGCAAAAAAGTTGACTTTGGTGGATGAGCCAAATTTTATTTTTCATCACCATGAACAAAAATATTTGGAAAAAAAAATTGAATTCCACCAAATATCGAATGCTACAGTCCAGTACTGGCCTTCTGGCCCTCAATGTTGTGCTGAACCTACATATTCCTAAAAAAATACTAAACCCTCCCTACCATGTAACCTTCCACTTTTCCTCTATCCATGTGCCTGCCTAAGCATCTCTTAAATGCCCCTATAGAACATATTATATTGAGTTAGTTCACTTTTCCTCATTTATTGCAATAATTTTATCAACACTTTCTGGTGAGGAAATCCAACTAATGGCCTTGGTTTCTCTCTGAAACAATAACATTCCCCTTACCCCATTCCTTTCAAATATTTGGGAGTTTAGGATTTCTCTGTCTGCATACACAAACATCTTGACAAATGCCCTTCACTGTAACAGCTCAGTCAATGGACTCCTGTGGAATCCATCAAAAGAGTTCAAAGTTCTTGCATTTCCACAGCACTTACACTGGGAATTCACTCACATAGTATCTTCACTAATCATGTGAAGAATATTATCTACGTGGAGTAGCCAAACATTAGGACATTTATGGTTTATTTCGCAATTAAATTTAGTTAAATGTTTAATGATTTTAAAATGTCTTTTTGATAGTTTGATTGTATTCTTTTAATGGTTCTGAACATTATCCATTAAAATGTTTCTCAGCATTTATTTTGAGAACAGAGATAGGATTTCCAGCTCAAGTCTTCCTGTCATTAGGGAACATGGAGAGCTTGCCACTGGCAGGACAAGTATAGTTAAACAGAAGACCAATCTTCTCCTCCCCTCCCTCTCTTTCCAGAGGGATTGCTTGGTCTGTGACTCGCTCATCCACTCCCACCAATCATTCCCTTGGCGCATATCCCCGTGACCACGACTTGCACTATTCAGGGCTGCAAACGTTCCTCCCAAGTGAAGGAAGCAACACTTCACTTGTGAATCTGTAGGGGACATTTACTGCATCCTCTGCTCCTGTTGCAGCCTCCTCTACATCAGGGTGACTGGACGCAGACTGGGAGATCATTTTATTCAGCACTTTCACTCTGTCCACTGCAGCAGATAGGACCTCCCAGTGGCCAACCAATTTAATTCTACACACTAACAGGTCTATGCATGGCCTTGTGTATTGTCAAATTGAGACTACCTGCAAATTGGGAGAACACCTTATATTCTGTCTTGGCACTCTCCAGCCAGAGAACATCAACCATCAAATTTTGTCAACCCCCTTTCCCCCAGCCTCTTCCTTTCCTTCACCTCCTTCCTTCCTCCAGGTCCCCACTGCTTTATCTTTCTTCTCCATTAGAGAGCCCTCACCCTATCACTTCTCAGCTTCATTCTCTTCTACCACCTGTATCTTCCTCCACTGCCACCTCTTACTTGCTAGTCTATGCTCCTCCCCTTTTTATTATTCTCCAGCACTTTTATACGACGGTTAAACAGTGGAGAAGCATCAGTTTTTTTTAACCAATAATAGTACGATTACAGCAGGAAAAATAAAGTCTTTGAATCTGTAAGTTCATGTTTTCAAGCTCATATCTTTTGTCCGATGGAAAGGGGGGGGGGGGAAGAGAGAGAGAGAGAGAGAGAGAGAGAGAGTATGATGCATTTATCAAAGTTGGTAAAAGATATTGTATAGAGCCAAATTTCCTTAGGCTTCTGAGAACATAATCATTAATGGCTTAGAAATCAGACAAGGTCATCAGAACCCTTCCGTATTACATGACCATAACTTTGCAACTTGGCTAATGGCTGACCAAAGTCAGCACATTTCTAAAAAGGGTCATAAAACAGAGGTACAATGTGTATGAATAGCCTGCAACCTTTACTCTCATCCAAACAAAATTCTCATCGGATCTTGATTTTCCCTTGTGACTATTTGTGTTCTATTTTTAATCTTGAATATTACAAGGCTAGGTTTTCCAATGCTGTTAAATATTCTGTTTAAAAAAAAAATTGGTTTCTGCTGACACTTTGCTGGACTTCAATGTTATGAAAACAATTGAAAATCAGTTTCTTTTCTCAGCTGTTGAAAAATGTGCCATTTTTCAAGCCTCATGAAAGCCTCAAGCCCAAAGAGTAAGAGCACATCTGTTGGGCATGGAGAATGTTACAGCTAGTCAATCTTGCTTTCAACTACACCAAGAATTTCATATGTGAATATTAAATATTAATAGGGATAGGAACTCCACCAGTTTTACACCCTTCTCCACAACCACTCGCCCAGGAAATTCCTTTTTTCAGGGCTGATCAGGCATTGCTATTCAATAAAGCATCCTGATGTAGAAACTGATTCCCAGCCAAATGAGCATGCAATTCAGGTGCAGTGTCCAATGAGACCTGATGTAACCACTAGATCCACAAATGTGCCAGCTAAATTTATAGTGAATAGATTAATTGAAAAAGTTTAAAACATACTCAGATGGAGGAGGAATGGGTTAGTATCAGTGGTTCTCAACCTTTTTCAGTCTAAGGCCCACTTGACTTCCAGCCAAACAATAACTGAGCAATATTTTCAATTCAAAGGCAGCTCTGTAAGAAATATCTTTATCTAATTTAAAATATTTTATTTAACATTTTTAAAGACCCACATGGAAACACAACCATGGCCCACTGGCTGAGGAAGTTGGGTTAGGACATCAGAAGGGTGTTCCTACTTGCTCATTGAAGTAGCAAGAGATTTAAGGTTACCATTAATGTAGGAGCCTGAAATGGTCTGTTTAAGACCCACTGGTTTGACTATTAAGTGGAAGAAGAAACCAACAACAGAAAATGAATGTATGGCAGGCAGTCAGTTCATTTTCACAAATGGGACTTCATGATATTTGCATTTAAAATAGACCTGCTGTGAGTTACAGGCCATCACTGGAAAAGAACAAAGCAGGTGGCAGATTTCTGGTGTAGAATGACCATGCTCGTGCCACCCATCACAAGCAATGTGATTCAATATTGAGGTTTAAATTTATAGATCTCTGCATCTTTATAGGGGTGGCATGGTTAGTGTAGTGGTTTGCCCAGTGCTGATTCAGCACCAGTGACCGGGGCCTGGGTTCCAATCCTGGGCTGTCTGTAAGGGTTCCCTGCCACCTTTCAAAATGCATCGGGTGTTGTAGGACAATTGGGTGTATTTGGGCCACACGGGCTTGTGGTTGAAAGGGCAAGTTACCATGCTGTATGTCTAAATTTAAAATAAATTTGCATTTAAAATGATCAGATCTGATACCTATAGATGTAACTCATTGTCTTCAAGGCAAAAAAGTATTGACAACAGAAATATTATTGCATCATGTTAGGTTACTATGAATAGGTGCTAGCCTTTGGAATGGACAGCTGATTGAAAGTGACAGCTGAACTTTTTTTGTAAATACAACAGCTGTTTAGACGCTGGCGTTTGGAATCGAGTGGAAAGGATAAAGGCCTTGAAACAACATTGATTACTTATGATGCTCTCTTGTTTGCTGGCTGTGATTGGAAGAAGCTGTGTTATTCAGCAATGTTTCATCAGGGTAAGAATTAATTAAAATTTTTAATTTACTGTTGAATAAATATTTCCCAAACTGCATCAATTTGGCTTAAATCAAGCTAATTGATGAGAGCGATAGAAAATTCCAAGCGGTATTAATGAGGTACCAATATATTGTCAATTCCTGTACCGAGCATGAATTTTATGGGTGCATTGTAGAAATCTTTTATGCTCTTTCACCATATTTAAATAATGAATATTCAAATGTTACTTTAATTTAAAAATACAAAAAGTTTTAAGCAGATTAATATTTTAATATCATCATTAGGTTCAAATAATTGCCAAACTACAAAATACTCATACTTGAATTGCTTTATTCCTCACTTAAACATCAGATACAGATATGCAATGCTTTATTATTTGAACAACAGTATTGATCATTTCATGTTGTGTCTGACTCAATGCCCTTATAATAGGAGAAAGTGATGCCACAGGTGCCATTGCGGGGTCACTACACGGAATTCTCTTTGGATTTGACTATGTTCCAAGGAATCTTTACCAGAACCTGGAGTTCAGAGGTCACCTTGAACTGCTGGGGAGACAGCTGTACGGCATTGCTACTGCAGATGGGTAAGTTCAACTGTTATGGAAGTTATAACCATATAACTGTTTACGGCGTGGAAACAGGCCATGTCGGCCCTTCAAGTCCACGCCGGTTCACTTGAACAACTCCACAAGTTGTTCAACATCTGAAGCTAAAACCAAATTAAAACATTTTTGCTGCACAAGTGTTTATCAGCTGGCAGAGAGAGTTACATTAGTTTTAAAAGGTAATTTTCCTGGCTTGCCTTGATGCATAATCCTTTTTGCATGTTGTTCATGTATATTTAAGTGGTTATAAATCAGGACCCTGTGTATATATTTACATATTTTATCCAAAGAAAGATATTAACAATATGAAAGGAAGTAACATGATGCAGAAGTTTCCAAATAACATTACAAGCGTACAAAAAGAAATGCACAGTAGGAATTATGAACATACATTTAACAACCCTATAAAACATTCAGATTCGCTTGATGGCATAAAATCAACATGCTAGTTATGTTTTCAGGAATGTTTATTTACCAGTTTATAGGCTTTTTAAAGATCCAAATAACATAACATCAATTCCCAAATAAACCTTTTATTTGTAGTAATACACAGTTTGTTTTGCACTACTTCTTGTGCTATTCTTTACACTTTTTCCTGCACTGTATTTCTTTTTTCACTGATCATTTGATCCTCCTTGGTGATTTGGTAGTTTTCATCTGTTTGAATCTAGTCATTATTTTGTTCCAGATCTTTGCATTTCAGAACAGATGACAATCAAAGACATGAGATCATAGATGTGCGTCAGATTGCCAGGATGTTTGTGAACAAACGCACATCAGATAAAATTAACAATTTGATCAATTACATAGCTCATCTGGAAAAGGAGAAGAAAGCAAGCACTGAAAAGTCCGTCTGGTTGACAAACATGTTCGCGACAACACAAGTTAGCATAAAGGCAAAAACATCCAACACTGAAGGAAAGCCTCGACCAACTAAATTTCAGCTCCTACAGTCAAGGTTTACAAAGATAGGTTTTCAAAATAAACTGGAGAAATTAGAACGTCCGGAGTCAAAGACAAAAAGAGTTTCAGAACAATCAAACACTGCTGCAGACTGTCCGAGTGGCACAGACAAAAGAGACACTGACCTCATTGTGGCTCAGCAAAAATGTGATGCTGCAGGATCTCAGAAGATAGAGGGTAGTCTTGGAAAAACAGTTCCAGAAAATGATGTCACAGAATCATTCCAACGTCACGTCAGCAATCCTCAGCTTTCCAAGATTGATGATGGATATGCCAACTTTACCACAATGCACAAAACTATTGATTTGGTAGTTCAACAAAAATGTGAACCTCCAGTTCTTAAAAATGAAGATACTACTCTTAAACACACATGTACTGAAAGTGGTATTACAGATCCTTGTTCAAACTTCCAGCAATCTACTGGGAAGCAATCATTTCTTCCAGAGGAAGCCAATGACACATATACAAAGACTTCCACAGAAATTGATGTACACATGCAACTAGATTCTCCAGATGAGAACAAAGTTACTCTAACTGAATCAACTTTGCAAACTGCAACTGATATATTATGTCCAAATACAGATATCCAAGGTGATTATCAGACTAAAAATACATTAACAGCTTCAATCAGTGGTGATGTGGATGAAAACAGTGGACAAAATAAAAGTTTGGTTGAAAGTACAGATCAGAAACTTCCTTCGCAAGGAATCGTTACAAAGTCTTCATCAAATATATCGGAAACAAATCCATCTGATACACTGAATGTCCAAGATGTCCAGACTACTGAATATAATGAAAATCCAACAAAACCTTCAGGCAGAGGTACCAATGAGCTTGATTTACCACACCGTTTGACTAATGATGGGCAAATCTCTTTGTTGCAGGTCACTGAAGATATTTTATCTATAACAAATAACTCAGAAGAAAATCCACCACAAATTGTGAAAGAAAGAGCAGAGGAAACAATAAAATCATTCCCATCTTGCCCAGATTTATCCCCTGACATTCCTGAGACACAAACACAAAAAAAAATGTTGCAAAAGCCAGAACCCTCATTCACGACTGAAATGATAACATACGTTGAACAAAATTTTTGCAAACGGTACAAATGCCTGCTCAGTCAGCCTAATGAGTTGGTTACTGAAGATCACAGTGGCATGACAAAGGAACATTCTCCACAAACATTTACAAAAATAGTGGAAAAAACACAAACGAGAAACATCAAACCATTTACCAACTTAGGCAAAAATCGATCAGTCAAAGAAACCGCACTAAATTCAGAACCTGCTGCATCAAAAATTCAAATCTTTCCTCACAATGAATTACTGGGAATGAAAGATGACACTCCAGAGAAATACACAAGGGAATTAGTCAATACTGCTCTGCACCATACAGATGGATTGCAAGAACAATGTCTGAAAATTCAAAATATAAACAGAGAAGACGCTGCAAATTCACAAATCAAAAACTTACAGCTATTCACTAACTGGCATGAAAAGCAAAAGCTGTCAAGAATTCAACAAAACTCTGATTCAGGATCCTCTACCAAGATTCAAATTCTGTTGGGGATGGAGTTAATAGAGAAGGAACAGGAGGATAATCAGTACTGTTCTATCCTCTGTCAGTCCAGGGACTCAGTCAACACAACTGTGCCACTGACAGTCGTGCAAGAGCAACACCTTCCAGAAGCAGTGTTTGAAATGGAAGAGGAAGCTATTTTACAAACTAGAAATCCTGAGTCATTCTCTGGCTTGTACAAAAATCAAAAGCTAAAAGAAATTCCACAAAGATTGCAGCCTGTTGTCACAACTAAAATAAAAGGTGACCATCAAGGCAGAGACATCTGCAATCACCCTAATGAAACAGTTAATGTCGTTAAACATACTGGAGATGTACAAGAATCTTTTCCTGCTGTTGATGTCAATACCAGAAATGTTGCCTCAGCATTGAATGAATGCACAGGTTCCACAGCTTTTTGTGAAAGGAAACCATGGAAGTACAAGGCATTTAGTTATGCTGAACCTTCAGTGATTTCAAAATCTAACCGCAGAGTACTAATGAGAGCCACTGATGTCATACAATTTTCTTCACCACAAAGCTTTGATTCCGCCTGAAATGGACACAATATAAAGGATTTTTATCTTTGGAATAAGAAGTCACTTCATATTTTAGTGTTTTATATTACAGCAGTGTTAGATTAATAGCATTACAGAAATATAATTTCTGGTTCTTATATTTAGTTTTACAGAAATATATTATGGTAGTGTTTTATATTACAATACAGCGATCCATACATGTGGCTGCTCTTCATCGACTACAGCTTGGCCTTCAATACCATTATTCCCTCTGTGCTGGTCAAAAAGATACAGACTCTAGGCCTCTGTGCCTCCCTCTGCAACCCCTTAGGCCTCTGAACCCCCTCTGCAACAGGATCCTTGACTTTCTCAACAGAAGACCACAGTCAGTACGAATTGGAAACAACGACTCCTCCTCACTGATCATCAACACAGATGCACCCCAAGGATGCGTGCTTAGCCCACTGCTCTACTCATGATACACCCATGACTGTGTGGACAGGCACAATTCCCATGCTGTTTACAAGTTTGCTGAAGACAGCACAGTTGTTGGCAGAATCACAAATGGCAATGAAGAAGCGTACAGGAGGGAGATAGATCTGCTCATTGAATGGTGTAACGACAACAACCTTGCACTCAATGTCAGCAAAACCAAGATGATTGTTGACTTCAGTAAAAAGTCAGGGGAATATGACCCAGTCTTCATTGAGGGCTCAATAGTGGAGAGGGTTAAGAACTTCAAATTCCTGGGTGTCAACATCTCCGAGGATCTGTCCTGGAGCCTCCATGTTGATGCAATCAGAAAGAAGGCTCACCAGTGGCTGTACTTTGTGAGGTGCTGGAGGAGATTCAGTACAACTTCTACAGAAGTACCATAGAGAGCATTCTGGCAGTTGCATCACTGCTTGGTATGGAGGCGCCAACTCGCAGGACAAGAATAAATTCCAGAAGGTTATTAACTTAGCCTGCAACATCACAGGCACCAGGCTTCACTCCATCAAAGATATCTACATGAGGCAGTGTCTTAAAAAAAGCAGCCTCTATCCTCAAAGACCCCCACCACCCAAGGCTTGCCCTCTTCACTCTGCTACCATCGGATAAAGGGGCCTAAAGACAAGCACTCAACAGAATAAGGACAGCTTCTTCCCTACTGTCATCAGATTCCTGAATAATCAATGAACCAAAGATACTCCCTTACATTTTGTGCACTATTAATTTTATTTTTTTAAGGTAATGTTGTAAGATGGTTATAATATGAATGTTTGCCTTATAATGCTGCCACAAAACAGTGAAGTATCTGTAAGATAAATCTTTTCAATGCCATTATCTCAAGGCTAGATCAATTTACTTCACAATTCAATCTAAATATGTAGTGTAATCGTAGTGATTCTTCTCTCGGATGCATAACTGATTAGCAGGGTCAGTAATTCCGGTTTCTACATGCTGTTAGCATCTATAGCTTCTTAGAATAGAAGAGGATGACCAGGAGTAACACGTTAGCTCTAGTAACATACTTATTCCATGCTGCAGAGGAAACAGGCCACAACTGAAGCAAAAAAAGAATCCCTTGAGATCTTGCTATAAGGCAAATAATTTTTAAACATGTGGTGAACACCTCAGGAAAAGCATTTTTAAAAGCAAATATAGGTCATTTATTTGCATTATTTATCATTCATAATTATTGCTATCTCCAGCGACTGACAAATTCTGGTTCTTTTAAAACAGTCAATGCACCCATTTTAATAATATCATAACTTAGTTAAATCATATTATTTGGGAAAAAAACAGAAGTGCAGCACCGATTAGCATTCTATTGAATGACTACACAAACCAAAACCAACAAAAAAACTTATATTTCATATTAGAGCAAATCAAATGCAAGGATGCAATTCAAAGTAAAGCAATGCAACCTGGCCCCTGGAGGGGAGCATCTCCGTTGAACAGGTATGGTTGAATATAAGTGATGTAGAACCATTTAACCCACAAATATCTGACAATTTACTTGTACCAAAACCCCCGTTAACCTTGGATAATCGTGTGAAGCAAAGAAATCCCTATCCATGGCTTTTTGCCTTAGTATGAACTACTTTAAATTCCTCCTCCATTCTAATGCACCAACATAGAAGCATAGTTCATAGAACCAAGGACCTCTGACAAAGAGATACCAAACTAAAATGTTAAGTTTCCCATTCCAGCATTTTAGAACCATAGAACATCACAGCACAGAAAAAGGCTTCTTCAGCCCTTCTAATTTGTGCTGATCCATTTTTATGCCTCTCCCCACTGACCTGCACCCAATCCATAGACTTCCATTCCTCTCCCATCCGCGAACCTGTCCAAATTCTTCTTAAATGTTAAAATTGAGCCCACATTCACCACTTCAGCTGGCAGCTCATTCCACACTCCCACCACACTCTGTGTGAAGAAGATCCCTCTCATATTCACCCTAAACTTTTCCCCTTTCACCCTTAACTCATGTCTCTGGTTTATATCTCACCTACCCTCAGTGGAAAAAGCCGACCTACATTTACTCTGTCTCTACCCCTCATAATTTTAAACACCTTTATCAAATTTCCCCTCATTCTTCTATGCTCCAGGGAATAAAGTCCGAAGCTGTTTAACCTTTCCTTGTAACTCAGTTCCTGAAGTCCGGGGAACATCCTAGTAATTCTTCTCTGTGCTCTTTCTATCTTATTGATATCTTTCCAGTAGTTAGGTGATCAAAACTGCACACAATACTCCAAATATGGCCTCACCAATGTCTTATACCACTTTACCATAACATCCCAACTCCTAGACTCAATACTTGATTAAAGAAGGCATGGGACTTGAGTGAACAAATGGAGATTGGGTGAAGCATCCATGGAGATAAATGTTGTTAACATTTCAGTAAAAACATAGAAATGCTGGAGGAACTCAGCAGGTCTCACAACATCTATAGGAGGTAAAGATATATAACCAACGTGTCGGGCCTCAGAAGGGCTCAGGCCTGAAACGTTGGTTATATATCTTTATCTCCTATGGATGTTGCGAGACCTGCTGACTTTCTCCACCATTTGTGGTTTTATTAAAATCACAGTGTTTGCAGACTTCTGTGTTTCACGCGAGTTAACATTTTGGGTCTGGACCTTTTCTTGGTGATATCAGGTATATCAAAGGGAAGAGGTGGAGAGAAAGCTGGGAATAGGTGATTGGTGATAGGGTATTGGACAAATGCTGGTTCTTGTGTTTCTCAGTGTTACTGAAATTAATGCAGATGCCAGAAATCTGCAATAAAAACAGAAAATGTTTGAAACACTCAGCAAGTATGCTGCATCCATTGAAAAGGAAACAAAGCTAACAGTCCCTTCATCAAGACCATTGTCACTGATTTATGTTTCCTTAATCAGCATTTCTGGCTGAAGCTAAAGACTGCCTTATAATGTTGATGTACAGATGAATCCTGAGCTGAAAAACATCTCCCCCAGCACAAAAATCACCAGCTTTCATGTCTGTAACATTACTTATCTCTGCCCTACTTTTGCTTATTTCTAGCTGCAACCTTCATCCATTCCTTTATCAAGGTCAATTATTCTGATATCTTCCTTACCTATTTCCCAATCACCACAAACTTGAGGTTGAAGTTTTACGCTGTAAACAGATATTCATCCCTGCTCTCCACCTTTGTTTTCCAGTCCTCTTCTCCCCAATAACCTACAAATCATTCAAGAACTCTGCATTCCTCCTGCTGTCAGTTCTCAAGTACCTGATATTTACATGATCCCACATAGGCACAAAAGCTTTCAGCTGTCATCTTTGAGGCTCTTTCTCCAAATCTTGTCATTCCTCATCTTTAAAATCGACATAATTGACCAAGCTGTCAATTATCTCTTGTAATGTTTCCTTTGCTGGTTATATCAGTGCTTGCCTGGTCACGCTTCAAAGATGCAGCAAGTGCAATTTTTTTCAACAGTGAGAGCATATTATAAATGAACATTGTGGTTGTTTCAGTACAATGTTCATGATTTTTCCAAAATTACATTTCATGCACTGCAAAGAATCTAAAGTTTTTAAAAAAAGTTGAAACAGGCCCAGAAGCCCGTGCTGTGCAATTGCACCCCATTCTCCTGGTATATTTTGAAGGGTGGGATGAAACCGGAGTCCCTGGGGTAAACCCACACAGATATGAGGAGAAGGTACAGATTCCTTACCAGATATGAACTCCAGTCACTTGTCCAGAAACAGCGTTGAACTAACCAAATTCCTGAAATAAAATCATCAATACAACAGACAAGTATGATTTGAGTGAATAATAAATACATTTAGTATTTTGTCTTTGTTATCTGGAGCCATGGAAAAATGAAAGCCTGAAGAACTGTGGAAAATATCACTTTATTTATTGCACATTGATTGATCTCAGATGGAAATAGAACCATGGAACATTACAGCACATAAACGGGCACTTTGGCCCTTCTAATCTGTGCCAAACTATTTTTCTGCCAAGTCCCCATAGACCTGCACCTGGACCATATCCCTCCATACGTCTCCTGTCCATTACCTGTCTAAATTTTTCTAGCTATGCCACTGCCCCCCACCACGAATTTTGATAGCTCTTTTATAAACCCTTGATAACTAGTTACTTGGTACCAGTCTGGTTAATCTTTCAATATTAATATCTCTTCTTTGCCTCAGAATTAAATTACACAATAAGCAAAGATCCATCCAAGAGAATGCAACAAGGATGGTGAACACAATGGCTAGTCAATAGGTTATTCAGCCCCCCCCACCCAAAAAATTGCTTCTCTGTGCTTGTTGTAGTATTGTATTCAGTTTTATGGCAGTCACAATTTGACAGGCCACATGTTTGTAACTAATTATATTTGGGGACAATTAGATACGAGATTGCTTAGCACAGTTTGTAAATGCCTTAATATGGGACACCTACTACGAGCCTCTCACAAATATCCTTCAGTACTTGAGACATGCATCAAAAACTACTATTAAAAAAAACTCTCAAATGTCACTGTGCTATTTATATACCACTGAGTCAATCAGAAAATTATGTAGTGATTACACAAAGTTTAAGTGAAGTGTGACTCAAGAAATGTATTGCTCTAGGTGAAGCATCCATGGAGATAAATGTTGTTAACATTTCAGTAAAAACATAGAAATGCTGGAGCAAATTAAAAATGCTCCTACAATGAAAGGGGCAAAAATTTAACTATCCTATAAAGCTCTGACAAACTGGCCCAAATATGAATGTGAGAAAGACAAAGGGTTTCAGATGATCGACAAGAGAAAGACCTTCATGTATAACTGCTGTTACAAATGGGTCTTTGACAAGATTGGCACCAGGCAGTGAATTTTAAAAAAACTGGGTGCAAGAGTGGCTCTATGTCATGGTGTCACCATGAAGATCTAGGAGGCCAAATTGGATGGCTGGCTCCAAAAGCTTAAAAGTGCTAAACTCAAGCCAATTTAAAAGCTTGAAATGCTCATCACTCACATGGTTCCAAGAGTGTTCTTCCATTTGATATTGACAGAGGCTTTGTGAAGGTGTCCAAGAGATCTATTCCACCCCCCCCCCCACCCAAAAAAATCAGAAGGGAACAAAGATGCAGGTCCTAAACACAAATTCCAGCAGGAGTAATCAGAGACTATCCTCAAATGACAAGATAATAAAAGCATTGTTTACGATCACTCACAAGAACGACTGAGACATGGTGGAAAGATTGAACAGTCTGGAGATGCCCAAAGAAATTGGGGGTTTTCAACTAGAAGGAAGAACTGTTCCACCCACCATGTCAACAGAGAGCAAGATGGAGTTGAAAATAGAGTTTGGATATGAAGGTGGAGACAGACTCAAACCCAAGAATCTATACTCAAAATGGAGATGCTGTGAGTTCAAGAAATGGGTAAGCTTTGCTGGCCAATTCTTGCGCAACAAAGAATTCCAGGATGATATAATATCAAACACAGAGCAGTTTCACTGAAAGCTGGAAAGTGCATTAGGTTATCAGTAGGCAAGATGCAATGGTTATAGTGGGTGAGTATATTGTTCAACATTATTAGTGTAAATAGATTAGATATTATGACTATAGAGTCAATGCTCTGTGTTAATTATTAGATGCGGGGACCCTGGGAGACTCCAAATTTCCCCCATGTCCACATCTACGCCAGATACAGCTCCTGTTAAGGAAGTGGAGTTGCAGCTTGACGAGTTATGCCTCATTAAGGAGAATTAGGAAATGATAGATTGGAACCACAGGGATTATCTAGAAAACACTTTTGTGGCTGTCCACCCTTAGCAACCGGTTTACCATCTGGATAGCACTGGGGAGGATGACCTGACAGAGGATGACCACAGAGACCAGGTCTCTAGCACTGAGCATGGGTCTTTAGCGGAATGGGTGAAGAGGCATGCGTCTTTAGCGGAATGGGTGAAGAGGCATGCAATAGTGATAGGAAATTCCATTGTGAGGAGAACAGACAGGAGATTCTATGAGCCCTATAAAGACACCTGAATAGGTACGGGATTTTTCAAATTGGGTCCAAAACATTCTGAGGGGAGAGGGTAAACAGCTAGAAGTCTTGGTACATGCTAGTATCAATAACATAGGTAAACCAGGAGGTCCTGAAGTGGAATACAGGGAATTAAGGAGGAAGTTGAGAAGCAGGACTTCCAGCATGATCATCTCAGGATTACCGCGTGTGCCATGTGCTAGTAAGGGCAAAAATAGCAAGATCAGGCAAGATATGTGGCTGAGAAACTGGTACAGATGGCAAGGCTTCAAATTTTTGCATCATTGGAATCTCTTTTTGGGCAGGTATGACCTATACAAAAAGGATGGGTTACACCTGAACCCAAAGGGGACCAATATCCTGGTGGCCAGGTTTAATATAGCTGTTCAGGAGGCTTTAAACTAATTTCACAGGGGAATGGGAACCAGAGTGCTGGGGTGTAGAAGGGGGAAACAGCAGCAAGCATGACAAGTAGGTAACAAAACAAAATAATAGCCGAAGGGAATACTGTAGTAGCAGATTAATCATTAGGCTGAGTAGACTGAAGCCTAGGGGCTTGGAAGGTGGGGGGGTCTGTCACAACCACTGGTACACATAACTAACAGATTTTTCTAATTATTCGGGGCTAGCAGACAGCTTCTGTAAGGCTGTTATTTTTTATTTTAATGAAGTTTTTCCCTCCCCTCCTCCAACTAAACACCAACTAATGTATTCCAGCACATACCAAAAAGGAAGAAAATTGTGAATAGAAAAATTAGACAATTATGGCTGATGATGGAAGTTAAAGCCAAATTAAGAGAGAAAGAGAGGGAAAACAAGGAAGCAAAAATTAGTGGGAAGATAGAGAGTGCGAAACTTTAAAAAAAAACTTGGAGAAGACACGTATGAAAGTGATTAGGAATGAAAAGATGGATTATGAAAGGAGGCCAGCAAGTACTAACAAAGACGATAATAAAAGCTTTTTTAAATACAGTATTTAAAAAGTAAAAGAGCAACCAAAGTAGACATAGGACAAATAGAAAATGACACTGGAGAAATTGTAATGGGAGACAGGTGATGGAAGAGGAACTGAATGAATATTTTTGTATCAGTCTTCACTGTGGAAGATATTAATAGCATATTGGACTCTCATAGCTCAGAAGAGAAATGAGTGTGGTCAAGGTCACAAGAGAAAAAGTACTTGGGAAGCTAAATGGTCTAAGGGTAGCTGTCTTGGGTACTGAAGAAGGCAGCTGTAGAGAATGTGGAGGCATTGGTATTAATCTTCCAGGAATCAATGGATTCTGGTATGATTCCCATGGATTGACGGATCAGGATAAAAGGGCGTCAATTTAAAACAGATACGGGAACACTTCTTTAGTCAGAGGGTTGTGAGTCAGTGGAATGTGGCCACAGGTGGCTGTGGAAGCAAGGTTATTGAGTGTATTTAAGGCAGAAATTGACAGGTATTTGTTTAGTCAGGGCATCAAGGGTTATGGGGAGAAAACCAGACAATGGGGCTAAATGGGT
Source organism: Narcine bancroftii (assembly GCF_036971445.1). Lineage (NCBI taxonomy): Eukaryota > Metazoa > Chordata > Chondrichthyes > Torpediniformes > Narcinidae > Narcine > Narcine bancroftii. Next base: position 103,489,224 of record NC_091477.1, on the reverse strand, counting down.
GGACAGGCTAGCTCATGATTAGAATGGCAGAGCAGACTCGATGGGTCAATGGGCCTACAGGCCTGTTTCTGGTCCTATATCTTGTGATCAAAGGCCTCCTGTTAAAACATGGCTTTTGTCCAACCAGGTGCACAAGAAGCTATGGCAGATGGAATAACTCTGCAAATAAAGCCCTGGCACAAATCTCCAGGCAGTGCCTCAGTTTCAGAAAAAAAAACAAAGTAAGAGACATAACAAGATGGCTGAAAGACTGTTATTGCTGAATAAGCCTAACCAATAAGGATGGACTCCATACACCTTCAATCAGAGGATGGAGTCTGTGGAAGACTGACCTCATCCTTGTTCAAAATAGTTGAATAGTGATGGTCTATGTTATGGTGAGATACCAGGAACACAATAAATTCATCAAGAAGGGTTGGCAAGAAGGACAAATACAAATACATGGTGAGACAAATATAGGAAGTTACAAATAGCCAGGAGATTCTTTGGATTCATTCTAGGCACCATATAACACTCATGGAATTAGAAAATGTATAACCTTTCCCAAATACATCTGCAGCCTCACCATCTGACTAACAATTAATATTTGCATATTTTTACTGAGAACTAATGCTGGTTGTCCACTGATAACATTTGAAAGTCAAAACAATTAATATAGTATTAGACTGGCCCACTACACAGGGCCACCATATGTTTCTCATTATAATAGGTGTGAACTTATTAAAACACAGATGTAAAGCAGAAACCTACAAAAAGTGCACTCAACTTTGCTAAATGCAATGTCATCCAATTAGCAATGTGCATGAATGTATGAACAAGATTCCCACCATCTTTCCCCACTATCCAGTGAATCCATAGCCAAAGGAATAGGCTTGGCAGAATCAGTGGGAAAAAAACCTCTGCTGATCTTGGCCTTACTCTGGCATTGTGAAGAGACCCAAGAGGTATTGAATACATGGGAAGCCTTTAGTCATGGGGTAGAAAGTATTGGCAAATACTAGAGCGCATCGGATGTCCCCCAAAGTTCCTCAACATGATTATCCAACTGCACGAAAACCAACAAGGTCGGGTCAGATACAGCAATGAGCTCTCTGAACCCTTCTCCATTAACAATGGCGTGAAGCAAGGCTGTGTTCTCGCACCAACCCTCTTTTCAATCTTCTTCAGCATGATGCTGAACCAAGCCATGAAAGACCCCAACAATGAAGACGCTGTTTACATCCGGTACTGCACGGATGGCAGTCTCTTCAATCTGAGGCGCCTGCAAGCTCACACCAAGACACAAGAGAAACTTGTCCGTGAACTACTCTTTGCAGATGATGCCGCTTTAGTTGCCCATTCAGAGCCAGCTCTTCAGCGCTTGACGTCCTGCTTTGCGTAAACTGCCAAAATGTTTGGCCTGGAAGTCAGCCTGAAGAAAACTGAGGTCCTCCATCAGCCAGCTCCCCACCATGACTACCAGCCCCCCCACATCTCCATTGGGCACACAAAACTCAAAACGGTCAACCAGTTTACCTATCTCGGCTGCACCATTTCATCAGATGCAAGGATCGACAATGAGATAGACAACAGACTCGCCAAGGCAAATAGCGCCTTTGGAAGACTACACAAAAGAGTCTGGAAAAACAACCAACTGAAAAATCTCACAAAGATAAGCGTATACAGAGCCATTGTCATACCCACACTCCTGTTCGGCTCCGAATCATGGGTCCTCTACCGGCATCACCTACGGCTCCTAGAACACTTCCACCAGCGTTGTCTCCACTCCATCCTCAACATCCATTGGAGCGCTTTCATCCCTAACGTCGAAGTACTCGAGATGGCAGAGGTCGACAGCATCGAGTCCACGCTGCTGAAGATCCAGCTGCGCTGGATGGGTCACGTCTCCAGAATGGAGGACCATCGCCTTCCCAAGATCGTGTTATATGGCGAGCTCTCCACTGGCCACCGTGACAGAGGTGCACCAAAGAAAAGGTACAAGGACTGCCTAAAGAAATCTCTTGGTGCCTGCCACATTGACCACCGCCAGTGGGCTGATATCGCCTCAAACCGTGCATCTTGGCGCCTCACAGTTTGGCGGGCAGCAACCTCCTTTGAAGAAGACCGCAGAGCCCACCTCACTGACAAAAGGCAAAGGAGGAAAAACCCAACACCCAACCCCAACCAACCAATTTTCCCCTGCAGCCGCTGCAACCGTGTCTGCCTGTCCCGCATCGGACTTGTCAGCCACAAACGAGCCTGCAGCTGACGTGGACTTTTACCCCCTCCATAAATCTTCGTCCGCGAAGCCAAGCCAAAGAAGGAGAAAGCATTTACCGGTAAATATTTTAGATTTGTTAAAAAGTAAAAACCCTTGTTTTCCATTAAATGCTCTGTGTAATATTGGCATGGTTTAGTTTGCTGTGGCATTTTTTGATTATATCAACTACATGAGTGATTCAGCCCTTAATTTTACTTAAAGCACCCAGTAAGACTATTTGAGTAGAAGTTTCTCTAAGCAGAGTTTTAACCAGATAAAGAACTAAAGATTCTCAGCTGGTAAAATGGCATTCATGGAGAAAGATGGACAGTTGACATTTTGGGACAAGTCCTTTTTTCAAGACTACGTTGAGAAGATGTGATGCTTTCCTCTTAGACGAGTTGAGCCAAAATACTTGCTGGGACCATGTTTATGGATACTGAACATGATCAGATACAACCATGGTACTATACCCAAGACCCGCCATGCTTGTAAGAATGGCAGAGAAGATCGACAAGATCTACAAATAAAATGATAAAACCTGATTTTTAATTTATTGTTACAGAGTACAACAGAAAAAGAAACCACCTTTTGCTGTGAGCCATACAACGCACACACTTCACATGAATCACTTTTCTCTATGACTGATTGGCTTTATGTTTTTTCTAACGGGCCTCTCGAGAATTGTTACCCCTTACCAGTCTGTCTCTCCAGCCTCTTGCTTTCACCTCTTTGGAAAGCACTAATGACCTTTGATATGCAAAATGGGGTTTGGCCTATCAAGCTGCCAAACAACTGTGCTTCCCTATACTCCCTTATAAACAACCTACAAGATTCTCTACATTATGGTTTTGAATAGTTAGAGGAAATAAGTAGCATTCAGTTTATCATTCAATTCCCACTATTATTGCTATAATTTCAATGAAATAAAAGTATTAGACTCTTTAAGGATAACTGGACACACCAGGATCGGTTTTATATTTCACACTTCGTGCTAAACCAATAAAATAATGGCCAAATACTCTGGTTACAGAATATAATGTCTATGCAACAAAGGCAAAAATTATCCAATTACCTAATGTTAAAATGGAGTGCTAGAAGTTACATTCAGAAAATGTTTTAGCACATACTTTCCCAGTGTTACAAATTGAAATAATAAATTTAAAATGATAATACCCTGTATTTACAGATACAAAAATTTACCACGAGCCTGAAATCTTGTAGTGTGACAAGCCAGAAGCCATTAGAATAAATAGCTATTAAAAATACTATTTCCTTAAGAATTTAAGGGTGACATTGAAATGTAGCTTAATTTTTCCCAGGTATCTAAGATTCAGCAGATAAAGTAATTTTACAATCAATTTGAATAAGCCAGACGAATGCTATTTATTTGCTGCACATTGAGTATTATAGTCGACAGTTCTAAATGTTGATTATAAATACTACTGATTTGCAAATGGTCCAAATAGGTTATATGAAATGAAACAGACAAATTTCTTTCAACAGACACATGAAAGGGAAGATATTTATAAATCACATTTTTTTGGCCAAAGAAACCAAGTTGAGCTCATTGCGAAATTTCTTCTTCAACAAATTTTACAAGTGGAGCATGTCGATTAGCTTGAGAACCCTCTTTGTACAGAATTTTCTCAATCACCCCAGCCTTTGGAGCTTTTATTGTATGCTGCAAAAAAATAAAATTAAAAAAAAATTATTCTCTAAAATTTGCAAGGTAAAAATGTTTTCATCCCATTTGTGTTCACCCATCCAGATATATCATACTTGCTAACTGTATTCCAGAATGGTTGTTTCCACAACTCTATTCACAAACTATTAATTTTCCAGAGTAATGATGTGTTGATGCCAACTCTAAATATGACAAATAATAGTTTGCTCCCATAAGTACACTGCCAATTTATTACTCCCATACAATTTGATATCTTGTATACCAGCACGGACTTTTCTACTTTACATATGAGACATTTCTGATTAGTTTATTTCTGTTTTTGGCATAACATTTATAATTCTATTTGCCTCAATTTCTGCCTTGTAGTCAAGGAATGTGTAATTGCCAATTAAACATCAGTCTCAATTTAATCCACGTCAATATAAGTTGAACTCGATGACAACGTACATGGCACGATCAGCAAGTTTTCTGATGACACTAAAGTGGCTGGTATTGTAGGTAGTGAAGATGGTTGTCATAAATTGCAGCAGGATCTTGATCGGTTGGGCAAGTAGGAAAAAGATTAGTTGAAAGCATTTTGGGAAGTCTAACATGGAGAGGATCTACCCAGTAAAAGGTAGGTTTTTGGGGAGTGTTGCAGGCCAGAGGAATCCAAGAGTACAGGTACATTGAACCTTGAAGGTGATGTCACAGGTAGATTTTTGGCATATTGGCCTTCATTAGAGTATAGAAACTGGGAGATCAAGACATTAGTAAGGCCACAATGGAGTAGGGTTCAGTTTTGCTTTGAATAATCCTTTTTTTGATATTTGGTATAGTAAAGGTATACAGAAAATGAAAGATTGCTTTATAGGTTCCCTCTTTATGACTTTTGAATAAATGAAAGAGAAATATGAAATACCAAATAATACATTTTTTAATACTATCAACTTAAAATATATTTAAAAAAGTAAATTAGGTGCGAGTTTAAGACTGCCGGAATAATCAATTTGAATATTTAGTTACAGATATATTTGAGAAATTTATTACAAATGTGTACATAAAATTACAAGATTCGATGAAAAACAAAATTACATAAATCAAAACAAAGATGGGAAAAAGATCTAAATGTACAAATTCAAGATTGTACCAAGAGAGTTTAGCAAATACAATTAATATTAGATATCAAATGGTACAGTATAATTTTTTACATCAATTGTATTATGCTCCATATAAATTAAAAGGGCTAAATTCAAATTATTCTGATAAATGTTTTAGATGTAATAAGGAAGTAGGGACCTTTGTACACTTAGTTTGGTCCTGCGTTAAAGTGGAAACATTTTAGGAAGATTTGAAGGACAAATTATGAAGATAAAAATACAAAAGGATCTGAGAAAATTTTAATTGGTAATATGCACCTTGTAATATTTCATTGCCGATTTTTCTTTTGGACTTAACTGAATGTAAAGACTTGCTGCAAATTTGAAAATCGTATTGGTTCCAGTAATTTTCACTTTCTGCTGTCCAAGTTTGGGATGTGTCCTATCTTTTGCCTTTGGTTGTGTTTTTCCCTCTATTAATAACCTGAATTAAAGCTAGATAAATTATTTATACTTTTGTGCCAGTGCCTGCTTCTTCATGACTTTTAAATTGGCTAAATTTGCAGTTCATTGAAACCGGTTCAAAATAGCGTTTTTGCTGTTCACACTGGACTAATGTTAAACAGTTCTCTGCGCCTGGCATCCCAGAACAAAGGGTGCCTATCGTCCAGCAAGTAAAAGATTTCTGGAAAGTATTATGTATTATGTTAGGGAAAATATTAAAAGTGAAGGATAAATTAGATCCAAGAATTTTTTTGTTGGGTAATACACATGATGAAGACATTAAGTTGGAACTAGATAAATATTAAAAAAATTTGAGTCTAGCAACGACAGTATTGAGAAAGGGTATAACTAAAATGTGGAAATTAGGAAGTAATGTAAACATAGAAGAATGGTTTAATGAAATAAAGTATTGTCTCCCATTAGAAAAAAAATTACTCATAATATTTAAGAGAAGGTTGGATGTGTACATGGAGGTGAGGGGGTTGGAGGGTTATTGGCAGAGAACGGGAGGTTTGAACTAGTGGAGTTGTTCTAGTGAACCGGTGCAGACTCGAAAGGCCGACATGGCCTGTTTCTGCTCCGTAAATGGTTATATTGTTATATGAAGAGGATGTGAAATTGAAGTTGGATAAATAGCAAGAAAAATTTCTTAACAATAGCAATAGCGGTGGCGAAAAAAAGTGTAGCAGAGTTGAGGAAAACAGAAAATTTTATAATTATGGATAGATGGAACAATGAAATACAAAATTGCATTCCATTAGAAAAAATTGTTTATCATTTGAGGAATCAGATTGGGAATTTTTATAAGATTTGGGAACCATATATGGAATTTGTTAATAAAAACCCATCCACATACCCACTCCTCTCAATCAATAATCAGAAGATATAATAGTTATATCAAGAGAATATGTTTAATGATTAATATATAGTCCAGGTCTTTTCTCTTTTTTTTTCTTTCTTGGGGAGGGGGGTTTTGGGGGAAAAATATAAAATTTTTGTATCATCTTGTATTGAATAATATTGTATTATTTATACAAAATGAATAATTGTTTGGCATTGATACAAGTGATAAATAAAATTTTCAAAGAAAAAGGTATGTAGGAATAGTGTGGGTGATACATTTTGGACGGTTGAGCCAGAGCCTGTTTTCATGTTGTTGTAAAGGCCCGCTAACCGGGACGTGACCTGGTACACAAGATGGCCGACGAACATGGCGATTGCGCCTACCCTGTGAGGGCCAACGACCTCCATCCTAGGTGACAACCCGCAGGGCGGGAAGCAACGATCAACAGTGGGAACACCGACCAATCCGAGGCCGGCACTGCCGTGACGTCACTCCTATTGTCAGTGGCGGGGAGAGAATACAAACTGAGTTGCCAGTGCAATAAACTAGTCTTCGACTTTGACGTCTTGGATATGTCATTCTTTCCACCCTTCACAGTAGTGTGCACACTACACTGTACACTCTGACACCTGCTTTCTTTCTTTACAGACATTTACACTTTTCTCTATTGTTTCTATCACCATAAACAAGTCAAAATGATTGCAGGTAACTGAGATTGACTCCAAAGTTGAAGTGAAAAGTGATTGATAATATGGGTCAGAAAGATGATTGATTACAGTTTAAACACAGTACAGCATATTTACAAAACTGCTTGCTAATTTAAGCTATCGTGATCCCAAAACTTCATTTTTGTGATTTGTTTGAAGTATTAAGGGAAACCATCACACTAAATTAAAATAGATTTTCTGCTGTTTGGATTACTGACCAGTCTAAGTAGAGCTATGTCTTTTAGGAGTGAGTAGAGGAAATACTTCCTCATTCAAAGGGTGGCTGAAATTTGGACTTCTTGGACTCCAGCTCATACAGTATTAATTGTTAATCTGATATCTGAGATTGAGAAATTTTCTTACCTAAAGCACCAAGGAAAGTTAAATGGCCTATTTGGAATATGTTCACTAATCAGCCATAGGTTTGAGGGGGAAATGTCCTTCTGCAAATTCAAAGCTCCTTAACTCCAGATCTTGTCAGGAAATAAGATCACTCTCTCTCAGTGTGAAAGATGCCATTTTCTTACAATGTAATAGTTCATAGAACTTCTGATGCAAATAAACCCTTGAGTAACAATTAAGGAATTAAAATTCCAAAGTGTGAATACAGCAAAATAATATGGAGGAAACAGGTACTGTTTAAGAAGTCAAGTTTGCTCACCTCCATTTTCATGGCTAACATCACCACTAATGGATCTCCAGCTTGCACATGGTCACCTTCTTTAATGAACACCTGAAAAGCATGGGTAGCAGTTTATGGCAATTACAAAAATTAACCAGAATCCCTTGGGTCCACAACACAGAATGCAATAATAGTTGCTAAATTCAATTGTGCTATTTGTTCTTCCATTTAATATATTTGCAGATTGATAGACTACAGTTTTTGTATTGCATTATAAAAAGTTTGATTCTTTCTGAGGTCTTCTATCAAATCTTAGTGTTATACTAGGGATTGTCAAACAGACATACAGCACGGTAATAGGCCATTTCGGCCCACCTGTCCATGTCGCCCAATTTTTTTTTTTTATACACCCAATTACCTGTACTCTGGTACATTTTGAACAGTGAAAGGAAATCAGAGCCCTGGGGAAAACCTATGCAAATACGGGGAGAATGTACAAACTCCTCACAGACAGCGCGGGATTTAAATCCCGATCCCGATTGCTGGTGCAGTAAAGGCGTTGCGCTAACTGCTACGCCAACTGTGCCACCAAATCGGATGACAACTAATCACAGATATTGTCAGGATCCAGAGAGAAATGGTATTGATCATGGGCAGATAGATGAAGGACCTATTCTATATACTTCTGCATGAAGCTGCAGGACTTGATAATGTTGTGGTAGCTTGAGTTAAGCTGAAACTATCCACTAAATATTAACTATGGCACCCAACCCCCACTCCCTCTCTGGAAAAACTTATACCCTGAAGGGTAGAATCGTGACTTGTGAAGGGAACACAAAATTAAAGCACCAATAAAATCCAAAATAAAACAGTAATCTTTCTTCTTAAAATATATAGCTTACAGGTTGTAATGGGTACAGGACCCAATACAGTAGGATAAATCTAATAGTAAAATGAACAACAAAAGTGAAATTATTCTCTGATACATGGCATCAATTATAATCTGATGGAGTGATGGCCATGAAAATCTCTAACATTTTAATCTAATCTAAACTGATGTGTATAAATCATCAAAATACCTAACAATGACAAGTATTTGCAGAGAACCTATCCCCTAATGTTACGTTGCTAGATATTTTTTATTGGAAGAGTAAACAATAAACAAAAATAAATAGGCCTGAAAACTATTAGGCTATTTTAAAAACCTAACATATTCCACTAATTCCCTTCTGACTAGGTAAGATGCAAATTTCATGACCTTTGTATGACTTTTATTTCTATGATGTAGTTAACACCCTTCAGATAATTTGGAATGGAGGGGAGCCTTACAGAACATTTTTCAAATGCTGATGGAAATGTTGACGAGAAGAGTAATGGTTAAGGTTGGGAGATAACCAAAATGCAAGATGACAAATACGTTTGTGGAAAAACTGGAGCACATTTTGACTCAAGAGGAGAAAAATCAAACATTTGCATGGTCATCTTTTCCCCCAACAATCCCTTCATTTTTAAAGTTCATTCAACTAATATGTACAATCTCAGTTCCTATGAACTGGGGCTGCTAAATAGACTCAATAGTGCGCTTCAATCCTGGACATTGGATACAATCTGTAATGCTGTCTAAAATTAAAAATGATCTGTAACTTATCAAAATTTCTTTTAAATCCACTGTTTTTCTCTTTCTTTTCAAGTGATTCCAATGTCTGCTCTTTATTTGACTCCAATATAATTGCAAATAGTATCTTCATTTCATCTGTTACTAAAATCTTTTGTTACCTCTAAACTTGACATTGCCAGATTCTTTTGCAATCCTCTATCTTCCATAAGTTTCCCATTTCCAAACTTAGCTATTCATTTCCTAGCTGATAATAGTTATTCATCTATTACCCTTCTATATTTTAAAATTTTCATTTTGTTTGTATATTCCCCCCCCCATATTATTTCCTCTCTCCCCATGTGTGACCTTCTCCAACTCTTCAAATATCAGCGATGCTCCAAGTTTAGCCTTTACCTCATGCTTGATTTTGAACATTGCACTGAGTGTTTGTGGTTTTTGATGCTGAAGGTTGTAAACTCCATGAAGTTCACTGCTTCTTACGTAATCCTTCCATGAAAATCTACTACTTGGATTTAAATCCGAGTCATCTATGACAATATCATATGATATGATTTGATATATAAAATCTGTATATTAACATCCCTATGAAATGATTCAGTTATTTTTCCACTTAACTGCAGCACAGTTAGTGAAGTGCTGAGTGCAACACCGTTACAGCGCCAGCGATCGGGACTCAAATTTGGCGCTGTCTGTAAGGAGTTTCTTCATTCTCTCCATGTGTGGATGGGTTTCCTCCAAGTGCTCTGGTTTCCTCCCACTCTTCAAAATGTATGGGATTTGTAGGTTAATTAGGCAGCATGGCATCGTGCTTTATAAACTAACATTTAAAATTTAAATTTACAGAAATACTCATTACCATATCTTGCAATCCCTGGAGGTACCAAGCCATTAATTTTGTGAAACCCAGTAGCTTTCTATAATTCCTGGTGGTTCATTGTGGAAAGTAATACAGATGATCCTAATGCACACATCTCTTTAAGTGCAACCATTAGTTAGCAATATGACTGTTCTTGAGTGAACCACCTATCCTTAGAGAACAACTCATTAATTCAAAATGTAACCTTTTCAATAGTTCCAGTCATTGGTGCGACTGCTGCTCCCTCAGCTCCAGAGGCATCAATTTCAACCAAATAGTTTGGCACTGGTCTATTTAGCTGCACAGATCCTTCCTAAAATAAAAATTGAACATGTTTTACATAATTGTATTTAGGATAGTGGTGGTTAAATCTACAAGATAAATTGTACTTACCATTGAAAACAGGTGAATGCTCTTGTCAGTAATAACTACTTTAGATTTTGAACGAATCCCATTCAATGAAGATTCCAAGTATGTGACATCTTTCTCTGTAATAAGTTTTCCAAATGCATGGAAAACCTGTCCATCAATCTAAGGTACAATCATATTTTTAAATTTGAATCTAAATTCCAATATCCCAAGAGATTATATTGATACAATCAATTCTATTTTTTTCTAGAATTAATCAACAATGTTCATTAGTTCTCACATTTTGACAGTGAAAGGACAGACAACAAGCCCTCAAATCATGCAACCGTCAGGAGAGTGGAATTCATTTTCAATTATTCTACCAAAAGAGTTATCACATAGAAAATGTTTCATTCCATATTTGATTACATGGCTTCTACTAATCCTCAATATTCAAGTTCATTGTCACAGGTATAGAAAATGCAGAGATAGAGATTGTTTTGCAGGCAGACCAGAAAACATCTCGCACATAGTACAAGTAAGAAACAGTACCAATGTGGAGTTACAGAGAGAGGACAGTTGGTATGGAGTAAAGGCAACACAATTTGCTGGTTTAGAGAAAACGTTGATTATTGATGTAATTTGGCATAATTTATCACTATTTCCCCATCCATCTAAAATCTTAAGTTTTTAAGACAACATTGATTTTTACAGGTGGAATGTTCTAACTTTAGTTAGATAACAAACAACTTCAACTAACCCTCCAGAATCCATAGCAATTTAAAAATAATTCATTTGAAATTTAAAATATTTTTGGAGGGTGGATACAAATATATTTTTCTAATATTTTTCTAATATATTTTTCTAAAATCAATACATAGAGAATGAATATAAACAGTGAACAATCTCTGACACATTCTTTGAATAATCATCCTATTGGCTATGGTTGTATAGTTTATATTGTAGTTGGTGTATCTTGCTGTATGCCGCAGGATGCAAGAACTTTGGTCCATCTGTACATTATACTTGTGTATATGACAATAAACTCTCAACCATATGTACAAAATCTTGAAGCTGCTGAAGTTGTTTAACTGGCTAATATAACATTATAAAGCAGGACCATCCCAGGAACACATTTTGATTGCAATGCATTAATTAATCAATGCTAATGGGGTATTAATTTAGTTAATTGAAAGTCTACATATGGATGCCATTTTAATGGCTCTTGGGATGGAGCAGAACATTCTACCAATGCTTATTGTCCAGTTATATTTGTGAAAAATAATGGCATGGTCCTAGATTTATCACAAGCCTGAAGTGACCACTTTTAAAATGGAAGGAAAGTGAAAATCACATCCTCATGAAAGCAGAGAATGAAATGGGTAATTGCAAAGCGAAAGAAGCCTTTGAATCTTTCACAAATATTCATCTATACTGTGGTGATATGTAATTACACCAGGATGACTCCTGGTGACCTTGTATATAAAGCAGTCCAGAGCTACAATCTATCCTTCCAGGTTCGTCTTGCAGAGAGACAAGACCTCTTAGTGTACACATTAGTTTATTAAAGCTGTCTTATACTTGCACTGCTGGTGTGGTTATTGTCAGTACATATACCAAAGAATGAAAATTGTCCAATTTAACATTTTAAAAAATATCATTGATAAACTCACCTGAATACTGTAAGTTCCGTCATTGTTATATGCAACATCAATATTCACCTCTTGTTTGGGATATTGCCAAAAGGAAACCAGAAGAAACAAGCACAAATATTAAAAACTGCAATGTTAATGTATTTTAACAGTATTTATTTTGAACCCATATTCATTGAATAAAATATATTGATAAAATATAATGATAAATATACTGATAAAATGAAACAATGCAAGATGTATTCAGGTAGAAAATTAGATTGACTGCAGAGGTGTGTATTTATTTATATTCTAAAGAATGTAATTACTATATGTAGTCTTCTGCAAATAACAAACTTTTTACATCAGGGTTTTGTGTAATGCAACAATTTAGAAGCTACTTGTTAGTTTTCAGACATTTATATATTCCAGAATTTTGGAAGAGCTGGATATAGAGATGCTGATATCCTGGATATCATCTTACAAAATGTATCAGATGCTGGTAATGCTCCTGTGGACTTCAGGAGGAAATCAGGAGAAAACGAACCAGTCCTCATTGAGGGGTCAGCAGTGGAGAACGTCAAGAACTTCAAATTCCTGGGTGTCAACATCTATGAGGATCTGTCCTGGAGCCTCCGTCTCAATGCAATCACAATGAAGGCTTGCCAATGGCTACATTTTGTTAGGAATTTGAGGAGATTCAGTATGTCACTGAAGACTCTCAAAAACTTCTATAGGTAGACCATGGAGAGCATTCTGGCTGTTTGCATCGCTGGAAGTGTCTATGAACAGGCCAAGATCATGTGATATTATAGAGGTTTGTAAAATCATGAGGACATGGATAAAATGAATGCTCACAGTCGTTTTCCCAGGGTAGACAATTCTAGAACACAAGGCTGAGATTCAAGAGTGAACTGAGGGGCAAGTTGTTTTCACTCAGAGTGGTTGGTATCTGGAATGAGCTGCCAGAGGAAACTAGAAGCAGGAACAAATTTGACATTCAAAAGATATTTGGACAAGTTTATGCATAGGAAGGGGTTCCAAGTATATAGAACTAAATACAGGCAGATTGGACTAGCCCAGAATGTCAATTTGGTGGACATGGATGATTTGAGTTGAAGGACCCATTGTGTGCTGTATGACCCAGCTGCTCATTATCATTATCAATGATTTGGCTGAGTTTGACAAACGGTTACAGGCAGTCCCTGGGTTGAAAATTTACGAACAACCCGTAGTTATGAACAGACAAGCCAGCCGGAAGAAGAATGATGGCTAATTCTGGTTCGAGTGGTAATATGCAAAATTGTGTGATCATCCCCCTTGGTGCACAAGTAGAGCCATTTTTAAATGGGAAGAGACTGAGTAGTGTTGATGTCCCAGATGCACTTTTACCCAAGGCCAACATGCAGATACAGCAAGCAATTAAGAAAGCAAGTGATCTGTTCGCCTTCATTATGAGAGAATATGAGTGAGGGAGTAAGGAAATTGTAATTGTATCAGGTGCCTTGTGTCTACTCCATCCAAAGTATCAAGTACAATTTTGCAGTTTTTCATGGAAGATTGTACTTGCTGTAAAATGAGTGAAAGGAAGAGTCATGAGGTGGGTTTTAAGGATCGTGTATGGGGAGGGGTGGGGTAGATTGTCCTATACAGACACTCATCCAGCAAAGGATTGCTGGACGAACTCAGCAAGTCAGACTGCATCCATAGATAGAAATGGTCAGTCTATGTTTTGATTCTGAACCCTTTAATAAGACTAGAGAGAAGTGGGTGAAATTATATATACCGTAAGATCCCCAGTATCCGGCACCTAAGGGGATTGGTAGATGCTGTATAAGTGAATTTGCCAGTTGCTTGAGATTGTGTGTTGCATAATTAATGAAGTAACCGTTATGGGGCACCCATCTTAAACTTGCGTATTTTTTACCTATTTATTTTCTACCTTTTTTTTTACTGTTCCTTGAAGCTGCTGTTTACTTGACTTCTAGATTTTACTGTATAAAGGGAGAGAGAAAAGGTGGGAAGGAGCCCTACAGGTAATAGGGTACGACAAAATGTGTGAGAGGTGGAGAAACATAAGATAGCAGGCAGAGGGGAGAGAGGTTGAGAAAGAAAATAAAGTACTCCCTCATCAGTTTTCTCCCCCCACCCCCCCACCTCTAGTCTTGATAAATAGTTCAGGCCTGAAACTTGAATGAGCTTTTTTACCCTTGAATGTTGTCTGACTGAAAAGTACTCTCAGGCTGGGGAGCCTGGAGGCACAGATTTGGAGTATGAGAACTATTCAAAATAGTTTAGGACTAAAATAAAAAGAAATGTCAACACAGATGGTGGTAAACCTTTAGAATTCTCGTACCCAGAGGACTGAAACAGAGAATGAAAGATTTCAGAATATTGAGGAAAGCATGGGACAGGGACATAGTGCAAGAAAACAGAGCTAAAGTATGATCTTGATGAATAGTAGACGAGGCTCAAAAGGCCACATCCCCTAATCTTGCCATCAGCTTAATATTAAATATTCTTGAAAAATGAAGCAAAGTGAAGCATATATACAATTGTTATTATAAAACACACCAACAGTTCTTAGTAATCCTGACAATTTTGAGTGGCACTGAAGTCATTTCCTCTTGTGTGCAAATATTTAACTCTGCTCCCCTGCCAGTCACCAACCCCCCCCCCCCCCCCCCACCCCCCCCACAGCTCTATAATCTATCACTGACCTATAAATGAACTTTCACAATGCAATGTGTCCTCTGGTGCAGGGTCTCAACCTGAAATGCTGACAATTTGTTCCCTCCCACCCCATAGCTGTTTGACCCACTGAATTCCTCCAGCAGTTTGTTGTATAAAATCCATTTGAATGCTTGTTGCAGTCCACATATGCAAAATTAATCCTCTGTAATACCGACTAAATATTGTTATCTTTTGGTAAAAATTCCACAATTAGATGCATTTAGTTGGGTAGCAATTCAGTTCAAGTGCCTAAGAAAATATATTTAGAGATATTGTTTTTAAAATAAATGTTGGGAGATTATTATAAAAGATAAATGATAAGTTAGGGTATATTTCAAAAAATGCACGCTGATCATGTGAAAAAAATAGTTTATTGTAATTTTGAAATGTGCAATTTCTTTATCAAGATTCTTAATAATAGTTATTTTGCTGTAAGACTAGTTAACGTTACCATTTTACTATTTCTGTCTTTATGGTGTAGAAAATTTGAAACATTAGCAAAATGATAATTCAAGATCTGAGACTAAAGAATCCATGCTGCACAGTTGTGCCGGTCAGATATTACTTACTATTCTGTCCTTCAAGCAATGTCATATTTCTTCTGTGGATAATATTTAACCTTCTTCCACTGCTGTTTGAAAATGGTGAAAATGGATCTGTAAAGTAATTCAGAAAAAAAAACCTGAAAATAAAGAACACTAAAATTTTAGATGAATTTGGAAATTACATGAAAAGGCAAATTACAAGATGTTACATACCATGTGAAAATGCTCTGAAAGTGTTTGTTTGAATTTTTTCTTGTAGTATTAGAACAATTGTTGCCTGACAGAGAGCAATTTTACTTGTAGTTTCCTTTGCTGGGAACAGCCCATTATAGTGCTGAGAGATAAAATTTGTATGCACATTTCCTGCCTCAAATTCAGGATGAGCAGCCAGGTTGAAGAGGAAATTTATGTTTGTATTTAAGCCCACAATCTGTCAAAAACAGAATCAATCAAAATTCAAAGAACTGATGCATCCAGAATTTTTAGTCGTGCATAAACTGAAAAAGTTGAAATGACTAAATGATATTTCCATTTAAATTATAAATGATGCTAAACAACAGCAGCAATAATTTACATGAATAAAATCAATGTATTGTAGATCAAAGTAAAAACACAATGCTGGAGAAACTCAGCAGGTCAAAGGGCACACTTTATACAGCAAAGATAAAGATACATAACAAAAGTTTTGGGCTTAAGCCCCTCATCAAGGTACCTTAATAGGTTTTCATATCCAGCAGAACTTCAAACATTCAGATACAACTTAAAAACAAATTTGATCTATTCAATACATCTCATCTTTAACATCTGCCTCAATCTATTTGAGATGCCTATGCAACATTAATGGGTTGATAATATTTATTCATATTTAAGTGCAAAGAAGAACAAGAGTCTTACAACTGAGAAACAGGCCCACAGGCCTTGTCCATGCTGAACAATAGATCCTCCTGCTTTAATTCCACTCACCTACATCAAGCCCCTACCCCTTCAATCCTCCTCGATTCATGAGGTTATTCAACTGGTTCTTCAAGTGAGGACATAGATTTGCCTCTACTACTTCATCAGGCTGTTTTTTTTCCCATATGTCCACCACCCTCCAAGTGGAGAACTGTCTCTTGTATTTATCTAAATACAATCCCTTCATCTTATAGTCGTATCCTCTCATCTTAGATTCTCTTATTCTTGGAAAAAGACTGTCATTATTCACCTTATCTATACCCATCATGATTTTATAGTCCTCAATAGAATTCCCTCTCAACCTCTATGCTCCAAGAAAAACAGGCTTGGTTTTTCCAGTCTCTCACAATAACTCTCCTAATCCTGGCAACAACATCATCACAGTAGCATTCAATTCCCTGACCAAGACAAGTGTCAACAGACAATAGACAATAGGAGCTGGAGTAGGCCATTTGGCCCGTCGGGCCAGCACCGCCATTTTAGATCATGGCTACTCTGTCCTGCACTCTGTGCTGCCATCTTTCAAAAGCTATGCATCAGCACCTCTAGTTCCTTCTGCTCCATAACCCTCTTTAAGGGCCTGTCATCAAGGCCTGCCCTGGTTCAAATTACCCAAATACAACACCTCCCACTTCTACGAGTTGAAGAGTACCTGCCATTCCTTAGCCCAGTTCCACATCTGATCTAGATCCTGTGTTAAGTGCAGGTGCCTTCTTTACTATCCAACTTAGCACATATTTTCGTCACCAAGAAAATTTACTCACCTTGCAGCTATCATCCTTATCTAAATTATTTATGTATATTACAAAAAGCAAAGGTCCTGATGCTGAATGCTGAGGATCTCCACTGGTTCCAGTCTGAAAAATTGTCCTCTACAACCACTCTCTGACTCCTATTAATAAGCCAATTAAAAAAAAATCCAGTTGGCTGGTTGGCCTCCTAACCCATGTGCCCTCACCTTCCATACCAACCTACCAAGTGAGACCATATCAAACATCTTAATCATATCAAACATCTTAATAAAATCCATATAAATATCCAGAGAAACCACAGATGCTATAACTGAGAGGAAAACAAACAGCTGTTGGAAGTCAGTGGGTCAAACAACGTCTGTGGAGACAATGGGATGATTAGGACTAGAGTGTAGAGGGAATACAGCCAGTAGAAAGAAGGAGGAATGCCATACAGGAGTGTTTGTATTTATTTACATTAAAAATGAAAAATGACAACAGCAATAGTTTACATGAATAAAATCAACACCTTTGTAGATCCAATTTCTAGATAAGCAGGCAAATTTGAGCCAATTTACTTTTTAAAAAAATTGTTAAAAATCTTTACATCATTTAGAACTATTTGAATAATTTTAAAAAATGTTATTAACAATCTAAAAGCCTTTGAAATCAATGAAATCAGTTGGTTGCTGAATGTCAGTTTGTCCAGTTCTCCTCACTGGGGAAAAAAATAACCATCCACTAACTGAAATGTCTTTAATTGTTTTAAATTTATTTCAAGCATCTTTACTTTTAAAAATGTTTTGTTTTCATTATCTTTTTATATGACCAAGATTTTGGATGCATTTTAAAGTTTTTAAACAGGCTTCATTCCCACTAAGCCAGAGGTTCTTAACATTTTTCTTTCCACTCACATACCACCTTAATTAAAGCCATGAAGCATTTTTTGTTGGTCGGTTTGCTCTGACTCCATATGTGATGACATTAAACCAAGCAAGACACTGCCAGTAGTAAGACCTCCCTATCAGCAAGTTGATACCGATAGTCTATAAAAGGCAAGAACTTGCCATGCAAATTAGAAGCCCTTGAACTGGCAGCAAATTTTGGCCCACAAATTTGTCATGAGAGTTCAACTCTAATTTTATAATGGCTTGTTGACAGAAATGACACACTATTTCCACATCATGTGAAAATACAAAACCCGTGATTATTCTTTACCATCTTGGCTATTATCCACTTGGGTTTGGTATTTTAAAAATCTCAAATCTTATTAGGTTTAGATATTTATATTTTACATTTATGAAGAAATTGTTATGTAGTGAATCACTAGCATAATAAATCATTGAAACAAAAATAAAGGGCAAATCCAAACCATTATTTTCTGGGAGTTAATTCTTTGAACATTATTTGGATATCTAGACAGATTATAACTATTGAGATCTAAGTCACTCAATCAAATTCTGCACATTAAAAATTCAAGAAATTTGAGGAACAAGCTATTTATTACATCTGCTTTACCTATTCATCCAATAGGAGATATACAGTTGCAAAGTTAGACATCTTAATGGCTCTATTCGTGCCTTGAAATATTACCCTACTATACTTTCTGGCAATATTAATGGTGCACTTTGTATTTTGTTCCCATGAAATTATAAAAAATGGAAAAAGATGTGATCTATTGTTAAAAATTCAGGGAATATTGGATGCAGCAATTATTGCCCATCCTCCGTTTAAGATCCCAGTTTGATTAGTAAGTTCTGTAAAAATTGGCTGCTTATAGCAGATTTTCTCTTCCCAGCAGAGTAAATTAAAACTATACCAAATGCAAAGGAACCAAATTAAAGGATAAATCTCCAGATTACTTACGTTGTACTGACGCAAACAATATTTTAATTTATTTAGAGCAGCTGTACGGTCATTTTCCCAAACTACTAGTTTAGCAATCATTGGATCATAATGTACAGAAACTTCATCACCTGAACAAAAATGAAAACATACATATTTTTAAAAAAATTCTTGACTTGCATGGTTCTATATTAAAGACAAAGTGCAGGAAATATGGGTGTATTCAGTAAAATGCCTCTTATCCGGAATTCAAACAATTGGCAGCTTCAAGCAACCGGCCTAAAAGAATAGCGGTAAGTAGGTTAAAAAGTACATCAGTTTTTAAAAAAAGGGGCGCATCGCAACATCCAATCTCAAGCAACCAGAAGATTCATGTATCCAGCATCTACCAATCCCAATAGATGCCACATTCTAGGGGTTTTACTGTACATCGCATTTCCAATACCTTGTCTGACTCCAGTTTCAATTCTTGTGAAAGCATCTGGTACAGGGGTTGACAGGTGCAGTAAAGGACCTGCTCCTGGCATAAAGTTATCATTTGGATCTTCAGCATAAATTCTTGCTTCAAATGCGTGACCCTTGACGGAGAGCTCTTCCTGTGACATGGGAAGCTTTTCACTAGCAGCAACCTGAAGGCAACCCCAAATAATCTAGTTTTAGTCCAATGGCAGGATTAATTGGTGCACAAATTCCCCACGCCAGCGATTACATTTGCAAAGGTTCCAGCAGCATGGAACTTCTGTGCAACTTAAAGCACATACAAGCAAACAACCTGTCTTTCTGCAATTTCTGCCACTGTTTTCAAGATCCAGTAATCCAGAGACCATGTTATTATCTTGCAATCTAGAGGTTATGCAAATTCAATTTGAATATGATGGTTTGCAAACTTCAACCTGAAACTTCCCAATTTAAAAAAAACCCAACTGTTTATTTAATGCCTGACACGGAAGGGATCTTGCCAACTTTACCTGGTCGGTGTTACCAGTGTCTCCAAAAGCATAAGTCTAATAATGGTCAATGGCCTAATAAACTACAAAGTTTATAAAAATAATTGCAATAAATGCTCATAACGACAATAAAGAAAAAGACTCCAGTCACTTGTGTAAAACATGAAACTGAATACCCATCATCTCGTATTTAAGAAAAAAACATCTTAAACGAGTATGAATGTTTTATCTTGCTTCCAAGTTCTTCATCTCTAAGTTCCAAGTCTTAAAAATTCAATGTTTATACTAAATTTAAACTGAAGTTTGTAGTACAGTAGAAATTCAAACAGTTCAAGTCAAAAATGAGTTCAATAGAAAAAGCATAAGCTTTAGCGTAAAATAGATGTGAAATTGCAAATGTGATAAACTTTACCATGTTGACATATAATCAATTGACAATGTTTGTGTTAAAATAATATTTAAAGTTATTTTACATCAATTTAATAGCACCTTTAAAGTGGGTGAAAATATTGCTCTTTAGCTTGTTTTATTGGATAAAGAAATTTCTACTTTATAATTCTTCATATTACAAAAACTAATTTACAGGCACAAGACATGAATTTTATTTATAACACAATTTTTTGTTTGGAAGTGACGTGATGAAATGGTTATGAAAACTATACCATTGTGACACTTCCAAAGATTCATTTTGCAATGAAGAGCTAGCTTACTGAGAAAAATACTCGGAAGTAATCTACACTAGATGATTCTCATTATTCTGCTAAACATGCTACCAAAATGTTTCCTGGAGAAAGATGTGAGCTGTTACTGTTGCATAATCGTGCAATTTGCTAATCCAGCCTTTTGTCTTTCATGTCTAAATCTTCAAGGTGTTATGACATTTGAATATTTGATACTACTATGCCAAAGGCTGATTAATGCCTTGCATAGTTCTTCACATCTTTTATACTGAATAGCCAAAGCCATTTAGACTACAAAACAGTGAAACAGGAAACCTTAGCGCACGTCCACGCTCGTTAATGGAGCCATGATTTAAGACCAAAACATTCCCCTTGGCTTTTCTGTAGTCTTGACCTTTAGTTTTAAGCCCAATTGAATGTACACCAGTGGGACCATCTGTTCTCACCTACCCGAAGCTGCCATTCAACAAGGTCAGTTCCTGTTATCATCTCAGTGATTGGATGCTCCACCTGCAGTCTCGTGTTCATCTCCATGAAATAAAAATTATGCTGAGAATCCATGATAAATTCCACGGTCCCTGAAAACCAAAATAATGATCAAGATGGATGTCCACACGTTAATATATGATTTTAACCAGTTGACAAAAGAGGCACACAGATTTGATTGGATCTTGTTCATCATCGTAGTCCATGTAGTGGCCTGCGAACTGAGTCGTGACCCGGCTCAAAAAATGGCTGGCAAATGCAATGATCGTGAGGGCCATGCAGGGACTCACAGGCGTCAGCCCGCATGACCTCCTGCACGGCAAGAAATGGCGGGAACACCAGCCAGTCGGAAGCTGGCGCTGCAATGACGATACTCCTGTCGTCAGAGGCAGGGAGTGAACATAATCGGACCTGGGAGGGCGATAAATCAGTCTTCAACCTCAACTCAACTGTGTGTGTGTGTGTGTGTGTGTGTGATTCTTACTCCACACTTCACATAACGTGCACGCTACAGTCACACCAATATTTTGTACATAACTTCTGCAAAATTACATAGCCTTTTTGTTTTACTAGGTTCAAATGTGCACAAGATTAAAATAATCTCCATTTTTCACAATTAAAACCGTTGCTAAAGTGTATGAAGCAAACAGGACAACACTTATTAAACAAGGCTTGAAGAGTAGTTGATTTTTAAGGAATACTTTAACAAGAGATGCTGCAAAATAAATTAAAATGTTTTTATAAGAAGAAATTGGAAAGCTGAGTTTATTATTTTCAAGACATCAAACACATAAATGGTATGGGGAAGATGCATCCATTGATCTAATAGTTGAATACGTCCATAAGGAGAAATAGAAATGGGGTTATTTCGAAAAGAATTAAATAAAACTTTTATCTGATTCGTTTAGTACACTTATTATTCAGTAGCATAGTAGAATACAGAAAACCAAGTCTCTCTGATTATGAAGTGTTGCTATGCATGTACAGCAAATCCCAGCAAAATGTTTTTGTTGGAAACTATCCAAGAATTGTAACACAGTGAGAACATTTGGCAATGATTTTCACCATTACATCGGACATCGTGTATATTTTATGAACTGCACTTTGACAGAATGAATGAAACTTAAAGTAAAAGCAGAAAATGCTAGAATATTCTGATGAAAGTTTTGAACTTGAAATGTTTCTCTTCCCACAGATAATTCCTAACTGGATGAATGATCCTGGATTTTTCTATTTATTTTGTCAGCATCTACAGCTTCTTTTAACTTCAATTTAGACTAAAGTAAGTTTATTCAGTTAACTCAAAAACCAGCAGAAGTACTTCACTACTAGAAGTCTACGACTAATCCATATACCAATGCCGTTGATAAATAAGTATGATCTTTACACATAAAACAAGCTATTCATTTTAAATCTTTCAAAATGAGGCATCTTAACCTGTGAGGTGATAATTTTGACAAATGTTCCTTACATTGAAATTAAAACAAGGTAGCATTACTTATATGTATAGAAAGGTTAAATAGTGGAAAAAATGCTAATTCATATGAGAATAAAAAATTCAGAACAGGAGTAGACTATATGGCCCATCGAGACTGATCTGCCATTTAATAAGATCATGGCTGATTTGACCATGGACTCAGCTTCATCTACCTGCCTTTTCCCCATAACCTTTAATTCCCCTAATATGCAAAAATCTATCCAACACTGTCTTACAAATATTTAATGAGGCAGCCTTGAATGGTTCCTTGGGCAGAGAATTCCACAAATTCACTACCCTCTGGGAAAAGCATTTCTTTGTGATCTGCATCGTAAATCTACATTCCTGAATCTTGAGGCTAGAATATTATACAATATACATTATATAGATGGGATTGGCTGGTTAATACTCAAACAATCATTGTTGGGGGAAAACAATGATAAAGTCACCTGTGTGCACTTTCTCCTGAAAACAGGAAAGGTGAAAATATACCACATTGAACACTAATGTCAAAGTTATGTCAACTTTGGAGTTTTAAAAAGGGAGATGATTCAAAAAAAAGTAAAATCTATTTTGGATTTTGAAGCCCCGGAGAAAAGAACATTACCACTGAATCTTGGATTTCAATACATCCAATAGTACATTTTGAAATTGGGTATTTGAGGCGAGAGGCTTCAAAGAGCAGTAAACAAAGCAATATCAATCGCATAAAAGGACTAAACTTTTCTGATGGAGATGAAACTTGGGTGCTGATACAAGATTGTCCATCAGTGGACCACGTTTTACAGGAATTTTAACCAGGACAATAAAGGAAATGTATCAGGGATTCCAAGATCTGTAAATAATATGGCAATGGGTGTAGCTCGTAGAGCTGATGCCTCAAGTCCAGAGACCTGTGTGGAGTTTGCATATTTTCCTTGCAACTTTCGCGGAGATTCAATTACCTCCCACATCCCAAAGTTACATTTAATTAGTCACTGTAAATTTTTCCTGGAGTACAAGCAAGTGGTAGCATCTAGGGAGAGTTCACAGGAGTGTGCACATAAGAGGTAAAAGGAAAAGTTAATGGAGAATTAGATTGCTCTGTGAGCAAGCACAGACTTGATGGGCCAAATGGCAAGACTCACATTTTTGAACAGATTTGTACTTTACCCAGGGAGATTAATTTCTCATTTTCTTCTAGTCCAGCAGAGGAGGCTATTCAACCTTCATCTACTGACACCTTCATCTGCCTGGTTCCCAAGTTAAGGCAATACCATTTCTCAATTTCTCCCCCCCTAATTTCTTCATCTAATGTATTTCAGCCAAGATTTTGAACTTTAATACCTCTTCTTGGTGGCTTGGTGTTAAAATTTCTTTGATAATACTCCTGAAAAGCAGCATGGAATGTTAAAACTACTATATCAATTCATGTTGATGTTTTTCACATTCATCTCTGCTCAGTGCCAAATCACACACAGATAAACAAAATAAGGTCAAGTTGGAAGTTTTCAAATAATGGAACGAGCAAAGTTTGGGCAGCAGACTTTTGACAGCAAGCCTGTGGACCCTAGATATCTTCTCGTTAATCAAGGGACTGATCAGCGCATTAACTATCAGTATTTACTTACCAGCTCCAACGTAATTAACAGCTTTAGCAGCCTGGACCGCAGCTTCCCCAAGTCTTTTTCTCACCTCTGGACTAATTCCAGGCTAAAATTTTAAAACAGCAAAGTTCATACACAGGTACAACAGAAAACTGCAGATGATGTTTTCCTGAAATGTTAACTCTATTAAATGCTGCGTTATCTGGTATTTCCAGCTTTTTACATTTTAGTTTAAAATTACATAGCAGCTATTCTACTAGGCTAGTAATGCAGAGGTGTAAACTAGTAACCCAGAGAAGATGAGTTCAAATTTCTGTGAAAGCTTAAGAATTTGAATAACATTTAATAAATACTCTAAAAATAAAAAGTAGAGTACTACCAATCAAACTGATCATGAAACAAATTAATTGTTGTTACTTTAAAACTATTCCTTGACATATTTAAGAGTGCTAACTTTGTGAAGTTTGAAATAATACAGCAGAATTGCAGTTTATTTCAAAGAAATCAAATAGTCTACATTACAAGTAATGTATTTCCACATTACTGAAAATATAAAAAATCCCTAAAAAAATAACAATATACGACTTACTCGTATATAGTTTTCCATACTTTAAACAATCTGAAACAGATCTCGAAGTATCTCTGTTCCTAAGACAAAGCTTAATTTTAAGAGCCTCCTTCATAGTTTGCAAAGCAGTATAATTAATGGAAGCTCCCAATGCAAAATTACCTCAATTGAGGCTTGGCTGGTTCCACTGGCTGGGCTATATTGTTCTGTTTATTTTGTGAAACGATTGAGAAATTCAAGAAACTTTGTTTAAATTCAATATAATCTGCACTTAAAATGTAATTAACTCCACACTGGTTTGGCTAATGTTGGGTAGTGATTTGTAAACCGCTCAATTAGAAATATCTATTTATGGAAATAACTTACTGCAGGCGCTTCTTCAATGATTTTTTGATGTCTTCTTTGTACACTGCAGTCTCTTTCAAACAAGTATACAACACTGCCATACTGGTCGCCAAACACCTGTACTTCTACATGTCTACAGAAAACAAAATACTGTACCATTATCCACCAGAACATAGTTCCTGCACATTTACATATACCTTGCAGTATTCCTGCTCAGATGTTTTAATATTAATAAATGCTGGATTTTACAAACTAGATATTGATTTTGAATGCCAGTGACAAATAATAGTTAAAAACGGAAAAAGTTGCACTTTTGGATAATTAGGCAATGCAGAATTTAAAAATTTGGTTCAAAGGTAGTAAAGCAATACATAATTCCAGAATGGTAGCCTCATACCTTGGATTGTCCACAAACTTTTCTAGCAGCATAATATCATCGTTGAAGGATTTCTGTGCTTCTCTTCGTGCAGATTCCAGTTGTTCAAAAAACTCAGCCTTTGTCTGAGCAATACGCATACCCTAAACATAAATAGGAAACATGCACTCAAAAAAATGAATCTGCAATTGCAAAGGACATTTCACTGCTTGTGTAATGTATTTTCAGTTCTACTTGTATAATTAAATGGGTGCTCTCCCTTACATGTGGCATGAGCAGGTAATTCCCTAACGTTAAATCACAGATGATATATAAATGAAAGAAACAGGTGCAAGATCAACAAAATATGACTTAACATCATCAGTCAGATGCACACACATGTTTTTCACTTTATCCAGTTAACTTTTCAGGAATTAAGTGTATCTACACTTGATCTTAGCCAAAAGGCTGAGAAGTGATTAAATTAAGTGTATCTAGTTGTGTGCAGCAGTGCTCAATGGTTTCTACAATTTGGATGCTCAGTATTCTGAGCTCTGGGTGGGTACAACCTTAGATTACAATGTTTAATAAAAATAAAGGAGACCGTTTATCTCATCCATTAATTATTTTATTGGGACTTGGTCTGAAGCATCCAAATCCCTTCTGGCTCTACTCTTTAGAATAGTGTTGCTCTTCATATAGAAAATTGCTTCAAGATACAAGTCCTTTCAACAGCTTGTATCTAAATTCTGTAGTTCTGGAGCAATATTTTATATGGTATTTAACATCTTAAAAAACTTTTTTCAAGGGAGAACAGGCTATATTTTACCTTATTTTTCATCTCTCAGATTCCAGAGAATTTTACACTGTTTCAGAGAGGGACCGAATTTGAATCCAATATCAGATTCAACAGGGCTCACTTAGAAACTCCTATATCTTGGAATCCTGTCTGATGTTTTCTTTTCAACATGCATAAGTGCTAAGTTTATTGAACGTTATGTTTTCAATTTCTGTCTTCAATGTGCAAAACTGGATTTCCTGAATCATAGTTCTAACTACTGTATATTTCAGCATGTAAGTTGAGTCGTGAAACCTTAAAACATTTCTCAAAAATGGGGCTCAACTTATACGCCAGATATACTTTTGAGACCTTAAATTCAACAAAAAGAAAAACCAGATTGACATCAATTTGGCGTACAAGAAGACACTAGAAGCATCTCCCCACTGCTGATGCCGCCGCTTCCCAACACTTCCCCACCACTGGGTGCCATCATAACCCACCCAGACATTCTACGATTGTGAAGCCCGAGGTCGTCACTCCAATCTGGAAGCCTGAGGTCTCTGTCGCTGCTCCTGCCAAGTAGGTTGAGGTTCCTGCTCTCACTGGAGAACGATGTCGCTGCTCCAGCTCCATGGGCCATCACCGCTCCTGCCTACAAGCCAAGGTTCCCACTCCCGCTGGGAGAACGATGTTCTTGCTCCTGCTCCGTGGGCCGTCGCCGCTCTTGCCTGGTAGTCCAAGGTTCCTGCTTCCACCGGGAGAACAACGTCACCATTCCTGCTCTGTGGGCCTCCGCCAGATCTGCCCGGTAGGCCAAAGTTCCTACTCCCACCAGGAGAACGATGTTGCCTCTTCTGCTCCGTGGGCCGTCGCCTCTCCTGCCCAGTAGGCTGAAGTTCCCGTTCCCACCGGGAGAACAATGTTGCTACTCCTGGCTATAAGCCAAGGTTTCCACTTCCACTGAGAGAATGATGTTCCTGCTCCGAGGGCCGTCGCCACTCCTGCCTATAAGCCAAGGTTCCCACTCCCACTGGGAGAACAATGTTCCCGCTCCTGCTCCATGGACCACCACCAGTTCTGCCCAGTAGGCCGTGATTCCTGCTCCCACTGAGAGAACGATGTGGCCACTCCTGCTCTGTGAGCCGCTGCTGCTCCTGTCCAGTAGCCCGAAGTTCCAGTTCCCGCTGGGAGAACAATGTTACCACTCCTGCTCCTTAGACTGTCGCCGCTCCTGCCCGGTAGGCCGAGGTCCCTGCTCCCGTCAACTCCGGCTGCAACTGATGCTGAAAACTTGGACCCAGCACTGTCTTCTTAGCCAGAAGCTAAGGTTTTTTTTTTTAAAATGTGTTTTTTTTACTTACTTCCTTAATTTATAGCTTTGATACTTGGCGATCAGGGTGTTGCAACAAATTTTGGGTTGTTGCTGGAAGGCCTGGACAGCCCGAAAATTGAGGGTAGACTTTTACGCTGAAATATATGGTACATCAAATCATTGTCTAAATGTATAGCAGTGTAATGGAGCATGCTGCAATGGCAGTGTTTCACTGCAGGGTCCTGCTGCCTGGTTGTTTTGTTGACAGCCCCATATGCCTTTAAACAGCCTATAGAAGGGGCAGGTAGGTTTTTTTCACCCCACATATTAGCAGAACCCTGGAGGTCCATGGCCAAGGAGGTGGCAGACTACGAGGGGTACAGGCTTTTGTAGATCAGTAGACTGGCACACCAAAGCAGGAGGCATCCACTCCCTGAAAGGGAAAAGGATGGGTGAGGACCTGACAGGGAAGGTTATCATGGAAGCAGACCATCAAGGGGATCAGTGGCTGAAAGACTCACTCAAGGCCACAGGATAATGGCTTTTGGGAACCAGGATTCAGAACTAGTATTCGAGAGGGCACCAATGGTGAGAAGGGCCCCAGAAGGGCCTTGGGTGTTAGCAGCTTCCTGAACATATTGGAGGTTCAAAACCAGGAGTTTCTGTTCTCCACTGGGGACTGTGTGGCTGCAGAGATTATGGGAGCACACTTTAAAGCATCTCTTGTTTTTTTTTCCTCTTACTGGTGAGGGCACTGGGCTGGTGGCACCTTTTTGTGTGACTTTATGAAAGACAAAGGTTGACAAATTTTATGCCTTTAAAAACATGACTATATAGCAGTGGTTTTCGAAATGGCCCCCTTAACTCACATTGCAATTAAGCAATCCCTGTGCCAAAAGTGCTCTGTGATTGGTAAGCGATTGCTTAAGGTGGTATGTAAGTGGGAAGTGAAGATTGAGAACTACTGTTCTAGATTTAATTGTTACTGAAATATTTTGCTTGAGAAAAATTGTCATTGGCCCATTTCCTTTGGAGTTATGAAACCGTGCACATTTCGAGACAATTAGGTACAGTTAAAATAGTGGTTTTCAAACCTTTTTCTTTCCACATACATAATACTTTAAGCAATCCCTTACTATTCCCACACCACTTATGGTATAGGGATTACTTAAGGTGAAATGCGAGTTTAGGGGGCAGTTTGACATTTTAAAAGTCTAAATATTAAATTGCATGTAATACATACAATAGGAAATGCTTCACAAATGGAATGCACAGAACATATGCCCAAAGCAGACAGCTACACTTCACTCCCCATACACAATGCCGGAGTCTAGTCTGAATCTTAATTTATCAAAATTAAATGAACAATTTTGCTAAAGTTAATAATAATAGCTTTTCAGACATTCTCTTTGAAAATAACTGTGGGGGCTGGTTAAGTTATTGGAATGGCATCCAGATGTCTGAATGAATGATCTAGAGACAGAAGTTCTTATTGAGTTCTTCTTAAATTCAGAAATTATATACATTTGAAGAGAATTTTTTTTCATTAATAGAAACTGTGAAACAATTATAAAAACCTAACCAGTTCAAGGAAAGATACCTGTAACTACAATCCAGTCCAGTTTCACCTATTCCATTCATGTGAATTGAGAATGTCTTACCTTACCACCACCCCCCCGGACTGCTTTTATCATAACAGGATAGCCAATTCGATTAGCCTCCTCCAATAACTGTTGATTGGATTGATTGTCACCATGATAACCTTCAACTATAGGCACTCCAGCAGCTGACATTATGGCTTTTGACGTGCTGAATCATAAAGAAGAAAAATTATTTTTACACATAATACATCAAAGACTTCCCAGATCCTTTTAATGTGAAGATAATCTTAAATGATGGCTTGGCACACTGGATCTTCTACACAGCATTGGGTACAGCAGTAAGCTAGCCCCAACTTAAATCTTCTTTTCCTCTCTTCTTTATATTGTGTTGATGTTCAGCCAGATAGGAAATGCTCTTGCCAAAGAAGGGAACACTTCTCATTGTAGCCCCTCCAAATCATCATCAAATAGGTTAGAGTGAGGCCATGGAGTTTCTTTCTAACTCTGAAAATAGCACTACCTGAGAAGTGTCCTGATGATACCAAATGGATCTTTCTACCTTTCATATTAGTTCAATCCATGTTCTCTCCCCAGCTGCTGAATCCAAATCAATAACTTTTGAAATAATTTTGCTGATGGGTTATTTCAAAGCGGCAATAATTTAGCATACAGGAGGAAGACTGAAAAATTGGTTGAATGGTGTACTAACGACAAATTTGCACTCAATGTTACCAAAACCAAGGAACAGATTAAGGACTACAGGAGGGAAAACCAGAGGGGCATGATCCAGTGATGAGAGGCAGAGAGGGTGAGCAAATTTAAATTCCTGGGAGTCAATAATTTGGAGGACATTTCCCAGAACACTTTCTCTGGAGTTTATAGAGGTTTGGTTTGATATTGAAAACCTTGGCAAACATCTATAGATATGACCTGGAAAGTGTGCTGACTGGCTGCATCACTGCCTGGTGTGGGGAATCAATATCTCTGAGTGGAAAGCTCTGCAAAATGTAGTGGACACAGCCCAGTACATCATAGGCAAAACTCTGCTCGCCATTGAGGAAACCTACACAGAATGCTCCCATCAGAGAGCAGCTGCAACCATCAAGGAATCACACCATCCAGGACATGCTCTGTTCTCACTGCTGCCATCAGAAAAGTATATCACATCACCAGGTTCAGGACCAGTTGCTACCCCTCCACCATTAGACCCCTAAACAACAACCTCAATTAGAGACTCATTTAAGGACTCTGACTTTGCATGTTATTCATTACTGAATATTTATTTATATTGCACAATTTGCTCTTCCATCTTGTTTACATTTCTTTCTTTTGTATTTGTAACTTTTCGTGCATACAGTTTTTAAAAATTCCACTACGGATAAGCACAAATTCTGCCTGCCCCATAGGAGAAAGTACCTCAGGATTGTATGTGATGCTCTCTGTATGTATTCTGACAAAATATCTGAACTTTGAACAAATTTACTTAATGCAGCAACATAAAGCTTCACAGATTGCAATCAGAATGACAGAGCTCTCACCAAACTGAGTTTTGCTAGTTTTATATTTCAGATGATCATCCTTCCCAACCAGAACATCCTTTATCCCTGTCGAGGACTTAACCAGTTCACTGTGTTATTTGTGTCACTCACTACTTGTGGTGGCCAATTCCATTTTCACATTTATCTGTGAGTGGGAAAAAGTTTGCCCCAAATTTCTTGCTGGATTTTTTTCATGACAATCTTGGATATAGAACTCCTCTCATTGGACCATCCTTACAGACACCAAGAAAGGGGAACTTCTACAACCAGCTGGTAACTGGTTTCAGGAGAGAGAACTTTGGATAAGAGTAAATGTAGCTGAATTGCTTAATGTGGCTAAATTGAGCACGATCAATTGGTTGCAGTAGGCACCTGTAATGTGGAGGTCATGTGACCTCTCCCTCTGGAACCTGGTGGGAATGATTGTGTTTTGGAGGGGGGGGTATACAAAACAGGATGTCACGTGACCTCTCCATCTGGAACCCTGTCAGAAGTTGCATCATCTGCCAATCAAAGATGGACTCCACCCACCATTAGTGCACACCTGACCACTGGCCCCTTTAATCACCTAGTGATTACCTGGGCTGGAGCCCCCAGCTTACTGTACTACACCACGTGGAGTAGCTCCTTCATTTTGCTCTTTGGTGCTGAGGAGAACCCTGCTTCCAAACCATGTCGCGAACTATGGATAATATTGGAGAAGTTGTTGGTAAAGTGTGCACTACTTTCAATAAGGGATTGGGGTGGCTCAATAGCATTGGAGCTGTGCCCACATTAGACAAGAAATGGTGGGTACTATGTTGAGATCCTTGGTTGTTTCCATTCTGTACACAGTTGCTAGTATTGGTAGTGTCAAGTCCGATGTGACTGATAATACTATGTTTGTACGAATGTAAGCAGTTGCCAATATCGGTGGCGTTAAATCCAATGCAACTAATTGTACTGTGTTTCGTGTCTGAGAGTACTAGAGTGTGTTATTCCTGTTGTGATCCCCTTACGTGTGTTTTAATAAAGATCCTTCCTGTATTCAGCCTGTGTCCAGACTCGTTGCTCTTTGAACCTAATGAATTTTTCCATTCCCACAGAACAGCAACACTCATCTGGACACAAGAAATATAATCAATAGTGAGAAGAAAACAAATTTTTATCATATTTACCCGTGTTGTAAATGACTATTAGTGCTAATACTTAGAATGCATGGAAAGGAAAGCTACGTTCTGCAGCAGACACAAAATCAGTCTTCATCATCTCAAAATTATAGTTAAATGGTATGAAAGAGAAATGTGAGGAACTGTTAAACAACTAATTTCTTTCCAGAATAAAATAAAGTTAGATTTTAAAGATCTTTGCAACATCAAAACCAATATGGATAGCAATCAATACCAATTTTTCCATACTACAATCACTTTATTATAAAAGACAATGCAATAACATTAGTTCTTGTTCCCCTGCTTCCATAAATTTCAATGCATCTTACAGTTATTCAAACAGTGTTTTGCAGGATCCTCTAAAAAAAAATTACACAGGCATCACTCAGATGCCAATGTTTCTGTTCTAATTATACGAAGAAACACTGAAGAGATCAATTTATTACCTCTTGATTCCCATATCCCGAATGGCCGAGGAAGGAGGGCCAATAAAAATTATGCTCTCTTTTTTACACCATTCTGCAAATTCTGTGTTTTCAGAAAGGAATCCATATCCTGGGTGAATGGCCTGCAAGGAATGATATGCAAAACATCAAAGTCAGATCACAACAGTAATATTATGGTAAGATTCAGAACACAAGTTAGTAAAGTGATTTTTTTTTTTTAAAAGTACCACTGAAGAAATCTAAAGAAATAAAGACCAACTGAAAGGTAATTATAAATACTGTGAATTTATGAGCTTGAAAGGTTATGCTAAACTGGCAGATGAGAGGGATTATTGGGAAGAGGAGTGAACCATACAGCCTCTTGTGACATTCAATGAGGACTGACGAATGCATAGAGCAGTTCCACTAATCTTACTCATTTATGAAATATACTGCAAATACTTCATATAAAGACACATGGGTCATATAATGGCAAGACTTAAAGATCAAATATCAAATCACGGGATCTTTGTCCTGAATTTCCAGTCCTTGTGAATCACTCAGATTTGAGGAAGATTGATTTTACGATACTTAAAGGTGCCTAGAATCCACTTCCAGGGAATGTGGTAGATCAAATACGATAGCAGTGGTTCTCATCCTCTTTTTTCCCCCACTCACATACCACCATAAGTAATCCCTTACTAACTCAGTGCTTAAAGGCATTCAGAGAGAGACAGGAGCAGGCAGGCATAGAGGGATGGAGATCTCATGCAGCTGATGGGATTAGATGGACTGGCATCATGGTCAGTGGAGCATGGACGCTCAAAAGGCCTGGTCCTGTGCTGTACTGTTCCATGTTCTAAAATGAAGCACAAATGAATTTCACACATCTTTTCAATTGTAGCCAGAATCTGAATTCAAAAGGGTTACCTGTGCTTCTGTTAACTTGGCTACTTGGATGATCTTTTCCATATTGAGGTAGCTCTGCTGAGAGACTGCAGGGCCTATATGGTAAGCTTCATCAGCCTAAAGAATAATAAAAGATCGCATGCAATAATATCTCCAATACATTCTATTCTAACTACTATTGTTTTTGCCCAAACAAATCAGCAACAATTTACATGGGATCCCCTGACACTGGATGGTAAACCATTCTTGCAAAATTAGTTTCAAATTGTGGAGGCAAGTTTTTTTTCTTAACAAATGCATTGAAGTAGAAATAGTCATTACAAATACAAATTGTCAGAGGCATTAAACTATTGAGCTCTATCTAAAGTGTAGCTTTCTTCTTGTGCCCTCTTGTCTCAATTGAAGACAGCATAAACAAGAACAATAGCCCATTGTTCAGAATTAGGAAGTAAAAGGCAAGCATGTATGTGGGCCCATCATATCTTTACAACTTGTGTATAACCAAAGGCAATCAGACAAGGAAATAATTGATTGTCTAAAAACTTCAACTACTGCTGTAAGAATTTTAAATAAACATGAAAATGGTGTATTTCTTTACATTGCTTGCTTAACTGAAAATATACAATAGCATAAAGAAACATATAATATTCACACCAGCTATGAAATCAAAGGTAGCATAGAGCAACTGAGATTTAAAATGACCAATCTGATGAAGTATACTCTAACTTTATACTCTCGAGTGCTTGGACCATTTGAAGGAATACATGCCAATATAATATCTCACAAATTATATTTTAATTTATTCTCATTGTATTCTAGATTACATATTCATACAATTCTGAATAATGTACTAAAATGTGATAGAGAAAGTGAAAATGAAAATCACATTTCTGACAAACATTCTAAATCAGTAAGGGGGTTTGAGCATACAATACTGGCCAGGAACTAAAAGCCAATAAATCTGAAGATGCAAAAATCTACATTAGATTTTCTAAAACAATTGGCAGTGGAGGTAGTGAATATGCTACTCATCACCTTCCCACTATAGACTATTGATGCTGGAAATGTTCCAATAGATTGAACTGTGATTCCACTAATAAGGAGAGAGTGAAAGTACTGTAAATGCAGGTTTATTAATTCAAATCAGAGATGGATAGATCTCTGGATATTGAGGGAATCAAGAGATACGGGGGTATAGTGGGAAAATGGCATAGGGGTAGACCTACCAAGATCTTGGTAAATGATGCAGCAGGCTTAAAGGCTAAATAGTCTCCCTCTGCTCCTATTGCTTATGAATTTAAACATAAAAATATGCATGAGTAATATACTAATTGCCAATGCTTGTTATTTTTAAATTTCGCTTCCTTATAGCTGGATGTTTATCACATACCATTAATTATACACAAAAGAATCTAATTGTGGGAAGCTTCTATATGAATGCCGTATCAGACTAGCTATTACCATCTTCTGAGTTTAGTATGTAATGGGTTGATTTGTAACAGTCCATTTTGCACCCTCATTAATGTTGAATCTTAAGCACTAATTTCTCCCAGCAATTAAATTCTTCACTCTGATGAATAAATTATAAACTTATTTCATTAGATTACTAAATAATGAATAAAAGTATACCTGAAGAATCTACGTGCTATGTGCTTTCCAATATCGTGACCTACCATTGAGACATGCATGGAATTCTTGTCTGCTTCACTGTAAACTGCTACAGAGCGAACACCCATCTTCTTTGCTGTCCTCATTACCCTGCAGGCAATCTCACCTCGATTTGCGATGAGAACCTTCTCGATTCTGCAAATGCCTGATAAACCAATTAAGCATCTATTTACTTTTAAGGAAGTTTGTTGAATATATTCATAAATAGATGTAAAACTATTTTTACATCATAGACCAGCAGCAACAGAAATTCACCAAGAGAATAATTTTTATTAATAACTATCAATAATATAATATCTTACTTAACTCTAAATTTAACCCCAACTATGTGCAAATGTACATGTGTGTGTGAACTACCCACACCATTTCAGCTTAGGCACAATTCTGAATAGTTAATTCAAGGTTCAGTCTTAGAAATCTTGCATTGAAACTTAGAACTTTTAAAAATGTTGTTCATAAGTAATTATGGAGTAGGTAAGACACTGAGTCATCAGACTTCTTAAAACTCACAAATTCTTGTTGAGTTGCTTTCAGAGAAACGTTTCTTCACACAAATAATTTGTCACAACTCCCCCTTTCTTAAGTAGGGATTATGAAGCTTGTGAACTCCATGATGCTTTCAAAGACCCAGGCAAGGGTCAGATGAAATAACCATCAAAATGGTCATGATCCAAATACAAGAATGATCTTGCTTTCTTTACCTAGATATGGGACAGTCCAAAGTGACCATTACAATGGCCATAGAATCATTGCCATCCCTTGAGAAGAAAAGCAGCAGAAATGACCATCTTTCCCAAAGTCACATTGATTCTGTCTTCAGATGATTTTTTTTGATGAACTAAAAATGCTGCTTTCTAAAGTGTCTTAAATTACATGACTGGCTTGATCACATATTTGTTTTAAGTTTCAATTTCCCAAAAGCACAAGTCAACAAACAGATGGCCTCTTGTCTGAACAGGTGTTTCTCCAAGCAAACATTTATTGTTTCAGTATTTCAATTGAATAATAATGCTGTTTACACGTTCTACTTGACGGTGCCTCTGCGTCTGTTTCAAAACATTGTTATCTGTAAGTGTCTTTCTCTGTTTCCAGTCCCCAAAGTAAGTTTACTAAAAAAAAACATATAAAATAAAGATAAAAATAACAGAAACCTACCACTCTATGAATAAAAGGATCATTTTCTAACTTTGGCTAGCTAGGATAAATAAAGGTATTGTTCCAAATCCAAATCTTCCTGAGTAATATGTGACAGAATACTAATCACCCAAAGA
Source organism: Narcine bancroftii (assembly GCF_036971445.1). Taxonomy (NCBI): domain Eukaryota; kingdom Metazoa; phylum Chordata; class Chondrichthyes; order Torpediniformes; family Narcinidae; genus Narcine; species Narcine bancroftii. The sequence goes on along the minus strand of NC_091477.1, from coordinate 103,453,184 downwards.
GCAGCAAATTCAAACATAAACAATAACACTGGACAAAGAAGATTTTGCTTCCTGAACATTTTTGGGTGTATTTTATGTATTTTGGGCCGCTAATCACGAAAATCACCTTAAAAATTTCCCATCACATACTGTTTTTTAGATATAACCTATTTTTGTGATTTCCTGTTATAAGTCTACTTCAAGCAGACAAAACCATGAAGTGCAACATGTCATTCGCACTTGGACATCTTCCCTGCTGATCTTGGTGCAGTCAGTGACGAACATGGTGAAAGGTTTCACCAGGACATTGCGACCATGGAAAAGCGGTATCAGAGAAACTGGAATCCATCAATGCTGGCCGACTATTGTTGGACACTGATAGGAGAGGCATCAGATCCTGAGTACAAAAGAAAATCAGTGGCAAAACATTTTTAGGTCAGTTGACCTAATGCAATGTGACAGCATTATTATTAATTACACATGCTAAATTCAATAAAAGTTAAATTAATTTTTCTCCAACCTCTCCAACAGCAAATCTGAAATTGTGTTTAGCTTGAAGTTGTCCATCATATTCCCCAATAGTTTTCAGGAAGCAAACCTTTTGAAAAGATTCATTGTCCAGTACAATCCCTCTCTTTCTAATAAAAAAATGTAGATATACAGCAAGGTAACAGGCCCTATTGGCCCATGAGCCCAATTACACTCAAATGACTGCCAACCCCAGTACATTTTGAACAGAAAATGGAGCACCCGGAGGAAACCAATGCAGACACAGGGAGAACGTCCAAACTCTTTACAGACAACAGTGGATTCGAACCCAGGGCACAGGTGCTTTAACAGTGTTGCGCTAACAAGTATCTTGGTAAAAATTCTAAAGATTAACTTTCCATCCAGAAATGGGTGATACAAACTGGCTTGTCTCAGAGCTGTTATACAGTGTTACCTGATACTAATAAACAAGCAAGAGAGCCCTAGATCTTTAAATAGCAGATAGTGCTCTACTGGCCACATTTAGTCACAACACAGAGCTCAATTTACACGCGAATTCATCCCATTTCAGTGTCACCCAAATCCTTCCTCGAATATCTGACAGCGAGTACAATACTTGACAAAACATGCAATTTTAAAAAGTGCATGAAAAAAGTACATGAAAAAAAAGCTGTGAAAATGAGAATTATTTTTAAATCAAATTTGAGTGATAACATTACATCAGCAAGCTGACATTAAAATCATGTACACATTTGCCATGTGGATATCACATTTTTACAAGGCCCACTCCACTTGAACACGATTCTGTTTTCATCAAATGAGGCTACTAAAGTTCATTTATTATCCAATTGTACAAGTACAACTTGACGATACAGCGCCCTTCGGTCCTTGATGCAACCCACTGCAAATAGGTATACTGTTACGGAATGGGTAAATAAAATTATGATAAAATATATCTTAAAAAGGTACAGATGGTGGGGGTTTAGTTAAGGTACACTTCACAAACAGACTTTAAAATTTCACAAAAGACATCTCATTTAAAATGCAAAAGCTATGCCTAGGTGGAGACTTCATGACTCTAATTGGCTTTGCTGAGACAATGGAAGAGTACTTGTTTTACAAGTAGGCTTCAATGGATCACCGTGTTTACACAGTGCCTGGGCTCAAGAATTAAAAATCTTGCGCTATTAAGACTGGTGCTGGAAGTTTAAATTGTTGGCTGAAGATTGCTATTTTGCAAAAAGTGAGAAAAAAATGTGATTCTTTGGTGGGAACAGAGAGAGAGTCAATTTACAGCAGCAGTTGCATCAATAGCCCAATTGAAGACAGGTTTTGAGTTCTGAGTTCAGCCTGTTCTCAACCCTTGTAGTCAATTACTAGAGGATGTGGCTGGTTAATGTGTTTCTCCTGAAATAGGGGAAAATGAAGAACTCTCTTTGGTAACCTGGAAGGTTATCGTTTGGAAAACCCATGAGGAGGCAAGTTTCTTCGGCAAGACATTGAAGTGGTTGATTGAAGAAGATCAATTTGTGTGTGTGTGTCCAACGAACAACAAATCTCTCTCTCTGAAGCCAAAAAAGACCTTCCTTTGTGGTAATAATTTAAGTTACAGCACCAGAGCCAGGAGAAGATCATAAATGTTAAATGCTGTGCACAGTCTGAAAATTGCCCGAGACCAGTGAACTTGGAGAAGTGACGAATGATTGAACAGTGAAACAAAGAATTTTCCTGAACACATACACATTATGTACAAGAGCGCTTAGAATTAGAAGGGGATTAAGTTAGGTTAAATGAAGTTAATAGTAATAAGCTAAATATTGATCTTATTATTATGTTTGAAGAAAATCAAAGACATTTTTGTTTAAGTTACCATTCTCTTGGTGAATTTCTGCTGCTGCCAGTTTTTGGAGTCCTCTGGGCTCGTAACAATACAGACATAACATACATACAGACAAATGACACACATGCATAGTACTTTTACATACATACAAATATAAAAATAAATATTACTGTTACATAAATAGCTAAGTCACAGAAGGTTTTCATTATTAGTTTATCAGTCCCGCTGCCCGTGGGAAGAAGCTGTTTCTCAGCCTGGTGGTGTTGATTCGGATACTCCTGCATCTCTATCCCAGTGGTAGCAGCTGATGGTTGCTGTGTGCAAGGTAGAAGGGGTCCCCCATGATTTTGCGAGCCCTCTTGACACAACTATCCCGGTAAAGCCCATTGACTGGGGTGGGGGGAGTTGGAGATGGTGAGGGAGATCCCAATGATCCTCTCTGCTGCTCTTATGGTCCTGAGAATTGACCTCCGATCTGATACTCTGCAGCAACCATAATACACGGCGATACACCCACTGGGTCGCTCGTGATAGAACTCCTATTGAAAATTGACAGGATGGTGGCCAGTAGCCTTGCTCCCCTCAATCGTCTCAGGAAGTGCAGTCGCTGTTGTTCCTTCCTATCAAGTGAGGAGATGTTTAGTGGCCTGGATAGGCCACTTTTTAAGTAGACTCCAAGGAACCTGGTGCTCTCTACTGTCTCCACTACTGAACTATTCATGTGTAGTGGAGAATGGTCATCCTTCGTCCTCCTAAAGTCCACAATTATCTCCTTCATATTGTCCATTTTGAGACTCCGGTTGTTATTCATACTATTTAATGAGATTTTCCACCCCTTCAATTGTTGTTACTGACGAGACCAATACTATTGTGTCATCTGCAAACTCGATGATTGTTGGAGCTGGAACTGGTGATGCAGTCATGGGTCAGTAGTGTGAACAAGAGCGGGCTGAGTACACAGCAATAAGGTGGCCAGTGCTCAGCATAATGGTGCTTGACATTCTGCTACCAACATGGACAGACTGTGGTCTCTCCATTAGGAAGTCCAGGATCCAGTACAGAGAGGGATAGTGAATTCCAGCAAGGACAGCTTCTCCACCAGCCTCTGGAGTGTGATCGTATTAAACACCAAGCTGAAGTCAATGAACAACAGCCTGGTATATGTGGTGTTGATCTCCAGGTGGGACAGGATGGATCGTAGGGACAAGGCTATAGCATCATCAGTGGAATGGTTTCCATCTGTAGACAAATTGAAGTGGTCCCAGTGTCTCTGGTAGGTTCACTTTGATGCTTTCCATTAATGGTGGAGGTCAATGCCATTGAACAGTTATCATTGAGGCCTGTTACTGTCGCCCTCTCTGTAACCAGGATAATGGTGGCCATTTTGAAATAGGGATGACAGACTGCTCTAGTCATGAGTTCAAGATGTCCATAGGACTTCAGTCAGTTGGTCTACACAGTCCTTCAGTTCATCAAGGGGAGACGGAGCTTTCTTTGGCATCAGCCTGTTCTTGTCGAACCAATGTGTAGAAGGTGTTCAGTCTGTCTGGAAGGGAGGCGTCATTGCCTTTGACTTGCAAAGTGGTCTCGTGATCAGTTATGGACTTGATTGCTTGCCATATGCATCTTGTGTCACCCATATCGCACGAACCATAGAGCATACAAAACACATTTATTAAGTCATGCAAGCAGAAATGAGGGATATTGATGTCAGGTAGACAATGCCACCCTTACCAATATTGAATTTCATTCGAGGAACACAGATAAACAGTGTAGTATTTAAGGCATTTTCTGGCATACAAATCTGATAAGTCATCTCTTTGGATTCATTGTTACAAGTCCTAGTTTAACACCGGGCATTGCCCTTTTCTTAAGACAAGGAAACGTTTGACGTCAATCATTTATTCGCACGTACAAGTCATATTGAAGAGAAATCATTTCTTACATATGAAATTAGCAAAAGTCTGGAATGATCGGTTCCAATACACTGTAATAACATCCTTGTTCTGTATACCCGCGATTTAGTCTTTAATTAGCACATGTAAATGATCAGTCTTGCAATACTTTTAAGCCATCAACATTCACAAAGGGAAGGGAAGTATCTAGGCTGAGGTATAATTGGAATAAAACTCTGCTGGCACCTTTGGAGTTGATGTGTGCGCCCTACAGCCATTGATAAGTCAAATCGTGACCGACAGTTGTCTTAATCACCTGTATTAGCGCAGGAAACTATTTATGAATTGAGACCGCTATCTTGACAGTTTCAGCCCGAATGTCAAAACCATTTGTGCCTTTGTAAACTTCATCTTAGCTTTGAATAATCAGTTTAATTGGTGATCCAGCCTATCTGGAAGAAGCAGGGAGCTGCTCAGTAAACATACACATGGAGTTTCTCCTAACACCAGTTTTTTAAGGCTAGGAAATAAAGACAAAATCATTGGGAATTTTTCTTAATAATTTCTGTTTTGGGATGGCTCACAATAGAATCTTTTACATTATAGTCTTGATCCCTTGCCATATGTGCCTTGTGTCACCCATACTGCACAGCTAATTATGGATCTTCTGTGCATACCCACATTTTGCCTTCTGCATTGCACGGGACAGTTCAGCCCTGGCTGTGCCCTTTTGTCTCGTTCTGAAGCCCGCATCTCGATGTCTGAGAAGTACCTGGACCTCTGCATTTAACCATGGTTTCTGATTAGTCTTGGTTGTGTAGCATTTAATCTCAGTGACATCTTCAATGTACTTGCGAATGTCACCAGTCACTGAGCTCGTGTTCTCCTCGATAGTTACATGGCTGTTGTAGGTGGCTGCATCCCTGAAACAGCTCCAGTGCATGGTCTCAAAGCATTCTTGCAGTGCTGCTGTGTCCCCTCCCCCCACCCAAGTCCTGATCTGCCTGGCTTTGATCATTTTGCCAGTGGTTAGCAGGATGGATGCATGAACCAAGTAACCAAGATGGGGGCAAGGAGCAGCCTTGTATGCACCACGGACATTGGTATACACCCAATCTTGGGTGTTCTCTCCTCTGATGGCAAAGTGGACATGCTGTTGAATCCGTGGCAAACCACTTTTCAGATTGACGTAGTAGAAGTCACTAGCTACAATTATGGCACCATAAAGGTGGGGCGAATGGGGTTGACAGAATGCACCATAAAGCTCCTTCATGCTTTCACCCTCATTTGCCGAAGGCAGAATGTAAACTGCACCAATCAGCCAGGCCCAGAATTCCCTGGGCAGGAAGAAGGTCTGCATTTCATCAGCAGGTGCTCTATCTCTGCTGAGGAGGACATCTTTACAACAAAGACATTTTTTCACCATTACTTGCTGATGTAAATACAGTCTCCTACTTGAGTCTTGCCCTGAAGGAGATAAGGTCATCAAGCTGGATTGTTGAGCCTTTAACGCAGGCATGGAGCCACATTTCTGTAATCACCAGAGCACAGCAGCCAAGCAGTTCTCTCTCTGCTTCAGATGCAGCCTCAGGTAGCTCATTTTCTTCTCCAGCAATCTTACATTTATGAGCAAGATCATCAGGAGTGCAGGTCTGAAGGGGTTAACTGTTCGTGTTAACCTGATACTGGCCCGCTTGCCAGTCTTCTGTCTTCTCGCACACAATTTCCAGTGACCTCCCACGTGTCTCCAGCAATCTACTCCATGGTTTGCAGCAGTCTGGCTCCTATTGTTCAGCAAGTTAAAAACAGCTCAGTAACTTAACAATCTGATCCACTAGTTAGTAAGTCTGGTCCATATTTCTTAGTTTCTCTAGGGTTACACAATCATGGACCATATGTAATAGGTTTGGGGTGGGGGGGGCGGGAGGGGGAAGTTTCACCATGGTACAGAGCTGAAGTGGCCACTGCAACCAATCAATCCAAAATTGAATCTGTTATGCTATTCAATATTATGTTGCTATCAACTGATAATGCTTATAAAGAGCGTGACCAAAAGAGTTTATCCACTGCAATAATACCTTGCTTTAACCCATATACCACTTCCCATTTTGTAGTGCACTGACAAAATGAATAGAAATCTGTTTAGAATTATTGACATTGATAACCTAAAACAAACTCCATACAATGGATTTTATTCAGGAAGACAGATACAAACTTCAAATGATTCAAAGTTGGCAAAGACCAGTGAGGCCAGCACAAAAGAGCAATATAATTGAGTAAAAAGATACCTGTTGCTGCATTTCTGAGGCTTGTCCGCACACAGAACCATTGCCTGCAAAATTTAAAGGAGAAAAATGAATAAACTGAAATTCACTTACTTTCTTAAACTGTTATGCAAAAACAAAATTGCATTTATACATTTATGGGATTGTCTTTATTCAACTGACAAAACAAGTTCATGAACATAATAATGGTGAGATTTGTGAATTTTACTTGAAATCAAAATAGATTCTTCAGTCAATGTCCTACTCCCCAAAATGTTTTGTTTACTTTTCCTTCAAATTGGGACAAGGACAGTTAAGAAGCACAAACTAATGCTTCCATTTTCATCCACCATGAGTTTAGAACAAAAAAAACATATGAAATAGCAGCAGGAGTAGGTCATGTGGCCCATCGAAACTGCTCCGCCATTCAATATCATGGGTGATCTGATGATGGGCTCATCTCCATCTACCTGTCTTTTCTCCTTATCCCTTAATTACCCTCTATGTAAAAATCTATCCAACCTTGTCTTAAATATACAGTGGTCCCCCTTTAATCTGCGGTTTGGCTTTCCAAATTTTCAGTTACCGCCAGTCAACCGCGGTCTAAAAATATTAAATGGAAAATTCCAGAAATTAACAATTCGTAAGTTTTAAATTGTGCACCGTTCTGAGAGGTATGATGCAATCTCGCGCCGTCCCACCCAGGATGTGAATCACTCCTTTGTCCAACATATCCACGATGTATATGCTACCCGTCAGTTAGTCACTTAGTAGCCGTCTGTTATCAAATCGACATAGTATATACAGCTATGCACCACTTAAGCCCATTCAGGCAATGTCCAACCGCATTTTAATCCATGGTCCCATAATTATTCAGTTACCACAAGCAAGTCAGCGGCAATTTATAAAAAGCAATTGCTAGCTAAAGGAAATTGTATACTGTTTACCCAAATTGATCCGACTGCTCCACTCTCTCCCCACGGCCCTGTACCAACTAATCCCACTGCCCCGCTCTCATCATGGATGTTAAGCGGCACATACCCTGAATAGGATTCGGTACTATATGCGGTTTCAGGCATCCACTGGGGGGGGTGGGGGGTCTTGGAATATATCCCCCAAGGTTAAGGAGGTGACTACTGTATTTACTGAGGCAGCCATAGATTCGCTACCCCCTGGGAAAAGCATCTCCTTATTTCTGTCCTAAATCTACTACCCTGAATCTTGAGGCTATGTCTGCTAGTTCTAGTCTTCCTTGCCAATGGAAACAATTTACCTACCTCATTCTTACTTATGCCATTCATAATTTATGTTTCCCCAAGATTGCCTCTCCTAAATTCCAGCAAATACAGTCCCAGATGACTCAATCTCTCCTCATAGGCTAACCCCCTCACCTCCAGAACTTCCTTTGCACTGCCTTCAAAGCCAGTATATCCTTCTTCAAGTAAGGAGAGCAGAACTGCAAGCAGAATTCAGATTTATTCCTCAACCTCACCACCATCCAAATAGGTTTTAATTTATAAACAGGTCAACATTTAAAAAAAAACCCAAACTTGCCATATAGCAATGAAAATTGTCGTCAAGAATTAGTAAATGGAACCCAAGAATCCTGAAAACAGCATGTGGAAACTTGCAACCTGGCAATATGGGGAATTTACAGGTCAGCAATCCCAAGCCTGGTTCCCGAGCAACAGGCACTGCCGCCTGGGGAACTCAGGTACAGCATAGTCACAGTGGGGCATTTGGGAAAACTGGAGCCTGATTCATGGGCAAATTCCAGCCAGGTGTCTACACAGCCCAGACCCAAGCCTATCAGCAAAAATACAATGCTGGCAAAACTCAGCTGGTCAAACAGTGTACTTTGTATGGCAAAGATACATAACCCAGGAGATAACAGGTGAATAAGGGAGGGAGGGCACACTAGCAAATGGGGGGGGGGGGGGGGGAGGAGGGATGGCTCCACAGTTTCTGTGTGTGGAGAGGGAATGGGGATGGGGAGCTAGGGTAAAGAGCTAGGAGAACAGAGCTAGCAGAAAACAGAGAAGACAATGCTAATATTATTTGGTCAGAGAGTACCCAGATGGAAAACCACATGTTGTTTATCCAATTTATGGGTGGTCTTGGTGGGATAGCGCAGGAGGCCACGGATAGATATGTGACCACGTGAGTGGGGCACGGAATTGAAATGGTTGGCCACAGTGAGATCCCTGTCACTGGTGTGGACAGAATGAAGGTGCGAAGTGAAACAATTTCCCAGGGTGTGCCCAATGTCTCCAAGGAAGAGAAGGCCAGAAAGGGAGCACCGGATGCAGTAGATGACTCCTGCAAATATACAAGTGTTGCTTTGAGGCCTCTAATCAGTGGTATCACTAGAGTTGGTGTCACTCAGAGCAGTAATTCATGGTGTGACCCCCCCCCCCCCCCCCATACCAGATCATATAAAATCCTTAATAATTTTTTTTGGTTTTTATATACATGTATATATCTATCACTGAACTTAATGGCAATAGTAATGACATCACAAACGAGCCTGCAGCTGACGTGGACTTTTTACCCCCTCCATAAATCTTCGTCCGCGAAGCCAAGCCAAAGAAAGAGAATCAACTAGCAAAATTAAAATTACACCTTTAAATTACAATATCACTTGAATAGCAGCAACAAAAACAACAGCGCATGCAGACGAATCACATGATTCAAAGCATCATTGTAACTGGGTAATAATGACAGCTCTGAGTGGAGCCATAAGAAGGTTCAAAAAAGTAAATGAGCACAGAGTTTTAGCCTTGTAGGCATTTTGATATTTTGTCAAGACTGTGCAGAGCAGACGCGATGGGCCGAACGACCTCCTTCTGTTCCTTTACCTTGTGATCTAACTACAGGGAGTTTTTTTTGGGGGGGGGGATATACAAAATAATACATTTTCTGCTGAAAGTCTGCACAAATATTTTACAGCCATTTTGGTGTCAGCTCCTCCCATGGTGTCAGCCGGTGTCGTCTCCCCCCCTCACCCACCCAAATGAGGCCGGGGCCTCGAATGGTGGCGAGGGAGGAGGTGTGGGCGCGAGTGGGGCACTTTCTGCGGTTTTACCCCAGCTTGGCTCACGGTGGCCGGACACTCACTGCTTCAGGCTCCTCCTGGCCCAGCGCAGCAGCCGCTCATTCACCCACGCCACTGCCGCCATCCTTGCCAGCTGCTGGGGCGGGGAGTGGGGCAGCGCAGGCCGCGATCGCTCCGATGCGGCGCTCACCCCTACCCAATATGTCCCTCTCGCTGACCGTAGTTACATCACCAGGAATTAACCTATCACTTTTCAGTAATCGGAAGCGGTCCAGCCAATCAGATTCGGAGGCTCTCCCTGCCGGGTCCTAACGCCCTCCACGTGCAGTAAACGAGCAGCGTGACCTTGGCCAATCAGGTTCGGAGGATCCCGCTGCCGGCTCCGAACGTCCTCCACGTGGAGTCAACGAGCAGCATGACCTTGGCCAATCAGGTTCGGAGGGTCCCGCTGCCGGCTCCGAACGCTCTCCACGTGCAGTAAACGAGCAGCGTGACCTTGGCCAATCAGGTTCGGAGGATCTCGCTGCCGGCTCCTAACGCCCGTCATCTCCGGTGAGCCGGCAGCATGAGCTTGGGTTCGGGTCCCCGCAGCTCGGAGGTCTCGCGCTGACCTCTGCGAGGGGACGACTGGACAGATCGGGTGGCGGGGCTCAGCCCCCACCCCAGATCCACAAACGGAGGCGTGTACCGTAAAGCAGGGAACGATGGGAAACGCTCAGCATCCGTGGAAGGAGAAGGAGTTCATATTTCAGGTCGGAGACCCTCTCTCCAAACCGTGAAAGGTTCAGTTATCCGGAAGGTGGATGAGAGAAGAAACGGTATCGTTCTTAAAGGGTGAGAGCGAGTGACTTAACGTGTCGCTAATAGTATGGTTGTGAAATATGCCTGAAAATGAAAGGCAAGGATCCGAAATCACACCGATGGATTCTCAACCTTTTTCTTTCCACTCACATACCACTTAAGTAATCCATCTGCCATCGGTGCTCTGTGATGAGTCAGGAATTGCTTAATGTTCAGATATGATAGATGGTAAAATATTCTCCAATCTACAAGCCAAAATTTTAGCCAGATTTTTACATCAATGTTTAATAAATGTTTAGTAAAGAAGTTGGCTTCATTAAATGTTACCGGAAGATTACCCTACCTAAATGAGTCCAATCCCATCAAATTTAATTGAGATGGAAGTAGTTGAAGAAAACAATTGGAAAAACTCCACAGGAAAAACTCCACAGGAAACCAGTCGGGTCCTGAAGCTCTTCCTGTCTCATTTGTTCATCTAAAAGAAAGCATGGGAATATTTAAACAATCCAGGAAATTTTCCATAGAATTATTACCATTTATAAATTCATAGGTATAAAATCAAGAACATTTTTCCAGAATGTGTCACTTATCCCAGAATAGCCTGTAGCAAAGTTAGCATCCTCCTTTTGAATCCTTAAATTTGCTATTTGGCTGCAAAACCTCTCAGCTCGTTAGCTAAGAGCTTGCCTGATTAGTCACCATGGATATTAAACTGACTCCTACTCCTTTACAATTGGGTGTGTTGAAAGAAGATCAAATTTAGTTTGAAGTTCACCTCACCTTTTATATTACTCAGGATTTTTAGTTTGAGCACATCGTTGATCAATTTGTTTACTTTTATTAACTAATTCTAATTTTTCTTTATTGGTCTCCCTTTTTAAATTCACAGTGTAAAAAATAATTTGCCCCCTCAGATAAACTTTCATAGCATCCCAAACAATCTTCCTGGGAGTTTCTGATGAATTGTTTGTACGAAAGAAAAAAAGATTATCTGGTTCTCCATGAATTTCACAAAGTCATTATCTGATTGTAAACTTTAATTGAAACACCAATGTCTTTTTATTTGAGGAAAGCCAGAAAAAGTCATAGTTAACACAATGGGGGCACAATCAGATGTTACTATAGCTTGATAACTACAGGACCAAGTCAGTGGGATCTATAAGAAAATAATCCATTTGCGAATAAGTTTGATGAATGTGAGGGGAAAAAAAAGGAATGCTCTCTACTATTTGGATAAAGAACATGCCAATCAGAAATGCCATGATCTGATTTTTTTTAAAAAATGAATTAATGAGGTAGATTTGCTGATTATGGTGGGTTTAGGATGCACTTTTTAAAAAAGCAAAGGCATTATGCTTTAGCTACATCTAAAACACACATGTCAAACTCTGGCCCGCGGGCCAAATTTGGCCCGCGATATAATTATATTTGGCCCGCAAGATCATTTCAAAAATGTATTAGAGGTGGCCCGCCCTGCAGCGAGAGCTGATGCTGTTTTTTGGTAATGTCACCCCCACCATCCTCCCCCTTCATTGCACATCCTTCCCCACCCCCCTAACTATCCCCTCCCCCCTAAAACCTCCCCCCTAAAACCACCCCCCTTAAAAGATGGCCAGAATATTCTCAAAAAGGAATCCAGAATGGTAAAGTTCCACAAACCTTCTGCTGGGAATCCTAACAACACCCGGGCATCAGATCCACGGGATGCGGAGGGAGCAAGAGTGTTGCAGGTTGACCGTGCAAACTTTGAGAACGGGGAAAACAAAATTGTAACACGAGAAGTCTGTCGATGTCATCAGCCGGCAAGCCAGTTGGAAGGCTCCCCGCACATCCAGTCACTTCTCCCACCTGTCGAGCGGTGCGGCGGATTGGCGAGCGCCTGTGATTTCCTGTCGGCGTGACGGACATGGCAGGCTGCGCACGGCCCCCGCTGTTCCGCAAAGGCTGATCGGCAGCGCCCTGGGCCTGAGTGGATGGGTAAGCAGGGGTGGGCAGAGGGTGTAGGTGAGTAGTAATGGGCAGGGGAAGTTATAGTGGTGCAGGGGCAGTTAGAGGGAGGGATGAGTAGAAGGAAGGGTGGATAGGGAAGAGGTAAAAGGGGAGGGGCAGGGCGAGTAGGGGAGGGGTGATTAGAGGGTGAGAGACGGGTAGCGGGAGGAACAGGTTGAGGGGAGAGGCAGTAGAGGGGCATGTATAGGATGGGGTGGGTAGAGGCAGAGCGAGTGGAGTGAGGGGTGAGTAGAGGTTGGGTAAAGGACTGGTCAAGGTAGAAGGATGGTGGGTCGAGGGTGAATAGAGGCCTAGAGCCTGAGGAATGAGCAGGAAATGCTGAGTCCTGATGCAGGCTAAAATGGACACAGCCTGTGAATGCTGACTACATCTCCACAGGGACCAAATATGTTTCCCTCAGGTCAAGCAAAGGGTGAACTTGAGCTACCTACTCCTGACCTGTAACATTATCCTCCTAAAGTTATATCCTAAAGTTTAACATTACATATGTTGAAAGAAGAGAAAACATACAGATGTTGTTGAAAATTTTCAATAAATATTTAGTTCGGCCCTCAACTTAGTCCAAGTTTTTAATTTTGGCCCTCCGTGAATTTGAGTTTGACACCCCTGATCTAAACAATTCGATAACCAACATTTCAAAGTAAAACTCTGCAGTGTTGTCACATTCAATCATAATTGGAGGAACCAATGCATTTTTTATGGCCACATTATAGATATAGTGAATTTAGTTTTGTGGCCATACAGGCATTTTGGATCAACAAAAAAGTTCATAAAAAAATTAAAAAGATTAATTATGACAGCGCTGCATACAACTTTAACAAAACAGGCAAATCAAATTAAAAGCGAGAACAGGTTGTGACCAGAGTGTTGGGGTTCCTTATGTTAGCTGCCTTCTTCTCACATAAATGCCTTCATGGATGGGAGGTCCATCTACTGATGGACTTGGCTACGTTTGCTACCTTCTGCAGCTTCTGTATTCCCAGGCACTTGAATTACCAAACTGGCCTGTGATGAAATTAATCAGTACATCTTATGCAGTACATCTGTAGAAGTTTGATAGTGCAATCTTCATGCAGAATGGTTCTCTGTCATTAAGATCTAAGTGGCAGTTGGAGGTGACCATATTTAGAAAAGATATTTCATAACCAAACATTTTCAGGATAAAAGGATCGAGAGACCAAAAGAGGTCACATAACTAAGCACCCTGCATTACTTGTGAAAAATGTCCCTTCAGAACCACAAGGCTTTCACCCTACACCAATGGTTCTCAACTTTTTTTTCCTCTCTCACATACCACCTCAAGTAATCCCTTATTAAACACTGAGAACCTATGGCATAGGATCCTCTGATCCTCTATGTCATAGGTGTTCTGTGGTTAGTAAGGAATTACTTAAGGTGATAGGAGTGGAAAAAAGGTTGCCATCGGTGCTGTACACTAAGTGCTTACTTAAGGTGGTATGTGAGTTGAAAACTACTACCCTACAAGGTCTGTTTGGCCTTAACCCCTCCAGGTTCACTGGCCTATCAGGTCTGCTGGGCACTTATCCTATCAGGTCAGTTTGCACACTACATCAGTATATTCCTTTCAGGTCTGAGATACTGTCACCCTACAGTCAGCTTGATCACCCTTTCAGGTCTGTTCTCTCCCTTTCATGTTCACGGACCTATCATGAGCTGCTGAGGCACTCACCTTTCAGTTTCCCTTGCGCTCCATGCTGCTCTCCCTTTCCAGTCTGCTTGTGTGCCACCCTGGAGTGTTCCATCGTTCAGTGTGCCCTTTCACCCGACAGTCTACTGGCCCATCATGGGCTGCTACAGCACTCACACGGTCAGGTCCATTTGCTCATCAGGATGGCGGGGCCTTCTCCCTGTCAGGCCCACTGGCCTATCATGGTCATGTACCTGATCATGTCTACTTGTGTGCATCCTGGCATTTTCCATTGTCCAGCGGGATCTTTGCCCTACGTGGTCTGACTGCCCAATTGTGGGCCACTGCCCCCATCCCTGGTCTGCTGGCACAGACACATCAACATATTCCTTTCAGGTTCACCACGCTTTCACCCTACACAGTTCACTAGCCTATCTTAGGCCTCTGGGCACTCGTCCTATCAGGTGTATTTGCACACACCCTGGCATGAACCTTCACACTCCGTGAAGCCTTTACCTGACATGGTCTCCTTGCCTGCACCCCTATTCCTTTCAGGTCCACTTGCGTCCCAAGCATTGGCACACTCATTCTATCAGGTCAGGCGAATCCAGAACTTCAACGAATCAAAGGAACAATTCTATAAATGACTTCCAACCAGTAGTTTTAAAATGTAAACAGTAAATCTGTTTCAAATTTAATAAAATTATTACTGGTGTTTCCCATTTTTGACAGCTCTGGAATCCATTATTATTTATAATATTTTTCTGAAGAAGGAAAATTTGTTCTGAAACAAATGTTATGATCAGTTATTCATTTTATTTATTTTCAGCAAATAATCAAAATGGACGTTTACAAAAATAGTTTCAAATGTTCATCACAACAGAAAGACATTAAGGTACAGGATTTTAACCTTCAAATTATTTTTGAGTATAGTAATGAAGAAAATGCATATTAAAGTACAACCTAATTGGAAATCCTAGCCTGAAACAAGACTCTAGTCCTCAACCAGTGTTTCAAATGCACATTTATGGGCATCTCCAAGTAATCTGAATGGGGTGAAAATTAAATCCATTCAGTGAAGTGCACAAGTCAGTACTATTGAGGATGCAAAGCAAATCAAAAAGCAATCATCCTTTGAACGACACTTTTCTGACGCCTCAGATTCGTTGATAGCCCGCAGCTTGCTTATGTCGCCAGATCAAACATATAATGGTTATAATAATGATCAACGCAACAAGACCTATTCCAAAGACGATCGGAAGAACACAATTATAGTCCATGGAGCATTCCTCTTCTGTAAAAAGAAAAAGACATGTAAGGCAGCATTCTATTATTTCTAAGAGTTATACAGAAAGTAAATTGCATAATCATCCATCTCCATTGGCAACCCAACAGCTTAACTCCCCCATAATTTTTAGAGTCTTTACTAAAGGAGAATTTCAGCCCATTGTCCTGGCCACTTCTCAGGAAAGCAATCCCATTGGTCCCATACATTCCTTACACTCCTGACACGGACACATCAACATATTCCTTTCAGGTTCACCACGCTTTCACCCTACACAGTTCACTAGCCTATCTTAGGCATGTAAGGCATGCCTAAGATTGATAGCCCGCATAAATACACCTCACTATACTTTAAAAAAAAATCTTGTAATTTGCAATGGCCAATTAACTCATTAGCATGCTTTTAGGATGTGGGAGAACAGAACACCTGGAGGGATCCCAAGCTGTCGCACCCTGTAAATTCTGTACAGACAGCACATCAGGTTAAGACAAAGGACTCAGAAATCATGAGAAATTTAGAGTACAAGTGTTCAACCCTAATCAGAAAGTGATTGAAGTGTTTCCAATACCTACGCTGGCATATAACAGTCTCTCTAAAACAGCATCACTTTGCCTATTTATAATAAAATTCTTCATTAATAAGCCACCTTTGAATGTACTACTATTACCCTTAGTGTTTCTAGTAAATTTCTGCTACCAGCTAGTGAAAAGTGCCCAAGTGGGCCTTTGCCCTTCGTGACTGAAGCAAATAAGTACTATTTGCTTTGGATTCAGAATTGATACCCAAAAAAAATAAAGGGTTCTGGTGGAAAGGTGTTATTCTGGTTGGAGGTCTGCGACCAATACTGTTCTGCAGGGATCAGTAGGCATTTCTGTTGTTTGTTAGTAAACTCTCCATCCAAGTCATTTATATACAAAAGTTTACAGAGGATCAAAGATCATTGGAGTTAGAGAATGTAGAGCAGTGGTTCTCAACCTTTTTCCTTCCATTCACCTATCACTAAGTATTCCCTATGCCATAGGTGCTCTGAGATTAGTAAGGGATTGCTTAAGCTGTTATGTGGTGGAAAGAAAAAGTTTGAAAACCACAGTTTCGAACTCCAAAGGAAATGGGCCAATGCCATTCATTGCAACAGTTTGAGGAAGGACATACTAGCTATAGAGGGTGTGCAGCGCAGATTTACAAGGTTAGTTCCAGGGATGGCGGGGTTGACATATGCTGAAAGGCTATAAAAACTGGACTTGTATCCGATGGAGTTTAGAAGGATGAGGGGGGGACATGATTGAGGTATACAAAATCATCAGGGGGATAGACAGGGTGAAGTCGGATTACTTGTTCCCAATGATGGGGGAGATGAGGACTAGAGGGCATAGTTTAAGAATACAGGGTAGGCCCTTTAGGATGGAGATGAGAAAACATTTTTTTTTTTACCCAGAGAAGTGTGAATCTGTGGAATGCTCTGCCACAGAGGGTGGTAGAGGCAGATTTGCTGATTATGTTCAAAAGAGAGTTAGATAAGACTCTAGTGGACAAAGGTGTTAAGGGTTATGGGGATAAGGCTGGAAAGGGGTACTGATAGTAGTGATCAGCCATGATCTGTAAAATGGAAGTGCTGGCTCGACGGGCTGAAGGGCCTACTTCAGCTCCTATTGTCTATTATCTCTTCTTCCCCCCCCCCGCTATCTCGGACCTCATTATACTGCTGGATCCGGGAGGGTGGGTCTGGACCTGTGCAACCCCTACTTACCCAAATCCATTCACACACATGCTATTCTTTTCTGAGGAGTGGGGTATTCTCATATCAAGCCCCACAAATTGACTGAAAGGAACCATCATCATCCAATGAGATGGATAACCAGGAGAAAGACATTGTTTAGGATGCACTTGGACTATTGTGACATGCCACATTACAAGACAAATGTGGATGCTTTAGAAGATCACAAAATAGATTCTCCAGGATGTGGCATGGATTTAAAGGAATGAGTATGAGGAGCAGCTGTTTTCTCTGGAGCATTGGAGGCTGACAGTAGACCTGATACAAGTCAGAATCTTCTTCCCAGAATAAAATTGTCAAATACTGGAGGGCATGTGTTTAGGTAAGAGAAGGAAAAGTTTAAAGGAGATGTCCAGGACAAGTTTGTGTGTTTTGGACAAAGAGAAGATTCGGTTTAATTTGGGTTTTTTTTCTCCAGCATAGATATTGAAGGCCAAAGGACCGGATATCAGAACTCAGAATCCAGCATATGCAGCTTTTTTAAAAAATTTCCTAAATTTTTAAATGCTTCTTGTCTGTCCTTGAGGTTTAAAACTTCAAAGCTATTAACAATAATAAATATTACCTTTCATAAAAACAAAGGGCAGAATCAAAGAACACTTAAAAATTAGAATGATTAGAATATCAAACAGTATGGCACAGGAACCGGCCCTTTAGCCCATAGTATTTGTGCTGAACACAATACCCAAATTAAACCAAACAACTAATTAACAGCATAGCCCTCTTCCACATATTTTTCCCACCAAATCAGAGGGACTTTGATGCTGTGCCAGAAACCAATTATCCAGCTTGCACACTAGGAAATCTTGGGAACTCCTGAACTACTGTTGGATTGCAGGTGTAATCAAGCTGCGCTCCACTGACAAGATTGGGACTTGAATCCCAAACTTCTTGATAGCTTCATCAAGAATTACCAGAAAACCTTAATATTCTGACTTGTAAACTCCTACTTGCTACACTTGCACTACTAAATGGATGTAGCGTTGAATAACGTCGGTTTTTATTTCAGATTTCGAATATCTGCAGTAGTTTCCTATTGAATTACAATCAGACAAGATTACAATGTGGTCCAATGGGAATGCAATTTTGGGAGACAAAGGCATTTAGAAAATGGAATAAGCAATTTAACTACTTAATTGTGAAAGTGTGCTACAAATCATTTTTTAACTTCTGCCACCACTCCAACAAAATGGCAGCTATCATTTCAGCTAGGTAGCATAGTTAGCAATTAGTGCAGTGCTGTAACAGCACCAGTGACTGGGGTTCGAATCCTGCACAGTCTAAGGATTCTGTACATTCTCCCCATGTCCACGTGGGTGTGCCCCAAGTGCTCCGGTTTCATCCCACCGGGGTTGTAGGATGCAAGTGGATGGCCAGTTACTGTGCGGTTTGTCTGAATTTAAATTCGAAAATGGATCATCTGTGTGGGGATATATAGAACCATTCCAGAATCAGCTAATAAAAAGTTGTTGGAAATCTGTAATAAATGGGCGACCTTGTAGGGCAGTTGTATAATTTAAGGATAGGGGAAGGGGAGGAAGCAAGGGGGTGGGGGAAAATGAACTAAATTATATTGCGTGGGAAAAGTACAATGTTTTGTTTGTTGAATTTACACAAGTCTTTGAAAATACAAAATAAAATATTCAAAAAGAGAGCGTTTCTGCCCTGTTGTACAGTTATCTGTTGCTGCCTCTTAGCACCAGTGACCTAGGTTCATCCTGACCTCCAGTGCTGTCTGTGTGGCACATTCTCTTTGGGATCATGTGTGCTTCCTCCTGCACACCAAAGGTGTGCCCTTTGAGGGGTTAATTGGACATTCTAAATTGCTTCTTTGCATAGAAAAGGGGAATAATCTTAGAGAATTGATGGAATGGAGGGAGAATACAGCAAAGGGAAAATTAGTGGGTGAATGGGATCGTCCTGTGTGCTGGCATAGATATGATGGACAAGGAAAAAGTGAATCACTGAGAAGATTCAGGTAGAAGCTATTGAAAGCAAACACAATTTAATGACTTGTTCTTGCAAGTTCATCAACCTCTTGTATTATCCACAAATGCAACCTGCCTTGGTTTTTTATCTCCCACATTCATGATTTCCAGTAATTATTTTCCCCTCAATTTAGAATCACAAACAGCTCTGAGGAAGTGTAGAGGAGGAACTCTCATTGAATGGTGTAACATCAATGTCAGCCACTGAGGAAGTGTACAGGAGGAACTCAATGAATGGTGTAACATCAATGTCAGCCAAACAAAGGAGAAAGTCAGGGGAACATGACCCAGTTCTCATTGAGGGATCAGTGGTGGAGAGGGTCAAGAACTTCAAATTCCTGGGTGGTGATTAGATTCCTCGAGTACAATTACACAAGACACTGAAGTTTGCCATAATCTTTTGGCTGTCCTATCATTTCAATCAAATGATGGCTGATCCAATTGGAATGTTTAATTTAGATTTAAACAGCACTTCTTCTGAACAAAACATAACTGCAGTGCATTATTCTACCCACCTGCCATTTTTGCCTATGACTGTGGACACACCAGCATTTATATTTCCTTGTGCAATCAAACTTGGATAAGTGGCAACAAAATACATTATTGTACCACAAAATAGAGTGTCTTCCCTATGCTAAATTTATGACCCTCAACCCTACATGGCCTTATCTTGTACAGTGCATCTTTTTTCCAAATTATTTTTGGAAATCCAAATATACTGCATTATTTATTCTGCTGGATACAGCCTTAAATTGTGAAGACAGTTAGTACAACACTATACAGTGCCAGTGACCCAGGTTTGAATCCAGTGCTGTCCACAAGGAGTGTGTATGTTCTCCTTTTCTCCAGGTGCTCCAGTTTCCTCCAGCCCTTCAAAACATGCCAGGGGTTTAGGGTAATTGAGATATTTGGGCAGTACAGGCTCATGAGCTGGAAGGGTCTGTTACCATGTAGTACATCTAAATTTAAATTCAAAATAATTTCCTTTTATGAAAGTAAACATCTCATTTGTGTTATTTGTGGACCAGCATTTTTCAACTTAAAATCTGTTGCTCCCTTCTCTGGAAGCATTACATTTACCCATATTCAGAGAAGAGGTGGGAAAAAGTTACATTTTTGTTTTTAAAGGAGGGCAGATCATCAGGTCTTGGGGTAAATTAGCTATTTTTTTTTTTATATAGCCCAACTCTTTGCAGTGTAGTTGAAAAGGCCTTCAAGCCCTTTGTTTCTTCCTAGAAGAGACCCAACCAGACCTCCTCCAGCTGGCAGAACCTGTTCTCAACCTCTAGTAACTTCTCTTTTGACTCATCCCACTTACTCCAAATTAAAGTGGTAGCATTGGGTACCTGCATGGGCCCCAACTATACGTGCATTTTTGTTGGCAATGTGGAGCAATCCATCATGCACCCATGAGTACATCGACTATTTACTTTGCTGCCAACTTCCACCCCGACCTCAACTTCACTTGGTCTATCTCAAGCAACATTCTTCTTGACCTTGTCTCCATCTCGCGAGAAACTCTTGCCAGATATATATTTATTTTATATAGACCCACCAATTACACTTCTTCATACGCTTCCATTCTCTCATTTCCTACCTTCATCACATCTGCTCCCGGGACAAAGTCTTCCATGTCAGATCATCCAAGAGGTCTTTCAATAAAATGGCTTTCCCTCTCCACTATCAACTCAGCACCAACCCACACGTCTTCCATTACCCACACATTTGCCCTGTCCCCCGTCACCAAGCATAACAAGGATAGAATTCCTCCTGTCCTCACCTACCACCCCACCAGTCTGCCATTTCCACCTCCAACTTCAGGAACCCACCACTAGACACATCTTCCCCTCTCTGCCTTCACTTACTCTCTCCATTACTCCCTCATCTCTCTTCCCACCAGTCTCCTCCACCCCCACCCCCCAAAAAACTTGGCATCTATTCTCATGACTGTGCTCAACTTGCACCCACATCCCCTCCCTCACCACTATTTGGGGCCCCAAAACTGTCCTTCCAAGAGAAGCAACACTACTTGTGTATCTGCAGGGGTCAGCTACTGCACCTAGTCCTCCAGTTGTGGTCTCCTCGACATTAGAGAGACTGGAAACGCTGGGAGATTGCTTCATTGAGCACCACAGCCCTGTCCATCGCAATAGTGGGGATTTCCAAGTTATAACCCATTTCAATAACCCATTCCATTCGCATGCTGACATGTCTGTGCACTGTCAGACCAAGACAACCCACAAGTTGGAGGAACAATACCACATTCTGTCTGGGCACCCTTTAACTAGATGGCATCAACGTCAACTTATCCAGTTTCCATAAGCCCTACCCCTTTCCATTTTCCTGTCTCAAGCTCTGCATTCACAGCCAATCAATTCGCAGCTTTCCTCTCCCATCCTCATATTCAATTAACACCTTTTGTCGGTTGGTCTGTGCTCCTCCACCTGCTCTTTCTTTCTTGTATGAAACATGCTGTGATTGTAGTAAAAACGCAAATCCTGGAGGAACTCGGATGGTCTTCCAGTATCCGTAGGAGACAAAGATATACTGCCAACATTTCAGGCCTGAGCCCTTCAAGGAAGGAGTTTAAAAAAAACAGGAAATCTCAGAATATAGAATGCTGGCTAGGGGGAAGAATCCAGACCAACAACCCTCCCCCTCATTCTTCACCCATTTCCATCTCTCTCTATTTTCCTCATCTCCTTTTGCACAGACAATCAATACTCACTTCTTCCCTTGTCCAATTAACACCTTTTTATTGCTCTGGATGCCCCCCCACCCCACCATTGTCTGTATTCCGAGATTTCCTGTTTTGCTCATGCTTCTTATTTCTTGAAGGCCGCAGGAACAAAACATCAGCAATATATCCGTCTCCTATGGATGCTGCAAGACCTGCTGAGTTCCTCCAGCATTTCTGTATTTGAACTACATTCACAGCATCTGAAGACTTTTATTTCACTATACCATAGTTGAGGAAAGTTCCAGATTAGTGGATTCAGAATTTCATAAAAACTCAATCTCATTTTTCAGCAATCTTAATGCATATACAACAGAATATTCAGTAAATAATCCCTGGAGGTGAGGTTTTGGTCTATTTAACTGCTACACTTTCAACTGGTCAATTCAACAACAAAAAAATCATTATACTTAAATATCTATTTGGCAACAGGAGGTTTAGAAAAACAAAAAATTTGCTAATAGAAGATATACTGGATAACAAACTGCTGCATCTAATTCTCACAGCTACCTTGTCAAGGGAATTCAAGAATCTGCTTCCAGTTTGTGATGAGATTTTGAAATTTATTATGTAGAGGGTAAAAATACTTCAAATAAATTTCAGTTGAATACAGTCAATGACCATGTTTTTAAAAAGTGCCCATTAAAGGCTAATATTTGTTCATTTGATATATATTCTCCATCTCCCCATAGTTAATAGCTTTAAGAGAACTTATCTGACTGAATAGATCTAATGGACTAATATTCTCTTGAGCCGAGATGATACCAAGCTATCATCTCAGTTTAAAATGGACATTTTGGCAAGTTAAATGCAAATACACTGGATGCCAATCTTTGCAATTGGTCCATCAAACCAATTCATGAGAATTTTCAAAAATAAAAATCAATAAGCCTAAGCACCTAAGGGGGTGGAGGGATAGGTTGACAAGAGGAAAGTGGAACTTGGGCAATATTTCAATGAAAGAGGTCAGCTGTATGGCTTCCTGACGGCAAACCGTTTGTGCTTAATAGCATCAATCTCATTGCTGCGGTGACATTGCAAGTTTACTGGTCATAATTTTCCAACTGCACACAAATTTTGTTGGTCTTGAAACACTTAAAAGAAGCAGCAAAATATAAATAAATAAATGAATAGATTTTAACCTATGGGTTTTAATACCTGAAAGGGGAACCTTCAGTATTTAAAAAAAATACAACCACCATTCTACTAGCTACACCATTTTACCTATTAGACCTGTGTCTTTGAGAAAGCCACCCTACATTTTTTTCTACCCCTTTCAACAGGAATGACAATTCTGTTCCAAGTCAATTATAAACCAATTAATGATTTCTGTTCCATGTTTAGAAAGGCTGGAAATCGGAGAATACAACAGGCATGTGAAAATTTGTCTGAAATTACAACCAATTATGCTTGTTACAAAAGTTGATGATTAGTAACAGTTGTGCAATGCACAAACTGACCCTCCCAGCAAATTTTCCAAAACTTGTGGGAAAATGCTTCATTCAAGTGGACGAGTCAATATCAAACATGCGCAAGCATCTGCATACATTTAAGATGGTCACTTGTTCTCAAAACTATCACATTTGTATCCAGAATTGAAATCGTAAGTATTTTTAAAAAGGAAAAAAAGCACCAATTTTTGCAATTCTGTGAATATAAAAAGTAACTGAAGGAACATGATGTTGCAGAACACGAGCATGAAACGGGTAGAATTTTCTTCATTCCTGTCTATTGTTGACAAAAGTGTCCATGTCTTACAGAGCTTCATATCATCCAGATTTCTGTCTTCTATCAATTGTGTACACAACAACCACAATTAGGACCAATCCTGTCAAAGCAACTCCTACTAACACTGGAATTACTTTGCTCTTAGCATCTGCTTCACATTTTCCTGCTACAAGCAGAGTCAAAAATTAGCTATTAATTAGGAGCAAATTGTCAATTCAAGTCATGCACACAACTGAAAATTATGGAATAGGATGATGCACGAATTACTCAAGTCTCCACCGAAATGTGGCCATTCTACAGCCGCAGATTAGCAAATTCAATGCCTCAACAGGTTACAGGCAAAGGGGGAGAAAAAAAAAAGCAAACTTACAAATCAAAGCAGTATTTATGCAAGATCATCTTGCAGAACTGAGGTGGAAGGAAATCTTTCAATTATCCAAAATTACTATTGAGATAAAATAAATGTTAAACTTTTAATTTCAAGCTTAAATGGCACAGTTGGCGTATCAGTTAGTGCAATGCCTTTACAGCACCAGCGATCAGGACCGGGGTTCAAATCCCTCGCTGTCTGTTATGAGTTTGTATGTTCTCCCAGTGTATGCATGGATTGTCCCCAGGGGCTCCGGTTTCCTCCCACCCTTAAAAGCATACCAGGGTGTAGGTTAATTGGGTGAATTGGATGTGGGCCAAAATGGCCTGTTGCTATGCTGTATATCTAATTTTTTTAATATTAAAAAAAAATTTAAACAGCTCAGGACTCCACACCTATATTCTTACCAAATGCCCTTTTTAGAAGTCTGATATGCCAAGATGCAGAAGACCTTCTGCCCATTATGGGCACATTAGTTGCAGGTAAGCACTCAGTCTCATTTCCCCTCTCATTAGTTCACAGATCATCCTGTAACTTATTCCATCAGATGCCTGTCAATCCCCTTTAATACTCTGGTTACCTTCACAAAGGGTGTAATTTACAGAACTGAACTTAAGGATGTAGAAAGGAACTGAAGCACACAACCAAGACCCACAAGATTACATGTGCAAATTCCATTTCCCCCAATCCCAAAGTTAGATCAAACCTTGATGCCTGGGGTGGAAGCAGTAGTTCCCAAAGCTACAATTTATAAACATGCAGCAGGTCATTTTGCTAGTGAGTAAACATGTTAGACCCATACTCTTCTGCAATGTTAGCTAGCTATCAAAGATCTTGATAAATAGCACCAGAGAGTTGCATGAAAGACACTCCACAGCCATTTATCTAAAAATTAATGACCAAAAAGATTAGATAAGCCCAGTAAGTTTCCAATAGGTTCAATAATGCAGGAACATCGCTGTTTGATGCAATCAAAATGGGATCTTGACATTTAGTGGAGTTTTAACCAGAGAAGGAAATTATGGACAACTAGGATTTGCAGGTTACTGTACTTCTACTGCACTTCTACTTGCACCATTGTCAAATATGTATTGTTGGAAACAGTCTCAGTTTTAAAAAAAAAAGTTGTTATAGCATTACAGGAAAACAGCTCAAAACGTTCTGACTGGCTAAGGCAGGTAATCCAACCAATCACTTCTACCCAACTTGTATCCAAAATAAGTTACATTTTGAATTTTATTTTTAAATAAAAACTGTTGGCGAGGATGAAGGTACAAGACATTACTTGAATGGATTAACTAAAGTTTCTTAAACCATGGAAATGAGGACAGACTAGAATTATTAAAATAGTTTGTACCAGGGATTAGCCCTCAACACAATCCTGGAAATTTGAATCCAATATTGCAAGCTCTATCAGGGTGCATCAACACATAATGTAGCTTTTGAATACAAGCAGATGACTTGCATTTATAGGAAATGGTGGCTATCAAACTAATGATTAAACTAAGTATTGCAAAACAGTACTTAACCCATTTTCAATAATCTTAGTTTAGTCCTGTAAATTTTCAAGAGGCCATTCTATAACCGCAGAGTAGCAATTTAACCTGCTGTTAAATTTGACGTTTGCAAACATACAAGGGAACAAACAGAAACCAGAATACAATTTGCTTTCAGTCAATATGGCTGACAGCATTGGCTGCTAAACTCCACAAATGACAGTACACAAGTCTTTGAGTACTAGCCAAAAATAGGGTACACAAGGTTTAATACTATATCCTTCCATTAAATATGGTCAACAGAATTACAATGTGCAAGGTTTTCTAATGGGAAAATGTGTTCAAAGGTGAAATGGAGATTATGATCATGAAAAAAAATTAAACACCATTTCTTGCCTTGAAGTTGGAACAGAATCTTACCTTTACTAAATATCCCACCCGAGATGCTGAAGGCTTGAAGCTGAGTATCAACCATCAAAATTTCCAAAGAATCTGTTGAAAAGGCCACAACCTGCTTGCTTTTGCACTTGTAGGAGTGTCTAAGTTCAGTTTTAAACTGTTTCATATTCTTCAAAATGCCTTTGTAATTATGGTCTGTAAAGCAAGAATACCAAAAACAATAGAATAAAAGTGCCCAATATTGGCTGCTGCAATAAAAAGTGTAATTACAACATGCTTAAAGTCCAGGGGCCCGATGTCTTAGCATCAAACTAAGTTGATGGCAGAATTGACAGGGCCAATGTGTATACATTACTACAACTTAGCACAAGAGGACATTTCTTCAAGTTTGAAATTCTTTTACTTTAACAATGTCCAAAATATTATCTAGAATCAGGTTTGACTAAATTTCCAGTTAAACTTAAAATATTTGGTAGAAAGAGCACAGATGTGCACAACTTACAAAATAATAGTTCATTGATTACCCAAGGTATTAAAAGGGGAAAGATGACTAACTGAAACAAATGCTCCGTATTATTTATACTCGAAGCTGCAAAATTTGAAAAGTCCATGTTAATACTTTGTATTATCATTTTCCAGTACTCCTAATTTGTATAGACAGAGGTGACATTTTCAGCTAGGATTATTGATACATCCACAACATTTCCTCAGGTAGACCAATAATATGGAAAGGACCAGGAAAGTTTAATCAGTTTACAGATGATACAAAAAATATGTGTGTGGGTTCACTATATCAAAACATTCCTCACTAGAATTATATTATGCTAGATCAACTTTTAACTTTCTAGTAATTGCAAATGACACAGCAAGTTTAAAATTTATCCCAGAGGATGAAAGCTTAGGGGATTTCTATTTGGTTAGGACAATGCAATTTTTACAATAGCATGGAGTCAACTTCAAACTACATTCAATATCAAAATTCTTATTTCAAATATTTAACTTTAGCAATCATGAAAGAGGCAATCTTACCCAGGTGATTCATGAAATGCAGAGCAACACTTATCTCACTGATGAAATACTCATTTTCAGTCTGTAAGCAGAAGATAGTCATTTAAATTATCTGAAAGATTTAAAACAAAGGATTAAATGCAATTGTCCCTACATATCCAGACCTAGAGAACAAATTCCTGACCTCTGATCAGTCAGTCATCTCAGTGGGGTTAACCTTTAACCAACTTGTTCAACTATTTAGGCTCCTAAAGCCCACTGAGTTTGGAAGAAAATGAATTGTGTACAATGGACCTTATTAGCAGCTTTATTTCAGACTTTGTTCAGGGCAGTTGTTTCAAGCCTTGTTCATAGTTTTTTTTTAAAAAAGCCTCAAGTTGAATAATTATTTTATTGTCATCACACAGTATGGTGTTAGCCCTTCACTTGAATTGTTGAAGCCATGACCTGCACAACTATACACATGGCCATCTATGGTTAATTGCTGACTACTAATTGGCACTGGGATAACAGAAGCTTGGAACTTCAACTTACATGGCCTTTCAAAAACTTGTAAATTATAGAAAAATGTTCTTTGAAAATATATAGAAAGCAACTTACACCAAATACATCTTAAATATAAATTCCTAAATGGCTCAAGAGAATCTAATACCAGTCCCTTTAGACACTCTTGGTCGGGATAATAATAATAATTTATGTTTCAGACCTATGCACAAGAACTCCCCAACAATTGATTATATCAATGGTTGGCTCAACTGGGATACTCCAAACATGGTGGCAAAACTGTCCCAAAACAACTATTTCTCGCCACAAGCGCTGTGTGACCTGGTACATTCCTCCAGCTGTTCATTGCCCAACATTAACACTAGCATCAATTTTTGATGACAATTTAAAATTAGCCAGTCTCAACCATAATCATACAAAAAACCTGTCCAAAACTTTCTGATTTCACAATAAGTTGGGAAGATACAAAGGGTACAATAAAAATGAGTTTTATTGAAGATGGGTCTCAGTGCAAAACAAGCTTTGAAAATAATTTGTCAGGTAATAGTTAGAAGAACCATCACACTTGCTGGTCTCCAAATATTTACCCAACAAAACTTAAAATGTTCAGATTAATAAAGTTATTAATTCAAGAGAAAAAAAATAAACATGGTGACTTCACTTCGAAGCCATTAAAAAGTGACTTCTTAAAAGATGATATTGCCCAAATACAGGGGCATTAAGCAGAGACATCTTTTCTATTGCACATCATACACAGCCAATTCCCCCGGTTTCATGAAGTCAATCAACCAAGTCATTGCTGTCCATTCACTTCAGTATGCTTTGGATTACATCAACTCACCTTCCCAAATGTGAAGTTTACAAATCCAACTTTAAAATTTAGATTAATCCATGAAGTAACATTTCCACATTTCCCTGAAGTCACTACATCCTTTGGTTGAATATTGAAATGCAAATTCTGTAGAAAAACAAAACATGATTGCATCTTAAACACTTCATTTCATTACAACTTTGCTTTTAAAAGAATTTGAGAATTAAGTTACATAGATACCATTAAGGCTTTGTTTTATTTGATATTGATTCACATGTGTAAGAACTGAAAATTTTGGAGAAAAAAAATAATGTAGTAATAATCAGTTTTATTAAAATTATTCTCTAGTCAATGGTCGGGTGATTACAACGATGTAAATTTTCCAGCTAGTTTTAATCAATATCAAAGGATGAATTTTCACTTGTCTTCCAGTACTACTTTTTATCTTGTAGGGGGGGTTATTAAATTGTGGCAATTTTATCAAGAGCATGGCAGTTTTTTTGTTAATTACTCATTATCTCCATGGTGGCGTTCCAACAAAATTTCTTTCAATAATGTCACTGCTGCAGGGAATGCTAAAGCAATGGACTACTGCAAAATAATGCAGTGTATAGGTTAATCAGCTCCTGATACAGATCAGATTTCTGCACCAAGATCCAAGGCCAACTACTACCAGTCTAATCAAAACTGCAAAACTAAACTTGACAAAGCAATTTGTTAATGAGCAAATTTGTCATTTGAGCATAACATTCACAGTTTGTTGAAACCATTTACAGGTACTCCCCAACATTCAACCATCCCGAGATAGGACCGGTCATCCAGAACGGAACACGGGCGCATGTCAGAACTGTGTGCTTTTGTTAGTCAGCATCCCGGATCTGTAGGCTGGACGCAGCCATCCTAGTTCCTGCGCGCATGCCTTTGGTAGGCACATGCGTAGTGGGTTCACTCGAGAGTTAAGTGCCCTAACGATATTGAATTTCCGCCCTTAACTCTTGCGCATACACCAACCAAACCCACCACACTTGTCCTAACCGAAGACTCGCTTATGTACACGGAAATCAAGATGGCCACACCCAGCCTATGAATCCCAGGATGCCAACTAACAAGTATGCACATTTTGGTTCTTACATGCCCTGTATCAACCTCCTTTGAAGAAGACCGCAGAGCCCACCTCACTGACAAAAGGCAAAGGAGGAAAAACCCAACACCCAACCCCAACCAACCAATTTTCCCCTGCAACTGCTGCAACCGTGTCTGCCTGTCCCGCATCGGACTTGTCAGCCACAAACGAGCCTGCAGCTGACGTGGTCTTTTTACCCCCTCCATAAATCTTCGTCCGCGAAGCCAAGCCAAAGATCCCCGTTATAGTTTGTTAACTAAAACAAAATGCACAAATTTTATATTTTTTCTTATTTAAAAAAAATATTTTTTTATGCGCGGATGGATGCAAGTTGGCTAGTGCCTGTATACGACACATTTGTCAACCCCCAGGCAGAGCAGAGCAAGCACCCAAACTTTAGGATACATCTTGAAAAATTCACAGTTTATTGTTGCAAAAGCAAGTGGAAACACCAAAATTATATTCCTATTTCTGCAGTAAAATACTCAGATGTGAACTTGAAAGTATTAAAATGAAAATTCTCAATTGAACCATTTAACCACAGATATTAAAAAAGGTAGTTAACCAAGCCCTCATTTTTGATTTTCAGCTTAATGAATCACTGATCCTGAATATTGAGGCAATGTGAAGCAGTCGTTTAAATAAGCAGAGCTAAAAGGTGCTTGCATTTGAAGAGTAGGACATTGCCCTTCGATGAGCAAGAGTCATTCAGGTAATGAATTTTTAAAGTGATAGATCAGAAACATCTTGAACAGAAATGACATGCACCCCTCACTATTGGACCCTATTGCAATATCAGTTTACGCATCAATAAATTCAATAATATCAGTCTTGTGAGTGAATGTAGAGCAATACCTTATTAAATGGAAAACTTTTAATAAGGTCATTTAAAACCATCTTGGCTACCAAATAGGCAGCTAAATGAGAAACTGAAGTCCCATTTTCTGCTTCACCCACAGCTCTGCTACAATTGGATTTGAAATGCATGAAGTATCGAGCTGAGATATCATTATCCATCCCCCAATCTGAGTTGAGGCTTGTCCATTCCCATCAGATTTAATAACATGAAAATGGGAGTGATGCACCAAAAGTTTCCATTTGAACCTGGAAGCTGTTGATTCTTGGAAAGCAACACAATTTAAAATGCAATCACTTTTCTTTTCATCTCTAGTAAATTCCAGCTCTTGCTCTTTTCTTTTTGGAATTTATTAGGTTGACATCTTAAATCAGGATTTTCCAGTCTATTAGATCAAGGGAAGATATCATTTGCTTACCCCTCCTACGAATCATATAAAGACTAATAACTTATTTACTTATTACAAGTTACATTGCAAGATTCCATTGAGAATTTGATAGCAAATAGCCAGTTCCTTCTGTTTACCATTATCACCAAATCCTTATTATTTGCTCCAAGAAATTCCTTTCAGCCTCTGGGCAAAAGAGGCATAAAATGAATAAATAAAACTTACTTTTGGCATTATGTTGACAACCAGTTGTATTCCAATTACCATCTTGATGCAAGTAGTATTCTTCAAAGAAACACTGTAGTTGCCAGTTAATGGGAGTGAAAAATTTGGTGATAATGTAGGGACCACAGTAGTTACTGGATGCATTGTTGTATGATTTGCAGCAGTTGTGTTGGTCAGAGGTGCAGGCGTCGTATGCCGTGCAGCAGTTGTGTTGGTCGGAGGTGCAGGCGTCGTATGCCGTGCAGCAGTCGTGTTGGTCGGAGGTGCAGACGTCGTAAGCCGTGCAGCAGTCGTGTTGGTCAGAGGTGTAGGTGTCGTACGCCGTGCAGCAGTCGTGTTGGTCGGAGGTGTAGGCGTCGTACGCCGTGCAGCAGTCGTGTTGGTCGGAGGTGCAGGCGTCGTACGCCGTGCAGCAGTCGTGTTGGTCGGAGGTGCAGGCGTCGTACGCCGTGCAGCAGTCGTGTTGGTCGGAGGTGCAGGCGTCGTACGCCGTGCAGCAGTCGTGTTGGTCGGAGGTGCAGGCGTCGTACGCCGTGCAGCAGTCGTGTTGGTCGGAGGTGCAGGCGTCGTACGCCGTGCAGCAGTTGTGTTGGTCAGAGGTGCAGGTGTCGTACGCTGTGCAGCAGTTGTGTTGGTCAGAGGTGCAGGCATCGTAGAGATTGAGGTTACATCAAGTCTGAATGGAACTGGATTTGGTGCTTTTGTTGCCACAGAATTTTCTGCCAACAAAACAGCATAGCTTGTAAACAGTCCTGCAAAAATAAAAATGGTAGTAGATAACTGCCATCATGTTAAGTAAAATCTATAAAATCTACAAAATATTACCTAGTGATTCCTGCTGGGCAATAACCCTATCTCAAATGAGAATTCACCCAGCTAACAAGGACTTCTGCAGTCTAGTAGCACAGAAATACCACAACTTGAAACAGGTAGAGAAATGTTTCTAAGTACTGGTGCAGCACTGATTGCCTGATTTTAAAAAAATATATTTTAATTGATATTTTACAATTAAAATATCAAGATCAGAAAAAAGTTACAATAATCGTAAGTACAAGTTCTCAAGACACTAAAATAGTGCATTAAAATAAAATTCAAAACCCCTTTCCCAAGGTTGAAGAGCAACATGAATAAATCCAGCTGGCACAGTCTTACAGGGACAACACAATGCCAAGGTTCCAGTTTAACACTATGATTGTTAAGCAAATTAAACTGCTTAATTGTGTTGTAATGAAAAAAAGTTCTGAAAATTGAATGTTTCAAAGTGCTATTGAAGTCTGACTAAATCCTTACTGAATAATGAGGAGCCCCAATGTTGAAGGTACTCAATTTTAATAGAGATGTTTACTTGAGAAATGAATTCATAGACCAAACATTGAGTTCCAAGCCATATGCTAATTTATGGTTTCAATTGTTTGCATTTAGGACTACCAAATACCTGGCTAAATTAGTGGACTCTGCAATAGGACACATGATGGTAACATTATTGCAATGCTACACCCAGTCATCTTTAAAACAATGATAGATCAAGTCTAACTAGCAGCATTTTTTAGTATTTCTTGCTCCACAAGTCTCAAGAAAAAAGCATAGGTCGGTACAGAGAAATAATTAAACTTAAAGAACTCTTGTAATTTAATATATGGGTATAATCCAGGATTGAAGACTGCAATGGCTAGTTTAGTGTGCATTTAAAAATTTGTTTTCCAGGCAAGGTCTTCCATTCCAGAACATCAGAAATCTCCTTCAAAAACATTGCTTTCCTCCCCCCACCCTCAACTTAGCCTTTACTTGCATCCCCTCCATTTCCTGCTTATCTGCCCTATTACCCCCCCCCCCCCCCACCATGCAACGAGGACAGGATTCTCCTTGTCTTCACCCAGCACCCCACCACCAACATTATCCTTCGCAATTTCCGCCATCTACAATGAGATTCTGCCACCAGACACATCTTCACCATACACAGGGACCACTCCTTCCGTGACTTCCTCATCCACTTATCCTTTCCCAATAATCACCTCCTCTGTATCCACCCCTGTGACTGCAGGAAATGCTACACCCATACCACCTCTCTCACCACCATTCAGAAATCCCAGTGAGGCAACACTTCCCTTGTGAATCTGCAGGGGTCATCTACTGCATTCAGTGATTCCAATGTGGCCTCCTCTACATCAGAGAGACTGGACACAGACTAGGAGATCATTTAGTGGAGCAGTTTTGCTCTGTCCACTTAAGTAACAGGGACCTCCCAGTGGCCAATTTTCACTTTCCCACCTGATTGCCAAACTGACACATCTGCCCATGGAATAGTGCACTGACAAACTTAGGATGCCCACAAATTGGAGGAATACCACCTAATATTTCTTCTGGGCACTCTCCAACCAGATGGCATTAGCATTGATTTTTTTCAATTTCCATTAGCCCCACCCCCCCATTCCCCTATCTCTCTTGCTTTCACTATTCCCAGGACTCCTTTCCTCCATCTCCCTATTCCCTTCTCTCTCCTTTCAGAGAGCTATCCCTTCCCCCATATCATTTCTCAACTTTTTTCTCTTCTGCCCCCTCCCCCATGACCATTTGCCTCCACTCCTCCCCCTATCTTTTTATTCAGACGCATGCCTGCTTTCCGCTTGTACCTTGATGACGGGGTCAAACCAAACACTGGTAATAAGTCTTTGCTTTCTATGGTTCTGCAAGACCTGTTGAGTTTCTCCAGCAATTTTGTGTATTTCACTAGGTCATATTTTGAAAGTTCAGGGAATTGAGGGCAATAGGGAATTGGAAATTTTTGAAAACAAGCTGGATTGCACAGCTTGTTTCAGTAATTTGAGTGCCCAGGAATCCAGAAGGCAGCAAACATTGCCAGGTCCATCACAGGCTCTGTCCTCCCATCCACTAAAAAATCCATGCAAGACACTTCCTCAAGGCAACAGTCAACATCATAAAGGGCCCATCAGTGTGATATATAAATAAATAAAATTGCTTCTCATTCCTTCCTTTAGGTAGAAAATACAGAAACTCAGATTCAAGAAGTTTCCTTCCAATGGCTGCCTCTTGAACCTTCCCTTATGACAATCATGGACTGTTCTATCACTATCTACACCAGGGGTTCCCAACCTTTTTGTTCCTCTGTAACCCTTGGGCATTTTTATAGGTTCCCGTATACCCCTAAAAATTAAGGATTAAAAAAAAATGACCTTGTGCAATCTGACTGCAGATTACAACACCATGTATTGTACAGTAGTGGTTATTCTCCCGGTACCCTCTAAAAAGAGCAAATGTACCACTGGGGGTCCATGTACCCCAGGTTGGGAACCCCTGATCTCCACTGGGGGTAAATGAATATTATTTATCTTTTGCATTTATTTAAATGTCCCTTGTTAATTTAAAGTATACGATTGTAATTGTTTTCAGGTACTCTTCAGCTGCAGCAAGAATTGCAGTGCACATGTATATTTAAATAATTTAAGGGTTGCCTTGCCAACCCATGAGCCCATGCTGCCCAACTACACCAATTAACCTCCAACTCCGATATGTTTTGAACAGTGGGAAGAAACCCATGTAGACACAAGGAGAACGTACCAACTTGACATTGTATAACGTACGACAAAATCATTATTAAAGGAGATCTCTGGCACTTGTTCCCATAATTGCACTGAATGACAGGTTAGGCTTGAGGAGCCCAGTAGGCCTACTAGTTTTGCCAAAACTCATTTGGATGGCAAAAAGAAAAACACAGATCTCTGTAGAAAGAATATTAAATGAGAAACTGTGCTGGAAAGCATGAGGAAAGTTGATGCACGTAGATCATTTAGTACACAATCCAATACTAAAAACACCTTTTATTTGAAGTGGAGAAAAATACCGGTCAGATAAAGCTGAAAAATAGCAACTAAAATTTACAATCCATCAAATGTCTCGTGACAGCTGCTAGATTATAATGAAACAAACTTTTAATAAGTGGGAGCAAGGTAGGAGGGAAGCTACTCCTATATTAAAAGTTATTCACTCATTGGTCCTCCCGTCAATAGGTTGTGTAGCACCAATGCTACAAGAGGCGTGTGGAGCTGGAGCAGGGAGTTGCAGAAGTGGAACTCTCAGTCTAATGACAAATGGTGGCACGTTCTCTCAGCAGCTAACATCCAGCAATGAATTGCCATCAAGTGACTTTGCCAAAGTCATGCCAACAGAGACTGTCATTTAGCCAACATTTATGACCCAAACTTTAAAATAACCCAATTCCAGTAACTTGCCTCAATACCTGAAACGAGAGATCTTTATGGTGAACGTGAGATGATTTTGCAACCACCCCCAAGTGGGCAAGGGACAGAAAATTCAAAACACTGGCCATTTAAATAAAAATGACTGAAGTTATTTCCTAAAAAAAAAACCCTCATTTCCTAAAATGCAAGCATTGAGCAGTTTATGTCCTTTAACTCACAGGCAAGGCACAAATTGGGACGCGATGCAGTCATCTTGACTGACTTGTTTCAGCTTGGAGTCCCATTATTACAATTTCAAGTCTATATACTAGAACCTTTTGAAATGCATCCGTTGTTTATGAATTTATGCCATTAGAAACTATCCTACGATGCCGGGTTTTTTTTAAAAAAAGGTGAAAGATAAAGTTAACAGATGTATTTATGCCGCACTAGGGGGCTTGGAACCGACCTCCCGCAGCGACCGAATTGACGGGAACGGGCCGTGTACAAAACACGAAGTAAATTGCTACATCGTGTCTTGCCAAGGGCGCCCGGAGCATGAGCGCTCCTGTGCGCATCGGGACGCGACAGAGCCCCCACGCGTGAACAATTTAGGGACCCACTTCTCCAAACTCCTCAATTAACCTGAGAGATTGGCCCCAAATATCTCCCTCAAAAAATTAGCGTCACCCTTGGCACAGAGTTAGACAGCTTCCCCTTTGCAAAATATTCTCCTTCAGCAAACCCCACTAAACCATCCCCCCCCAACCCCGTGCTTTTGGGGGGGGGGGGGGGAAGCTGCAAACATAAAGTGGGAACGGAAAATAAAAGCACTAATCAACTCACCAGAGACGGTCAAGACAGCAGTCAAACCCAACTTCTTCATAATGGAAGGTAATTGTATCAAAAACTTAACTTTCAACTGCAAATTACTCAGCCTAACACTAGCCTGCGATTAGGGGAAGTGAAAAAAAAACCCCTCCAGTCACGGGACTGTGAAAGGGTGTGGGCAGGTAGGAAATCAGCCAATTATCACTTGTTATAGCTGCGAAACCCAAATAAACAATTCACACGATAGACGAATAAATTCATCGGTTTTTCCACAGTATCCTGACACGAATTTTTTTACCAGGTGCTCCTCCCTGAGTCTTATGCAATATGTTTATTGAAATCCGAAGATTCAGCAGCCCGAAATCCACCTCTGTGAAGAGGAGCAAGTACCAGGGACCTCAAGCTCTGTAAAATCACCACCCAACTTCAAAAGGAGAACTGCAAAGGGAATCTCTCTTCTTGCCAGGAAAGTCTTTGCCACACGCTTCCCCCTCAGCCACCTCCTCTGTGGCCAAAGAGCTGCTTCCTAAATTCTGTCTATCCAAAGGCACTGTGGACGTGATCTTCATGTCATAGGCCCAAGAAAAATGCGAGAAGCCGCACCATCCATTGTCCTTGCTCTTCATGACGTGCAATTGGAGAGCACTCTCCTCAAATTTAGATGCCTGTAGAAATTCAACTTGCCCCAATACTAATGGGTCAACAACAATTTGCTGACAAATATTAAAAACGATGAGTTATTAAGCTTAGCTGACAAAATACACTTCATATGATAGTCTGATTCCAGGAACATTAATCATTGACCACGTCAATAGACAATGCTCTCCATAACGTTTGGGACAAAGACACTTCCAGTGTCACCTCCACAGCCTCATCCTTACCTTTGGTGGCCCACTCCCCCCACTAACCATCCACAGCACAAAGTCCAGCGACTGCCCCCAGTCCACCTGCGGGCTCTCCACCCTACGGGTGCCCCCTCCATCCTTCTTCAACTACCGAACGCTAGACTGTAAGCCCATAGCTGCCAAGAGCAGGGGCTACTGTGCGGCCGACAGGATCTTTATCAAGGCCGAGGTGAGACGGCTTTTGGCGGAAGGAGTTATAGAGCCCAACACCAGCCCCTGGAGACCCCAGGTCCTTGTCGTAAAAGGGGCCAGAAAACTGAGGGTGGTCATCTGACTATAGCCAAACCATCAACCGGCACTTCCAGCTAGATGCCGACCCACTGCCCCACATCGCCGACATGGTCAACGAGATAGACCAGCACAGGGTTTTCTCCACAATTGACCTGAAGTCAGCCTACCACCAGCTCCCCATCCATGCCCAGGATAAACCTTCTTTGATGCAGATGGGTGCCTCTACCAATTCCACCGGATCCTGTTTGGGGCCACAAATGGAATCTCCATGTTTCAGCAGGAGATGGACCACATGGTAGACCGGCACAATCTAAGACTGACTTTCCTGTACCTGGACAATATCACCATCTGTGGCCATGACTAGGAGGACCACGATGCCAAGCTGGAGAGATGTATCCGGACAGCTAAGGCATTGAATCTCACTTACAACAGGGAGAAGTGCGTGTTCAGCACCACCTGCCTCGTCATTCTGGAGTGCATTGTGGAACATGGTGTCATCGATCCCAAACCTGAACACGTGTCCCCTAATGGAATTGCCCCTCCCCCACACACTCAAGGCCCTCCACAGGTGCCTAGGACTCTTCTCTTACTAATCCCAGTGGATCCCCTGCTTCTCAGACAAGATTTGCCCACTGGCACAAGCCACCACTTTTCCCTCCCTGCTGAGGCACAAGTGACCTTCGCCCGCATCAGACAGGACAACACCAATTCCACAATGCATGCCGTAGACAAGACTACCCCATTCCAGGTGGAGTGCGATGCCTCTGATGTTGCCCTTGCTCTCACCCTAAATCAAGGGGAAGCCTTTTTCTCCAGGACCCTCCATGGTTCAGAGCTCGGAGACTCCAACATCGAAAAGGAGACTCAGGTGATAAATTATGACCGCTGCTAAGTGAATGATTCTGATGCAAAGTCTACAGATTGTACAACAGGCTTTAATTAGCTTAAACTTATACACCAGTCTTATTATCTTTGCTGGCTCCACATGTCTGACTGTCCCCCAAAGAGGTTGGCTTTTATCTTTATGTGGACCGGTGATTGACAGCTAGCAGGTGGGGCCAGCCTCTTGGGTTGGCTACCTGCAGGTACAGTGGTTTCCTCCCGCAGTAGGCTGGTAGGAGTGTGGCCAGTGTAGTAGTTGTATCACCACAATGTCAGATCTAATTAAAAATCTTCTGGACAATTTGTTATTTTGGAGAAATTTTTCATATCAGTGACTTATCATAGGTCTCCCACAACAGCAGAAAGAGTAGGTCTTCAAAGATTGGAGGCATGGATAAACAAAGATTATTCCAGCCAAAGAAAAATGTCTAAAGTAAACCTTGCAGCAATGAAACACTTCAAAAACCCTTTAGATATGAAATTTCCAAAATAAAATCATGTGCTGTACCCAGCTTCTTTCAACAAAATTTTCAAAGTGCAAATCATGCATTTTAAGCAATTTATATATGAGCTCAACATTTCAGCTGTGTTCTCTTAGTGTCACAAAGAGGGGGAACTGCTCTTTTATAGTATAGACTTTACACCAGTTTTGGCATTTACCGAATTTTCCTTTGGTTAGGAAATTAGAAGTCCAGAAACAAAGGTTCAGGTCTTCTATGACAATGTTTTGACATGGCTTGCTGTAGATTTTGAAGGAGGGAGATAGATCAGCTTAGCATACAGGAGGAGATATATCAACTCATTGAACGGTGTAATGACAACAACCTTGCGCTCAATGTCAACAAAGCAAGGAGATGATTGTGGACTTCAGAAGGAAGTCAGGGGAACACGATCCAGTTCTCATTGAGGGCTCAATGGTGGAGAGGGTCAAGAACTGCAAATTCCTGGGTGTCAACATCTCCAAGGTTATGTCCTGGAGCCTCTATCTTGATGCAATCACAAAGAAGGCTTGCCAGCGGCTATACTTCGTGAGGTGTCTGAGGTGATTTGGCATGTCACCGAAGACTCTCCTAAACTTCTGCAGGTGTACCATGGAGAGCATTCTGGCTGGTGGCATCACTGCCTGGTATGGTGGCACCATCTCTCAGGAAAAGAATAAACTCCAGAGGGTTGTTAACTCAGCCTGCAACATCACAGGCAAGAGGCTTTATTCCATTGAGGACATCTACATGAGGCGGTGTCTTAAAAAAGTAGCCTCTATCCTCAAAGACCTCAAACACCCAGGCCATCCCCTCTTCACTCTGCTACCATCAGGAAGGAGGTACAGGAGCCTAAAGGTGAGCACTCAGTGGCACAAGGACAGCCTCTTCCCCGCTGCCATCAGATTCCTGAATAATCAATGAACCAAAGATACGGTCTTACTTATCATACACAATGATCACAGTCAGTTTCGCTGACGTCACAATTGGCCATCACAATTTGAATCATCCTTCTATGATCACATGCAGTTTAATACACATGGTGCTTAAGGTACAAGTTTCCAGCCACCTGCACAGTGAGCTGGAGGGTTTAGCATGGGCAATAAAAATCCAGGATCAGCTGAAAATGTCAGTAGTTCTAAAAAGATTTTGAACCAGAAGACTGCTTTACTTCCATTTGGTACGTCATTTCAACTTACAAAGGAAATTAGCAAAAGACCTCGGCTGTGAACTTGATTCGTTGCACTAGATGCAGAGCATTTACACTGATTTATGCTCTACACCATTCTCACCTTTTGACTATGGCCCCCTTAGGATTCTGCTCAAAGTTTATAGGCCCCCTTCCCTGTGAAGCAGTCAAGTTTTCTTCCATACGTCTCTCCTACTGACTATATAAAATATATTAAAAATATTTATGTTAAATGAGGTGAAAAGAAAACAAGCTTTTTACTTAAATGTGCTGTGGTCCCTGTTGAGAATGGCTGCTCTACCTCAGTTTCAATGCACTTTACTGGATAGCGCCAAACTGACTGCATTTGATCTTGGCTCTCATTGATACATTGTTCTGAGCCAGGTTATTCACTGGATTCATTAAATGCACAGAGTTTTGTAAGTGATTTGTTGCTCTGAGCCACATTCAATTAGTGCAACATCCTAGGGACTGCACCAGTTTCCTGGCTCCTTGTGCCAGTTCAGGCTTGACACCGTATTGATCTGTTGCATCCTCTGTACTGAGCTGGATTCATTCTTTGCTCCAGGCATGCTCTAGGCACAATCCAGCCTGATCAAACAGGGGTTTTTATTTTCATCCCAAAAGCTTGAAATTAGCTGTCAGGAAGAGGGTGTGAGTGAAGAGCCACTGCACCAGCCCAGAGCTATTCTGTCTTGGCAGGCAAACAAGAAATCTGCAGTTACTAGCAAGCTAGAGCAGTGTTGGAGGATCTCAACTGCTCACACAGCTTTCCTTTGGAAAGCCATAGGCAGTGGACATTTCAGACCTTTTCCCTCCTCCAATCAACCAGACACCGGCATAAGAAGGTGGGGGTGGGGGAAGGGAATGGGTGGAGCAGAAGCCAGCAGGTGTTAGGTGGATAGAGGTTGGAAGAGGAAGAAGCAAAGGTAACTAAAAGGTGAAATGAGAGGGGGCAGAGGGCTGAGAAAGATGCTCTCTGGTGGAGAAAGGAAGTGAAGGGGCTGGTGAGTTAGAGAGAGAGAATCAGAGAATGAAGGGTTTGGAGGAAGGGGGTTATCAGAAATTCGAGGTCAATATTGATACCGTCTGGTTGGAGGGAGATGAGACAGAATATACGATGCTGTTTCTTGAATTTACGTGTGGCCTCATGGACTTTTCTGAATCCATGCTCCTTGGGGCATCTTTTTCCCTCTGCTCAGCTCAGGGCCTCCTCCCAGCCTCAGTTATTTTTCTCTTTGGTTCAATGGATTAAAAGTAGACTGATTGTCACTAAGCAATGAGCTATTGCAAATATATTGGATGTGTTTGCTGTTCAATATCAGCAGTTAATGCTTGACACATGGGTTTTGGTCAGCCAATGTTTAAGTTTGTGAATGATATGAAACCACGAGCAGAGCTAACACTGCAGAGGATGCTAATCTGTGTCAAACAGATTTTCTTGTGTTTGTAGAATGACTTGATATTGAGGAAATTATATCTGCAAAAGTGTATAGTTTTGACAGGGGTAAATCTATGGCTGAGAACGGGCAGCACAGTTAGCGTAGTGTTTACAGCGCCAGTGACCCAGGTTCAAATCCAGCGCTTGTATGTTTACTTCATGTCTGCTTCGGTTTCCTCTGGGTACTCTGGTTTTTTCCCACCTGTCAAAACTTATGGTCATTGTAGGTTAATTGGGGTATTTGGGCAGCATGGGCTTGTGGGCCAGAAGGGCCTGTTACTGTGCTGAATGTCTAAATTTAAAAATATAAAATTAAAAATAAATTTTCAAATTTAATTTAAATGTACACAACTAGCAAGGAACAGAGTTCAAGTCAGTTGAGAATGGAAATGAACAATGTAGTGAAAAACCAAGACATGAGGGGCTGAAAAAGAAGATGATGCAAGAGGGACTCAGATACCCCCTTACTCACCAGATTTTTCCTCACCATAGTAAAGGTGGATGATCTTCTTTCTTGCTTCTCTGTTATCTTAGTTCTTAGAGCTTTTCATTTCTTCGTATTTCTTAGAGGGAAACAATTTGAGATACATATAAAACACTTTGAGAAGAGGAAATAATGTTGGGGTGTAGACATGGCCAAGGTGTTCCTTCATGACATTGCCATTGTAGCGTGACTGAGAGCACTCAAGACAAGAGAGAGTACAACACACTTTTATTCAGTAAGCATAACACACAATAGTCTTTGGACTGAACTGGGGTTTTGGCGGGGATCCAGGGTTCATATCGGGATATGCAGGGGCGAAAATGGGGGAGGAGCCAGTTCTTAGGACCTCACATCAGTAGTGAATTCCCAGGTCACTACAGTCATGTCACCAACAATAACATCGCCGATGGCTATAGCAGTGCATTAGCACCAGTAATATGGCCTACTCTTTTACAGGGTGCTGTTTAGTGTTGGAGATCTTTCTATAGTAAAATCCCTGGTATCCAGAATTCAAGCAACTGGCTAAAAAAATTGAGGAAAATAAATAAAAATTATTAAAGTAAATAAGAATAAAATATAGGTAAAATATATAGGTTTAAAATTGTAAATGTTCTCTTAAGTAGCACATAAACCTTTGATGAAGATGGGAGCAAATATTTAGCAGGTGGAGTCATGCTTTGCACCAAGAAGCTGTTTGAATAAAGTTGTATTTGAACAAAATGGCATTGGCCAGGATGAAGAACTGGTTGATCCCGCTCATCGTTGAAGGTGACCTTATCCCTGTTTAGTAAAAGTCGTCGCAGGTTTGTAAATTTGGGGAGCAGGGATTAATAATCTATAATATTATTGTTAATCTTTTGGGCAGCTCTATGGAGGTGGATGTTTTCAAAGAATATGAATGAAAATAAAAAGCTTTAAAGTTTATATATTCATGGAAGTGAAATTTGTTCAGGGAAAGTACAGTATAGTTTTTTTGTTTTTTGTCTTTTAAACTGTTTATTCTTAATACAGATTTATTAGTTAGGCATTGTAAGAGTCAGTCTCATGCAACCAGAAAATACACTTATCCGGCATCCACCAATCCAGGGGTTTTCCTGTACTTCAGTGCCATTGCAGACTGCACACAGAGAAACTCTACAATTTGCTGCAAAGAAAAGGATTAATTGTTTCCTTGAATAGGGATCTAGGGGAATGCTTGTTTTAAAAATGTGAACAGGTGAATTTTTAACAAATATTTTGTTTTTGTTGTCAACGTGAATTAAATATACAAAAACCAGTCTGTATGACCTCAAGATTGTCAAGACGATAAATATTTCACGATTTTCACAGCAGGGCTCTTTGTTTTTGAAGTATTACATACAAATTAGAAAGTAATAACATGTTTAATGTACAAATATTTCAAAATACATGGATAATGGCTGTGTAAAATGTCTGTAGTTTTATGCTTAAGCAGAATTACATAGGGAGTTAAGTACCCAGCAAAGCATCAAAAACATGGTTCTTCAAGATTGCGAGATCACTTTTGAAAAAAATTACTCGTCACCAATATTTTTTTAATAAATCTGGTTGACACATGAACATTTCTTTAGTTAAATACATTTAAATCAGACAGATAACACAAAAATTGTTGCATAACGATGAAAATCCCAAATTAGCAGAACGAGCAGAAATTTTGGTTCTGCTGGACATTTTGGGACTAAATTATTCCAGGATAATAACAAGTTGTGCAAAACAAAATAATGATTATATTTGAATACTTGCTACTTAAATTTTTCTGAACTTTATAACATATTTTCTGACAACAATTAATACATTGAAAAAACATCCGGCACTGTTTCTTTTGCACAGTAAGGAAGAACTTGGTTTAAGTAGAAATGGCAGTACTTTGGTCAGAGCCAGCTGGTTGGCATTGATTTGGCTATAAACGAGTGACAAGTAGAACAGCCAGCTCTGTAAAATTTATTTGAATTTAAAGCAATGGTTTTCAAACTTTTTTTAAGCAATCCCTTACTAATCACAGAGCCCCTATGGCGTAGGGATTACTTAAAGTGGTGTATGAGTGGAAAGAAAAAGGTTGAGAACCACTGATTTAGAGCTTTACACTTAGACTATGTAACATAGTCTAAAAATTCCAGCAGTCACATATGGAGTACATGGAGACACACTCATAAAATGTGAAAAAAAAGCATCTTTGTTAATTTGACCCCCCCCCCAGCCACATGTAACAGTCTCTCCAATCTTCCAGTACCTCGATCAGAAGATGAGTAGAGAATACCCCACAAAGTTCAAACTGTATTCAGACTGTATGTTTATGCATTACTGTAACTTTAAAAAAATCCCACCTAACTAAAGATAAATTCTTATCGTTCAGTTCAGTGCAAAATGAGCAAATTGTCTTTTTTTTAGTTTTACCTTCATACTTTCCTTCCCTTTACTTTGCACCATGTGGAGGAATTCTTCAGTATCATCCACAAACACTCTTAAGAAATCACTACAGAGATCAGATTATCCAGGTATTCATGGTAAGAGTGACTTTGCTGTGTTAACATTACATGAGCCATAGAATAGAAATCCATTCTAAGTTGCTCATGCTTACTAGGAACTGGAGAATTGTCACCTTTAGTTCTCTCCTCATTGAATTTGGCGCCACTGACAAAAATAGGACAGATGGCTACAAAGAAATCAAACAACTAACCAATAGTCTAGCACCTGATAATCTCGAACAGACATAGACAAATTTATAGTGTTAAGAAACAGTTCACTTACTTGCTGAGTCTTGATGTATCTCTGCCTTCAAGACATTCCACATAGTGTTCATTTCTTTCTTTGAGAAAACATCTACATGTAAAACTATAATCAATGTGCAGATTTTTCAAATAAGACAAATGCAATTCATAACTCGGGACAATCAAGAAGATTTGTAAGGTCTTGGGGATAATCTTTTGTTTGCTAACAATAAGTAGGTGTGAAACTTATGAGATGGTCATTAGCATTTCACCAAAGGAATCAAATGGCAGGAGATGAGCATCATCTGAAGCCAATTCCCATGTGTCTCTGCAGTGCAAGCAGTCAAGGCATATTCTTGCCCTAGGTTGTACTATATCAAATACAGGACTTGTAATCGATTGCCTAGTAATAAGTGAAGGAAAAAAGTTATTAACATGCTGGAACATTGACTTGGCAAACTTGAAAAGTGTTAATGGCACTTAAGGTCAAAACATCTGAGAAATCATCACTCATTCGATGATAAATGATCATGGGAATGTGCATCTTGGAGGAAACATATGAGACTATTTTAAATGTAAGGTAGCTGCACAAGTCAACTTGTTTATATCCAGAAATCTCTGAATTATACATAAATTATTCATTTGTTAAGAACTTGGTAATTAGGTTCATTATCCAGTCCTTGTTATTGGCAAACGATCCAATAAGGCTGGATGGCATGAAAAAAAGCACTTCCTCAGCAGAAATGGGTCATTGATTTAAAGTGATTGTAGCTGTAGGTAAGAGCTTTTTTTTTTATCATGCAGGCTCTGAGGTTCACTGAACAGAAATGTGGTGAGAGCAAAAGAAAGTTTTTGCGAACAAAGGATACTTGGATATAACAAAGTATACATGTGCTGGCATCTGAAAAGTTGGAGACCAAGAGCTGGAAGATGTGATCAGGATGAAT
This sequence comes from Narcine bancroftii, assembly GCF_036971445.1. NCBI lineage: Eukaryota > Metazoa > Chordata > Chondrichthyes > Torpediniformes > Narcinidae > Narcine > Narcine bancroftii. The sequence goes on along the minus strand of NC_091477.1, from coordinate 103,408,200 downwards.
AACTTTCTTTTACTATCTTGGGCAAGCCATGTCAAATGGCCTCATTCAGTGCCTTACATTTCTATAATGTATTGATGCTATTATTCATTCATAAATTTGTCTTTGGAAATCACCTCAAATGTAACAATTTTATATGGCTGCTAAAAATGGGATTTATTTCTTTATGAAGTGGCTTTCTACATGACTCTAACTATGGTAAACCAACCCTCCTTTCCCTTCACAATCTGCCTAGAGCCTTTTATGTATTTTTTTACCCAGTCATTGCGTTCCAAAATATTGTTCCCAATGCAGTCTGTGTAAAAGGTCCTGGAGAACCTTATGGAATGCCTGCAGTCTAAACACAACTGGCTCATGAATGGGATGTTTGATGACACGTGAAGATGTGTAGTGTAAACATGTGGTGAAATCCAAACTTTTGGTGTTCTGGTCCTTCCAGTGCAAACAGCCAGTCTGGAAGGTAGGTGTGATAATTGTTGATGAAAAGAAAACCTATCAGTTATATGTAAAAATCATATTTTACATAGTTATCTACAACATCCTCCTCCAGTACTTCTCCAGCTGCTTTCCTACTTGATGGAGTGTATAAGTTTACTTCAAATTTTTTCAAGACACCCAGAGAATCTCCCATAATGGATTTTCTTCCCATACTTACACCATTATTTCTGCTGTTCTCCCTGGTTCTGAATTATTCCTTCTGATTTATCATCTATATGCAGCCCTCAAGGGTATTATCCAAAAACATAACATTGGTTTACACATGTATACCACTAACAACTAGCTCTACTTTACCACCTTTACCTCCATCTCACCGCTTTCTCTAAGTTGTCAGGTCACAATGAGCAACAATTTCCTCAAACCAATGATTTGGAACAATGAAGCCAATATCTTTGCTCCCACCAAATGCTATTGTCCCTCGTCAACAACTCTCTTCAGCTTAGAAGCAATTGGTTGAGGTTAGACCAGAATGTTTGGGACCCCTAATTGAGATGAGTTTCCAAATAAAGACCTGGGACATCCGTTTATTTTTCTCCACCCATTTCCATCTCCATGACATCAGCTTCTTCAGTTCATCTGTGACCATATCGTTATTATCCCTTGATCAACCACTTTAATGTTTGCCTGGATGTCATCCTAAATCCAAATGCCCTTATCCTGTCACCCTGACCATTCCTGCTCTGCTCCAGCTCTGGATTAAGCAACGTCTAGATTTTAAAAAACTCAGTCCTTTTTTCAAGTCTTCCTGTTGCCTTGGCCCTTCCTATCTCCTCTATAGTCTCCCAAGAACCTCTGGATCCACGTAGGATTCCTGATTTTAATATCTGCATTATTGACAATCAAGCTTTCAAATGCCAAAGTCCAAAGTCTGGAATCCTGCTTAATCCTCTGAGCCTCTTGCACTTTTTCTCTGCTTGAGACTAACCTTTGCACCCACCTCTGGTTAGCCTTGTATGGCTCAATTAAACTTATTGTTAAAGCTCGGTTGAAACTTTTTTAGGCTTTAAAGGGGAACTTGACAAGGCTGTCCTTTAAGTCCTTTGCTTTTTGACCTGATTTTGGAATGCCTAGCAGTTGCCCTTCGTAATCAGGAATGGAGTTGAACATAAAGTTTCTCTATATGCAGATGATCTTTTACTCTTTATTTCAAATCCTGAGTCTTCTATACCATATATTAACCTTACTTTCCCAATTTAGTCAGTTTTCAGGCTATAAAATAAATCTACATAAGAGTGAATTATTACCCCTAAAAGGGTCCTTTTCAAAATATGACAATTTCCCTTTTAAAATATTTAAAGACCAATTCAGATATCTGGGAATTACAATTACTAAAAGTAATTGAAAGAAAGATTTTAGGTACTAATTAATCAGACTAAATTATTATCAGGATGGTCACCCGTTCATTACCGTGATTGGACGTATTAATGCAATTAAAATTACCTACATTTTTGTACCTTTTTCAATCTTTACTGATTTTTATTCCTAAATTCTTTTTCAATTCATTAGATTCGATTATTTCTTCATATATATGGCAAGGAAAACAACCTTGTATAAATAAGAGCCATCTTCAAAAAACTAAAAGGAATGGGATTATCACCTCCAAATGTTATTATTGGGCGATCAATATACGCAATTATTATTACATTTTGATAATTTAGTCGATCACCCTTCCTGGGTAGAAATGGAACTGAGTTTTTCTAAAAACTCATCTATGTTGGCAATTTTAGGTTCTTCTTTACCCTTTTCCTTTTCTAAATTAATGGATAATCCAATAAGAAGACATAGGTTGAGAATATGGGAACAATTTATAGCCTATCATAGTTTTTCTCTTGCCAGCCCTATTATACATAATCAACATTTTAAACCTTCCTTGTTGGACACAGGTTTTAAGGAGTGGTACAGATTAGGTATAAAAAATTTCAAGGATCTTTTTATTCGAGATAATTTTGCTTCTTTCGGGCAACTGACAGCAAAATTTAAACTTCCTAATAGACATCTTTTTAGATACTTATGAATTAGGCATTATGTTCAGTCCGAACTTTCTAATTTTCCTCAAATTCCCGAAGTAAATATTCTAGATTTACTTTTTGATTTGAAGTTTTCCTATGGTGGATTAATATTAATTGTTTACAATAATTTGATGGACCTAAGAATAACCTCAGTGATTGGGAATGTGATTTAAATATATCATTTTCAGATAAGGACTGGGACACCACTCTTAATTCGATTAATGAGTCTTCATTTTGTGCATGACTTTGTCTGTTACAATTTAAGGTGGTGCATAGAAGGCATATGTCTAAAGTTAAACTATCTCGTTCTTATTCTGATGTTGATCCACTATGTGATAAATGTAAAATCCTTGAAGCTTCACTGATTCATGTGTTTTGGGAGCACCCCAAATTAAATACATTTTGGGAACAAGTTTTCCAAACTTTATCAGTGATTCTTACGATCAAATTAGAACCATGTCCCTGAATTGCTTTGTTCGGTTTCTCTCAGAAGAGGTCACACCCTTGATGTCAACCCAAAAAAGAATCCTAACTGTTAGCTCGTTGATAGTCAGATGAGCAATTCTGATGAAGTGGAAAGGTAATTCTTCACCTACTCGTATGCAATGCTTGTATGATATTATGTCTAACTTAAATTTGGAGAAAATGGTTGAATTCGACAAGATATGGGGCCCATTCATGGATTACTATCACAACTTGAAAATTTAGTTATGTGAATGCTCTGAGGATTCCCTGTCTGTTGTCTGAGTGTTACAATTCGACTCCTATCTACTTACTAAATGCAGGAAAACCTGGTTTAGTGGGAGGGGTTCTTATTTTTTTTATTTCTAGAGAAAACCAGGCTATAGTAGATAATTAATGATTGGTCATTATAGAATAAGGTGACAATTTATAGTCCCTATAAGGGATTCTTAATTCTATCTTAATATTTTCTGTTTAACATCAGAATCCAAAATTTTGAGCAAGATATGTTGCCTGATAATTATGGTTTATATTCTGTATTACAATTTATATATGTTATGTAATCAGTTGGAAATCCTGTATAAACATTTTTTTCTATTTAAAATTAATAAAAATATTTTAAAAAGAAACACCCCAAGACATCTCTCTGCATTCATTATGTTAAATGTAATTTCAATGTAGACATAAAACTTCATTATAATCCAAATATTTGACAAAATTGCTGCATATATTCAGCATATATTTTGATTGATTTATTCACCTATTTCTTTTTTTTCCCATTTGCCTTTTATTTTTGTTTGATCTGATTAAATTTGAGTGGCCTTGCACATGTGAAGGGCTCTTGTGGGTTGGAATGGTGGGTTTTGAGGCAGATACTACAAGGTGCCAGAAGATATTGAAACTCTTTGATCACAGATCACATGATCGGATAATTCTGCATCAGGGCAGCTTTCACTTAAAATTCTCATGAGTTTGTAACTTTTCTGAGAAGGATTTGCATATGTCAAACTACATTTATAAATGAAGCATACTGACATCTGCTAAAGAAGAGAATTTCTGCCCACAATTCCCAGTCTCACACTATCGAGGAAGTGACCATTCAGCCTATCAATTCTATCTTGATTCTTCAAACATTTCCATCAGTTCCATTTACCCACTTACTTTTCCAGTAACCTAACTTACCAATGATCTTCTGATCTACCCACCTCCCAATTCTCCTACCAGCCATTTAAGGCAGTCAAGAAACCAGAGCCATCTTTAGGATGAAGGAGGAAAGAGTGAGACTTGGGGATGGCCAACTCCACACAGATAGCACCAATTGGACTCCAGCTCCTGGAATAAACACTTTATTCCCATTTGTAGTCAGAGGGGCTGCAACAAAATCCTGAAGCACAGAGTTGCAACATCATAGCGCAGGTATACCCTCTCCAGAAGATTTTGCTGCATGCATTGTTTTTATGTTTTAATGACTGCAAATATTGTATACTTTACTAAGTATGATTAATGTAGATGTTTAATTTTGTTATTCAACAAAATTTCTGAGTTCAGTAACTAAATAGAAAATGCAAATGAAACTAATATCTTATCAGAACACCACAGTCAGTACAAATTGGAAACCACATCTCTTCCTCACTAATTATCAATATAGACACACCCCAAGGATGCTGTTCTACTCATTACACAATTACTCATAGCACAATTCCAATGCTATCTGCAAGTTTACTGATGACACCACAGTTGTCGGCAGAATCACAAATGGCAATGAAGAAGCACACAAGAGGGAGATAGATCAGCTTGTTGAATGGTGTAATGACAACAACCTTGTGCTCAACGACAGTAAAATCAAGGAGATGATTGTGGAACATGACCTAGGCCTCATCAAGGGCTCAGTAGTGGAGAGGGTCAAGAACTTCAAATTCCTGGGTGTCAACATCTCTGTCCTGGAGCCTCCATGTTGATGCAATCATAAAGAAGACTCGCCAGCGGCTATACTTTGTGAAGTGTCTTAGGAGATTTGGTATGTCATCAAAAACTCTTGTAAACCTCTACAGTTGTAACTTGGAGAGCATTCTGGCTGGTTGCATCACTACCTGATATGGAGGCGCCAACTCTCAGGACAAGAATAAACTCCAGAGGGTTGTTAACTCAACCTGTGACATCGCAGGCTCCAGACTTCACTCTATCAAGGACATCTGTAAGAGACCAACTCTTAACAAAGCAGCCTCTATATTTAAAGACCCCCACCACCCAGGCCATGCCCTCTTCACTCTGCTACCAATGGAAAGGAGGTACAGGAGCCTAAAGACGAGCAATCAAAGGCACAAGGACCCGGTGCCATTAGATTCCTAAATAATCAATGAACCAAAGACACTGTCTTACTTTTTGTGCTCTAGTATTCTAATTTTTTTAATAGTGATGTCGTAAGATGGTTATAATGTGAATATTTTCACTATTGACGCTGCTGCAATACACCGAATTTCATGACTTGTTCATGACAATAAATTCTGATTTTAAAGATGCAGGATGTTGGTTTTAACGTAATAAGTAGGAATAAAGGGATGAGGATCAGTAACTAATCCTCAGCTTCTTGTGGGATGAGGAATAAGGGAATAAAATACCAACATGAACTAGAGCTGGAGGTCTGTTAGAAGACTCTAGCATGTTAACTAAACAAAAGGAGATATATTTAGGCCACTAATGAGAACAGATTAAAGTGCCTTATTATTTTATCAACCCTGATAAAGAAACAGAAGTTAACTTATTATTTGTGAAATGTGTTACAGCAGTTATTTTGTATTTTGATATATTTATAAAATCATCATCTCAACAATTACTTTTGTCTTCCAACAGATAATGACATCATCCATCCAGCAAAACGTCCGTAGAAAGCTGTGACAGTCCATGTGCAAAGTGAGTACATTATTACTGAAATGCAACTTCTGCAGGTTAAAACTACTTGATATCCGATAGTGAGCTGATGAATGAATAAACTAATTACAGCAGGTTTTGCTTGGTGACTATGAAGAGAAGCTCTCATGTGTTATACATGTGAGCTTTAGAATTGAAGAATGATGAGCCAAACTGTGAGCATGGAAAGCTGTGGGAGGAAGGGCATAAGTTACTGAGCAGGCTGGACAAAAGTAGTTCAGAGTGAAAATAAACGTAAAAATTGGAAATAAAAATAGTGAACTCTTTAAACAGTTAGAATTAAAAAGATGGAAAACAGCAACTTTGATGCCTGAAGAGCTCAGCCATTGAAAGTGCCATCAGTCCAATGTGCGAACAAATATTAGTATTGCAGACAAACATGGTGGTGCATAAAACACAAAGCAAATGAGCAGCAAGGTAGGCAGCACTAGTGGAGGAAGAAGCAGACTTTCCATTTGATCTTGATTTTTCAGCAGAAGGGCATTGATTGATACAATAAAGCAACAGAGGCTGGAATCTGAAACAAAAACAGAAATACGGTAAGATCTCAGCCAGTCAAGCTGCATCTGTGGAATGAGAAACCAGTTCACATTTCAGCTCAGCAGGGTTATTCCAGCATTTCTATTTTTGATTGCTACATTAAACTCTGCTTCTCCCTCCAAATGCATCAATTGTTCAGAAATAACATTCATACAATACAAAAGCAATGCAACATTGACTTTCTACAGGAACAAGGATGAATTACAGAATTTTGCAGACTGCCTTCTTCTAATTCAATGCATGCTAAGAGAACAGTGCATCTATAATTTACTAGAATATTAGCAGTTAAGAAAAGTTACTTTTATGTAAAGAAACAAGGATTTTTCAATAAATCTGAGAAGAGCATGAGAAGAAATAACAGCTGGGAACTTTTATGATAGGTCAGATTTTATGTAGTCATTTCTTGAGCTTGTCCCATGGGTTTACCAGACATTTGCAACTATTCCAAGGTCCTGTGACATTGCTGAACTGTTTATTCCATAAGGTACAGACTATAATTTAATTTTTTTAAAAAAATGTCAAGTTGCTGTCAATTACATAAAAGTATTATAAATAAAAACATATATGTAATGCTTAAACTTTCAATTAAAGATTAAAGACTCTTCAAATGACTTGGTCTAGGCATACCAAAAATTAGTTGAGATGGGCAGTTGATGTAAACAAGAAAATCTGCAGGTTCTGGGGTTTAATATAGTACACAAAAGTGCGAGAGAAATTCAGCAGATCATGTAGCATCCATGGAATGTTGATGCTTTGGGCCTGAGCTCATCTTCAGGAGCACTGGATGCAGTAAATGGCCCCTACAGATTCAATAACTTAGTTCAGTAAATTACACAAAATCAATAGACTCAATGTCAAAGGTTGAGACAAAAAAAGGCTGACCATGTACTCAGCAGTTAGGTGACAGTTCTTTGTTGGTCTCACCAGGTATCTGTCTGAGTACACCATCCCATTAAGATAAATAATTTTAGATTATGTTCAACAAAACTGTAACAGATCAATATAAAGTCAAAAATGTTCCTATGGAAAGATTAAGAACACTTACAATTTTATAATTGAACAGCAGATGGCCCCAAACTGTCACAAACTCAGAGATCAAAGACTTCGGGGACCTTGGCGTTTTAATTGATGCTAAAGAGAAAGTCAAGAGTAATTGTGTCCATATAACCATATAACCATTTACAACATGGAATCCCTGACCTTTTTTGTGTGAAGCTATTAAGGCCCCAGGAGGTGGGAGATCTGACACAAAAACAAATAGCACGTTTCAAAAGAATGAAAAATTTGTTGTTCTGGGAATAAACAAAAATTGTTGATATTAAATAAATTTTATGCATTGCTAAATTCTTGATGATGTTTGCTGAAATTTTATGCTGAAAGGAGGACAGTAAATCCTGTTGAAAAGTGGGGAAATGAACTTCTTTCTCACTTAGCTAATGAGGGTGAGGATAAATGTGGGATAAATGAGGATAAAGGTGATCTTCAAAATTATACCAGAATGTTTGGAAATTTGTAACAGAATATTTAATATGAACACTTGAACAGAGCTTTCTATCTCTCTTAGCCACAGGACAAGGAAGCAGAATGGATCAGATTTCTCTGAGTAATATTTAAGTGGAAGTAATTGTGCATTAACAGAGTAAACAAGATCATTATGTTCTATACTTAAGCCCATGTGCCATACTTAAATTATACACAGAAAGCAGACCACTAAACAGAAGAAAAAAACCCTTTAGTTCTATATATCCTTGTTAAAAAAAAAAGAATAAAAACAAGTCTTGCTGGAGAAGGACAAATGCAAACTCTGAAGAGAGTTTATTCTTAGTCTTTGATGGGCTTGAATGTTGGCCACTTGTTTTGCAATTTTTGTGACATTGCCCTTCTTTGAATGAGAGTGAAATTGGATGGGAGTAAAGATTAACCTCTTCCCACCCACTGAGCAACCGTTGCTTTCCTTGGATATTGTAAGACTTACTAAATTCCTCTTGCACTTTTGTGTATTAATATAGAAAGAGGAATTTGAAGGTTCCATAATCTGCTAACTAACACAGGAAAAGGATAGCTGGGAGAAGCTTAGTGTTTATTTCTCCTCCCTATTTGCCTTTGAAAATCTGCTGCCTTGAACGTCTGCTGACCAACATACTGCTACATTTCATGCAAAGAATAACTTGCTTGGCCAATGCAGAACTACTAATGACAGTTAAAGTTGCACATAGGGATCACTGATTTCCTTCTTTAAATCAGGTTAGTGAGGAAGCAATTTTCACCCTACTAGGCTTTCACTTCAGATATATGAAGTTGTGATTAAACTGCGCTAGAATTTGATCCTTTACTTCCAGATAGTTAACTCAAAGTGAAAGCCTCCTCGAGTGAAAGCTGGAGTGGTAATATATTATGCTGTTTCATTTAACTTGTAAACATCAATGTATTAAGATATTGCTGTACTCACCAAAACGTTTTAAATTTAAAATTTAGACATACCCACGAGCCCATGCTGCCCAATTAAACCCAATTGACCAACACCCCCATACATTTTGAAGGGTGGGAGGAAATGGAAGCAGCTGGAGGAAACCCACACAGACACGGGGAGAACTTACAAACTCCTTATGACAGCGCTGGATCCACAGCAGAGTTGCTGGCCACTTAGCTAACTGTGTGTTGTGCCATGGTGAAGAAAAAAATGCACTAGCAAGACACTCACAGATATTCTCATATTTGGAACTAACATAGCTTATTCTTGAACTTGAAGGAAGCTGTCTCTCTGGACCAGGTATAATGTGACAATAAACCTATTTGTATCGCAGAGATGTCCAGGAAAGTGTTTTTCTAACACACTGCATGGAATCGGATTTTTTTTTTTGCAGAGATGTACCCTAAAAAATGTGATGGAATATTTCCCCTGCAAAAGCCAGTTGATGTGAGGAAAAGAAATAACATTGAGTAAGTGTGTCAATTCCTTTGCCCAGAGCATCTCTGGAATTTTCACGAGTTTACAGTCTGATGTGGAAATGCCCAAGTTTCTATCAGGGATTTAGCTTGCCTTTGTCAGCAGCATTAATTGCTTTACTCGCCATCAAAATCAAGCTGGTACCGACATTTAGACCACACAGCCCACCTTTTAGCCAGGTCCTCATCACCCTCAAACCCCAAAAATCCAGGTTACAACCCAATGGGGTAAGAAACTGGCCGGAGAAACTATTTTTGTCATGACTGCCAAAGATGCAGGCGAGATGGGTTTCAGCGGAATAGAGTAAACTCTTCCTCAAACTCTATCAGAAATTGCTGACTCCTTATTCTCAGCAATTCATGCAGAGGTTTTAAAGTGTGTCCATTTTCTCAGCTAATTTGATAATGACACAAAGTGTTGGAGGAACTCAACAGAGCAGACAGCAAGTCATCTGTAGACTTCTTGCTTACCCCCTTGTGTCAAAATGATACTCATTAATAAATGATCCTTCACCTTGTTTCCAACCAAAGGCCATTATTTATCAGACTTTTAAAGAGAATATGCAACACAAATGTAATGTTGAAGAAGCTGCAGCTCCACAACCAATTGGTTTGCTAAAGTCAATATGATTTGGTATTCCATGAAAAGTTCATTTAAATATATACAGTGATGAAATTCAGGGCCACGTTCGTACTTTCAAAATGGAGTATGGGGCTTTGAGGGAATATTGACCTGGGAACAAGTAGGAAAAGAGAAATTCACTCCCAATCATCCCTACCATTCTTCTCTCTTCTTCCACCAGAAACTTGCCTCATCCAATGTTTTTCTAATGGTTACAGAGTTACTATTTTAAAAATGAAGACCGACTGCAGAACTGGGAGAGAAAGAAATAAGTAAGTTTTAAGTTGCAGAGAATCTGTATGTGTGGGGGTGGGGTGGTGTGGATAGAACAAAAGGAATTGGCCTGTGTGTTCAGTCTTATAATCTTCCAGCTCCATACTGCCTACCTTTACCTCCTATTTAAAACCCACAAGCAGGACTGTCCAAGCAGACCCACTGTTTCAGCCTGCTCTTAAACTTCCCAACATCTTCCTTCTAAATGCCATCCTTTCTTCCCTCGTCCATTTTCTTCCCACTCTGATCTGGGACACTTCAGCCACTTGGACAGTGTGCTATTTCCTGGTCAAAAATGGCTTCTTATCACCATTAATGAACATTCCCTCAACATTTCCATCCCATACCAGGACTGTTTAAGGACTTCTAATATTGGCTTGAGCTGAGATCCAACTCATTTTTCCCTAAGAAATGCACTGATTCAGCTTTTTGAGATATTCTCTTTCTCCCATCCATCTGGTTTTATCCTTTCTCTCATTTAAAATTCACTTGTGTTCTCTTATTCTCAATTCTAAAGAAAGATCGTCAACCTGAAACTTTAATTTTATTTCTCTTTCTGCACATACTGACGGAATTGCTCAGTGTTCCCAGCATTTTATTTTTATTTCAATTCCAACATTTGCAAGCTTATTAATTTTTGTCATCTTTCAATTAAAATAAGAAATGTTGTTTATTAATTTGAAACTTAATGTTTCCATTAGCAAGCAATACTTCCTTGTTCAAAAAGCAAACTGCTGGAGGAACTCAACACCTGCGGGGGATCTCCAGTATCTGAAAGTCCTTGTGTCTCCAATGCACTTCCTTGGAATGTTTTAATAAAAATTAATTAAAATGGCAACCTTCTGGCCACTGAATTACTATCACCTGGACATTGAAACCTCCGTAAACACTGACTGCAATATGTAATGCTTTGATTTCGAGAGAAGATGAATGTTCACCACATCTATTCTCTATACTTCACCTCAACAAGATTACAAAACACTATCATTATTTTTTTCATTGTTTGTCTCAGCATTACTTACAACTTTTCATTCACCTTTAGTAATGATCACCAAACATCATCCGACCAACCTTGCACTTGATTTATTGCAAAACATTATTGAAAGAAACACCCCTCACATAAATTGATACCTATCTCTGTTAAAGGAATGTAAAACGTAACATTTGGCAGTTTTTAATGGTCTTTAGAAAATTCACTGTACTTCTCACGATTGTTGAAATGTTTCTTTTTAAATGATCATGTTGAAATATTCAATAAAATACAATCACAACATGCAACCTGGACCATCATACAAATGTCATACAGTACTTTAAGCTAAAGTATCAACAACAGGTCCAAACATCTTTTACCAGCCACGTTGTTTTCTTATTTTGCATGCTCTTTATCCCATAATGGTCATCTCAGTGATGCAGATAAAGGCCACCCACATTTCTCCTCTGCCAATCAGAAACCATATCCCAAGAAAATTATTTCGACTTTGCAGTAGCAATTTCAATATCAGTATATCAATAGTTATACATAATCCTTTTCTCTTGGTATCTTTATAGTTACTCAGATCATGTGATGAGAAATACCACAGGGCTTGGGTGAATCAGATTGCTTCTGTCTTTATGGAAACAATCGACTAGAACTTAAAGCATGAAGTATTGGTTTGGTTCAAAAGCTTGAATTCAGATATCATTAATTCCATTTGAAATGTGTTTAGTTTTGTTTGTTTCATCAAGCAATAAGTGGACAGAAAAAACATCAACTGCAAAAACAGAACTGGATGCTTCTTCTGAAACTCTGCTCCTCTTTCCACTCACCCTGATGTACTACTGAGGAGCATTTGTCATGAACAAATGATTCCCTTACAAACAAAGAAATGCAATTCTTTACACAATTCTTCAGCAGTAACATGTACCGGTACTTTCTCACTTCATATATTCAGCTACTTAAGTGTTCCAAGAACCTTGATGCTGAGGCCTGACTGAAACCTGAAGTTCGAGAGATGAAGTCGGGACATCAACAGGATCAGCTTTCAGTCCTCATCCCTGGAGCATAACTTTCCAAGTGTGTACTGTCTTTGTCTTCACTATCAATGAGCGCTGCTGTACACATATCACTGTAAAAATCTGAAATGTGGAAAAAGTCACATCATTTCATTGAAAGTGCTTTCTTTTTGTTGGTTACATTGTGTATAATGTGAAACAAAACAGTTAGGCCACAGCTGAACCACAGTTCTTGTGACCGAACACAGGAAGGATCTGAAACTTGGAAGGTCCAAAAATTATAATTGTAAGGAAAATAAATCTGAGCTACAAATGCCTTCTCTTAGTCAAGAGAAAGAAATTGAGTTTTGAGTTAGGGAGGGTTTTGTTAGAAAGGGCCTCTTTCCCATTTACAGAGAGGTAGGCAACTAGGAAGCAAATATTTAATTGCTAGATGAAATAGAGGGAAATTAAGCAAAGAGCAGCAAGGGTCTGAAATTCACTGCTTGACAGGATGCTGGGGGCAGGGGGCAGTCTGTGGATAGGATGTGAAAAGTCAATATCCTTCAGGACAATTGTCTAAGAGCTGAAAAGTGGAATTAATCCAATGTTCAATTTGGTTGCAATCAACATTTTGCATCACATGGTTCTCTTCTATGCTGTAACATTTAACTAACTCCATGAAAACGAAATGACTCAGGAAAACTAGATTTGCTTCACATTTCTTATAGTTCCTGGCTTTATTCCTTTTTTGTTCTCCTATAAAAGCATATTAAAATGGAGCTCCATGATATTCTCAGCAAATACCCTTAGAATAGTCGATTATTTTTCCTCCACTGCATCCCCAATTAAAGCCTCGCAACAGGCTGCACGGTTACCACAATGCTATTAGAACAACAGAGACCCGGATTAAAATCCGCCGCTGTCTTTTAAGAGTTAATTACTTTCTCAGCATGCTCCAGTTTCCTCCCATCCTCTAAAATGTATGGGTATGTAGGTTAATTGGGAAGCGTGGGTTTCATGAGCTGGAAGGGCCTTCTACCGTGCAGTATCATTAAAAATAAAACAAACCAGGAACTTCAACGGTGATCAACTGATTTAGGATGGAACTATGATGAAATGTGAGGTTTGCTAATTCAGTTAACTGATAGGATGGTGCAGTTATTCACTCTGCCATTGGCAGAGAGTTACTAAAATCTAATTTGTTGTAAACTGAAGGAAATTCAAAGAAGTTGGATGTTGCCTGTCCCATTGAATTTCCAGGATCACGTACATAATGTAAGTGGGTTCACTGGCTTCCACTTGGGAAGTAGTTTTAGAGAAGGCAAAACAAAAAGCATGTTGCAAATTAGTCTGACTTTAGGATTGCTTACGCAATAGCTTATTAATTAGGTAGCATCAATTAAATAGGCTTCCTGGCTCTTATTATTGCTCTCTCACAACAACCATTACAAGATTGGCAAACAAAGGCAGCAGCATTGCTTTCAGGCACAAAGCAAAAATGTAATCACAAGAAACAAAACGCTGTATATAATGCTAACTCTGGATCTGGGGCAAAAGAAAATGTCTGGATTATTCCCCGATCAATCAATTTGTGTAGGTGACTAAGAATTGATTTGATGCATATAATTCGTATGCAATTATTAACCAGTCTCTTTTCTGTAAAATTTTACCCTCCTTTTATTGGGAGTAGTTGCTGTTTTTCTAGTTCCTCTGCTCTTTACATAAACTTTCTTCACTGAGTTAACTTAATTTGTTTTTAATAAACTCTTTGCAATGGGACTTTGGGTTCAGCCTGTACTTCACTCATTGACAGTGCAATCAATAACTTGTCTTGCAAAAAAAAAATATTGTGACATATTTCAGTAAAATGTTTCTAACTATAAGAAGGTTATTCAATTTTGTCAAGATGTACTAATATGTCCAATGTTACAGTCAGGGATGTGGCAACTGATGGAATTATTCTGAAAGAATTACCAGACCTAATCCATTTGCGTAATATCTAGTGAAATCATAAAATCCAAGCTTAATACCAAAGCCCAGAAATGTCCTTGCAGCCTCTCACATGGATTATAGTCTAATTTTAAATAAAGAGCATTTCTCAAGCAAGTTACCAGGCTTGATTTTTATCTAATTTTAATACACAACTTTTACCTGATGTAAATAATCCAATGCACAGGATCATGGAACATTGTTTGTTCACAATAATGTTAAACTATGTAAGAGTAATTTTTTTCACGCTACATTTGGCTATGAATGAATGAAATAGATAACTTCCTAAATGCTATGAACTTCATTCTGAAAGCATCATTTCCCTAACAAATTAAGTAAGTATTCTGGTTCTGACCTGAGTTATTATCAGTCTGATCCGTGGTTAATTCTGAGCCAATTGGTTGAAGAAGGTTGGAAGGAATCCACCCTGCTTTATAAGTTACCAGACTTCTCACTTGACTGAAACACACAAAACACAAAGATAATTGCTGCAATTTATTAGGAAATATGTAGACCCTGACATTCTCGACAAGGTTTGAACCTAATAAATAGTTTTAGTCATATGATTATGCATTGCAAGAAATTCTAGCGAAATTATTTGGTCGTACACTTCTGTTCGTCAGAGACCAGGCATGTCATTGTCAACTATTTTTCAAGCCTGTCCATTCCTAGGTTCTTCTGCAAGCTCCAAAGGATGCACCTGAATGAATGCCACAATAATCTCCAGAGACCATTTGAATGGGAACATCTTGGTGCATGTGTTTTCTTATGCTTTCTATCCACAGAGGGGAGGAGGGGGGTAGTGATGGTAACACCAAGCTTGAGTGCTAAGGCTGTCTTTTGTTGAAAATGGTCATGGTTTTTGTGGGGGACAGAAAATCAATGCAGCAACTTGCAGGATAAGTGATTTGCAATTCTGTGTTAAATGCCAGTGAGTTCCTTGTGGTATTGCTCCAGTAAGTCACTTCATGAGAATAGTTTTGCGATCTTTCTATTAACTGCTCATCATTGTAGCCCTGCATAGCCTCTTGGACCTTTTTCTTGCTCTTCTCCATTAAGGTGTCAGGGTTATAGTCTAAGAAGGTTGGGGAGGGAGGGAGAGAGAGAGAGAGAAAGAGAGAGCACCACTGCCACATCCTCTCCATCCCCACCCTTCATCTCTATTGCTCTCCTGTCTTTCTGACACTCAGCTAAAATTCATTAGGATATGACATGTGTAGCAGTGTTGTAGCTGGTGCCTTGAAAAGATTTAATGCAGAAAAGCACCTGCAGCTAGATCAGTGACATCCACTCCTACACTATATTTGGATGAATGCACATAAAACACAGAGATGCTGGAGGAACTCAACCAGTCTCACAGCATCCATCGAAGGTAAAGATACATTATGACATTTCGGGCCTGAACCCTTTTTCAAGGCACCCTGAAGAAGGGCTCAGTCCCGAAATATTGGTAATATATCTTTACCTCCTATGGTCACTGCGAGACTGGCTGAGCTCCTCCAGCATTTCTGTATTTTAATTACGATCACAGCATCTGCAGACTTTCATGTTTCACTCCAAATGCAGTTAAGAACCATGGAGGTCTAGCTTATGGAAGAACAGAAGACCATAAGAAACAGAACCAGGAATATGATGTTCAGCCTTGCGTATGCCCCACCATTCAATGGGATTATGGGTGATCTTTTACCTCAGGATCACATTTTGGCACTAATTCCACACTCCTTTAATATGTAAAACATCTTTCATTCTTGTTTTGAACAAATTCAGCAACTGAACCTCTACACTTCTCTTGGGTAGGAAATTCCAAAGATTCATCACCATCTGTAACAAGATATCAATTCTCCCTTCTGTTCAGACTGGTTACTCCTTATTCTGAGACTATGATCCCTGGTTCCAGACAGCCGTGCCAGGGAAAATATTAACGGTACATCCGCTCTGTTAAAAACTTCGAATGCTTCAGTGAGACCAACCTTCGATCTTTTAAACTCAAGGGAAAGCAGAATCCATCCTCAGGTTTGACAGAATCTCCAGACACTGTAATTTCCTGCTGACAGCTATGGGTAATTACTGGGTATTATCCCTTCCTCTCTCTACTGATGTTTGAACTCACCAGTGTCCATCTTTTCCCTCTTGCAGCATCTCAACCACTTCACCATTCTGAATTGCGAGTTGCTCAGTAAAATTAGATTCACAAATGCCCTCTACCCGGAACAGACTTGGAGTCTGAAACAAAAAAAATGTTCAAAGTGTAAATAGGCAAGTAGGATCCAAACTGCTGGATTTAAAGAGTTAAAAATTAAAACACAACATCATAAAATAGATTGTGATGTTATATACAGCTTTATAAACTAATACAGTTTGGAAGAAAGGGTCTACCTATTGTAGACTGATGCAGATAGATCAATTTTAATTAATGTCTACATGTGTCTTGTGTTGTGAAAGAATGCTGAGATGGTTGTAAATACTTTAGAGAAATGAGAGGCCTTATGGTGTCTATTGCCTGACAATGACAGCCAAGCTGAAATTTCACTAGCCCTGACCCCTGGCCAAGGACAGCGAGGGGCTCTGGAATGTGTGTTGGCTGATAACAATAGCCTGGCTGATAAATTTCCAACAGTCCTGCTTCTCTGGAATCATATGATTTTCAGCAATCCTAAAACTGTAAAAATAACTGAGAGGGGAGGGACTTGTCTGTGTTACTGGTTCACAATATAGTGCATCGTGTGGATGGACAATGCATAGCTTCATGCTGATGGGAGAATGCTTAGTGTCGAGGAGGCGACTGTTTTGAGATTGGTTAATGTCAGATGGTGCTCAAGAATTTAAACACATGCATTTATATGTTCTGGGAGATCTTTGATCCCCTACAGGTGGCGGAGGACCTCCCGCCAAGCTTGCATGTAAATAAAGGAGTACGGGCAAAGTAAAATGTCTGAATCCTCCATTCCTTACAGTACATTTGCAGAAGAAGAGCGGGGAGAAGCGACCATTCACAACAGTAACAGTAACAGAAAATACAGTTAGCTTTGTTCATCAGTCAAGTATCTTGGACTGTGAAGAAGCCACAAAATACCATGATAGGTGGATAGCCTTAAAAATGTAAATAGAACAACTTATTTTATGGAATATAATTTATTATGGATGCTATATATAGTACTTCATGACCCTCAATAAAAAAGATTTTTGAAATAATTTGTTCACAAATCAGCCATTATGACAGTTCATTTGTAGAAATATGTAACCTACCTTAAAATTTGTCTTTTAATATTTCTAAACTTACATTGCATTGATTACTAGCAATTAAATCTTTAGATTCAGTGCTTTCATAAACCTTCCTACTAACCCTTTACACATTTCTAATTTCCCTGTCTCATAGACATGTCATGCTGACATTCAGACATTTTACTTTGCCCGTACTCCTTTATTTACATGCAAGCTTGGTGGGAGGTTCTCCGCCACCTGTAGGGGATCAAAGATCTCCCAGAACATACAAATGCATGTGTTTAAATTCTTGAGCACCATCTGACATTAACCAATCTCAAAACAGTCACCTCCTTGACACTAAGCATTCTCCCATCAGCAGAAGGGTTGCATTATGAAGAATATACAGCCATCTACTTTGGCTCCCTCTCCTTGAAAAAAAGAAATACCAGAACTGCAATCTTGAGAGCACAAACTAGAAAAATCTGTGGAATTTTGGGGACTGTTTGTTAAATAAAATCCATTGTAATTAAACATGTCTAAAATACAAACATTACTCTCAGTTGGGTCTCATTTTGACCTTGGTGACATGCATTGTCTCATTTAGATCAGTAAATTTTCTCACTGGGAGCAAATGCCGTTCAAAACAAAAAAAAAATTAAAATGAAGTCAGAAAAAAATGAAACTTTCCAATAATGTCACAAGAGGTAGACTTCTATTGAGAGAAAAATATCCTTACAGTTTTACTTGATATCTCTTCATCCATATCTGAGGAGTTGGAAAGTTCATCCATACTTGAAGGAATAGTTTCAAAATCCTCGGAAGTGTCCAATGAGGAGATTGGTTTATAGGGCCAACCTGAAAGTGTTTAAAAAGTCTAAATGTCAGTTAATAATGAGTCGTGTTGATGCATTGAGCTTTAATGTAAACTTCTGAGAACTTGCCCTTTCCAGCCCATGAAGATCTTGCATTACCTTTGTCCTGCTCAGCTCCCTCTCTCCTCCTTCAAATGCTTCTCAAAATTTTCTTTATTCTTTTTCATTAATGGGATGTTGGTACCAGTTGCTGGGCCCACAATTATTCCCTAACCCTAATCATCCTGGCATGGCTTCTAAGACATTTCAATTGAGGGTAGACCCGTTGGCTGTTGATTGGGAGTCACACTTCAGTACAACAGTATGGGCTAAAGGGCCGTAATATTCTAAACCAGACTACTGGTTTTCTTGTATTTCCTACACCAAAGGACCTTCATGAATGAAGATAGTGTTTATGTTTCATTATCAACATTACTGACTCCAGAATTGTATTTTACATTTATTTAATTAATTTAAATCTCCATTTACTACGGTCTCCAGAGGAACATTCCAAGTTCATTGATGCTGTCTTAGTAATTTAACTCTCTGTGCCACACCCACATAACATTTGCCAAGATAATCCTCTTGTAAAACTTTTATGTTACATTATAATTTGAATGATGCCATTGAATGATGCATGAATGATCTTACTGCTTAGAATCCAATCCTGTTGAGACCTTCCGAGCAAGAGTAAACATTAATTTGAACTTTAGTTTCACAAATTGGTGTGGAGCAGATGACAAATTGTTAATATTTTTGAGCAGACCAAGAATTGCTGGAGGAATTCAACCAGTTACATAGCATCCATGGGTAGAAATGGTCAGTGAACATTTTGAGTTGAAATCCTTATCAAGGCTAAGATAAAAAGGTAAAATTATATACAGAAAGAGGGAAAGAAGCTGGGAGAGAACCCAGAGGTGATAGAACAGAAGATATAAGACATGCAGTTACAGGTAGAAGGAGAAACCATCCAAAAAGTGGGAAAGAGAAAAGTTAGAGAGAGAGAGAGACAAAAATTAAGTACAAGAGTCACTAAAGAAGAGATGCAAACAATTGGGAGTGGGAATTAGCTGAAATTGGAAGACTCAGTGTTCATGTCGTTAGATTTAAGGGTGTCCAGTGGGAATGTCATGTGTTGTTCATCGTGTTTACATTTGACATCAAACTGACAATGGATGAAGACCAAGACAGATATGCCATTGTAGGAATATTTGGCCATAGAAATATTGGAAGAACTCAGCAGCAAAGAATTGTTGGAAGAACTCTATTAACCAACTCAATGTGGAGTCCAAGAATGACTTGTTATGCGATCAAATTTCTTGGCAAGAGAGTTCATTGCAAAGAAAAGGCAGCAATAACTAAAAATTAACAAAACACTCGAGCTGGAATGTATGTTTTTGAAGTTAAGTGGTTGGTGCATGTATAAAGCTGCACTGAGGGACCTGACTAAATGCTGGACAGTCAGCCTGGGACCAGTGACAGTGAAGGTGTGGAAAGTGGAGAGTAGAGTGATTTCAGGTGCTGGAATCTGGAGCAAAATACAAACTGCTTGAAGAACTCAATGGGTTGAGCAGGATCTGTATGCAAGGAGTAAGGGAAAGGAGCAGTTGCCATCTTGGGTCAAGCCTCTGCATCAGCACTGAAGAGCAAAGATAGTTGGCCTAAAAAAGGGTGAGAGAGGAGTGAGATATGGGGCTGGTAAGTCAAAGGTGAACTGGTTAGCACTGTGCTCCAAGAATTTCAGAGATGATGTGAGAGATGAACAGCTGGCCTGGAGGACATTGATGAAAGATATTTGTCCTCGTGACATTCAAGGACAGGACAAGTTTCTTAAATGTAGCATTGAACGGGATGGCCAGCAGACCAATGTGGGTAGTTTCCATGAGGCTGAATCCATCAGCATAGAAACCTATCTCTTGAACAATAATATCCAGCAGTTAGGCCACTGCACCTGAATGCCTGAGAGCAGGCTTCCTGGCAAGACTCTCTTCTTCCAGACACTCTCTGTTTGCCAAAGTTCAAAAGGTGGCCAAATGAAATGGCACAGAGACCTGCTCCAGGCTGCCACAAACATGGAAGGATTGACAGAAATGATTGGGAGCAGCAAGTTACTAATTGCCAGCATGGAGCCACCTTGCCCTTCAATTGAACTTTTGAGCCCAAGGCAGAATAGTAATGATGGCAAAAAGGAGAAGGTGACCATCATCCACCACATTAGTAAATTCAGATGCACCAGTTACGTTACTCTTCCAAAATTATTTAATTTTAATTTTTAACTTGGGCATACAGCATGATAACAAGCCATTTTGCCCCAGTAGCCCGTGACGCCCAATTAACCTACAACCCCCAGTACATTTTGAATGGTGGGAAGAAACCAGAACCCCCAGGAAAAATCCACTCAGACACAGGGAACACGTACAAACTCCTTACAGATGGCGTGGAATTTGAACCCTAGTCGTGGTTGCTAGCGCTGTAACAGCTTTAACATTAATTCCTAACACATTAATGTATTTGCAAGAGTTGACACCTGAAGCTTAAAATAAAAATGATAAGGAAATAATGAGTTCCATATGAACATTTGCAAAATTAAAAACAAATCACTGGCCAAACAGTTATGCCTCTCGGTCTGCTTTACCTGTCTGAGAAACTGATCTTGTTACATAGCTGACAGTGCTATTACGGTTGGTTGCAGCCATGAAAGGATCAGAAAGTGAATCTGGAAGAGGAGAAGATTGATTACTATCAAGCCATTGCTTATCATTGTTTAATTTAAGTGCATCAGAGTGACGGGTAAACTGGCATAAAGAGGCACTTTATATAACTTGAGGGATCTGTTAATGTTCTCATCTTGAAATGGAAACAAAGAATATAGAATTAAATGGATGAGCTAAGTTAAAATTAATTGACATTTTATTCAATCCACTCTTTAGTGTTCAACCAATCTTACAAACCTTGAAAGATACTTAAGTTTCAAAAGCTAGATTCAATGTTATCACCATATATTTTGGCGTATGTCAAGTCATGAAACCTACAAAAACAGATTTAGAACACTTCAAAATCACTCTTGCTATCATCGTCTGAAGCAAAGAAGGCGGCAAACACATCCATACTCCCAGTCTATATCTGATAAGATGGTTTCAGCTTCATCGTCAGTGTCCCGCAATAAATCATTTTCTGTGCACAAAGATACCTCACTTTTTAAACAATTTCATCAGTCTTACTTTATCTTTGTCCTATGCCTTGAGCATGAAATTATACAGCACATGACGTAAATGACATTTTTGCACTCGACATCTATGCATTCCATTCCTCACACACATGGACTTTGATTGTCTTGTTCAAGCAGATGTTGAGAGGTTACAAGTTAAACATCAAACCACACGGGATAACCTCCATGTAAGTATTAAGTAGTGTTAATCTACTTTTAGTTTTCTCAGTTAAGTGGTTCCGAAACATATCCCAGACCACCAAACTCTGTTCTTTGCGTTAACCCCCTGGCCACCTGTTCCACACATTGTGTATCCATAGTTTTACACTATTTTCATCCATCCATCCTTCTTCATGAAAATATACAAAAATACCTGCAGGGAATTTCATTTTTGGATTAATTTTGCATTTGAAGATTATCATGGGTCTTAACTTTGTCCCGTCGGCCAAGCACAATAATACCATGGTAAACCTGGTCTCTTCATGGCCTATACTTCTGGTCTGCACAGTTTTAACACCTTCCCATTCCCCTATTCTATTACCTATCATGTCAAAATTCATGGGAGTTTTGTCCAAGATTTCGATATTTGCCAGTGCAAACAGGTGTTTCTACCAGTTCCATATAATAAACTGGTGAAAACTTACAACTTTATGATTGATTTTTTTTGTTAGTTTCTGTGCAATATTTGTTTTTTGGTGTAATACCAGATTTTTCCTGTTCATGAAACAATTGCACCAGCCTACTGTAGCCTCAAAATCTTCACTGAGGTCTTGGTGCACTGCAGTGCAAATGTTCTGATTTTACTTTGGATGACTATGTAGCAATCTTGCCTCGGTTCATGTACCCATTCTGCTACGTGATTTTCCAACTCTGGCCAATGAGTAATTTCTCTTCTCAATGAAATTTCCTTTTTCTTATAGTCTCTTCTTTCTTCCTCCAATCTCTCACCAACTTCTCATCCACATCCAATTTTCTTCCAGCAGCTCAACTGTTGGTTTTCTGGGCCATTTCTATCACTTTCAACTTAAACTTGCTTCATATTTTTGTTGCGAGTTGCATTGAGTTGATGGACCCTCCATGATAGCAATCACCTCCAGCCAACACCATGCAATCTCTCTCACTCTCTCAGAGAAAAAGCTGTTCAACTCTCTCTGCTTGCAAAACCACATGACCCTCTTAGAATAGCAAGCTGCACTCCCGAATAGCCTGAGGTTCAGAACTACTTCTCCAATCTCTTTCATCTGTTGCTTTTCAAAGCAACAATCCATTAGTGAAGTCCCTTGGGCACTCTCCAAAGTTTTTGCAAAGGCCCCCAAGAACCACCCTGTCTGGCTTGAGCAGAGCTCCAGTATTTTAAATGAGATCTGTTATGAAGTGTTTGTATGCGACCTACACTAAAAAACCTGCCCCAATTTATCTCCCAAAAACATATCTATATACAATACAAACACAACATAATCCGTCATAAAGGTAGTTCACAGATGTCAAAATAGAGATGAGGTTGATCTTTAAAGTTAAAATTTGTTTATATAATTTTATGTCAACCAATGGAATAAGAGGGGTAGAGTTTATACATTTTTTGTGGCTATAGATTGGATGAACAAAGAGATTGGTACAAAGGAGCTCATGAAATTATATTAGTTGAACTGAAAAAATATACAATGCAAAAGAAGGAATGAGCACCAGTGTTCATGATGTTAAGAATTAATTCACTTAAAGCACAAGATTGTTCCAAATTAACAAAGGGTAACACTGGAGAAAGAAAGTGATCTTGAGGACATGTGACTGTGTCTTGCAATTTCCTGCAATATGTCAACTCCTTTTCGGAAATTAGTTTTCGACACTGTTAGAATGAAGATTGATAAAAACGTGAGGAATGGTGGCAGCTGATTGTTCAGAAAGGAACACCACAGCCCTGAACATTCCGAATACACTCAATCATTTCAATTATTCTGCCATTCAGCTTTTCCCTTTATCAATGCTGAATATTTACAGAAAGTTGTTAAGTTGTAATGTGAGAACATTTTAAGATGATTTATCATCCAAATGCATGTTTCACTGGAGTCCACACATATAAATGATAAACCTCAGATATTCTAAGATTTTGAAAAACAGTTAAATTATTTCAGCTTGATTTTTCAAAGTGAACTTTTCTGTTGACAGTGTGATAAAGCTCAAATAAAGCAAATTTGGCAGATTAAGCCAGCCAAGTTGTGAAAAACTAAAAGAAACAATCAAATTAAACACAGTCACAAACATACAAAACATAGGAACAGTCAACTCCTTACATGGCCTTGACACAAAGTGGAAAACTTCACTTATAAAGAACATTTGCTCTGTTGTGCACGAAGCTAAATGCAGCATGCATTTTACCACATCAAATGAAGCTGTACCTTCAAACCCCAGTGGAGTTGGGTCACTCTTTATTTCATATCTTTTAGCTTTAACATCTGGGCCAGAAAGTGATCCTGTGGCAAAAGGCATGAAAGCATATTAAAAAGTCTAAAATAATCACAGCACAATTTATAGCATTTATTATTATTCTTTAAAGCAAATAAATCAGCAATATTGCATAAATAGAATGACTGAGAACTAAGAAAGATATCTGATCAAACACCCTCTACAATACATGTGAGTTGTGGTCTGGTTTATTAACAATAACAATTCTAGACCAGTACCACTGCTGCTGGAAGAAAACGTGCACCTAAGCTCCATAATTTTAAAACAACACTTAACAATTTATGATGAGATAACTTGAGAAAAGCTGAGCCTTAATGTACTGTAATTAGCTTCAGAATCCTAAAACAGGTAGCACACCTCTGGTTAGCATACTCGAGGTATCTAATTTCGGTTTTAAGAGTGTGTCTTTGGTTTCCAAATGTCTTGAGTACAGATATTTTTCAACTCGACACCATTTTTTTACATGGAGATTGTATGCAGCAAGCGTAGCTTCCACTCTCTCACTCAACTCCAACAGATCAACTGGAAGGAATCACAGAATCTCATAAGAGCTTTCATTTTAATTTTTTTGATTTCATTTTGTTTCTTTTGTTTTATTCTAATTCACCTCCTGAAACAAAACTTTCAGAGGGCCGTAAGACTATGGAAATTTCTTCCTCACAGGGTAGTGAAATTAAGCCTTTGAAGATTTTTAAACCAGATGTAGCTTGATTCTTGATAAGCAAGGAAGTGAATGGTTACAGTAAATAAACAAGAATGTAGGGTTTTCATAACAATAAGGCTTATTAAAGGGTGAAGGCTGTGGGACCAATTGGCCTGATCCTACTTCTAATTCAGATGAATGTCACTATTGGCAACAATGGGCACCTCTTTTAAATAAATAAAAGGGAAGATTAAAATCAATATTACTGACTATACCCATGAAATATTAATTTTATCAATTGTGACTTTTATAGCCATTTGAATTGGAGCAGGCTCATGGAGAATGGCCATGAATTTATCTCGGGAATAAATAAAGAATGCATGCCCATGAGTTTTAAAAAAATGAACCTCTGATAAATTGGATCTAATTTTCTATCCTTCATCAACTGGCTACCTGAGTTTTACAATTCAGCTTGAGTATACATAAATTCAATTTAATTAACAATGCAGTCAGGCCCATGCAATGGACCTTAGTTTTAATCTCATTTAAAGAATGTGACTAAACATGCTAAGTTTGTCTTTTCTTAGATAAAAGTCCTAACCCTGGGGATGAGTTAGCCGTGTCCCAGCTAAGAGTGGTCAAGTATGAACAGCAAAAACGCCATTCCTATCCTGGAACACTAAATGGCCGATTTAGCGGGATGCAAATGTAAAAGGGGCTAATAACACAATTCCCTTTTCCGCAGGCATCCCAGTTAATTAGCTGTACAGTGTCCTGAGATAGGAAGCCCTTTCTGGGATGCTAATTGCTTTTCCACTAAACACAACTCATCGCAGGGGATCAAGAGTGTTCGACCTTCAACTGGAAATAGGTGACTTTCTGCTGTCCCTTTTCCACTGGTTTTATCAGCATGCTGCCATCAGCAAACGCTAGGGATAGAGGTACAGCCGGTTAATCCCCAGCATGAAATTATGACATTTGGATGGTGTTCCTTTTCCACTGGACACTGTCCCAGTGAATTCTCAGTTAATTCCTGGGACAAGGTGCTTGTGGAAAAGTGGCTAAATATTGAGACATCTACTTCCAGCAATTAAATCAAATGGCAGAAATTGGATTTGGGGGCATTCAAATATTCTATTCAAGGGATTGTGTTACTAATTATATATTGGTTTATTAGGACAGAACAAGATGCATAAAGACATAGAGCTAATTATGGCAAAAGCAAGTATGAGTTTAGCAATGAGGTACGGTATGTTCTGGATTCTAGGAGTCATTTTAACTCTATTTAGTCAAATCCTGGGAATAGCAGAAGGTTATCATAATTATCATGTACCTTTACTTCGTGAAGCACTGACAGTGGAAGCTAAGGAAATGCGCCGAATTACTGTCGGTTCCTTAGGCTGTGATTCTGAGAACACAAAAAAAATCAATGCATGCTGAGGTTAGAAGAGGGTCTAGTTAAGAACAGCAGCAGTAATATACTGGTGAAGCAGTGGCAGACACACTATCAAACTGTAAAATCTTCCCTGGACAACAACTAGCTATCTTCTCCCAAACAGTTTTAGACTCCTGGGTTTTTTTTTCAAAACCTGTATTTTACAATATGACTATTAACCACCTCAGATCTATTTCTCACAAATAAAACAACAGCTGGTCTCTTCTTTAATATTTTGCTTGAATAAAGGAGAATTTAATTACTTACACAAAATAAATTAATAACTTTATAATTGCTAATTTCTAGCATTAGATTCTTCACATCACCTGGACGCAATATTTGGATGAAAACATTTCAAACTAAAGAAAGCAATAAATGAGCTATTAAATATAAAAGCATACTCCACGCAGAAAATACATGAGGGAACCAGAGAGAAAGCTGATTTTCCCACTGATTTCCAATGTACTCTGTTTATATTGGAAGTTGAAGTTAAAATGAAATGATTGTGCATATTTAAACTTATTAAAATTTAACTACAAGGTTAAAAAATGACATAACAAAAATTGATTTCCAAACCAAATGTTGAAGAAATCCTGGAAATAAAAAATTCATTGCTAAACTCATCCAAAATGACATGGAGAACAACGGACAAGTACATATTTTAATCAAGAATCACAATGGTAAAGAAACAAATCACGCTGGTTTCATTTAAGCCCTGTAATTTAATTATATACAGTTGCAAAAAGGACCTAGAGTCTTTGATAATGATGCTTTACCACCTGCATTTGAGCCACCAGGGCAATGGGTGACAATGGGCATCCACTATTGAAATGGCTAATAACTTGGTGCACAAACCATCACACCTGAACAGCACACATCCAGTGAGACTAACAATGGCACCAGATACTTGATGGAGTAGCCTTGAGGTAGTAAATCCACAACTTTCTGCTAAGACTATTTTGGAGAATCTCTAGAGTACTCATAATGTTCAAACCATGTTATTGCATGATATTGCCATCATGAGGTGAAAAAGACCATAACACCAATATTAAAATGAGGCCCAGGAGCATGAGGGGAATAGAAACAGTGTGGGGTGAAGAAGAGGAAAGGAGAAAGCTAACTAGTCTGTCCAGATAATAACCTGCCCAGACTTGCTCAAAGGACTAACTCAAATAACTTGAGTTATAAGCTGAATATCTTGACAGTCCTTACCTTCCCTTCTAACTGAATGTCCAGAAGACCAATATAAAAATAAAAATTCCAAATGAAATCAGACAAATATATACTGAAAATTTGTGATTCCATTCTATTTTATCAATACAGTGTCATTAATACTGTATACAAGGTCAACTCTATTTCACATAAAAAGGGGTAGCCACAGGTACCTGCATGGGTCCAAGCTATGACTGCCTTTTTTTGTTGGTTCTGTGGAGCAATCGATGCTATGTCAACACAGGCAAGGCCCCTCAAATCTTCCTCCACTTCACTGATGACTACTTTGGTGCTGCCCTCATGCACCCATGATGAGTTCATTATTTTCAAAGTTCTGAGTCTAAGCCCGAGTGAAGTAAAACTCAAAAGTCTGCAGACACCGTGGTTGAAGTAAAAAGGCAGGGGGAGGAGCGCAGTTTGAACAAAATGGTGGGAGGGGCAGGGGATGAGCTTGATGAAGGGCTCAAGCTTGAAACGTTGGTTACGATTCTTTATCTTTGCAACATGGTTTGACCAGCTGAGTTTCTCCAGCATTGTGTTTTTACTTCAACCACTTTCATGTTTTACTTCACTCAGGCTTAGACCCAGAAGTTTGGGAATGAGTTTATAGGAACTATGGTTTTGAAGGCAGAGATGTAGTCCATGAATAGTAGTCTAACATTGCTGTTCTTAGTGACCAGGTGTTGGAGGGCCAAGTACAGATCAAGGGACATGGTATCTTCCTTAGATCTGTTTGGCTGGTAGGAAAACTGAAGTGGGTCAAAGCTGGCTGTTGTTGATGTGACCTTGACAAGCCTCTGCAAGAACTTCATGATGGTGGTCAAATTAATGGTTGTCATCAACACGATTCATTGCAATGCTACTGTGGTATCAAGTGATTTTGTGTATTTTCCAACACCATTTGTAACCTGGAGATGGCCTGTACTATATAAGGTAACAGGGAGGATGTGTCCTTTACCTAATCTTGAAGCAGACTATTGTACTAATCAGGTCCTTGGTTTACATTGAAAAATGGTTGCGTAAATGAAAAGTAACACTCTTCAGTGTGCAAACCTAAAAAACTCCTTATCCAATGCAATTCAATACAGAAGCAGGCTCAGGACTGGTCAGTACTTGGAGGGGAGATAACTTAAGTGCTGTAGGTTTCTGCCTTATGGTAGACAAAAGTTAAAGAATTTCATGTATGTTACATGCTAAATGTAGTATTTCGTGACAACAATGGAATCTTTACCTTTATCTTACCAGTTTTCAATCGCAAGTTAACATTAATACTTCAAGTTAAATGCCAGAAGATCATTATCAGACAAGCAGCCGTTCCATACCACAGCATGAACTTTGAAAGTTTCGTGTAACAGTTGGAGAACCAAAGTTTGCCATGGATGAAGGCTAAAATTTTTGCTCCAAGTGAAAGTTTGCTCAAGACTTCTCACACTATTGTTTTTAAACCTAGATATTAGAGTAAATTTTTAATACAAAAAAAAGTGCATGTAAATTACCTTTAGGGTGATACACTGTACCATTAGTTGATTCAGTTGTGCATTTCTGTGAGCTATGACAATGTAGTACAGTAAAAGTTCAAAAATCTGGATGCCCCAAATCTGGATCACCCGAGAATCCTGATTTCTCAAAAACTCTCACCTGAAATCCAGACCACCCAAGAATCCTGATTTCTCAAAAACTCTCACCTGAAATCCAGACCACCCGAGAATCTGGATTTCTCGACAACTTTTGGCTTTTGTGCACATTGCAGACGTGTGTGAGCATGGCATAAGTACCATAGATGTACTGTCTGAGGATCCGGAAAATTCGAAAATCCAGACTGGCCCAATCCCCGAGTGGTCTGGATTTAGGACTTTGACTGGATTTTTTTTGTATTACTGAAATATAGTCCTGAGCTTGTGACAACTTTTAAAAAATATTTTATTTATATTTTTTAAAGCAAAACATGCAATCAACAAGACTAAAAAAATTTTCAAATACAGAAAAGAATGATGGCTATTATTTGTGAATTGGTTCAAAGAAACTATGCCAATATTTTGTTCTGTTTAACAAACCATCATTGGTTATTTTACAAAAAAAATAAGTAAAGATCTGTACTGGAATTTTAATTTGAAAATGGAAGCACAAATAAATAGAATGACTGATTATAAAAATATATTGACTGTTGTGACCAGAGTGATTTAATCTCAGATTTCAGACAAAACAAGAAGCATACTTACAAAGACATGCATTGCCAATACTGTGAACTAGCTGTTGCGGATTTGCCAGATTCATAACTCGTCTTTTTAGGCTTTTGGGTTTGAGGATCCTTACCCTCATATTTTAATACAACAACATTTTATCGTACAAAATTGCTTCTGGTAGAAATGATAGGCTTAATAGCACCCTTAACACCTTTAGTGTTCATGTTTCTGACCTGCGTCATTGGCAATTAGACAATTCCTAAAATGTTTCCCTTTAACTTCTCCTCAGTGACTTATTTTAATTTATTTTTCTTTCTAGAAACAAGCAAGGTCCCAGAGGGCTCAAGAGTAACCAATGTTTGTTCAGGAAGAGAAAAAGGAATAATCTTGAAATTATAGATCGGTGAGCCTTACATCAATCAGTGGGAGGGGAATTATTAGAGAGGATATCTATGGATCAGATTTCCACATATTTGGAATGGCGTAGTTAGGTTAGGAACAGTTAGCATGAGGCTGGTCAGGTTTTACGAATTTGAGTTTTTTGAAGAAATTGTGAAAGTCATCAAGGATAGTGGATCTTGTCTTCATTGACTTTCGAAAAGGATTTGACAAGGTCCCTTAAGGTAGGCTCATCAAAAAAGTAAGGATGCTTGGGATCCATTGTGAATTGATAGTTTGAATTCAGAATTGGCTAGCCATAGAAAGCAGATTCAGAAATGGTGCCCATAGTGGTGGAAGGGTGTTATTCTGGCCAAAGACCCAAGACCAATGGTGTTCGTTTCGTGTGTGTGTGTGTGTGTGTGTGTGTGTGTGTGTGTGTGTGTGTGTGTGTGTGTGTGTGTGTGTGTGTGTGTGTGTGTGTTCGAAGTTCAAATTTTTTGTCAGAGTACATACATGATCATGTACATTATTGTTCCTGTGGGCCAGGCAGATTTTCTATTTATTGGTAACTGAAAACTGTATTCAAGAAAGATTTTGTGTACAAAAGAGAGAAATTTTACAAAGGGATAAATGTAAGCAGACTGACTGTACAAATACAAAAATGGCTGAGGGTTAGCAACTGAACCTGGCGGTACGAGTCATTTTGCACCTTCACCTCTTTTCTGATGGCAGTAGTGTGAACAGAGCATGTCCTGGGTTGTGTGGATCCTTGAGGATTGCTGCTGCTCTTTGACTGCTCTGTGTGTGTGTGTGTGTGTGTGTGTGTGTGTGTGTGTGTGTGTGTGTGTGTGTGTGTGTGTGTGTGTGTGTGTGTGTGTGTGTGTGTGTGTGTGTGTGTTAGAAATTTTGCAGATGACTCAAGGATTGGTGGAGTAGGGAAAGAGAAAATCAGTAAAAGAAGAAATCCTAAGGAAAAAAGACCAAAAAAAAGAAAAGAAAGAGGGCTTATGGCAAATTTTGACATAATACTGTATGTAGTCATGTATCTTTATCTCTGTTATCTTTGAAAGTGTAGACGACTATTAAAGAATACAGCAGGTTATAGATCAGATCCTGACCAGGGTGCAGAAATTACTAATTAGAGTTTAATCGGTTAAGTGTTAGGTGTTGCATTTTGAGAGGATATCATAGCATTGATGTGCAGAGGGCTCAGGGAGTTGAGGTCCATAGGTCCATGAAAGTGGCCATGTGAGAAGACAGAATGGTAATAGCAATTTACAATTGATCCATTTGCTGGGCCATTAAGTGCAAAAGTAAAGCAGATATATAAAATTTTGGTATTTTGTGAGCAATTCTGGTCACGCCATTACAGAAGGGACATGGATGCATTGGAAAGGATATAGAAGAGGATTACCAGGATGCTACCAGGATTAGAGGGTATGAGATGTAAAGATTGAACAAACTTAGGTTGTTTTCACTGGAGTGTCAGAGGCTGAGGGGAGAACTGATAGAAGTTAGTTACATTATGAGAGGCATAGATAGTGTGAATCTTTTTCTCAGGGTAAAAAGGTCCTGATCCAAAACATTGACTGACCACTTCTCACCATGAATTTTGTCTCATCTGCTGAGACACCCCAGCTATTCATTGTTCACTAAAAAGACACATACGAGAGGACATGAATTTAAGATGGGGAAGGCAGGAATTAAAATGAGATGCAGGTTTTTTTTTTAACAACGAGAATGCTAGGTGCCTAGAACTGGCTGCTGGGAAAGTGGTAAAAGCAGAACTAATAATAGCATTTAAGAGGGTTCTAGATAGACTAATGAATATGCAGTGAATAGACCAATATTGACCATGTGCATGTGTAATTTGGAATCATGTTCAGCACAAACACTGTGGGGCAAAGGGCTTGTTCCTGTATTCTATATTCTTTCATGCATGGGACCCTTAAGGGGGGCAGAGGGGATGATTTGCCCAAAATTTTACACGGGGCCTGCATTGCGCCCAGGCCGCCTTGCATCTCGACTCTAGGCCCATACGTGGGCCACTGTCTCCTCTGCGAACAAGGTGCCAACGCAGGCATTGGGTGCAGGAGGCCTATCCCCGACCGCTCTTAACCCACTCTGTCTGAGGCCGAGACTCACATCCATCTCCAGGCTAGGGCCGCTTCATTGTCCAGGGAATGGCCCATTGCTGTGGGAATGATGCTGGATGATGCTACACAGACCCTCTGATATCATCACAGGAAGTTCATAGCAAGTCATTCCATCTGTCAGCAGCAGTCCTGAGCTCGGGCTGCAACCACCTGTCACATGACATATGTACACTGATGTCACAGGGCCTGAACACTGATGCTGAGCACCATTGTCCCATCAATGAGCCAGTTCCCGGAGGAGGCCATGGCCCTTGTCTAGACTCCAGGTTGGAGGTGAGATGCACGGTTTCCCAGGCGTGAAGGTGCCCAGGGCCGGGATGTGGTGGAGCGAGGCCACCATTATCGTTGATTTTTTAAAATCTTTTTGCTTTCTCTCTCTGATTTTTTTCCTTCTTGCTTTGCCCAAATTTTCCCCACTGTTTTGTCTGAATTTGGGAGGGCAGTTGCCACCCCACCCCCCCACCACCACCACACCTTTGGTTGTACGCCTATGCTTTCATGTTTTTAATCCTTCACATACTTGGGTTTGCGATTCCCAACTTTCATTGAGGTCCAATTCACTTTTTTATTCTTATGCATCGGCCACATGACCTATCAACAAGAATTTAAAAAGAGTGGCAATATTAATGTTTTTAGTGCGCACCTTCAATTGAATGGATTGAACATTTGCTCCACTGAGTTTTATTTCATTTTTTCCCTTTCGCATTATACTTCTAAAGTGAAGATGCCAACTAGATTACATAAATTACATGATATATATAATATGCGTTGCAATGTTCAACCAAGTGATAAATATCTTCTGGAGAAGAATGGTTTCAATGCCCAATTTGTCATCTGGTTGTGTAAGTGAAACTGAATTGATTTTAAATTTTTGAAACATTTTTGAATAGTTTATTCATATCTGGAGAGGATCAAAGCCACTTGCAGAGTAGAAAGATGAGAAGAGCAGCACATGATGGCTGGAATATGTACATTTCCTGGCTTTATTTTCCTGACCTTTATTGGCATATTTGATTTTGTCTTAGAGCATTTTCCTCGATCCGGACTTCTGGAAAGAGAGAGCCTGCTGGCAGTCAGTGATGATTTGCAAGAGCCTGAGGATCAATAAAGGTTTATATGAATGGAAATAGATCCACAAAGCTGAATAAGAGTGGCAAAGAGCAAGGAAATGTGACTATCAACCACTTTAATCCTTCAATCCAATGCTATTTTCATGCAGCGTGGCAGGAAAGTTTTGACCATTGGCAATGGGGAAGGGGAAATGCCTGCAATGTCAGCAAGGCTTAAGACCCCGCATTTTGCATTATTCAGCAACACTATCTCAATTCATTTGAAAAATTCTGCATATGTTCATCAACAAAAGCAAAAAAATATAGATTTCTTGAAAATTGACACAGTAGACATTGCTTTAGCAATTTCCATTAACTAGCATTGATGGTGAGAAAGTATAAAGATTAACAGTCAGTTGTTCCACTTTTCGAATTATGATTCCTCAGTAGCAATGCTCACTGTGGGAATGTTAGAAAACAACTGACAGAAGTCTAATGAAAATTGGATGATAAAATTAGGCACAAACACCTTAGACACAGAACACAAGTAAATATATTTGAAACCACACATGGAGATAATATGGAAGAAGTTATTTGCTTGGAAGGGTGGAGAGCTATGAGAAATAGGATGGACAGTGAAGTATACCAGTTGCACTTAGTTGTTTTACCTTTCTGCTGAGGTCTGCGATTGGAAAGGCCCTGCAATGTAAATCGCTTTTTAGCAAGAGATGAACGGTCAAGGTTATGACTGGAAGGAACATCAGCTAGGAAAGAGGAAGAGGAAGAGATAAGGAGGAAAACTGAAATACCCATGTCCATAATACACGTCTTTCCCCAGTTGAGTAATTCTTACACATTTCTCAAGCATTTCTTAGTCCCTTCCAGACGAATAAACCAGTAGCACAAGAACACGATAAAGGTATTTGTCAACTCTGGAAAATACAAGCCTGTGTAACTGACATCTTGTGCTTTTGTTTTACAGGTTCTCCCCAACTTGCAACCTATGCGTCTATCCGCACATATGACTGAAAATTTGTTTAAAAAAAATAAAGGAAAAAAATTTGTAAAATATTTTTAATGTTATATTTGACAAACTAAAACAGGGATACAGGGCATGGAAGAGCAAAATGTGTGTATTTATCTTGTTAGATGGCGTCCCGGAGTCCATAGGCTGGGCGCGGCGTGAGTCTTCGGTTGGCGCATGCACAGTTTGAGCATTGGAGTTTGGTTGGTGCATGTGCAAGAGTTATAGGCATGAATTCAATATTGTTGGGGCGCTTATCATTAACTCTCACGCACGCGCCAACCGAACTCTAATGCGCGAATGCACAGTGCATGTGCCAACCGAAGACTTGCATACGCGCACAGGAATCAAGATGACCACATCCAGCCTGCGGACCCAGAGATAATGACTAACAAGGTAAGTATGCAATTCCAACATACATCCATTCCGAGATACCACTTATCCTTCAATTTGAATTATGGTCGTAAGTTGGGGAGTACCTGTATTTTATCTCACTGATCAAATAAATAACAGAACATATATATAAATAGTGGCAGAGACGTGAATGAATAGAGGATTTCTTTAGGTTAGGATTATTAATGTTGGTTTCAGACTGAAGCAGCATAAAAATAGTATCAACTAAAGGAATTATTAGCACTTTATTAACAAATGTAAACCCATATTTTTCCAGTTACTTCTTCAATCTAAATTCCCATAATTATTTTGGTAAAAATGAATGTTTGATGTGTGTTTGCTATTAACACACCATAGAAAATCCAGACCTCTATTGTTTAACACAAATGTACAAGTTTTAAAATCACACACCAGCCAGCCTTACCACTCTATTCACTTTGGAACCTTGCTGGATAAGAATTAATGTTCATTGCATTTCAGTGGCTCAGGGACTCGAGAGATTATGGCAGAACTGGAATAAATTGATGCATCACTTTATATGACTGGGATCCAAATATATATTAAGCTGGGCTCGAGTGAGAATCTATTGTGAGAAAGAGGTCTACCAAACTAGGTGAACACTTCTTTGTGGAGGTAAAAGGAATTATTTAGAGAGGCGAATAACCCTCATTAACCTTAATTCACTTTTCTTTTCCCCTTTCTTAACAATCTGTTATGACCTTTGGCTGGCTTTATTGCTGTCAAAAAATTGTACCATTTCCGCTGTAGTTTTTTGCCCACTGTAGACCAGGAGCAGAGTGTCCAATCAAGAACAGAAAATCTCAAAAAGAAGAATTAGGCTTTCAAGAACATCTGAAAAGTAACAGTTTCTCCTTCCTCAAATGCAGCCTGACCCATTTCAGATTTCCAGCATCCTCAGTTCTTCCAATTTTAAACATGCAAATGAAACCTAGGATTTGAAATGCTCTGGGTCTGAAGCTGATAAACAGAGTGGTATCTCTTCTGAGCCCACTTGACTAGTCCTTCAAACCAGTATCATCCAAAAATATAACCGTACATCAGGTTGCTTTTGGTTTACATTGAAATATAAAAACTGCATCTGATTGAAGTACTGCACAAATCAAGCACATCCTTATCCAAATGGTTTTAAATCCGTGACTAACACATTATGACATAATTTTTTTCAAGACCAAAATGAATGCAAACCATTCTATTGTACCATCACTCCACTGATTAGCAGGTCAGCTGCTCTGACAGCAGATACTACAATTAGCAGGTTGCAAGGAGGCCAGTGTGCATAAAACTCTAATCTTTTTTCCACTGTCACCAGAGCTGTACACTCTATATTCACAGAGAAATAAAACACCAGCTTACTCCTAATCTAATTTTCATGAATCTGCTGATAATTTCATGTTTCAAGGGAGGTAAATTCAAAAATGTTGAATCAGTTAGTTAATGATCTGCAGCTTACCTATGATGTACTATTTCTCAAATGGTCTCCTTTTCAAAGTGTGGCAGGAGTTCTAGATTCCCAATTACATTCTGGGCCCCTGCACGTTTCCTGTCCCTCAATATTTCAGCCTCTTTAATCTTTACAAATTATAAATGACAACAACTCTCTTAAAACCATACAATTCCCCAAAGTGGAGCCATAGAGTTATCTTTCTTTGGCTTGGCTTCGCGGATGAAGATTTATGGAGGGGGTAAATGTCCACGTCAGCTGCAGGCTCGTTGGTGGCTGACAAGTCCGATGCGGGACAGGCAGACACGGTTGCAGCGGCTGCAGAGGAAAATTGGTGGGTTGGGGTTGGGTGTTGGGTTTTTCCTCCTTTGCCTTTTGTCAGTGAGGTGGGCTCTGCGGTCTTCTTCAAAGGAGGTTGCTGCCCGCCGAACTGTGAGGCGCCAAGATGCACGGTTTGAGGCGAGATCAGCCCACTGCCGGTGGTCAATGTGGCAGGCACCAAGAGATTTCTTTAGGCAGTCCTTGTACCTTTTCTTTGGTGCACCTCTGTCACAATGGCCAGTGGAGAGCTCACCATATAGCACGATCTTGGGAAGGCGATGGTCCTCCATTCTGGAGACGTGACCCACCCAGCGCAGCTGGATCTTCAGCAGCGTGGACTCGATTATACAGCAT
This sequence comes from Narcine bancroftii, assembly GCF_036971445.1. Taxonomy (NCBI): domain Eukaryota; kingdom Metazoa; phylum Chordata; class Chondrichthyes; order Torpediniformes; family Narcinidae; genus Narcine; species Narcine bancroftii. The sequence continues at coordinate 103,371,626 of NC_091477.1, read as the reverse complement.
GGAAAAAGGCCCTTCAGTCCAACTTACCTATGCTGACCAAGTTGTTTACTGGATTGTCTATGCCTCTATAAAATCCCCCATCAATTCCTGATGTCTCCTCCACCTTGCCTTGTTTATTATCTTTTTATTTCACTTATAAACAACTCCCCTTCACTCTTGTTTGTAATTGTAATATTATAGTGGATCTGCAGGATGAAATTGTATGTGCAGAGATGGTGAATATTGCTGCCCAAGAATTCATCAAACAGGGTTGTGATTTTGGAAGGGTTGGGCGGGGGGAGGGGGGCTCTACAGGAATAGAAGTAGGTGTACATTCACTAATCGTATGTTAATGCAATTCATCCCAAAAATCAACACCAATTGAGGTCAGCTGAGATCTTGCCATCTATAAGGTAGCCTGTCTACTCTGCCAAAACTCCAGTGTCCTTCAGGCCTCAAAAATGCTCATTCAATAAAATGGGAGCTAGGGGCAGGGGGAGTTGGGAAGGGGCGTTGAGGGGGAGGGGGGAAGCAGTTAAACTCTCACAACTGAGGATTTGAACAATTAATGCTGATGGTCCGATGTTACCAACAAAATAAAAGGGAGAATGGACTATAAAGATTCTTGAGTTAGTTGGTCTTTGATGAAGGCTCTTTGAACAGAAATATTTGGTCTGTCATTTGCACAAATGTTGCCTGATCTGCTGATTATTTCCATAATGTTCCCATCTTTGTTTAGAGTAAAGAAGGTGAACTTCCTTGAAAGGGAACCTGATGGATATTCCCTTCCAAATATTCCACTGTTACTGAGACCAGCTTCAATTCCATATTTTTTTTTTAAATGATGATGTAAATACTTAATTCATATGCTCATTGCTTTCTTGCATTGAGTCCTTACATTCATGGAACTCGCCACTTATATTTCTCGATAATTTCTCAGTTCTGTGGTATTTCATTTGTTACCGATTCATTTTGCATTTAGATTGACGTAATTTTTCTTATTTATTTTGCAGTTAGATTCTTGCTTTATATTATTGTCAAAGATCTTGCTGATGTAGGTCAAAGGACAGAATGGGAATAAATCCAGTGCTGTAGCCAAACAAAGCTTATCTAAGACTGTAAGTATTAAATATATTGTCATCCGCATTTTCTCCTTGTAGATGTACTGGAGCATACCTAATGAACAACATAGCCACTGAATACACGCTTCCAATCAACTATAGCAAGGTCAGCATTTTCTCCTTGTAGATGTACTGGAGCATACCGAATGAACAACATAGCCACTGAATACACGCTTCCAATCAACTGTAGCAAGATCAGCATTTGAACAAAGGAAGAGGCATGATTAAAGTTAAAGATTTCCTCTAAAGCCACAATGCACAGTTGAACTCTGTATACTTCTGCACTTCAAATAGCTTTTAAACCTTTTTGGTTTAAAACCACATGATATTATTTTCAATAATATAACTGACTAATTTTTAACACACTTCGTAATTCCAAGCACATTGCTGCTACAGTGAAATAATTATATCATGTGAGTAGGTTATAAACTGCCCTTCTGTAAGAGAAAATATATTTACATGGAATACATTTTAGAGATATCAATAATACTTCTCACAACTCACTAATACGTTCAGTCTTTTCCTCTAATTAATATGAATTTCTCTCGTGTTAATATAAGTCACTCATTAACCTACTTGCACCTAAATCCAAGATATTGAGCCCACATAGTCCTACATGAAAGCACTGGTCACATAACATCTAAAAACTCAACCAATTAACAGAGAACTCGGTTGTCAAGAAGTGTGCAGCTACTATTTTAATCTTAAGTAGATAAGATGAAATCTCTAACAATCATGAGTTTAGAGACAAACAACTCTGTTCACATTCACTATTCAAAAAGAAAAAGAAGATTGCAATACTGTGGCACCAGTGGGCCTTTGAAGAGATGATTTTTAAGCTGAAATCTTCCATCTGAGCCGACAAAGGCATTAAGATGGTGAAAACCCAATGAATTTATTGACAAAATCAAAACAAACATTTTACAAGAATTTTTTGGTTGGAGTCAGCCAAATTAAGAAAAAACCTCAGATGAAGTAAGAGGCAATAGATCACGAGTGGAGGATGTGTGCTCGAAGGTGTGATCAGTGAAGACCTGCACTTACGAATAACTCTTCCAGTACAGTTACAACGTTGGTATCTGACCATCAATATGAAAAAATTGCTCAGGTATATACCATTATGCAACATCAATAGGACAAATCCAATAACCGCCCCGGCCCCCCACCCCCACTGATCAGTCTAAGTGATGGAAGCCATCTTAAACTGTATTATCAGGCAATACTTTATCATTAAAGTCTGGTTTGGATTTTGACTTCATCACAGCTAGCGTCCAAAAATGGACCAAAGAACTGAACTTCAGAAGGGAAGTGAGCATGGTGGATACCAAGAAAGTACTTGATTCAGTATGGCATTAAACTGAAGTCAAGGGGAAGTTGGAGCCATACCTTGCACAAGGGATGATGGTGGTTGTTGTCAGAGGTTACAACAGATATAGAGAGGATTCAGAATTGGAAGGAGAAGTGGCAGATGAATTTCAACCCAGAGAAGTGTAAAGTGATATCCTTTGGAAGATTGATGGTTAATGCCAGGATCCTTAACAGTATGGAAAAATAAAGTTCCAAGTCCATTGATTACTCAAGGTGGCTGTGCAAGTTGATAGGTTGGCTAAGAAGGCATTTGGTGTGCTGTTCATTATTCAAGGAATTGAGCTGTAAGATAAAACTCTGGTTAGACCACACTTGGGAGTATTGCATTCATTTCTGGTCACCTCATTCCAGGGAGGATGTTGATGCTTTAGAAAGGGTGCAATGGAGATTTACCAGCAAGCTGCCTGAATTGGAGCACATGTCTCATGTGGAAAGGTTGAGCGAGCTCAGGGTTTTCTCTTTGGAGCAATGAAGGATAAGAGATGCCTTACTAGAGATGTAGAAGATTATGAGAGGCATAGATCGGGTAGACAGTCAGTACTTTTTCCCCAGGGTGGCAATGACCAATACCAGAGGCCACCTGTTTAAGGCGAGTGGAGGAAAGTTTAGGGGCAATGTTGGAGATTTTTTCTTTTTAAAACACAGAGTGGTGGGTGCCTGGAATGCATTGCCAGGGGTGGTGGTAGATGCTGATACAAAAGGGATATTTAAAATGCTTTTAGGTAGGCACATGGATGCAAGAAAACTGGAGTGTCATGGGCTGTGAAAGAAGGAAAGGTTGATTGATGTGGAGTATGGCACAACATTGTGGGAATAAAGGCCCTCTACTGTACTGCACAGTTCTATGTTCCTAAGACATCTGTATTGCTATGTTTTTTTTTTACAAAATTATGGTTATTAAAACAGGCAGACATACTATGAGCCAAACTAAAATTCAGATGCAGAAACATTTTTATTATATTAATATCCTAGATTAAATTACAGAGAGTATGTCATTGAGTTCAGAAAATGCAGTGTATTTTAGTGAATGATAACGAACACATGAATGACAATACAAATTTTAAATTTGCAATTGTCCTGATCTTTTGTTAATTTTTTATTACCTGCTGGAGAGGTAGGTTAAGCATTCTCAGATCCAGTGAAGTCTGCTAAATTGATTTGAGTACTGTCTATTTTTTCAATTGAGCTCATCTGTAAATCTAAGCAATATCTGGCAGAATAGGGTAGATATTCATCCTCACTGTAATTTATAAGGATAAACCATCTGCTTCCTATTTGAGAACTCCCCTGATCTTCATTCTAATACATATAATAAAAATCGAAACAGTTGTGGTCTGCCTTGCCAATAACAACTATGAGAAAAGCAAAAGACTCCACATATTCTTTTTTAATTATTCCTTCCAAAGGGTTGGATAAGTCCTGAAGCTTTGTCAGTTTGAGAATGTTAAACAGTACCTACTTTTATCTCACAAAATGCATATTTGCAGAGGTGAACAGTAACAATGTTATTAAACTACACCAGTGTCTGACCAGACGAAAGTCCTCAATGAAATACAATATTTATTGTCTGTATCTCGCAACAGATACAAAGTGGATTAACATAAAAGCCACAGTGATGATGACTGGCCACACACTGTATTTTTTGCAGCCATCTGCACATAGTTCAAAGGTTTTCTGATCTGCTCCTTACAAGTACAAATTTTATCATGATGGATGGAATAAATTCTACTCATAAAAATGATGGAAGATAAATCTCTGACAGGAAACTAAATCTGGATCAAATTATTTGAGTGGATTCTCCACCATAAATTTTGGTGAATTCCTGTGACGATATTTTCCTTTGTGCATTGGAGTTCATTCATTAAACTAGGAACTGCTGTTTGTAAATTTGTCGTGTTCATACAACCATGTTGTAAATCTTGAACTTGCTGGCAGTTAAACATGTAATAGGTGGTAATTAAACTCAGAACTGCCAATACTTCCCTGCAAAATCCATCTCAGATGGTTTGTTGAATATATTTAGGTGTATGGCATAAAAGATAATGTAGTATAATACATTAAATGTTGGCTAATGACAAGATACAAAGGTTTGAATTAAGATACTATATGTGGATCAAGATTTGTAAATTGCTTAGTCCAGAATGTAGTTGAGACCAGTGAAATTAATGGTTTATAATCTGACCAGTGAAAATGGCAAATTGAAGCAAGCTTATTTAGCAATTTCAACTCTTAGCGAGTTAAAATTAGTTGTTTAAGTCATGTAATTACACAGACAGAAACGGGCCCTTTAGCCAACTACCAGAGACCCCATTTATACTAATCACCATTTTATTCTCATCACATTCCCAACTTTCCCCAGATTCTACTACTCACCTATACACTGGGAAAATTTACAGTAGGCCACCAACCCAACAATCAGTATGTCTTGGGGATGTGAGAGGAGCTGTTCATTGGGTGAACATAGGAACTCCACACAGACAACAGCAGAGGCCTGGATTGAATCCAGATACCTGAAGCTGTAAATCAGCACTTCTACTAATGTTAGGCTCTTGTAACATTCTTCAGTACAGATTTGCACTAGCATTTTTCCACTGTGAAGTGATAATATTGAGATGTCAAGGCAAATTGTTGGAAAAAACCCAAGTCAAACGTTACCCCTGAATCATCCCATGTGGTAGCTGGCTTTTCAATGCCATTTCTAACAATGGGGGAAAAGTAAACCAACTTTCATGAAAACAAAAATTATAACAAAAGACAAAACTGGTCAGCCATTTTGACTACAATTAAATGTGCAGCTGTTATTAGGTTGAAAAATTTATTCCAGTATAATCTGCTAAAATGATCTCCTGCATTTGAAGATTAAACTCACAATTATAATGATTCAAACCATTCCTTGAAGAAGGAAAGGAGGTTTTATGGCAATTTCTTAAGCACTCCCAAAATTAATAGAATTAAAATAAATAAGTTAACCAGAGGATTTACAATTCTGCTGTCTGCATTGGTATTGAATGTAGAGCAGGCCTAAAGTAATTCAGTTAAAATTTACAAAGTGTACACGTGATGTGTACATTATATACATACACACACACACACACACATATATATATATGTATATATATGTATACATATATATGTGTGTGTGTGTATATATATATATATATATATATATTTATATATATACACACACACACTCATTTCATTTCATTTCATCTTTTCTTACAAACATAGGAAGAGGCCATTTGTCCCATCATATAACCTACCCTCTCTCATTAATCTTCCCTAATCCTGCTGCCACCTGCCTGCACTGGGATTATTTACACTGAACCCATCAATTTATCTTTGGGATGGGTGGAAACTGGGAAAATCCTATGCAATCACTGAGAGCATGTGCAAACTCCACATAGACAGCAGTTGGGTGTCATGGACTAATCAAGGTTGCTGGTCCCATATGGCAGAAGTATGAACTGCAGCATCTTTATGCCATCCACACAGCTACTATTTTATGTAGTTAGCTGAAGAATTCCAGTCTAAACATGAAATGCATCCTCCATCATTTCGTCACAGCATTTCAATGTTATCACTCATTTCCCATGGGTAACTTCTAAGGGATTAGCACAGTGGTTCCAACCTTTTACTTTCCACTCACATACCATTTTAAGTAATTCCTAAGTGTTCTATGATTAGTAAGGGATTGCTTAAGGTGGTATGTGAGTGGGAAGGGAAGGTTGAGAATCACTGCTCTAGACCCAATTATTACTGAAATATTTTGCTTGAGAAAAATTGTCATTGGTCCATTTCCTTTAGAGTTATGAAACTGTGCACATAACAAATCAATTTGGAATGATTAAAACAGTGGTTTTTCAACCTTTTTCTTTCCACCCACATATCACCTTAAGCAATCCCTTATTAATCACAGAACACTTATGGCATAGGGAATACTTAAAGTGATATGTGAGTGGAAAATAAAGGTTGGGAACCACTTGATTAGCAGAATGAAACACTTGCAAAATGTATTACCTCTCTTTTGGCTGTTACTGGAGCTGGTGTTCTCTTGCTGCTTGTTTCGTTCTGAACTAGATGGATCACCTTTGTTGTCTTGGTGCTGTAAAGATGATTTCCTCATGTATCTGTGTAACAGATTTATGTAATTTACTGAAAGTTGACTATTCTAATTACAACAATTAGTTTAAGGTTGAATATTACAGTTCACTTTGTATCCTGTCGCACACTGGCCCTTTCATTCTGATATTTAGGAATCTTAAAGATACTGATGCTGAACTGATTCAGCCATTCACTAAAAGGCTACTTACGTGATGAGGAAGAGATTCTTGTAACAGCACCGATTAAACAGCACAAATAAAGAATACACTCACTCATTTCTTTCAGCTCAGCATGAAGTCGACTTTCTTTTTTAATTCACGAGACACAACACCACCCAGCTAAACTCCTCTGACCTTCTCATTGGCTCCCTGCCACACAGGTGATCCTGACACTCTTACCCTGAGCCATGCAAGGAGGAGAGTGATTGGAACTGTCTCATTATGTAACAGTATGGAGGGTAACCTATGAGCTCACTCTACCACTGTCGGACCCCAAGTCTCTATATGGTGGGTTACTGTATGTTTAACATCTGTGTGGCGATACGAGGGGGTTACTAGTTGAGAGAAACACTTGAGCAAGGGTCAGAAAGGCCAGGAGCCAGGTTGAAGGCTGACAACATTGGAGAGACAACAGATGCAACTCACTTGCATGTATGTGTGTATATATACACACACACTTGCATACTGCGGTCCACAACACAGCGATTTTTTAAATCCATCAACAAAGTAAAATATGACAAGAAATCCACTCCCAAATTAGAATTTGCCACATTTGCAATCATGAAAGTCCACTAAAAAGGTTTGTTGAGACCAAAATTCAATGTGAATGACCTTTGGATATCTTTGAATATAAGACAGCAGTTGCCTCTATTGGTCATTTCCTGACTGCCATTTGTAGAAGTCGCAAGGTGGCTGACAGGACCAGGCAGCAGCACCAAATCTCCGTTGCTTCCAACAAATATGCTGTCCGTCACCTCTACCAGATCCTCGATCACCACAATTCCAACCAGCCTGATGGAAGGAAATCGTTTGTCTGCCCAAAGCCTGGACCTGAATAGTTAGTGCTACCATTTGCTGTTCCAACTCAGTTATCTTCAATTGACATAAGGTGCTGGTGCTTCACAGGCACAGTAAGCAGTTGTTCCAGTTCCATTTGCTCTTGTTGACTAAGGGAATAAGCAAATCCTTCTATCTTCAATTCAGAAGTCATGGACATAACAAGGTTGGCGTGATCTCCCAAATGATTGAGGGTTGGCATTCAAATGACACTCACCAAATGCTCTTGAAACTGACGACTGAACCTCTGCTTCCAAAAATCACTTTTGACAGGATCTGTTTCAGTTGGCCTGTGCCACCTCTTCAGCATCTGTGATGGTTGTCTATCGCCTAAGCTGTCATCAGCTAGTAATTGGGAAATAAGAGTCTCCCTAGATAGTTGAGTATGCTGCACAGAATAGCCACCTTAAGCATATTGTATTCAGATCCACTGAGACATCCTCCACTTCACAAGCAATCTGTTCTGGAAGACGCTCCACAAATAAAAGGTACTTCATCTTCTGACATCATATTGAGGGCAGAGAAACATGCTTCAAGGATCATGAACCATGCTGGTACATTATTAATAAAAAGGGGGGGAATTCTTCAATTTTACCTCCTCAATTGCTCCTGTAAGGGGTTTCTCATCACTATCCATTTTAAATTAGAAGGTACTGTGAACTCACAAGGTCACCACTTGTAATGAATTTGATTTATCACAGCTTACAAAGAAAGAATACACTCACTCATTTCTTTCAGAACTCCATGAAGTCAACTTACTTTTTAATTCACTAGACACTAGACACAACATTGCATTATTCAACTCCCCAAACACCACCCAGCTAAACTCTTCTAACCTTTACATTGGCTTACTGCCACATGGGTGATCCTGATATTCTCTCTCTCCTCCCGATGAAGGAGCCATGACAACCTCCTCCAATCTGTTCCATTGTATTTGGTGCTGGTGATGTGGCAAGGCCAAGCATAGACTCGGTACCTATTTTGCAGAGCACTGTGCTCTGTCCGCAACGGCCATCTTGAGCTTCATCTCCATGTCATTTCAACTCCCCCTCCCACATCGACATGCTCGTCCTTTGCCTGCTCCACTGCCATGGGTGAGGCCAAATGCTCACAAAAATAGAACAATACCTCACATTCTGCTTTTGCAACCAATAACCCAATGACATGAACATTGAATATTCCAATTTCAAGTAACCTATATCCCTTTTACTCCTTCTTTATGCCCTGCTTCACGGCCTGGTGTTTGCCCATCACCAACATACCTATCTACCTGAGTCTCTTCTCCATTTCTATCCCTTCCCCCCCCCCTCCACTACCTCTGGTCATGGCTCCATTTGCCCATTATTTACCCCCCCCCAACATTCAGCTCCACCTAGCAGCTTCCATCTCACTTTGCCCCCTCACTTCTATATATTTATCTTCCAACTACAATCTTGGTCACTTAACATGAATACATTGAATTCTATGAAGAGGGAATGCCATTAGCTAACCAGAATAGAATCCTCATTTATAGCCTTAGAAATTGTAATGTTGCAGAATTTCATCCCCATCCCCATATCATACACTGTGGTTGACAAATTTGATATTGCACATGCCTTTTGATCTTTAGTGACCATATACCTGATGTGCAGAGGCCTCAAAAGATATGGGGAGAAGGCAGGTAGGTGGAGTTAGGTCATAAATTAGATCAGCCATGATCGTATTGAATGGCGGAGCAGGCTTGATGGGCCCTTTTTGGCCTACTCTTATTCCTACTTCCTATGCTCCTATGTAAACCATTCTTTGCAAATCTCAACCATCTGAGATCAAGCAATTATCCGGTTTTATTTTTTTTTTCTAAACTAATCAATTATTACATTAATTAATCTCAGGGAGGACATTCATTATATCCAGAGAGGTGAATAGGTAAGCACTGTTTAAGTTTGTCAATCACTTACTTATCCTTTAGCACTGAGAACGCATTTTAGATTTTCTTACAGATTTTAGCTCCAAATGTTTATTCTATTCATCTCAACTAGGTAAAGTTTGTAGATGCCAAATAAAGGCCAGTGCACCTTCAAGTAATTTTAGTACAAAAAAAATGACAGGGTACAAGTTAGCAACAGACTCAGATTCTTGCATACAATTGGTTGCAAGTGAGTGATAACCTGATGTCAGGCTGTTCATCTTCATCAAGTAAACAGATGGATATTTGGTTGTAAAGACACAAAGAGAAAAATCTCAGAATCAACATGGTTTTCTGAATCTAGTGCTTTCCACAAATTTGCTAAAGATCTTTAAGTATGTAAAAACCAAACAAATATTTAGGTTTCTGGAAATCATTCAATAAGGTGCAACATTTAAATTTACTGAATATCATAAGAATGTATGATGTCTAGAGTGACATATTGGCTTAGATTTGTAATTAGCCAACCAAATGAAAACGCAGAATCAGGAATAATGATTCAACAGATTGGCAGCTGTTAATTTAATTTTAATTTAATTTAGACATCCATCACGGAAACAGGCCCTTCCGGTCCACAAGCCCATGCGAACCAAATATCCTAATCAACCTATAAACCCCATACATTTTTGGAACATGGGAGGAAACTGGAGGAAGAAACCCACCCAGACAAGGAAGGAGCAGGAAACCCACGCAGACAAGGAAGAATGTGCAAACTCCTTAAGACAACGCCAGAATCTAACCTGAGTTGCAGGCACTGTAATAGCGTTGTGCTAACTGTTATGCAGGAGTTCTATGACTCAATTTACTGACACAAAGATGGATGGGTTAACAACCTCTGAGGAAAACCCAAAATTCTGCAATCAGTTGCTGCCAGACTTTACAGGCATTGCAACATTTAGTGCTGTTTCAACCCCTGAGGACACATAAACTTAACAGCAATAGATATTCACCAAGACAAATGGTTACTTAAACAAAAGTTGCTTTTAATTATCCTTAAACATGAAAACAGAATCACACTTTAACTTATCACTATCTAATCTAACTTAACCCCCTTCTAATTCTAAGCACACGTGTATGTAGTGTAAGTTTAGAAAAGTTCTTCGATTCACAGTCCAATCTCACTTCTCATACCTCCAAGTTTACTGGTTGCAGGCAATTCTTATACTGTGCACAGAATTTAACATTTATGAAGTTCACCAGGCTTTGGTACTTGAAAGGTAAATGGCTACTGCTCAGGAAGATTCTTGTCAGTTTTCAGAGAGATTTGTTGTTTGCTGGACACCCACAACTGATTCCTTGTAATCAGCCACTTCAGTGTCTTCCCAAAGAAACTTTCCCCATCCGGGTTTTCCAGATGATAATGTCTTTCTTTCAGGTCACCACAGAGTTCCTTTTTGTTTCTCTTATTTAGTGAAACATTAGGTAGCCAAGTCCTCTCCTCTTGCATGAACCATAAGGGCTTTGACCAGGCTGAACTAAGCACTCACTACCCGTCTTCCAAATGGGGTTTTCCACATGCTTTCCAGCTTGTCCTGTTCCAGTCCCAGCTGCTGCTGCTGACAGTAACACTGTAGAACTGAATATTTTCTCTCTCTGAGAAAAAGCCTGTCTTTCTCTCTCTGCTTGCAAAACCACATTACCCTCTTAGAACAGCAAGTTCTACTCCAGACAGCCTGTGGCTCCGACATGTTCTTTATCTGTGCCTTTTTGTAAACAACAATCCATTAGTGAAGTCTCTTGGACACTCTCCAAACCTTTTGCAAAGGCTCTTGGCACCAGACTGTCTAGCATGAGCAGAGCTCCAGTATTTTAAATAAGATCTGTTTTAAAGTGTTCGTATATGACATATCTATAATCTGTCACAGTACACAAGGAGATTGATACCTGTTGGGTGTGGTCAGTGGAGCTTGAAAAACATGTTCCTGTATCCTCTGGTTTAGCTGGCTTGCTTCTGCCATAAAAGTTAGAGAAAGAAATGTCATTATACATCTACAGTAAAACTTCTTATATCCAGCATCTACAGGGATTAGTAGATAAGTGAATTTTCTAGTTGCTTGAGACTTATTCTTACAATGTCTAACTAATGCAGCTGCATTAAGAATAAACAGTTTAAAGACAAAAATACTATACACTGAACAAACTTCACTTGCATGAATATATAAACCTTAAAGCATTTTACTAATTTTCAGTCACATTCTTTGAAAACATTTAACTGTCACTTCATCTCCAGATTCCTCCCCCTCCACGGAGCCATCCAAAAGACGAACCATGACATTATAGATAATTAACTCCCCCTCTTCCAAATTTACAGATAAAGCCTCTGACTGGAGCGACTCTCACTAAACAGGTATAAGGAGACACTTTAAGAGAGTCATCCCAAAGGCAAGTGGCATCAACCAGGTCTTCATCCTGGGAACACCAGTGCTGTTTCATACATCTTTATTGAAACAGCTGCTACAAGCAAAGCAAGACCAAGGCATTCTGCTGGCTGAATATTTGCTCTCATCTTCACCAAATATTTATGTGCTACTTCAAGAACATTTACTTCTACTATTTAAAATTTTTGTATTTTTGCCTATTATTTTATTCTTATTTATTTTAATTTTAAGGATTTATTTTCCTTGATTTTTTTGCCAGTTGTTTGAGGCTGCCAGTTGCTTGAATTCGGGATGCCAGAGGTTTCACTACATTGTGCTTTTATACATATGTTCTTGACATCTTTTAGTTATCCATCTTTAGTGCAGATTTTTCTATTCTTGCATCCAATAACAATAGACCACTGGATGTAGAATATTACAGAATTGGGCAGGTTGCCTACCTTCATAAGGAAGGGACCTGATTTTCTGCTTTCTAGTTGCAATAACTGAGCATGCTTTGCGAGGGGTGTTCACATCCTCTTCCTTTGCATTTCTGCTATCATCAGGATCATTTATGATCTCAGATACATAAAAATTAAACTAATTGCAGACAGTTTATTTAAATTGTGTCAGTACAACTGAATTACATCAACACCGCAGTCTCAAATGTAAAGTCTTTTGTTCATAGTCACTTGACATATGTTGACATAGGAACAATTGCGCTCATTTTAAGTCTGATGATGAATAATAGAGAAAAGTTTGAAGCAATATCTGATGTTATAAAGGGAACTAGAGATTGCACATTTCTAGTGGACATCAAAAGCTGGGTTTCACTATTACATACCTCTGTAGGCTTGCAACTGTCCTGTCAGCACTTTCCGGATTTCTGAAACCCACAGATTCTTCAGTTCTATAGACGATGCCTGCAATCAGGTTTTCAGTTCAAGTTAGAGGTAAAGTCCAACCTTAACAAAGAACAAATGGCTTGAAAATTATTCACAGAATGTTCTATCTGAGTTACACCATTTTATTGTGCATCTCTTGCACAATCATTTGGGGACCACTCACCTCCCTGCTAACACCCTACACCAGTCATTTATACACATTTCTACACAAGTCAGAGTCTCACAAGACAGAAGCAAGTCCTCAGGCCCATATCAGTATTCAAAAACAAGCCCTCTTGCATTAGTCCCAGTTGCCCACATTAGGCCTAAACCCCTCAAATCTCCTCTATTTTTCACCTGGCCAACCAAATTTTGATTGATTCCATCTCTCAGAATCCTCTCCATCTGTTTCCTTACCACAGATGGCAGACTAACAGGTCTGTAGTTATCTAGATGAGCCTTAAAAAACAGCACCACATTTGCCATTTTCCTCTGGGACTTCTCCCGTCCTCATCAGTGAGTTAAAAATGTCTGCCAAGGTCCCATTAATATCCTTCCTACCTTTCCACAATGTTGTGGGATGCAACTGGTCTGGACCAGAGATTTATCTACTAGCACCCAACTAAGGTTACTGCTAACATCTCTTCACTCTGATGTTGACATGGTCTAGGATGGTTATCTTTAGTTACCTCCTTCACATCCCCTACTTATATATTGACAAAATATTAATTTAAGGTCTTCCCCATCTCCTCTGACTCTGCACAGTGACACCCCCCCCCACCCCCCCGTGATTCTTAAAGGGGCTCATTCTTTCCCTTGTGACCCTATTGTCCTTAATATACTTATAAAATCTTTTTAGATTTTCCCTTTCACTGACTGCCAAAGCCATCTCAAAACATCTTTTAATCCTCTTTGTTTTCCTCTTCACTATGGTCCTACATTCCCTTATATTCTCAAGGAATTCCCTCAAATCTGACTGCCTGTATCTGATGTACAAGTCCTTTTACTTTCTGATCTATGCCTCTGTATCTCTTGTCAACCCTAACTTGGCAATCGTGCTTTTACTCGTTAAAATTTGCACCCAGCCAGCTATTAATTCCAGCTTAATTATGATAAAATTGGCTTTTCCCCAATTTAGGATCCTAAAGTAGGGGGGGGGGGGGTGGCAATGGTGTTGAACCGGTGGGGGAGGGGGGAGATGGAGTAGCATCAGACCAGGGGGTGGGGGAAGGTGCCATTTTTGAAAAATGTGCTCAGGGGGAGCTATCATTCCCCTTGCATGCCCCTCCCCCCCCCTCCAGCTACGCCACTGCCTGTAGTGATGGTAACCCAGAGCATTTAGCTGCCAGTCCTGGTCCTCTTTCAACCACATCTCTGTATTGGTTGCAATATCCCACTATTCAGTACCTATCCACACCCAAATATGCCTACTTTCCCCATCAGGCTTCTTTCATGAGAATAAACACAACATTTACCAGTCTTTCCTCGATGCTTGTCTATCATCATCCTGTTCTGCTTCAACGCACCTCCTTTGCCTTTCTCACTATCCTTAACCTTTTTACTCCCTCTCTCTTGTTCTTGGATCCTGCCAGACTAGGTTAAAACCTCCTGAGTGAATCCAGCAAATCTTCCCACTAGAATATTGGTCCCTCTCTGATTCAGGTGTAACCTATCCCACTTGTACAGGCCACCTCTGAGCCAGAAAATAATCCAATGGTTGATAAATCTCGCTCCTTTTCTCACTGCTCAGGCACTCAATATTCCTAGTTTCACTGGCACTCAGATTACAACCTATTTGCTAACCATCATCCTAACTTCCTGCATTCATTTTGCAGGACCCCTCCCTAATCACTACAATCATTGGTATCAACTTGTGCCTTGACTTCTGACTTGCTCGCCCTTCTTTATAAGAATGCTGTGGACTTGATCTGAGCTTTCACTGACCTGGGCACCAGGGAGACAACATACCATCAGGGAGTCTTAATCTTGATTACACAATCTCCTTTCAGTCTCTCTCCATTGAGCCCCCTATCACTAACACTCTCCTTTTCTCTCCCTTCAATTTTCAGCCTCACAGCCAGACTCAGTGGCAGAGACACGGCTTCTACAACTTCTTCCTGTTAGTCGTTCCCACCAACAGTATCCAAAAGAGGTGTATTTGTTACTGAGGGAGATGACTGCAGGTGGTTCCCTTTGGCTTTCCAGGTGGTCACCCAACTATTCCCTGTCTCTCTGATATCCTCAACATCCTGAACGTTCTGCTATACGATCAGGTGCAACCCCTAGTCAGTCAGGAGGTGTGGCTGCATTTAAGGACGGACATAAACAAACATAAGAATTACAACCTGTTAATAAGTTCATGGCTGATCTGGCAATGGACTCGACTCCTACCTCCCTTTTTTCACTAATCCTTAATTCACCTACTAGCAAAAATCTATCTAAATCTTGCCTTAAATATATTTAATGAGACAGCTGCTACTGCTTCATTAAGCAAATATAGATTCACTACTCTCTGGGAAAAGCAGTTCCTCCTCATCTACTCCCCCCAAATTTTGAGACTCAGCCCCTTACTCTTATCTCACCTACAAATGAAACAACATTTTTGCCTCTATCTTATCTGTCCCTTTCTATTAGCATGGTTAGTGTTGTGCCAGTGACCTGAGTTTGAATCTGCTGCTGTCTTTAAGGAGCTCCCATTTTCTCCCTGTGACTGCATGGGTTTCCTCCCATGTTCCATGGATGTGTGGGGTTGGTAAGTTTATTGATCACATGAGTGTAATCGGGCAGCATGGGGTCATGGGCTTGAAAGGCCTGCTACCATGCTCCTTTGCTAAAAATATATAAGAAAATGGTTAAAAAAATCCCCTCTCATTCTTTACTGACTTTCCACAGGATTTTCAACAGTCATCATTAGGGATATTTGAAGATTCCCTGACTTTCCATATTCTTCAGGAGGAGGATTAGACAACCCTAACTGCCACCTTGTCTAAACTAACCAATGAAAAGTGGCAACAGGGTTCACATGGTGATTAGCACCAATGACCTGGATTCGAATTCAGCACTGACTGTTAGGAGCATGTACATTCTCCCTGTAATGGAACTGTGTTAATATAAATATTTAGGTTAATGTTACCTTTATCTTACCTATTGTAGTCCTGTAGCCTCTGCTAAATGAAACCTCTCAAGCCAAAGCCCCAAGATGCCACTCTTACACTGGCCACTCTCACACTGGCCTAACCTTTTCTTCTTGTTATTGGTGGCTGTTAATGAGCTAGTGAGCTAAATAACAAGACCTGCCCTTTAAACTGCTCCCATACTTTCTCCAGAGGCTGGGGACTGAAACTCTTCACAATGGGACTTGTCATTTTAACTGCATTCTCTCTGACTGCAAAGCAATGCTGGCACTCACCCTAATATGGTCATGACAAAATTCCCGACCTTCACATCTTAACAGCAGAGTCCCAGCATCTCCCAAATGATGAACAAATATTATAAGATTTCAATTTTATTCAAAGAAGAAATTACTCAAAGGGTCAAGGAATATTAAAATCCTAGAATAGTTTATTTAAAAGCAATCTACAGCAACTTGTAGCTATCCTCACTGTCTCTCGTTTTTGGTTTAGTCTTTATCAAGGCCTGTTCCCTTCCCCGTCACCTTGTAGGATCAAGATGTGAAAGTTAAGATCGCTGTCTCCAGCTGAGACCAGCATCCTGACACAGTGTTTCAACCTGAAACAGTGACAATTCCTTTTATCCCACAGATGCTGTTTGACCGGCTGAGTTCTTCTACCAGTTTGTTTTGCGCTCCAGTCTCCAGTATTTGCAGTCTCTTGTGTCTCTTTAAGACACCTCATACTAGCATTGTCAGTTTGTAGCCTGGTATCTACTGACAGAAAACCAGACTTCTAGTGGGCAATGTTTCTTGCAAACCCTTATTAATTAATCTTTTTACACACTAATGTGATGTTTACAATTGGATAAGCTGAAATGAGCCACAGCAAATTTGTGAAATTTGTGATATGTTTTTAAAAATAAACCTGGTTTTCTGAGAATGCAAGACATATCATCCAGCAATTGTTTAAACATGCACATCACAGGGATCTACGCACCTCATTACAATTTTAAATGAAGCCAAGAAAACATGTTGTAACTTTTCTGCCTTGATAAACCACTCAGAGCCAGAAAGGTGAACCATGATAGGGTTAGAGAGTCATGCAGCAATACAGTGCAGAGACAGGTCCTTTTGTCCATACGTGCCTGCACTTGGCAACATCCCTCTAACCCAGGGTGGCCATATATAGAAAAATATGAGGAGACATAGGCCAAACAATTAAGCCCAGCAGTTTTCATCCACCATCAGTTCCTTTAACAGGTCATTTAAAGCTTTAAGGGAAGAGGTCCTGGAGGTTGGACCCTGCAGGGGAGCACTGAGGCTTTGCTCCCGGCTCTCTGTCCACACCAGCGGCACCTTTGGCAGTGCAGCTATTTTACTTTTCTTCTAATGGGTCACTTAAAATTGGGCAACAGATCACAGTTGGCCCAGGGGCTGTAGTTTGGCTACATCTGCCCTATCCATGCATCTGTACAAATGGTGTAATCGTGTGTCTCACACCACTTCTTCTGGAAGCTCGTTCCAGGGACAAACCGCCCTCATGTCTGAAAAAGTTACTCTTCAACTCCCCTTTTATTTTTTTCCCCTCACGCCTTAAAACTAACTCTTTTATTTCCCTTACCTGGGAAAAGGACTGTGAGTATTCACCTTATCTTTGTCCCTCATGATTCTATATCATGGCTTGGTTTTGCGAATGAAGATTTAGGAAGGGGGCTATTCACGTCTGCTGCAGACTGATGAGGCCAAAGTGGGACAGTCACGCCCGGCCGCAGTGGAAAATTCTGTTCTGTGTTGAGTCACAGTTCTTCCTCCATCTACTTATGTCCTCAAGGCCAGCTCTATGTGCGTTCTCGAAGGAGGAGACAGACTGGTGAATGGTGTGTCACCAGGCCATGCAATTGGAGGCTAGAGCAGACCACTGGCAATGGTCAATGTGACAGATGCCAAGGGATTTCTTCAGAGAGTCCTTATACCTCTTTTTTGAGCCCCTCTGTCACGGTGGCCAGTGAAGAGTTTGCCATGCAGCACAATCTTGGGCAGGTGATGATCCTCCATCCTGGAGAATGGTCTGCCCATGTAGCTGCATCTTCAATAGCATGGTCTCGATGCTGGTAACCACCGCCTGTTCGAGGATTTCAATGATGGAGACAAAGTCACTCCAGTGGATGTTGAGGATGGTGCAGAGGCAGCGCTGGTTGAAGTGCTCAAGAAGTTGTAGGTGGTGACGGTTGGTAGGTAGTGATTCTGTATACCTCTATATGATCTATGCTCCAGAGAAAAAAGTTCTCGACTATTCTGACTCCTTAAAACTGGAGCCTTCCAGTCCAGGTAACATTTTCCAGTTAAATAACATAATTTCTAATGACAAGGTGAGCAATATCCCAAATAGGCCTTACCAACATCTACTGTGGCTGTTACATGACATCCCAACTGCTGTACTCAGTGCTCTGACCAATGAAGGCAAACGTGCTAATACTCTGTCTACCTGTGTCATTACTTTCAGGGAATGATGTATCTGTTTCCCCAAGTTTCTCTGTTCTACTCCTCAGGAGCCTGCCATTTATTATGGAGGTACTGCCCTGTTTCAACTTACCAAAATTTAGCAGCTCACATATTTCTGATTTAAAAACTCCATCTGCCATTGCTTTATCAAGTTTATCCCAGATAAACCCTCATTGTCCACAGTATCACCAATTTTAGTATAATCTTCAACATTATCAACTATTTCACCTATATTCTCATCAAGATCATTAATATAAATGATGAACAACAGTGGTCCCAGCAACAGTCTGAAAACAACCCACCATTACAATCCTCTATCTTCAACTGTCAAGCCAATATTGATTCCAATTAACCAAGTCCTTGGGATCCTGTGTGATCTAACCTTCTGAACCAGGCTACCAAGAGGAACCTGGTTAAAGGCCTTGCTAAAGTCCATTTAGACAGCATTTATTGCCTTTGGCACCTCTTCAAAAGCACACACAAAGCCATGTGGACTACCCCTAATTAGTGCTTGCTTTTTCAAATGCATATACACCTTATCTTTCAGAATCACCTCCAATAACTTACCCACCACTGATGTTAGGCTCCCCAATCTATAGTTTCCAGGCTTCTCCTTGAAGCCTTTCATAAATAAAGGCACACTACATTTGCCACCCTCCCGCCTTCTGGCAGAAAATTTGTGGCTAACAAAAAAAATCTCTGCCAGTGCTCCCTCAGTGTCTTCCCTCACCTCCCACAATGAATGGGATCTGTGGACTTATCTACCTTCATGTATTTCACAACCTCCAGCACCTTCTCTTCTGTCATAAGAAATCCTTTAAGATAGCACTATTAACTTCTCTGAGTTCTACAGCATCTATCACTTCCTCCATGGCAAACAGAGATAAGAAATACTCATTTATGACCACATCTAAATGTGGCACTACACACAGACAATCTTGCTGATTTTTAAGGGGCCTTGTACTTTCCCCTCTTACTCTTTTATCCTGAATAAATTTGTAGAATCTCTTTGGATTCTCCATTGCCTTATCTGCCAGAGCTCTCTCACGTCCCCTTTTTGCCTCGAATTCCCTCTTAAGTATACATCTTAAGTATCAAGTGAATCCTCACTTGATCTCAGCTGCTACACCTGACATATACCTCCTTTTTCTTGACCAGAGCCTCAATATCTCCTGTCCTCCCAGGATCATTAATCCTGCCAGCCTTGCCCTTCACTCTATCAGGACCACATTGTTTCCAAACTCATCCTATCTCTCTTTTACAAGCCTCCCATTTGCCTGGCGTCCCTTTACCTGTAAATGCCTCTCCAATCAATCTTTGCATTCCTGTCTAATTCCATAAAAATGAGCTTTGCCCCAATTTTAGACTTTAACTTATGGATCACTCCTGTCTTTTCTGTCCTGTGATATTTGAAAGAATTGTCTTATGGTGACATAGGACGAGTGTTCTTCCAACATTAGGCCTCTCTTCCCTCTTAACATGCATGCCACCCAATCACACAGAGGGTTGAGGGCTGCTACTTCAGACGATTGGCAGCAGCCTCTCTGCGCCTCAAGATCCCACTTCCATTGCCTTCCTGGTCAGTTTAAGCAGAGGCGGGTAGGATACACTTGGAAAATGTTTTGGAACATTTCCAGGGTTTAAAAAGCAAAGGACAGTATAATGTCTCATCCATCTCAACCCCCAACATAAATTCTCTTTTGGTATTGATTGAATTTAGCATGAAAGTTATTCCTTAACTCTAAACAATACAACTTCAAAGAAAATACAAATGTTAATTGTGCTCATTATTACCTGAATAATATATACTTCTTCCCTGCCATTGTACCAGATCTCAAATTTCTTAATGTCACCTTTTACATTTTCTGTGATACCAACAGCACTCATCTGAAAGCACAGCATGAACATTGTTAGTTTCAGGGCTGATCGAGATCATCAGAACCTGGCTGAATTACACTTTTTTTTACATTTGTAATAACTTCAAGGCATAAAATATTTTTGTTAATATTGTTCTTTCACTCCAACATCAATTATACTGGTATGGGATCAGATGAAAGGATCTAGTTAGTATAGAGTGCTATATTATTGTTGAGAAAAGTATGGATTCCCTTTCTAAGCCTAGTAAGCAGAAGACTTGTGAATTAGACAGGAAAATACTAAGGTCAAATGTATGCCTTGAGCTTCCAGAATCCCTGCCATAGTAAACTTTGGTGTTCGGTGTCAGGAAGAAAAATGTCAGAAGAGGAGACTTTGATGCTTGAAATGTCCTCAATCTCAGGTTGGGATCTGACAACAGTCCAATAATACAAGTGAAAGAAAATGCCATGGGCATAGATAGCAAGAAGATTGGGCTAAGGAATTCACATAATTAGACTGATAGCAGAAGGATAAATGTAGCAGTCATTTTACTCAGACTCTAATGCCATTGTCTACCTTCAACGAATGTTTAAAGCTGTATGAGGGTGACTTCTCATGCCCATCTGCATTTTCCTCTCTTTTCTTGCAGAACAACAGTAATTTTGTGTAGAGGAATAAATGCCTTTGCATTGGTTTGAACCGTGCCAAGTCCTTGACCTTGCTATGACCCTTCTTGTGATCTGTCCACACGTTAAAGGATCCTTGCATCAAGAGTTTTCCAAGATCATTTAAGTTTCCCTGTAAAAATAACATATTTCCAAAGCAGAAGCAATATTAATATACCAATCAGCATTACATAATAACAAGATACATTACAAGATAACATTAACATAAATCACTGCGCTGCTTTTGCATAAAATTACCAAACGCTAACTTCTGACTGGAGTGGTGAATGGTCAGAATCTTTGCAGACTAAGCATTTTTCTTGTCCAGTGGTTTTCAACCTTTTTCTTTCCACTCACATACCACTTTAAGTAATCCCTATGCCATCAGTGCTCTGTGATTAGTACAGGGATTGCTTAAGATGGTATGTAGATGGAAAGAAAAAGGTTGAAAACTATTGTTTTTATTGTTATGTGCATGGTTTCATAACTCCAAAGGAAATGGGCCAATAACAATTTTTTGGAAGTAAAATATTTCAGTAACAATTGGGTCGAGAGCAGTGATTCTCAACCTTCCCTTCCCACTCACATACCACCTTAAGCAATCCCAACTAATCACAGAGCACCGATGGGATAGGGATTGCTTAAAGTGGTATGTGAGTGGGAAAACAAAGGTTGAGAACCACTGGACTAGTTAATAGAAAGGATTTAGTATGAAATTGACCAGGTTTACTGGTATAGGTGAGCTTGAGAACGACCGGTAGGTAGGTTTAACCTCAAATTTTCAATTATTCAGAAATGTTGATCAATATTCCAATGATAAAATTGCAGCATTATCATTAAATAATTATTTGGGGGGAGAATAATTAATGTTAAAATAGCTGGAAATAGTAGGTGGTTCCTGCTTGGAATGGACTGGAAGGGTAGGTAAAGGGGAAGATTCAATGGCAGTTTTCAAAAGGAGCTAGATAATTTCCACAAAGATGGAATTTGCAAAGCCAGGTAGCACGGTTAGTGTAAGAATTAGCGTAATGCTATTACAGTGCCAGTGACCCAGGTTCATATCCAATGCTCTCTGTCAGGAGTTTGCATGTTCCCCTGCTGGGTTTCCCCCGGATGCTCCAGTTTCCTCCCACCATTCAAAATGTACAAGGTTGTTGGTTAATTGGGGTATTGGAGCCCATTAGCACATGCTAATGGGCTGTACGTCTCAATTAAAATTAAAAGGAGTATGGAGGAGTAGCACTAGCTAGGTTGCGGTTGAATAGAGCTGTTTGATACACAAAGAGACAAGTGACTCTCTCCACCCTGATCCATTTTTTGATTCTGTGATGTCATGCTGATGACTTGAATTATCCAATAATTTTCATTAAATAATGTAAATATCAATAGCTGGAAGCTCAGAACTCACATATATGAATAATCAGATATTTATAATAGCTCGTTTTAGAAATCTACAGAAAATGCTAACATGTTGCATGTTTATAATAAATTATATTATTTAATCAACAATATTTGTTATTTGATTTTAAATAGCAGTGATCAGTCAAAAACACAGTATCCACAAGCATTCTATCAATATACATGATTGCTGAAAATGTTGAGAACTGAAAAAGACTGGACATTATTTACTCTTACCTCAAACCCTGTAATAGCAATCTGATGCATTGAGTCATTCACTGATTTAATTATACTAATCATGGTCTCCAGTGCTTCCTCCAGTTCAGCAGTGCCTTCTGAATTCTTACTGCACTTCAGCATTTCCTGGAAAATGAATCATTTAGTCTTAATGGACAGTCATAACTGAGTGCATCACGTGCATGGATCCTGCTCTCCATTCTTGTCTGTTCTTCCTCTTCAGTCTCATCTTTTTGAACTGTTCCGTATCTCTGCGTTCCCTTCATATTCAGAAATCTATAAATCTCTAGGCTAGAAAATTCCAAAGATTCAGTACCCTCAATGGGAAGATGTTTCTACATATCTCAATCACAATAGCCTTTATTCTGAGACAGTAGCTGCTTTCAAACTTGCATCCCATTAAATCAGACGTTCAGTGTCCTGGGATAGGAATAGGGTTTTTCACACTTGACCGCTCCTAACTGGGACACTGAAAGCTTTCACATTTGCAAGGAGCCATTCCTGGGGTTAGGATTGTTCTACCTTCTACTGGTGACATCATGACACATCGAGTGATGGTGGACCTGGCCTAAATCTTGATCAATGTACTATGATCTTACATTTGAACAAAATTAATCATGCCTAATTATAACATTATTAAGCTTTATGTACAGCACAGGATGAGCCCTTCAGCCCCTGTTGTTGATGTGCTGACCTATATAAACCTTTATAAGGGACTATGGAAAAGTACTAGCAGTAAATAGCAATAGCGGACAATTTTTAAACAGCGTGGGAAAGTTGACAGCGCTATCATGCACAATTTATAAAGACTGTGGGAAAGGTGGTAGTACTATTGCACACATTATAGGAATACTGTGGGAAAAAAATGATGGCGGACCTGCCCTCCCAGAATTCCATGCAGCAGAGAAAGGACTGTATGCATAGCTGCATGCATGGAGCATTCATGGAGGGGTTTCTCTGTCGTGCGTCATTCTGGGAAGTCAGATCCACCATCGCTTTTTTCCCATGGTCTTTATAAGTTGCGCGCTATAGTGCTACCAAATTTCCCGTGTTGTTTAAAAATTGTCCGCTATTGCTATTTATTACTATTTCCTCTCTCTCTCCTGCTGCAACTTTCCCACAGCAATGTTTATACCTTCATTTTAATCTTTTCTTCCTTCACGTTCCTGCACTCATGCAAAAACTTGCATCATTTCAATCCCACAATGCCATCTCCCATTCTACATTTGCCTGATTGCAATGCTGGTGTCTACAGACGCCAGGGATTATACTAGGGCTCAAGGCCATCAATCCTTGGCGTGAGATGAAGTCATCTGATGCCGGCGTTGAGACAATTTTCCTTTTACACTAGAGACTTTAAAGGCCTATTGGCCATTAACTTCTGGGACCACTTGCAAGTGTGAAAGGGGCTAGTGACTCTTGGTTCTGGACTTCTCAGCTAGGCAGCATCCATGTTTGTTATATCTTATTACAATTTGAAAGAAATTGCTAAAATGGTTGCAAATGAGTTAAGGAAATTAAAAAGATGGCTTTGGAGGAAGTATAAAATAATTTAATGAATATTTGCTTATTTCATTTTGTCTCCCTTTCCTCTCATTTTAAAAATTGTTTTCTGTTTTTCCACTGAGTCGTGAATATTACTAGCAATTTTTGTTTTATTTCAGACCAGCATCTGCTGAATTTTGATTAAAGATACCAGTAAGGGATTACTGCAGCTGAGGGGCCAGTGCATGCAGTGGGCTGCTGGAGATTTGAGGCGAGGAGCTCGTGGAAGCTGAGGGGTGCTGGACACTGCTATCGGGATACTCAAGCAGGGCTGTGGACTGTTGGAGACTGGCTCGAACTGGCAGGAGGGCTACCAGGATTCGGAACCGGGCTGCGAGGAGATGCCGAGGGCGCTGAAGGGTTCCTGACCGTGTTGAAGGTTCGGATCTGGAGTTCAGGTTGTCAATGGGTTGGACTGGACTCTGTGGCTACGGGGGCTGCGGAAGCGCTGGAGGTGAATCTACAGACGCTCAGTGACCCTAGGGGTGACTCTCATTTGTTTCTCTCTCTCTGACTGTAAGTCTAACTGTAAGAAATGTAAGAAGTGCTTAGGCAATTCCTACCAGTGGCGAATCTGTCTGCCTTGCAGCAGGCAGAAAGAAATTTCATGTAATTTGATACTGTTTTATTAATATGATAATTAATTGAATCTTGAGATAAACATAAAGAAGGGAGTAATAGTAGGTTAATAGGATTAGGTGAGGAGATTGTAGAAAGAGATTTGAGCTAAAGAGTATTTAATGCCCTGATGTCAGCTTGATTAATTTGATGTTACCAATATGTAGTCTTAGTTAATATAGCGTTACACAAAAGTCTGCAGATGCTGAGATTGTAGTTAGATCACAAAAATGCTGGAGGAACTCAACAGGTTTCACAGTGTCCATAGGAGGTAATTATACTGTATATAACCAATGGTTCAGATCTGAGGCCTTGTTTGAGGTATGAAGAAGGGCTCAGGCCTGAAATGTTGGTGAAGTATCTTTACCCCTTATGGAACCAGTGGGACCTGCTGAGTTCCTCGAGCATTTGTTTTATATTTTTACCTTGGCCTTTGGTGTAAACTTTGGTGGGGTGCTGTATGGTAAATCTTTATATCTACTATATATGCAGAAGAAAGTCAAAATATTTACATTTATTTTCATTGTTGTTTCATTAGTACAGAAGTTATGTACATTTCAAACTAAATTAAAAACATGGATACCATCTGCAATGGCATATAATTTTTATGGTCTTTTTAATGTTTCCACTTGTCAAAAAACCTGTTTACCTTTAAGAGAAGTTGATACTTTGTAATCCGCTGAACAGGTTTTAAAAGGTAGGCATCCAGTGAAAGTTTATGGTCCAGTTTTTGCTGGCACTCCTGGAAAAATAATGCACAATAATTAAAGTTTTCACACTTAGCAACCATGAAGGGTGTTCTGTTGTAATTGAAATGCTCATGGTTATCTTTAATTCATATGAACGAACATGGCAACTACAAATCTATATGCAATGGTGGCCAGAATAAGAATCAGTGTACCTTCTGAGTGAAAAGAGGAGTAGAATGAAAGCCACAGAACAAATAATGAAGACAACAGGTAGTCTGGCAGTCAGTTTTAAGGAGATAGGTGCAATTGGTAAAAGGGCATCTGTAATTAATTTTGTCTTTTGGGGTGATCTAGAATGAGTGAGCAGGATTTTACTAAGGAGAGCAAAACATGACTGTTCATGGCCTACTGAAGCTAAGATGAAGAAACTGCTCACACAGTGAATAAATTTCAGTCTACCCTGTGTAGAGTACGTCGAAAGAACCAAAGACTTGTTGATCCAAACCAAGGCTTTTATTAACTAAAAGTCTGGAGCATATCACAAGTAAGTCGACCAGTCCAGAATGACCTGGTCTGGCTAGGAGCAATCCTTTAAGACCTGCCAGTAGGTGGCAAGGCTTTTATTAACTAAAAGACTGGAGCATATCACAAGTAGGCCGACCAGTCCAGAATGACCTGGTCTGGCTAGGAGCGATCCTTTAAGACCTGCCAGTAGGTGGCAAGGCTTTTATTAACTAAAAGACTGGAGCATATCACAAGTAGGCCGACCAGTCCAGAATGACCTGGTCTGGCTAGGAGCAATCCTTTAAGACCTGCCAGTAGGTGGCAAGGCTTTTATTAACTAAAAGACTGGAGCATATCACAAGTAGGTCGACCAGTCCAGAATGACCTGGTCTGGCTAGGAACAATCCTTGAAGACCTGGCAGTAGGTGTGGCTACACTCTCAGCCAATCACAGTCATCCTACACTACCATCTGTACATATACACATTGGTGATAGAATCTGTACTATCACACCCTGCACTGACCCTAACTGAGCAAGTATGCAGCTTTTGCAGCAGTGAAGGAAGGCTTGATACTACAACCATGATGAGGAAGATCAAAGAATGAAGGGGCAGAAGAGTTAAGCAGAACAGCTAAGAAATGGTGGTAGGCAGGGGCTGAGGAGTCTCATTTTGAGGGGAAATTGGTGAGAGGCACTGAAATGAAATATGGTAGACTGAGTTCAAAGATGGACAAGAGCAAAGTTGTAGCATGAAGTTTGATTGTGGAGGGTGGCATGGGAGAGGGAATGGTTGAGGGCAACTAAATAGTAGGGGTAGGGGGAGGTGGATTTGTGAAAGAAGTTCATAGAAAGATTATGGAACAAAAGGGAGGTTCCTGTCAGCAAATAATTGGCTGGGATTAATGGAGGGGATGTTAACTTCATTTGAGAAAGGAAATTACCATGGCAGATTATTGCCTTTTAATATGAAAAAAATGCCCCGAAGCCCTGAATACCTTGGAGAAGTTAATGTTAAACTGATGGATGGATGACATGTTTTCTTCTTACAGACAGTAACAAGAGACATTAAAATGAAGAATATATAAATAAAGAGGAAGAAGAAAATGATGAAGACAATGGGAAAAATATTCAGATGCAAAAAGAATGGTGCATTCGTGAAGATTAAAAAATTGAGACATAAAAGAGAGCATTGATGTCCTTCAAAGGTGGATTATGGAAACATGATTGATAAATCTGTTCCTAGCAACCTGGAATACATCCCTGAGGACCCAGTGATCTCATTGTTTACATACCACACAACAACCACTGTGTAATTCTGAGTATGTTTTTGTATTTAAGATAGTGAATAATTTAGTATTCAGACCTGAAAAAATTGACAATCTCCACACTGCCTCCACAGAGCTTCTGAACGTGGCTTGTTTTGACAGTATTTTTCATAAATCTGTAACTCCTCTTTCTGGAAAAAAATAGAAGCACTCTTTATAATGAAACTGTTGGAAAATGAGTAAATTTTGGAGAAAAAAATGTGGTCTGTTGTCCAACTTGAATAATGAGTGAAGTACGGTAAAATAGAAAGTCAGGTAAAAGCAACTGCAAAGGGTTTCACACTTTTGTGTCACCTGTTTGCCATTTTCTATCTCGAATAGGGCCTGGTCACCTACATAAAAAGTATTTCTGTCTTCTCCACCTAGAGTTGTACATCCAATTTGTTGTTACTTAATTTATAGTATTGATTTAAATCAAGAGGGGTGATCCTGACAAATTCTCCAGAGGCACAAGAAGCTACAGATGCTGAAATCTGGAGCAAAGAAAGATATAAACTGGTGGAGGAACTCAGCAGGTCAAGCAGTATCTGAGAGAAAGTTTTGGGTTGAGATCCTGCATCAGGACTTGAGAATGGAAAGGGGAGGCAACCAGTATAGAGAAGAGAGGGGAAGAGACTGAGGAAGGGATTATGGGGCAGATGTAGCCAGGAGGGCAGAGCAGGGATGGAGTTGAGAGACAGAAATAGGCACATGACAGGTGGAAGCAGACAAGAGGAAAAGGGGTTAAAAAAAAGAGAAAGCAGGTGGAGCCACATGGGGGAAGAAGAAGGTGGGGGTGGAGATGAAGGCTGGAAAGTGATGGGCAGAGAGACAAAGACTAGAAATGCTGCAAACTGATTTTTTTTTAAAATGATAATGGGTGCCACATAAGGGAGAGGGGGGCAGATAGAACCAGAAGGAGAAGGGGGAGAAGTGTGTGGGTAGTAGGTGGATGATATTGTTTGAGGGATCTCCCCCTGCGATGAAAGCATTGAGTTTGGAAGGCCTATCCTTCCACCACTGCCAAGAATGTGGGATGGATGGGTCTGCAACAGAGACAATGGCTGTCATGTTCAGACTTTGGACTTTCTTGTGGTAGAGCAGCTGGAAGAGATTGTCAAAGTTGAAACTGTGGTGATACAATCACCGGACTGTTTGCATTTCTACTTGCCTACTGCAGGGGGCAATCCACTGTACCTGCAGGGTGGTAGCCTGGAGTAGAGTACATTCGCTGGAGGCTGGCCATCACCAGTTCATACTCTATATAGTCACGGATTGCTTGGAACGTGAATGGGCCTAGATTTGAGTGCAGTACCATGAGTCTCTTTTTGTTTAAATTGATGACCTCAGCCTGAGTGGGGATGATTGTCCCGATCGCATGCTTCTAGATCTTGTCTCTGTGGGTGGTGCTGAACATGAATGCCACCAAGTGCTGGTCTGTGAGGAGGGTGAACATCCTGGCTGCCAGGTAGTGGTGCCAGTGGCAGACTGCTTCCATGATCACCTTGGCCTCCTTTTTGATGGAGGATGTTGCCCTTGCTGCCACCCTCATCCAAGGGGGAAGACCTGTGGCCTTTTCTCTCCCGAACTCTCCATGGCTCTCCTCCATGGAAAAGGAGGCCAGGCAATCATGGAAGCAGTCTGCTACTGCAGCCACTACCTGGCAGGCAGGAGGTTCACTCTCCTCACAGACCAGCACATTGTGGCATTCATCCTCTACACCACCCACAAGGCAAAATCAAAAATGACAAGATCTTGCACTGAAGAATCGAGCTGGCCAAGTTCATCTATGACATTCAGTATAGGCTGGGGAAGCTCAATTACTCCCTCGATGCCCTGTCCCGGACTTGAGCCAGTGCACAGTCCAACAACTTCAGGCACTACACGACATCCTTTGCCACTCAGGCATCACACATCTGTACCATTTCATGAAATCCCAAAATCTCCCCTACACTTTCCAGAAAGTCCAGACCATGACCAAGTCCTGTCGGGTCTGTGCGTAGTGCAAACTGCGCTTCTTCTGCCGGCCACTGGCCCACGTAATAAAGGCCATTTGGCCCTTTGAGCGACTCAGCATCGACTTTAAGAGGCCACTACCTTCCACAAACAAGAATGTCTATTTCCTCTAGGTTATAGACACAAATACTCCTGTTCGAAATCCTTTGCCCCGATACCTCCACCACCTTCGTTATCAAGGCACTGGCACAGATTCTTACCATGTTCGGATACCCAGCATTCATCCACAGTGACCCAGGGTCTAGCTTCATGAGTGAGAAGCTGCATCAGTACCTGGTGAAGCAAGGCATTGCATCTAGTTGCATGACTAGCTACAACCCCAGGGATAACGGGCAGGTAGAACATGAGAATGGAGTAATCTGGAAGGCAACCCTTCTGGCCCTTAGGTCAAAAGGATGGTCCACTAACTACTCTTCCCGAGGCACTCCATCCCATATGGTCACTCTTATGTACAGCTACCAACCAGACACCCCATGAACACTTCTTTTCCTCTCCTAGGAAATCAGCAATGGGAGTTTCAGTGCCAGCATGCCTGATGTCTCCGGGGCTAGTCCTCCTCCACAGACATATGAGGACTCTGGTTGAGCAGGTGCCCCTCCTCCATGCCAACCCACATTACACCTACATGGTGTGCTCCAATAGATGTGAAGACACCATTTCGATTCGGGACCTGAAATACCAAAATCTCCCCTACACTTTCCAGAAAGTCCAGACCATGACCAAGTCCTGTCGGGTCTGTGTGTAGTGCAAACTGCGCTTCTTCTGCCCGCCACAGTGTAAGTCATCCTGCTACTTATTATCTCACAGATCCTCCATAAGAAAGGAATGTACGAGCAGAAGTAAGCCATTTTGGCATTCAAACCAAATCCCCCATAATGGCAGGGCTCAGTGTTATTCTCCAACACCATGTTGACATCTCTTTGCTCCCTTAATACCAATAAATTTGTTGATCTCTGTTGAGAACAAACATAATAACTCATTCACAACACTCAGTGAGCCTTCAGAATTCTCAACCCTTATCCTTTGAGTGAAGAGAGTTGTCTTCACTCTGTTGCAGCCTTTTCTGTATTCTCAAATCATGCCCCCTGTATGTCCAACACCCACCTGTAAGGGGAAACATCTTCCATGCAAATGGCCTTTGAAGCCCTATGACGATTCATCCCATTAGCCAAATTGTTGATAAGCTGGCGCCAAAACATCAATTCCTGTGATAACCAACTAGTCACAGACCACCTATCTTCCTTTTACTCTTATGTTGTTCACCAACATCCTTTGAGGGTCCTGGTTAAACACCTTCAACAGGTCCAATTGTACTACATTTATTGGTTTATGACTGGTTACTTCCTCAAGGAACTCCTTGGTTTAGTCAAACATGATTTTTTCTTCATAAAGATTCTCCTCCAATCTAATATGCTTTCCAATGTTTTCAGTTTTAAATCTTTCGCTGTAAATTCCAGAATTTTCTCTACCACTGTCATTGGGCTTAACATGCTATATTTTTTCATTCTTTCCTCCCCTTTCATTAAATATTGAATTAAATACTGGGCTTATCTTTGCAATCCTTCAATCCATAAAACAATTCCAGAATCTGCAGAACACTAATGATGATAACCAAAGCATCCATAATGCCATCGTTTTCAAAGCTCTGGGATATAAATCATCAGGTCCTTAGGATGTATCAGCCATCAAACTCGCCAGGTTTCCTAGTACAATCTTTTGACTGACATTTTATTCTTCAATTCCTCACTCTCATTTGATCCTTCATTCTCTAATATGTCTCATAGATGTTGTATGACTTGTTTAGTGAAGGCAGATGCAAAGTAAGTATTCAATTTGTTTACTATTTCCTTGTTCCACATTGCAAGTTCTTCTGACTTTGTTTGTAAGGGGTTCACACTTCGCCTTGCCATACATTTCCTTTGTGCGCATTAATAAATGTCAGTTTTTATGTTTCTTGTCAGTGTACACTCATGTTCGATCTTGCCCATCTTTATTAATTGCTTGGCCTTCTGCCAAGTTCTAAAAGGCTATCAATCCTCAGACCCATTGCTATTTCAAGGAGTGTTAAAGTTATATTCATTTAATATTCTCTGATCAGTACAATGAATCACTTTCCTTTGAGATTTTGCACCTTAGTGTGTGACAGAGTATATAGATATATTTTTGGGAGATAAATTGAGAAAGGTTTGTTAGAGTACAAACACTTTAAAACAGATCTTATTTACTGGAGCTTTACTAATGCTAGACATAATGGCTCCACAGCTTTTGAAACAGCTTTGGAAAGTGCCCAAGAGACTTCACTAATGGATTGCTGTTTACAAAAAGCAACAGATGAAAGATCTTGTTAGAGCCGCAGATTGTCTGGAGTTGTTCTAAGAGGGTCATGTGGTTTTGCAAGCAGAGAGAGAGAGAGAAACAGGTTTTCTGTCAGAGAGAGAGAGGCAGAGATCCTTCTACATGTTACAGCCAGCAGCTGGGACTGGAACAGGACAAGTTGGTATGCTTGTGTAAACCCCCATTTGGATGATGGCCTGGTCAAAGCCCTTCAAGAGGAGAGG
Organism: Narcine bancroftii; assembly: GCF_036971445.1. Taxonomy (NCBI): domain Eukaryota; kingdom Metazoa; phylum Chordata; class Chondrichthyes; order Torpediniformes; family Narcinidae; genus Narcine; species Narcine bancroftii. The sequence continues at coordinate 103,339,811 of NC_091477.1, read as the reverse complement.
ATTGGCTGTCTAATGTTTCACTTAGAATAAGGGAAACAAAAAGGAACTCTGTGGTGACCTGAAAGAAAGAGATGATCATCTGGAGAATCCTGAAGGGGCAAGTTTCGTCAGCAAGACACTGAAGTGGCTGATGGAAGTACATCAGTTCTGGATGTCCTGGAACAATAAATCTCTCTAAAAACCGACAAGTACCTTCCTGAGCAGTAACCATTTACCTTTCAAGCACCTAAGCCTGGTGAACTTTATAAATGTTAAATTTCATGCACCGTTTAAGAATTGCCTGCAACCAGTGAACTTGGAGGAATGAGAAGTGAGATTGGACTGTGAACCAAAGAACTTTTCCGAACTTACACACACACATTACATACATGTGCACTTAGAATTAGAAGGGTGTTAAGTTAGGTTAGTTAAGTTAAAGTGTGATTCTGTTTTCATGTTTAAAGATAATTAAAAGCAACTTTTGTTTAAGTAACCATTTGTCTTGGTGAATATCTATTGCTGCTGGGTTTTGGGGTCCTCTGGGCTCATAACAAGCATTTTTTGCAACTGGCATATTTCTTTAAGTGTTAACCATTTGCTGTCCACTGTCAAGCATTTAAATGTATTTTCTCAGTAAATCACAGCCAATGTTCCTCTCACTATCTTTATGATTTCCCTTGTTTAAGATGTGTAAAATTCTATCATAGTAGGGTCACTCTGCCTCAAAGGCCCTTGACAGTAAGATTATCAATCAACTCCTCCTCATTATTTAAAGCAAAATCCAGAGCAGCATTTTCCTGTAGTTATTTCTTTAATATATTAATTTTGAAAAGCATTTGAAATACATTTCTGTGACTTAATTTTCTACCCAATTATAATCCATTTGATTTGCCCAGTCTATATAAAGGTTAAGATCTCTCATAATAATTGCATCACTTCTATTTCCAGATTTAAGGCACACATAATATTATAACTACTTTTTGATAGCATATCAATAATTCCTATCAATAGATTTTGGCATTTATGATTATTAAGTTCAATACAAATTAATTTCAATTCTTCACCACCCCATTGTAGAGGATGAATGGCGATATCATTAAGTAAAAACAAGTATCACAAATGCTTCATGAACTCTCAGTTACTTTGGTCTCCATTTCTATTTCCTGGCTTTAACACCTGGGGTGAGATACGGAAAGGTAAAGGAAAAGGTTCCATTATTGTCACGTAATACTACATTTAGAATGTAACCTTTGTGAAATTCTTTAAGTTTGTCCTACATATGGAAGCCCAGCGCCTTTCAGTCCCAGGTAATTCAATATCATTGATTTTTTTTTTCTGTACACTTCCAAATAGGGAATAGTACTCACAAAATAAAAACACCGTGGAAGTCTGAGAAAATGTGGGTATTGTCCCATTTCAGTTGGAGCATAAAATCAGCATTACCCATTGGCAAAGAAAATCAAGCAGGCTCTTACCAAGTTGTTAGTTTTCCACACCCAATGAAGGATAAAGTATCCCACATCACTCATCTCATTAGCATAATTATTTCATGAAAATTATCTGCTTGAATTTAAAGAGTTTTACTTACCCGTTTTAAGAAACATGTTCCGACCAGCTCTGGATTCTCCATGCTATTTTCAAGCTCCTTAAGAAATATCCTTAAAAGTAATGATCAGTGTTAACGAGAAAGTCAATGCCAAAATGGCTTTAGTCATATACCAACCAGAGGAACATCATCTATTGAATGAAATATATTCATAGAGAGCCAATAACATTTTTTAAATTGCCTTGGTATTATGGGGAAGTTTTAAATGATGTTATCTAGGATGTTTTATCTTTCCTTTGTATAAACAAATTATGAGGTTTAGTCTTTGTGATCTGGGCAAATCCAGGCAAAAGAATTCTATTTCCTTTGCAGAACATATCTGATTTGACTCCTTAAGGAATAAGTGATCCTCTCAGCCACAGGTTGAAAATGGTATACTGTAAAGTCACAGATTTCCAGCATCTGTAGTATTTATATGCTTTTTGACCATGGTATTTATGAGAAAACTGGGTAAACACAAGTGGGAGATGTAGCGTGAATAAAAGCTCTCATGACTGAAGGGAGAACATACACATTTATTAACTTATAACTGAGGGCAGGGTCTTACAGTGGTCTTCATAGGGGCTCAGGGTTTAGGTGGGAAACCAAGGTTAGATATGCATAGAAGGTATGCATAACACACCACCAGTGAATCTCAGTTCACTGCAGGAGAAAAGCACTGAAGGCTAGGTATAAAAAGTAGGGGACCATCCTCATTTTTATGGCTCAATGAACTGATTTTGTATTGTTCATTTTATGTAAGATATGACAATTTGCAAAATTGATTGATTTACTGCCCTATTTTCAATTTTCTTTCAATCTGTTGCACCTTGTTCTGACTGAAATTAAATAGGAAAGTATGCTGTCGCTGTGATTGTAGTGCAATACACAAAAGTGCTGGAGAAACTCCACAGATTATGCAGCGCCATAGGAAGTAAAGGGTAATCAATGTTTTTGGGCCTGAGCACTCCCTCCCTCTTCTCCTCCCCCTATCTTTTTCATCAGGCATCTGCCTGGTTTATGCTCTTACCTTGATGAATGGCTCAGGCCCAAAAACATTGGTTTATCCTTTACTTCCTATAGATGCTGCATGGCCTGCTGAGTTTCTCCAGCACTTTTGGGTATTGGATATTTGTTGTGACTAAAATGCTTTATAGGTAATTGACTCAGACCCACTGACTATTAGCTTGCAGTATGCCAATAGGTATCAAACATTATTTCATCAGCTGCTTGGCACACTGTGATGCATTGAGGAATTAAGAACATTGTGTAAATGTACACTATAATATTTAAATCATATGTTAAGTCTTAATGACACATTGAGATGAGTAAAAAAAAAGGTAAGGTTCCATTATTGTCACGTAATATTACATTTAGAATGGAAATTCTTCAACTTTTATCTTTCGTAAGGCAGACAGAGGATCACCACTTTGTCCAGCACCCCTCACAGACACCTACAGCACCTGGTGTTTCTAGACAGTCTCTCCTCCAAGTACTGAGCAGTCCTGTGCCTGCGTAGCTTACGAGATTAGACAATCCCAGGTGTATATTAGGTGGGCCAATACAAGATGCGATAAAATGGTTCAGAATTATGTACGTAATTCCAACACAAAATTAATTTTTATGGATCTTAGTTTTGTTACAAAATGTTGCATCAAGCTTCCAGAATTCAGATTATGAAGTTATAATTTAGTCGCAATAATTATCTTCAATGTAACATATATATCAAAGATAACACATCTGGAATAAATTAAATTCTTGCACTGCTATACTTTTGCAGTGAGAACAACAGAGGGAAATAGTAAAATAAATGCATTTTCATTGCTGTAATATGGAGTAATGTTACATAAAATTAATAAAATGTTGCTTAATTCATTTTATGCACCTCCAGTTTTAATTGTTCTAATATCAATTTTTATTATAAAGCAAATATCTTAATTATGCACATATCCCACTTCTTTCAATAGTTTATAATAATCTTGAATTTTTTTTCACTTAATTACACATTATGTTGCCAAAAACAAATCTGTAAGAGAGGAGAGGCTACTTCTGCAAAAAGGGAAAGCAGAGGAGTGTTTTATTTGTGTTTTGAGAAGCAATGTTTAAATTGAAATAATTGGCAATTGTGACTCATTATTAGACCATTTTATTCAAATTTGGCAATCTACTCTTGAGGGAAAATGTTTGACTTCCACTCCCTCAGTGAACCCCCCCACCCCCCCCCCCCCCCCACCCGGCTAGCTGCTAAAGTGCATTTAAAAAGTATCCGTAAGAGAACTTATATCACCAAGACAAAGAAAGGCAATTGACCAAGTATTGGTAAATGCAATTAGTATAGATGGTACTAGATGGTCATCATGGAGATAGTAAACTGAAGGACTTGTTTCTGTGCATTATTGCTCTAGAAATCTCCTAATTCAGTAAATGAAAAATAAGGCAGTTACCTGTTACCCCAACATTCACATCACTAAATTGGTTTAGCATATTTACCTGTGAACTGATTGTTATCGTTACAAATAGAACAGAAATGATTTCACATTATATTTATATATACTGTACAATGCACCATAGTGTAATAGAACCATAGAACAATTACAACACAGAAACAGACCACTTCAGCCCCTCTAGTTTGTGCTGAACCATACTTTATTGCCTAGTCCCACTGACCTGTACTCAATTCATAGTGCTCCATACCTCTCTCATCCATATACCAGTCCAAATTTCCCTTAAATGTTAAAATCGAGCCTGCATCTACCACTTCAGCTGGAAGCTTGTTCTATACTCCCACTACTCTCTGAGTGAAGAAGAACCCCCTAAATGTTTCCCTTTCACCCTTAACCCATGTCCACCAGTTTGAAACTCACCCAGCCTCAATAGAAAAAGCATATCTACATTTACTGTCTATCCCCCTCGTAATTTTAAACACTTCTATCAAATCACAACCCCATTCATCTATGCTCCAGGAATAAAGTCCCAACCTGTTTAACCTTTGTGTAAAGTTACCTGTAACTCAGTCTCTGAAGTGAAGGCAACATCCTAGTAAATCTTCTCTGAATTTACTCTATCTTATTGATATCCTTCCTGTAGTTGTGTGCAGTTTTGGTGACCAAAACTGCACACAATACTCCAAAATTGGCCTCACCACTGTCTTATGAAACTTTAAAACATCCCAATTCCTGTACTTAATAGTTTGATTTATGAAGGCCAATATGCCAGAATTTTTTTTACAACCTTATCCACATGTGATACCACTTTCAGGGAATTTTGCTTTCTATCTTTTACATTTTCTGAATTTAGATACAATTAAGACATGTGAATATAATGTAAAACATGATCACCGATTATGGAAATCATAGATTTCTGGAAGATTTCCAAACAGGATTTCCTTTTTATTCTTAAGTGCAGCTGGGATTAGAGAAGCCAGCTCTTCTTTGTCCATTTCAGTTGCATAACCCTGCAAAAGAAATAAGGTAATGAACTAATTTTCAATTTTGAACATGGAAGGTAAAGTGGTCAATAATACTGTATTAGTTCTACAGAAGTTTGGAGAAAGTCCTATCATGGCAATGAAGTTTTATCCAATAATCTGGTAATTTGTTGGTGAGTAAAACAAAAAAAGTCTGCAGATGCCAGGGTCGAATGCAGAACACAAAAGTGCTGGAGAAACTCAGCAGGTCATTCAGCATCCATAGAAAGTTAAACATCACCAATGTTTCACACCTGAGCCTTTCATCAGGAATCAGAAGAAATGGATAGATGCTTGAGTAAAAAGGTGGGGGGAAGGGACAGGAGAGAAGAGGAGGAGGGGAAGGAGAAGTAGGAGGAGTGCGGGCTAACAGATAAGAGGAAATACGTGGACACAAGTGGGAGTGTAGAAGAGAAATGAAAAGGGGCAGAGGGTAGATCTCTGATGGGAGATGGAAGAAGCCGGTGAGGAGCTGGAGGAAATGTGACAGAGGGTAGTGAAGAGAGAGAGGGGTTGAATGGAAATTAGAGGGCTTAATGTTAATATTGTCTGGTTAAAGAGAGCCCAGACAGAAGATATAATGTAGTTCCTCCAATATGTGGTTTTCCTCAGTTTGACAGTGCATGAGGCTATGGATAGACATGTCAGCATGGGAGTGGGATGTGGAATTAAAATGGATGGCCTCTAGATGCAGCCGACAGACCGAAAGTGCTCACTAAAATGGTCTCCCAGTCTCCCCGATGTAGTGGAGGCGGCATCAGGAGCTCCGGATACAGTAAATGACCTCTGCAAATTCACAAGCAAAGTGTTGTACTTGGAAGGACTGTTTGGGGCATGGAATAGCGGTGAGGGAGGAGATGCAAGTGCAGCACTTCATGTGGTTACATGGATAGAACTAAAAGGACAATTGGTGGGAAGGGACCAGTGGATGAGGGAGTCCTGGAGAGAGCAACCCCAACAGAAAACAGAGAGGGGAGGGGAAGATCTGGTTGATGATTGTGTTATATTGTAGCATCAGAAGTTGTAGAGGATAATACATTGGACGTGGAGGCTGATGGGGTGGTGGTAAAGAAAAAGGGGAGTCCTGTCCTTGTTACATCTCGGGGATGAAGGGGCCAGCAGGCATGTGAAGGAAATACAGGAGATGCTCATGAGGGCTAAGTTACTGTCAGTAGAGGGAAAGCCAAGTTTTCTAAAGAAGGACATTTCAGATGCCCTGAAATTGAAGGCATCACTGTTAGTAACCTCTTTGGAGTAGGGTCTCTGTCTCCCACACTGGCCCTAAGCACAGAGGTTTCTGGCATTCTAAACTCACGGAGCCCCCATCTCATACACACTCTAAACTCATGGAGCCCGTCTCCAACACACACTCTGAACTCAGAGACTCTGTCTCACACACACACTCTCAAAACTCAAGGAGCTCCTGTCTCTCACACATGCTCTAAATTCACAGACCCCCTATCTCCTACACACACATACTCTAAACTCATGGAGCCCCGTCTCCACATACTCTGAACTCACAGAGCCTCTGTCTCCCACAAACACTTGAATCTCATGAAGCACCTGTCTCCACACACTTTAAACTCAAGGAGCCCTCATCACCCTCATATACTCTAAATTCATGGAACCTCTATCACCCCCACTGACTCTAAACTCTGTTGTACTCACCTTAAGTACATGGAGTGAAACATGAAAGTCTGCAGACATTGTGATTGTAAGATAAATACAAAAGTGCTGGAGGAACTCAGAAGGTCTCGCAGCATTCATAGGTAAAAAAGCAATGTTTCAGGCCTGAGCCATAGGTTATATATCTTTATCTCCTATGAATGCTGCGAGACCTTCTGAGTTCCTCCAACATTTTTGTGTTTTTTACTTAAACATATAGCATTTCTGCCTCCTGCACTAAACTCTGTTCACAAATGCTTCATTTGTGTACCTGATACCATGAAACTCAGTAACAAGCCACAAATAAAACAGATGTTTGTTGCAGGCCTTAGTGTGCAGATCTTTCCATAGTTCATTTGATAATCTGGACCAAGTATTTTTTGTTTTTATTTCAGATTCTTCTGATCCAAAGTGTGCCACAATCTAAATTAAAGAGAAATTAGCAAGTATTGATTGATTTTTTTTAAAATGTTGAATTGATCTACTTCCCTACCTCAATGATGCTCTGGAGTTCTTCTACGTACGCCCTTTCTGTATCAATCAATTCATTCATGATGTGCCTGAGAAGTAGAGGAATAACAATAAATGTTAGATTTATATCAAGCATAACATAAGCAAATAATAGTTATATTTATACAGAAATTCTAGTCATTTTAACTTTCACATTTTGGCTTTCAATACTAATTTTAATGCAATTAAATCCAATGAGAATATTAAATATTGAAATTCCATGCTAAAACAAATACATGCAATAAATTCATCTCAAGGTACAACTAGTTAATAATTTATAAAATAAGATGATCAAATGAATTAATAAAGAGATTTAGTCAGAAACTACCCTAATAAACAGGAGATGGTGAGTTTCCAGGATTTTATTTCAAAATCAGACTGTGCATTAAGTTTAAGTTACATTCAGAAAGTTTGCCTTGATTCCCTAGGTGAGTATCATTAGATTTATTGTCAGAGTACATATATGATATCACCCAGGTCTAAATTCTGGAATTCCTTGTAGGAGCACATCATCAGATTGACTGTGGCAGTTTCAGGAAGCGATCTAGACTGAGACATTAAATCTGTTCTTGACAATAAATGATGAAGGTCATACTTTTTTCTATATTCCTTTTATGTCTCTGTCTCTATTTTTGTCAGTGTCTGACAAGATTCTCTCATATACCAGTTCTTTTTCTCCTTCTCTGTGTTACTCCAATTGCAGTTACCACCTGTAATTTACTTTAAAACTGACAATAATTCAACAAAAACATTATTGTTTGATTTCCCCTCAATTCTTCTGCAGTGGAAAATATGTTCAATTACCATCTTACATGATGTGCTTGATTTCCTCCATTGGTTGTTCCTGCTTTATGGCCTCCATCTTCAATTTTACAGGTCCAAGGCTTCCGACATATTATGGATTTTTTTTTCTGTTCATTGTCAGATGAGGCTGGTCTATTTCAGACACCACCCATCTTAATCTCCCCCTTGAAAATGTTCAGTGCTATAGGATAATTCTGAAGTGCAAGAATAGGCCCTTTTTACTTTTTACAAATCCCAGTCACTAAAATAGTTTTTTCCTCTCACCTTTATCAATGGAAAGGCTTTGAGTAGCAATAGGTTTCAGACTGAGAAACTAAAAACAAAACTATTCAAGTAGAATTTACTCATTAAAAAAAAAACATTGAAAAGTTGTGATCAATGTTAACACATATTTGACATTTGTAAAAATTTAATTTGGAGATACAGTTTTTCCATGAGCCCTTGCTGCTCAACTGCCCCAAATACACTCTTCTCTTCTTTGGCTTGGCTTCGCGGACGAAGATTTATGGAGGGGGTAAAAAGTCCACGTCAGCTGCAGGCTCGTTTGTGGCTGACAAGTCCGATGCGGGACAGGCAGACACGACTGCAGCGGTTGCAAGGGAAAATTGGTTGGTTGGGGTTGGGTGTTGGGTTTTTCCTCCTTTGCCTTTTGTCAGTGAGGTGGGCTCTGCGGTCTTCTTCAAAGGAGGTTGCTGCCCGCCAAACTGTGAGGCGCCAAGATGCACGGTTTGAGGCGTTATCAGCCCACTGGCGGTGGTCAATGTGGCAGGCACCAAGAGATTTCTTTAGGCAGTCCTTGTACCTTTTCTTTGGTGCACCTCTGTCACGGTGGCCAGTGGAGAGCTCGCCATATAACACGATCTTGGGAAGGCGATGGTCCTCCATTCTGGAGACGTGACCCATCCAGCGCAGCTGGATCTTCAGCAGCGTGGACTCGATGCTGTCGACCTCTGCCATCTCGAGTACTTCGACGTTAGGGGTGTAAGCGCTCCAATGGATGTTGAGGATGGAGCGGAGACAACGCTGGTGGAAGCGTTCTAGGAGCCGTAGGTGGTGCCGGTAGAGGACCCATGATTCGGAGCTGAACAGGAGTGTGGGTATGACAACGGCTCTGTATACGCTTATCTTTGTGAGGTTTTTCAGTTGGTTGTTTTTCCAGACTCTTTTGTGTAGTCTTCCAAAGGCGCTATTTGCCTTGGCGAGTCTGTTGTCTATCTCATTGTCGATCCTTGCATCTGATGAAATGGTGCAGCCGAGATAGGTAAACTGGTTGACCGTTTTGAGTTTTGTGTGCCCGATGGAGATTAACCTACAAATTAACCTACAAATCCCATATGATTTTTGGAAGGAGGGAGGAAACCAGAGCACCCAGAGAAAATCTATGTGACACAGGGAGAATGTACAAACTGCTTACAGACAGTGATGGATTTGATCCTGGGTCACTAGTGTTATAATAGCATTTTTTTGAATATTTCATTTTCGATTTTTTTCAAAAATATACATACATTAAAATATGCATTTTAAATATACAATGTATTAAACTTTTTCTTTCAAACACAACAAACAAAAACAAAACAGTCCCTCCCTCCCTCTCCATACAAACAGAGGTTACATATATTTTAAATATATAGAGTACAATTGGGGAAGTTATGTTTTTGTATGTATAATAGTTATTTTTATAACTTTTTTTCCTTCTTATTGCTATATCTGGGGCCCTATGTAATCCAGGTATGTCTGCCAGATGTTTGCAAAAGTGTTGTATTTGTTCTTTAAGTTATATGTGATTTTTTTTCCCCCATAAACGAGTGTACAAAATTTTCATTTTGTTTAGGATGTATCTTGGGCCGACCCCCCCCCCCCACCCCCAGCTCTGCTGGGCTCAACAGGTCCAAAGGTCCTTCCTGACTCGCTCCTCATTGGGGTTCCACTGAGTTTTTGCTTTTGGTTGCCTTGGTTGTTTGGCAATCGTTTTATCCATTTTGATGCTAAATTTCTGGCTTTGAGCTTTCTAACCACCTTGTTAATACTTTTTGTGGAGAGCTCTTTCAAAGCACATCCACACAGCACCCCCACACCCACTCCTCCCCATAATAGCATTTTTGTAATTAAGTCAAAAGAACTCACTTCCAGTCCTTTTTTTTATCCACCAGGTACCCTATTCAGAAGAGTGGGGTTTGCTATTCATTGCCAGCATCCCTACATTTATCCAGTTCCTGATTTCTGAAGTTTTGATCCACCACTAGACCCAATGCTGAATCCAGTGGCAAACTGAGAGGTTGGATACATTGCTATCCCACTTCCAGATTGAATCAGATTTCTGCATTTGACTGAACACATGAACAAATCAAAAGATGTACTAAGACCCTGATAGCTCTCAGGCAGCTCAATTTGACCCTGTGCATCCTGAAAGTCAAGTTGCACAATGTTAGCAGTTCATTAGAGGCCAAGAGATCTTCTTCAGTACTTCAGTTGATGTATAAGTAGGTCTAAGAAAGATAGGAAAAGTTCAGCACAGCAGACAGGTCTATTGATTAACTGCAGTTTTTAACTGTCAAATCCTGCAATCCTGTGGAAAAGAGATTTACAAGTATATTGCTGGGACTGGTGGGCTTGAATTATGAGGACAGACTGGATAGGCTGGGACTGCTTCTCCTGCACTAAAGGAGTCTACACAGTGACCTTATGGCGGTTTATAAAATCATGAGGGGCATAGATAAGATAGGGAGTCTAAAATTAAAGGGCTTGGGTTTGAGATGACAGGGGAACCTGAGGACATGGAGGGTGGTGGGTATATAAGACCATAAGACATACGAGTGGAATCCTATCGATTCTGTCCCACCATTCTATCATGGCTTCAGATCACCCAATCTGGTTTTCCTTCCTAAAGTCCACAATCATCTCCTTGGCATTGGTGACATTGAGTGGAAAGTTGTTGTTAGTCCATCATTCAGCCAATATTTCAATCTCCCTCCTGTATGCTGTCTCATTGCTCCTTTTCATACAACTCACTACCCTGGTATTGTCAGCAAATTTGTAGATAGTGTTATTATCATACTGATCGACACAGACATAAGTATAAACCAAGTAGGGCAGGGAACTAATTTTACAGCTCTGTGGTGCTCTGGTACTGATGGAGATTGTGGAAGAGATGTTCTTACTAATCCTCACTGATTATAGTCTGGAGCTGAGGAAACCCAGGATCAAATTACACACTGGCGTATTGAGGCCCAGGTCTTCGAGTTTTCTGATCAATTTTGATAGGATAATGCTGTTGATTGCCAATATATAGTTGATAAATAGCATCTTGATGTATGTGATTACCTCAAAAAAATTCCAAAAGATTTTTCAAGCGAGATGTTCCCTTAAAGAAACCATGTTGACCTCCTTATTTTACCATGTCCCACTAATTTCATGCTTCGTCATAGATTCTAACATCTTACCAATGTCTTGTCTTTTGTCTCCCTCTCTTCTTAAAGAGTGGAGTAACATTTGCAACTTTCCAACTTTCCAGAACTGCTGCAGAATCCAGACAATCTTGAAAGATCATTACCTTTATTTTTAATTTTTTTAAACAAAAAAAAGCTGAGTGGAATTGCTGTCCCTTCCAAAAATTCAAAAATCACAAGGTATCAGGTAAATGAAAGTGTGTTTCTTGTAAGAGAATAATCTCAGGTTTGAAATTTTTAAATATGATAAAAAAAATTTTAGGTATTTAACCAGATGGTTCAAGCCAACAATATTCCATGACAAAACCTTAATACCTTTGACCATGTGAGAAATTAGAAGTCGATAATACAAAATTATTAAAATTGAAGGCATGCCTAATATAGAACACCCAATATAGCCTTTCAAAAAATCCCTCACTGAACTAACAACCCACCCCACCCCCTCCGTGAATCCCCACTGCTCTCACAGACAAAGCAATGTCCCCAGAACTTGCTGCTGGCAGTTATCCTAGATTTATAAATAAAAAAATAAGGAAGCTCACACAGCTGCAAAACTATTGTGTCTACTTAAAAGACAATCTTAATATTCCCATAGATTCAGTAATTAATTATTAACCAAAAGCATTAATTACCACATATTGGAAAAGAAGAACAATAAGAAACCGCTCTTTCTTTATAACAAAGATAAAAAGTTAAAAAGTAAGATAACAGGAGATGTATACTTTAATCAAACAGATAAAGAACAACATACAAGTCTTGTGAAACATCAGTTTAAATTTATTGCAAAGTAAGCAAAAGATTTTTTCCAGTACTGGTATCAAAAAGAGACAAAATAAAGAGTCAGTAAATACATGTTTACTCATCTTTCAGAAAATCAGCCACAGCCTTAGGAGAAAGTAACCACTTCTTGGTATTGTCTGGTAAGATGATTCTCAAACTAGCTGGGAAGCACAATGATGGTTTTAAGACGGCATTATAGAGTTGGAAGATTACTTCTTTATATATAGATCATTCTTTCATGACTTTAGTTGGGTAGTCATCCACGGTCCTAATGTTCTGATTCCAATATTTTAAAATCCCTCTGTGTTGGGACTCTCTTAGAAGTTGACCTTTGATCTGGAACCGGTGTAAGCAAAGAACGATTGATCGAGGCTTCATATCAGGATCAGGTTTCGAGATGAATGAGTGCGCTCTGTTGACTTCAGGGGGAGTTGGCAACAGATTATGTCCAAAAACCTAAGTGAAGAATTTGGAAAGCTGGCCTGATTCAGTTCTCTCATCCAAATTCATGATTCTCAAGTTGTTTCTTCTGTTTCTTGCTTCCAAATTTGCGACCTTATTCAATGACAAATCGATAGATTTTTTAAAATTTCAGATTATCAGTTTGTACATCATCCAGAATGGAATTATGAACTTCAACTGCTTTTTTACAGTTCCTTAATTTTGGAGTCATGTTCTTTGATGAAATCTCATAAATCCCCCAAATTTTCAGTAACTTGAGCATGAGAGGCCTGCATGTCTTTTGATTCCTTTTTAAACTCTTTAACGTCTTTTCTCAAGTCCTTAACTGTCCTCACTGACAAAAGACAAAGGAGGAAAAACCCAACACCCAACCCCAACCAACCAATTTTCCCCTGCAACCGCTGCAACCATGTCTGCCTGTCCCACATCGGACTTGTCAGCCACAAACGAGCCTGCAGCTGACGTGGACATTTACCCCCTCCATAAATCTTCGTCCGCGAAGTCAAGCCAAAGAAATGTATTTCATCAAAGAGGCAAAATCTTCAGAAGTCAAGGCTTCGTCCTTCTTTCTCCTAGCTTTAGCTCCACAAGGTGATCTCATATGTAAAATAAACTGGGAAAGGAGAAGAACTAAAACTAAGAAAGAACTCTACATTAAGGAAAAAGTATATTTAAAAAGTGAGGTATGGGTGCTGAAAAGGTTAGGAGCAGTTATAAAAGTGTGTTACTTTACTCAAACAGGGAACTCCTCAGCTACCCTTTAAAGAACCTTATGGTGTAGTCCATCTGGTCCAGATGATTTATTTACCTTCAGACTTTTCAACTTCACCAGCATATTCTCCTTCATAACAGCGATTGCACATACTTCTGTCAATTGACACACTCAAATATCTGGCATCGACGTATGGCAGAAGTATGTCAAATAGAATGAGATGACAGAGGAAACTGTAGAGGTAGGTACAGTTGCAACTTTTCAAGACATTTGGACAGATTCATGGATAAGAAAGGATTAGAGGGATATGATTCAAGTGCAGGCAAATGGGACTAGCCCAAGAAAGGTTGGATGAATTGGGCCAAAAGGGCTATGTAACCTTTGACTGTATGAATGTTAACTTGCAGGAATTAGGCATACATTTTGTTGGTTTTTATTGGAAGAGGATTTGAGTCAAGGAATGCATTTTTTATTGGAATTATTTGAGATCCTTGACTGAGTAGCGTGACAGATTATGTTATATTTTATATTGTACATAGATATGTTTTAAAGGAGATCAATTGTGGTAGGTTTTTTAGTGTAGGACACATACAAATACTTCAAAACAGATCTAATGCCAGAACTCTGCTCAAGCCAGACAGTCCAGCCTCTATGTGCCGTTGCAAAAACTTTGAAGAATGCCTATAAGGACTTCACAAGTAAATGTTAATTGGACATGCTGCGGAGTAATGGATTATTGTTTTGGAAAGCAACAGATGAATGAACTCAAAAGATTGGGTCTGGTGCCGCAGTCTGAATACAGTTTGCTGTTCTAAGAGGGTCATGTGGTTTTCTCTGAGAGAGAGAGAGAGAGAGGGGGGAATTCAGTTCTACTGTTCAGCAGCAGCAGCTGAATACAGATTGTGAGTTCTTAGTTCAGCTTGGTCAAAAGGCCTTGTTGTCCATACAAGAGGAGATGGCTGGCTGCATAATGTTTCACTTGAAATAAGGGAAACAAAAAAGAACTCTGTGATGACCTGAAAGAAAGAGGTTATCATCTAGAAAACCCTGGTGGGGCAAGTTTCTTCGGCAAGACACTGATGTGGGTGATCGGAAGGAATCAGTTTGTGTCCAACGAGCAACAAATCTCTCTGAAAACTGACAAGAAACTTCCTGGGCAGTAACCATTTACCTTTCAAGCACCTGGTGATATTCATAAATGTTAGATTCTGTGCACAATAGAAGAAATGCCCGATATTGGTGAACTTGGAGGAGTGAGAAGTGAATCAATAACTTTTCTGAACTTACACAAATTACATACATGTGCACTGAGAATTAGAAGGGGGTTAAGTTAAGGGTAATACGTTAATGTCTGATCCTGTTTTCACGTTTAAAGATAAGTAAAAGCAACTTTTGTTTAAGCAACCAGTAAGTCTTGGTGAATTTCTATTGCTGCAGGGTTTTGGGGTCCTCTGGGCCCATAACATTGGCCACAGCTTCAATGTTTCCCGCAGATGGGGTTGCTAGAACCAGAATTAAGAGTCAGACAACAGAGAATTCAGGACAAAAAAAAAATCTTCACCCAGAGATCAAGTGGATGCAGGAAAGAAATCCAACCTCCCCCCCATTTCAAGAAACAAGGAGGCTGGGAGAAAGATGTAGCAGGGACGGGAGGACCAATGACCTACCTCCAGCTTGAGGTTCGGCGTGATCCTGCAGCCCTCACACTGAGTGCGCGCGACCCCGCCACTTGCCCACAAGGGGGCCCGGGCCCGCAGTGCACGCGCCGGGATGCCTCGCCCGATGAGCCGCAACCACGCATGCGCCGTCGGGGTCCAGTGCCATTTTGCCGCCTCCCCGAGACCCAGGCAACGCCAGAGGGTGTTCGTTGCTCGATCGTCCTCGGCGCGATCCGGGCCGGCGCTGGCAGTCGGGTCCAGGGCGGTTCGACCTGGCGGGTCCCGCCAATTTTTTTTCGGGTTGGCGCCCTGAGGCTGGCCGAAGTTGCACGGAAGTGAAAGGGAAAAGCGCAGCCGGCGGGGATCTGGTGCCCTGACTTTAGAATTGAGGTGCGTCTGTTCCACTCTTTACTTTCTAATGGGAATTTGGGGGCTGGTGGAGGCTTGGTGTGTGGGGACAGGGCTTGAGGTGGATGAGAGCAAATTCCATCGCAGCAATGAATGGCCGTGAACCAGATTGTAATCGTTTGATCTGGTTTATGGCAAGTTCAAGCCCAAAAGAGAGGTGCGTCTTAAATGCTCTCTGCATCAGACACGTTATCCTCAGTGAGGCTCCCTGGTTCTTTCTCCCTCCTCACCCACCCTTTGGCTCAGGATTCAGTCACTTCTGTGGTTCTCTTGTATTATTCTGCCCCTTCTCGACATCCAGGCTCACTGACCAACTTGAGGGTTGGACGAGATGAGGTGGGACCAAGTAGTCCTTGACATCGTCCAGATTCCAGGGTATCTCATGAATGTATTGAAGAAGAAAAAACAGGCAATGAATCTACTGATAACCTCTGCTTCAGCTGTCTTAAAAGTCCAAATGACCCCCGTGTTTGGGGATTTTGGCATCGACCAGTGAAAAGCACCTTGCCAAAGAGGTTGAATCTTTGATCTGGGTGCCTGACTATACAATCATGAGGTTTCCTATATAAAGCAGCATACCACTTGACCACATTTTGCCAATTGATCATGTCCACCTCCAATGGACTCTTTTCTCCGGATGCTCCCCAGTGGACTCTTTTCTCCGGATGCTCCCCAGTGGACTCTTTTCTCCGGATGCTCCCCAGTGGACTCTTTTCTCCGGATGCTCCCCAGTGGACTCTTTTCTCCGGATGCTCCCCAGTGGACTCTTTTCTCCGGATGCTCCCCAGTGGACTCTTTTCTCCGGATGCTCCCCAGTGGACTCTTTTCTCCGGATGCTCCCCAGTGGACTCTTTTCTCCGGATGCTCCCCAGTGGACTCTTTTCTCCGGATGCTCCCCAGTGGACTCTTTTCTCCGGATGCTCCCCAGTGGACTCTTTTCTCCGGATGCTCCCCAGTGGACTCTTTTCTCCGGATGCTCCCCAGTGGACTCTTTTCTCCGGATGCTCCCCAGTGGACTCTTTTCTCCGGATGCTCCCCAGTGGACTCTTTTCTCCGGATGCTCCCCAGTGGACTCTTTTCTCCGGATGCTCCCCAGTGGACTCTTTTCTCCGGATGCTCCCCAGTGGACTCTTTTCTCCGGATGCTCCCCAGTGGACTCTTTTCTCCGGATGCTCCCCAGTGGACTCTTTTCTCCGGATGCTCCCCAGTGGACTCTTTTCTCCGGATGCTCCCCAGTGGACTCTTTTCTCCGGATGCTCCCCAGTGGACTCTTTTCTCCGGATGCTCCCCAGTGGACTCTTTTCTCCGGATGCTCCCCAGTGGACTCTTTTCTCCGGATGCTCCCCAGTGGACTCTTTTCTCCGGATGCTCCCCAGTGGACTCTTTTCTCCGGATGCTCCCCAGTGGACTCTTTTCTCCGGATGCTCCCCAGTGGACTCTTTTCTCCGGATGCTCCCCAGTGGACTCTTTTCTCCGGATGCTCCCCAGTGGACTCTTTTCTCCGGATGCTCCCCAGTGGACTCTTTTCTCCGGATGCTCCCCAGTGGACTCTTTTCTCCGGATGCTCCCCAGTGGTCTCTTTTCTCCGGATGCTCCCCAGTGGACTCTTTTCTCCGGATGCTCCCCAGTGGACTCTTTTCTCCGGATGCTCCCCAGTGGACTCTTTTCTCTGGATGCTTGTAAATTCATTCAACATTATCTTTCTTTGAAGTATTTAAAGGAATGGCTTTGTGCCAATTATTGCAGTTCATAGGAAGGGTAGTATTGACAATCCTCCAGTTCCTTCCACAGATGCTGTGTTCCTCCAGCTGTTTTTTTTTAAATCCTTGAGTCTAATTGCTTACTGTTAATTTGCTCCAGTATAGGTGTGTATTTGTAAATCAGGGTGGAGTTTAGGCCATGAAAATAAACAGATTACAAGGAGGTAAATAAGGAAATGGGATTTTTATTAGTGGCATAGACTTGGGGCTAAATGATGACCTCTTCTGATGTAAAGTAAGGAGTTTGGACTTTGGTGAGGAATTGCAATTAGTCTTCTCTTTCCATTAAGCTCCATTATATAAATTTTCCTTGATCCAGTACAGTTGAACCAACTTCTACTTGTTTAGTTAGTGCAATACAGGTTATGCCAATTTGTGGGTTTAGTCATCACCTTCACATACCGTGAAGCGTGGAAAGGGCATCCCTTGCATCGAAGCTTGGTCAGGACATTCACTGCAACGAAACTTCCCCCAGCCGTCTTGGACTTCACCTTGCCGCTGGATCTGGGAGGGGATGTCGAGAAGATGGGTCTGGACCTGTGCAACCCCTTACTCACCTAAATCCATTCATGCACATGCTTTTTCTTTCTGAGGAGTGGGGTATCCTCATACAAACCCAACAAACTGACTGAAAGGAACCATCATTATCCCATAGTGGACAACTAAACCTCAAGCTCTCATGAAGTTGAACAAGTCCCTCCTTTTATATATATATATATATATATATATACACACACTGCCTTTTTAAAGTATTTCTATGTGAATGAAGTTGCTTTTCTCATAACTGAAATTTTAATAATGTGACATTCTCCTGAATCACTTTTGATCAGTCTGTAATAGTTTTCCCACTGTCTGATTAAGTGAGGTCAAGAAAAAAATACAAAATAAGCAGCGGAGATTGCACGCAAGGCAGTGGCAGGGAATTCTTCCCCATCCCCACTCAGCCCTTCTCGAGTATCTGAGGTGACATCAATCTATAATTAGCAGCCGTGGAGTGAGGTTCAATAGAGCTAATTACATTTTCTATAAGGAAATTTGTATTCAATTGTTGTAAACATTTGTTTGGTCAATGGAACTCTGCAAAATAATAGTTTGGCATGGACTAGATGGGCCAAAGGGCCTGTGTCTGTGCTATCGTGTTCTATGATTCAATGCAAAGAGACTCAGAGTTACAGGTTTGTAGTTCCATCAAATGTAACATTTCAGAATGGTGAGGAAAGCATTTGGCATGCTTGTTTGAATACAGGAGCAGGGACGTCATGTTACAAATTGTTGATGAGACCACACTTGGGAGTATTGTGTGCAGCTTTACACAAAATATATCAAGATTCAGGCTGGATGGACTGAGACTTTTTTTTCCTGGTGTGTAGTACTGGAAAGAGGTTTATAAAATTGAGGAACATGGCAAGATAAATGGGCTTTTTACCCAAGGCAGGCAAATCTAAAAATAGAGGGCAGAGATTTCAAAGGGACCTCAGGACCCTTTCATCAGATGGTGATTGGAGGAAGTGGTAGCAGCACAGTCAATCATAACATTCAAAAAGAATTTAGATGGGTACATGGATATAAAATATGGAGGGATATGTGCTGAATGTAGGAACTACCTTGGTAAGCATGGACATGTTGGGTTGAGGGGGTCTTTTTTTGTGCTATAGGATGATGACTAAGCATGGAATTAAGAAAAATATTGCTTTGGGTAACATCTGAATAAAGTTTACTAAAGATTTCTACATAAACTAACTGCAAGAGTTGCAGTTTGTGTTCATGTTTCTTTTGGCAATGGTTATTCAAAAATGTTCTGATGAAAGGGGTTAATAGTAAAAGGTTTCAATTGTAATGTAACTTCAGAAAGTTCCTTTGTAGTTATAAATCACATTACAAATCTTTTTTAACTCTCACCAGAAATGCATTTAGTAATTTTTAGAAGTTGGGTTTCTTGAGTTGTGAATTTCCATTGAATACTCAGCATTAAGCAAAAGTTCAGAATGCTTTCAATAATTACCTGTGTCATGTCTTTTTTGAAATCACACCAGAGTTTCTAAATTCTTGTACTAGTGATGTCATCTGGCAGTTGCAAATGGAGGCCTTTAGGCACTTTTCTGTTGTCATATTAAGTTATGAATAAATGTAATCTAAATGTTTTGTTTTCATCAAAGATGTGAAAATAGAATGTAATTCTGAAAATGGTTAGAATTCTGTGCTGATGTGGAATTAGTCATGTTTAGGCATTTAGTGATTTTGATGCTTTTCAAAAGACAAAGATTGGTTTCTAAATACTACATTCTTCTTTGGTTTAATGTTTCAAATTGTGTTAATCTTTGAATGTTAAGAAAGAGAGCACAACTTTACCCACCCATCCATTCTGTGCAGAGGGATGGGAATTGGTTGAGCTGAATGTGTAGGCAAAGCATATCAGGACAGATAAGGGAATTCAATTTGTAGCCTTAAGAGGGATACGTCAAAGAATGTTCTCTCTGGAGAGAGTGAGAATAAAAGAAAACTTTGGGTGGAATAATGTTGGTTTAAATCAGGCTAGACAATGCACAGGAAATTTTGAGGGACATGGGAAGAATAGCAGGTGGGTGCAAAATAAAATGTGTTTTGTAAGGGTGAAAAAAGATGCCATTTATAAGCTGCAATAGATGGGGAAATATTCCATCAATTTTATAATCTTCATAACCTTTACACCCAAGTGGTTCCTTATCAAGAATTACTTCAGAATCAAGTGAAACCAGTAATTTGGTAAACTTAACTTCCAGAAAGACCACCAAACCAGTGAGTCAAATGACTATTTAATCTTTTCACATGACATTTTAGAAAATTGAAGCAGGCAAGTCTACTGACTACCATTGTCAACTTTCTACAGGAGTTTTATCAAGAGTATCCTGACTGGCTGTATCACAGTGTGGTTTGGTTGCTGCAGAGAAATAGATGGGAGGTCAATCCACAGGACCATGATTGTCTGAGAGGACCACTGGATTTTTCTCCTTCTCCCCCCTAACTCCACGTTCCCCATCAATGTGATCTACCAGGATTGTTGTCTGAAGAGGGTGTGTAAAATAATTGAGGTCTCCTTCCACACCAAACACAGCATCTTTCAGCTGCTCCTGTTGGGAAAGAGATACAGGAATATCAGAGCCAGCGTCACCAGGCTGAGGAACAGCTTCTTCCCACAGGCAGTGAGAATGCCGAACTACTAAAGGAACTGCTCACACTAACCATCCAAGACTCTCATATTTACAGAGAAATATGTATTTATTTGTATATATGAATACTTGTCCTGCATATGTATTGTTTGTCTTAGTGTGTTATATCTGGTTGTGTGGCTGTGTGTTTTGCACTCGGACCAGAGAATGCTGTTTCATAGGGTTCAATCAGATGACAATAAATTTAATTTGATCCCTCAGCCTCTTTTCATCAATATTTCTTGGTGCCTACAATTTACTGTATTACTTCCACCCTCATTCTTCAACCTCTCTTTGTTAACATTCCTTCGTTACAGCCATTTACAATATAATTTCCACTCTTGTTTAACTTTCCAAAATACATTACCTCACAATTGTCAGGATTAAGTTCTATCTGCCAACACTCTCCCCACCTTTCCATCTGATCTGTATCCTGCTTGGAAATATTCCTTGCTATCCATACGCCACCAATTTTCATGTTATCTGTATCCAAATAGCTAAGATAGTTGTAAAGCAGTTTTCCTATTCTGTGCATTTGAGTTAGACAGTTGGAGGTGTACAAAAACTACTGTCAGAAAATGGGTTTTGAACTTGTGAAGTAAAGCATAGATTGCATCTGATGCAAATAAATATTGGTATATCATATTTCATGTGGATTCTTTAAAAAAAGTCACAGTTTTGATATAGTATTAAAAGTTAATGCACACCCTTGTAAACTGAGTTTATATTTTACAAAGTATAATTGTATCAATTTAAGAATGGGATTTTAGTTGTACAGAATAATTGAGAATTTTTTTTGTGAAACTAAATTATTCAGCATATGAAAAGATAGGAAATCAAACTGGAAAGGTGTGGCAGCCTTGTTGACAGCCATGCAGAGAAAGAAACATGATGATTGATTCAGTTTGTATAAACTGAGAAAAGTTTAAAAATAGTGCATTTTTCAAAATGCAGAGAAGAGACAGGGACAGAGGGAACACAGGTAATCATGTTGTGAAGTTGCTTGGCATGCTTGTCTTCTTGGGACAAGCCTTTGAATACAAGAATTGGTGTCATGTTATAGTTGTGCAAAAGGGATGTGGTGATGTTAGGGTTCATTGTCATCCAATTTGGATGTAGTTGAATAATGATTTGTCTTTTCAACGTGCAGTGGCACCAACAATTATAATGTGCTAATCATTATAATACTGAAATTGTGTATAAATTGGAGAAAAATCTTTTTGATGGAGACTGATCTTCGGATAGCGTGCCATTTTTAGGATTGCTGCAAATCAGGTTATGAAAATTCTCCTTTTGGCAAGACTAGGCAGTGGATAATGATGGAATAATAAGGTCCAAATAATAAGGTTGTGTGACTTGGAGCTACAGCTCCTCCCAAGCATTTTGGCTCTTTCTCTTAGTAGGTTATGCACATTGAAAGAGTTATTCAAAAAACCTCCTTGGTTGTATTAGTATACAATGCACAGAGTAGGCATAGTGTACTAGTGGTGGAAAGAATGCATGCTTAAAGCAGTGGATAGGTTGCTGATCAAATGAATTGTTTTGAATGGTGTTAAGGTTTTGTACTTGTGTTTGCTTAAGTTACAGTATGAATAATAGAGATTTTGGGAGGTCAGAGTGGCCCTCAGGCTAGGACTATTTAATCTGAGGTATGGCTGCAGATCTTACACACTGTATCTGTGGGAACTATTGATTTTATTTTCCTATGCATCTAGCTGTTTTTGATAATATGCAGCATTAATTGATAACATTAAATTCTGGAATCTTGGCTGGTGGTTGTGAAAAAACACTATCTATTTTGCACTCCCAGCTGAAGATGACCCTTTTCTGGAATTTTGCTTTTCTCTAATTCTATTTCCTCTCAGACAACTTGCCTCATACATTTCACAGGTTGAGCAAAATATTTCCTCCAATTTGCTAGTAAAACTAGTTCCTTTATTTTCTGACATAAAACATTTTTTTGGTATCTAACTCTATTTTCCATGGCAGCCATCTGAAAATGAATGAGGCTGATTATAGTTTCTCATAGTTTACTGTAAAATGCCAAGAGTCTACTCTTCACCTCCCCCCCCCCCCCCCCACCCCCAGAAAACCATCACTATGCCTGTTTTTGTTTATACCCAGATTTGCCTGTTCTGATGAATTCAAGTCTTCTAATGCTACTTTTAAAATTATTCAAAACTCAGCTACCTGGCGTAACATTCCACTCGGCTCTTTTCCCCTTGAGCATTTGTTGGCCAGTTTAGACCAACTTGATCTCATTTCCTTAACTCTACAATTCTGATCATCTGCACTTATTCAAATCACCCTTCTTAACAATTTCTCATCTTACAGGAAGCCACAGCATTTATAACTGAGTCCTGAAGTTGGTAAATGCCTTCCTAAAACATGTACACCTCTTTTAATGTAACCATGTTCACTATAATGCATTTCTAATTGTATCTTGTTATTATTCCTATATCCTTTGTCTCATTTAATTTTGAGTTGCACATGGCATTTTTAAAAATCCTAATCCGCTGTTGAAACATTGTTGTGGCTGCTTTTAAATTCTATTTGCATTCACAGACTAGTTGTTATCTTTTGAGGATAGTTCTTGAAGTTTCCACATTCATTTATCTTTGCCTTTCATGACTGGATGTAGCACTGCTCAAATTTCCATGATTTGAGATGTTATAACTCTAGACTATCATATTTGTGTTTAATATGTTCGATATCCTCATTGGGTTTGTACCTCGCCTTGGTTTTATTTCTAATGTGCTCTTCTGGGGTTGTTCATGGTGAGTGAAGGTGTGTGGTTGGAGATTATGGTGAAATGCAGTTTTTATTATGCGCTATCTGATGATTGATTTGAATTGGATGTTTATTGACCTACTCAATTTGGTGGTGTAGGAACGAGGTTTCATTTCCTAAGGAAATGTGCAGTACTCGCTCCTACCAACTGTCATGAAGAGATGCATCTGCAATAGCATTTTGAAGACCAGATAAGGTGCAATACTGTCATTTTGGTTCTTTTGCCAACTGGAAAGTCCACTCTGACAACTTTGTTAAGAACTCTGCCAAACTAGGAGTGGCAGGTAATGAGTATTGAAGTCCCTTCCCAGAAAGTAATCAATGCTTTTGCATCCTCTGTGATTCCTCGCAGTAGTGAATCACTGCCCCTGAGAGAATGATGTAAATAATCAGAAAGCTTTCTGTTCTTGTGGTGAATTAAAGATTTCTTGGGGTCCAAATTGAATGTCGAGGACTTTCATCAGAATGTAGCAGGGATGATTTTTGCCCAATCAGCCTGAAACATTGGTTGATATTTGTTTAATTTTCTGCTTGTTCTTCAAAATTGCCATTGCATTGGTTTTGCATCCCATTGTTTTCATGATCTAGCCAGGCAATGAAAATTGTAATCCAGCTGTTTCAGCTACATTTGTTGAGTGATTGTAAGCAGTTCAGTCTGGGTTTTATTGTATTTTCCCCCACTTTCACATATTTTAGTTTGCTGTGTTAAAACTAAAATCTATTTTTGAGTATATATGTACTGTATATGGTATTTCTCTGCAGTATTGTTTATGGGGGTAATACAAGAACAATATCAGAATGAGAAACCAGTGAGCTAGGTCATGCTGACAGCTAGCTGGTGGAACAGACTAAACAAGTGAATAATTTGCCATGATTATATTGGATAGTGGAACAAGGCCTAATGGTTATCTCCTGCTCCTGTTTTCTATATTTATATCTGCTGTTCTTGTGTTGCTGTGTCTGAGTAGCTTCTTTCAACTTTGTCAAGATTGTGCAATATATGATTTAATAAACTAGTATAGTGCAAAGGGTGTCCTAATTACTCACCATGCTCAGCGCATTGTGCATCTAATAGGTGATTTCAAGGTACATAATGTGACACAAACTTAGTACACCAACAGCTTGAAGTTCAAGTAAAGCTACCCCCCACAAATAAATTCAACAGTCTCTGTAGAAAAACCCCACACAATAAACCAAAATCACATTTTATTTCTCTCATCAGCCTATGTGACAGAGTATATAGATCTGTTTTTGGGAGATAAATTGGGGAAGGTTTGTTAGAGTAGGTCACATACAAACACTTTAAAACAGATCTTATTTGAAATACTGAAGCTCTGCTCATGCTAGACATATCGGTCCCCCAGCCTTTGCAAGAGGTTTGGAGAGTTCCCAAGAGACTTCACTAATGGATTGTTACTTACTAAAAGGCAAGAGACGAAAGAGGTGTCAGAGCTGCAGGCAGTCTGAAGGGAAACTTGCTGTTCTAAGAGGGTTATGTGGTTTTGCAAGCAGAGAGAATCAAACGAGTTTTCTCTCAGTCAGAGAGGGACAGAGATCACTTCTACAGTGTTACAGTCAGCAACAGCAGCTGGGACTGGAACAGGACAAGCTGGCAAGCTTGTGGAAAACCCCATTTGGAAGACGGGTTCTTAGTTCAGCCTGGTCAAAGCTCTTGTGGTTCATGCAAGAGGAGAAGACTGGCTGCCTAATGTTTCACTTGGAATAAGAGAAACAAAAAGGAACTCTGTGGTGACCTGAAAGAAAGAGGCTATCATCTGAAGAACCCTGAGGGGGCAGGTTTAGTCAGCAAGGCACTGGAGGGGCTGATTAAAAAGGAATCAGTTGTGGGTGTCCTGGAACAACAAATCTCTCTGAAAACCGACAAGAACCTTCCTGAGTGGTAACCATTTACCTTTCAAGTCTGGTGAATTTTATAAATGTTAAATTCTGTGCACTGTATAAGAATTGCCTGCAACCTGTGAAGTTGGAGGAATGAAGTGAGATTGGACCGTGAACACACACACACACACACACACACACACACACACACACACACACACACACACACACACACACACACACACACACACACACACACACACGTGCACTTAGAATTAGAAGGGGGTTAAGTTAGGTTAGTTAATAGTGATAAGTTAAAGTATGATTTGTTTTAATGTTTAAAGATAATTAAAAGCAACTTTTGTTTAAGTAACTATTTGTCTTGGTGAATATCTATCGCTGCTGGGTTTATAGGTCCTCTGGGCTCTTAACAATTATCTCTAATAAAGATGATATTTGTTATCTGTGGGCTTTAAGATAGAATTCCTTAAGTGAAATTTATAATAAGATGTACACAAAAATGCTTTTTATATTCTTTCAAAGGAAATGGCATGGACAAACTGTCAGAAGAGAAATCCAAGAAAGTAGAAATCTTTAAGTGGTTTGTCTGTGGATTGTGAGCTTCCACTTTTCCAGCTGGAAAAACATGTAATTGAGATAATGAGCTATGAGAGTTGTACAAGATGAGGTTTTCTTTAATGTAGCTGTCTGTGTAATTGGATCCTTCATTTCCTCACCTCCAGCGAGGAATGATAAAAACATCCCCTCCACTGTCTCCATCAGCACTGGAGCACCACAAGGCTGCGTTGTTAGCCCCCTGCTCTACTCGCTTTCATCTATGAGTGTGTGGCTCAGTGCAACAACACCACCATCTATAAATGTGCTGATGGTACCATGATAGTGGGTTGTATAAAAAGGGGTGTTGAATCAGCTTACAGGAGGGAGAGTGAAAACTTGGTTGAATGATGCACTTCAATGTCACCAAGACCAAGGAGATGATTGTTGACTTCAGGAATGGAAAACAAGATGTGTACTATCCAATGACCATTGGGGAATTGGAGGTGGGTAGGGTGAGAAAATTTTAGGAGTCACCATCTCAGAGGATTTTTCTTGGACCCAACACACTAATGACATCTTGAAGAAAGCACATCAGTGCCTCTACTTCCTCAGAGGTTTAGTATGACATTGGAAACCCTGGCAAATTTCTACAAATGTGTGGTGGAAAGTCTGCTGACTGGCATAGGGACACCAATAGTCCCAAGCATAAAGCCCTGCAAAAGGTTATGGACACAGCCCAGGACATCACAGGCAAACCCTCCACACCATCGAGAACATCCACAGGGAATGCTCCATCAGAGAGCAGCACCAATTATTGAGGGTCCACACCACCCAGCACACGCTTGGTTCTTGCTGCTGTTATCAGGAGGGAGGGAAAGGTGCCACAAGACTCACACCACCTGGTTCAGGAACAGCTGCTACCCCTCCACCATCATATTCCTCAACAACAAACTCAATTGGTTAAGGACTTGTACTTTTGCACTTTTTTTTTCTCCTCTGTGTATTGCACAGTCAGTTTCCATGTGTACGTTGTGTACAACGTTTGCACTACCAATAAATGGTAATACTGCCTCTCCCACTTTTGCACTCCTAATAAGGGGTAATTCTGCCTCTCCCACAGGAAAAAATGATTAAGTAGTATGTGATGTCATGTATGTACTCTGACAATAAATCTGAAATCTGGCAAAGTTTCTGAACATGTATACAAGTGAGGTAGGAGAAGAGGTGAAACACGAAAGTCTGCAGATGCTGTAGTCAAAACACAGAAATGTTGGAGGAACTCAGCCAATCCCACAGCGTCCATAGGTGGTAAAGAGCTGTACCTTTAAAAAGGGCTTGGGGCCCGAAACATTAGTAATAGATGCTACAGGACCAGCTGGGTTCCTCGAGCATTTGTGTGTTTTGAAGACGGGATGAAAACTTGCTGCAGCATTAGAGTTGGACGCCTTGAGTGTAATAATGTGCCAAGATGTAACCTTTTAATGGTCATACCTGTTGACATTGTCACTTCCAGCTAAGGCTTGGTAAAAGTAATTTTTAAATGACAAATGATACTCAAAGATGTTGCCCTCGATGTACAGTGTGTTCCTTCACCCCTGTGTGCTCACCCACTATAGTTAAAATTCTACTATTTAAAGTAAAAACCTGGGTTTATTTTGAAGTTAAAACTTAATGTTTAGATTTTGAGTGGTGAATAAGCATTACTATAATTGTATGTGACAGGTACAGTGGACCGTTGTTCTAATGCGATCGTTTGGGTCCCCCCCAAGAAATTGTATCGTACAAAAGGCAGGGTCGCGTTAAATCGGGCTTCCACTGTATTCAAGCAGGAAAATTCATCAGACAAATGAACAAGTTTGCACCAGTGTGCATGCTATTTTTCCTACATTAGTGATGTTTCCCATTTTTAATCTAATGAACTTTCTTTAACTATTTACAGATTCTCTGGTGTTTGAATAATCAAGAAGTAGAGTATAATTAAAAATCACAATCAAAGATGAAGACTATGGATTTCAACTCTATTTACTTTCCTCTACACATCGCCCAATTAGTTCCTGGGAAAAAGCACTGGAAATCTGCAATAATTGAACCAAAAGAGATGCGTCATTGATTTTTATATCTAATTTTATTTATTGGATAATATTCTGTCCTTGGATGTATTTATTTTTTTTTAAATCGGCTATGGAAGACGTCACCAAAATCTCAAGAGGCAGAGCACAAAAGTCTTAAGTTCTGCTTAGCTGTCAAAAAGCAACATTTTCAAGATGACCACTGTGTACAGGAGGAGAAAACGTCAGTTTCTCCAGTTAGTTCTCACTTGTTTTTCCTGCTGCTTTATCCTAATATATTGGGAACAGCTAGATGTAAATGTCATTAGTCATTTGAAGTCCTATTCTTACAGATATCTCATCAATAAGTACAGTTTCTTGAATGACAGTATGTCTCTGAACAAGGAGATTGCAGCTCGCCTTCACAATTACCAATACTTGATAACCCATGAAAACAAATGTCAAGATCAGGACGTGTTACTTCTTCTGTTCGTGAAAAGCTCTCCTAAAAACAGTCATCGGCGGGACGCAATTCGCCAGACTTGGGGTAATGAACAATATATATACTCAGAGTTAAAGGCCATCATTAAAGTAATTTTTGTTTTGGGAATACACAAAGACCTCTCCCAAAGAAAAAGAGTACAGCGTAACTTATTGGTAGAAGATCAACAACATTCTGACCTAATCCAACAGGATTTCTATGATGACTTTCACAACCTCACACTGAAACTAATCTTTCAGTTTGAGTGGGCAAATACTTTCTGCAAAAATGCTAAATTTGTCATGTCCTCTGATGATGATGTTTTTATACATACTCCAAACCTGATAAACTACTTGCTACAACTGGATAAAGAAATAATGAACTTCTGGATAGGTCGCGTACACAGGGGTGCACCCCCCATAAGAAACAAAGAAAGCAAATACTATGTTCCATATGAAATGTATCAATGGCCTTCTTATCCAGATTACACAGCAGGTGCTGGATATGTTGTGTCTCAGGATGTTGCAGTAAAAGTTTACAAGGCCTTAATGACCCTTAACACCAGCCTTTATATAGATGATGTTTTCATGGGCATTTGTGCCAAAATGATGGAAGTACCACCGCAAAACCATATATATTTTGCTGGTGAAGGAAAGGCCCCATATCATCCATGTATTTATAATCAAATGATGACCTCTCATGGGCACGTAAAGGATGTCCATCATTTGTGGAGGGAGGCCACACATGCGAAAGTGACTTCTCTCACCTCTGGCTTTTGGGGACAACTATACTGTCGATTGATAAAAGTGTTTCTTCTTTGCAAACCATACTATGTTGACACATATCCTTGCATTGCTGCATTTTCCTAGTGCACTATTTACATGAAGGAAAAGAAACACTTTTTTTCTCCAGTTGGATAGATTTTTGGGGGGGGGGGGGTGGGGAGAAATGTAAAGAAATTTAAAAACATCAACTAGTGCAGGTTAATTGAGAACTTTGACTTCTAACTACTCAAGACTGATTCTGCCTGTTCATTAGTTTTTTTCAATTAAGTGCAAGCATCAACAGTTTACAAATAGAAAACCAAATGATTCAAGGTAAATTACAGGAGATTTGTACCAGTGTTTTTAGTGCAGTTCACCAGAAGCTGTTATCTGCAAAGATCTAGTTGGAGAAAATGGTGAGCTGAGATCAAATGCAAAATAAATTAATTACACTATCTAGTCAGCTTTGATTATTCTGCCATGAAGCATTTTGCCAACTAGTTCATAAATTCTAAATTGTGTGAACACATTTTAGCTGATTGAATTCAAGTTTTCTTTACATTAAAAATGTTAAAATGCCAAATATAAAATTTGGTTTGTGTGTCTGTGGTAATTTGCTAAACAGCAAAAATTCTGTTAATGATTTACCACCATGATTTGCATCCTGAATATTTCAATTAATTGTCTTTGATCTTGTATGACTTGAAAACTCATTTACTTTCAGGACTTTAAAATTTTAAAAGCACGAAATTTCTCTTCCATCCCACCAAGTGTTTCAAGCATTTTGGTGGCTTGTAAATCTAATATCCAAAAACTTGTTAAAAGTAAAACTATGTCCTTTCCTATCCATCAAGTATATCTTCATCATTATGTAGAAGAAAATCCAATTAAAAGCCATGTTCAAACTAATTGCATGGCCTGTACAAATCAGTGTTTTTAAGACACTGCATAAATGTCTCTAAATATTTTGGCTTTTGTTGTCCAGATACAGTAAAAATTATAGCTACATATTTCGGAGAAGTCTCTGAATCCTTTCCATTGTATGCAAATTTGAGTCAGTGATTTACATGTGAAGGTAATTTCATTTTGCCTCTTAATTTAAATCATTTTTTAGTGTTTTGTGAACTCTTCTAGTTATGTGTCACTATTCTATTCCATCTCTCCTCACAAGAGAAGACAAGTCATTCCATCTCCAATGTCATCGATCCTGCTCTGCTATAGATAGCAAGTTTTTCTCTGCACTGACAAGAGTGTGTGCATTTCAAGTAATAGGCATCCTGGAATTGTGAACTAGTAAATCTTTAGGTGTGGAAGTTGTTTTGCGTCTTTGGCTTAGTTTCTTGATTTTTTAAAAAAGTTTCATAACTTAATTTTGTGTGTACGTATACATTTAATCTTTATGCATTACATTGAAAGAGATCAGATTTTAAATCAGTTTGTTCAAAAGTGATACATTAAGAACTATGATTATAAATCCTCTGATTTTATAGTAATAGTTTATCTAAAATTTAATTCCAAAACATCTAGTGACTAACAATATGGACACATTAATTAACTGAACCCTGCATTATTTCTGAGCTCATTCCAGATTTAAGACTGATTTTTGTAGAGTAGCTTTAATTAACAAATTAATTACTCTGTCAGCATATGCTTCTTGTCCTGGGTTCAATTCTTCATCCCATTAATACAGGTTTAATTTCAATGGGGCCATTCAGTGGGGTACAATGGATTAAAAAGAAGAACTCGATTGGCATTGTATGATCCAGTGTGATTAATGCTCAATATCCATAAATTAGTCAGTTTGCATCAATTTAAAACTTAAAACGTACCAAAACTTCCTGTTTTACCAACAAAGATAATTGAAGTTTGTAACCCTTCAACATTTTCCTCATAGTTTGTGCTAGAAGTTAGTGTTATCTTGCCTTTCGATAGCTATGTCAGGACCTGGAAATTTAAAGAAAATAATTCTCTTTTGGGCATGTTTTTCTATAGAAATGGATATTAAATTCTGAAAAATACTTGACACAAAACAATAGTGCAGTTCCCTTGCTCGCTTCAAATACTGCTTTGTCTTTGTCACATTTGGCCAAGTGAAGTGGGTGAGATAACCAATGACCTGGTGCACCAGGTTGTACTAACTGGTCTGATTGCCACATTTGTAAATCTGAAGGAAAATTGTGCAGTTCGCGAGCTTGTCAGTTTTCTTTCATCAGGACGTTATTTTCATTCTGGGACACCAAACCCTTGGATTTGTATTGTTTCTTATCACACCATCAATGTTATATACATGATGAATATTAATTGGCTTACACGTGTACTGCTTGGTAAAGACAAAAGCTAAGCTGAGAATTGATCCTCTAGAATTAAAACTTTTTTTTCCAGAGGTAATAATCAGTTTTAAATATTCCCTGTATGTTATTTGCAGATTAATTGTGCTATAAAGTAAAATGAAAATGAGGACATGCTATGCACTAATATTTATATTCTGAACAATTGATTAAAACTCCATGTAATTACAGTGAGGAAAAAGTGGAGATGGTTAGATAAATTTAGGGATTTCCCTCAAATGTCTAATTTTCAGATTTTTGTGTGTGAATGTAATTCAAACCACTTAACATTTGTTTTTAAAAACTAAATGTGATTGATTTAGGAATTTCAACTTTGTCCCGAGTGAAGAGCATAAAATTTATTTTAAAAGAAAGGATTCCTAAACTTTCGTTGGGAGCACAGAAAAAAATTATCCCTGATGGGTTGCGCAGTAAACTTTGTCTCAAATATCTGTATAACATGAGTGTTAATGTCCAGATCTGCTTCACTTTTACAGGCTTTCTTGACTCTTTTCATTTTGATCAATTTATTTAATATAATAGTGCAGTAGAAACTGTTTTATAAATATAGTAAGCCAATTGCAATTATTCTCTCCTTTACTAAGAAAGGACTGAGTAAAATATTTTGTC
Source organism: Narcine bancroftii (assembly GCF_036971445.1). Lineage (NCBI taxonomy): Eukaryota > Metazoa > Chordata > Chondrichthyes > Torpediniformes > Narcinidae > Narcine > Narcine bancroftii. Next base: position 103,307,954 of record NC_091477.1, on the reverse strand, counting down.
AATTAATTGAAACAAATTTACCTAACCATAAAAATTCCTTTGAGGAAATTGATTAATGAGTTCAAATGAACTTGCATAGACCACCAGTTATATAGTAATTTCCACAAAATTGTGTATGAATTGGCATTTTCACTTGGAGCACAATTAGTGTAGGATATAGGAAAACACATTCATCTGTAATGGATGAATTTTCTATTGAGTTGAACAGTTTTGAAGAAATGTTGCTGTGGACCTTAATGAAAGTTTGTGGCATTCATTAACACTGTCATTTATTCATCTTGTAGATGATCACCTATCTAAATCTACTTTTCCCAACTTGTTTTATAATTTAGGCCTCAATTGCCAAATATCACAATCATTTTCACATGTTCAAAATATATTTGTACAAATGTGCTGCTAGGTTAGTATCCTGTTCTCCCTCATTATATGAAAGGATTTTTTACTTCTGATTCTTAATAGGCAGGAATCTGATACAGTCAACAGATTGGCTTTGTTTCATTTGCTTTAGAAAATGCTAAAACTATGACCACAAACTTTCATTCTTAAAGGTAACCCATTGAACACTTTCTCCGAAAAGTTTAAAAGATTTGATAATTTACAAAAAGCATTGCTTTTAAGAGATCTTGCTGTGAAAGGAATAGGGTTTTATGTACTGTAAGCTGTTTATCACTAACTGAGGAGGACTAGATGGATGTACTAATGATAACACCTCTCAATTTAATACTTATCTCAGACAAACTTTATTTAATTAATTCAGGTTCTTAAATTCAACAAATTTGAATTTTTAAGCCAAACTAGCGGTAATAGTTGCTCAAAATTGTCTAAAATGTAAAGGCACACTTTGAAAGTTTGTAGCTTGTTTGGAAATACTTTACCTTGTACTGAATTTTATTAACATTAGAGATGCATTTGTGAAAGGGTTGATGTTTTGTTAAGTACTTGTGTTACTAAGCCTCATGATAGTTTTGTACCTGTTGAAATTTTCTCGATTGGCTAGAAAATATATTTTTGTACTGTATTGACATTTTTTCAAATATGTTGATTTGTCCAAAAAAATTGCATGGTATCCTATTTTGACTTCTAAGAATTTCAAACTATTGATTAAAGTTTTTTCATGAATTGTGTTGTACAAGTCAAATATTGGAATGAATTCTACATATTTTATCACTTTAAAGTCAATATGATTAAGAAAACAGTCCAATAGGCATAGGAAATGCCTGAAAACTTGTGACTGGGATAAGAAGGAGGGCACAGTTCTGCAAAGGTTTGGATAAATAACCAATGAACCTGGATTGTATAAAGAGGAACCAATCATGCACTATTGGATCTTTAGTAAAAAATAATATGAATGCGATGGGAGATGGCCATCTGCCATACCGAGATGCATTATCAAATAAAGTTTAATACCCAAGCATAAAATATCATGAGAGAAGTGACCAACTGTTTAGTCTAAATAGAAAGATATGGAGTCTAGGCTAATAAAATGAAGGCTGACTCTCGTGGATCAATTAAACAATTGAGAACTACCATGAATCTCGATTTAACAGAGTGGAGTGCTGGAAGTGCTTTTCAGGAACAAGAAAGATATTTGAAAATGAGGAAAACCATTGATGATGAGGCTGATAATTTAAAAATTGGCACTTAAGCAATGCATCAATGTATGCAAATTGTATATTGTATCTCTCCCTCCCTCAACCCAACATCAGCCTTTTCAATGTGACAGTGATCAGATATTTGTTGCTTTAGATTTGAATTGGCTGGAACATGATATAAAATTCAGTTCTTTCAATAAACTGCCATATTGCATTGTCCCACTTTAATGCCCTCAAATAAAAACCTCCCACCACACCACACTGCACATTAGAGTTCTCTACAGTATTCAACCTATTGCTATCCTCAGTGACCTTTTCTGTGATAAATACCAATGCAAAGTACTTATTGAGTACTTCACCCACATTCTGTCTCCAAGCATCATCCTTAAGATCCTTCCTGAGTCATCATCTTGCTTTAAATACAAGTATAAAATGTCTTGGGATTCTCTTTGATCCTGCTCATCAAGGACATTTCATGGTTCTTTTGAATGCTGTGATTGAGCTTTTTGTTTTGCTGCGCTCCTTCTATTCTTCCAGAACCTTGCCTAATTTTTGGCTTCCTAGATCTTGCATGTGCTTCCTTTTTCTTTTTTGATTAGATTCATTACCTCCCTCTCATCATTGCAAGGTATACTAACTTCTCACCCCTTCCACCTCCCTCCTGATCCCAACTGCAACCCCTGCTGGGTCTTCACTATTCCCCCTGACCTTCCCCTCTCTAACATGGAACACTCTGTCGACAGTAGAGACCTTGTTCTTGTCCCCATATTCCTGCCACAATGCTGAATTCTTCTTCCACTACCTCCATCTCTGAGCCTATATCAACAAAAATTCTTTTCCCCTTTCTCCCATTGAAACCTTCTTACTCCTTTCAAACACCCAGTTCTAGACTTCTGCCGGCTCTGGATTTTTCTATTTCCAGCTGCCACTGAGATATCAGTCATTTCAACTTCACCACTCCACTCTTCTATTCTAATTTTACTTCCTTGGAATGCATTGCCCTGCAATTTCTCTGCACCAATCCCAACCTTGCTATCAAACCCTTAGACAAGGGTGGTTCTGTTATAATATGGTGCACTGTCTACTTTGCTAAGGCCAGACCACAGCCCTCAGACACTTAACTTCCTCTTTCTTACTCCACCAAGAACCATCAGGCCACTGTCTCTCACCCCATTGCTAATCTTATCTCTTCCAGTAAACACCCTTCCACAGCCTCTAACCTCATTCTTTCCCAACCTGCACTGCCCAGTTCTACCTCTTACACAAGATCCACAAACCCAACTGCCCTGATAGACTCATTTGGTATGTTCTGCCCCACCAAAATGGTATCTTCATACCTTAACTCTATTTTAGCCTTCCTTGTCCAATCACTTCCCACCTACATCAGAGACACCTCATATCTTTGCCACTCAATCTATTTGTATAGCTCCCTGAAAGATTTGGACCCTGACATCCCTCTGTATATCAATGACTAGTCTTGCTATTTACTGTATGCATTCATCTTGCACTTGATCTTTCCAAGTTCAGCACCTCACACTTATTAGGATTAAACTTTGTCTGCCATTTGTTTGCTCACATCTGTAATTGTGCAATATCCTTTAACCCTTTTCCTTTTTTTACAAACTTTATTTAAAATTTTTGAAAATACTTATCAAAAAGTACATAGAATAAAAATCAAAAAAGAACTACAAATAACTCCAACCCACCCTCAACAAACCCCGCAAGGGGAGCATAAAAAAACAGTGAAAAAATATACAATGATTTAAGATATTGCTAAACCCATACATTTCAAATAAGATGACCACATCTGAAAAAAAATTATAATTATGTAAATTATGTTATTTTTTTCCATATAAATACAAGATCTCAACTCATTATACCAATGATCTATATTCATTAAAAATGTTCCTATACAACACCCACATCTAAAACACAACTCCAAATTACTAAATCCATATTTCTTCAATTTCTCAAGGGTCAGATACAACTGATGTAAAAAATTATAATTAACCATACTATATCTTACATTAAGCAATTTAGTCACTCCATCATAGCACATAATCTCCCAATCAGCCTGATCAATATCACATATCACAAATTAAATCTCCTTCCCATTTAATCCTAGATTTATCCAAATTTACTTTATCCATAGTGTCTTGCAACAATGTATACATATCTGAAATAAAACCCTTATTTGATGAATGAGAAATCAGAAATTCAAATTTCGTTCACTTAGGAATTTTTATTTCTCTTTCAAAATTATCTTTCACTAATGCTCTAACAAATAAAAAATTCTCTGAAATTCCAAATTTTACCTGTTGATTCAAAGAAAGAAATTTACTTTCCTCAAAACAATCCTCCAACACTTTTATACCTTTAATATGCCATTCCTTTAAAAATCTATTATTCAACGAAAAAGGGATAAATTTATTTTGATATAAAGGAGTTTGAATTGATATTTTGCCTTTTGTATCAATAATAAGGTCCCTTTTATACCAAATCTCTACAAATGTTTTAAATCAGTACATTATATATCTGTAATAAAACAGGATTCCACTTAAATATAAAATGATGCGAATAAGGCTCAGAAATATTGGCCAATTCAACCCTAGCCCAACTAGGAAGATGCAAAACATCCAGCATACGATTAATAAATTTTAATTGTGCAGCTTTGTAATAATTTTGAAAATTAGGTAATTGTAAACCTCCCAAAGCATATTTCCAAGTCAATTTACGCAACGCTATTCTAGCTAATTTTCCTTTCCAACCCTCTGCATTTTAACAAGTCAACTATTCTGTGTCATTTTTAAATGTACTCACCAAATCCTAACATTATTCACACCAATCTCTGAGGAATACCATTCGTCACTGAACTCCAGCCAGATTAACACTGTTCCACCACTTTTCTCTGCCTTCTATAAGAAAGCACATGCTGAATCCAAACTAATAATTTACTGTGGATCTGGATGGGAAACCCTATCCCTACCATGAAGGATCTTGTCAAATGCTTTAAAGTCCATCTTCCTCACCTTGAAAAAAGCCCTGAAAAATACTGACAGTGTGAACCTGGCCACACCTTTCTAAATAAGAATAAAATCTATTCCCAGGTATCCTCTGATAGCTTCTCCACTCCAATGTATTGTAAGACTTGGTCAGCAAATAATTTTTGCATCTTGAACAAAGAAACAACATTGGCTGTTCTTCAGTCCTCTGGGACTACACCTGTTGCTGATGAGGCTACAAAGTCCTTCATCAAGGCCCAGCAAACTGTTCTCACTATCCTCACGTCCTTCTCCTTGGTGAATACCAATGCAAAGTACTCACTGAGTACCTTGTCCACCTCTCCAGATTTGAAGCATAAATTCCCTCCTTTATCCCTAATTATACTTCTTTCTTTAATAGGTGCTCCTCAACTTATGACCAAGTTCTATTCTGACCAATTGATCATATCTCAAAATGGGCTGGTTTGTCAGCATGGAATGTAGATGTCAACATTTTCATCATCTGAACTTGGCTGTGGGTTGTCATGGTCTTCATCTTTGTGGGTTGAGGGGCAGGGTTATGGTAGGGAAGTTTCTTTTTTTCTTTGTAGATTTGAGGATAGCAACTTAAAAGTTCCCTGAAATTGTCCATCAACCTTGGCGAATCTTTCTGTATAACAATCTGGTCCATGCTTTACAAATCGTCAAGGATTTTATTCACTTGTGAAAACACATTTGCCTACCCCTTTACAATGAACCTCCTGCTTGATCCATCGGGTGAATGCTAGAAGTTCAGTTTGGTAGCAGAAATATCATGTTAACATTAGGATGAAGGTCAGCCGATGAGGGGGATTTCCAGGGGCGCTGTCCAAGATTAATTGAATTTTGAATGTGAAATTATTTTCTAAACAATATTCCTGAACATTTGAAATAAAACCATTTACAAACCAGTCTTCAAACAAAGCCCAAGTCATCCAGGATTTGGGGTTGGATTGGTAGTGGACAGTTCAGTGGCATGCACCTTTGAATTTGATCTTCAAGTCACAACATCAATAACTTTTCCATTTTGTGGATGGGCCCTTGCCATTACTTTGTTACTATCATGATGTTCATACTTGCAGAACCTTTCACTGTCTCCTGTATTTTTTCTTTGTCCCCTCGAATGGGACAACTGCAGACTGCATGCAATTGCATGAACTTTTTTTCCTTCTTCATATTGGTTGATTAACTTAATTTTCAATTGCGAATCAGATCTATCAGCAAGGGATGGATTTTTCCTTTTGGTCGCCAACTCTTACCACTCTTACAGAATGGCAACCACGGGATGGGCACTGTCGTGCACATGTGTATATGCTTATTTTATTTTGGTTGTATGTTCGGATGGACATAAGTCACATAGGTCATAGGTTGGGAAGTACCTGTATGTATAAGGTGCCTTAGGATTCTCCTTAATTCTACTCACCTAGGAAATTTCTTGGACCTCCTTTGTCCTGCCCTCTTTATATACCTCAAAGGGCTGGTATGCTTTTAGCATCCTAAACCTTACATATGCTTTCTTTTCCATTTTGACTAAATCCACACTGTCTTTCATAATCCAAGGTTCCCTTGCCATTCCTATCCTTTCTCTTTATTCCAACATGTCAGCCATGAACTTTGATCAGCTAGTTCTTGAACAGTTCCCATTTAAAATCTAAAAACCTAACCATTGCTTCCCTAAATATATTCAATGATTTGGTCTTCACAGCCTTCTATGGTACAGAATTAAATTCAATTCATATGATGCTTAAAGGCCTAATTTACCTGCCTTTCCACTGACAAATCTAGCACCCAGGAATCAGTTTAGTGAACTTTTGTTGAAGTTTAATGCAAGTATGTTCTTTCAAAAGTAAGGACGAGGGGAATTCCTGTGGAGACCTGAAAAACAATGAGCAGCCATCTTACCTCCTCCTTGTAGACAGGTTCTCTTCACTTTCAGATGTTACCTGGACGGGACTGGACCCACCCTGACTGGCTTCAAGCATCACTTCAATCTAAAATGGAGGGAGTGGGAGAGAGAAAATGTGAAACTGCACAAATAGGTCAATAATACAAAAGGTTTGTTTCCAGTAACATCAGACAAAGGCTTGCAACAAACAGTAAACTTCAACTCGTGCATTGTTTTACTCGGTCATTGAAGTAAATGTACAAAATTGTCTACAAGGCCAGGCTACTGATCCTCGTGCAAGATTACAATTGTGGACAAATCAAAAAGTTTGTCTTCATTTTCAGTAATGATGTAACACCAGAACTAGTTTGTGTTTTGAAGGTTGATGGTTTCTAATGTATAATGGTGAAAGCACAGAAATGCTGGAGGAAGTCAGCCAGTCTTGCAGCTTCCTTAGGAGGTAAATATATATTAGTGACATTTCAGTCCTGAGCCCTTCCTCAAGGAATGAGTGGAATAAAGGAAAGGCTCAAGCCTGAAATGTCAGTAATATATTTTAAATTTTTTTCTTTTTTTATAAATATACATAGTAAAATCTTGTTTCACAATATATTAAACTTTTTTCATACAAAAAAACAAAGAACCTCCCACACAAAATATAAAACCACACACCATCAGAGCTCACACTTATACTATCCATAAAAAAATCTATGTGGGGAAATCACATCTGTTTATATTGTAACAACATCTGTTATTATTATTTTAATTGGGCCCCTATATAGTCTAAATATGGCTGCCAGTTCTTGACAAATGTGCATACTTTGTTTTTAAGATTGTATGCAATTTTCTCCATAGGTATACACCTATTCATTTCCACAGTCCATCGTGCTATGAGTAATGGAGAGTTGGACTTCCAAGTAGCCGCTGCCAAAACTATTTTGACAAAAGAAATTTGGAATTTAGTTAATTTATTACTTATTTCAATAAAATTACCCAAAAGCTCTGGATCATCTGCGAAGGCCACCCCTGTTATCCTTGTTAATATTTCTGCAATATCCTGCCAAAAAGACCTCACCTTCACACATTACCCTATAGCATGTAAAAATATTCCTGTTTCAATCCCACATCTAAAAGACATCTCCGATATTTCAGATTTTGACCTATGTAGCTTCTGTGGCATAAGATAATAATTGGTGTTGGAAGTTATACTGAAGTGATCCATATCTTGCATTTATAATTGATGTCATATTATCCAAACACCAATCAGACCAACATCTTTCTGATATTACAACACCCAAGTCCGACTCCTATCTCTCTCTCTCTCTCTCAACCTCAGTAAACCTAGTTTTTCATTTTCACTCTGGAGAGCATAGTACATTTTTGTTATGAAGTTGGGTGTATTCCCCAGCCAGATTGTTTGTTCCATTTCATTCATTTCAGGTGGTTTCAACATTGGCCCTGATCTTTCTCTCAGGAATGATATTAGCTGGAGAAAACAGAAGAAAATCCCATTAGCTACTCCATATTTCTGTTTTAGTTGATCAAGGGGATAAGAATCCCCTCTGCATAGCAGTCTTCAATGTATCCTATTCCTTTGTCAGACCAGGAGTTTAATATTCTGTTACCTATATACATAGGCAACAACACATTCTTACATAATGGTGTTCTTAATGCTTTCTCATACACACTCATTGATTTCTTCCTATACTCTCATCACACGTATTAATATAGGACTATGTCTTTTTTGTTACTGACTTTACACTCCACTTATAGATAAAATCCTTCACTGCCCCCTCTTTCATTGAGTATAAATCCCATTCAAATCCAAGAGTGGGGACTGCCTTTCTCAAAGATGAAATATTAACCCCTGAAAAATTGAAAAAAATGTGGATTTAGTCATTCAGATTTGTGTTTTAGGTGTGGATTATGTGTTGGAACATTTCTATCTTCTGTTTGGTTTCATGATAAATTTCATCCTTTCTGGTTTAAAATTAGGATTTTTCTTCAAAATTTGTTTAAAATTCAATTTCATTTAGATCCAAAAAAATGTTTGTGAGGTTATTTTACTCTATTAGTGGACTTGGGGTTGGATAAGTTTCAGACAGCGTTTATTCGTCTAACATTGACGGTTGCTCGTAAATGTATTGCTATGTCTTGGAAAGATGAAGTGGAGTTAAATGTAGTTCGATGGCATCATGAGTTGAAGTCGTGTACCTGTATGGAGAAAATAACATATAATTTACATAATAATTATGAATTTTTTTGTTAAGATGTGGACACCATATATGAAGAATATGAATTTAGTAATATTGTAAATTACTGAATATTTTTGTTTATTTTTAATGCTTCCCTTTAGGGATCTGTTGTGGGAGGGGATGGGTTTGTTTTACTGTTTTATTATTAGACTACTTATTCTGTAAAAGTCTGTATATTTTTATTGAAAAAATACTAAATAAAGATTAAATAAATCTGGCTTGTGCTGATAAATAATACTTTCTAAAATCCGGTATCCCAAATCCTCCTAATTTATAATCCAACGTTAATTTTTCCAGTGATATTCTTGGCACCTTATTGTTCCATGTGAATTGCCTCATAATTATTTAATAATTTAAATAAATTTTTCGCAAACGAGATAGTCAGCGATTGAAAAATATAGTGCAATTTGACATCACTTTCATTTTGACACAGTTAACCCTTCCCATCAAAGTAATAAGCAAGTCTTTCCATTTCTGCAAATCCTTCTCCATCTTCTCTAATAAGGGAGAATAATTTAATTTGTACAAATTTTGTACATTATTGTCAGTCATTATTCCTAAGTATTTCATTCCATCTACTTTCCATTTAAATTAACTTCCTTTCTGATAGCATTCATAATCAAAGGTCGTCAATGGTATTGTCTCACTTTTCTCCATGTTAATTTTATAACCTGAAACTCTTCCATATTATTCAAGTGTTGTTTTTAATTTCCCCAGAGACTCAGCCAGGTTAGATAAATATAATAGCACATCATCAGTAAATAGGCTGATTTTATATTCTTCTTGTCCAACTTTGAAGCCTTTAATATCCGGATCTCTCCTTATAATCTCCACCAGTGGTTCAATAGCAAGGATAAATAGGACTGGGGACAGTCGATCTACTCGATCTACTCAGAGGGAAAACCGTTGACATTTGACTATTTGTTATAATTTTGGCTTGCAGTTTATGAGTTTTTATCCAATTTATGAATATTCTCCCTATTCCAAATTTCTCCAACATTTTAAATAAAAACTGGTTGAATGCTTTTTCCACATCAAGGGAGACTGTTATACTGGAATTCAGTTTTGATTTAGCCATATATATTATATTAAATAATCTACCCAGACTACTTGAAGAGTGTCTTCCTTTAACAAATCCCACCTGATGTGTTTGTATCAATTTAGGTAAATATTGTCCCAGTCGATTAGCTAACATTTTTGCCAGTATCTTATAATTAGCATTCAAAAGCAAGAGGTGATGAGGTTTTTAATGAGTCCTTTTTTTTTGACAACACCATAATAATAGCTGTTGAAAAAAAGTCTGGGAGAGTCTGAGTCTCCACTGCCTGGTCTCCCACATCCATTATAAGAGGCATCAATAGATCCTTAAATTGCTATAGTCCTCAGGCAGGAACCCATCCTCCCCCAGAGACTTATTAGCTTGGAGAGTGTTCAGAGCCTTCTCAATTTCTTCTCTTGTGAAAGGGATGCCTAACTCACCTCTAATTTTGGAAGCTCAACATTCGCTAGAAACTCATCCATCTCATTATCATCATATAGCTTTGTGTAATATTTTTTAAAAATACCATTAATCTCTTCTTTTTTTTTTGATTATACATTAGGATGTTGTCTTCTGTTTTAATTGCATTTATCATCCTTGACAACTCCTCTAACTTCACTTGCCAAGACAAAACTATTTGTGCTCCTCTTAATTCATAATAATTTTGCTTAGTTTTAAAAATTTTTTCCATTTTATATGTTTGTAATGTGTTGTATCTTAATTTTATATTCTCTCTAACAGTCTACATTTTTCTAGTAAACCTGTCCTCTGATATTCTTTCTCCAGTTCTGTTATTTCTTTTTCCTTTTTGTATAAGAAATAATTTGCCCTCTCAGTTAAGCTTTTAAGTGTATCCCATATCAAAAAGCTGTTATCAGTGGAAGGAAGATTTGTCTCACAAAATCGTTATGTCTCCTAATAAACTCACAGAAGTCTGTCCTTTTCAAGAATGTGTCATTAAGATACCATCTGTACACATTTTCTTGTTTTTCTGCTTTCTAATAGTTAAGATTAATGGTGTGATAATAGCCTTGCCAAGTATTCTGTTTTTACCACTATTTTTTAATCTGTGCAGACATTAAAAATAAATATGTGAATCATGGACCCTTGAGCAGAACAAGTATTCTCTCTCTCTGGGGTTGAGCTGCCTCCAGATATCAAATCAGATTTAAATCTTTCATAAATGATAGCATCGCTTTTGCAGCTGATTTATCCAATATAGGATCCAAACAGAAATTAAAATCCCTCCGACCAATATATTTTGTCTACCCTCTCCTACTTTTAAAAAATATCCTTCAAAAAGGCTTCATCATCATAATTTGGTGCATAAATATTCATAAGTGTCTAGGATTCTGCATAAATTTTACAATAAAATTACAAACTTTCCAGCTTGGTCAATCGATATATCTTCTACTATTACTGATACATTTTTATTAATTAAAATTGCTACGCCTCGCGCCTTTGAACTGAAAGAAGACGATATTACTTTCCCCACCCATCCTCCAATTTAGTAAGGTGTGTTTCCTGCAAGAAAACTACATCTGCCTTTAGGTTTTTAAGTGTGCCAAGACCCTTTTCTTTTGCGTCGTTCTGTTTAATCCATTAACATTCAGACTAATAAACTTTAAAATTTTATCCATACCAGTTCTTAAATAAATGTTGTTCAGCAATAAAACCTTTTCAATTATTCAAGTAACACAGTGATCTTTTCCCTTTAAAAAAAAACATATATAGTACCCCTGCTCTGACGGTGATGTAAAAAAAAATTCCAGAAGCCTGTGAAAAAAGCCTGCAGTCTTCAGATAAAGAAGAACCTCTCTCTTTTGCACCATCTTGCAAACTGCTCTTCTCCCAGTATCATTATCCACCTTAGTCTTCACCCTGCTACTTTTTTTTACCAAGTTCTCGCTCTTTCTTGAGCTCTCCGAGCAAATTTCAATGATATTTAACAATAAATACAAGGTGGTACAAAAATACACTTTTTACTTGGTCCCATCATAAACATTCTTCTTAATCTTCTTGTTTAATATCTTTAATATTTTCATAATCTTCGTAGAAATTCTCCCTCTTCTTCCTTGGTCTTGATAAAACGTCGATTGCCATCTGTTACTTTGACCCTCAGAGTCGCAGGATATATCATTGGGTATTTTATATTCTTTGACTGCAATTGCCTTTTTACATTATCAAACTCCTTCCTTTGCTTAATCAAAGTTGGGCTAAAGTCTTGAAAGAATAACACCTTTCTGCATTGATCTCAAGTGGGCTATTGTGTTGCTTAGAGTAATCAAATGCTGTTCCCAGAACTGCTTCCCATTCCCAATAACTCAAAAGACTTACCAGGACCAGTCGTGGTCAATGCTCGTCAGATCTTCTAGGTCTGAGGGTCCAATGAGCCCTTTCTATTTATACTTTTCTGTTGAATTTATTTTCTCCCAACACTTGTTGAACCAAGTTTCAAAGAAGCTCACTGGGACTCTCCCTTCGGTCCCTTCCTTCAAACCAATAATCCGAATATGATTGCATCTGCTGAGATTCTCCACGTGGTCAATCTTAGCCAGCATAGCTTGTTTATCCAAGTCCCACTTCTCTGCATCCTCTTCAAAAGCTTTCAGCTTTTCTTGCATTTTTACCAAGTCAACTTTCACTTGGCCCATTTGTTGCATTAAATCTTCAATTGCCTCTATAAATTCAGTTATCTTCCCTGGCATATCTCTCATTGCAGTTTCAACACCCATGAAATTATTGCATAAAATCTCCATCTTCTCCAGGATTATACTCAGTTTTGCACCGACCCCCCCCCCCCCCCCCACCCCCCACCCCAGCACTGCCAGGTTCAGCCAGTCCCAAGGCCACTCACTTTTGGGCTTTCACTCGATATTCTTGGCTGAGTTGGTGTCTCTTCCGATTTTGTTTTTTGCTGTCTTGGCTTTTTAGTATTAATTTTGTTAATTCACTGTGAAAATATTCTTAATTTTAAACTTTTAGATCGTCTTTTTAATACTCTTCATGGAGAGCTCATCCAAGACACGTCTGTCTACATCCTTCGCCTGGCCACGTCAGTAATATATCTTTACCACTTATAGTTGTGGCAAGATCAGCTGAGTTCATCCAGCATTTCTGTGTTTTGATGACAATCACGATGTCTTCAGACTTTTCGCGTTTTACTATTGTACAATATATGATCCAACCTCCAAGCTCTGCTCCTTACTGCTTGGAGACCCTGGCATCCAAGCAAATGTAAATCCCCTTTAAAGGCCAAAGAAAATGCAAGGAAGGATTGCCAGAACACATTCAGCAACAGTTTGCAAATATGATAGCTGGAGGCTATCGCATTTGAATTTGTTGAGAAGTAATTGGTGAGTTGTGATGTGATTTCTCCAGTGATGTTTAGCTAAATCTTGGAACTAAATATGTTACAGAGCTGGAAAAAAAATCTGCACCAAAATCAGAGAGTCATGAATATTATGAACTTTTGCCATAAACTACTGACCCAATGATAGTTATAGTCTCAATTCACAATTCTCCCCACAATAAATAGGTGCTGATTAAGTGGATCAAATTAGTCAAAATATGACAGTAAACAATGTATCATGTTCTTATGCATAATTGAATGTGTGTGGGTGCTTGAGAACATTACTGCAACCAATATAAAGGCAAACTAGTCCTTGTTTACCTTTAAGTTTCCTTTTGGTTTCTTTGTGTTTCTTTTCTTTGCTAATTCTGTCTCTGGTAGCTTTGAATTGCTAATATTATCGAAACTCCTTCTACTGGGTGCTGTGGAATAATAAAACACGTCTTTTAAGAAGAAAGATGTATCTGCCCTACTACCCAATGCAAAGATGTAGCTAATTGCTTTTTACATGGACTACTTGTCTTATTTTTAAAAAATCATCGGTGTCAAATGGTTGACTTCCTGAAGCAAGTCCATACATTTCTGATCCATCGGCAGTGTCTGGCCATTAATACTGTTGATGACATTTTATCACATTAATGTTAAATCCAAGATAATTAAAAACAGAGAATGCTAGAAACATCCATCAGGTCAAACAGTATCTATGGAAAGAGAAACTAAGTTAACAGTTCAGGAAAACCCACATTAGAACTAGGAAGGTGAAAGAAAAAGAGAGTGTCAAGGGGTGATGTCACTACAACTCTATTTTCATAAATACATCTATTTTTGTCTGCGTTTTAAAATGCACAAAATCACTAGATTACAGCATTGTAATGAATTGCATCAAAAGCAATAGACAGAATTTAAAGAACAATGATTAAAAGTGAAGAGAGAGAGAGAGAGAGAAAGAGGAAACTAGTCATCCTGTTCGTAGGAACAAACCTCAGCCTTTTAAATATTATGGGAGCTCATTCATACATGAGGGTGTCCATAAGTCAGATGTTGGTAACTCAGGAATGACCTGTGCAGGATGAAGCAACCTCTCAAGGGGGTGATGCTGTTGTTGCTTTGAGGTTATCCGGCTGAGTTAATGGGGGAAGTTAAGGAAGGAAAACATGATCCTTCATAAAAGGTATAAAATGAGCATAGTTGGAGTGAAGGCACAATATAAACAATGCAAGAGTTGCAAAATGCTTGGCTGTGCTCATGGAGAAGGCAAAACCAAGCCAACATCACAAATAGGTTACCTGGTCTGTTCTAGTACACACAGAAAGCAAGTTACCTAAAGCTATGTAATTTCATATTGAGTTTAAATGCTACAATGCGGCCAGATGCAAGATAAAGTGCTTTTTTTCAAGCTTTATTATAAAAGTGCAGAAGGCCACAGATTGGTCAGAGTGGAAGGGAGGTAGAGAATGAAAATAACAGGAAGCTCAGGATTATCAGGGAAAATTGAACACAGTTGTTCGACAAAGCAGTCATTCAATCCGTATTTGATTTCACCATTTTAGAGGAGACCTCTGTGAGCACCAAATGTATCACACAATATTGGAAGGAGAAAGCACTGTGTGAATTCTATAACTAGAGAAACTTTGTCTCACTGAGTGCATCAGATGGATTAGGTCAGCATTTGCCATAATGACTTGGAATTGCATCTTTTCATTTGCACACACTGACTTGCCGGATATGTCCTGCAATCTGTGACTTGTATTTCATTATCTGTATTTTCACTCTCCAACTACCCTCATTTCATAGCTTCCATGATCAAATGATCATGTTCTCTCTCCCTAACTCTCCCCTTTAACTCTTGGCCAAAGGAGAAAGGAGCAGAATTAAGCCATTCTGTCCATCAAGTCAGCTCTACCATTCGACTCTTGGCTGGCAATGTATTAACCTATTGATGTTCTAACAACCCTAGTCTTGGCTTATCAGAATTATTCCTTCTGCCCTTTCCCTCCATCCCTCCCTTCTTCCTGCAGCTTGAGACAAGCTTGCTACCCCCTCTCCCCAGCTCTGATGGACTTCAACCTGAAATGTTAAAGGTTTCACTTTTACCGATGCTGCCTGACTGACTAATTGTTTCCAGCATTTTTAAATTTATTTTATCATTTCTAGCTCCTGCAATAATTTTTTGATTTTCATATGAAATATGATTTCGGTTTTAAAAATAAAGGGTAGAGTAGATAACAAAGCAGATAGCTGTATTGGACCAAAAACTATTTGTACTAAGTGAAGAGCACTCCCTTTGATCTCCCTACAGATGCTGCCCAACTTGCAGTGCAAATTTTCAGAATTTTCTGTTTTTATCTCTGATTTCCAGCACTTCTTGTTCAGAATGTTCAATTTTTAGTAATTATACAAAAGAGATGTTAAGTTATTCAAGACTAGTCAGGAAAAAAATTCTTACAATTCGCATATGACTTAGTAGCTTTAAATTAAATCAGTATTGATAACTTGATGGAAATGTCCTGGCCTGGTATTCAGACGTTCTACTGCTTCCAGGATGTGAAAAAAACTTTTGATTCACTTACACTTTATTTGTTCATCAAAAAGAAGAATCGCGATGTTGATAAAAATAAGCCTCCAAGTTTATCATTGTACTTTGAACTCTGCATTCTTACAAAATGGAAACATTTCAAAATTTTCTAACCAATGAGAAAGGATTTATTTACCACTTACTGAGTGCAGGTGCTTTAACTGGCTTTGGCGAGGAACGTTTTGGAGATGCTTCAGGGCGAGGGGCCACAGGTTGGACTGGACGAGTCTGTTTCGCAGCTAATTTCTTTAAACTTGCTTGACGTTTGTCAAACATTTCATAAACATTTTCAAGCTTTTCAAGAATTGTCTGTATTTTGGTCTGGAACAAAAGTGCAATATTAAAGAAGATGATATTGATGTTATAAGAAGTTTCTCTGCCTGCCCCATTATTTTTTTTTCGTGCTCTACATTTTCAACCTCCAAACATTTCAACGCACATTCCCGAATCCTCAGGATTCTGAATTTAATAATATTTCCCTCAGTTATCAGTCAGCATCCTTCCACAAGCTCCCAAACCCCGAGTCTTCAATTCTCTAAAAAGATGCCTGTCTCCATTTTCTCCTCACTTCCATGGCAACATATAAGATATTCTGGCCCTGCTTTCTTTCCTCACTTTCACATTACTTCCAACTATACCTGCCCTTTGTCCCTCCATTCTATTACAGCTCCATGGATTTATTGTCTTTCATGTCTTCAACACCAGTAAATACATAAAATTTGATATCGCTATTTCTTGTATGATAATCTCTATATTTGCTTCCAGACCAGTGTCATTCTTGCACTCAACTGGTACAACTGTTAGTATTGCTGCTTCACAACTCTATGGGCATGGCTGTGATCCTGACCTTGTCTGTAAGGAGTTTGTTAGTGAAATGTCAACTGCCCGTTTGTCTTTGTTAATAGCAAAAAGAATCAAAGGGGAATTAAATGCAATACTCAAATGTGCTTGAAAAACTCAGCAGCTCACATATTATCCATAGATAGAAAGTAAAAGGTAACCAGTGTATTGCACTCGAATCTAACATCTAGACTTTTCCTTGTTTATCTTCAAAGAGGAATTAATAGATATATGTGAAAAATAATAAATTGCAAAGCTACAGGGAGAGGAGTGGAGCTCTTGGAGTTGTTCCTTTGGTGCTGGCTCAGACTCATTGAATGGCCTCCTGTGTCAAACCTCTTTCCTGTTGAATGATCTTGATTGCACTTCTTTATCTCTTTCATAAGCATATCCTCCCATAAAAAATTGTTTCCTGGTTGGATTTTATTACGGCTAGTTGTTTTGTCCTTTCCAGCCTTAAAAATACAGTAACATGATGTTCACTTAACTGTGGCTAGTTCTATGAAATTGTAGCTTAACATTCACTTCTTCATTAACTAAGAACATGCATAAAATGGCTGTTTGTAATCAGTTTTTACATCTGCTCCAAAAGGTCATTCATTAAATCTCATCCCTTCAATTAAATGCACCAAGAACCTTGGTGTATTTTTCCAATAATCTTACAAAGTAGAACAGTAACCACACTTTGAATGTTGTGACAGCAACATTTTTACTGAAAATGCTGTTTCCTCTCTTTCAACAAATCTAGATCAATGCAAAGAAATTTTTTCAAACTATCGAACTCCCTTTTTTTTTAGCTTCTGTGTTTGTTATATTTACAATTGTTCAATTAAAAGAAAATAAGGTATAAACATTGGTGTTTAACCTTGTGCCAAATCTTTCTAACTGTTCAGCTTTCCATAATTACTAAGAGGGAAATTAGAAAGGCAAAAAGAAGGTATGAGGAGTCCATAGCTAATAAGGTGAAGGTGAATCCTAAGGGTTTTTACAGATATGTGAACAGTAAAAGGAGGGTTAAGAATAGAATAGGTCCACTGGATGATGGGACCGGTGAACTATGTCAAGAACTGTATGAGATGGGAGAAATATTGAACAATTTTTTCTCGTCCATATTCACGAGGGAAAGGAACATTGGGGTATATGAGATAAGAGAGGCAAAGGGCTTAGTTATGGAAAAGATAGGGATTAGTAAAGCAAGAGTTTTGGAGCTTCTAGGGTCAATTATGGTGGATAAATCTCCTGGTCCTGATGGGATTTTTTTCCAGGACTTTAAGGGAGGTCAGGGAACAAATAGCGGGGGCACTGACAGTGATTTTTCAAAGATCACTGGAGGAGGGAGTGGAACGACAGGATTGGAGGATTGCAAATGTTGTTCTATTGTTCAAAAAAGACAGTAGGTGTAGGCCAAGTAATTATCGGCCAGTAAGTTTGGCTTCAGTGGTGGGGAAGGTTATGGAGGGTATTCTTCAAGATAGTATATACGCATATCTGGATAGGCAGGGATTAATTAGGGGCACCCAGCATGGGTTTGTAAAAGGAAAGTCATGTTTGATGAACCTTGTTGAGTTTTTTGAGGAAGTGACAAAAAAGATGGATGAAGGTAGAGAGGTGGATGTGATCTATTTGGATTTTAGTGAGGCTTTTGATAAGGTTCCACATGGAAGGTTAATAAGGAAGGTTCAGTCACTAGGAATTAGTAGAGAGATTGTGACATGGGTTCAGAGGTGGCTGGGAGATGGACAGCAGAGAGTCATGGTGGACAACTGTATGTCAGGTTGGAAGCCTGTGACAAGCAGGGTGCCTCATGGATCGGTGCTGGATCCCTTGTTGTTTATCATTTATATTAATGATTTAGAGGGGGGTGTAGTTAACTGGATAAGCAAATATGTGAAAATAGGGGGAGTGGTGGATAGTGAGGTAGATTTTCTTGGATTGCAGCAGGATTTGGTTTGTTTGGAAGAGAGAGCTGAAAGATGGCAGATGGAATTTAATGTAGACAAGTGTGAGGTGTTGCTTTTCAGTAAAAATAACCAGAATAGGACATATACATTTAAGGGGAGGGCATTGAGGCACACAGAGGAGCAAAGGGACCTGGGGATTATGGTACAGAGTTCACTGAAGGTGGATTTCCATGTAGACAGGGTGGTTAAGAAGGCATATGGTATGCTGGCCTTCATAAATCATAGTATAGAGTATAGGAGTTGGGAGGTGATGCTGCAGCTGTTTAAGGCATTGGTGAGGCCAGGTTTGGAGTACTATGCTCAGTTCTGGTCTCCAAATTATAGAAAGGATAGAGATAAGGTGGAGAGGGTGCAGAGAAGGTTAACAAGGATGTTGCCTTGCTTACAGCATCTGGATTACAGGGAGAGATTAAGGAGACTGGGACTTTATTCATTGGAACGTAGATGACTGAGAGGGGACTTGATAGAGGTATTTAAAATTATGAAAGGAATAGATAGACTAGACATAAACAGACTCTTTCCCCTGAGGGCAGGGGAGGTTGGAACAAGAGGCCATGAGTTATGGGTAAGGGGGCAACACTTTAGGAGAAATATTAGAGGTGGCTTTTTCACTCCACGAGTGGTGGCAGAATGGAATGAACTTCCAAATGAGATAGTTGCGTCAGGGTCCCTTCTGTCATTTAAGAGAAGGTTGGATGTGTACGTGGAGGTGAGGGGGTTGGAGGGTTATTGGCGGTGAGCGGGAGGTTTGAGCTAGTGGAGTTGTTCTAGTGAACCGGCGTGGACTTGAAAGGGCGACATGGCCTGTTCCGTAAATGGTTACATGGTCATGATAAAAAAAACCTCATTAAGTTTATATTCGCACAATACAAATTGATAGGGTAGTTTGTATTAGACATTATGTGCTCAGAACTAAAAGTGTATTAGCCTAGATTGATTGACAGTAATGATTAGAAGAAAATAGCCCATTGTTAGATAAAGAAGTTCTTTATCATTAATAAAGACTTTGGGAACATTTTAATACCTGTTTTACATTAATTACCTTAACAGCTTTTCTACTTTTACCTTGATTTCTGAGGTAAGAAACAATTCAAATTGTCTACAGAACTCCTTGGGGTTGGTAAGCTTGTGGTGTGCAGCAGTTTCAAGAAACCCCTCAATGTCTTGAAGTGCAGCTTCTGCTCCTTCCTGTGATTGGCATTTATCCACTGCTTGAGAGGCCAGAAGGTAGATCCCTTTTTCACACCACTCCTTGGCCTTGAATGAAAAGAATAAAATAATTAAGAAATACCAATTAGCAATGTGTTTAATTGCTGATTAGAATAGGTAAATTACACTGTCCAGTTGCATATGGACTTCAAGTGATTTTCCAAGCACGTCATGCTTTTTCTTCATTTCATTGGTAAAATCATCACATATACGTCTGAGTTCATTGCACTTCGGTCGAATGGAGTCAATGGCATAATGATTGCTTTGGATAAGCTGGTCTCCATGCAGAGCTAAAGACTGTGCCTTTCCTAAGGATTCCTGTAAAGGTATACAACAAATTTAAAAAAAAAGTCACAAAATGTGAGCTGCATAATTGTTTCAACAGATCTGCAATTTTAAAAAAATCAAAAACTGTTGTTGATTATGCTTCTCCGTGTTTCTCTGATTTTTACATTAAAATTAAGGATTTCTTGAATAATACCTACCAAAAAGAGTTCCTAAAATGATCGAAATTCTCTTTGATAGTTTTATTTCTGCCAATGGTGCCTTAATTTATAATAGCATATGGTAGAAATTTCTCCCTAGAATATCGTTGCAAATCTGTGTTGGCAAAAGTCAATCAGTTGGGTTGTGCAAATCACTTTTTTCACATTGATGATAGGAAAGTATTTTCATTCTAATCCTGGGAACCATTTTGTTGTGCTGCAAGGATGAAACTTTGAGAGGCATTTGCAAAAGACCATAGTTTTAGGCAGGATTGGTCCATTGAACAGACATAGTTGGAAAATCAAATGCCACAAATATATTCCTGAGAGGGAGATGAATAATATTTGAAAGAAATAGCACAAGGTAGATTTATGCTTTGGGAAGTGTACCCTCACCTTTCTTATAAGGCAGTGTTTGCAAGAAGTGTCCAAGCAGTTGATCAGGCTTGATGTCTACTAGACAGATTATTTTAAAATGTGACTTACTGTAGGATTAGAAATGGTCATGAGTAAAGGTGGTCAAAGACTCTGAAGGATGTCTCCACATCATTTACCTGTGCTTTCTCTTCCTGAAGTACAAGTTCCTTTAGAAGGTGTTCCACACACGCCACACTGTCTCCGATGTCTGTGAAGGCAGCCTGTTCTTCCATTAGGCAATCTAGAATTATCTTAACCTGCAAGCAGACGATAAAATATCTTATCTCCTGCCATTACTGCAATTTTTCAGAGACAGTAATTGAATATTTGTGTAATTTCTAGACTATGCCATGATTGGGAATCTCTACTCTAGTCACAATGAAATTTTTGGATTCACATGAAATAGGTTTAATATTTCAATAATATTATATGGTTATTTAAGATTAATGAAGCTAGAGTTTGGAATTTAATTGTTTCAAAGTACCTAGTACAGTGAGAAGGGTTTTTCTGCAAGCAGACTGAAAGGTTTATAAAGTATTGCAATAAGATCAATTAGCACCTAGGGCAGCAAGATTGAAATGTAATGGGGTTCATTCAGGATCCTGATGGCTACGGCAAATAGACTGTCATTATGCTTGTTAGCACATGCTTTCACACTTAAGCGTTCATCTTGATGTGTGTGTCCGCACACATGAGTGATGGGTCTTACCTAGGCAGAGGGAGATACAGGAAGATCCTGCAGAATAAGAGAGGTTTTGTGTAATGTTCTGAGCTGCATTCACTACCTTCTGTATCTTTTGTTAAAATCATGAAACCCAGTTTGATCTCTGCCAAGATTAATCTTGTTGTCCTGCTTTTACCAACTTTTTTTGTGAATTTTCAAATCCAAGACTATTGTGACATTTTTGATGACTGGATAGTAACCAAAACAATTTTTTTCACTGTATTTTGGTACATATGGCTATAAACTATGTGTACCAAATCTAAATCTGATTTCCGTGAGGTTGCTGCACATCCTGGACTTAACCTAACATAGTCAGCAGGCTGGATCCGTAAGTCTGTGTTAGATCATTGCACAGATTCTGTAACTTTAATTTAAAACTACATTTTATTCGTTAACAGTTTCAAATTTTACAAGCGTAAATTTTCCACCATGTTGTGATTAAAATACAGAGCTACTGACTTAAACTTGTCTCAAATATTCCATCAGCATTCTATACTACTTGAAACCCCTCACCTCGCTCGAGGTAAGGACAACTTTATAAAAAGCTTCGCTCCACAGTCATAAAGCCCTTGAATATTTCTGAAACGTAATAATTTTTTTGAATATTTTATTTAAAATTTTTATCCATCCATGTAATAGTAGCAAAATGCAAAATACAAGAATCAAATATTAATGTCAGTTCCATCGTACACAATGGTATAAAATCCCCAAACACACCCCATGCCCTTCCTCTAACAAAATATCCCCAAGTAAAGAATAGAAAGGAATAAGTAATAAGAAGAAAAAAGCAAGAAAAGAAATAAAAGAGAAAAAATAAAGGACAGAAACTTGATTGTCAAGAAGACACTGCCCACCACCTGGTTCTAACCATTTACATTTTTAAAAAATTCTTCCAAGGAGGTTATTGAGGTTCTCAAAGTTTAGGGAAAATATCTATAAATTAATTCCCACAGTTTGTAAATACGGTGCCAAATTTTTAAAAATACATCATATTTGTTTCTTAAATTATAAGTAATCTTTTCAAGGGGAACACAACTATGCATTTCTGCATTCCATCGATCCATACCTAGACAAACGTCCGATTTCCACGTTACTGCAATACATCTTCTTGCTACTGTTAATGCAATCTTTATAAATTCTTTTTGATATATAGTTAATTTCAATTTTGGTTTTATCCCTACAATATTACCTAATAAAAACAACATTGGATTTTGTGGAAATTTAGTTCCTGTAACTTGTTCTAAAAAAGTTCCCATTTATCCAAAAAAGTCTCACTTTAGGCCAAGTAGAATGTTTTAAAAAAAAGTACCTATCTCCTGGCTACATCTAAAACATTGATCTGATAAATTTGACTTCATTCTATTTAATTTCTGTGGTGTAGGATATAATTGATATAGAAAATTATATTGAATTAATCTAAACCTAACATTTATTGTATTTGTCATACTATTTCGATAAAACTCTGACCAATTTTGTTATTAATATTTAAATCCACCTCCCATAGCTATCTGGAACTACGGATTCCCTACTTAGGAGTTCCCTTTTGGAATAAAATGTACATGGCTGAAGTAAATTTCTTTGTATTTCTCTTACGAATCAACATCTCCACATCACTACATTTTGGTCATGACATTGTTGGACCAAATTTATTTCTTAAATATGTCCTTAGTTGATAAAAACAAAAAACTGTTTTATGTATCCCATATTTATTTTTTAATTGTTCAAATGACATTAAATTTCCTCCTTCGTAACAACCTTCTATATATCTCATTCCTTTACGAGACCAAATATTTAAAAATTGATTATCCATTGTACATGGAATAAGTCGATTTTGAGTCAGAGGCATTTTCGATCGCATAACCTCCCTTGTTCCAATTTCAGTATTTATTTTATTCCAAGTATTAATCAAATGTTTCAACAAAGGGGTTTCATTCTCACCAAATATTAATTTTGATTCCCATTATATATATTAAAATCTTCTGGTATTCTCTCTCCTTTTTTATCAATTTCTATTTTAATCCATGGCGACTTCTCTTCCTCTTCAAAAAATGAAGCAAAAAACCTAATTTGAGCCACCTTATAACTTAAATTTCCATGTTAATTTATCTAAAAGAAGCCTTGACATCTTACCCTTTCAAAGAAACTTTCTTATATTTTTATTTAATTCTTGAAAAAACTTTTGTGGTAACTGTATTAATAATATTTGAAAAAGATACCATACCATAGGAAATATATTGATTTTAGCACAGTTAACTCTCCCCATTAATGTTATTGGCAAAGCCATCCACTTATTCAAATCGTCTTCAATTTTATTAAGTAAAGGTGAATTTATATAATTTTTTTGTTATTATCTACCCATATCCCTAAATATTTTATTCCATTCACCAGCTATTTAAAATGGCACTGAGTATAATCCCCTCTAATGAAGGGCATAATTTCACTTTGTCCCAATTTATTTCATATACTGTCATTTTCCCATATTCCTCCAATCTTAAATATAATTTACAAATCAAACGTATTGGCTTTGTTAAATAAATCAAAATATCATCTGCAAATAAATTAATCTTATATTCCTCTCAATTAACTTTAATTCCCTTAATATCAGGATCAGATTGAATCAATTCTGCAATTGGTTCTAATACTAGAATAAATAAAGCTGGCAATAATGGACATCCTTGTCTACTCGAACTAGTTAACTGAAATGGTGCAGAATCCTGCCTATTTGTTACAACTTTAGCTTTAGGTTCATTATATAATTTTATGATCCAATTTGCAAATATCTGCCCAAACCTAAATATTTCCAACACCTTGAACAAAAAATCCCATTTTAATTTATCAATGTCCTTTTCTGGATCTAAAGCCACTGTCATACTTAAATCTCCCTTCTTTTGTGCCAAATGTATTATACTAAATGATCTAGTTACAATATCCACAGACTGTCTCTATTTTTACAAACCCCGTCTGATCCATATTTATTAACTTTGGTAAAAATTTTAATCAACCTATTTACTAAAATTTTTGCAATTATCTTATAATATGCATTTAACAATGAAATAGGTCTGTATGATGATGGTCTTAAAAGATCCCTATCATTTTTTGGTATTACTATTATTTTCGCTGTAGAAAAAGATCACTGGAGAGTATATGTTTCCGACACCTGGGCTAATACCTCCATAAAAGGAGGAATCAACAAATCTTTAAATTCTTTATAAAACTCAGGCATAAAACCATCCTCTCCCAGAGATTTATTGCTTTGTTAGGGTGAAGGTGACATTCAACTCCACTTGCTCTTCCAAACTTAACCTTGGTAACCTTATTTGTGGCAAAAATTTTTCCATTTAATTATCATCTCTTAGCGACTCCGATTGACATAACTTAGAATAAAATTGCATAAAAGCTTCGTTTATTTCTTGAGGTTTGTAAGTAGTTACATTCAAATCTGTCTTCATTACATTAATCACTCTTGAGACTTGCTCTGCTTTCAACTGCCAAGAGAGAACTTTATGGACTCTCCTACCTCTCTTAGCTCATAGTATCTCTGTTTATTACTCGTTATTGCTTTCTCTGTTCTATATGTTTGTAATGTATTATAATGAAGTTTATTATTAATAAGTTGTCTATGTTTCTCTTCAGGACTCCACCTTTGGATATCTTTCTAAATATATTATCACTTTCTCCAATTATTGTACCTCATTCATATAATCCTTCTTAATTTTAGGTATAACTTGTTATTTATGCTCTTAAATATGTTTTCAACACATCCCATAAAATAAATTTATTATTAACATAATAAGAATTAGTCTTGAAAAAAAATTGAATTTGCCTTTTAAACATAATAATTGTTGTGTGTGAGAAACATAGCAGCCAATTTGCTGATAGAAATGGCAACAAGGGAAATGCAGATCTAACAACATCTCTGAGGTGGAGAAAAAGATCAAAGTTTTGGTGTTGCATAAAAAATAAAATGTTGGAAGAACTCAGCGCATTGAGCAGCGTCTGTGGAGACCAGTGTGAGAAATTATCAATGGTTCAGGTTGTGATCTTGCATCAAGAGAGCAAAGGTAGTCAGAATAAAGAGGAAAGTGTGGTTGGGGGGTTGGAGGTGAGATAACAGCAAACAGGTGGACCGAGGAGGGGTAATGGATGAAGCTGTGTGGGGAGAGGAGGATAGAGTGAAACAGAGGCACATGGATATAGGTGGAAGTAGACAAAAGGCAGATTGAACCAGGTTGGGGGAAGGGGAGGGTGCAGGCAAAAAAAAACAACTGCTTCCCCAACAACAAATATGATTTTGTTCCAGATTTCAATATCTGCTTTGTTTTGTATCTCCAATGTTTTGGTAGTTCTGCTTCTGGGATGAATGTTGACTGGGCACTGAAAAACTCCTTTGTTCTTGAAACAAATGAACTGAATCATGTACTTGGATAATTCCTGTTTAGAGTAGATCACCTTTCATATTGATAGGATGGTGATGTTCCTAGATGCATTGATTACATTATAGTTAGTTGAGAGAAAATATTAGTAGCTCAACACTTCTGATAAAGAATGAATAAAGACAAAATCACTGATTCTTTAAATTTTCATTTCTAGTGATGACTTGAAAGTAAACTAATTTTCATTAATTGAGTTAACTAGTTGAATTGCCATTAAAAATAAATGAAAAGGCAAGATTGGGAAGAAACATCAAAATGTCAGAGGCAAGAAAAGGAACTGAAAGTGGACAAATATACATTATGTTTTTTTTCTATTATTAAATGAATCTTTTGTATTTATAGCCATATAAATTCTGAAATTGTACATAAAACTATTTTATATATTTGTTCAAAAGTTTGTACAATTCAAAAATAAACTCTACAAAATTTATAGGAAGTATAACAAGTTCCCTTCCTCTGCAAGCTTCAACTTTTCAAATTTAACGTTAGATTGCAAGAATGTTCCGGGGTTTCAATTAAAGCAGGATCATTAAGAAGAATATTAAGTTGTACATGGACATCATATGTAAAATAGGCCACAAAGCTTCAAGCTCTGGAGAGGATAAGGCCTACATGCAATTTAGAGAGATGCATGCAGTAGATGACAACATTTTTCACACGATATAAAGATTTTTGGCAGGTGCTGCAGCATTAAAATGCTAACTCAACCATCCAAGTAATTAGTTTTGAGCCAGCCAAATTATGAAATGCCCCAATCAAAGAAGATTTAAGTGAGTGTGGTCTTATTTATTCACTGCTGTGTAAAATTCTAATTACTGTCTAATCCCTTTGTAATCTTATGTTTGTCGGTTCTATTTGCACTCTATTTACCTGCCAAAACAACATTGCTTACTTGTGTTGGCTGACAACATAAGCAGAACTTCTGTATTTTCATCCTGAAAGAGATAGCTTATTTTGAGATATGATAGCTGACAATGTAGTCTGTTATTGACATTTAATTTTCTAGGAAAATATGAATAATATGCAAGTTAATAAGTTTGTGAATCCAACCGCAACTATTCTGGCTGAAGACTTTCATCACAGTTCTGCAGATGGAGTGTAATTAACCATTGTCCTGAAAAATAATGGCCTGTAGAGAAGATCTAGATAACCAGTTGATTATCTGACCTAATGTTTCAAGCAAAGCCTTGACTGAAATTTCAATACTTTCACCCAGGCTCATTGTGGGAAATGATTTGGAGTTAAGGTGAGCAACTCGCCACAGGATACCTTGCCTCCAAATAACTACTGAAGTCCAACATTAATGTGGCTGATCAATCAAAGTTTCTGGTCAATGGAGCATACAGTGATGCCATTAAACAACAAGATAAAAGAGGTTCCTTTTATCTTGATTCCTCAGAAGTTTCCGGAGGTTTGGTATGACATTGAAAACCCTGGAAAATTTCTCAAGATGTGTGGTGGAAAGTGTGCTGACTGGTTGAATCACGGCCTCGTATGGAGACATCTGCAAAAGATAGTGGACAGACAGAGCCCAGGACCTCACAGGCAAAACCCAATCCACTTGTGAGAACATCTACAGGGAATGCTACTGTTGGAGAGCA
Source organism: Narcine bancroftii (assembly GCF_036971445.1). NCBI lineage: Eukaryota > Metazoa > Chordata > Chondrichthyes > Torpediniformes > Narcinidae > Narcine > Narcine bancroftii. The sequence continues at coordinate 103,280,566 of NC_091477.1, read as the reverse complement.
GCATCAATCATCAAAGACCCACACCACCCATCACATACTCTATTCTCATTGCTACCATCAGGAAAAAGGTATAGGTGCCACAAGACTCGCACCACCAGGTTCAGGACAGCTGCTACCCCTCCACCATCAGACTCCTTGACAATAAACTCAATCAGGGAGTCAGTTAAGGACTCTTTTGCACTTTATTATTTGTTTTTTTCTCTCTGGTTTGAATAGACAGTTTGTTTACATTTCTTTATTTGTTGACATATGTACATTGTGGACAGTTTTTTTTACTACCAATTAGTGCTCATTCTGCCATGCCTGCAGGAAAAAGAATCTCAGGGTTGTACGTGATGTTAATATGTACTCTGACAATAAATCCGAAATGTTTTCCCTTTTGGAGACAAGTCATTGACCTGTATTTCCACATCAAAGTTTTGCTGCATTTTCCTATGACCAGCTTCATTATTTAATGAGTTTGACCACTGAAATCACTAGGAAAAAAATTATCCTTGTGATTTAGGGAATTCGTACATGAGGCAGGAATCTAAACTCGAGGATTGTCTTGGAATTGAGACAGTTGGCCTTCTCTTCCTTTGGAAACACACAACTGCAGCCAGTGGAGACTCTTCCCCTTGATTATTATTGACTTTGTGCATGATTCATTTTTTCCTCCCAAATTTAATTCTGCCCTTTGATTAATTTTTGAAAGTTAATTGAGAGATAAAGCATGGGATTAAATTTAGGACAATCCCCCTTTAAAAAAAATGCTTTCACCCGACAGAGCAGAAATTACTTTCATTTAATATCTCATCCAACCATTGGGATATCTTGTGTTGCAAGAGTGCTCTCAGTGATCATCGGGTGTACAAATCTAGACCTCTGTGCTCACATCACTCAGAGTGAAACTGACAGCCTTCTGATGTATACGCTTGTGGCCCTTTCCTGCAACTTCGTTTGAGGTAGTGCAAGTAACTTAATATTTATAATCAGCAGAAAGCAACAATTAATACATCTGCATACTGAAAAGTACCTCACGAAAGTCTTGTTCAAAATGCCGTAGCTGCAGGCATTGTTCGAGTTTGAGATGGTGTTTGGACCAAAACTGGTCAAAGGCATTTTCAGTTTCATCCAGTTGGATCAATAACCTAGTAAAAATTATAATTTGAGCATCAATAAGTACAGAATATATAGTATCAATTATTTAATACTTTCAAACTATAAAGTGGAAGTTTTCAACATAAATTTATGAATAAAATTAAAACCTTTTTTAATGCAAATATATTGAAATAATTACTGGTTATGTTATTTCTGTCATCTGGAAAAAATAACTCTGGGTTTAATTCATTATCTCAGTGTTGGTGGTTAACTCGAACACTAGTTAATTGGCCTTAGTCCACGAGTGCTATGTCTAGGTTTTGACAGGGTGGTGTGGTGGATTATGTTATATTTTATGTTGTATATTGATATGCTTTAAAGGAGATAAATTGTGGGGATTTTTTAGTGTAGGTCACAAACAAATACAAACACTTCAAAACAGATCTCATTTAAAAGGCAAGAGCTTGGCTCAAGTCCAGGCTCCCAGTGCCTTTGCAAGAGAGTGAGAGACAGAGAGAGAGACAGAGAGAGAGAGACAGAGAGAGAGAGACAGAGAGAGAGACAGAGAGAGAGACAGAAAGAGAGACAGAAAGAGAAAGAGAGACTGCTAGTTTTCTGCAGTGGCTTTAGGAACATTTTTTGAAATCCAATTTTGAAGACAGGTTGTGAGTTCTAGTTCAGCCTGTCAAAGCCCTTGTGGCCCATACAAGAGGAAATGGCTGGCTGTATAATGTTTCGCCTGAGATAAGGGAAACAGAATAGGAACTCTGTGATGACCTGAAAAAAAGAGATTCTCATCTGGAAAACCCTGATGGGGCAAATTTATTCGGCAAGACACTGAATTAGCTGATCAGAAGGAATCAGTTTGAGCAACAAATCTCTCTCTAAAAACTGAAAAGAACCTTCCTGAGCGGTAACCATTTATCTTTCAAGCACCTAAGCCTGATGAAGATTCATAAATGTTAAATTCTGTGCACAGTATAAGAATTGCCTGCAACCAGTGAACTTGGAGGAGTGAGAAGTGAGATTGGTCTGTGAATCAAATAACTTTTCTGAACTTATACACACATTGCATATACGTGTGCTTAGAATTAGAAGGGGGTTAAGTTAATAGTAATAAGTTAAAGTTTGATCCTGTTTTTATGTTTAAAGAAAATTAAAAGTAGCTTTTGTTTAAGTAACCATTTGTCTTGGTGAATTTCTATTGCTGCTGGGTTTTGGGGTCCTCTGGCCTGTCACAGTGGGAATTGGTCAAAATCTTTGTTACTAATGATAGTTGATGATCTGCCAGGAAGGACACAAGAACACATCAACACACAATCTACTGGAGTAGCTCAATGGGTCGAGCAACATGAGGGAGAGAAAAAAAATATTGTCAACTTTTTGGACTGGAACCCTTCATCAGGACAGTCCTCCCTCCCTCTGCACTGAATCGTTCTGTTGTCAAAATTCCATTATACTTCTTTTATTAATTATTCCTGAGCCCAAGATTTTGCCATTTCTATTTCATGCCTTCACCATGTGGAACTAAACAAGTAATCTTTATTTTGCAACTCCAGATTTGCACTTTAATTTTGAAAATTAAATTTTTAAGCCATGCATTTTGCAAACTTCCATGCTCAACATCTAATTACTTTTTTTTATCTACCGCACAAATGATTACAGTCTATTCCTAAATCACATGCAAGTTAAACCAAACCATTAGCTGTTACAATGAATAGTTTAAAACATGATAAAATGAGAATTCTTTTGATTTTTCTTTCATTTTTGTTTTCATGCTATTATGGATGACTAAAAATGACCAAATTTTTAATTTAATGTGAAACACAGTTTTCAATTTCTGCTGGTAATGTTAAACTGAACTTAGTAAAACTTTGTTATTTCTTGTTGATTTATGGGTGAACTGTCAAGTAAAGGGAGCATTATCAAATTTGTAGACAGACAGCTCAATTTCAGACTTGGGGGGTAAAGAAGTGAGAGACATAATTTGACACTTGGCTTGGAATTGATATGAAATTACTAGGAATTGTAGTCATATTTCAAACACCAGTTAATGCACAAATGCATAAGATAGACAAATGTTATGATTCAAGACTTTTTATCTTAAAGAAAAATGATTGTTATAAAAACTTATTTCTAGCATGGCATTACTCAAGCCATCCTGATCATTTAAATTCACTTTTTTAAATATTTTGCAATCATAAACACAGATTGGCTTAATTTCAGTGGGTGTCAATAGCCCTTTTATATCACATGATTTAAGGTATCTTGTTAAAAAATGTCTGATCCAAAAACTCCCACTAACCTTTCAACAGTAGCCAGATTTTCCAGTTCATCAAAATTCAGTTTATGATTAGGATTTTTATTAAGTGGCTCCTTAATACATACTAGTAAAGTATTACCTTCTTTTACTGCCGACTTCAGTTTCTCCTGAGAAAAAAACAAGAATAGCTAATTAATCATTGTTTTAAATAACATTTGTAACCTTTTATTATAATTATTTGCAACAAAAGATACCGTTCTTGAATGAATATACCTTATTGGCAGTTTTTGTAAGATGAATAATGGAATGTAAATTTTGTAACACTGAATACAAGACTGTAAACCATGACTAACGACATATGGATGAGTAAATATTTGCATAATTTTTTTGAAACATCCACAAATTTACTGCTTTATGTTTATTAACTTTTTGTAAAATTGCACGAGGATAAATATTAAAGTTTCAACACAAGGCGTGCTTAGCATTGGAATGACCTGTGAGGTAGTACATATATCTACAAAATAGCAATAACTGTCTGAAGCATTAATTGCGATAAAACTTGAAACAAAATGCGATCAGACTTGCATGTATGGTCATCTCTGCATGCATCATCTCTGCTTGAATGAGGGTGAAACATTTGACCACACTGAAATGAAAATGTACAGTATCTAGTTCCTAGATCCAAGCCATCACTTTATTGAACTTATCCTGATATTACTAACAATTCTTTTCACTGTGCCTAGTCATGTCATATTGGATACTGTATATTTCAGTATACAAGATGACCTTCAGATAAGACAGGTCCCCAATTTCAGCCTGAATGTCATGGTTTTATCATATATTGGGTGTATGACGACCCCCCTCCTCTCCCCGGCAAAATACACGTGTTGACTGAGCTGTTGGGTGTGACTGGAAGGTTGGTGTTATCATGAAGCCTCCAGATGTCTGCAGGAACAAGCCATTTAAAGATCATTTGTGTGAAGAATGGAATAATTGGATGACAAGCGCTGAAAATTCCTTAACCAAAGGCAGGGCAATGCGTGCTGCATTACTTGATGTGCTGTGTGATTTTGTGATCAAAGCACGGGATAAAGTGAAAGTAGAGACTATATTAAAAAATCTTTCGAAAAGTGCAGTATCTCTAGTGTAATGGATGGTGTGGAGGATGATTTATTGTGGGAGACTGATGCCGAAACAGAAGGTGACTCAGACTAGGACCCATATGATGACAGTGAAAGCAGTGAGATTCCGGATTGCTTGTCTCAGATGATGAATAGAGATAGTGATTTTGAAGAATTTTAGATTTATTTTTACAATGAAAATTCCTTTCTAATATACTGGTAGCTTAAAAAATTGTTGTAGGGTGGGGTCTTAAATGAGTTGTGGAACCATCTGAGTGGTATTTTGAGTAGAATTTTAAGGTCACATATTTGTATTTGGCCTATAAGATTACTCTTATTTTTGGCACTTTTTGGGTGCTTCAAGGGTCATCGTATACACCAAAATATACAGTACTTGCTTGCTGATGTCATGTATGCACTCCGTCAATAAATCTGAACCTTGATATTGAGCAGATCTGCAACTGTGGGCAACACCATTGGTCAGGCATCCCAATATTTACACTGAGGGAGAAAGTCACTGGATCCTAACCTTCTGACAACTCCTGACAATGTGCCCATGGGGTGTTGGAGAGTGGGAAAAGGATTGAAATTGACTGGTATTCACCAAAGCAGGATATCTTAACGGCATTTACTACCTGGGCCTACATTTGGAACAATGGCAAAGATGACAAAAATCACAAAGATCATTGTTTTTGAGTCAAGGAGTAGTGAACCTCCTTTTGAACGAATGGAGCAAATTCTTGTTCACAAGCAATGTCTGGAGAATTAGTTGCAATGAAGGAAAACCCAACCAAGAAAGCATGCAAGTACGTGTATGCTTACTTGATACTACATTGATTTTCATTGGGAAACCACATTTTTTTAAAAATTGCTCTCTAAAGGCTACTGACATCCAAATTTTTAAAGACACCAATAATATCATCTACCTTTAGATAATTCTGTTTTTCTGTGTGGATAATAAGCAGTGCTTCTGTACATTGGACATCATTAGGTAATTCCGTTTCTGCAAGTTCAGTGCCAAACGACTGCAGTAACTGTGCTGTCACCTTTACTGTCATTGCAAAATTTTCAATGGCCTGAAAAAAATGTTGAAGTTGATAAAACAATACAATCCAAGCATTGAAAACTAAGCATGTGCTTTAATCATTGTATGTTAATTGTATGACAACTCTCATTAACTGAAAATTAATGTTTGCCAACTAATCATGTTGTAGCAACCAACATGCGAATAATAATTAACTGAGATTTTGCATTACAGCTGAATCAATTAATAGCAGTGACAAAGTATTGCAGAGTACAGGTATACAAACATCAAGTCTTTTTCTGCAAATACTTCTCTACCCGCAAATTTAAAGTGACATATCACTAGGAATGATGGCTGGGAAATGAAAACATACTGCTATTAATTTATTTGTGCCTCTGAAGCATCGATAGCTTCTCCAAGGAACAGAGAAATCCAGCTACAGTGCTGTATGGTGTTATTTATGGTTAAGTTCAGGGAAGAAGCAAGTGCACAATCAAATGTAAATATTCAAAAGATTCTATCGTATCCCACTCTGTCAGCTTCACAAAAATGGCATCTTGCCATGTGTTTCGGGAAATTGCTCTATTAGTCAAACCATTGCCCATTAAACCTGTTGAAAATTAAGTCTTATGACCTTGCAATGCTCAGTGTTAAATTACAGCCAATCAACTTTCTGCAATTAAATATTAACTTAATATTATAGAATTTTAATTTTTATGTATGGGGTATTTGTAGCAAAACCAATGCAATTTGGTTTTAACTGCACTTGTTAAACACAACTTAATTATCCAAAGTTACTCTTTAATATCTGGCACATTAATGGAGCCATTTAGAAAATATATGGCAAGTATTTCAATAGGCAAGAGATTTTAATAGTACAGATTTAAAGAATCCATTTGAAATTTACTTTCATCTATGTGGTGAGGAGAATATTAGTAGTATTAATGCAATAAGTGAGTCAAAGAGCGGATTGGATGGTAAATGCCTTGTCTGCAAAGAGGAATCATGGCACCGTAGATAAATTAATGTGAATTCTTTGTAATCCTTAGCATAAACATTATGCTGGCGCTTCTTAAACGGGTAACCCTAAAACCAAGAGCAAAGAAGACTGCGGTTCAGAGAACAGGGATGCAAATTGATGAAGATATGATCACTCCTGTTTCAACTTCAAACCAATGTCACACCTGGTACTTTGGTAGATTTAATGGTGCTATTCATATTTTTTTTTAATTTGTTCAAAATTGCTATTGGAAATTTAATAGCTCAGACTTAAAAATAAAAACCTTATATAGATATTTTTTAAAAGAAGAATGAAAGGTTATAAAAAATATTTTTGCACTCACAGTTCGATGGTGAATCCACTCATTGTGACAGTATTCTAGAGTGCCTCCTAAGTCTTTTGTTAACTGACTTTTTTCAATGTAGTCGTGTAGGTCTGCTATTGTGTTTAACATGATGATCTGGAATGGATGTAACATGTGGGTTTTATTTTTGAGTTGTCAGTTCATCTTTAACTATTACCAGGATATCATAACACTGCAGAATCAATGTGATGGTCAAAATGCACACCATCTTATGCCAATGAATTTTACATAAATATACCAATGAATTATAGTAAACAAACTAAATATAACAAAGACGTGCTACAACAAAATCATAAAATTTTGTCTAGATATGAAAGGTACAGGATGCAAGATACAGGTGGACAGTCACCTCTTATGTATAATATTTTAATTTTTTCAGATATTACAGAGAGTTCGTGTGTTTGATAGTGTTCAGTCATGACTAGATAACATTAACTTGTGGTAAATGTAGACGATCTTGGGCATGTTATTCTATGTGTACATTCTTGCTTGTTCAGGTCAGATCATCCCTTTTGGAAGCTGAAGTCAACTTAAACTATAATGGTCAAAGATCTAATAGTATCTATCTCAGATGTATTTTAAATAATGTTTTTTATTGCTGACATTTTAAAGAAGGGGAAAATGCAAATCAGGGTTTTGTTAAAAAAAAAGAAATATGATGTGCAGTTGTGTGCATTTCCTTACAAATTGGAATAAAACTTAAAGAGCTCTGAATCTTTATCAAATAAAAATATTTCACTTTGATTCCAAAATGGGTTTTTCATCATGTGATTCTGGGGAAGAGGTTTTAACAGGCAGAGTTTAAAGCTATTTGCCAATTGAACGTGGCAAGCTTCCAGCAAGAAAGACATTTACTGACCATTCTACTTGTCCTGAGAAAAGGTGGTGGTGTGCTGCTTTCTTGAATTGCTGCAGTGCGTAAGGTAAGATGCTTCAACAATGCTATTATGAAATTCCAGAATATTGATCCCAAAGCCAGGAAAGGATGGCAATATATATATCCAAGCCAGCAGGCTGGTATTTGACACGGATGGGAATGAGAGAGATGGTAATGTGCCTATGGTGCTCTTTGTAGGTTCATTCCTCATTGTAGAAGGTGGAGTTTGTGGTTTGGATAGGCTTGCTGAAGAACACTAATGAGTGTTGCAGCACGGTCTATTGATATTGCTCAGTAGAATCATGGTATGTTGATGGTTCTTGGGTTGGAATAATGAAGGAAGTGCTGATCAAATGGACTGCTTGTCCAGGATAGTACAGACTTTCTTTCCCCCATTCAAGCAATTTCAGACCATGCCATCTCATTGCTGATTACTGCCTTCGAGTAACAGAAAAGCTTTGGGTTAATGCCCCAAAGGGCACTGCTTTTATTCCCATTAATAAATCACCATTGTCTGGAATGGATGTGTCTTGCATTTGTGGAAAGGCAGCTGCAAATAAATAACTTGACTAGACTCATGGAGCTTGAGGGTCCCTTGGCATAATATTGCCTTTACTGTATTCAGCTATTTTTTGATATATCAGGTGAGTGGTTTATTGACTTTCTGAGAAGGTAAATGAAAAGGTCATGAATCAAACAATTAGCATTTTTGGCTGAGGCTGGTTTCAAAACCTTAAGCATTTTTTTATTGTTCTCCTTTTAGGCTCTGATTTTTACCTCCCATAAGTAGATTGGCTGAGTATCACCAAAAGATGTGAAGCTTTGACAACATCATTTACGAGGTTGATGAATCTGCCTTTTTATCAACTTGTAGGTATCGGCACTTCGTTATCTGATGGTAGGTCAGTAAACTGACAGTGACAGAGATGGAAAGCTATGCCCTGCCCAATTTTACTTCAAAATGAATAAATCCTACAATAGGATACATTTAAACAACTTCCTGTCTAAATTATATGGGACTGCAAAGACATGGTTTATGACTGGTTTGAAAATAGCATCAGGCAAACCTCCTCCCCACTCCTCTTGCTGCCTGGTGTATGTTTATCCAAATATAAACCAAGGATAAGATAGAATATTTCAGTATATGCAACAGTCAGAATTCATTTTCAATGTTTGCTTGCATTGAAAAAGCAATTCCATACTGACATAAAGTTTAAGAATGTTATAGGCTTGTAAATGGAAAATGCTAGTGTCCTAAAAATGTAACAGTTTTCTGCTGATTTCAGAAGAGCTCATTTATGAATCATATTAATAGGAAAGTCTTTCACCACCAAAATGCATCCTTTTTTCTATTTGCTTTTTATTGGTTACTTTGGACATTATCTTCTCTTCTTTTCTCTTTGGCTTGGCTTCGCGGACGAAGATTTATGGAGGGGGTAAAAGTCCACGTCAGCTGCAGGCTCGTTTGTGGCTGACAAGTCCGATGCGGGACAGGCAGACACGGTTGCAGCGGCTGCAGGGGAAAATTGGTGGGTTGGGGTTGGGTGTTGGGTTTTTCCTCCTTTGTCTTTTGTCAGTGAGGTGGGCTCTGCGGTCTTCTTCAAAGGAGGTTGCTGCCCGCCAAACTGTGAGGCGCCAAGATGCACGGTTTGAGGCGAGATCAGCCCACTGGCGGTGGTCAATGTGGCAGGCACCAAGAGATTTCTTTAGGCAGTCCTTGTACCTTTTCTTTGGTGCACCTCTGTCACGGTGGCCAGTGGAGAGCTCGCCATAGAACACGATCTTGGGAAGGCGATGGTCCTCCATTCTGGAGACGTGACCCACCCAGCGCAGCTGGATCTTCAGCAGCGTGGACTCGATGAACATCAATAAAATATACAGAATAAAAATGGCCATATGGATTACATTAGGGTGGACCCGGTCTCTACAATTAAGATGACGTAATGAATGTAGACACCATTACACCTTGCATTTTACATGATCACATCAAGTGATAACTGTTCCTGGTCATACTTTAATTTTAGCTTACGTGCTCCAATCCAACACAAATGCTTCCTGATATATCTGCTCATCAAACCCTATAATACAATTTGTTGCCCTTCAGTAATCAGATTAATGACTTGAAAGTTTATCATAAAACTGTGTCTCATTGATTATTTATGTAGAAAAGTGTTTATGGGAAGAAATATTGATCACATTATCACAATGCTAACATATTTTTAATTCAATTAAACTGGTGATTGGTTGTAAAATAATTGCAATTTTTCAATAATAACCTAAGTAAAATTGAACTATAAATGGCAAACTAATCAAATTGGGCATCTGTTCCCATTTAGTCAATTTCAATGTAATAATTTTTAATAATTTCTAACATTACACAACTGTTTTGCCTTGAGTAAACCCATATACAATATCGCCACCTTTAGCTTAATTGTGTAAGTGTTTATTATATAAATACATCTAAACGTGTTCATTGTCTTTTTTTTCCTTTTGATGGTTTATAAATATTTATCACTGGCTTGCATCCAGCATTCCAAAAGATTTTAAAAGTGACTTAAGTTTGAGTAACAGGTTTTCAATAGACTTCAATTTAAAAAATCTGTGAATCCTCAATTTTCATACTTGGCATTGTTCCCCTTGACACGCAATCATTCGTCAAACGTTGAAGAAGGAAACTATAACGTCACATCAAAATTTGCCTTTCAAAGAAGTTAGATAAGTGAACAAGGGAAAGGAACTAAAGACAAATAAATGCAGACAAGGTTAGGGCACAAAGTTTGTGAAGAATAACCTCAGACATTTCTGTGCTATGTAGTTGTAAGGCTATTCAAAACCTCCTCTTATCGCAAGAGTCACGCGTGTGAGTTTATAAGAATCCAAAATAGAAGCTATGCTTACCGGTACCTTCATTTTAAAGTCATCTCGTTGAAGCTTGATGCCAATATCAGCAATGGTTCGCTGGATGAACCGGGAAGGTCGCAACACAAACACAAGCTGCAGATTCCCTGGAAATGCTCCCTATAAATGAATAAGAAAGAGAGTGACTCGAGCAGCGTCCCCGTGAATCGTAAATGTCAGACTAAAGAAATGACCTGCATTTGCTGATGAAATCAACACAACAGGACCCATTTAATTTTTGAGATGTAGCGGAGAAACAGGCCATTCAAGCCCATGCCGCCCAAATACACCCATGTGACCTATTAATTCACTAAACTTATACGTCGTTGGAATGTGAGAGGAAATTGGAGCAACTGGAGGAACTCCATGCAGACATGGGAATTTAAACTCCTTACAGACAGCGCCGGATTTGAAACATTGTCGCTGGCTCTGTAATAGTGATGTGCGAGCTGCTACACTAAGTGTAGTGAAGGGACTAGCGCAGATCTCTTCATTGCAAGTCCTAGTGCTAACAAATAGTGATCTACTTACCGCAAGCACTAATTCTCACAAAACCCAGGATTCTTGCCAACAGAATGAAGAGCTTGCAATTATATTATAAAGAGGTGTAAAAGCCAATCTATTGGCATCCAAATGCAAGTTAGGACAGTAGAAACATGACAGGAAGGGAGCAATAGTAGGGAAGAAAAGGAGAGGAAGGGGTTGGGGATCAGTGGCATTACTTTGAGACAGATGAGCAAGGTGGCCAATGTGAAATTTTTTAAAAATGTAAAAAAAACACAGTGTTTACAGTGGTAGGTCCCGGGAAAAGACTACCAGGGGTGCTGCTGGAAGCAGATACAATAGTAAAATTTAAGGGACTTTTAGATAGACATAAATATGCAGGGAATGTAAGCATATAGATGATATGCAGACAGAATTTGGCATCATGTTTGGTGTAGACATCGCTGGCTGAAGGGCTTTTACCTTTGTTGCACTGTCATTATGTTCGATGTAGTCTGCAACTTACAAGACTGATTTGGATTTGTTTTACTGAGGAAAAGGTTAAGGGGGTCATGAAAATACATAGAAGAATAAATCAGAGCATAGAAAAACTGAAGAGGATTTACCAACGTTTTTACGCTGCCATTAAAGGGCAGCATGGTTTGCGCAACCCTGTAATGGGGCAACGAGTGGGGTTCAAATCTGACGCTGTCTACAAGGAATTTGTATGTTTTTCCCCATGTTGTGTGGGTTTCTTCTGGCTAATCTGGTTTCCTCCTTCCATAACGTACTGTGGGTATAAGTCAATTGGGTATAATTGGCCCAAAAGGGTCTGTTACTGTGCTGCATGTTGAAATTTTTGCAGTGGGCCACATCAAGAACCTGCTGAATCGCTGGCTGGAGGTGGGGTGGGGATACATCTATGAGTTTGGATACGCTTTCACTGTATATGTTAGGTTCTGGCTCATCATTGAGAAAAAGCACAGAAATGATCAGAGTTGGAAAGCAAGAGAGACTGAAAATCTTCCCTCTACTCACAGTGGTGTCTCACAAAGACTTCAGTACTGAGGAATAGAGCATGAAAAATGTTTACACGGGGTGTCCATGGCACACCAGCTACATGACTGAGCAGGATCTTGGTGCAAAGGCAAGGAGGACACACACACACACACACACACACACACACACACACACACACACACACACACACACACACACACACACACACACACACACACACACACACACACACACACACACACACACACAACTAGCACCACAACAGGAAATTGAATTTCCAAATCTGAAAACAGCTCAACTTTCTTTTCCTTCAAGTTTTTCAAAATCTTTAGAACATAGAAGAAGACAGCACATTACAGCCCCTTCGGCTCTCGATGTTGGGCCAACCCATATTTTTCTTTTAGAAAAAGTACTAAACCCTCTCTACCCCGTAACCCTCCATATTGTTTTCATTCACTATCTAAGAGCCTCTTAAATGCCCTCAATGTTTCAGCCTCTACCACCATCCCTGACATTCCAGGCACCCATAACTATGTAAAAAAAAATCCCCCTGATGTCTCCCCTAAATTTCCCTCCCTTAACTTTGTACATATGCCCTCTGGTGTTGCTATTCCTGCAGGTGCTGGCTCTCCACCCTATCTATGCCTCACATAATCTTGTAGATTTCTATGAAGTCTCCTCTCATCCTTCTACGCTCCAAAGGGAAAAGTCTCAGTTCTACTAATCTTGCCTCATAAGACTTGTTTTCCAATCCAGGCAAAATCCTGGTACATCTCCTCTGCATCCTCTCCATAGCTTTCACATCCTTCCTGTAATGAGATGACGAGAACTGAACACAATACTCTCTGTGGTCTTACCAGAGATTTGTAGAGTTGCAACATTACCTCTCTACTCCTGAATTCAATCGCCCTATTAATGAAGTCCAGCATCCCATAGACCTTCTTAACTATCCTATCAACATGTGTGGCAACCTTGAGGAATGCTTGGATTTGAACCTCCGTTTATCCACTCTTAAGTACCCGACCATTAACCAATAAAAATCAACTATAATTATGATCAACATAATTAATTACATATTTACATGTTAGATAGGAAGAATAATTGTTTAACTGCATGAATGTGAACTAAAATCAGAGAAGCATGCAGCATTATTTTCTTTACCAACATCAACCCGTTGGTCTCAAAGGTCACAAGTTAATGTTTTTTTAAACAAAAAACATATGTAAAATGGTGCAGCATAGCACAGGAACAGGCCCTCGGCCCAGATGTCCGCACTGAACATGATATGCAAACCAAACTCAAAGTTGGCTTAGATATCCCTCTATCCTTTTCATATTCATTTGTCCTTCTAGAAGCCTTTTAATGCTAATTGTATTTGTTTCTACCTATCCAGACACTCATCATTTTGTGTAAAAACATTTGGCCCACACAACCCCCTTAACCCCTTCACACTCCCCGCTTTAAACACATTCCCTCTAGTTTAAGGCAATTTACCCTGGAGAAACCATTTTGATTGTCTACCTATCAATGGCTTTCAATTTTATAAGTTTCTATCAGGTCTTCCCTCAGCCTCTGATGCTCAAGAGAAAACAACCCAAGATTGTCCAAAGTTTCCCCATTGTACTGACAATAACCACACCAGCAGTGCGAGTATAAGACAGCTTTAATAAACTAATATGTGCACGAAGAGGTCTTGTCTCTCTGCAAGACGAACCCAGAAGGCTAAACTGTAGCTCTGGACTACTTTATCGACAAGGTCACCAGGATGACCCCTGGTGACCTAGTGGTGTAATTACATATCACCACATCCATTGCTCTGACACTTTAAACCAGACAACCTCTTTGGTACTCTTTCTGAAGCCTCCACATTTTTCTTGTAAAGGGGTGACCAGAATTGCGAGTACAATCTAACCAAAGTGTTATAAAGCATAAAAGCACAGAATTGCGAGTACAATCTAGCCAAAGTTTTATAAAGCATAAAAGCAGTTTTCATTAATAAATATTTGCTGCCAAGATACAGTTTACATTCGCATTTCATTGTTATTTGAATTATCAATTCAGCAAAATTTACAAAGGATTCATGTATAGCCACTTAATTATATTCTTAAAATGTCATGCTAGTTTGTTGATAAATAAATAGGATTATGACTTTGGATATCTTTTATCATTCTGTAGTGTGCCTGAACTGTTTTAGTTCTGAGCATTGAACAAAATAAAAGTTTTTTTTAAAATGAAGAATTGCTTCATGATGCAAGAAAGTAAACAATTCGAATAAATCCAATGTTAGAAATAAAATAATTGAAAATTCTACTCACAGCTATACGCATTAAAGATGCCTTGACTGAACTCCATTTGTCTTTTCTTCTGTCTATAATTATGATAAATCCAATGCTGGCAGCATCCAGACTACAAAAAAACAGACACATATCAATCAACACAGATGTTCAAAAATGTAGGAAACATAATTTTCCAAAACTCTTTAAAATGATCTGAATTACTTTAAAATAATGAATATTGAATAAAATATTAACAGATAACACAAAATGGGAGATAATAGAAATTAAGATCTATCCAAATAAAGAATTTTTATACTCTCATTCCATTGTTTTTTGTTGTCTTCTTTAGTATTCCCTAAAAGCTGCTCTGAAGAATTCGAGGGGGTAAATTTAACCTTGGACAATGATACAAACTACTGTGCAACAATGGCTGTGTGGCAGGTCATCAGAAAAAAATGAGATTTAGCAGTTTTTAATCTGGATACTCATAAGGCTTCAAGGGCCATTGGCTGCACGAAACAATGATAATTCACCACAATCTGTGGTCTCATGACCCAGAATGTACATATCTAGCATGACCATCTGGTCAAGGCCAACCTTGGTTCAAGGACAAATGTCGAAAGGAATGCCACTGGTTACCATCAGACATATTTAAATCTGAGGTGCCATCATGGCAAAGCAACAAACATTGGACAAATAGGCTAAAAAGAGAAAGCAGCATAGAATTGATGGTAATAAGTAATCTCCTAACCATTGGGAGTGTGGAACAGTTTCACAGCTCCAGCATCATTCCCGATTTCTAGAGGTGTTTGCGTGCAATTTGCATGTTCTCCTTGGGACTGCATTGTTTCCTCCCATATCCCAAATCCATATGGATTGGTAGACTAATTGACCATTGTAAATTGTTGACAGTGTGTAGGTGAGTGAATGGGATTGAGTGGAAAATAAAAATAGGATTAGAGTATTTGGGTGTTTCTTGTCAAACGTGAAATGATAGATTTGTTTCCGCACCATGTGACTCCTTGACAAGAATTCTATAGTCTCGCACTGAACATGTTCCCTGAGCAGTTCTCTAATTCTAGTAGATGATTACATTATTTTTGTCTTTTCTCAAAGTATACTTCCTGAATTGTTGAAATTTCACGCAGATCATGATTTTATGAAAATAATTTCTACAAATTTCGAAACACATTCTAATATAAATTGTAATTAACTTCAGATGCAGAATGAATTGGTTTTATTGTATAAAGTAAGACCACAATAAAAACATTTTTCTCTTAACTCCCATGATTACACAGTGGATTTTATCAATCCCTTTTGCTTCCTATTCTTCTCCCTGACCTCGACAAGATGGTTAATTATCTGTCAGTTTATATTTCTGAGGAAAAATCTTATACTAAAATGTTGACTGGGTTTCCTGCAGGTACTCCAGTTTCCTCCAATGTACAGGGTTTTTTTTAGGTTAATTGGTATACTTGGGCGGCACAGGCTCGTGACCAGAGGACCTGTTAGTGTGCTCTAACTCTAAATATTTTTTAAAATTCTATCCAGCAAGGACACACATTCTCAGCACTTCTGAAAACACAGACAATTAAATTCCATGAGCAAGCAACATCTATTCATTTCGCAATTATCAGTCTAATTTCTAAATCCCATTCCTGGACATTGGACTGTCTGAACTTATGAATGTTGGCCTCTACATCAATGTTGATAAGTTAAAATCATGTTAACCTCCACCCTGCCTGTATTGGCCAGCTTGAGCATCCACTTCCATGTCACTTCCCCTTTCAATTCCCACAGTATCACAGGTCTTCAGCCCTCTTATGGCCACAGCGAGACCAAACACAAACTTGAACACCTACAGCCTGATACTCCGAACATTGAATGTTCAGATTTCAGGTAATCCTTGTGTTCTGGTTCCACTCCAAACTGTCCGCCCAGGTGTTCTTTCCCTTCGTTCAGCTTTTGCATCCACTCCCCCACCCACCCCATCACAGTTGTCCTCGACCACCGTCTGACCATCACCCACATACCTATATGCATTCTTTTTTTATTTCTTCTTCCGTCCCTGGTTCACTCTGCTTATCCCCTCCCTTGGATGATCCCATCATCCTTCCCTAATGTAACTCTATCACCTTCTGGCCTCTAACTCTACACTCCCCCTCCCAGCTCCACCCACCCCCACCCAGCACCATCACCCCCTCGTCTGGTTCCACATCACCTAACAGCCTCTGTGTCAGCTCTCTCCTCCCCTATCTGGCTCCATCTGCTCTTATCATCACCTACCCGCTTGAGATTCATTCCTCCCTCTCACTTCTGTTTATTGGCTATCTTCCCTTTAGACCCTCGGACCTGATACAGGGACTCAAACAGAAATGTCGACCATTCCTTTGTTCCACAGATGCTACTTGATCTGCCTCCCATGGGTTTTCTCTCCATACCAAGTCCTTTCCCTACATTTCACCTCACCCTCAATCCACACTCTCTTCCATTTTATGAGGTGAGATGCAGAAGTGTAATTCTTTTAATTCCCCCCCCCCCCCACCATCTTCAATTGCAGGATGTGGGAAATCTGGGACAGCACAAAGGTCCCTGCCAGAGGTGGATCCAGCTGCAGCTCCTAACAGACCATTTTAGAGGACTGGAGATGGATGAACATTGGATCATTTGGGAGGCAGAGGGGTGATAGACAAAAGCTATAAGGAGACAATCACACTCAAGTGGCAAGAGGCAGGTAATTTGGTAACTGTTTGGAAAAGGAAGGGGAATTGGCAGTCAGCACAGAGCATCCTTATGGATGTTCCCCTCACCAATATGTACGCTATTTTTGATACTGAGGTGGGGGTGGAGGATCAATCTTCCAGGAATGTCATCTTGATCATGACTCTGGCAGAGTGTCTGGCCCTTTGGCTCAGAAGGGAATGGGGGAAGAAGAAGAAAGCTGTAGTGATGGAGGATTCAATACGGGAACATATCCACATTTAATGGATAAGATTGAGACTCCCAGATTATATGTTGCCTCCCGGGTGCCAGGGTCAAAGATGTCTCGGATTGAGTCCATAGCATTCTCAAAAAGGAGGGTGGCAGTCAGATATTCTGATCAATGTTGGTACTGATGAAATAGATAGAAAAAGGGACGAGTTCGTCAAGAGGGGATATTTTGTAGGAAGGAAGCTAAAATGCAGGATCTCAAGGATATTAATCTCTGGTTTGCTGCCTATTCCAGGTGCCAGTGAGGACAGAATAGAAAGTTATGTCAGATGAATGCATGGCTGAACAGTCGGTGCATGACTCAGGGGTTCAGATTATTTGATCATTGGGATCTCTTCTGGAAGGTATGACCTGAACAAAAAGGACAGAAGGGGAACCAATATTCTGTGGACAGGCTTGCCAAAGCAGTTGGAGAGGGATTAAACTAGTTTGGCAGGGGATGGGAACCACAATGAGATGGCATTGAATAGGGCAGAAGATGCACAAGGGGATGCACTGTGAAGCGAGATTGTGTTGGAAGGGTAGACAAAATTGTAAGTGTATGATTAAGGATTTAACTTGGTGTACCTTGAAAACAAAATTGAAAGGAGAGATGAATAGAGTAAATATGGCATAGGTGTTTCCCATGGTGGGGGAGCCAAGGACAAGAGGGCACAACTTCAGGACTGAAAGGCACCCATTTAGAAGTGAGATGTGGAGAAATTTCATTAGCCAGAGAGTGGTGAATCTCTGGAATTTGCTCTGTTTGGCAGCTTGAAGGCCAAGTCTTTGGTGTATTTAAGGCAGATATTGATAGTCAGGGTATCAAGGGTTATGGGGAGAAGGCAGGGGTGTGGGGCTGAGTGGGAGCATGGATCAGCTGATGTTAGAATGGTAGTGCAAATTTGATGGGCCAAGTGGCTCCTTTATCTTATGGTTTCATGTCCACCACCAGTCATTTGTCCACATTTAATTTATGCTTCCCAAGAACAACTAGGCAATGGAGGACAATGAAGAAAACATTTGTGAAAGCAGCACCCAGTAACTAAAGTTCCCATTCTCAGCTACACTGACTCAGAAAAGTGAACCGTTAACAGCACGGAAACAGGCCATGTCGGCCCTTCAAGTCCGTACCGGTTCACTTGAACAACTCCACTAGCTCCTCCGCAAACTCCTGAGGAAGTAGAGGCTTTCTTCATGATGCCATTGGTGTGTTGGTTCCAGGAACAATCCTCTTTTTTCTATAAGTATCTTTTCTTGAGTACAGTTTTTTTTTGCACTACCAATAACTAGAAATTTTGCCTGGCCTGCAGGGAAATGAATCTTAGGGTTGTTTGTGATGTCCTATATGTGTTCTGACAATAAATCTGAACTTTGAATTTGGAAAGGGCTTCACAAGGTACAGCTGGAGATGAGGAGCAGGATCATGGGAGAAGAGAAACAAGGTGGGGGTGGGAGGGGGGAAGATGGACAAGGCTTTCGCTGGGCTCTTCACAAGAAGCCAGCCCGAGGGTGATAGCAGTTATCTATCTACACTAACAATCTCACAACCGAACCTTCCTTCCTACATTGACCATCACACCATTCTCTTGGGTATTTTTCAATCCTGACCATGTACCATAAGCATAATATAAATGATTTTGGAGGCACAGATGCTGGTGTCTGGAACAAAAATAAACACTGGAAATAGAGAGAGTGCAGAGAAGGTTCACGAGAATGTTGACAGGATTTCAGGGTCTGAGTTACAGGGAAAGGTTGTGCAGACTTTTTTCTCTGGAGCGTAGAAGATTGAGAGGGGACTTGATAGAGGTGTTTAAGATTTTAAAAGGGACAGACAGAGTAAATGTGGATAGGCTTTTTCAATTAAGAAAGGGGGAGATTCAAACTAGAGGACATGGTTTAAGATTGAAGGGGGAAAATTATGGGAACATGAGGGGAAATTTCTTTACGCAGAGGGTGGTGGGGATGTGGAATGAGCTTCTGGCAGACGTGGTCAAGGCGGGATCATTGGTTACATTTAAGGAAAGACTGGATCGTTACATGGATAGGAGGGGACTAGAGGGGTATGGACCGGGTGCTGGTCAGTGGGACTAGGAGGGTGGGGATTTGCTACGGCATGGACTAGTAGGGCCGAACTGGCCTGTTCTGTGCTGTAAGTGGTTATATGGTTATAAGTCAATGGGTTGCATAGTATCTCAAAATGCTCAGGGATAGTCAGTGTTTCAGGACAAGACTCTGCAGCAGTACATTGATTTCCTCCTGTTGTTTGTTTTATGATGCACATGATCCAAGGCATCATTTAAAAATGTATGAATTATAAGCTATTATTTAAAGTGGTGTAAATTGCATGATATTAAATGATTATATTATTTGCAGCATAGCTCACCTTGGAATGCTGGTCAAATATGTTACAACATTCAAAAATTCATCATCAGAAAGGTCCCCAAAGCCAGTGTGTTCTGGAAAAGTGATGATTGGTGCCCCATCTCTGCTTCGCCCCCCTGTGTTAAAAATATTTGCATTAGGAAGTATATGACAGAATAAAATCTGCAACAATTGACAGTCATAACATAGCATATAATAGCAAACGGCTATTATAATTCTCCAAATGATTCACTAGTCAATGCCTGCCACAGTGCTGATCCACACTGAGCACAAAATCATGTTCAGCCCACATTCTACCACATATTAGTTCATCTCAGCTGGAACTTCTGTAAGCCTCTCCCAGTTGGACGTCCTGCCTCAGTTAGGACATCCAGGGAGCTGCTGCCCATACTAGCAAAGTACTGAATTGCTTATTGTCAGTCAGTAAAATGCTTCATTTTACATACTATCCAGGCAAGTCTAGTTGTGCACAGGTCGTGTAATAGAAACAAATAAACAAAGCACAGTGTCAGACTGGGTGTCACAATAAGTCAAGTTGCGCAGGATATGGAGATAAGTTCAAAAACATAATGCTGTGTAATGAAAAAGTATAACTAAAAACAGTGCAAGGAGATCATCTTTTGCCGGTGAGAGAACCAAAAAGACAGAAAATAGCAAGGGAGTACTGAAAATTTCAGACACAGTAGGAAAATTAATACTTTTTCCATAGAAGGCAAGGGTGTGTTTGTGTGATTTGCAAGAAATTTGTTTACTTTAATAGCCTATCTATAGTTTTACACAGCAGTTAGAGCAACGTTGTTACAATGCCAGTGATCGAGACTGGGGTTTGAATCCTGTGCTGTCTGTATGTATGTTCTCCCCTTGTCTGCATGGGTTTCCTCCGAGTGCTCCAGTTTCCTCCCACTGTTCAAAATATGCCAGGGTTGTAGGTCAATTGTGTGTAGTTGGGCAGCACTGGCTCATGGGCCGAAAGGGCCTGTTACCGTGCTATATGTCTAAAACAAAGGTGAACACTTGGGCCATGAACTGTATTCACTGAGAGTTGTGGAAGAATGTTGGACCAGCAGATGTAGAAATGCCTACTGTAATATGTGAGCACCTCAATAAACAGGGATTTTCTGGTCTTAAAACTTATTTTTTCTTGCAGTGTAAGTGGTGGAAAACTTCTGGGCTTAATATTGTTTGCCCTGTGACTCCTTATATTTTTCTGTACGTGACCCACAACTAAAAATGTCTGGCCACCCCTACTTAACAGTCACTGTCTGTGGACGCACATCCAAAATTCCCATAGCCTCTGCAGACACATAGACTAGACCAAACCATCAGCCACTCAAGCTCCAGATCCAAATCTCTGACATGATCAGGAAGCCATCAACGCCCATGGCCCCTTGAGACTATCTCCCACCCTCAGCACCCTTTTGCATCTCAATTCTGATAACTGGTACCCCTTCAGCCAATCTCGAGCTAGTCTTCAGCAGTCCACAGCCTGGTGGGAATTCTTTAACTCCAAGTCACCAGCAACCCACCACCTGTGTGTACTTCAGCCTCAGAGCCCCTCATTGGTCCACCGCCATGAACACCATCCCATAGGATTGTCTCTTCTGCTTCTCAAACATGGGGTGTTTTCCCCTTTTTCTTGAGCCCTGCACCAGTTCTCTGCTTCCCAAGAGTCTGAAACCCCTCGAATTCACTGCCAGCACAGTTGCTGCCATCTTGGGCCCAGCCCCCACGATCGCACGATTTTAAAATAAAACATAATTGGCTCCTTTAACAGGCAGCAGTAGGACTCGGTGATAGAATCCTTTGGAGGAATGCTATGTCTCCGCTCTCTTCTCGCCCTGGGTCCACACCAGAGGTTGCAATGGGGTTGCTGCAGCTCTGGCAGCACCTCCATTTTTTTTAAGCAGAGAGTAAAGTAGAATTAAAGAGGGACAAAGTGAAAACACCAAGTGCTGGTGGAACTCAGCAGGTCTCACTTAGGAGGTAAGGATATTTCAAGCCTGAGCTCTTTTGAAGGTAAGGGCAAGGCAACCTATAATGTTTGTGGCTGTACCCTGATAGAATAATTCAAAAACTGGGCAAGGGGCAACATAGCAAATTATAAACTTGAAGGTACAATGTCATTGTTCTTCTACAATTAAAAGATATTGCCCCAGTCTTTGCATGATGTGGACAATAGATCAAGCTTCAACATTTAATTCAGATATCTGTCAGTAAAGAATATTTCTAAATTTCAATTTGACGAAGTCATTCGATCTTGTGAAGAACTTTTATCTTTACTACATAAAGTTCACTGTTTGACCTGCAGAGTTTCTCCAGCATTGTGTTTTTACTTCAATAATGGTGTCTGCAGACTTTGGTGTTTTACTAATGGTTATTCTGACCCCAGTTCCCTTGTTACATCAGTTTCCAACACAAGAAACAAATGATCACATCTGGAAAATGAGAATGTGGAACTCCTCTTCACACAACATCCTAGATATGAATTTCTGCTGCAGGCATTTAGAATTTTGTGTTCATCAGCAAAAGATGGCAACATATCTACAGAATTCCTGCATCCAACTGTTGAATGACAACTGTGGCTGGATGAGTACATTGTGGGCAGGGATGGGATTGGACATAAATGTGAAATGTGATACCTTTTAGTTGAAAAGTCTGATGCCTTGCACATGAGCAATGGTCATTTGTAAAGACGTCATCAAAGGGAAACCAGTGCAGTGCACGTGGACTACTGTCCAAGTAAAAGTGTAAGAGGTATTGCTGCATGGGTCCTGAAGAGTGGCATGGTTGTATGTTCTCCCCGTGTCTGTGTTGGTTTCCTCTGGGTGCTCTGGTTTTCTCCTACTGTTCAAAAAAGGTCAACCAGGCTTAGGTTAATTGGGAGGCATGGGTTCATGGGCCAAAAAGGCCCGTTACCATGCTGTATGACTAAATTTAAATTTAAGCCTGCTCTGCCATTCAGCAAAATCTTGCACCTCAACTGTATTTCTTCATTCCATCACGATATTCTTTGATTTTTTTCAGGACACATTTCTATCAATGATTAAATATCCACAAAATTCTGATGTTGAGACTTCATAAGATTAATAAACTAAATGCAAGGATAAATGACAAAAAAGATAAATAGGATTGAAGATATTACTGCAATTGCAGTGATGCAGTTGAGAGAAGGGCAGAACTATCAGCTCATTGTTCCAGCACATTGAATTTTCCAATGTGACCAAGGGGGATGCAAAAGAGGAAGGGGAGTCACACTGCAGAATAGGGAAAAGAGCAGGACTTAGAGATGACATCCTGGCAGGATTGTCCAGCAAGCCTTTTGGATGGAATTTGGGAATAATTGAGGGAAATCACTTTGCTTGGATTATCCTATAGACCTCTCAATATGAGAGGATCAGATATGCAAGCAAATTGCAGAAAGTTGCAAGAGCAATATTGACTGGGATTGCTTGGTGCTAGGGTCTTAGATGGGGCTAAGTTAGTTAGGGGATATATGGAAACTCTATGTAAATAGTCTATCAGATATATGGCAGTACTCAACCTTGGATTTGGAAATGAAACTGAATGGAAGTGTAAGTGTCAGTAGGGGAACACTTTGGCATCAGTGGCCATATATCAAGGCATTTCATGGAAAAGTTTGATCTTCAAGATAAGGTGCTAAAACTGGGATAATACTGATTTCGGTGGCATAAGAGAGGACCTGATGAAATTAGATTGGGAGAAGATGTTTCTGGGTAAAGTGACATCCAACAGGTGATGCTCTTAAAAGCAGGTTGGTTAGAGTTTAGGGCTAGCATGCTCTGGGGAGGATGAAAGGAAAAAATGGCTTGAATACAAACAACACTGATAGTTTAATCAAGAAAATAGGAAAACACATAACAGGGAATGGTAACTAGCATTGAGTGAATCCCTTGAATAATAGACAGTGTGTAGAAGATAATTTAAAGAAAGTAGCAGGGCAATAAATACCTATGATAAACTTGTTTTTCTCTTCTATTTGAGTACATATTTTATAATATACACATGCGCACACGCACGCACACGCATTTTCAGTTTTGTTCCCTTTACATTGTTTTATATTCCTTATAAAAAAATTAAAAAGATTTAAAAAATAAAAGGTTATGAAATACCCTTGGCAAGATTAAGTAAGTCTTCTTAGAAACCAAGGTTTTAGTCCATAAGTAGAGTCAGGGATGTGTAAGAGGTCCTAAATGCATAATGCTTATCTGTAATCACAAAGGAGAAAAAGGGAGGTGGAATATAGTGAATTGAGCGGGGGGGGGGGGGGGGGGGGGGGTTACATTGTTACAATACAGAAGGATGGATGAATCCCCAGATCTAGATGAGATCTATTCCAGTACACTACAGTATGCAAGGGAAGAGATTGTTAGAGCTCTGTCAGATGCTTTTTCATCTTCGTTAGCCACAGGGGAGGCGAGAGAGTAACTCATAATGCTCCTTTATTTAAGAAGAGCAGCAGGGAAAAGCTAGGTAGCTACTGGACAGTGAGCCACATATTGATGGTAGGGAAATTACTGGAGAAAATTCTAATGGATAGGATTGATTTACATTGGACAGATAGAGCCTGGTCAGGGATAGTCAGCAACAAACTGTCTTACTAATTTAATTTTTTTTTGAGGAGGTGATTTAGAAAGGTTGATGAAGGCAGAGTAGATGTTGTCTACATGAGTTTTAGTAAAAAAAAATTTGATAAGATTCTGCTTGGTAGGCTGGTCCAGAAGGTCAAGGCATAAAGGGTCCAAGATCCAAAAATTAGCTTTGAGATAGGAAACAGAGGTAGAGGGATGCTCACCTAACTTGGTCTGTAAACAGTGCTGCACCCCAGGGATCAGTATGGGGACCCTTGTGATTTGTGAAATACATTGATGACCTGGATGTGAAGGTTTGAGACATAATTAGTAAGTTGCAGATGACATGAAAATTGGTGGTGGTGTGGATGTAACAAGGAAAGTTATCTTAAGCTACAGCAGGACATATATGATTCGGCTGGAAAGTTGGGTGGAGCTTGAGGAGATCTTAGATTTTAGATAGGAGAATTTAATCCTAATAAGTGCAAGGTAATGGACATTTACTGCAAACTGTAGAATCCTAAGGAATGTAGATGAATACAGAAACTTTGGACTTCAAGTCCATTGTTCCCCAAAAGTTTCCACCCAAATACGTAGGATATTGCAGAAGGAAAAGGGCAGTCCTTGCTTTCATAGGTGAAGGCATAGATATAAAAGTTGGGATGGCAGGTTGAAATTTTATAAAACCTCTGGTTAGAATGCACTTGGAGTGTTGTATTCAGTTCTGGTTGCCACCTTGCGGAAAGGACCTGGTTGTACTGGGGATGGTGCAGAGTTATTGAATATGTTCAAGGCATGAATTGACAGACATTTAATGTACAAGGGAGTTTTGAAATATGGGGAGGAAATGAAAAAGTTGATTAGCTTTCAAGCAGACTCAAGAAGTTTATTGGCCTACTCCTGTACCTAGTTCTTAGGTTTATCAATTTTTATGAAAAACTGGACAACAAATTTTTTTCCAAAGGTTTTATTCTTGACAAAAATTGGGGATTATGATAGGCAACTTCAAGCTGAACACAGATAATTTCAGATTTGCTGTATTGCATCAGAAGTTGGAGAAACATTAAATTAACTTTTATTGAATTTAGCATTATGCCATATACTCGCCACGAATGTGACAGAATATATCACAGCTGTTGCGGCATTGACGAGTCATTTCAGCTGGATTGAATCACCCTGAAAACAATAAGTGCTATTGTTAGAAGTAAAGCACAAAAGTCTACAGATATATTACCAATATTTCGGGCCTGGACCTTTTCTTAATGTATCAAATGATGAAACAAGCTACCTTGAGGAAGGGCCCAGACACAAAACATCGGTAATATATCTTTACCTCCTATAGACACTGTAAGACTGGCTGAGCTCCTCCAGCATTTCTCTGTGTTTTTTACTACATTCACAGTGTTTACAGACTTTCATGATTCACTCTGATCTTTGAACTTGTTAACAAAACCAATAGTTGCACTGAGTGAAACATGAAAGTCTACAGACACCGTGATTGTAGTAAAAACACACTGAAATGCTGGAGGAGCTCAGCCGGTCTCACAGCGTCCATAGGAGATAAGGGTATACAGAGGTGTTGGGCTTTGCTGCCCCCTATTGTCTCTCTGGGATTGTTTTCATAAATACCTGATAATATTGTGGGTCTTTTGTTCATTTAAATCTTCCAAAGAAAAATTAACTATGATCACATTCTAAACAGATGAGCTCAGTTTAATTGCAGAAGGAATGATAAGGTTAACAGTGTTTTGTGATATTTGATTCATAGAGTTAATGAGTTCTATGGCACAGAAACAGGCTCTTCGGCCCAATTTGTCAAGGTAATAAAAGTTTAATACCTTTATCCCCAGGGTAGAAATACCTGATGACATTGCTTTGGGTTTACAGTGGAATGTTTAAAGGAGGCAAGATTTTTATTATTTATTCAGATTGGTAAGTACCTGGAACATGATGCTAAAGGGGTATTGGAAGCATACACGATGGCAACATTTAAGAGGAATTTAGACAGGTGCATAGACAGGAATGGATAAATGTGGACAGAATGGATTGGACATAATAGTTGGCACAAATATCGTAGGCCATAGGGCCTGTTCCTGTGTCTATGAGACAGAGGATGGACTTTGAACAATTCACTTATACAAATGGATAAAGATCAGTGGGGTTTTTTTTTTAAAGTTGTTGTTATATGGATCCAATTGGTACTCCTAAATGAGAATATTTATCCATTAAAAAATAAATAACTGAATTGAGACACAGAGCACAATATAAAATTGAAATAAAAACAAAGAAATGTGCATTGTCATGGCAATCGGGACATAAAATAAATCTACAGAGGAAAGTGGAAAAATAAATATTACATGCAGGTACCTAGGATTCTGAGAAAACTTGGCATGTATTCGGATACTCTATTAAACTTCTACAGGGACACAGCAGAAAGTATACTGACTGGTTACATCACAGCCTGGTTTGGCAATTTAAGTGCCCAAGAATGCAGTAGCTGCAGAAGGTAACAAACATGGCCAGGTTCATCTCAGGTTCTGATCTCTATCCATTGCAGACATTACAAGAAAGCAGTAAAACTCCATAAAGGGCCCCTGTTACCTTAGTCACAACTTCTCACTTTCACCTTCAGGCACAAGGTACAGAAGCTTGAAACACCTTTAGGTTCAAAAACATTTTCTTTACAACTTCTATCAGACGCTTCAATCTACCCTTTTCACTAATCTGGGACTGTCTGTATTATTGCATGTCTCTTTTTTGCACAAGGATTACTGTACATGTTTACTATCTACCTTATGTGTTCTATCTTTTAATTTAATTCAGTTAGTGTACTATTATAGTTATCTTTATAAGTACCAGTTCACAAGTTAAAGGAACAGAAGCAGGCCATTAGGTCCATTGAGTCTGTCCTGTGACTCTACACTAAGCTGAATTATGCTCACACCTAGTTCCAATTTCCAGCCTTTTCCCCATATCCATTGATACCCTTACTAATAAGATACTCATCCATCCCCTGTTTAAAAAGTCCCAGTGATCTAGCCTTCCCTGCTTTTTGCGGCAGTGAGTTCCACAGATACGTGACCCTCTGACTAAAGTAGTTCTTCCTCCTCTCTGTTTTAATTGGATAACTTCTAAATTTAAGACTATGCCCCTCCTTGTCCTCGATTCACCTTTCAATATTCGAAATGTCTCTATGAGATCCCACCTCATTTTCCCTTTACTCCAACGAATACAACCCAAGAGCTGTGAAACACTCCCCATACTCCCCAGCCGCTGCATTCCAGGAATCGTCCTAGTAAATCTCCTCTGCACCCTCTCTAGCAACATCACATCTTTTGATTGTAGCAAGAAAGGATTTTGGGAATTTGTACATTAAAATATCACATACAGTTGCAGAAAATAATCAGAAAAATTAACAAATTATTAGACATCTATAAAAGAAAAGATTTACCAGAAAAATAGTCAAACTCTAAGGGTTAACTATAAGGTGGTAATTATAGGAACTGGTTTTCAATTCTCAGGAATTTAGTTAATTAAGGAATGATTCAATTTATACAGCTAAATTAAGTAATGGTGTAAATCATAAAATAGAAAACTGCACAAGAATCGCAACATCATAATACACACAGTGCAATCTTTGTTATATTTTGATAATGTACAAATGAATTCAACTTCCTTTTACAAGGGTTGACTATTCAGGAGAGAAAGATCATGAGATGAGCTAACTGCCTCTAGCACTATGAGACCCAAATGATATACTTTGTGTTACAGGCTGCTTCAAATACTTAAAAAAAGAAAAAAAAGCAGCTAATTACGTACCTGAAAGGATAGCAAACTGCTTATGGAGTTGTTCAATTATATCAACTGCGAGCAGGGGTCTTATTTCTTGTTGCATGATTTCATCTGCAGAGAGAATAACAGAGTAATCCAGTGGGTTAATGAAACAAGGTTACATGGCTCCAAATCTGGCATGGTTTCCCAAGATGCTGTTGATGTCACAAGATGCATTGCTCAAAGTTGTGATCTGAAAGCTATGGCACAGTCTTCAGTTCACACAACCCTTGCATTGAATGTTGTTTCAGAATTAAATTCAATAACTTTATTTTGGCCACTAATTCTTTGATGAAATCATGCAGTAATTTTAATTCACATTAAAAGCATAATCAACAGTTCTTTTTCTTAGTACCATGGTTCTCTTTGTAACGTCATATTTTTGTCCTGGATCTAGTTCCTATTTGTAGCCATTTTATTCCTGGCAGGAAAACACTTACTGAAGGCAAACATTCCAAAAAAGAATTAAAATGTGATGGCATATTTTCAAACAAATCTCTGTTCTGGCCTATATTTGTTTGAGGGGTGAGGGGTGGAGTCAGGTGGGCCAGTTGGCATGGGCCTACTCCCACGGTAGAGGGCCCTTTGCCTTGGTAAAGGATCTTGATATTGTAAAAAGGGTCAAGAGAGGATCCTTTAGCACAAAATATTAATATTTTAAAGAAGATTCATAAAAGATTAATACATATAAAATATAGATAAATAAATGCCGATAACTGAAACCAACTTATGTTCCAAATTTATATGTATCTGGTTGCGATGGCCACACACACAAATAAATGTACATCTTTTCCCACTCTGGAGGATTACGGGTTGAGTGCAGGTCAGTGGGGTTAGGTGGGAGAAAGTGTTCGGCGTGGACTAGAAGGGCCAAGTTGGCGTGTTTCATCCTGAAATTGTTATATGGTTATATAGGAATGAATGATCATGTCTGCCTTGCAATCAAGTGATAGCTCGATAGAGCCTGTCTTCCCCATCAGTTTCTTCATGTTCCTATATTCATTGTACAATGTAATTGGGTTATAAATAGATATCTGCGTTGGGCCTATGTAGCACCCACACACACTCACGGCACAACATATCTCTTTGTTACATTTCAGGAAACTTGGCTTTGACAGCAGATAAATGCAATCACTTTGAGTAGTGAGGCCTGTGAGTACAGTAAAATCTCGTTAGAACGTGGTAGTTGGGGTCCAAGATTTCATACCGCGTTACAGCTGAGTCGTGGAACAGATGCATTTATGTCAGAGTGCCCACGAATAATCAAACTCAAATATTACCAGTTTTCGAAGGATCCGCTATCTAGAACTAACAATTTCAATGAAAGAAAGCAAGCCCATTCTTTTAATATTGGGATTCTGAATTTTAATCAATTTCATTGCAGCATTTGGGATCCACAGACACCCGCGCATTAAGCGATTCCGCGGATTAACAAATTGCGTTCCAACGAGGTTTCAGTGTAGTTTCGATGTTTGTTGATAAAAGATACATTATTATGTTTTAAATTAATTGTTTCATTATTAGCTTTGTTGATTAGTGCTCTTTTGCATTTTATACAACCTCATTTTTATTGTTAACTGTTAATGCAAAACACTTTTTTAAGCTAATATATTTTAAATTATGTTAAATATAATAGAGATACAAAGTGTGAAAATTTTCTAGGTCAGTAATTTTGCTACCACATGAAATAGATTTTACAATATTGATAGTAATATGTTCTTTTTAACTAATGTTAAAAAAAGGAACAAAAAAAGTACACACTCTGATTCTTGTTTTATTGGTTAATATCAAAATATTACTATTAATATTTTATAATCTCTTGGTCAGTAGGTGGAAGCAAAATTACTGACCTAGAAGATTTTCACAATGAAAAAAATATGAAAGTGGTGCAGCAAAGAGAAAGTGTGCCAAATTGCAAGAAGAAGCTGACAAAAAATCCAAATCAATGACCGACTTCCTAGCTGGACATCACCATCAATGTGAATCGGAGAATGACCACGTTGACCTTGATAACCAGGCTGTTGGACCAGGACCAGCTACAGATACCGAAGGTAAAACTCCCAAAGAAACTGATGATAAACTGATAGAGCAAACAATGAAACCTCAATTGCCAACTGAAGCAGACACTGATAATGAAAAAAGGGTGGAAAGGCCCCCACGTCACAAATCAACATTGGACACTGATAAGAGGAATAGAATTGGCACTGAATCATTTCTAAAAGTTCAGAATTTTGAAATGCCAACTGATATTCCCAAGGAAAACGATAATCACTCATTTCCAACTCGCCTTTTCACAGTAACACCGACAAATGGAGAGAAATATAAACGAGACTGACTGTGTTGGAGACCAGTGAAGCCATCTCTGTATTGTGCGCCTTGTTTTTTGTTTACCAAGGGGGATGTCTCTTCTAATGTGAGTGCATTACCTGTAATCCAGGATGGAGTATTGAGAAGGGGTGGAGAAAATTAAAGAATCGCATTCCAAGTCAAGAAAATTTTAACTTACACAAGGAAAACTATATTGCATGGAAAGAAGCCAGTAAGGCACCAATGAGCAGTGTTCCAACTTCAATTGACAATTATATTGTTGGCCAGCTCAAGGATGAAAATAATAAATGGAAGAAAATTCTTCATCGCATTCTTGATATCATCCTATTTTTGTCAGAGGGGGGCTTGCTTTCCGAAGTCCTTCTGATCAAATTGGCAACAATAAATAGAATTTGTTTGGGTATTATTGAGCTTCTGAGCAAATATGATTCAGTATTAGCTGAACATGTTTCACGAGTATGGAATGCACAGGAGAATGAAACACGGCTCCAAGAACACTGCCTATCAAATAAAATACAAAATGAGTTCACTGATCATTTGTACAAAGGTGAATTATTGAAGAAATAAAAGCTGCAAAGTATTTTGCAATTGCTCTTGTTGGAACACCTCATTGTTCTCACAAAGATCAGCTATCATTCATCATCAGATATTTGAAGAGGGGAGATACCGGTTTTTCAACCGAGGAACACTTTCTTGCATTTCATGAGTTTTTCAGAAAGACGGGTGAAGAAATTGCTAAGAAAATCCTAGACTTCTTAGTAAGTCTCGATCTGAACTTTGAAGACTGTGTGAGTCAAGCATATGTACAGTGGTGCACAGGCTATCTTAAGTGAGGAGAATGAGAACTGCATTTTCTCCAGTTGTGCGCATCGTACTCTGAATCTCGTTGGTAAAGATTGTGCTGAAGCCTGCAGTGAAGCGATAACATGTTTTGGAATCATACAGAAAATGTTCAAGTCCCCAGCAGTGGGAGATACTGAAAGAACACCTTCCTGTCTCATTGCAGAAAATGTCAAAGACAAGGTGGTCAGCGAGAATTGATTGCGTAGGACCAAATGCATGGTGTTTGAATAGTGTTAGAAATGCAGTGGCAGAGCTGAGGGAAATTATTAATTTGACAGAGTGTAAGTCTGATCTTCAGGGTAGCAAAACATACTAGGATACTTTTGAATGTGACCTCATGTCAGCCATTTGGATTAAAAAGTTCTCACAATGATCCATGAGGTCAACTTGGTAATAGAATCTCGCGATGCCACATTAGATGTGGAAAGGGACAAAATTGATCAAATACAGACAGATATCCTGAAACTTAGAGAGAAATGGAATGATATACTTGAAGAAGTATGACATGTGTCAATCAAAATTGGTGGGCCAGATAGTTTTACTACTTGCAAGGGGTACTCAACTGAAAAGGATGCCAAAAATTACTTCAGGGTGAATGTGTTCTTGAACATAATTGACTTTGTTAGCGATGGCCTTTCATGTCACTTTCCTGCAGTCAGGAACATTTGTGGACTTTTTGATTTCTTGTGGCACTTTAAGCAGTGAGATGAGAATGAGTTGCTACAAAAAGCTAATCAGTTTCAGCTGCAGTACGTGTTATATCAGTTTCAGCTGCAGTACGTGTTATATTTCAAGAGACTTTCAGAATGAAGTGCTTCTTCTTAGAAGAATTTTTGATGCTGTGTTCCCAAAGGAAATTTATGGTCAAATATCGAATGAGGTTGGGCAATGTTTTCCCAAATGCCCTCATCAAGTTGCACATTTTTCTGTCATTTCCAGCAAGAGCGGCCTCTAATGAGAGGAGCTTCAGTGTCCTAAAATGAATTAAGTCATACTTTTGTTCCACAATGGTACAAGTTTGACTGGATTGACGGTGATAAGACAAAGTTGCTTGATTTTTCTGATGTAATTGATGAATTTGCCCAAAGGAAAGGACGTAAAGCATTTCTGAATGTGAAGAAGTAATGACCATTTCTGATCTGAAATTCTGAATGCAAAATAAGCTGCTTCTTATTACAGTACTATCTTCTTCTTCTTTGGCTTGGCTTCGCGGACGAAGATTTATGGAGGGGTAATGTCCACGTCAGCTGCAGGCTCGTTGGTGGCTGACAAGTCTGATGCGGGACAGGCAGACACGGTTGCAGGGGAAAATTGGTGGGTTGGGGTTGGGTGTTGGGTTTTTCCTTCTTTGCCTTTTGTCAGTGAGGTGGGCTATACTCTATTGTCATATACATTTTGAATAAAATTGATTGCAATTACCTTTTTTATAAATCCTTCTAGTTTTTTTATTCTGTTCTGTTACTTGTATATACCCATACATAAATCATACGTATTTAGCACAGATTACAAAAATACTTAATGACCAGTTTGAAATGGTTCCTACATTTCCCATCTGGCCTAGGGCTATTACCAGCTTTGCACAGGCCTGAACATACATATAAATTAATATCATGTGGCGGATAGCGCCACTTGGTTCTCAAATCATCATTTGGAGGTTCAGGCTCTTGTGAAAGGCTGGGCAGTTGCTTTTCCTCTCTGAGTTGGCAGGTCAGCTCACGTTTTTGACCATGGATAATGACATTTGAACTGAACTATTGAATTATTAAAGTCAATGTTTGAACCGAATTGTAAAACAGTTAAACTCAGTGTTTGTACAACTCACAAATGACTACAATTCATCCAAATAAAGTAAACACAGCAATCATAGGTTTCTTACATGAATAATCAGATACACTCCATCTGCCTTTGTCTCAGATCTTAGTCATTGGGCACCTTTGGTCCATTGGGCCCTTTGA
This sequence comes from Narcine bancroftii, assembly GCF_036971445.1. Lineage (NCBI taxonomy): Eukaryota > Metazoa > Chordata > Chondrichthyes > Torpediniformes > Narcinidae > Narcine > Narcine bancroftii. The sequence goes on along the minus strand of NC_091477.1, from coordinate 103,247,259 downwards.
TCCACCTCTTCTATCCTGACCAAGTTGGCATTTTGGGCAAGTCCCATTTCTAAGCCCTTCCTCTCCATATCTATCCAAATTTCTTTTTAATGTCAAATTTGTGCCAACTTCTCAAGGCAGTGTTCTAGATACTGACTGCCCTTTTGGTCTCTCTTAAATTTCTCCCTTCTCACCTGGAATCCTTAAATCTATGCCCTCTACTTCTAGAATGAATCTCACTGCAACATGTGTTGAAAATTTAAATCATTACCCTGATGACTGGTGAAGTCCAAGGGTGTGATTACACCAGGAGAAGATCAAAGGCAACACTGTAACAACTTGTGATTTGAACGTCAGCAAAATTGGGATTCAAAGCCGCAAAACATGGCAGCAACAACAACTTGAATTTATGTAATATCTTCAACATGATGAAACCGCACTCAGCAATATACCAGCCTTCTGCCCAACTGAAATCTGTATTTCCAGGATGGATGACCTGAAAGAGGTTAAGAAAGAGAAGCATGAACAAGGCCACAGTGAGATGACTGATGTTGGGAGCGCACAAGAAACTAGAACTGGAGCAGTGCAGAAATCTAGAGGGGCATTGAAATGGGATGAGAAAAAAACTCATAGCTGACCTGCACCAGCTTTTAACAAGATTGATATTCTATCATTCAAGGCCCAATACAAGATGACCAGCATTAACACATACCTAAATAAAGATCTGGACCCACTGCAATTTGCCTACCATCACAATCGCTGTGCAGTCGATGCAATAGAACTGGCTCTAATTTTGGCTCTGGATCACCCAGACAACAGCAAAACTTACATCCGGCTATTCTTCATTGACTACAGTTCAGCTTTAAACACTAGAATTCCCTCAATGCTGGCCAGCAAGCTCTAAAGCTTGGACCTCCATACCCCGCCACCCCCCCCCCCCCCCCCACCTCCCCACAGCAACTAGAGTTTTGACTTCCTCATGGGAAGATCACAGTCAGTACAAATTGGAAACAACGTCTCCTCCTTACTGACAATCAACACAGGCACATCTCAAGTATGCGTGATTAGCTCACTGCTCTATTCACTCTTCACCAGTGGTTTTACAACTATCCGTCTAAACTCACATTCCACCTTAAGTATGCCAAAAATGCTCTAGTAAGGTATTGCTTAAGGTGGTATGTGAGTGGAAATAAAAAAAGTTTGAAAACCAATGTTTTAATCATATGTGCATGGTTTCCTGATTCCAAATGACAATTTTTCTCAAGCAAAATATTTCAGTAACAATTGGGTCTAAAGCAGTGGTTCTCAACCTTCTCTCCCCACCTACATACCACTTTAAGCAATCCCTTACTAATCACAGACCACTTATGGCATAGGGAATACTTCAGGTGGAATGTGGAGTTTGAAAACCACTGCTTTACACCCATGACAGTGTGGCTAGGTACAATTCAAATGCTCTCTACAAATTTGCCAATGTCACCACGGTCATCGGCAGAATCATAGATAGCAATGAGGACGTGTACAGAATGGAGATAGATAAGCTAGTTGAGTAGTGTTAGCGAATTTGAAGAGCTGATTGTGGATTTCAGGAGGAAAAATCAGGAGAAGATGAAACCAATCTTCATCGAGTGATCTGCAAAGGAAAGAGTCAAAACCTTCAAATTCCTGGGTGTCAATATATCGGAGGATCTGTCCTGGGGCTTCCACGTCAATGCAATCATGAAGTAGTTTCACCAACAACTCTACTTCCTGAGAAGTTTGAAGAGATTTAGTATGTCATCAAAGTCTCTCGAAATTTTCTCCAGGTGTACGGTTGAGAGCATCCCGTCTGGTTGCATCACTGTCTGGTATGGAGGTGTCAAGGAACAGGAGGGGAAAAACTCCAGAGAGTTGTTAACTTTGTATCGACAAAAGCTTGTGATTAACAACCTTGAATTTTTCTGATATCCCTGCCTTTAAAAGGCAATGGAGATTTAATACTTTTCTACTTGCTGATAAAAAAAATTAATTTTTTTGGAACAACAAATGCATTTTTAAAATACCAACCCCTCCCCATCAATATCTAATTTGATCGTTTGGGATACTATGAAAGGACAAATTATTGCTTATCCAGCTAATATTAACAAAAAGGCTAAGAAAGAAAGACTAGAACTAATAAATCAGTTTAAACAAATTGATACATTATTTCCTCAAAATAAAAATCTGGATCTATATAAAAGACGTGCCAAACTTTAAACTAAGTTTAATCTTCTTTCCACATATCCTAAAGAACAGCAATTGTTAAAAAAACAAGAGTTGTTTCTATATTCATGGTTTTTTAAAACTTACTAGTCAATTGAAAGGTATTGCTGTGAGAAAGCAAATTAATAAGATTCAGATGAGAGATGGTACTATGACAATAGATCAATCTAAAATTAATGACTTTTAGACAATTTTATTCCAATCTTTATAGCTCTGAGTTTAAGAATAATTTCATTTCGATGCCAGAAATGTTACATCAAATAAATCTACCTACGTTTTCACAGGATAAGCATTTAAAGATGGAGGCACCTATTTCTCAGGAAGAAATTTCTGTTGCAATTTCTTCCTTACAGTCAGGCAAGTCTCTGGGAGTCCCTGTAGAATTTTATACACTCTTTTCTAAAATACTTGAAGGTTCAATTAAAGAAGGAATGCTCCCATCATCTTTTAATGAGGCGAGCATCTCTCTTATTTTGATTAGAAAAATTTTTTTTGCAAAATTGCTCCCTTTGAAACAATGCTTCTTCACTATCTGCAGTGTATCAATGGATGATTTGCAAGACAAGGATTGGAAAATACTTTCCCCAACAAAACTGTACCGGGGGTGGGCAACCTCCCGCGCTGGCCGCCCCAGCCCCCTAGTCCCACGCCAGCTGCCCCAGCCCTGATGTCCTGCACCAGGGGGCTGTCAGGCAGCAGGGAGTTGGGTAACCAGCTGATTGTCATCAACCCACCCCCCTGCTAGGCACCTGAAAGCTGCTAGCCACTTTCAGGCTGCTGCTTTCAGGTGCCTAGGGGGAGCACTTGGAAGCAGAGAATATACCTCCCTGAGGTGGGTTGAGTAAGTCCACCTCAGGGACGAGTTCTCTGCTTTCGGGTGGCCTCCCAACAGCCGCATTCGGGTATCTTAGGCGGCTTTACATTTAGGTATTATGGCCACATGAAAGGGGCTAATGATAGTGTTAGTGGGTGAGGCTTGCGATCACATGATTGCTACGGCTCTCAAGCATCTGAAGTTTACGGTACACGGCTCTTATGTTAAGCAAGTTTGGCCACCCCTGGACTATGTTTTTGTCTGTACCTCAAGAGAAGGTTTTAACTTTTAGTATGCTGATAGCCAGACAAGGGGTTTTAATGAAGTGGAAAGATGAACTACTACCGACTCATGGGCAATGGCTACATGATGTAATGGCATATTTAAGTTTGGAAAAAATTAGATGTAATATCAAAAGATTAAAAGTTTCCATTCATGGAATATCATCATGGTTGGCAGTTTTAGGCTGTTGGGTTGCTCTCTTTGGATTCTGGAGGTAATGATCGGATCCAGTTTCGTTGTTCTCTTTTTTTAATGTAACCTTGATTAGAGGGAGGGGTTAGATGAGTGTTAGTTTAGTTTTTATCTTTATTTCACAATATAAGTTGTTTAATTGGAGTTTATATATGATGGTACTAGACTATAATATTAATAGATAATTTACTGTTATGAGCAGATTGCTTATCAAATAATTCAAGTGATTTTCATTTTTAATCTTAATAATATTAATTAATAGTTAATAACAAAAATTTGAAACTGTTAATTAGAGCATTTTTACTAGTTATATTTTGCATATTAATTTTGATATTTCCTTCTGTCATGTTAATGCAACATGTATATGAGATTATTATATTGAACAATAAAACTATTTTAAAAAGAAAGAAAGAACAAACAGGCTTTTCCTCCAGCCTATGGGAAAACTGGCTGAAAGGAAAGAGGGTCCAAAAGATCAAGGGAATTGGAATCAGAATTCTGCTGAAATTTTACTAGCGCACTAAAGCATTCCAAATGCATCTTTGTATCCACATCTTACAAATGCCTGTCATGTGCAATTTCCAGGGCCACATAATGAGGCAGCTTTGTGACAGAAAGGCAAAATAACAGAGGCCAACACTCTTGAAAATCTTCTTTAAAATGATAAATTATTTCATAATTCATATTGCTCATTTGTCCATAAAAAATCACTTTCCTTAATGCTATGGGAAAGGGCACAACTCTCTTGTGATAAACTGACTATGTTGTTTTGTTTAAAGTATTACTGAGTTTAAGATAAAATCAGAACAAAGGAGTTGCATTATAATCAGATGCTTTAAATGAGTGTTTTATCAGGACAACAGCAGCTCATGCATAAAATTGCAACTATAATTGTGCCAAACTCAAAGTCTGCCAGCTTTTTTTTTATCTCAAGTACGTCCATGTCAGTGTTTTAGAGTGCATATATTTTAGTGAACACTTTAAAATAAACTAGAAATTATGGAGAAAATGACAAAACATTTAATTGTTGAATTATGTCTGCCAATTTTTTAAAATAAAATTAACCTGGCCTTTTCCTCTCCCGAACATCAGTTCACCAGTTTTCTTTTCCTAACCATCTTTGACAATCACTCTCATTCATTACGAAATGTACTAAATGTCCTGAAATAGGAACAGATGGCATGGGATAGCAGAAATCGTGTAAGCATCGCTCAAAATAAAATTCTCGTCCAATTCAGGGATCCAGTTATAAAGGTAACTATGACATCATGTGGTGGAGTTGTAACTACTCAAGTCTGTTTTCACTTAATGTCCTATGGGCTTGTTGTTGTAGCTGCTGTGTTAAGAAAACAGCCTTTATACTCAAGGACCCCTACAACCCAGGCCATGCTGCCTTCACTCTGCTACCAATGGGGGAAAAAGTATAGGAGCCTGAAGGTTAGCTTTTTTTCCCTCTGCCATCAGCTACCTGAATGAACAGTGAACCAGACACTGCCTTAGTTTGACTTTTTCTTGCATTATTTTTCTTTATTTTGTAAGGCAGTTTCTATATTTGCACCTGAGATGCTGCTAAAAAAGCAAGGTATTTCGCAACATTCATGAACTTGCCAAGAACAATGTTTAATATGCAGTATTGCATTTTAAAGGTAACTACATCATAAAGGGAACTGTTCCTGATAAAAATTCAATGAATTTTATGAGAATACAGCCAAAGAATACATAGCTTCTGGCTTTGTGCAGCCAGTTGAATACAGTTCAAGGCCAACCCTGGCCAGTAGTTCCACAGAGGATGGTCAACTAACCTCCGACCAATCTCTGGTCCATATCCCTCTAAACCTTTTCTATCCATGTATCTATCCATTTTTTGTTCTAAATCATTGCAATAGTACATGCCTCAGTCACCTCTGGCATCCCAATCCATTCACTCACCACGCTCTCTGTAAAAATGTCATCCCTGTCGAGACCCTTGATTTGTTGCCTTTCCACTCCAAATTCTCAGCTGTTATGATACAAGAGCTTGCCTAGGGCTAGGAAATGAGAGGCAATCGCAATAAAACATGCAACAGCTCAAACAATGGCTCTGCTCTTTCTCGTAAGTGTTAGCGGTTTGAATTATAACATGCGCATTTTTCATTTAAATAAGTCTTCCAAAGAAAGTTGAATCTGTTAGTTAGCTCAGGTGCTGGGACGCAGTTGTGCTGGGCCCCCCGATGTTATGCTGGGAAAATTGCTCCTTTTGTCCTGTGAGGGTGCAGCTGACAAGTCCCCATTAATTACATTAGACAACAATTTTTTTCAAAAGGTTTGCTTCCTGAAAAAAAATTGGTGATTATAATAGACAACTTCAAATCGGGCTCAAAGATCATTTCAGATTTACTGTATCATGTAGGAAACTGGAGAAGCATTTAATGAGCTTTTATTGAATTTACCATGTTTAATCGCTTAATGATACTGACACATTTCATTAGTTCAACTGACCTAAAAATGTTTTGCTACTGATTTTCAGCATCTGATGTCTCTGGGGTCAGTGTCCAATAGTCGGCCAGCAATGATGGATTCCAGTTACTCTGATACCACTTTTCCATGGTCGCAATGTCTTGGTGAAACCTTTCATCATGTTTATCACTGACTGCACCAAGATCAGCAGGGAAGACGTCAGAGCGTGAATGCAGAAAATTAATTTTCAATAACATGTTGCACTTAATGGTTTATAGGCTTGAAGGAAATTTTAAAAAACGGTTAAATTTAATAAACAGCCCGTGAGAGGTGATTTTCATGACCAGCAGCCCAAAATCCACAAAATACACCCAAAAGTGTTCAGGAACAAAAATCTTCATTGTCCGGTGTTACAAAGGGATTGTGAGACCACAAATAGGAAGCAAAGAGGAAAGAAAGTTTTTTTTTCAAAATGTTAACATTTAAATTTTAGCTAACCTATTGATAACTTTTAAATAATTTGGTTAATTATATTAAATCATTATTAAATATTTCTGACTGTCAGAAAAATGAAAAGTATTCAAAATGCTAGCAATACTGGAGAAAGGATTTTTGGCAGCTGGCAAGGTTTCCTTAGGTGGTTGGGGCCAGACTTCCTTCCTATGTAATTACCAGCCCAGCTGCCATTCAAGCTGACAATTGTTTAATGAGTAAAAACACACAGAAATGCTGAAGGAACTCAGCTGCTGTGAGACCAGCTGAGTTTGTCCAGCATTTCTGTGTCTTGTTACTACAATTGCAGCGTCTGCAGACTTTTGTGTTTCACAACTGTAAAATGAGGAACAGAGAGGCTGTGGGAAGCAAGAATGAAATGAATACATCTACTTGTTGGGTGCCTGGAACAGTGTCTCAAAGGTCTTAGAATACAGGTTTGATCATTTAAGACAGAGGTGAGACAAAATTTCCTTATTGTTAGGCTGAGCAAAGCTTCAGCTTCAGAGCTGTGGGTGTTCGGTTTGTATATTAAGGACAAAATGACCTTTTAGGATATCAGGGGAACAAAAGTTGTGTAGATAATGTTGGGAGACAATCTTATTGAATAGTAGTCCAGGTTCAAAGGGTCAAATAGCCTGTTCCTAAACTAGGTCATCAGATTGAATGCCAAGGCTGCAATCATCCCCAAACACGAGCCATAAATGACTGTAGAATCAATAGCTTCTGAGCCAAGTTTGCAGAAATCCTCGTGTTTTTATTCTTCCCAATAGTAAATTAAGGAAATTGGTCTTTATCTAATATTACACATTAAACCAGCATTGCAAATCTCATGCACTGAGAGGGGGTGGACAGGAAGAGATCAAAGGGAAATCATGGGACCAGAATGATTAACAATAGCAGAACCGCAACATCAAGGATCAGTTGGTTTCTAATTCGATCACTAGACCTTAGGCAAAATAATGCAGCTTTCACCTACATATTAAATGGAAACTTTCTTGAACCCTGGCTACTTTGTGGTTTCCAGATATTGCCGATGGGAAAGTTAATCCAATCTTTATTGAAAATATAAGTTGTAAAAACTTAAATTCAATTTCACATTGGATGAAAATAAGTTAAAGCTAAACTTTAATTACCAACAACATCAGACATTATTAACCAATCAGAGATTATTTTGCATCATCTAAATGACCTTAACATATCTGCATTAAAACTTCATTCTTTTCTTAACAAACTTGTTGTAGGAGTTCTAGTTTTGCTTGGGAAAATTAGGTGAAATCTCTTACCTATTTTCATATTCCTGTAATCAAATTTAAATTCCACATATCCTATAAGCCCTACTTCTATCCTTCTTACATTACACACCAAAAAAAGTTACATTTCTAGTACCAATCCATTTATTTACAAAACACCACACAAATAATTTCTAAATAAACATTTAATACATATATTTTTATGCACTACAATGTCAGCACATTTGTAAATGTTGAAGTAAGACTTCATTTCCCCTTTAGTAATCCAGACAACATTAAAAAGCTCAGCCCATATTTTACAAAAATCACATTTGCAATATTGGTTGGTCTTTGCTCCCAGACTTTACATCTTTACTTACTGTAACTGATTGAATAAAATGCTCATAAGCCTTCACGGGCATCAGATTCCTCTCTACCTTACCCAGGTCAGATATTAGACTGAAAATCATGCCAATGGCTCATTAGTTCGTGCAGTGACAATTAGCTATCTTCTCACACAATTCTTCCTCTTTCGAGTAGATTAAAACCCTCTAACCAAGAATTTAATACTTCTTAAGAAATATTCAAAATTTAAAATTTCTCTAAACACATAATTCATTTCCAAAACGTAATCACATGCTGCATATTTTTAAGCTTTAAAAGATGTTTAAACAATTTAAATTCGAGAAGATTTATCATTAACTAATGTTTGAACTATTGACAGAGATCGGTCTATTGAAAGGCATTTTCCATTTTATGAAAATGTTCTCTATCATTAATACTGAAAGAGGTTATGGATTTTCAATGTATAATATCAAATATGAGGTTTTGTTAATCAAACTGAATGCAAGTATCTCAAAAGCCATTGTTCTTCTGACAACATAATAGTCTTGTAGAGTAGTTAATGCTGCTTACTGTCAGCTCCCTTTTCTCAATTGTCATCTGCTGCGTCACTGTTCTAACACTGTATCCTTTTGTACAGACAGTAAATTAGTGCACCTTATCACTCATAGATCAACAACTACCAGGAAGCAGAGATACAACTCCTTGCCTTTTCCCAACAAATTCAATAATTTTGAGTTCTTCTCAAATTATTTTATGGTTAATTTGATCTTACTATAGTAGAGATCAATATTTTTTCTTCTTGTCATTGGGCGAAACAAAAGATAAGCTTCTCTTCTTTGGGTTATTTGGCCAGTTTTTCATTTTAGCTGTAGATGGCAGTGCAACCACTTCTTCTATGAACGATTACTGGTGGGACAGCAGATGAGATTGATAGACATTGAAAGAGTCATTTAGGACTGAAAAACTCTTTCTGTTATCTTCAGAACATTGGCTGATATATCAGCACCAAATTTCTAAGTGTGCGACTTTTAAAACAAAACACTCATTTATATTAAGTGATTATGCCTTTCAAAAATGCACATTGTTCATAAAATATGTACATGTGTTGCATTTAACTTATTTTTTAATGTAGAGATATAGCACCGTAGCATGCCCTTCTGGCCCATGAGTCCACATACATCCATGTGACCAATTAACCGAAGAACTCTGTACATCTTTGGAACACGGGAGGAAACTGGAGCACCCAGAGGATGGTTGTGGGGAAAACATACAGACTTCTTACAGACAATAACAGATTCAAACCCGGGTCACTGTCTCTGTCATAGAGTTGTGCTATCTGATACGACAGCCTTGTTGACCTTCACTGTATCCAAACATTATATTTGCTAATCATTTTTACAATATCATCATGGCATCAAGTTTTTTGCTCCAAACATTCCATTAGCAATTCATCTGAGAGGTTTATATTCTTTACCTGGCCTCGACAGTGATGGGGATCCCCAAACTATAATCTTTCTCCATAGAGTCTTGGAAGCAGCTGTACCGATCTTTAGGGTGTCCCTCAGAAGGTGCTCCTACACTTTGGAATATGCCCACTTTCAAAACATGATTGCAGAAGGCTCCTTGCATTGGAAGACTCGCAAGTTCAGAGAAAATGAAAGTATATCTTTGTGAGCTTTTGGACTTCCTGGAGAAGTAGATATTTGCCTCAATATTCATCACTGGGAACAGCCCGTAGACCACAAAGTTGTGTTATAGAACTGTTTGGTATGAACATGAATCACCACAATCCATTCCAAATCCCTTAGCAAAAGTACTCCCTAGAAGTTAGTCTCATCTTCACAGCAATCTCACGGGCAATGTGTGATGTTGTTGTCACATTCGCTGTGCAAAAAGGATCTGACAAGGAGAGCTCTTCTCATGATCATCACCTACTTAACAAGAGTAAATCCATTGAAATAGGAATTAGGTTAAAAGAGAAGGTGCAGGGAATGGTCTCTGATGTGCATCTCTTCTATAGTCATAACGGTATCATAGACTAGCACTGAGTCTTCTGCATGCCCTTCCCAAAAAAAATGGTACTGTAACAGAATCCAGAGGACCCCAAAACCATCAGCAATAGATATGCATCACGACACAGGGTTACTTAAACAAAAGTAGTTCTTAATTATATTTGAACAAGAAAACAGAATTAAACTTTAACCTTACTTAACCAACCTAACCTACTTCCTCTCATATTAAATGCAGGTGTGTGTAATGTATATTTAAGATTAGAAAATTTCTTTGGATCACAGTCCAATCTCACTGGTTGCAGGCAATTCTTGTACTGTGCACAGAAGTTAGCATTAACAAAGTTCACCTGTCTTTGGTGCTTAACAGGCAAATGGTTACCACTCAGGAGGGTTCTTGCTGGTTTTCAGAGAGAGATTCCTTTTCCAGGACATCCACAACTGATTCCTTCTCAATCAGTCTTGCTGATGAAACTTGCTCCCTTCAAGGTTCTCCAGATGATTCTTTTTCTTTCAGGTCACCTTTCAGACTGCCAGGCAGCCTTCCAAAGTTTGCCAGCTTATTTCTCTGTAACTGATTTCAGTCTCCTCTCTCTCTGTTTCCTACCCTCCCTCTCTGAGAGCAAAACTATTCTGTCCCTGCCTGAAAAAAATCACATGCTCTCCCAGGAAAGCTGCTGCCATCGCTACTTTGCTGCATTTTTGCAAAAATCATTCTGCAAAAGTCCTGCAAATATTCTATGTTTTAAAATGTGTGTGTGCAAGCTGCTCTAGCAATACCTCCCAAGCCACCTCTATATACTCTGTCACAGTACATTGTATTGGACAGCCATGTGAGTGAAGGAAAAGTGAGCATATGCTCCAAAATTTATAGTGACAGTCAGACCATTTAAAATGTTTTAAAACTAAACATTATGCAAATTGTGATAGAAAATTAATGTCAGGATTCAAGCTTTTTCAAATATTCTGAGTGAAACAGGCTTTTGCCAGAGACAAATTATGCTCAGAGCCAAGTGGTTGAAGTCAAAGGGTTATGTAAACATTGTAAAAGAGGCAGTCAATTCCACTTGTAACTGTACATTGCTATTGAAAAAGACCAAAATCAGCCATCCTCGCTCAATTCCAATGCTAATCAATTCACTTTAATCTGGATCAACCCAGCAGAGAAAACACCAAAGGTTAGATCATGCCATTCTTTTATGGCACTTTGTTAGAATTCTATTGATTTGTGAAGGTTTTGGAAAGCAAGCCTGTATCGCTGATAAATCACAGTAAAAATAATGTTCAAAGTAAATCAGGTATAGCCCATTTCAGTGAACATTGTGCTTCCCAGTTAAACTGGGGAAGCCTATCAGAAGAGAAAAATTATCTTTCCAAAGTAACCTGTGGCAACACACATGCTGAGTGAGCAGTACCTTGAACGTAGTCATCTGGTGGAGTGAACAACTGGGCGAGCAATAGGTTTTCCATGCCACATGTTCCAAAATATAGTAAAAAGTTTCATTTTGCATGCTATCCAGGCAATCCAATTCATGCAACAAATCGTGGAAATAAGAACAAAGAGAGCAATGTATAAGACAACTGTGTCGGGAGCAGTATCATGTTAGTCAAATAGTGAAGGGTATAGAGAAAAGTACAGCCTGTTGCAAGGGCAGATGATACAAAGATTGGTGGAGTTGTAGACAGTGTCATGGTATACAGCAGGATGTAGATCAATTGCACACATGGGCAGAGAAATTACAACTGAGCTCCATTGAGAGCATCCTGGTCGGCTCCATCACAGTGTGGTATGGTGGCTGCAGAGAAATGGATTGGAGGTCAATCCACAGGACCATAAGAGTGGCAGAGAGGATCACTGAAGTCTCCTTCCTCGTTTTCTGAAGGAGGTGCGCAAAATCATTCCACCCTGCACGTAACATCTTTCAGCTCCTCCCGTCAGGAAAGAGATCCAGGAGTATCAGAGCCACCAGGCTGAGGAGCAGCTTCTTCCCACGGGCAATGAGAATATTGAACAACCAAATGAACTGCTCACACTAACCATCCAAAACGATCATACTTATGAAACTATATTTATTTGTATGTATGAATACTTGGCCTGCATATGTATTGTTTGTCTCTCTATGTGCTATGTCTGGTTGTGTGTCTACATATTTTGCACCAAACTTTGGACAACACTGTTTTGTCGGGTTATACTTATGCAATCAGATGATAATAAACTTGGTGAAACATAAAAGCAGATGCTGTGATTTGTAGTAAAAACACAGCAAAATGCTGGAGGAACTCAGCCGGTTTTGCAGCGATCCATAGGAGACAAAGATATATTGCCAACGTATTCAGGCCTGAGCCCTTGTTCAAGGAAAAAGCAGAATGAGCAAACGAGGAAATCTCAGAATACAGAGCGTGGTGGCTGAGGGAGGAATCCAGACCAACAAAAGGTGTTCATTGGATAGGATACGGGGAAAGGTGATAATTGATCATGTCTGTGCGAAAGGAGACAGAGAAAAGGGGGAGCAACAGAGCTGGGTAAAGGCGACGGGGCAAATGAGAGGTGTATCATTTTGGGAGGTCAAATGTAAGAAGAATATATAGAGTTAATGCCAGGGATCTTTAAAGCATTGGTGTTCATCTGGGTGGGGGGGCAAATCCAGGACAATAACTCCTTGAAAGTGGTCATGCAAGTTGATAGGGTGGTCAAGGTCTTTAAAGTAATATGACAAAAAAATGAGAGCACTGCTGGAACAGATTCAGGCAGAGAGGAGAAAAGAGACACACAGTGCTCCCACGCAAGGTTCTACCAATCATCCAGCTCTGCTCTGGCTTTAGGCAGCCTATTAAAGGCACCAATGGTGTTTTATTCAAAATCCTGCGACTGTGGTGTCTGGCCCCAAGATGGCGGCACCTGTGTTCAGTTGCGGACTATGGGGGAGCAGCAGACTGGTGTAGGACACCAGTAATAGGGAGAACAACTCCAGTTGAGAAAGAGAAATAGAGGAAGCGACTCTAAGGACAGTGTCCATTGTGATGGGCCAGTGAAGGGCTCTGCAGATGAAGGACACACACAGCTGTTGGTGATGCAGGCAAGGAACCCACACAGGCTGCAGGGTGCTGGCGTCTCGAGGTCAAAGGGCTCATACCAGGCTGCAGGAGACTGGCTCATGGAAGCAGGTATCAGAGCTGGGATTCAAGAGATGCCGAAGTAGGGGGCTCTTGAAGAGGTCTGAGCACTGGAGGCTTCCAAATCGTGTCAGAGGTTTGGATCTAGGCTCAGGTTGCCGATGTTTTGAACTGTGTGGCTGCAGTGGCTGCAGGAGCACTGTAGATAATCATGTCCACTTGGTGACTCTGAGGGACTCTCTTTTGCTTCTCTTTCTCTGACTGCAAGGCGCACTGGACAAACACTGCTGGTAAATCATTGTCTGCCTTATGGCAGACGAAAGGCAATTTTGTGCAATGTTACACTTCTGTTTTATTACATGACAATAAATAGTGTCTGATCTGAGATGCAATAGTGGTATTTGAGAGGCTTCAAGGTAAACACATGAAGATACAGAGAATACAGGATAGGTATGATTTGCAAGCAGCAGAGTTTTAGTGTAATTTGGGCATAATTTGGCATTATGGTAAAAAGCCTTTTCTTGCGCTGTTCTATGTCAATGTGAGATCCATTCAAGAGTCCAAAAACAGTAGGAAAGAAATTGTCCTTCATTTTGTTGTTGCATATTCAGGATGAACATTGATGAAGTTTTTAAAGTAAATGGTCATTGCTCTATTAGATTAACAGAAAAGAAGTTCAGCGTTTGTGATGTGTATTTGTATCCAAATTGGATCATCTCAGGTCATTAAAGTTTTGAAAATATTTTCTAAAAATAAATATAATGAAAATGATTCTTTAAATAGTTTTTCTGCATTATTTACATGCGGGAGAAGAATGCCACATCATGAAGAAAGCCTCTACTTCCTCAGGAGTTTGCGGAGGAGCTAGTGGAGTTGTTCAAGTGAACCGGTACGGACTTGAAGGGCCGACATGGCCTGTTTCTGTGCTGTAAACGGTTATATGGAAGTCATCCATCCCAAGGAGAACAGAATTTTCAGGGTGAACAATCTGAAGCAAATACACTACCTTGTTTTCTCTGGATTGCACAAATTTTCATGAAAATATACTTGCAACTTTAAGAGGTTTAATTAACATTGTTACAGTTCTTCATAATGGGCTATCAAAAAGTTTTTTTTTTGCTAATAATTAAAAGGAACAAGGAGTTGAAATCCAGTCAAAGAACATAATATTTAAATACATTTATGAATGTCTAAAATGGGAATGTCTATGAGCTAAATTGTTATGCCCACTTTTCTGTTTGGATCCTTCCAAAACTGAGAAACAATTCTCAGGAGGGAGTTAACAGCATCATTTCCATCTCTCAGAGTCTTTCTGGGAATCACGTAGGTGGCCCAGTGGAAGAGATAAATCTCATCATGGGTGATAAGTCAATGCCATAATAGAATTAAAAAAAAGATTCTTTTTATCTAATAAATCATCTTGTGTAATTTTTGCAAAGTCAGTTAACAAGATGGAAATTTCAAGGTAGAACAGATTTTTATAACAAACACCAAATAATGATGGCAGCCACCTGCAGAGTTTGGAAACAGATGTTAGTGTCATAGATTTTTAAAGCATGAAATCAGACCCTTCAGCCCAACTTGTCTATGCCTGCATTCAACCCATAACCTTGTAATCTTTCACACCCAAGAAGCTGTTTAAATTTATTTTCAATATTACAGTTGGTCCCCACCTTTACTACTTCCTCTGACTGTTCATTCCAAATACCCACCAACCTATGTTTGAAGTGCCCTTTTAAATCTTTTCCTCTCAAATTAAATCTATACTTTTTAGCTTTAGATTCTCTTACCATATGAAAAAGTCTACAACTGTTAACTTATCCATACCCATCATGATTTTTTTATTGAACCTCGACAACATCCCTCTCAGCTTCCTACACCCCAGCAAGAAAAGTCTCACCCAATGATGCCATATAATCCAAGCCGTCCATTCTCCCCCCGTCCATTCTCCCCCCCGTCCATTCTCCCCCCCGTCCATTCTCCCCCCGTCCATTCTCCCCCCATCCATTCACCCCTGATCCAAGTTTCTCTGTTCTACCACACTGTCCAGGCCTCTACCTTCAAGTCCTGCTCAGGTTTAATGTACCAAAGTGTAAAGCTCACAATTGTCCAAGTTCAATTCCATCTGCTGTTCGATGGTCCACTTTCCTAGTTAATCTAGATTCTATTATCATCTCAGATAACCTTCATTTTCTACCCTACACCAAATTTGGTGATATTCACAAATAAATTGACCATGCTAACTACATTGTTATCTATATTGATGAATTGGATGACAAGCAACATTGAACCCAGCACCAATTCACATATCACACTGCTCATCACAAGTTACAACCATCCACGCCCATCTTGCAATTCCTACCATCAAGCCAATTCTGCAAAATTTATCAGAACTATATTCCATTCAAAATGCCATTGATTGTTAGCCTGCTGGTTTATTAATTATTGATGTGCCCTTGTTATTAGTCAACCACTTCAACCTAAAAGGCTTTTTTCTAAATATAGTTCTGGAAGATTAGCTGAATTGGTTTGCTTTTCCAACAGAGCCCTTTGAGGATTAGTTATTTTGGAAAATAGCTTTTCGGATTTAAATTTTCAAATGCTGTGGGGACCTGTTTCTGAGTCACTTTTATAACCTTTGATTTGTTGTATAGGTAGAAATGTTGACTAATGAGGTAATTTATCACTCTGATAAGAACTCTTGTCTTTTTTTGGCTAAACAGCTTCGTTCTTGGTAATTTTGTTTAGATTTTCCTCTTTTTTTACATAATATATTGTGGCGGTGTGAGCAGTGGAAGAAACACAGCCACCACGCTGAGGGTCGTTAACGACTGCATTTATTCACGCGCCCCTTTAAGGGCAGCATGAGCTCAGTCACCTGGTGCATTGTGACATCATAATCACTGCCCAGGGTGCGCGCTGGAAGGGATGCTGGAGTCCCAGAGAAACCTCTGATGATGCTATTTCCCCATGGGTGCCCCGCCATGTGGCGATACAAGCAGGGCTGGTTCGCCATGAGGATGTGCACCGCCACAATCTAATTTGATTAAAATATGGAGTACCTTATTTGAGTTTTAACATATGTACTCTATAATTTTGGATGTGAAATTTCAATGATAATAAAAATATTGAAAAAGAAGAAAGAAAATAGCTTTTAAATGAAAAGAGCAGTATAAAGAGTCTTTGCCAGCTCTCCCAGAATTCCCTTCAGTCAAATTCTCCCACTTACTTCCAGTAACCTAATGTCTCTTGATGCCATCAACTGAATCCGGATTCTCTCCTACCCATTTCCTCGGGGGAGTAATTCACAGCAGTCTATAAATTTACCATCCATTTAGGACAAGCAGGTACTGAAGATAATTGAGAATCCTAGGGAAAACCTTGCAGTCACAGGGCGAATGTACAAACGTCACACATAGAGATCAGGATTGAACGCAGGTTATTGGAACTATGACCTGCGACTCCACTCTGCCATCCTGTCCAGAAAATGTGCACAGATATAAACCAAGGTTGTAATGGGTGGTTGCCTTAATCTTGGGTACTTTGTTTTCATTCTGAAACTATAGTTGCAGTCATAATATAAGATGCTTAATAGTAGGCAGATGGCCCAACAGAATGGGCACCACTCTCTATCCATAGCTAGATTAGAAAATCTAGGCAAATACAGATGTGGAACTTAATCCCAAATTCATCGGATGTGAAAATGCCAAAACTGTGACAAATAATCTGATGAGGCTGCATTAGGAAGTGGGGAAAGCAAGAATCTAATTAATTCCTTTTATGTTCTGAGCTTATAAAGATCCAAACAATGGTTTGAATGTTCTAAATGTTGTACAAGCGGTTAGACCAGCTGAATGTTTCCATTTTACTTTGTCTCCACATTCAAAAATAAGAACAAGTTACTTATCATAATGAAAACTTTGATCGAAACAAATAAATATATAACTCACAGATTTTAGAATTATGGACAGATAGGTTAATATTTTATTTTGTGCTGCGGATCACTACATTTCTCCACAAAATTTAATTCTAATTTCAGAAACTGCTATATTTTAACATTTTAGAATCAGATTTGAAATTCTACCAAACTGTTTCATTTTCACAATCTTCTAAAGTAATCATTTATCAGGATTCCGCAGATACTGGTGCCTTTTGATCTATCAGAGGTTTGATGTAATTATATTTTTTCCTAACTGATTAAGTGGAGTGGGCAGATTTTTGTTTTAAATATGTCCCAGAGAGCTTTATGGGTAAAAGTAATCATGACCTGGAGGAGGGAGCAGAGTGTAAGTATCCAGTCACGACCATAGGTGGGAGGGCATATTGTGATAACTGAATTTGGACTCTGCAACAGGGTGTACATAGTTTGAGTGAGTGGGTGAAAACTTGGCAAATGGACTTAAATGTAGGAAAAGTGTGAAGTCATGCATTTTCCAGAGATATACACTCCTTTTTTTTTGAGATATACACTCCTAAGTGGAGAAATAGTTCAGGTGAGCAAAGTACAGACGGGAGAATTCTTAGTGTTCTTTTGCGCAATATCAGAAAATAGTAGCAGGCAGATGTAGCAAAAGGTTAGGAAGGCAAATGGAATTCAGGGTGTTTATCACAAGAGGGTGGAGTTGAGAACTAGGGAAATATTTTTACAATTATACAGGCCACTGGTGAGGTCACATCTGGGGCACTGGGCATAACTTTGGCTTCTGGAAGGATATACTGGCTGACGCAGAGGTGGCAGGACAGTAATTGTCAGGGTGTTTCCACTAGTCAATGAGCGGGCATTGCGATAAGATTGGGGGACAGCCATTTAAAAATGTAGTACAGAGAACATCTTCCCAGAAGGGGTGGTAAATCTGGAATTTTCTTCCCTCAAAGTTTTGGAGGCTAGAACACAGGGTATTTAAAGGGGCAAACAAATGTCTGAAGGATTTGGAAATTGAGGGCTTTGGGGACTGAGAACTGATGAGTTCATGATCACATTGAATGGTGGAGCAGACTTGAAAGGCCAATTCTGCACCTATGCTCTCGTGTTATTAAGATATCCTGTTAACTGAGCTACAAGACCAAAAGATATAGGAGCAGAAATAGGCTGTTCAGCTCATTGCATCTGCCTCGCCATTCAATCATGAGCTGATCCTTTATCCCTCTCAGCCTCACTGCCCAGCTTTCACCCGATGACCTTTGTTTCCCTGGCTAATCAAGAAGCTAACAATTTCTGCCATAATTACACCCAATGACTTGACCTCCACAACCACCCGTGGCAACAAATTCCACAGATTCAACACCCTCTAATTAAAGAAATTCCTCTACATCTCTATTCGAAGTGGACGCCTTTCAATCCTGAATTTGTGCCCTCTTGTCTTCGACTCTTCCACCATGGGAAACAACATTTCTACATCTACTCTGTCCACGCCTTTCACCATTCCAAACCCTTCATTGAGGTCCGCCTTCATTCTCCTGAATTCCAATGCAGGCCAACAGCCAAACTAATTCTCTGGAGTGATGTATGCTGTGTGAAGGTGGAGTCAACCCAAGGTATTACTTTACCTTTCTTTCATCTGCTATTCCTCAGGATTGAGGAGGACCTACTTTCACTCCAGCTTTGTTGACTCAGAGTGAACTAATAAGGTCAATCAATGTGGCAACTACAGATTTTCCCACAGAGGCAGGAAGTGACTGATTGGGTGGGTGGATGTGAGTTTATGAAGTAATGGATTTCTTCCACCTCTGATGCTGAGATTTGTTTACTCCCAGTGCAACTACATCAGCATTACTGCACAGGATAGATAGATCCTGGGTAGCCAAGGACTGGAGAATTCATTGAAGTATGACTGCAGCAATCTCCATGGAAACACAGATATTTGAGACAAATCTAATTACTGAGTCTTAACCACAGAATATACTTGATTTGTTTTATTCCTAGAAACATTATTCAAACTTCCATGTTGAGCTCTATAGTGTGAATTCAAGAAACATATGGATCCTTAAGTGAACATAACTTCATTTACAAAGAATAATTTGAATGGTAATTGTCGTCATTTTAACATTACAAGGCATTCTGTTTAAAGCCAGTATGTTCAACAGATATCTAGGAAGCTGGAGAAAAATATTTAAGTACCTTACAGAAACATTCTATCTCATTAACCATGCTATATTTGAGAGAGACAAAGCTGTTAAAAAGATAAATTTGATCAAAATTGTAAATAATGAGGTATTAATTAAGTCATCCAGGTGGCTCATTAAAACCATTTCAATTAATTGCCTTAATTCAGAATTTTGTGACTACTTATCCATGGATATTTTCTCAAAATCACTCATATCACAAGCAAACCAAGTCAAAGAATAATTTTGACTCACATATGGCAGCTAGAAATACTGACGAGTATGAGAGAAAAAAGCTAAATGAAACATAGAAAGGTTGCTGGTGCTCGTCTCCAGAGTTAGACTAAGGATAATATGTATTAAACAGAAGTAGATTTACCAGAATAAATCAACCATTAATTTATTTATCTTGGTATCCAACTCTTACTATTTGGGAAACCTATTTTGCCCCATTTTCTGTGAAGATTTTTAGGAAAAGTTAAGTGGAGATTAAAATTGCAACCGTTACAGGACCCATTAGTTAGCAATGTGGTTTTGAATAGTTTAAGCTGCAGGTCAACCAAGAAAAATGAATGCAATAAAAGAAAAATGCTGAAGATGGTGGAATTCGGAAATTTAAAAAAAAAAGAATTTCAGGGAGTATTCAACAGTTCAGCCAACACTTGACAGAAACAGTATTGACATTGAAGTTCAAAGATCTTTCATCTGTTCTGAGAGTTCTGTCTGTCTCAGTTGATTGGGCAGACAACCTAATTCAAGTTGAACCATACACCTGATAACTCACCAAGGGTCTGTGATGTTTGGCTGCATTTCAAATGGTTCAGATAATGATGATTCACACACTGTCTCGGGAAGAAAAGTCATAGTTTTCTTCAGCTCTGATTTTGCATTAAGATATCACTATCTTAATCATCTAACTAATCAGTACAAAATTTTAAGGTCCTCTTTCTATCAAAATAATTCTATCATCGGGAAGAAAAGCCATAGTTTTCTTCAGCTCTGATTTTGCATTAAGATATCACTATCTTAATCATCTAACTAATCAGTACAAAATTTTAAGGTCCTCTTTCTATCAAAATAATTCTATCATAAGTAAGAGAGTTGAGTATAGAACTGAGTGGAAGATCATCCATAGCCTTGCTTAAAGATGAAGCTATTTTAAAGAAGAGTTCAATCCACATCTGCTTTTAAGCAGCTGGTACAACAGCAGGAATGCTTCTGTTTTGTTTTCTTTATTTCTTTTTGAGAGACTGACATTGTGAAGGCTGTATTGCTAAACTTCAGAAAAATTAACAGGAAAATGGAAATATTATGGTGAAAGCCAAATGCAGTTTGTTTAATGCAATGGAATTCTCCAACTCTGTGTTTTAAATTGCACACAGAACTTCTTTGTAAACTATTGCATGAGTGGCTTACTACATCATTTTAAAGAATACTCGATCTGGAATTTTTAGTGCAACTGAGTCACTTCAATACTTCCTTAAAAAAAAGGATAATTTGCAAAGTTGATTGAGGAACAATAATGAACCAATCAACCTATCGTCACAGCTCTGAATCACCTCGAAAACAGCAATTCCTACATATGACTGCTCTTCATCAACTACAGCTCAGCCTTCAATACCATTATTCCCTCAATGCTGGTCAAGAAGTTACAAACTCCAGGCCTCTGTACCTCACTTGCAACTGGATCATCGACTTGCTCATCAGAAGACCACAGTCAGTACGAACTAGAAACAATGTTGCTTCCTCACTGATTATCAACACAGGCGCACCCCAAGGATGCATGCTTAGCCCACTACTCTACTTGTTACACACCCACTACTGTGTGGCCATGTACGATTCCAATGGCCATCTACAAGTTTGCCGATGATACCACAGTTATTGGCAGAATCACAAACGGCAATGAGGAAGCACACAGGAGGGAAATAGATCAGCTCGTTGAATGGTGTAACGACAACAATCTTGTGCTCAACTTTAGCAAAACCAAGGAGATGATTGTGGACTTCAGGAGGAAGTCAGGGGAATATGATCCTGACCTCAGTGAGGGGTCAGTTGTGGAGAGGGTCAAGAACTTCAAAATTTCTGGGTGTCAACATCTCTGTGGATCTGTCCTGGATCCACATTGATGCAATCACAAAGATGGCCTGCCAGCAGCTATACTTGTGAGGTGTCTGAGGAGATTTGGTATGTCACCAAAGACTCTCATATGCATCTACAGATGTACTGTGGAGAGAATTCTAGCTGGTTGCATCACTGCCTGGTATGGAGTAGTCAACTCTCAGGACAAAAATAAACTCCAGAGGGTTGTTAACTCAGCCTGCGACATCACAGGCACCAGACTTCAATCCATCGAGGACATCTACAAGATAGTGTCTTAAAAATGCATCCTCTATCCTTAAAGACCCCATCACCCAGGCCATGCCCTCTTCACTCTACTATCTTCCGGAAAAAGCCTAAAGACGAGCACTCAACAGCACAAGGACTCCTTCCCCGCTGCCATCAGATTCCTGAATGATCAAAGAACCAAAGACATTGCCTTACTTTTCGTGCATTTCTATTTTTTAATAGTAATATTGTAAGATGGTTATAATGTGAATATTTTCACGATGAGGCTGCTGCAAAACACAAAATTTCATGACTTGTTCATGACAATAAATCCCGATTCTGATTCTGAGGTATTGAAAACATTAAATCAAGGCCCAGTCTTTGAAATTATCACCGTGACACAATGGAGAAAGTTAGCCTCAAACATCTCCATGCTACTAAAATGTGATCAACTTGATTTTCTCAGATTCAATATTTTTGTATAAAGGAACTAATTCAAATTTAAAAATGCAAAAGATTTTGTATTGCTGAGATTGAGTTTTTGTTTGTAGTTTGAAAATGTTGACTGATATTGACAAAATTTGGTAATGTAATATGACTGTCACCTTACTTTTTACAAACCAAAATCATGTCATCCACCCAATGACGAGACAGTAGTAGACGTGAGATATAATTTTACTAAATTAGCCTCCTGCCTTCATTGTAAAAGAGATTGGCTCAAATCCCACTTAGGAAGTAAAGCTATCAGAACGTCATCAACATGTCTATTTTTTCTGTCTGTGTGTAGACCCCAAGGGAATATTTGACGACTTCCTGCTAAAATAGGGTCAACAGATTGTTACAGAGTTCTGTGTTGTGTATTGGCCTATGTGTGGTGTGGTTTTATGTTAAAAAGTGACAGTTTGCCTTAGAGAGCCAAGGTGAAGGTGGACTGCTGAGAGAGTGGGAGATGGACTGAGCATGTGCAGAAAATGATCTAAAAATTTCTGGGAGTGGAAGAAGGCCCAGTCCATGAGCCATGGCCTGGAGGACAGTTTAGAATGTTGGGATTTCAAAATGGATGAACATTCCAAACGCAGCCAGAAGGATCCAGTCCAAGCCAGTGGTTCCTCTCTCTGCAAGCAACACAAGACAACTTTGAATTTTGTGCTCTGTCTCTCTCTCTCTCTCAAAGATCTTTTGGCTTCAGTTTACCAAACAAACTGAATTTTGTTTATGATCTTTGCTTCAGTTGAGATTGAAGTTTTGTGAGTCTTGTGTGTTTTTGTTTATTTTGTGTCTAAGCTTTTCTGTGGGCTGGTTGGAAATATAACAGACTTTAATTGCATATGTTATATTTAGGCTGGGGAATTTATTAGTTTTACACTGTTATAGAAATTTGCATAGTAACCAGGGGGGATTTTGAATTAAGGTTTGAAGGTGAATTTTTGTTAATAAAGTGATTGTTCATCTTTACTCCTGTGTGATAGGCCTTCTTTGTGGTTGCTGGTTTGATCTTGTAACAAGATGGACAACCCTCTGGAAAGCTTGTGGCAGGTACGTGGAGTACCACCCAAGCTGTCATTAAATTGCTGTAATTAAATTACCAAAAGCTCTTTTGCATATACAATAATGATTGGAGACCTTTTCAAACTAATTTCCATTAATATTTCCTCTTTGTCCTAAGCAAAAGGAATGCATAAACCTCATTCCACATTATTTTGCACATCAAAAATATTCTTCTGATGACCAAAGTAATTTGGAATGATTCAAGATCCTGTATAAATCCAGAACTTTTCTTTTCTTCGAAGAGTAGCTTTATGAGTAACACATAAAGATATACAATAGATGGAAAGCTCCAGGAGAGTTTGTTGAGAATGAATAATGTACAAGTTATGGAAATCATAATTTCCAGATAACATTAAGATGGATATCTCAAAAATAATTCAATGGGAAAAATGAAGGATTAAAATGCTTTTCTAATTACTCTAGTTACACAAATCTCCACAGAAAGCCTTCCCATCTTAGTTCTTCATTGATTAGAGAGTGCAGGATTGATTTATGGTAGATAGTTGCTTGGGAGAAAACCTTGTATGTCGTAGGATGTTGGAGCCATTAATTCACTTTGTTGAAACATGAAGTAGTTTACAAATAAGTCCTGTGTGCAATTTAATGCACAGAGTAGGAGAATTCGATTGAATTAGACCAACAGCATCTGGCTTTCACCATAAATCTTCCATTTTCCTGTTAATTTTCCTGAAGTAATCATTACTCAGAAGATCTCTCCCAGGTCTATTTTACAAGCCGCTATAGACACATTCGGGTAAAAAATTTTGAGACACAGTCCCCTTAATCCTGAAGTTGATGAAGTTGAATTACTATGCATATGGAAAGATCACTTTGATTTTCTATCACTTTTGGCCTTAAGGTTGCTTTTATGACAGCATTGAGATGAATTGTTTTGAATTATATGAACATACAATTTTAACTTCAACGGCTTGATATTGATTGATTGAAAACATTTTCCCAGGAAAATGGCAACAGGGAGTTAGAAAGGCATGTGAGAGGGAATAAGTTTCAGGGCAATGAGAAAAGAGTTGTGCCAAAGGCCAAATAAACACATTGAGCTGAATATCCTCCTTCCTACAATTCTTTACTTGCCTTGCAACTACAGAAGGATCAAATGATGTTCAAAAGGATAATTTCTCACAATGCATATCAAAAAGGAAAAGCAGGTTTTGGCTATGTGGCTCTCATGTCTGCTCTGCCATTCAATAAAATCACTGCTGCACCTTTACCTCGATGCTACTTTCCTATTCTTATCTCATGTTCCTTGATACATGCAATAACTAAAAAAATCTACCATCTTTTTGCAATAAATCCAATTAAGTCAGAGGTAAAAACCCTGAAAATCAAGTCCATCTGGTTTGGTCAGCATGGACAAGTTTAGCCAAAGGGCTTGTTTCCATGCTGATGGTAAAAAAAACATCCACATTTATAACATTTACTGCAAGACAAAGACTAATGAATAATCTTTACTCTTTCATTATTCTTTGGCTTGGCTTCGCGGACGAAGATTTATGGAGGGGGTAAAAAGTCCACGTCAGCTGCAGACTCGTTTGTGGCTGACAAGTCCGATGCGGGACAGGCAGACACGATTGCAGCGGTTGCAGGGGAAAATTGGTTGGTTGGGGATGGGTGTTGGGTTTTTCCTCCTTTGCCTTTTGTCAGTGAGGTAGGCTCTGCGGTCTTCTTCAAAGGAGGTTGCTGCCCGCCAAACTGTGAGGCGCCAAGATGCACAGTTTGAGGCGATATCAGCCCACTGGCGGTGGTCAATGTGGCAGGCACCAAGAGATTTCTTTAGGCAGTCCTTGTACCTTTTCTTTGGTGCACCTCTGTCACGGTGGCCAGTGGAGAGCTCGCCATATAACACGATCTTGGGAAGGCGATGGTCCTCCATTCTGGAGACGTGACCCATCCAGCGCAGCTGGATCTTCAGCAGCGTGGACTCGATGCTGTCGACCTCTGCCATCTCGAGTACTTCGACGTTAGGGATGTAAGCGCTCCAATGGATGTTGAGGATGGAGCGGAGACAACGCTGGTGGAAGCGTTCTAGGAGCCGTAGGTGGTGCCGGTAGAGGACCCATGATTCGGAGCCGAACAGGAGTGTGGGTATGACAACGGCTCTGTATACACTTATCTTTGTGAGGTTTTTCAGTTGGTTGTTTTTCCAGACTCTTTTGTGTAGTCTTCCAAAGGCGCTATTTGCTTTGGCGAGTCTGTTGTCTATCTCATTGTCGATCCTTGCATCTGATGAAATGGTGCAGCCGAGATAGGTAAACTGGTTGACCGTTTTGAGTTTTGTGTGCCCGATGGAGATGTGGGGGGGCTGGTAATCATGGTGGGGAGCTGGCTGATGGAGGACCTCAGTTTTCTTCAGGCTGACTTCCAGGCCAAACATTTTGGCAGTTTCCGCAAAGCAGGACGTCAAGCGCTGAAGAGCTGGCTCTGAATGGGCAACTAAAGCGGCATCGTCTGCAAAGAGTAGTTCACGGACAAGTTTCTCTTGTGTCTTGGTGTGAGCTTGCAGGCGCCTCAGATTGAAGAGACTGCCATCCGTGCGGTACCGGATGTAAACAGCGTCTTTCATTATTAGTTGCCATCTATATGTTTAAAATGTTCTGTGCTCATGTTCGTGACTAGTATTATCCTATTACTCAAACTTAAGGAAAAGATCTTATCAACTACATTAGCCAGAGCAGATTGTTCTTAGTTTTCACCTTCAGTATGCACTTGCTCCCTGTGTTGTCCCTGAACCTTTGCACTCTGTGCGTCTAATTAAGCTCAGTGCAATGATGCAGCAGCCATATTTGAGCAGTAACTTAGCCTCCGGCAGTGAATGGTCATGATGGTCTTTTGACAGTTTCTGCTGTCAAAGATCTTCCCAACTATTTCTAACAACCTTTAATAATTAAAGGCAATTCAAATTATTTAAATGTTAGCCTATTATTAAGTCATTTAAAGTCAATTTATTTGGAAACCTATTTTGTGGATGTAAATTAAATCTAAATATTAATTTTAATTAAAATATAAACATTTCTATGTCTTTTTCATCCATTTTGGCAGTTCTGTTTGTGGTGTGAAGTTAAGAGGCCAGATGTGATGCCTCTAGATGGTAAGGCTCGGGGCTCTGGTGCTTCTCAACCAATTCAGCACTGAGTTCGGTTGAGGAACGAAAAATCAGATTCGCTGGCGTATGGCCTCCAGTGCGTTCTCCACATTTATGCTGTTGTGTATAGGCAGTGAAGTGAGAAGCAGTCTCTTCCTTTAAGAAAGGTGTCTTTCACACCACCAATAAATGTAAATACATTTTGGCCCAATAGCACAAGCTGCCAGCGGGAAATTACTTTGTCGTTATATAATGATACCCTTATTAATCCTTCCTTCAGTGAACATTGGGTGAATTGGTGTTTTCATTGATAAAACGTGAATTACTGAATAGAATAATCAGGTTTCTCCATTTCAGTTTCATCAAAAGCAAATTAAGCCAAAGGTTTTGCAGATGTGAATTATTTTTGTAGATTAGACCTCCTCCTGGAAAGAAAATAACTTTGTTCTTTTGAATTAAGTTGTGTAAAAAAAGATAGCAATTGTTGTTTTAAAAATGCATTTTTATGTTCTTTATTGCAGTCAGTTTGTTTCCACTTCTTTCTTTTATATTTCTCTCTTTTCTATATGTATATTTTCTTGAGTAGTTTTTTGTTTGCACTGCCAAAAAGTAGAAATTCTGCCTGGCCCGCAGGAAAAGGAGTCTCAGGATTGTATGTGATGTTATGTACGTACTCTGACAATAAATCAGAACTTTGAACTTTGATTATGACTCTGGTAATAATAACATCACTGACTAAACCTTTCTCCTCATCAATATAGTTCCTTAAGTCCCTTCCTCTACCATTTTCCAAACAAAAATATGAATAGAATTGTTGTTTGAAGAACCAGAAATCCAAACATTTTTCTTTTTAGATTTGGGCACATGGTGGTGCAGATTAATGATCCAGGGAATGAGATGTCAAATCGCTGAACAAATTAGGCAGTATCCGTGGAAACAAAAATATGGCTTCTCATAATCTTCCTGACCTGCCAACTATTTCCTGCATTTTCTATTTTACTCTCATATTTTTAACATCTGTATATTAAAAAACATATCCCTGATGTCTTGCCTAAACTTCCCTCCTTTCACTTTATGCAGATGTCTTCTGGTGTTTGCTACTCACACCTTGGGCAAAAAGTGCTATCTACCTTATCTAGGCCTCTCATAATCTTGTAGACCTTTATTAATCATCTCTCATCATTCTTCAATCCAAAGAGAAAAGACCTAGCTCTGCTAACCTTGCCTCATGAGACATAGTTTCCAATCCAGGCCACATCCTGGTAAACCTTCTTTGCACCTCTCTATAGCTTTCACATCTTTCCTGCAATGAGGTGACCAAAACTGAACACAATATTCTTTTATAAAGCTGCAACATTACCTCATGAGCCCTGAACTCAATCCCTTGATTAATGAAGCCCAGCATACCATAGGACTTCTTAACTGTCCTTATCAACCTGTGTTGCCACAGAAGATCTATGGATTTGGACCTCAAGGTCCCTTTGTTCATCCACACCGTTAAATATCCTACCATTAACTATATAATCTCACTTTGTTTGACCACCAAAATGGAACACCTCACACTTATCCAGATTGAGCTCCATCTGCCACTTTTCCAACCAACTCTGCATCCTATTTATTTCCTGTTTGTGATAGTACAGATTCTATCACCAATGTGTATATGTACATATGTAGGAGGATTGTGATTGGCTGAGAGTGTAGCCACACCTACTGGCAGGTCTTAAAGGATTGCTCCTAGCCTGACCAAGTCATTCTGGACTGGTCGACCTACTTGTGATATGCTCCAGCTTTGGTTTGGATCAACAAGTCTTTGGTTCTTTTGACGCGCACTACACTGTTGTAACCTAAGATAGTCTTCAATTCAACAATCTCTTTCCTCCATTTCCATAGCAACCTGGGGTATATCTCATCTGCTCTTGTGTTTAAGAAAATCGAGCTCTCCCTCTTTCTTAATCTCAACATGGTCCAGCACATAAGTTATTCTGACCTCACCTTGACCAAGGTCCTTGTCTCTGGTGAATACTGAAGTATTCATTTAGGGACTCCCCAACCTCGTCCGCCTCCAGGTACATGATGCTTGCTTTATCGTCAAGCAGCTCTACCTCCACTTCTTCATGTAGCGTAGAACACTTTAGGGTTTTCCTAAATCTTTCTTGCCAAGGGCTTCTCATTGTCCCCTTCTAGCTCTCCTGTCCTTTCTCAAGTTCCTTCCTGGCTACCATGTAATTCTCATGAGCTCTCCTTAATTTTTCTTCCTAAATCTAATGTATGCTTCCTGCTTCCTCTTAGCTAGCTGCATCACTTGTTTTTTAAACCATGGTTTCATTTTCCTAACATCTTTTCCCTCTCAGTGGGACAAACCTATCCAGCATCCCGCACATGTGGTCCCTAAACATCACTTCAGTGCTTGTTCCCAATTTATTCTTCCTAGTTCTCTTCCCATCATAATAAACCCTTCCCCTAGTGGAATGTAAACAAGACATTGTCAATCCAATGGCACTTTGTAGGAAGAAAAGAGGAAGTGAATTATAGGGTCAACGTTTCAAAAGAATTATTTTGATCCCTGACCATAACTCCAGTGGGTTATTGGAGGGCAGCCTGCTTGCTTGATTTTTTCCGTCTGTCTCTACTTTACCTCATCAGGGATGAAACTCTAGATGGTGATTCTGAAGCAATGTGTGGCTAAATCAGAGTCAAGGGGAGAAGTTTCCTAACACTGGACCTACTACTACAAGTGTGCAGAGTGAAAGGAAGGGGAGCAGCCACCAAAGTCTTCAGGGCTGTTCGCAGGACTAGACAGGAATAATCATGGCCAATAGGTGGATGGTCACAAGATTTTCCAGAAAGTAGGTGCCAAACATCATCCATTCAAAGAACACATTAAATTAATGCCCCTCTCCTCAGCTTGAAGGTCTGCTGACATAAACAAGTGTAAACAATTTTCTTAGAGGGCCTAAAGAGAAATGTTCACCTCATGGAGTACATTAATTGGAGGAGCTGACAGTGCTACAGAATATGGTGCATTGGGGACCTTATTATTATTTTACATTTAAAATTTCCAAAGAGACCTCCTGCAACATTTATTTCATCTTCTTTTGAACAATCTGCCAATAAATGAATATCTATCTCCCATTGGTCAGTCTCAGGCACAGCCGTAGCCAGACTGTGAAATTATTAATTTAAAGCTTGCTGAAATAAGCAGATTCGAATACATGGAACTGAAAACCACATCCTGGCAGTTTGTACTTTTCAGTTAATATTGAATTTTGATACAAAATGAACAACTTTGATCCCTCTATATATTGGCTATAATGTGTCATTATTTATGATTTATTATTTGTGATATAAAATGTCAGATTTATCATGACATCTGTGAACATAAAACTGTATTGGAAGATCAGCTGGGTGATTCATCCAATGTGTTCAATTGCACAATTTACAAGCCACAGGTGAAAATTACTTTCTTTGTTTTGCTTTTTTCTGGAGCGTTGAATGTTCTGTAATTACAGAGCAGGGTGCAAAATCAGTGTTAAACAGATATTAAAGTGCTCCTTTAAATTATCTGCACATAAATATTGTGAAAGACTCTCTTTGGTCCCATAGCACAGAAGTTTATTTAAAGAACAGCAGGAAACAACTCGTTCTGCAGTTCTGATTTGACTTCTCAGCCATTTCCAGTTATCATGTTTTTTTTTGTTTTGAGTCTACATTCGCTTCCAAATACCCCAGAGCATGATCAAAAGAGACCACGATTATAGTATAAATATAACTCATAGAACTGCAGATGGAAATCTGAAATAAGAACAGAAAATTCCTTACACAACCCTGAAGAGATCAATGGCACGCAGATGCAAATTGGTGTAATCCAGAATGAAGCAAATTTTGTTGGAAAATTTGACAGAGGTATGTCATGTGTGCTTGTACTTTTATTTCTTTCCCCCACCTTTTCCACCCACCCCTCCCCCCACCTACATGTCCTTAAATATGTCAAAGATAATATCATAAATTTATCTCCAACATAACTTCAAATTTGTTAGTTTGAAAAACAATGATTGCTATGAGAGAATATGTTACTGCTTCTGAAATATGAAAATAAAATTTCTTGCCCTCACTGTAGCTTCCTGTGGTTTGTAACATGTGTGACAGGACCACTTAACTTAAGGTTACTCTTAACCTTCTAGCCTCAGGGTCATTCCAGACTGATTTATACTCCACATCCCACAATTTGCTGCTCATTGTTGCACCTGAGACTTCAAACAAGCCCTACACCTAAGATGAGAATACTTCATCGACTTTTTCTTCAACTCACAGAAGCATGTAGGGAAACAGGGGGGTTTGCCTGCATTGCAGACTTTACCAAGGTACTCATGTTCACAGGACTGCACTCATGTTGCATTACTCCACACAGCAACATCCCTGGCAATCTCTATCCAGGAACACCTGGAACGTTTCCATGCCTTCCTTTCATAAGCAACATGGCTCCAGCATGCAAAATTCTTCATCAGCCTGTCCAGATCCCTCTCTTCTCCTAGAAGCATCCTCTCATGTGATACATTCCTTTAAGAACCGGTTGCTGAGGTCACAGCTATGAGTTTAAATGCCAGTAGCCGTAAGACTTATAATATTGCACATCAATAGAGAAAACCATGTAGAAGCAGGAATTCTACATGGTTGAAGAAAACTGCAGCAAAATTGTTTTGGAAAATTTACAAGATCTCAGAATATGTGGGACTTCCACAGTCTGCTTCAAAACACATTACCATTAACAAACAGTTAACAAATGTCTAGACCTGTTTTTCAGTTCCTCTGTCCCACCTAATTAGATGCCGGTGAAAAAACTGAATTCAGACTCTCATAGAGAGCAAATGGTTTATTAATTTGCATGGAAGAGAATCTATAACAATGACGCAGAAACATCTGACTTTGAATTATTCTTCTTAAGGATTGTAAAAGCTACTATGGAGATCATTTAGCAATTTGTCATTTCATACAAATTATTTTAAAATTATTTTAATACACAAGGAATTGTACAGGAGGGAGATAGATCAGCAAGTTGACAGGTCCCACAACAACCTTGCACTCAAAGTTAGCAAAGCCAAGGAACTGATTGTGGACTTCAGGAAGAGGAAATCAGGAGAACAGAAATCAGTCCTCATCAAGGGGTCAGCAGTGGAGAGGGTAAAGAGCTTCAAGTTCCTGGGTGTCAACATCTCTGAGGATCTATCCTGGGGCCTCCATGACAATGCAATCACGAAGGAGCTCGCCAGCAACTGTATTTCATGAGGAGTTTGAGATTTGGTAGGTCACCAAACACTTCTGCAAATTTCTACAGGTGTACCCATGGAGAGTATTTTGTTTGGTTGCTTCACTCTCTGGTTCAGAGGTACCAATGCACAGAACAGGGAAAAAAAAACTATGCAGAGTTGGAACTCTGCCAGTGCCATCATGGCATCAGTCTTCACTCCATCGCGGACATCAAAAAGAGGCACTGTCTTAGGAAAGCAACCTCTATCCTATCCTCAAGGACCCTCACCACCCATACCCTCTTCACACTGCTACCATCGGGAAGGATGTACAAGAGCACTCGGCAGCCAAGGACAGCTTCTTTCCCTCTGCCATCAGATTTCTGAATAGGCATTGTATCACAGACATTACCTCACTTTATCCTTTTTTCTCTCGTTTTTTTTAATTATTTTTGAAATGTGATTTACAGCAATATTTACACTGTAATGCTGCCCTGAAACATTGAATTTCATACATGTTCATGACAATAAATCCTGATTCTGATTAATATTATTAAGTACTTTACCAAAGATAACTCATCTTTATAATTGCTAAATTGATTTAGAAAATGCAACTCTGTCAAATCACAAATCAGCAATCTAACAAATGCATTATGTCATAGCCAAATCCCCATGAGAGGCAAACTCATTCCCGACGTCTGTTGCTTCTGGGTTGTGTAAAATCAGGTGTGAATATTTGGTTTTTTTCTTGGTGTTTTCCATTCCAACTGATGTTTGGTCTATCGGGCCAATAATTAAAGTTAATTAAATTGTGAGCCTAGATTTTTAGGGAGCTGTTTCATACCATAATTAAGAGTCAAGATTCAAGATTCCTTTATTGTCATGTAATAGTACAAAACAACTAATATTACACAAAATTGCTTTCTGCCTGCCATAAGGCAGACAAAGAATCGTCATTAGTGCCACCTCGTGTCTGATTAAAATTGAAGTTTTTGATTAATAGTGAGATAACGAAGGTTTTGTAGTAGAAATGGTTTGCATTGATTTTTAAAAAGTCAATTGATAAGGTGAAGTAAAAATACATTGGGAAATTAAAATGTTGGGGACTTCAGGGATGGTAGAAATTCATCCGTGAATGGGCAAGGGGCAAAATAAATGCGCTAACAGAAGTGGAACATACAGTGAGGTCTCCCAGGGCCCAATGCTGGAATGTTATAAATTAATGATCTCGATCTGGGGATGGGGTGTACAATTTCAAGATATGGCAGATTATAACAAAATCTGGCAAAGTAATTAGTGAAAAGAATATTAATTGACCACAGGAAATCTGAGAAATGCTGGTGACATGGGCAGACAGATGGTGGTTGAAATTTAATATGGAGAAATGTGTAGTGGTTGAAGAGAGCAACATTGTGGATAATCTAAGTGAGCCAAACATAAAACGCTGCAGGTGCTAGAACTTTGTGGTGAAGTATGACTTCAGGTTTTTCCCAGGCAGGAGTGTATTATCTGATGTTCCTGCGGTAATACTGAAAGACTGTTCAGAGGTGAATATAGCTCAAATAAGCTACTGGAGGAAGAGGAGTGAGAAAAGGGATAAATGTTGTTAGTAGTAAGGTGCATATTCACCTTTGGTGTAGAAGGAGCAATTCTCCTGTGTGAACCCTAGATAAGGAGCCATGAGAGAAATGTTTAAGCTTCCAGAAGAATTTTCAACTGAAATTCCCCACCTTCTGCAGCCACTACCATAATCGATGATCTGGAAATAGTTTTGGTCTCTCTATTACTGTTGAGGCAACCTTAGAAATGAAATTCAGTCAGTCAAGCGAGAGTTGGAGGTGATTGCAGTAACTCATGGCTTATCATTCACTATTGTTTAATGTGCAAACCATAGTGGATGGCAAATTGTGAGATACTGTACATTAGGGTTAGGGTTAGGGTCAGTTCGATAAGACTGATACTCTCAGTTCTCAATTATAAAGGTGCTTTGAATTAAGATGTGGCTAATGCTGATAGTACAGTAGGGAGGTTAAGACATTTGAAGATACATTCTCTAACAACCATTCAAGTGGGGTTATTAAACTTCTTTGTAATACTGTATTACGAGCTTCAAGGCTTGACACCTGGGTCTCAATTGTTCTGACTACCTTCTGAGCATGAATCTAGAGCAGCCATTCTCAATGAGGGCCCTATGCCCACCTCCCCCCCCCCCCCTTTTACATTTAAGTAAAACCATTGCTTTCTTTTCACCTCACATAATTTGTTTTTATGTCATCAGTAGGAGAAAGGTATGGAAGTAACCAAGACTTGACTGCTTCACAGGGAAGAGGAGCTCATAAACTTTGAGCAGAGTCCTAACGGGGGCCACAGCCAAGTAAAGGTTGAGATTGGCTGATCTAGAAAACCAACTGGCTCCTCACTCATAAAAGACATCTCTCCTTTCTACTTTCAAGGCCTCTAAGTTGCAAAGATCCATGAGTCAGCTCTCCCTCTACCCTTTAATGCTATCTTGCATTAAACTGAATTGAGCTATAACTCAATCACAACACTGGCTCCTTGATGGAGGCTAGAGTCACACAATGGCACAACTCGTGCTAGCTGGACCTTATATTCACATTAATAGGCATGCAGCACACATTTCCATGTTTCTTGTATTTGCTGACATGGATTACTGGCAAATTGCAATTTTAAATTTAGTTCTTTCTTGCCATATCACTCTAACAATCTATTCCAGGACATAGGTTGAAAGCTGAATACTGAGACATTTCTGAACCAAGTGAATGAGCTCATGAAAGGAAAGAACGTGTAGCTTAATATTTTTAATGTGTGGCTTCGAGAAGATGAGTAATCAATAATGATGATAATGAACATGATGTTAATAGTATTATTGTCATATACACTGTTACGACATGTATATGCACCAAAATTCTTACTTCCTGCAGCTTAACAAGTACTCCATTAAACAAAATCACAATAGTATACATTAAGTTAAATGGAAATAACAAATACAAAAGATAAATAGTTAATAAATATTCACAGTTACCACATTGGAAAAATAAAACCATGGTGTTCTTATTGGAGTGCCAAAGCAAGTCTGTGATTAGGGTAACGAGGGGTGGTTCAAGAACCTGATAGCTGTTGGAACAAAACTATTCTCAAACTTTCTAGAGGTGCTGGTCTTCAGGCTTCCGTACTTTCTTCTCAAAAGTAGCAGTGAGAAAAGGTTGTGACTAGGGTGATGGGGGTCCTTTATGATGTTGGCATCCTTCTTGAGGCAGCACATCACATAGATGCCATTAATTGATGGGAAGTCAGAGCCTTCTGTGTTCCTTGGCCCTTGAATTATCAAATCAGGCTATAATGCAACAAGTCAGTATACGTTCCTTAGAGCACCTGTAGAAGTTTGATAGATGAACTGATGACATGCAAAATCTTATAAAGTATGGACATTGGTGTGCCTTTTTCAAGGTAACCTCAATATGCTGGGTTAAGGAGGGGGGGAGGGGTTCAGAAATATAGAGCCCCAGGAACTTGAAGGTATTAACCATCTCAATTCTGTAACATCAATGGAGACAGATGTATCATCCCTTTGACGCACCTTCCTCAAATCAATAAGCACCTTAATCTCAGTGACACTGAGAGCAAGATTGTTGTCCTGGCACAACTCAACCAGATTCTCTGTCTCTGTTCTATGTCTCAACATTTCCAGTTTCCAGCATTGATGGTCCGTGAGGTGGCAGTGATGTAGCTAATCTGCATTGATTAAGTCTGCCATTGATGGAATTCAAAGATCCAGTTGCAAAGGGACAAAGAATCCAGTTCCTTTAGCTTGTTAAAAAAAAATTCTGGTATGGTTGAATGCCGAGCTGTAGTCAATGACATGAGTTTTCTTGTGGCCCAAGGGATCTAACACAGATTGAAGGGTCAGCAAGATGGGGTCTTGCTGTTGACCTGCAGATAAGAGGTGAACTGAAGTGGATCCAGATCCTTTCTGAGATGAGTTGATTTGCTCCATAACCAACTGCTCAAAGTACCTTGTCACAGTAGTCGCAAGGGCTGCGTCTGATAGATAGAGGCCATCGTGCTCTTCTTGGGTACTGGAATACCCAAGTGAAGTTCTCACCATTTGAGCAAGAGGTTGAAAATATCCACAGAAACTCTCGCCAGTTGGTTTGCAGGTTTTAAGGATGCAGCCAGTTATGTCACCTGGGCCAGTCATTATGAGGATCCACCCTCCTGAAGATTCTGTTCACATCTCCCTCAGAAAATGGGAGCTTAGATTATGTGGAATTTACTTGACACTTTCTCTGATATGTGAATGGCAGACAAGAAATGGTGGATAGAATTTAACTTGGACAAGGACATGTTGTTTTGGTAGATTAAACCATGGCAGGACTTGCACAGTAAATGACAGTGCCCTTAAGAGTGTTGTAGAACAGAGACCCTAGGGGTACAAATACATAGTTCCCTGAGTGGTGGCACAAGCACACTTGCCTTCGTCAGTCAGAGCACTGTGTGCAAGGATTGGGACATCACATTACAACTGGTCAAGATGTTGGTGAGACTACACTTGGAGTATAATGTGCAATTGTGGTCACCCAGTTACCAAGAACATTTGGATTGTTCACCAGAGTTCTTATGGTAAAGGATAGCTGTATGTATATGATCTTCTCATGAGTCAAATAGAAAATTCACAAGCTGTGTTGCCAGGCGGAGATAAGATTTGCGTGGCCTAAATGCCGTGACATATTGAACAGGTAGAGGAAATCCATGGTAAAACTGGATAACAATAGAAAGCTATTGACCCAAGTCAAACCTGGGATGTGTGGAGTCTATTCATAGCTGACCCACAAAAACTTATCCAGTCGTACAATGCATGGAATCAGATGGATCAGAAACAATATACTGTCAAATACATTATTACTGGAGGAACTCGGTGGGTCCAGCAGCATCAGAAGGAGAAAGAGAATGGTTGAAAATGGTTCTTTTTCTCCCACTGATGCTGCTCGACCTAATGAGTTCCTTCAACAGATTATCTTCAGGCACCTGCTGTCCCCTGTGTAGTCAGAAACGGCCACCTTTCAATCATAATTTCACAATTATTTCATACTGCAAACTAGTTTGTTTTTATCTCAACCACATTAGTTTTGAGTGAAACAGGAAAGCCTGCAGACACAGTGATTGAAGTAAAAACACAATGCTGGACAAACTAAGTGTACTTCATATACAAAGATAAAGATACATAACCAAGACTCAAAACTGAAACATTGGTTCTGTATCTATATAAAGTACACTGTTAGACCTGTTGAACTTCTACAGCAATGTGTCTTAACACACATTAGTTTTGCTGTCTTCATTCTGCTGGTGAACAGGACAGAATGTGAAGAAATAGCTACAGCTTTTCTTAATGCATTTATTGGTCAATAAAGAATTGAAGAAGCCACCTTCTTATCCCTACTGCTGCTCAAGGGACTAAAGATCACTTGCGGTTATGCTTTCAACACAGATCTCAGCCTAGGACCAGAGGCAAATTATGAAAAATGTTAACACCCAAAATGTGCTCGGCCACAAAGGGAAAAATACATCACTTTGTATCTAATAGCTCTTAATTTATTCTGAAATGATTTAAGTGCACCATCAATGTTGCAGTTCAAATTGTTTAGATGATTCCATATTAAACATTCACAAGGATCATGCGGTTAGGCACGATTTGTTTAAATGTGATGCAATCAGGGACTGCAAGATGGTATTGAAGGGTGCAGAAAGGGCAGGCAATCACCAGCCGCCCCTACTTGAGCCCCACACCTCTGGCCCCTAAAATTAAGGATGGCAGGTGTCTCATCACAGGCTGAAGAGGAGTAAATGATAACACGGTAACAATGGGCCCCTAGTGTAACAATTATGCAACTTCTCTACGTCCCAGCATGGGAAATGAGCTCTAGTTTTAGCAGATAAAGCAGAGGGAAATCATACAACAATTTGCCATAATCAGAGTGATTTAATTCCTACTACCACTGAGGTGCAGACAGAAATGGCATATGGCTGATGAGATTGTGTATGAACTTCCTAACCAAGGCATTTGACATTGGGTTCAGAAGAATATGTACAGACCCCTATTGTACTTTGTGCTCAAACTTCAACATATTTATTAGAAGTTCTAATATTCAGGCTAAAAGAAAATAATTGTTCTAAAAATTGTCCAGTATTCACTAATATAATCACCACCCTTTAATCCATGCTTTAAACAGTCACATCATTTTTGTGTTTCAATTAATTTAAAATCCCAAACCTGTTCAAAATTCTTTGCTTATCTCACTGAATATATTCATAGATTTGTAACAAGATTTAATTTTCAGATAAGATACTTGATAAATTCCTATAGAATTTGTATTAAATCCAAATGGATGTATACCATTTTTGTCAGGTAAAAAATTCAAATATATTTCAAAGTATAAACATGACCCATTTCTGCCAACTCTAACAAGTTATAACAACTTCAAGAAAGTTATCTATAAGGGCATAATTTAATCTTCCAGGCAGATTTTCATGCAGGTCACATACTTGTGATGAACCACCACTGGTGTTTACAGATCACTTTCGTACACATATTGTAAAGTTGCCATCGTTGGAAAATGGGCAGGGATACCAAGTATCTCACATTTCATAATTGTTGGGTCTTTCACAGGCATAGGCTGAGTGATTAGTTTTAAAGAGTTGTGTTTTAAAACAAATGCAATTTTGAAAAAAAAGATAGCAGACAATTAATACAAATTCTAAAAATCTGATGGATTTACAGAGAAATAAAAAGGACTGCAAACACTGAAATCTGAATGAGAAAAGGAGGAACTCAGCCAGCCAAGCAGCATCAGTGGGAGTAAAAAATGTTGGATGTTTCCGGTCACACCCCTTCAGGATGATGAAGGATTCCGATGCCAAATGCCAACCATTCTTTTTCTCCCACTGATGCTGTTAACCCACTGAGCTCCTCCAGCAGGTTGGGGTTTTTTTATTGCTCTGATGGGTACCTGTAGTTCTGAACTGCAATGAAAGCCAGTTCTCTCAGCCTAACACAGCCTAATGATTGTTTCATTCATCGTGTGAAGAGCAGCAAAACCCATTTTTAAGCCACATGAAAAAGATGAATGGGATTCTAAAATATTAGGAAAAAGCAAATTTGCAGTCTTTTTATGTGACTCTGGTCAAGGTGTGGGGGGGGGGGAGGTGTTTGGTAAAATTGTGGACATTTCAATGAAAGGGATATACGGATTTCTCTGTATTTCCATATCATTTAGACGTTCGTTTATTTATTTATCTGTAATTATTATTTTGTAGATCATATAAAGAGAAAGATTTCATGACTGCAATGTATCATGTCATACATGCTATGAAGTTATGAGAATAAAATAGCTGACTTGATTATCTTTTTACTGATTCCAGTTCAGGGACAGATTCTAGTTAGGCCACTCGGAAGACTCCCCGGTCCTCTTCACTTTCTTTTTTTTGTCTCATACAAAATATTTCCAGAAAAGAATACACGTGCAGAACAACACTCAATTGTTAGCATGAAACCTGCACTTCAATCTCTGGAGGGAATCTAGAAACAAAACCTTCTGGCTCAGAGGCGCGGACAGACCTGTGCTCTATGGAGACAGTCAGAGCCTCCTTTTCTCAAACATTCTCTACCAGTTATTTAAACCTTTAAAACTATTGTGCTTTTCTTTCTCTACTCCCATTCATTCGCTTGAATGCAACTGTAATTTGACAACACAAAAAGCAGTAACATCGCATCATGGATGTTCTAAAGTAATTCCTTGTATGATAAAGTAATACATTGTCTCACTTCTTAACAATACTGCATACGCCTCAAAGTCACGTCACCTGATATGACTTTCATGTGTAACTGGGGGGATGGAACTGATTGTTTGAGGCAGGATTTCATATCTCTTTTTTTACTATGGGCAAGCTATGAGATGATTTAATGGAAATCCTTTCAAAATTCACTGCACTGTTAACGTACAGAGACAAGCATAAGAGTTATTTTAACCATGATCTTTCTGCACCACGGACAAGAGGCACAGCAAGATATGCAGTTATACAAAATAATTTCAGCATCAGATCAAAATTCATGAGAAGGTTGACTTGTTAGCCATACTAGATTTCTACACAAGATAAGGATCAGAGAGAGAGAGCTATAAGGACAATAGCTGGAAGAGAAATTCTGATGTCTGAAGAAATCAGACATCTCGATTGGATGATGAAAGGAAGAAGATATAGAAATCTGAAGTTAACCACATCGAGGTTCAAGAATATTCTTTCTCCAATGGACAAAATCAGTGAACCGGTGCGAACTCGAAAGGCCAACATGGCCTGTTTCTGCTCCGTAAATGGTTAATTGGTTTTATCTCCTCTGATAATAGCATGTAACGTTGCTATTTTAATTCCCATTCGAAAGCAGAGAAAATATATACATTGTAATAGGTACCATGAACCATATTTCAATATTACAGTTCAAAGAACAGTTATACATGGCTTTATCTCTTAGGTTATAACATCAATCAAAGCCCCTGATGAGGTAATTGTCTTCTAATGGTTATCCACCATCCATTGTTCTGAATATTTCTCCCATGGCAGGAGAAGTGGGAACTACTGACTGAACAAATATGGTAGCTTGAATTGAATTAATAATTTTTGAATACTCATGACAAACTAACAAAATTGTATAATGTTCTACATAAATACATTGAAATAAATGCAAATCATTAATTGCTGTATATTTGAAGGGCAAATGAAATTAGGCAAGAAACAATGCACGCCCATAAATATTCTGTTCAAAATTCTCTGTGTTTATCCATTGAAGGAAAAGAAAACCAGGATCTAAGACATATCTCTCTTTTAAACCCAATAGTATATTGAAATATGAAGTGAAAACAAGCACAGATGAGTTGTCTAATCCCTCTCCACATATGGTGCTTACCATGAACTCAGTGGTTTGCATCTATGTAACATTTATCTTTTATCTGCTCTTCTCCCGTGATTCTTCAAAGCAGAATTGTTGAGCAAGTGCAGTTTAGCAATGCAACCAAAGCAATTTTGTCTTGTGAATACTGATCCCTGATGATTAGGATTTTGACTTCTTCCACCCAATACACCCGTCAAACATCTTCAATAAATTACTAGTTGTTTGAAATGGCAGAGAAATATTTCAAGAATTAATTACGAATTACCTACCAGAATGCTTATTTTACAGTTATGTAATAATAGATTGATTAATCTTAAAGATTATTCCTATCACATTTACATATCTTCTAAATATCTCCTGTGATATATAATTTCACAGATTTTGCAGGAAAATTATTTTTCAGTCAACATATTGGCTTGAAATGAATTCAGCAAATATGATCTTTACCGGGCTAAATAAAATTAAACAATTCAGTTGCTTCTTACCAACATGAGTGATAACATTGACCAGTCGCTGTGTCAATTCTTGATATGACATTTCTTCTTCCCTTAGACAGAGGAGCATCTCACAGTCCTCGGCTTCAAATCTCCAGCTGCTCCCGTAGAAGCTTCTCAAATACACAAAGGCAAGGACCACTCCCAACAGCAATATTCCATTCAGGATGCAGGATCTAATGCAGTTATTTTAAACACCAGATTATTTTTTTGCATATTCATATCATTCAATACTTCCCTATTTTTAAATAAAATATAGATTTAGGTCAGGGAAACTCAGCATCTAGATGTTTTTTAAAATGTGAGGACAAAGCTGATAAAATTCTGCATCAGACCTGCTCATTTCTATTAACATTGAGTCAGGCTCAAGTAGCAAATCAGTGTGCAGCTACCTGCCTCAAGGGAGATGCTGGGTGACAGGACTTTAAATCAAAACCTGGAGCAATGGATTCAAAGGACTGGAACTAAAATAGCATCAAAAAACTATCGATCTGTTGGTTTAGTTGCTTTACAATCAGACTAGAATTAAATTCAGAATCAGGATTTATTGTTATGAACATGTCACGAAATCTGTTGTTTTACACAGCAGCGTCACTTCACAAACATTTATAAAATCCACATTTCAAAATAAATAAAATAAAATAGTGCAATAAAAACAAAAAGACAAAATAAGTTAGTGTCTGTGGTTCATTGTTCATTCAGAAATCTGATGGCGGGAGGGGAAAAGCT
The DNA here is from genome assembly GCF_036971445.1 of Narcine bancroftii. NCBI lineage: Eukaryota > Metazoa > Chordata > Chondrichthyes > Torpediniformes > Narcinidae > Narcine > Narcine bancroftii. Next base: position 103,205,623 of record NC_091477.1, on the reverse strand, counting down.
GTGTTTGTGCCGCTGAGTGCCCGTCTTCAGGCTCTTGCACATTTCTCTCGATGGTAGCAGAGTGAAGAGAGTACGGCCTGGGTGGTGGGGGTTCTTGAGGATAGGGGTTGCTTTTTTAAGGCACTGGCTTTTGTAGATGTCCTCAATGGACTGAAGACTTCTGCCCGTGATGTCGCAGGCTAAGTTAACAAACCTCAGGAATTTTTTTTCCTGCCCTGATGGTTGACACCTCCGTACCAGACAGTGATGCAACCAGTTAGAATTCCCTCCATGGCATACCTGTAGAAATTTGCAAGAGTTTTTGGTGACAGACCAAATCTCCTCAAACACCTCACGAAGTATAGCTGCTTGCAAGGCTTCTTCGTGATTGCATCGACATGGAGACTCCAGGACAGATCCTCGGAGATGTTGACATCCAGGAATTTTAAGTTCTTGACCGTCTCTTACTGATGACCCCTTGATGAGGACTAGTTTGTGTTCTCCTGATTTCCTCCTGAAGTCTCCAATCTCCTTAATTCTGCTATCGTTGACTCCAAGGTTTATGCTTGTTGATGTTACACTAATTAAAAAGAAGCATTTTAGTCTTAAGTAATCATTTATAAGCTCGACAACCCATTTTCCCTCTGGAGTCATACTTATCTATTTCAAAGTCTGAAATCGATCTGCATGGTTTGGGTGTCGCTCACCAGACTCAGAATCAATGGGCAATATGTGCAAAGCCACAAAATTCAAGGTCTCCAAGAAAAATCAAAGTTACCAAGTTTATTCACACTATCCCAGAGAAATAGCTGCAACCAATCCTAACCTTAGCTCCTCGACGGGCTGATTTAGCAGAAATCAATGCAATTGATCACTGATGTGCTCATTTGTAAGCAAGTGATTTAAATGAAAGGAATGTAAGCAGATGCTCTAAGGTTTGTGAGGAGATTAATGAAAATAACCCTGAAGTGGAGTGGTTCAGAAGGCAAAAAAGATTTACGGTGGGAATCCCTGTAAATTCAGCTGACCCAGGGAGGGTCTGCATTACAGTGAACAATTTTAACCCTTGAAATTCAATCGCATTCACAATTAAGCACTACGCAATTGTTTCCTAGCTTAAGAGTGTGATTGTGGTCTTGTAGCCTGTTTAACACATAATGAGATCCTAATCATGCTTCTGAGAATGCAAAACAGCCAGACACAGGATGCAGAGGCCATGCCCGGTTAAAATCAGCCTACACTCATTGCCCTCTTGTGAAATTAATTCATGGCTATCTGTGTGGACTCTGCAATGGGTGGCGCACTGAACAACAGGCACAGGTCCCACACCTTGTTATTCTAGAGTGAGCCTGAACTGCCTCAAGGTTCTATGGAGATTAGCATCACTAGAAAATATGGACAATATTCTTGCTAATACCAAATCCAAATAATTTATGCAACTGTTCTCAGAAGCAGAACTAAGGTAACTACTTTTGTCAAACCACAAGTTAGCCTAACTTCTATTCCGTTTCTACCCTCTATAATCCTTGATCTTTCTCTGAGTTCTAGAAATAGTAATATTTCTTCCTCAGCAGCATCCTGAAACTCCACCTTCATAATGGTGGCCTGTTTCCATGCTCCATGACAAATGCACCTTCCCTTTTATAATCCTCAGGGAAACATAGTATGAACCTAGGCACCAATTACATTTGGATTTGCTTTCCTGACATGTCCTGTTCATTAGGCTTCATACATTATCCATCAGCATGGCCTCTTTTACAGGAAGCAAATTTGGAAAGGTACATCAAGGTTCAACCTTGCAGGGAACATAAAAAGTGAAACGTTATGTTCAAACTGCTACACATAGGAAAAACAAAAATGTTTAGAGTAGGTCACCTTGAGTCAGAAATTGGAACTTTATAATGGGGAACAGAGTGCACTGATCCTGGCAGGGGCCAGAGAGGGGGTTCAGCGAAGGCCCATCTGACTGGTTGCTGGGATGGTGGGACTACCACATGAGGAGCGATTAGATCAACTGTGGGAAGAATGAGAGGCAGCTGAATAAAAACTTGCAAATTTCTGATAGTGTTGGATGTTGGGAGGAAGTTTCTCCTGATTGGGGTGTCAGTCCCAGGTTAAAGGGCAAGTAATTTGGAACTGAGATGAGAGGAACTCAGAGGGAGACAAAGCAATGGAATTTTCTATGGCTGGTAGCCTTCTAGTCTGCACATCACCTCTAGGGCTCTTCATACCTTCTGCAGGCAATTACCACAACATCTAGCAGATATATTTTGCATTCTTCTTCATTTGGACCATGTTTTTTTAGTCACCTTGACAGTGGAGAATGTGTTAAATTGTACTGATGGTATCCAGCACTTCGTGTCCATTACAGCTGATAGATCAAATCACATCTGAGCCAAGAATTTCTCTCCCCAAATATCACTACTTCTGAAATAGCCATAAACTTGCTGTGGCTTTTTATTCAATTCTGTAGGCTTCTGATCCTGGACTTTTTCCACATCTAATTTTTCCTTCATCATATTCAGAATATTCCTCAACCTTGGCCCAAGTCTTCCCACAGACTTCTCCCTGCAATGGACAACTTATCTGCCTGTGATATATTAACAAACCAATTTTCCCCTGCAACCACTGCAACCGTGTCTGCCTGTCCCGCATCGGACTTGTCAGCCACAAACGAGCCTGCAGCTGACGTGGACTTTTACCCCCTCCATAAATCTTCGTCCGCGAAGCCAAGCCAAAGAAGAATAATTGTACTTTGCTGTGAAAATCGTTATTGAAATTATAATCTCTGTTAGAATTTACTTCTCAGAATAAAATATGTTTCATTTAAAACAATATAAAGCAATTTAATCCAGAGTCCCGAAGGGGTTAGGGGAAGGAGAATCCGGTGCTTAGAGTAGTGATTATGACAGCTGAACCCCTTGCAGGAAGAAACTGAGGTGGCTAAATTAATTAGTCTTTGAATTATAGATGGTACCGCATAATCTCCCAAATGTGTGGGTACCAGTAAACTCTTGTAATCATTGAGATTTCATTTTAAGATTCTAGAATGGATATACATTCTGGACCTTCTTTGCTGCAGTCATATCTTTCAAGTATTACAGTGGCAGGAACTGTATGCAATTTTAACTAATATTTTATGCAGTTCAAGTATCACTGTTTTTATCGAGTGTGCCTCAGGTGATAAAGGAAGGCATCTTGCCCCTGCCCTTCCTCCCACCATTTTCTTCAGGTGCCCTCCTACATTTTGCTCATACCTTGATTAAAGATTCAAGCCCGAAACATTGATTATGTATCTTTATTTTTGCTATGTAAAGTACTCTATTTGACCTGCTGAGTTTCTCCAGCACTGTGTTTTGACAAGGCATCTTGTACGTCTTTCTAATCATATGACTGATGTGCTTCGAATGGATGAATGGACACTATGATTTCTTCTTTCCATCATTTGGATTCCTGCAACTCCCCACACGGATGTTCACCCAATGCTGTGTGCAACAACCTCTTGTTGGATCACTACATTCTCCTTAATGTTCCTGAATTAACCACTCCTGCATCCCCATATGTGCAGTCACACTCTCTGCAAATCTACCCCTCCGATTGCTTCCATCATTCCCCCCTCTCCCATCCTATCTCCATCAGGCACCCTTACTCTGCACAGTATCCCTCTACAAACTACAGTACCCCACCTGTAGTTCTGAGGGTCTCTCCTGGAAGAGAACTACATCAACCAGTTTTCTTTGAAATAACTTATTTAAGATTGAATCCATGAGCAATTGTAATATTTCAAGAAAGCTTTCAAAATACTGTTTTGCCTATTCTAATTAATTCAAAGTCAAGATTTTGAAGGAAATATTTTTATTTTTTTGTGTCACTTCTTGGACTTTGAAATTTTACACTATAGCTTTAAATCAAACTGTTCCTCTTTTTTGTTGGGGCTTTTTGTTCAGATGCTGTCTGAATGAAATTTCTCTTGTAACTGGCTTATTTGTAATACCATTATTTTCTTTCTTCGTATCACTTAGCAGTTTGAGAACAGTCAGTGTATGAGGAAATGTGTCATGGATATTAAAGCTGAACATGATAGAAGCATGAGATTTGATGCTTTGCAAAAATTATCTTCCAGAAATGTGATCCTGAAAATGTAGAAAAACAAGATCCTGCGTTTTTTTCTTCTGCTGTCAAGGTTTCCTTTGGCTTCGATGAAATGGTTCAATTTTCAACCATTTCTCTTTTGTTAAAAATGTGTGTCCTTTTCATTACCACTTGAGACAGAAGAGTGCCGTTGGATTTGAGAAAGTGTATGACCCAAATGAAGAACCCACACAAGTATAAACTGTGATTTTGATCTGTTTAAGAATGAAGATCGAAGCACATGGTCTTTTGGGTGCAACTGTCAAGCTAAAAATACAAGTCTTCTACTTGAGTACCATACCGTTCATGCGTTCTATTCATCATGTTTGCAAGCAAATTCAAAAATATAATTATCACCTACATGGTTGTAAAATGAGTAAAAATCAGTATTTTTATATCAATGAATTTACTGTATAAATACAGATATAGTTACTCATTTATAGTGTTGAATCATGTGTGGAGAGTTATGTTCAATGTTTTTTCTAAGGCATATAAATTAATTATGCATTAGTTAAATAATTTATTCTCTGTAAACAATTCAGTTGGATCCAAGGAGCACATTTGATTGAGCTTCCTTTGGATTTTTTTTAAAGCAGAAGAATAAAAGAAAATAGCCATTTCATGGCTAGAGAGCGATCGCTGAATATGGGGATAAGTTGGAGCAGCAGTGAATCAACACCATTTTCCTGCACAGTTCCCAAACCTTTGATTCCTTTATTATCTAAAAATCAGTCTGCTTCAAATGAACTCAACAACTGAGCTTCCACAATCATTCAGAGGAGAGAATTCCAAACATTCACCACCTTCGCATGAAGAAACCTTTTGCTGTTTTTTTAAAAATGGCTTGAGAGAAGATCAAATTGGATCATCAAATTTTACTGGAAACAGTTTATTACTTTGCAAAGTAATAACCCATGACTGCAGCACAAATCATGCATTTACCAGATTTAGGCAGGGATGGAGTGATGAACTTTGAAGCAAATAATTCTCAATTAAAAAGCAGTGTCTGACACATTGTATCAGACTTTTACCATGTTAATACAAACCTAATTCTTGAAGTTACACAACTTCTATTTATGAAAAAATAGACTTAGCGAGTTAATTAAACTGCATGCATGTATAAAGCTATAAATCCATTTGGTTATTTACTTTGAACTTACCATTTGGCGGGCAGCAACCTCCTTTGAAGAAGACCGCAGAGCCCACCTCACTGACAAAAGGCAAAGGAGGAAAAACCCAACACCCAACCCCAACCAACCAATTTTCCCTTGCAACCGCTGCAATCGTGTCTGCCTGTCCCGCATCGGACTTGTCAGCCACAAACGAGCCTGCAGCTGACGTGGACTTTTTACCCCCTCCATAAATCTTCGTCCGCGAAGCCAAGCCAAAGGAGACCATTGAATATTAATCAATTCAATCATGTTTGGTCTCTTCTTTCACCCAACTCTTCAATGCAAACCATGCTTGACATCTCTGAAGAATCCATTCCAGGTACCAGTAATCCCTGTAACCCATCTCGCCAGGTAGTGTGCATGTGTGTCTGGTTTCACGGCCTGTTCGACCATTGTCAGCTCAACATTATTATTTTCATGACTTTCAATATATTCTATTAGATTTTCCACTTCACGACCTCCTTGGCATCATCTATATGCAACTGAACTAACACTATTTTTTAATAAACCTTATAACATAAAAGGACATTTGATAACTGTTAAATAAATCTTCAAATCATCTGAAAATGTGCAGTGTGAGAAATTTTGATTTCTGAATTTTTCAACAGATTTCATTGCTTTTTTTAAATTACTGTATATACAATCACAAATGCTTTAATTTTATGAATATTCATGCTAAATATTAAATGTGGTTATTTTCTAAATAAACACCAATAACAACACAGTCCCTGTGACTCCAGAAAAGGAGATAAGTGTCTATCTGAAAACTTTATTTAGCAAGTTTGCAGTTTAAGCCAAATTTGTTGGTGCAAGGAAAAAAATAGAGGTCAATTTTCTTTGGGCCTCAGTCGCAACGTAGAGTCTTATGAACCAAAATGACTAAATCCTGGTAAGAGGACTAGGTCAAAATAAACATGTTCTGTGGGGTTATAAAAGAGAACATATTGTGTTTATTAATCAGAAATTAAAAAAATACACTGAGCATTTCTGTAAAATTAGCAGCAACTTCAAACTGTGATGCAAAAGTTTTTAAAGATGTTGTAGTCTCTCTAAATGGTCAATGAAAGAAACTTAAAAAATGGATTCCTGTGATAATGTCCATTGTAACTGAGCTGATTCATGGCAGAAGAGTGGGTCACAGAAGCTCTGAAGTGGAAGATGGAACAGTTTGAGCCAGGTAGGAGGGATTCCATTTGACTGTTCCTTTGTGTTGTGGTATTTGCTCCAGCCAACTCTCGAGAGATAGTATACATTAATGGGGAAAAAAACTGCAGATACTGCAAATCTGAAATAAAAAGAGAAAATGCTGGTAACACTCAGCAGGTCAGCTAGCATCTGTGGAAAAATAAATGTGCAGCATTTCCAATTTAGTATCTTTCATTAGAACTGGGAAAGAGAGAAGCAAGATACTTAAGGTCGAAGAGAAGGTGGGGACGGGGGGCAGGGAGGAGGTTGGGTGGAGCAAAAGCCTTGTCTCCGATAGGTTTAAAAACCAGGTTCTATATTGACAGTTACAGTCAGATGAAGCTTCTGCATAACGTTATTATTAAGGGCTTGCTGGACATGCCCTACAGCCTTACCATTAGTCTGTCAACATGATGTAACATAGATGAAGTAATATGTTCCATTCTAGAAGTAACCTGGCAAACTTATTCTTTTAAATAAAACAAAGTAATTCACACAGACAGAAAGTTAATTTTTGTCAGGGCAACAGCTTCAATTTTTCTGGCATGCAATGCTTTAAGAGGGGAAAGTTTTCACCTTTGACCAAAAATTGAGTTGCTGGAAGAATTTGCATCTGTGGAAGGAAATTGATAGTCAACAGGGTTTTTGGGTCAAGGTCTTGATTCAGGGTCTCGACCCAAATCCTTGGCTTTCCATTTCCCTCCACAGGCGCTGTCTGATCCATTAAGTTTCTGCAGCAGATTTCATTTTTTGCTCCAGAATCTAGTAATTGCAGTCTCTTTTCCTTCTCCCAACTATCCAGTAACTGTCGCTGAAATATCCTAAATGCAGATACTGTAATGATTAATGAGAGTCTACAATATCGTCACATATACAGGTATTGTACCACATTCAGATGTTCCAAAATTGTTACTTGCTGCAGATAAACTCGTATGTAAATACAAGAGTAGAAATTAAATTAGAACATTTTGCCAACACTAAAAGATAATAAATATAAAAGAAAGATAAATATTCACAGTTGCTATTCGGACAAGAAAAAAAAATGTTACACTAATGCAAACAAATCTTTTGATGGTCTGAGACTAGCTTATGATTAGGGTTAGGTTGGAACAGGAAAGTTCAAGAGCCTGATAGCTGTTGGATAAAAACCTGGAGATACTGAACTTAAGGTTTTTGGATCTTCTGCCTGAGAAGAGGTGGAGAAGAGCAGTGAGAAGAGATTGTGCCCAGTGTGATGGGGGTTTTTTGATGTTGGCCTTGCCAGTCAGTTGGGTTGACAGGTTGGACCTCCATGGAGAGAAGATAGGGCACCACGTGGTCTCCCACCAAGGGGAGTTGTGGGGTGCCCAATGGTTACTGATATCTGTACTTAGGCACCAGTGGGGTAACATGTCCAAGTTGAATAATCAGGGCATCAAGAAAGATAGAATCCCTGCAACATGACTGTTGTGAACTGCAAGTGGGCAAATGGCCAACTTAGATATTAAAATCATGGAGGCAGCTTCCAAGCTGATTGAAACACAGCAGCTGCAAGCAGCTTGCTGGTTTGACTCGCAGCTTGACTCAGGAAAAGTCCATGCCAATGTCCAGTGCGAGGAGGGAATTGACACGTGTTTGGGGTATGGGTGTGTGTGGATGGATGGTGGTAACCATGATGAAACTATGTCCCACGACACACTTCTTCCTTCCTGTGTGCCTGCGCCTTTACAAGCCCAACCAGTAACCATGAGGTCCCAGATCTGCCACAAGAGCACCCCGCCAACTCTCCAAAAGGTGAAGGTACCTAAACATAGGGGGACCTTGGGTGGACACATATGTAGTAACGGTGAGATAATGACAACCTGGGACTACTCTGCAAAGGAGCTAACCAGGCAAGGAGACCAATATCACCAGCGGCCAGGAGAACATTAAACATTCTGCTGCTTCAGTTGGGAGACAAAGGGGCCACCAATTTCCTTCTCTCTCATCAGGAAGTGAGCACGCTAGGCGGTCTGTCTGACCAACAGATGACTGGCAATGCCTTGCGGGCACTGCTAGAAGTGGTCAATGATGGCACCACCCTATGGGAACAGGTGGTGACTATAGTCAGGGCCAGGTTCCCTGCCCTCCTAGAATGGGACCGACCTGGCAGGCTGTAGTGGCACACCATTGGCTGTGGACATGAGTTGGTAAGGAGTGGGCACTGATCATGGGTATCTACGGGGGTATCCACGAGCACGACTTCCCAGGGACCACGAAGGTGACTGGTGCACCGCCGCAAACCCCGAGTGGTAGGACTAGCAATCAGATGGCAGTTCAGGAAGCCTTTGCCCTCCTGGAGGGATTGGAGTACATGGAGCAGAAAGAACCTGCTCAAGTTTTCAGGCCTGAGACCCTGCCGGTGTCTCACAGAGACATGCATGCTCTCTGGAGAGCATTGCAGGGAAAGCTCCATGGAACTTCCCATGCGCTGCCCACTCCGACCTGGACCAGCCTCCCTTCTGGTCCTCCCCCACTAGAAGTAGCCCCTGACTAATCTATCTTCTGAGCTCTCCCAACTGCCCCTTCCATAGGAGAAGACTAACCTTCAAGCTGTTCCTCTTCTCAATCTGAGGGTCTAGGACATGCTCATCAACACAGACCTGCTTTCAGCCAACACCTTTACAGCAACCAGCAACCAGCTTTCATCATCTCAACAAGATGGGCAAGAGCTATTGCCATGGACATTGGATATTCCATTGCATCTATTGTTATTCACACTACGGGTGAAGATTCTCATATCTCTGCTCTAACGCTATCAGAATTACTCATCATGTTCTATTAAACCTACATTTAGATTTGCACTTTGCACTGTTGCAACTGAACCTTTTCTTAATTAAAAATATATTTTTTTAGACATACAGCATAGTAACAGGCCATTTTGGCCTATGAGTCTGTGCCGTCCAATTTACACCCAATTAACCTACACCTCCAGTACATTTTGAACTGGAGCCCCTGTGGAAAAACCCACACAGACATGGGGAGAATGTACAAAATCCTTACAGACAGCATGGGATTCAATCCCCAGTCCTGATTGCTGGGGCTGTAATGGCATCGCACTATTCACTACACCAACTGTACCGCCCACCTTCTCTGCAACACTATTCTCTTTTATGCTATTTGCGTTGTTCTATTCATAAGGATAGGGCGATTTGCCCAGATAGAATGCAAAATCATATTTTTCCACTGTATCTCAGTACATATAACAATAAACAAATCAAATCAATTCAAATTTGCCACATTTTAATGCTTTGTAGATCCAAAATTATAGCAGTGATGTTCAATAACTTCCCAAGACAATGGTCAAAGTGAAGGAAAAGATGTAGATTACACTGGCTGTACTTTGTACAATCCCCTCTTCACCATTGCTCACCTTCTACGTTCTACTGGTCCAGCTATTCCATTTCTGAGTTTATTAGCATGACTGACAGGTAAACCAAAGATAGAGAGTGCATTTATGGAAAGCCCTGTCATAATATCATATTTAAAAATAGATGTGACAGTTTTTGAAAACAGATACATTAGCAAAGAGACTTCCTGATTTTCCAACTTCCTGTGTGCCTGTTGCATGCCTGAAGGCAACAGGGAAGTGGTGGAACTTTGTTCTGTCTTCCCTTCCAAGTGCAGGGAAGAGGGCAAAATCAATGCTTTCTGAATTGTCGTGCATTGCGCTTCCTTGTTGAGGTATACGGTACATATTCTAGCTAAATGGTGTCAAGTCAACATCCAGCAACCTCAATCGACTGGCAAAAAATGCGCCAATAGGTTAAAAAATACAAAAGTTTAAAATTGGCCGTCTCGCCGTTAGTTTGCCAATCACACAATCTCAAACAATGGGATAATTCACTTATCCGGCATCTACCAATCCCCATAGGTGCTGGATACCAGGGGTTTTATTATATTTATATCACACCATATACCCTAATTTCAGCGGCTTTCCAGGTATTCTACATGTAAAGCAGTTTGCTTTTTCTCCTTTTTAGTCACCCTGTGCTGTATTAATGATACCTTTAAGCACACTCAGGGAATTGAAGATTTAATTTATAAGTAGAGTGTCACCGATTCAAAGTTACAGTTTATAAGTAGAGTCTCATTGATCAACAAGAGTAATAAACATTGTATATATTTTGTTCCATCTGACAATAACTGCGTCGCCCCAGCCCTCCCATTAACATAAACAAATATCTCATGGAGTGTGGGCTTCAGGTGCTTTTACTTTAAATCACAAATGTCATTGAATTTGATTATGTGTCTTGTCCAGCATATCGAAGATATTTGTTTTTATACAATATTGATCTGCTCGATGGATATCATTTTTAACACATCTTTTTGTTCCTTTTCTCTTATCTCTTTTCCTTTTTTGATAATTATAACGTTATCAATTGTCTTCATAGTGATCGCAGAGTAACGTGACTTCCAAAGGGTCGAATGTTGTGTGTGGAGGAAATGTGGTCTCCCTGCCTGTCTGGAATTTGTGCATTGTGGGTGGTCACATGTCCTCCCCATCTGAAACTTATTTGGAAGTTACATCACCTGTCAATCAAGGTTGGTCTTCGGCCACTGTAAGGTAAAACATCATGAGATGGGAATGTGTAAGGAGTTACCCTGTGCAGGGCTGTAACAAGATGTGAATGCATCCTTGTACTTACAAGATAAGAGAGACATTGATGGATTGAGAGGCAGGAAGCTAGCAGGGAAAGGATAGCAACAGTTTTAGTCATTGGACAAGTAATGATATGATGATGTTCTAAGCACGTATCCAAGGGTATAAAAAATCACCATTTTGCTGATAACGGCAGAATGCATTCTCCGACTAACATTGTTAGTTGCAAGTGTTACAATCCGGTAATAAAGAACAAAGAACCCTGATTTCGACTCAGTCTGGTGTTTGTCTCACTCATTCATGAACAAAGCAGACCTAACAGCCACCCATTAGTGCACACCTTGCTATTGGCTAATTTAAATCTTCTAGGGTTATTATTGGCTATAAGCATAGATCAGCACTGCATCTAACACAGCACATTCTTTTCCTCTGTCTTGTGGTCCAAACCCCGGACACCACTCCATGCCAGGTCTCTACTGTGGACACTGAAGCTGAGCCATAGTATTGCAATAGATCAATACTTGCAGAGAGCCACATCCCCATTGGTACAGGGAACTGGGTGTGCATAAGAGTCCCTGTTGGTAGTGTGTAAGTGGGTCAAGTATAGGTTTACCATTGCTGGAGTCCAACTGAAGTCCAAGGTGAATGTCTATATCATTGCATTAGTGAAATAATGATTGAGTACCATTTAACATTCTCACGTTTGTCTCCCGTGTGTTAATTAGTTACGTGTGATTGTAACACTTGTGTCTAGACTCATCTCTCTGTGAACCCACTGAACCTGATACTCTTCCCAACATGACAGCTACCCAACAGAATCTTTCCTCCTTCTGCTCAATCAAAAACAGATGAAAAAAATACTTCTTCTGATCTCTCTGCAGCTAAGTCAGAAGTAAAAACTTGTGAATGAGCAGTTGCCCTCTGAAATCATGATTTACACATTAGAAGAGATCTCAGCCTAATCTCAGCAAGTAATCTGACTTTCCAATGTAGAATAGCATCAGACACAGCATCAACATTAAACACATGATTTCTCATCATTCTGGGCTGCTACTGCCATTCTCCCATGTCTCAAATAAATAGCTATCCAAACAGTTATCAAAAAATTTTCTGAACTAAAAACACGGTGCTTCTCATCAACTTCACAGCATGTTTTCTAGATTCAGCTGGTAAAAGCAATAAAGAGAAACACTGTATCTTAATGCCAAACAAATGTTAATGATCAGACTAATGATAAGATATGTTTAAACCACACAGAGAACCTGGGATTTTAAATTCTGGTAATTAAGCTGATAGATAGTCAATAGGACAGTGCCACACTGATATGTCCACACCCTCATGCACTACCAAGTTGAGGCCACATGTAAATTGAAGGAACAACACCTTATATTCCATCTGGGCAGTGCACAACTACATGACATCAATATCAATTTCCATTAACCCCCTCCCTCTGTGGTCTCGCTTTCAATCATTCCTCTGACTCATTTCCTTCCCTTCCCTTCTCTTTTCCCTCCCCACCACCCACATCTTCCTGCCTCCAACTCCCCAGCCCCTTCCCTCATTCTCCTATCAGAGAGTAGCCCTTCCCCCTATCAACACTTGGCTCCTTTCCCCTCCCTCTGGTATCAACCTATAATCTTCAAGCCTGCGCTCCACCCCATCCCTCACCCTTCACCATATTCAGTTATCTGCCTGTTTTTTGGCATTCCTGATGAAGGGTTTCAGCCCAAAAGGTTGACTGCTGCATGATCTGCTGTTCCTCCACCACTGAAGTATTGTTCTGGTTCGTCGGTATCTAAAGAACCATTTCTGTCGGTATGCAGGAGTTAAACAATCCACAGAAATACTCCAACGGTCTCATCCTACTAAAATATGATATATTTTTCATCTTGTTCAGTGTTGTTCCAAGTTACTGATTTATTGGATATAGTATGTAATATATTTCACTTTTCATTATTTATACATTATAATTGAATAAATTATATATGCTAAAATCATTTTTCTAAATTGATTTTTCAAACAGTGTGGCAGCTACATGAAGTAGAATAAATTTGATGAAATAGATTTTAAAAGTGTTTGCATTCATTCTGCTTCCTAAAATTGTTCATGGAAAAGAAAACCATTAAATCTAGTAATGAATCAAGAGTTAAGTAATCTCTTCAAAATGAAATGGTAGACACTGGAGAGGCAATTAATCATTTTCATGATAGATCTGCAAAATGTCAGAATAAAATGTCAGAAATACATCTGCAAATTGGTTCTACACTCATTAATGTCTTCCATGCAGATTACCTCAGCACTTATCACCAGTGGACATATCACCAGTGCCTGCATCTCATTTTGCATGTTGTTTAAAATGCATATAGGCAACAGCCAATTTGAATAGATATTTGACACTTTTCCATATTGCTTTAGGTTTTTACCCATAAATAATGTCAGTTCTAGCCCTGCATAGTTTGAGTGCTGAGTCAGTGAATGGAAATGTATCTGAAGATATCAATTCCAATTTCCAGTTTACAAAAAATAAAATAGAAATGCTGGAAATACTCAGCCTGTGCAAAGAGAAAGATTCAATGCATGTTTAAGATGTCTTAAAAATGTAATGGAAGGTCATCAACCTGAAATATCAACTCTGATCCTTCCTTTCCTGATGGTGTCTGGCCTGCTGAGTGTTAATGGCAATTTTTGTTTTATTGGTTTATATCATTTTTAATTTCACATCTAGATCCCTATATTATATCTGGTATAGAGCTGATAATCCAGTTGATGGTAAGGAAACAAGGACACCTCATGTCATGTATGGTAAATTAACGAATGGACCTGGATAGGTGCCATTAATAGTCGACAGCACAGAAACAGGCTCTTTGGCCTAACTACTCCATGCTGACCAAGCTAGTCTCATTTGTTTGCATTTGGCCTATATCCCCCTAAACATTTCCTATACATGTACCTGTCTGAATGTCTTTTGAACATCACAAGTGTCCCTGCTTCTACCACTTCCCCTGGCAGCTCTTTCCATATAACGACCACCCTTTGAGTGAAGGTGCTTCTCAGGTCCTCCTCAGGTCCCTTTTATGTCATTTCCCTCTCACCTTGATTTTATGCCCTCTAGTTTTGAATTCCTGTGCCCTGGTAAAAAACGACATTGACTTATTTAGATACCATGGAATGTGTTAATTATAGAGGAATGAGAATGAAAGTAGACAGATGGAAGTTCAGAACCTGACAGTGGAAGCTAAGCTGACCACCGGGAGGGAGAGTGCTAGGCCAATTGAAACAAGAATGCATGATAAGGAGTGCAATATACATCACAGAGGAAAAGCAGGATGGTGAGAGAAGTTGATGCCAGGATTTCCCACACTCTCAATTTCTGCCATGCTCAGAGATTCCGCCACCAGATGCATCTCCTCCTCTCCACCCCTTTCAGCAATTCCCATGACTAATTCCTGATCCACTTTTCTGTTCCCAACCAGCCCATTTCTTACAGCATTTTCCCTTGCATCTGCAGGTGACGTGACACTAATCCTTTCACTGCTTCCCTTCAGATGGATTAGAGCAAAGCAGCAAATCACTAGCATTTCTTCCAATCTCATGGGATCTCCTCTAAATTGGAGAAACCCAATGGAGATAAGGGTTTGCTTTGCTGAGTTCCCCCGGTCAGTCTGCAGGGGCAGCCCTGAACTTCCCCTTACCTGTTACTTTCATTCGCCATCCTTCTCCAACCCAACAGTTTGTTGTTCCCTGTACTGTTATGAGACCCAGCACAATCCTGAGGAACCTCATTTTATATCTGGGCATGTTGCAGCTTTCTGGACTCAACACTGAATTCCTCAACTTCCAAGTAATTTGATATTTCAGTCTGTATCAGTCATTCATCTGCGATATTGTCTCATCTTTTCCCTCTTCTCTCTCGTGGAGTGGAGAAAATGCTGATCTTTATCTGGTGGTCATGATTTCATGTTCAACATCTTGCAACTTCCACATTCTTTTTGTCTGTGTTCTCACTCTCCAACTGCTCCTGTTCACTCATTGGGCAGAAAATCCTCTTTGCGCCTTAACCCTGTGGTCACCCTAATTTTAGCCAATCAGAGATATCTCCCTGTAGTTTCATGCATTTTTTTTCAATCCTTTTCAGCTCTGATGAAGGGTCCTTGACTTGAAATATTAACTCTTCCCACAGATATAACCTGATCCACCAAGTATTTCCAGCTTTTTTCCCCAATTCATAATTATTCAAATGTCCACCAGAGGGCTCCACTGTCAAATATACAAATAAATAGAATTCTCATGGATTTTAAAAAGTAACAGTATTTAGTCCATTGGTTAATATTTTATTAACATCACTGTAAAGGGTCGTTTAAAGCAGAGTACAATATTCAAGAGAATAAAGCATTTTAAAGGATTGGGTAAAAAAGGTCATTTGCTGCGCTAAAGAAGAAATCAAAAATAATCTTCAGATATTATAAATCTGGAAAAAAAATCTAGAAAGACCCTTAGCAAAACAGGCAGCATTTTAAATTGCAGAAAAGAGAACATATGTGATAATGAGAGATCAGGTCAAATGGTTAAAATGGGGAAGATAAAGGGATTATGCTGTTATGCAAGGAAGCAAAATAATTTTCAGCGAGGAATAATCTTACACAATTAACTCATTTGACCTGGACTCATATTAACTCGGCTTCTCTTTCCACGGGGATCCAACTTGACTTGAATGATTTCAGCATTTTCTGTTTTTATAATGGCAGAAAATACTTAGAAATTCACTGACATGAGCAGGCAAGAAGTCAATTATTACAGTATTTAATCAAAACAAGATGAACTGAAGAAATTAAATTTGCTGTTTTGTTTAATGCTTTTCTTCTAAAGCTTTGGGGCAGTAAAATATTTTGACTCTTCTCTGTGATGTTATTTTAAAACACAACTCTAACTTTCTGTGCAGTAGCACGTGCGCATTAGGATATACCTGAAACAAACCTCGGTACCTCGGATGATAAAAACTATTCTTCATCAATTAACACACTGAAATGCTAAGATATTTGAGTGTTTTATTAATATGTATATAAATGCAACTTTAATTACACTCTACAATGGTGTTTCCTCAGAAGTTGAAGCAGTCAACAATTTTTTCAGTATAATAATGGATTTCTGACAGCATGACATGTTCAAAAAGAAATTGGTTGGGTTCAAGCTCAGTTGCCCACAGAGATAATATTAGTGATTTCAAATGTCTCAAATATTAGCAGGGCAGTGAATCATATAAATATGACATGCTAAATGTTCAACAAATTTTGAGTTTCACGATTAAATACAAAGAGCACATTGTTTAAATCAGATACACCTTTCAAAAAGTGAAAACTTGGGTAATTCAGATAAGCAATATTCCTTGCTTAGTCGTCATGTCACAAACCCTCATGATAACATCCCAATTTTTGATCAATCAAAAACGTCTCTTGAAATATGTTTTGCTTTAAAAATTACTGGTCTATTAAGTGGTTAAAAGTTTCTGCTCTGGTAGGTAGAGAAGCAATATATTTTATGTGAGGTTAGAGAATGCTGGTACACAGAGGGATCTGAGACTCCTTATATATAACACATAAAATTAACATGCAATGCAGCAAGTAGTTATTAAGGCAAGATTGCAGGTCTTCTGTGCAAATGGAATGATGCCTAACATTAGGAAAGCCTCTGCAAGGCTGTGAGATCACATTTGGTGTAGGGTGCATGGTCTTGCCATGCTTCTGGAAGTTGGGACATCTTTGCAATGGTGGTAATTCAGAGAAGATTTATTAGGTTGATGCCAGGGAGGACAGGTTGGTTTATGACATGTTTTGAGCAGGGTTGGTCTATACTAATTGGGGTTTAAGTGAATGATAGGACATCACAACCAAATACAAACTGCTGATATTTGAGGGTGCATGCAGAGACGATATTTTCCTTCATGGAGTAATCTTTTTTTTTAAATGGAGTCATTCGTTTTACTTAGAAGAACAAGAGGGCAGATTTTTTAATCTGTAGCCTCGAGGATTATGGAGAATGGGAATAAAAAAGTAAAAGTGACCAATTATAGACCAGCCTGGTACTTGTTGAATGGCAGAACAAGCCTGCATTTCTTATATTCTGTTTATTTGGTCAATTTCAATGTCATCAATTATGCAATTTTAGTCTTTCAATTGTATAAAGTTTTGAAGCCATTCAAATGGGTTTTATAACTTACTTTTGGACACACGTGTGTGCTAATAAGTTAGAGGAAAGATTTTGTTTTAAGCATGAATCTCAGAGTTGGCTTTTGAATATAAATATTAAACCTTTATATAGACATTTTACAGCAACCTAGTTTTTGAATAATAGATGAATAAAATAATTAATATTTCATTTTTTTTATTTCTAACAATCCCTTTTGAATACTATTCTTGAAAAATAGAGAATGAACCTGAATACATTTTAAGGTGGAAAATCTATGCAGTATGTGAAAACATCAAAGCTCAATTCCATGGGAGTGGGTTACAGTCCACCGATTTTTTTTTTGACCCAAAAACCCTGCTCTGATAAATTGCTGGAAAGGGTAGGAATGGCATGCAGAAGAAGAGGAAGGCTGTCATACGGAGTACCAGCTTGTATCTTGGATTGAAAACAACATTTGAAAGAAAATAGATTGTTAAATTCCTGCACATAAATTATTTCTGAGATAACTTTATTCCTGCAAGCCCAACCTCAGACATCATCTGGTGAAAGGAGACCGAGCAGGTTGAATAAAAAAAAATAAGACCATCTATATGATTCAGAAAAGAGTTGAAGGGTTAGGTAGGTGAGTCCCCAATCAAAAGGTTGAATTCTCTTTGTTTTACCTTGGCAAAATTGAGGTCTCATTCAGTCAGATAGCATTTAATCTCTGCTCAATATTATATTGCTCAAAGGGGATTGCCAAAACGTCCTTTGACGCGATTTGATGTGGGCTCAGCATCCATTCAACTTTCTGAGCCAAAAATCAATGAAGATTCTGTGGTATTGAATTCAGAACTTGCTGCTGTTTCTCAGTCACACAACCCAACCATAGCCCAAGCCTTTCTTCCTCCCTGCTGTGCATGACTTAGTTACTGTCCACTTCGGTAATTTTCCACATTACATGTCCCAAGCTTCAACATAGTTGTCACAATATGTTCACTGGATTCTCAGATTATTTTGCATAATATATGCATTTACTTTAATTTTATTGTTCAAAGAGACTTATTATCCAAATGTGGTCATTGTTTATGCACACAAATACAAACTAGACATAATTTCGTAGTGGAGAATTATTGGATATGTAAAACTTCAGTGCATTCGTCCATCCTGATCATGTGAGAGGTTAGCATTTTGAGTTTGGGTGGCTGATCATTTGGATTGAAGGCTACGAAGGATGCAGGAGCACCTTCCTCTAAAAGCACTAAAAGAACATGTTTTTGAATATCTGTAATCAGCTGGAAAATTTTTAAAAATGCTTTATTTGCTGCTGGGGCAGAGTCAAGTTGTAGGGTTACACTGTATAGTGGAATTTTCCAATGACAGAGCCAAGACCAGGAAGTAAGCATATACCATTTGTGGAATATTTTTATGTACAAAGAACAAGATAAAATGCAAGAATCATCTTGAAAGGCTTTCTATGCTCTTTGCAATTAATTATTTTAAATTGGCTGATGTATTGGAGCATACTGCATGTTTTCTCCTCAGTGGCAAAGAGCAAGGGGCAGAGCAGGGAGATCCCTTTTAAAGATAGAAGTCTCAGCTGAGTGGTCCTTCAAATTAAACTTGAATATCATCTGATGAATTTAATGTCCTGGATTTGCATTGCTTGTTCTTGGGACTCTATCAAAACTTTGACCAATACTTTTGGTTTAATACATCTTTGGTTCTTTAGAAATAAATAATTAACAGCAAAATCAGATATAATCTTAAATAATGAACATTACTGACATGATGACTAAAGCTTTGGGTCAGTAATACATAATGAGCAATTGTGGTTTAAATCTTCACAGTCTACATTCTTTTGCCATGGCTATAAGTAAAGGATGATAAAATTGAATAAAGAATAAATTCTGGGCAAGTCACATAAAGGCACTGGAATAAGAGGTAGAGCTAACCAATAAGCATCTCCTCTTATACAGATTTGAAGATAGCTCCTACAAGCCACATCTAAGCTGCAATTTGTCACCAATGAATCAGGAAAGTCTATTTCTTAC
Organism: Narcine bancroftii; assembly: GCF_036971445.1. NCBI lineage: Eukaryota > Metazoa > Chordata > Chondrichthyes > Torpediniformes > Narcinidae > Narcine > Narcine bancroftii. Next base: position 103,186,319 of record NC_091477.1, on the reverse strand, counting down.
ACTTATTTCCAAGCTATTGTTTTTGAAAGTCCTTTGAACTATTTTTATAATATTTCTATTTCTAATATTCACTTTTTGTCTCTTCTGATACTTCAAAAGTATTTGCTTTAAGTGCTGCCAGATGCTCAAGAGCTACCATGAAGTGCTGCATGTAATTATCACAGGAGCTAAATGGTGATTCCCCCACACAGCGCAAGCTCTGAGTGAAGAATGGGTTTGGCTAGCACACCAAAGTAACATTTATATAATGCACTGTCTTTAAACTTGTACAATTCTCCACTGCCTCCTACTCTTCAACCTCAGTTTAAACTGAACATTGAAGGTTCTTTACAATTTGTTATTTTGGTTACATTCCCATTTTTAATACTTTCTTCATACAGCATTTCAAAATCTGAGATTACACCTTCTATAGATTAGTCTGATACTTTGGCTGAATCTGAGAATGTGACCTATTCTTGACAGCAAATTAAAATCCTTACATTACACACTCAATTTGTATTTAAAATTATTTTTGGTATCTGCAGTCTTCCCCTTCCACAGTGACAGTATGCAAAACAGCTGTATATTTGATCTTTCTCAGTTAGGACAGATAACAGTGAATAACAAAGATTTTGATTTTCAAAAGTATTCAGGAAGCATCTTAAAAATTTCCTATCATGTACCTTTTTTAAAATTGTGATTTCCTGTCATATTTTAAGTCTACTAGTATAATGCCCACAAAGCCAGCTGTTTGCTCAGTCCAAGCATGTACTCAGTGCGGGTGCTATGCAAATGTTGTCTTAGGCCGGGGCATGCTCAGTTAGGAATATATACGGACAGGCTCTAAAAGCAGCTCTCATATACAGATTCTGCATTACATTGATTATAGATTGAAACCATGTTGATGCACATGTTCTTCAGGCAATAGCATAGTGAGTGCACTTAACATAGCATTTATCGTCCTCAGGAAGATTCAATACAGAAATGTCTCATCAATGTCGCAACAGCTGCAAAGCATTCGGTTACATTTGCGGCGAGCATTCGCTAGGCTCAAAGATACAGCATGACCGCACTTATTAAGAAAGCCTATAAGCTCGACTTCGTTTGTAAAATTGGTGACCAAGACAAACCCAGGGCTCTTCGCATTTGTTGTGCAACATGTGCAGTCAATCTGAGAGCTTGGCTCAGCATCATTATCCGATTCAACATGCTAAATTCAATAAAAGTTCATTTAATGTTTCTTCAACTTCCTACCTGATGTAGCAAATCTGAAATTATCTGTGTTCAGCTTGTGTCTATTGTAATCCCTAATTTTATTTCACGAAGGAAACCTTTTGTTAAAATTTGTTGTCCAGTATCATTAAAAAGGTGGGATTAAGAACCACTAACAATAGAGAAAACACAAAATGTCTGCATAATAGGTGAGATGATTACTCAATTTCTGACTGTATTAATATTTAATTCACAAAAATCAATGCCAGTTTATTTTGTTATTTGGGTTTTAAATGTTATTGCACAATTAGGTTTAAAATTGTTGTGTAAAATATATCCAAATCTATCCCGAAGTGTGCTAAACAAGCTAAAAATTTCAATTCAATTAAAAAAGCACAGTTCAAGGTGATCCATAATGATATGGCCACTATCAATCTGCAGAGGAAAGAAGCTTACATCTACAGCCCATACCCTGAATCATGTTCATTTTCTAAAATACATCAATTCATTCTACCTCAGTTCCTCAGAAAGCTAGACTTCCATTTAATAGATTAACCTTTGAATACCATAGGCTCATGAAACACATGTGCAATGTGCTTTTAACATTTAATAACCTCAACATTTTTGTTTTTCAAAGTGCACAATATATTGTATGTCTTTTTTTTTTTAAATCATAATTATCCTCTTGGATCAATGTTTCCATTATATTTTTTTCCCAATTACTGTAAAGATTGTCCAGTGTAAAGTTTCATCATTAGGCATCCACAACTACCACACTTCACATCGTTTCCCAGGATTCATTGGAGTTCCCAAAGGACATTCAAAATGCTCAGCAAAATCTTTGGAATTTGATAACGTTCCAATAACCCGAATTTTTTCTGGGCTGTGTGGATCAGTAATAAGGCCCTCATGAGCACTCTCCGGTGTACGCACTGAGCACCATACCTATTAGAGCAGAAGAATTAGTTCTATTAGTATTATTTACCTGTAACTCAAAAAAAGGTGATTAAAATAATCCAACCTCAATCACACTGATAGCAAACTTTGAATTGATCATTTGAAATAACCAGAAAGCCATTTTCATAAGAAACTTATATTACACACATACACAAATCTTTGGAGGGTCATTGAAGAAGTGATCCTTTGAGCTTGTTCTGTCACACAACAAAATCACCAGTGAGAAACAAAGGGACCAGATAATTTCTACCCATGGATACTATCTGACCTGCTGAGTTTCTCCAGCAATTCTTTGTCTGGTTAAATTCACCACTGATCTCTGATTTGATAAAAAAAAGACAGTGCCCTCCATAATGTTTGAGACAAAGACACATTTTTCCTTTATTTGCCTCTGTGCTGCAGTTTTAAATTTGTAATCAAACAGTTCAAGTGAATTAAAGTGCACATTCCATATTTTATTTGAGGTTATTTGCATACATTTTGGTTTGACTATGTAGAAATTACAGCACTTTTTATACATATACAGAAATACTCTTCAGGAGGCAGCTGTGGATATGTCAATGACTACTGACACAGTAATACAGAGGCTACACTGCAAGATGTAAACCATGGCAAGGGTGGTATGCTTTGGATCTTGGGCAGTTCCTTTATGCCTCCACACTTTTCACTTGACATCACTCTGATACAGCTTCATTTTGGTCTCATATGTCCACAAAACCTTTTTTCCAGAATTTTGCAGCCTCTTTTAAATACTTCTTGGCAAACTGTAATATGGCCATGCTTTCTGGGCTAACTCATGGTTTGCATCCTTCAGTGTAGCCTCTGTATTTCTTTTCAATGGCTTCTTAAACTTTCAATGGCACAACTCTGACCTTCATGTTGAAAAATTGCAATTACAGACTCCAAAGATGATCAAAAGCTTAGAAATAAGCCTAGCTCTCTTATACCTGCACCAAAGAAGCAATTAACCATAATTGAGTACTCACAAACACCTGTGAAGCCAAATGTCCCAAACATTATGATGCCCTGAAATGAGGGAATTATGTTTAGAAAGTGTTATAATTTCTACATGGTCCAACTAAAATGTACACAAATAACCTTGAGTAAAATCTGGAACGTGCACTTTAATTACAGTGAATTGCTTGATTGCAAATTTAAAATTGTGGAGCACAGGGGCAAATGAAGGAAAAAAAAATCTTTGTCCCAAACATTATGGAGGACACTATTTTTGATACATGGATTTCAGATGTATTACCTTGCATCAATTTCTGTTTGTGGAAGAGAGTTCCAAATTTATACAATCATTTGCAGAAACATTTGTTAACTCCTGAGAAGCCTGATTTTTTTTTTTTTTTAATGAGTATTCTCTCTCAATCCCAGGCTCCCAAAGTAATCAAAATGACTTTTCTCTACACCTCACCAATCCCTCTTAGAACCAAAAACTATTATTAGTGTAGAAACAGGCCATTCAGCTCATCTGAACTATTATTTCACCTTATTTCAGCCTGCACCTGGATCATTGTCCTCCATATCTCTCCCGCCTTGCATCCAAATTTCTCTTACATGTTGAAATTGAACTGCATTCACTACTTACACTGGCAACTCATTCCACACTCCCGCCACCCTAATATTCCCCTTAAACATTTTCACCCTTAACACGTGTCCTATAGTTCTTGTCTCACCCACTCAGTGGAAAAACATGCTTGCATTTACCCTATTCCAGACCCCTCATAATTTTTCACATCTCTATCAAATCTCCCTCATTCCCAAGGGAATAAAATATTAATCAATTCAACCTTTCAGCTCTTCCTCGTAAATTTTCTCTGCACTCTTTCAATCTTAAATTCTATAAAACTGATCAAATTACCTCTTAATGAAATTGGTTTGCATAATCTCTCCTGTTTTCACTCCTGCAGCACAGCTCCCATTCTGGAAACTTTAAGCTACATTTTATGTCAGGCCAATATAGGCTTCTTCATGTAATATCCAGAACCATTCCTAGAACGAGGTATGGCTTAAAAAGGACCTGCTATAGCCACAGGTTAAGTTTTGCCACATTTATTCCTGTCCTCAAGATATAAAGGCAATTGACCTTTTCAATTACTTTCTACCCATCATTTTGACATTTTCCTTTTAGCCTATTACTATTAGAAAATGTCCCACCATATTTATGGTAACTGCTTACCTCAGATGGCCTATACTGATATTAATTTATGCAATTTTCCACATTCATTTACTATACTAAAAAAAAAGTGAATTATTCCCATCCACATTGCTATAATGTTACCTATTGTGTTAACTACAAATTTGGATACACAGCTTTCTGTGCTTTCATCTCAATGCTTAGAAGCCCGCTAAATGGAGCATGGCTAATTTTGATGGGATTCCACGGGGACTTGCAAAGGGTAACTAAGCAAAAAGCAAGACCTCTTAAGGATCAGCACGGTATTCTACATGTGGAGTCATTGATCAGCAAGGTCTTAAATGAATACTTCTCATCTTTATTTGTCATGGAGGACATGGAAGTGAGTGAGTTGAAGGAAGAGAACTGTGACATCCTGAAGGTGGAGGTTTCAGCTGTCTTGAAGTGCATAATGATGGACAAGCCTCCAGGGCCAGACCAGGTGTTTCTAAGGATCGGAGTTAAGTTTAATAGTCAGCAGACACGACGATTGAAGTAAAACACATTGGGGAAACTCAACAGGTCAAGTGGTGCACTTTATGTAGCAAAGATAAAGAGACATAACCAACTTATTGGTGACATACTTTGATGAAGTCCAAAACCTTGGTTATAAATCTTTACTAAATACAAGTACACTGTTTGACTTGCTGTTTCCCCAGCATTGTTTCGAAGGACCTTGTGGGAAGTAAAGGAAATTTATGGGGTCCTGGCAGAGATTTCCATATCTTTGTTGGCCAAGAGTGAGGTGTCAGAAGACCGAAAGATGGCTAAAGTCACACTTTATTTAAGAATGATTAGAAGCTCAAGCTAGAGAATTCCAAAGCTTCACATCAGCAGTGGGAAAGTTACCAGAAGGGATTTTGAGAGACATCATTTATTTTCATTTGGAAAAGGGAAGACAGATTAGGAATTGCCAACATGGTTTTGTTTGTGGGAAATGACATCTCACAGATTTGATCGTTTTTCTGTTAAGAGGTGACCAAGAAGATGGGTGAGGCTATGGCAGTGGACATAGGATGTAGGGGGCATGATCAGTAAGTTTGCAGCTGACACTAAAATTGCTGGTGCACTGGACAATGAAGAAGATTCCCCAAGGTTATAATAGAACCTAGATCAACTGGGAAAGTGGGCAAGGAAATAGCTATGAAATCTAAATCAAGACAAATGCAAAATGGTGTAATTAGAAAGCACAATGAATGGTAGGGCCTAGGTAGAAAGGGTGGTGTGAAGAAGTCATGAGGTATTCTTGCCTTTACTGGCTGAGGTACAGGGGATCAGATTTGCAATGTCATGCTACAGGGATTCAACTGTTGGTAAGGCCACACCTAGAGTCCTGTGTGTAATTCAAGTTGACATGCTACAGGAAGGGCATGATTAAGCTAGAGAGGATCCAGAAAAATTCACAGGAATGTTGAGTTACAAGGAGATATTGGATAAGCCTGATCTGTTTTACCTAGAGTGGAGGCAGAGGTAACCCTATGTAGGTTAATAAAATTATGAGAGGCAGTCTTTTACCTGGGGCAAGGGAGTCTCAAACTAAAAGACATAAGTTTAAGGTGGGAGGAGAAAAATTTAAAGAAGATCTGGGGGCAGGTTTTTCCACAGAGAACATGGAAACAAGATGCCTGTGGAAATGGTAGAGGCAAGTGCAATTACGATGTAGAAAAGACATTTAGATATATACACATGGATGAGGAAGGTTTAAAGAAATAAGGGCCAAATGCATGCAAATGAGACTAGATTAGAGATGTTTCTTGGCTGGCAAGGATGAGTTAGGCCAGAGGACCTGTTTCGTATTGTAGACCTTATAACCCATATATTCAGGCCCATTGTAGAGTGCCTTCTGGCCATGTCAGTTATAGATCTAACATCATCCAAGTTGAATTTGTGACTCCAGTTCATTCAGTTTTCTCCTTCTGTTCTGTATGAATAAAGAATATTAGTTTGGTCCTTATAGCTGATCTGAAATACTGCTTTAATGTTTTACTTATAGGTTTCATTTTTTTCATTCTCATGTTAATTTATGTATCACTTAACTGTCCATGTTAAGCAGAATTTCTTACAATTACCTCTACTTCATAATCCTTTGCAATAATTTACAAGATGAAGGCATTTGGGGCGGCACAGTTGGCGTAGCGGTTAGCGCAACGCCTTTACAGCACCAGTGATTGGGACAGGGTTTTCGAATCTGTAAGGAGTTGGTACCCGGTTTCCTCCCACCATTCAAAACGTACTGGGGGGGGGTGTAGGTTAATTGAGTGTAAATTGGGCAGCTCAGGCTGATGGACTGAAATGGTCTGTTAGCGTGCTCTGTCTAAATCTAAAAATAAATAGGCATTGCCACCATTTGCTACTTATCTTTAAATTCTCTCAAGATGTGGTAAGCCAATCTCTTGAATGTCTGCAATATTTCTGGTGAAGGTACTTCCACAATGCCATTAAGTAGGAAGGTCCAGTATCGATGATGGAACTGCTGTATATTTCCTGATCACTATGGCATGCAACTTGAAGAGGAAACTGCAGCTGGCAATGGAGACGGGGAATACTGCCTTTGCCTTGCCTGTTGGCAAAGGTGACAGGTTTGGGAGATGCTATTTGAGAAACCTAGGTGAGCAACTACAGTGATGCTAATGCTAGACACGTCTTCCCTTCGAAAATCCCTCTCTTACCTTGTTGATGCCTGAAAATTTCTCACCAACTGTTCCCAATTAAAATAGCCGACAGGACGATTGTACATATTATTTGAGACCAATGTCTAAAGTAGTGGTTCTCAACTTTTTTCTTTCCACTCACATATCACTAAGTAATCCTATGCCATCGGTGCTCTGTAATTGGTAAGGAATTACTTAAGGTGGTAAGTGAGTGGGAAGGGATGGTTGAGAACCACTGCTCTCGACCCAATTGTTACTGAAATATTTTGCATGAGAAAAATTGTCATTGGTCCATTTCCTTTGGCGTTATGAAACCTTGCACATAACGAGTCAATTAGGTACGATTAAAACAATGGTTTTCAAACTTTCTCCCCACATATCACCTTAAGCAATCCTTTACTAATCACAGAGCAGCTATGGCATAGGGATTACTTAAAGTGGTATGTGAGTTGGAAGAAAAAGGTTGAGAATCACTGGTCTAAAGTTATCTTCATTTTCAAAAAGGTTTCAAAATTAATATTCAATGTGAACTAAAATAGCAACATTTCTTAAATATGAAGAATAAAATTAGCAATCTATATAACTTGTCATTTTTCTTACTTGTGCAAACCCTACAAAGAAGAGCTGATGGTTGGTCAGTCCAACAGCAGGCAGTATTTTTTCTTCTCCATTCCGTTTTACCCAAGTTTTATAAGCCTAAAGTTTGTACAAAATAGAGTTAATGTTGCAGGCAATTTAAGAATTTCAATTTATTAATGGTTACATCTAGCTCACTTTAAGGAAAACTATATTTATCAGTCTCTCCACTAAACGCTCATTCTCAGACCATTTTTTCATTTCCCCTTTCTCTACTAAGATTCTTAAATATTTCCTTGCCTCAATGCACTTATGCTAACCATACCTAATACAGGATTTACCTTGACATTCAGAACAGGAGACACTCGGTGTCTCTGAACGTACTCCCTTTTGCTTCTCTCTCTCTCATATTCACCGGGGAGCCAAACTAATGGCACTCTGTGTGCCTTCAGGGCAAGCAAAAGTTGACAAATTTGCTTATTTATGTACATGACAATAAAGGAATCTTAAGTCTTACATGATTCCATAAGACATAGGAGCAGAAATATGCTATTCAGCCTATTGAGTTTGCCCTGCCATTTAATCATGAGTCAATCTATCTTCCTACTCAGCCCCACTGCCTGCCCTTCTCCCCATAGCCTTTGATGTCCTGGCTAGCCAAGAATCCATCAGGCTCAGTCTTAAATACACCCAATGACTTGGCCTCCACAACCACCTGTGGCAATAAAATTCACAGATTTACCACCTATACATGACACTTTCCAAGTTCTAATATTTCCCAATTTCTAAACGTCATCTTAACAGAAACAGAAGTGATTTTATTCCGAATGACCATCTTATTAATTCAATAGATCAAACTTCATAGTTGCAACTGTAAGTAGATTTAATTCGTTGATGAAACATTTTGCATAACCTTTCATTGAGATTTTCATAACGATGAGTAACAAAGCATAGAGCATAATAATTATATTCAACTTTAAACAAATATAAAAGAAATAAACAAAATAAGATGAATAAAAAAAGCATCTCAAGAGCTTATGTCTCTGTCATGATTCTTCAAAGAATGAGAAAGAAAGCTCCCCGTATGCCCCAACATTATGACATACAACATCATAGTAACTGTGGTAACACTACAAACAATTATATTCCTTAAAGGGATAGGCACAAAATTAACAAAATTTTTTTAAAAAACAATGTTTTAACCTTTACACCACCCTCTGGCTAAATAAATTCCTGCACCTGTTCTATGTGGACTCTATTCAATCCTGAAGGAAATTAGTCAGAGAAACGGTTTCTGGATTCACTCCACATATTGCTTACACACACTTGGAGACTATTAAGCAGAGATGTACAGTGACATGCAATACATACTTTGATGCCACTTGCAAAAATTCTTCTCCATATCTGAAGCTTACAAATAGCAATGGACTTGTACTCTGAAGTAGCCTTTAACCAAAGAGATAAAGTCTACTTCAGCATCAGTTAAAGGGAGCCAAAGGCCCATTGAGTATACCGCCAGCAATCTAAAGCATTCATCAATGACCAATTTATTCCCTTGAAATAATTTTCCAAGTTTTGCACTGATGTATCCCCTTCAATCTTCTAAGTAGCCATCGTCCTAGGAGCTGAATGGATACCAACCTATCCTTTTAATTACCTGACCCTTTCTTCCACTCTCAGCTCAATCCTCACTCAGGACACACAGATCATGGATTGTCTTTCTCCACCATCTCTTCTCTTAAATTCCTGATCCCTCTAGTCAATCATCTCACCAACTAATTTTGATCCCAATCCTCCATCGCTTAATTATCAATCCTGCCACTCTCCTCACGACCATCTGGTTCTCAGAATCCTGTCAACTCCAACTCGTATCTCTCCTTCAGTCACAACCCTTTACTCCATCACACCATACAATCTCTGTACCACACTCACTACTCACTTCCAATTCAATTCAATCCTCTTTACCTTACTCCATCCACACAAACTCCATCACAGTCTGCAAACAATTATACCCTGTCTAAGGAAAGCACATTCCAGACAGGGACACAAGAACTTTGTTAATTCAGTGCTTTGCTCAAAACTAGTGCAAGTTCCCTTGGAGCACCATTTCAATGTACCCTGTACCATTTCTCACCTGCTTTATTTACAAGGTGTCAATGGGATATAAAATGATTCACATTAAAAAAAACATTTTAAAGCCATTTAATAAAAAAATCAACTAACGTGATATGCAGCTTTGAGGCCTCCACTGTCTGCAATATTTTCACCCAATGTCTGTTTTCCATTGATATGTTCTCCATTTACAGTGTACTGCTTGTATTGGTTGACCATACATTCAGTTTTGTTCTTAAAGGTTTCAAGTGAAGAATTTTGCCACCATGGTCGTAAATTGCCATCCTTATCATGTTCTCTGCCTGCATAAGATAATGTTACATAGATAAAAGTTAGCAAATACTGCATAGCTGTTACAACACTGTGCCCCCCTGACTGCCAAATTTAGCACAACATGCCCATTGTGATAACTTCTAAGAGGAACATTCCTGCCCACTCACCTATGAGCAACGTTACATCAAAAGTTAAAATTGTCCTGTGGATGAGGGATTTCAACTGCGGAGTTGGAAAGACTCCTTTTAGTAAAGAAGGTTGAGAAGAGATTTGATGGGGATATCTGTTCCCATCTGTTTGAGGATCAGGGAGCACTGATTTAAAATTGTAGATAAAATTTATAAGGAGTATTGGAGGCTGGTTATAATCAGGAATTCACTGCTTTCTGCTACAACTTGAAAATCAGTCCCTTCCAAAGAGAATTGTACAGGTATTGTTTGAGAAAAATTGGCAAGTTAATGAGGAAAAGGCAAGGAAGGGACTAATCAGATTGCACAATTAATCAGATGCATTGCCTCCTTCTGTCTCATAATAATCTGGTTCTGTGATAAATTAGATAGACTTAAAATAATAACCCTGTCCAAGTAATTTCAGCATTTTCTGTTTTTGTTAAATTTATTGCTGCCTTCGGTGGTCTCACCCTGTTACACCTCTCATGTTTCAAAGGATAAATGCAGATCCAATTTTCCAGTATTGTTGCCAATGGATGCCTCTATGGTAATTGAGGCCAACTGCAACTGGAATATTGCTAGAATATAGGCTCTAACTAAACAGTAGCAGGGGAACATGGAGTTTATGATGGAAATCTTTCTGTCTGCTCTGTCCTATCCCAGTGAAGAATGTATTGCTCCAAAATTTGAAGTCTAAAGTCCCAAAGTGTCTATCTTCATATTTAAATAATCCCCTCCCAGCTAACATGAGCCCTGGTAGGAACAGCAAGTTTATGCCTGCAAAGTTCCAGTGAAAACATTGTAAAACTGCAATTTTTGGCATTTGTATCTGTACCTTGATCATCAAAAGCGTGTGTTAATTCGTGACCCATCACCACTCCAATGCCACCAAAGTTCAGAGACCTATAGTTGAGACAGAAGGATACACGAGTAGTTTATTGTTCATTTGATGGACATTTAATGAAAATGCCATCTTCAAAAATTCCCAGGAAGTACTTACTTTGGGCTACTTGTGGTATAGAATGGTGCTTGCAAAATACCAGCAGGAAAGACGATCACATTTTTTGTTGGCACATAATATGCATTAACAGTGGGAGGTGTCATGCTCCACCTAGACACAAAAAGTAGAGCATTGAGTATTTCATTTGCTATTTTGGTTTATCCGTATACAACGAAAGGAAACTTTCATGTAACAACTTTGGACAGCATGGTTAGCATAGCGGTTAGCGCACACTGTGACAGTGCTAGTGTCTGGGATTCGAATTCAGCGTTGTCTGTATGAAGTTTATATGCTCTTCCTGTGCCTGCATGGGTTTCCTCCAGATGCTCCAGCTTCCTCCCATAAAGGTATCAGGGTTGCGAGTTAATTGGGTGTAACTGGGCTTGTGGGCTCAAGGGCCTGTTACTGTGTTGAATGTCAAAATTTAAATTTATTCATAAATTGTTTAATCACAGATCTCAGAAGTGATACAAAGATTCCAATGTAAATACTCTCTGCTATTGTCATTAATATTCAGGTACATTTTATGAAGACTATCTTTCTTTAATGAACAATTTATACAGAAGTGGACCATTTTCACTGCATACAAAGGGATATATAATTGTTTAATTTTTAGTGAATCTTCACAACTTGCTCAGAATTTTGAAGATAGTGTACTTTGCCCTTCAGATTTTAGATACTTAACACAAGTTGTGTTCTATACAATTTCATTCCATAAAATTGTTTGAACATTGTTGTGAAACCAAAAAAAACATTAAAAGCATAATTATAACGGTCACACAAACAATGTTTGAATTGTTTGAAAATGAACCCTTCAAACTTCTCTTCGTTGCAATGGAAGAAGAAATTTATTATTCTTATTCTGGAGAATATATCGAGAACTTGGAAGTAAAGATCAAGAGCCCTCAAGTAATTTCAATCTATTAAAGATATGGAAAAGCATGCAGAACCCATCGGTCTCTGGAGTAGAATCCTCAGTTCCCAGCAGCAGAATCTCTAAAAATCTACTCCATTTTTTTTTATATAAAGGAGAAGCACAATGGAAGCTTGCAAATTGAAATTGTTCAACAACTTTCAAAATGTACCATTTCATCAGAACTTTTGCCCGAACCAATAGACAAGGAATTTGTATCTTATAATTTCTTGTTTACAATTTTGGGTAAATCAAGTGATTCTGTGGTTGAACTCATCTCAGACTTCAGGGCCTTGCCTGCCATACAAAAGTCCAACAACAGATGGAGGTGAAATGATCACTCCCCAACTTTACAGCAGTGAGAAACAGCGCTGATTGACTCTGAGGAAAGTGGTCAATCCAGGCAAGTCATTTTAGTGCCGGAAATTATTTCTTAAAATCTTTATGCATTTTATTTACATTTTTAAAATTAAATTTTTTTAAGCTTTCTATCAAAGCCTTTAATGTAGTAGACTCCTCCATCTCATTGTGAAACACAAAAGTCTGTAGACGCTGTGATTGTAGTAAAAAAAAAATACGCAGAAATGCTGGAGGAACTCAGCTGGATTCATAGTGCTCATAAGAGATAAAAATATAACTGACATTTTGGGCCTGAGTCCTTCTTCAAGGTAAAAACAAAGAACAGGAAGGTGTCAGAATAAAGAATGAAGACTGGCAGGGAGAGGAGTTGAGAGGAAAGGCGAGTATTGATTTTGGCTCTGTGAAAGGAGACAAGGGGAAAGGAGAGAGAGTTAGAGAGAGAAAACTGGGGAATTGCAATGGGGGAAAAGCGATGGTGGTGGAGGGGAGGGGGGATGAACAGATTCTGGAGAAGTCAATGTTAATGCCATCTGGTTGGAGGATGGAAAGATGGAAAATGAGGTGGTGTTCCTCCATTTTGCAGGTAGTCTGGCAGTGCATGAGACTATGGACAGACATGTCAGCAAGGGAATGGGACAAGAATTGAAATCGTTGGCCACTATTGCAGCAGACAGAGCTGGGGTGTTTAACAAATCAATCTCCTAGTCTGCGCCCACTCACTCCAATGTAGAGGAGACCATAAGCATCTAATTAGATGTTTGGCCATGTGTGGGCATTGTGTAAGGCAAATCTGGGGAGTGGGTCTGATCCAGTGTCATCTTCTAGCCCAATCACCACAATTTTTAAAAATGTAAAAATTGATAGGAAACTCTACTTGATATTTTCTTCCCGCTATATTGCAATACAAGGTGAATAGAGATGTCAGAACACCTACTGGTCTCGATTGGGTGTTTTCCGAAGTTGGTCGGCCATAATCCTGGCTGAAAAATTGTAGAAATTCAACATATTTTGAAAGAATGAATTCTCTGATACTTCATACTGGTGTAAAAATGGAAAGGTACATATTATTCAAAGATCATCAAGTTTAAAAAAAAACCATTATGGACATAAAAGCAAAATTATTTGACAAATTCCATTAACAATTCATAAATAGTGGGCAAGTAACATCACCCTGAAAGGAGCCTTTGCAGTAACTACTCCTTAGACACTCTGTGCATCTTGAATTCTATTATCCTACACTCAGAATCGATACACCTTTAGTTTTATTAGATATCCCTGCATCACTTCTTTGCCCCATTGATAACTGAGCTGGTTCAGGCACCTACCAGTCAATGATGTCCTCCCATTTTTGGATTTTGTCTCCTCTCAGAATTCTAATCAGAGGGTGTAAAAATCCTAAGGAGATACAAGAAAGCTCCTATATCAGAGGTGGTTTAAACTTGTTATATTTGGCAGAGAGCATTCACCATTATTCCCAATATCTGTCCAGTGAAGAATATTATTTAAAAGGAGTTTCTAAACTTTGAATAAATGTTTTCAATTCTTTTTCCTTGCCTCAAATGCATAATAGATGTGAAGCTTTCTTGGTCAATAATGAAAAATATAGACATGAAATTCTTAACTATATCAAATTCATTGGCCATTCACAATGCTTCAGTAACTTAAACCTTTTAGTTTTTATTTACTCACTCCATCATAGACTTCATCCAATTCCTTAGCATCTAAAATGAAGTCTGGAAAACCAATCATGTCATAAATGGCATCAGCCTAATGGAAAGGAGGCAAACAAACAAGATCTATCAGAACAATGATTTATAATAAAATAAGTTTGTGGTAAAGATTCAGATAAATAATCCTAGGAAACAAAGTAAGCAATTATTTCCATCATGCCAATGTCAATGGTATTACAGGTACATGATCCTTTATCCGGACTCTAAAATTCGGAAAGCTCCAAAATCCGGCAAGTGGCGACCAGCGGTTGGGGGAAGGGGGAGACTGCCAGGAGGCGGCCGGGGGGCCGGCGGGCCAGGCGACTGGAAGGGGGTGGGGGTGGATACTGCAGCACAATTCGGGTGGGCTTTCCAAAATCTGAAAAAATCTGAAATTCGGAACACACTGTCCCCCAAGGGTTCCGGATAAAGGATCGTGTACCTGTATTAGCAAAAGGTTAACCACTGCAGTATACAAGATGCAAACAAGTATCCCAGCTTTGTCTATCAAATAAAAAACCTGAAGTGACAAAATAAGTATAATGAAGTGTCAGTGATAACAAGTTCCATGAAAGCCAAACTGCGGATGCAAAAGGATGAATTTTGACCTGCTGAGCTCTACATATTACCTCCAATCCCACACACAGTAAGCTTGTTGATCTTAATATATTAATTACAGCAATGTTAACTTCAGTTTCAAAATTTGATTTTGGCTCATTGGATCTCACCAATGAAAGCAAGGTGAGAAGCATCTGCCAGAAGTGTGATCTGAAGCCTGGAACAAAGAAACAGATCTACTTTCTTGCACAGTAATGGAAAGAATTTTTTCATAGTACTTGCATTAACACACAGCAAGGCATTGTCTATATTTTGCAAATTTCATGATCCAAACTATGCTGTGGATTCCGATTAGTGTGGTTTTAATTTGGACTTGAGCACTGACCAAGTTGGCCACCAAAACAGCAGGAGCTCAAACCAACAAAGCATAAGCTTTGTTGACATGTTGAAATAGCAGTATCAGAGGATAGTAGCCGCTTGCAATGTATGAGAACAAGACCAGATTGAACCCATTGACTGCTTTATGATGGGCGATTACTTTTTCTTGAAGCTTTAAGGGGGTGGCAGGAGACATCTGGAGGATTGCACAAATGGAGGATTTGTACAAATTCTACTCTGCCTCAGATGACTTAGTGGCTCTTCTGCCAGGGCTAACTTTATCACCAGTTAGGATGAGGAACTCTTGGATATGTAATTCTTCCTGCATCATTGACAAAGCCGACCAATTACCCAGGAATGCTTGTGAACTAGTTGAGCTTTTAATGCACAGCTCATGTGGAAGCAACAAAGGATCTTTACATAGATGCATGTAAAATTCACCTCCATACATTGATGTGCTTCAGAAGTATCAGATGTGACAAGAGTTGTATTAAAAATGGATATTATACATTTTGGAAAGCTAGGTATGAGATACAATTAGTGCACTATGTACAACTGATGCATCATTGAAAATACCATTCATATGCGGAGATTACATTCAGATTCAAATTTCATGCACGTTACATTTTAAATGCATTATTATGTGACAATAATGGAACCTTTACCTTCAGATTCCCAAAAAGAACAAATTTGTGCATGTAAGGCAATGCAATAGTAGAATAGTGCTAACAAAAAAAAATGACAAGATACATTTTTTCTCTCCCCTTCCCTTATGCTCCACTCTGGTGTTACCACTAATACGCATTTTCCATGCAAGTTCAGATGCAGCACCTGCCCTTTTCCCTCCTCCCTTTCTATCACACGAGGCCCCGTGTGATAAGAGCAATTTATTTGTACTTCTAACAAAGTGGTTTCTTCCTCAATGGGGAAATCAAATAAGAATACCAATCGGAAACAAAGTTAGAGTCAGCCCATCAGGTATTTCCTCTCCAGCCTTTGGCCTTCAGGCTCATGCTAATCTTGCATCTTACATTGTTAGTTTTGTCTCTCCATCTTCTTCTGGTATTTTAGATTTCATTTCACAAGTATGCAAATCAAACTGATGGGTTGGAGCCATAGGGTCACATAGCACAGAAACAAGCTACGAAATGACGAAAATAAAATGGCAAATTTTGAAATAAACCTTGATTTTTTTTTACATTTGCTCATTTTCAGCTTCATTTTCTTCTCTTAAAAAAAATTAAACCTAGTGTTTGATATTAGTGTTGAGAGGTGAACACAAAATCAATTTGTTCCTTTTTCTTTTAATCTTGCAATCCTGATATTTATTCTTGCTATCTATGGAAATGCAGAATGATAAACAATGCAAAATACTTGGATTGGTTTCTAATGACCACTTTTTATGCTAATTGGGCCTCTCGCATGTTGCACAGCAACTGAACTCATTAAGTGAAACATTGCAGGACAGAAAAGCTCCATTTTTTTTAAAAAAAAGACGACCATAATCTGGGCCCAGAAAAATACTAGATGCGTGAGGTTCAAATTAGATGTAATTATGAATTCTACCTGATTATTCCCACAATCTTTATTTTTCTGCTCATCATGTTATGAGACTTTGAGGAGTTGAGTCAGCACCCTTTTCAAGTAGTCAAAATGCAAGGCTAATTTACAGCTAGGTTTTGGTCAAGTTGTCCTTAAACATTATTGTCAAGAAGGTAAAATGGGGTTCCATTTCCAACCCAAGGAAGGGAATTGTCTTTAAGTTGACAAGTGTATGACAGTTTCCCCTCAAGCCACTGAAGCAGCAATAAATAAGAAGATTCTGTTCAAATGGCAGTACTCTTTACCTCTTGGTAAAGAACATGTCACTGCAGCTCTTTTTAATTAAAATTGAACATACATACAAACAAGACTTTCCAAAAAGAAACTGACCTTTTCTCCAAATATTTTGTAGAAATTATATCTATTTATGTACTCAACATGTGTGGTCCTGGCAAATGAAGGATTTGCACACTAAGGACATCAATTATTCGCAGACTGTTACCCATTTGGACATTCAGAGTTCAATTCTGAGCTCCAGATTTTGTTAACATTCACATGGAGCTGGAAGGAGGGGAAATAGCCCTGATGAACTAGAAGGTAGATGGGCTTATTGGTAACTATCCAAACAGAGATAGTCAACGTGGATAGGCTTTTTTAATTAAGAGTGGGGGATATTCAAACCAGAGGCCATGGTTTGAGATTGCAGGGGGAATATTATAAGGGGAACATGAGGGGAAATTGCTTCACGCAAAGGGTGGTTGGGATGTGGAATAAGCTTCCAGCAGAGGTGGTTGAAGCAGGGACGTTATTTCCATTTAAGGAAAGACTGGATAATTACATGGAGGGGAGAGGATTGGAGGGGTATGGACCAGGTGCTGGTCAGTGGGACTAGAAGGGTGGGGATTTGTTCCAGCATGGACTAGCAGGGCCAAACTGGCCTGTTCTGTGCTATATATGGTGATAACACATCAAACCAGTCAGCTATGCTCATCTTATTTGAAGAGCTCAAGGACGACAAAGGCACTTACCAAACTTTCAGTTAGTCCTTCACTAACACTTGGAATACTTGATGTGTTACCATGTATAATCTGGACAAGTAAAGATTGATTATCCTTTCCATTTTGCAAATTCAAGAATTCCTGATGCCTTCATTGCCTCATGAACCCAGCAAGAGCATAAAACTGAATGGCCCTATTTAGTTAATTGCTGAAATTTCCAGTTCCAAACTAGATGCATATCCCAAATCACTGAAGAGTTGTCAATTGCAACAAATTCAAGCAGACCTTGTTACCTGTATCCATATGGGTGTCTTTAAGCAGCATGTGAATAGTCCAACCAAGGAAATGGTCAGACTAGACCTTGTGCTGGGAAATGAACCTGGCCTGGTGATCAGAGTTTTAGTGGGAGAGTGCTTTTGGAATAGTGATGACAATTCCTTAAATTTCTCAGCGGCCAACAACTTAAATTCTACACCCCATTGCCACACTGTCCGTCCCCTCATGTACTGCAATGCGAAGGAACAACACCTTTCATTCAGCCACGCCAGTATCCAACCAGATGATATCAATGTCAACCTCCAATTTCTAGTAACCACCTCCCCAAGTCTCTCCTTTTTCCTCATTTCTATGCCTCCTCTCCTCCAGCTCTCCACCCCCTTCCCATGTTGCATCTCTACAAATTTTTCTTTAGTCCGCACTTGGGCATTTTGTGCACAATTCCGGTGATCCCACTCTAGGAAGAATGTGACGTTTACTAGAATGCTGAGTGGATTATAGGGTATGAGCTACAAAAAGATCTGGGGACAAACTTGGGTTGATATCTCTGGAGCATTAGGAGCCAAGGCAAGACCCCGATAGAAGTTAGTAAATTAGAAGTCAGGGTTAAAATATCAAGTACTAAAACAGCCATTCTCAATGGGAGCCCTATAGCCCAACTGGGGGCCACAGCACATTTAAGTAAAAGCCTTGTTTTCTTTTCACCTCGAATAACAAATATTTTTCATATTTTTATGTAGTCAGTAAGAGAGAAATAAGGAAAATAACAAAACAACTGCTTCTCAGGGAAGGAGGCTCATAAACTTTGAGCAGAGTCCTTGTGGGGGGCATAGCCAAAAAAGGTTGAGAATGGCTGTACTAGAGGACATGCAATAAAGGTTGGTGGGGGGGGGGTTAAAAGGAGATGTTTGGGTAAATATTTTTACATAAAACAGAGTGGTAGGTTCCAGGAACAAGCTGCTAGGAGAGGTGATAGAAGCAAATGCAACAGTAAAGATAGGCACATGAATATGCAGAAAATAAGTATGCAGAAAATAGAGGGATATAGACCATGAGCAGAATTTTAATTTAATTTAGGCATTATGTTCAGACATGTGGACCAAAGGGCTTCTTCCTGAACTGTTCGACCAATAACCACATTCTCTGGTAGCACATATTTGCTCTGTGGTCGCTTTGCGCTTTACATGGTGGACAAATACTCAGTACAATTTTTGACCTTCATTCTTTATGCAGTATTAAAGAAGTCTTTCCTCATTGCTTTTAGGTACTGCCTGGACTTTACAGGGCCATCATGACCTATAAATTTATTGGTGGAAACGCAGGCAAGAATGAAACATAGAAAGCAGTGTTCCTATATATTCTGCCTCCCTTCCTTCCTCAATCCAATCCTGGTGCTTCACTTCCCACAATGGTGATTGAAGGAATGCCCTCAGGAATTAAGAACCTGGCCCTTGTAATCTTTTAACATGAATAAGTGCTAAAATATCAATGGGGTGCCAGAGTCTCCACCAAGCCAAAGTCTTAAATTTAATTTAGACAGACAGCATAGTATCAGGCCCTTTCAGCCCATGAGCCTGTGCCGCCCAATTACACCCAATTGACCTACACCCTCAGTACATTTTGAACAGTGGGAGGAAACCGGTACACCCCCAGAGAAAGGCAACGCAGACACGGGGAGAGCATACAAATCCCTGCAGACAGCGCAGGATTCTAAACCTGATCCCGATCGCTGGGACTGTAACAGTTAACTGCTATGATAACTGTGTCACTCTTATGCAGCACTATCATTTAGGCTCAATAGTTTCTTACTTCTACATATTTCATGTATCCTGGTAATCTATGCACCATATATTTTGGGAAATCTTATACAACTATTTATCCTGCTGTATTGCAATAACCCTATTGGATTTTCACATATCTTGGTCACTTATTTATATTCAGTTAAAGCAAATCACACCAATTAAGTTCAGCTCTTAATAAGGCACACAAGCCAAAGTAAAACAAAGCCATTATACAACTTCTAAGCGAATAGTTCAGCTTTCATTAACTGTTCCACAGAAATGTGACTAAGAGGAGTTTTGGAGGTGATAATATTTAACTTCTGGGCATAATCAGTTCATGTTGCATGAATCCCACAAGCACAAAAGAGCAGAAAAAGTAGCTGAAGTCTAAAGTTCAATTAAAATAAGAATTTGCATTTCATTTGGATAAAGTTTGCAAGTGCCCTTAGTGCAAAGTGTCCAGGTAGCAAAAATTCAGAATTTTCTTAGAAAAGTAAACAGTTCAAGATAAACAAACCTTTTCTTCAGCAGCTTGGCGTGTCTCATCATCCATCCATGTCAGCTTCTCCAGGCCCTCTTTAAATGCTGTTCGAATTTCATTAATCATTTCTTCTGCCTAGGAAGCAAATTAATTAAAGTTAGAATAGACTTACAGTCTCTAATTGAGAGGAGTAGGTAAGGTGGAAAAGTTGGATGGAAATGTATTCATAAAATCCATATATGGTTTCCAAATATTATAAAAATTTTCAACTCGATTCCTTAGACTATAAGTTATTTTTTCTTAAGGTATACATTTTTACACTTCGCTATGCCATCTAATTAATGATAACACATTTTCAGTTTTCCATGTTGTTCTACATTTCTTCACAGTCGCTATTGCTATACTTAAAAATTTCTCTTGACATTTATCCAATTTCAACTTTACATCTCTTTCATATATATTTCCAAGTAAAAAATATTCTTGGATCCTTTTGTATATTTATCTTCATATTTTGTCTTCGTAAAACACACAAATCATTCCACTTTTTCACAAGACCATACCGCGTGTGGAAAAAAAAGTCCTTATTTCTTTTGTACCTCGAAAAAACTTACTGGAGTAACTAGAATCAAATCCATTTTATGCTTGTGGAGTATAATATAATTGATGGAGAAAATTTTATGCTTGTGGAATATAATATAATTGATGGAGAAAAATTATATTGGACCATTTGGTATCTAACATTAACTGTATTCGTAACACTTTGACACAATTTTGACCATGTTTCCTCTTGAGTTTGTGTATTTAAATCTTTCTCATATCGCATTTTTGATTTCTATAAATCTTTTTTCCTCAGTTTCTTGTAATTTTATATACATATTAGTAATAAATTTCTTGACCATAAAGGTATCTATTATATCTTCAAATTGACTTTGTTTTGGAAGCCTCAAATCTCATCCCAATTTCTTTTTTAAATACAATTTTCACTGATAATATGCAAAGATTGTATTATTTTGTATATTATTTTTATCTTTTAATTGTTCAAAAGTTATAAAGAATGATCCTAAGAAACCATCTTTTATTCTCTGTAAAATTAGCAAATAAAGAATTGTTCAAAGTAAAAGGGAGAAGCTGATTTTGTTTTAACAGCATAAGGAAGATATCAATATATTTGAAACAATTCAGATAAGATTTACTGGGCTAATACCAAGAATGTGCAGGTTGTCTTATGAGTAAAGTTGGACAGGTTAGACTTGTATCCACTAGAATCAGGAAGAGAGGGGCTTGAATGAGAAATACAAAATCCCAAGGAGTCTTGATTCAATTAATATAGAAAGATATTTTCCTCTTGTTGGAAAATCTACAATCTAGGTCAGTCTTGAAAATAAGATTTTTCAGATAGAAATTACCATATTTGATATAAGACCCATGAGCATACAAGAAACCACCCCCCCACCCCCCCTCCACATTTCAAGAGAAAAATAAACTTGGACAAAACATTCAACTGGGACAACAGGAAAAAATGTTTTTAATTATAATTTACAAGAGAAAACAAAAAGCAGCTTAGCTATAGCAGAATACATTTTATAAAAACAAACTGCCTCTGTCAGTAGATAAAAGTGTTTTCTTTCAGTCATGAGACTTTGGAACTCTCTTTCTCAAAGGATTGAGGAAGCATACTTTGAATATTTTTTATGGTACAGGTAGATATATTTTTGAGAAGCAAAGGACAAAAAGTTACCAGGAGCTGATGGAAATGAAAATTTGAGGTGCTAATCAAATCAGCCAAAATCTTACTGGAACAGGCTCAAGGCCAAGTAACCTACTCCTGCTCTTAATTTGTATCTTTATGTGACTTTTTCATTCAATTTCCAATTACTGTATGAACTTGCATCCAAATAAAATTAGAATGAAAAGTGTGATGTAAATACTTCAAACCTTTATCCCTCAAGTCCAAGATGAATGCAAGAAGCAGATCTGTATAGTGTTCACTTAGCCTATAACTAAACATGTATTGTATTAATAGGATCACAAAGGAGTTCTCAGATTTAGATCACAATTTTTTGAAACAATACAAAGAAATAAATAAAATAAACATAAATCAGGATTCACAATATAGCATCATTTGCCCATTGCTTATTGTTCAGAGAAATTATGTTGCACATTTCTCTACATTTCATATACTACAGCCTGAGCATCAAGGATGTTTTAAAGTTCCAAATAGGCTATTTATTTCAGGGTATAATTGAGGCTTCCTTAATGGTATATTTATTTGCTGAAATAAACAAACTGAAAATATAAAGAAACTTACTATTATTTTGCTGTCTTTATCAAATGTAAACTTTACAAACAAGGATCCCAAGGCAAATCCAAAAGTGTCATCCGTGTTTCCAATGCAAGTCTGCCATCGAGGAGTACAGGACTGAAAGAGAACAGGTTTTAACAATGCAAGTATTAATCCAGTATAGTTAATGAATGCAATCTGAAATGTATTTGATATGTTAGCTGTTGAGATCTTCATAGTCAGATGACATTGAAAATAAGCCCTACAGCCTTTGTGTTCATGCTAACCATCAAACATCTATTTAACTAATCCCACAATAACTCCATTTTATTCTCCCAATATTTCCATCAATCCTCTCCACACAAGAGGATTGTGTTAGAGCAACCAATTAACCTATCAATCCACAAATCTTTGGGATGTCGATGAAAACCAGAGTACCTCAAGAAACCTGTGTGGTCACAAAGAGCTAACATTGGAGGACAGTTTTGAACACATTACTTGAGCTGTGAGGCAGCAGGCTCCCCAGCTGTGTCCTATACTGTTCAACTATGTATTTAAATTAATTCTTACAAAAAATGCAACAATGACATTCAGAAAAGTCATCCTAAACAAAATGATACCTTGATAATAAAAAAAATTAAGATAAAAGTAAAATCATAATGCTGGAGAAACTCAGCAGATCACACAGTGTACTTTATATAGCCAAGATAAAGATTTCAGTTCTGAGCCCTTCATCAAAGTATGAGCAAAATGTAGGCAGGTGCCTGAATAAAATGTTGGGGGGAGAGGAAGGGGCGGCAGGTCAAGATTTACAGAACAGATTTGATGGCCCAGGTGGCCTGCTTCTGCTCTTTTATCTTGTGATTATGCCATGTCCTTCATTTAAAAATAATTACAGAATGCACATATTGTTTGTTAGTTCTACCTTCCACCTTTGAAACTGCAAGGCTGATAGACTGAGAAATTCCTATCCACTAATTTTAGCAAATACATTTCACGAACTACGACTTTTAACTGTTTTTACTACCACAGGAATCTGTGCACCTCTAATCAAAGTTCATTTGTTCAAAAAAGGTTTCTCACAGAATGCCTTGTATATCACTGAAAAATTTGCCCCATTCAAATAAATATCAAAAACAGATATCAAGTATTGAAATTTCATTTTAATTCTGATTTAGTCTAGACTTGTTCTGCTCTAAAAAGCAAAGTTAATAAGATTAAAATTTTCATCACAATTAATGATGGCAGATTAAGCAAATTTTGGATTCAGGTAGCAGTTCAATTGAACATTGAAAAATGCAAGGATGCCATTTGTTGAACCTGAAATATGGGTCTTCTGCTATTTTAGCCCAAGTATTGGGGCTTATAAATGTCACTGTGCAACGAACATGCAAATCGTAATCCTTAATTTTTCAGACTAGATTGAACAAAACGTTTCAATTTATTCTTTGGATTTTTTTAAAAATTCTATAGCCAACAGTCAAAACAACCACAGGGAATGTTTTACATTAAAGATCAAAAAGGACAATGATAACATTGTGTAGTTTATAGTTTATTTCCCCAACAACTCTTATTAAGAAAAAGAAGTTATAGATTATTTTGAGGTTTTCCATTACAGTGGCCATTCTAATTAACAAATCAACATATTTGGATGCATAAATAAACTACTGTTAAATTTAATAACTGATCCATCAGCCTGTTTCCCAAAGTAGTTGGTGGGTGGTCATACTGAAGGGCCAGTTGATGAAGTAGACAAAGATGATGTGGTCAAACAATAATCCTGGCTTTTATTAGCAGAAACTCATGGTACAATAATGAAAGACAATAGGTGCGTATACAGTTATATCCAAGGGGAGTGTCCTTAACAGTAGAGATGATGCACAGCCAATGTTAGTACAGCAAGGCTTGCCAGAGGGGAGAAAGGCAGCTGGGCAGATATTCACCACAGTCTTCCCCTGGCAGAAGAAAGGTTAAAATCAAAAGGAAAGACTGCTAGGAAAGACTGAAGCAAACATGGATACCATGTTTGGCCTTGAGATACTCTAACAGTCAAAATACGCCAGTATCTAGCAAGCAATCGAAATATAATGAGATGTTTTATGAATATGTCAGCCTATCAGGTTGTTTACGAATTCTGGTGCTTCGTCTCAAAACAGGTGGCTCCTTTACAACCTTGGGAATTGACTATCATGTAGTAATCGAAACAAGCAATCTAGTGGCTGAAAATTTCTCTGGCCCTCGGGGCAGACTGGTCGATTATCAGCCGCTCTGGCTTGAGTGTTGCATCCATTTCTGCTAATAAAATTGAAGTGCCAGTTGATGAAGAGACAAAGATGACGTGGTCAAACAATAATCATGGCTTTTATTAGCAGAAACTCACGGTACAATAATGAAAGACAATGGGTGCATACACAGTTATACCCAAGGGGAGTGTTCTTAACAGTAGAGATAATGCACAGCCAATGTTAGTACAGCAAGGCTCGCCAGAGGGGAGACAGGCAGCTGGGCAGACATTCACCACACATGCACTCCAATATGGGACAGACGATGATGCACAAGGTGTGAGTGTTTTATAATTTTTTTCATAAATTTAGATGTACAGCACAGTAATAGGGATGTTCCAGACCACGTGCCTGTGCCTTTCAAATAGACCAATGAACTTACAACACCCATACAATTTTGAAGGGTGGGAGGAAGCTGGAGTTCCCGGAGGAAACCCACAGATACACGAGGAGAGCAGACAAACTCCTTACAGACAATGCCATGTTTGAACCCAAGTCACTAGCACTGAAATAGCATTACGCTAACCATTACACTAACCATTACACTAACCATTACACTAACCATTACACTAACCATTACACTAACCATTACACTAACCATTACACTAACCATTACACTATCCATGCTGCCTAAATTTTACATCCAAAAAAGTTGCACCAACTTCACCAATCAATTTCAAGAGAATTATCTTGGTTCACTGAATAGTAATGTCTTAATTATTCTTCAAATCTTGTTTATGAATATCTACTAAAACTAGTCTTATGAATCAAATTAATAAGTCACTATCTATTTAAAAACAATTTTTTTAATGTAATGCTGTGTGCATGAGTTTCAAAATGATTTTAAAATGGCGATTACTATGTATCTGGTGGCAAGGTAACCAAAAGGTATTGCATCATTGCCTACAGATGTCAAAATGGCCAGACTAGACAGCTATTTGGAGAACAATGAGAAGTCTGCCTCCCCGGTGGACGACATAAAGCTGATTGCAACTATTGAACTTCAGAATTCAAATGAAGTAATCCTGTTGTGAACTCTTAACATTGGCATTAAGAGTTACAAATGCTTGATGACTTTTTTAATTTTTACTTTAACTATTTATAGTTATAGACTTCATAATTTCAGAAAAATTTACAAATTGAATAAAATTACAAAAAATTATTGACAAATATTGTGTAAAATAATACAATAAATATATTTCCAAAAGGCTCAAGAAGCCATGCATTTTAGAATGAAACCATATCTACAATGGTACATCTTTCATTCGGAACAAATGAAAATTACAAACAGAATAACCTGACTGGGTTTAAGAAATTAAAACCATTACAAATGTAGAAATAAATCTTAATTCTCATAAATAAATTTTTTAACTCTAATTTTCTCATCATCTAAGGAGTAAGACATCATCCTAACTTTTAAATCTCACCTTCTTTGTTCCAAGCAATGTCTCCATAAATTTTTTGTTTGCATTTTCAAATCGCTGATCCAAGTTGGATGCTGTTTTATGCACCAAATTCCACATCATGTAATTGTTCAAAATGCTGATTGATTTAAAAGATAAATTTAATATCTTGGACTTTTGACACAATATTTGAAATTTTAACCTATTTGCTGAAGTGAACACAATATTAATTCAGGGAAGAAACCAAACATATTTAAATATTTAATTCAGATGATCTTTGTTATCAATGAAAAAACTCTATATTAAATGGCTGCTTCATTGTTTGCCACAACTCTTCTAACTATACATTAATATGCAACATCTTTTATAAAATGTCAACTTTTAAATGATAACGTAGTTAGTATCATATGTACAGAGCAATCTTCTGACAGCAAAATTCAAAGGAAACTTTACAAATGAAAATTTAAAAATTACGAAAGTATCCAAAATTTCAGAATATTAAATATTCAGATAGCAGATAGTAACAAATCATTCAAAAAAAGCAGTCAATGCAACTGTGCACTGCATAGGAACAGCAGTTGTATGTGTAGCTGTGCGCAATATAGGTATACATATTAAAAAAAGGAATCTTGGAGAGGAATTAAAATCTAGGACCTTAAATACAGTAATCTCAGAATTGCGACCAGTGCCACATGCTAATCAGAGTATCGCTATCAGGAGGGTTAGGATGATTACGTGGGTTGGGAAGGAGAGAAAGATACTGATTACTGGATCATTGGAATCAGTTCTGGGAAGGTGAGACCCACACAAATCAGATCTGGGCAGAACCAGGACGGATGCAGTATGCTCGTGCTATAGGGAATTGTTTAAGCTAATGTGGCAGGGGTGGGAATCTATGCAGAACAACAGAGGGAAGCACTACAGAGGCTAGAGCAAAAGTTAGAAAAATTTTTTAAAGTGAAGAACAGAAAAAAAATCAAAAGCAGAAGACAAAAAGATAACTTGATTCCAAAAGAACAATGTGCAAGGGCATTTTCTCTGAATGCCAATTGCAATTGAAACAAGGTCAACAAGCTGATGGCAAAGGGGAATGATTTAGTGGCTATTCAAACTTAGTTGAAGGGTAGAGATGATGGGGAATTAAATATCTTTGGATATCAAGATATTGGAATGATAGACAGGAAGGTGAGGTCATACTGTTAACTAAAGATTAGATCAAGGTGAAAATGAGAGGCAATATAGGGTCTAAGAACTTGGCAGATGATTCCATCTGCATAGAGAATAGCAAGGAAAAAAAAAACTGGTGGATATAGCATATAGGCCACAAATAATAACATTATGGTGGCACTGGCAACGAGCTAATAAATATCTGATGCATGCAAGATGAGAACAGCAGTTGTCATGGGCGACTTTAACTTGGACATTGATTGGCAAGTCGAGGTGATCAAGTCAGTCTTGAGGAGGACTTCATAGAATGCCACCACGAATAGCATATTAGAAAATCTACATGGGAACAAGTTATTCTTGATCGGATCCTGTATAATGAGTCAGATAAAATTAATGATTTTATAGTTAGGGATAATTTCCAAAAGGGTGATCATAGAATTTCTCATGCAAATAAAGGTTGAAAATTTAAGATCCAAAAGTAGTATCTTATGCCTAAACATGGGAGACCACAACATGATGAGTGGGAAGTTGGCTTATATTGACATGAAACAAAGGCTATATTGTAGCAGAACAATGGAAGATTTCTAAAAATCTTGGATAATTAAAGGAATTTTTTTTTTTAAAAAGAGATACAATATAGTATCTGGACCTTCTGCACCACCCAATTACACCAACGTGATCAATCAAACCACCAAACCCATATGTCTTT
Source organism: Narcine bancroftii (assembly GCF_036971445.1). Lineage (NCBI taxonomy): Eukaryota > Metazoa > Chordata > Chondrichthyes > Torpediniformes > Narcinidae > Narcine > Narcine bancroftii. Next base: position 103,158,369 of record NC_091477.1, on the reverse strand, counting down.
GGAAGGTGAGATGAACCCAGACAAACCAACATGGACATGGGGGGAACATACAAACTCTTAAAAATAGTGTTGGATTCGAAAAGGATCGCTGGCGCAGTACTGTAATAGCATTGTGTTTAGCAATACACTAACTGTGTTACTGTTAAAGAAAGGAAGGCATTAAATTAAAAGCTCATGCAAACACAGTGTCACTCAGAATAATGGGAAGCTAGAAGATGGGAAAAACTTTAAAAAGCACACAAGAACACTAAGCAAGCAATAAAGAAAGATATTATGAAAGTAAACTAGCATAGTTTAAAAATAGACTCAATGTTTTTATAAATATATAAAACAGAAAAGGGTGGCTAAAGTGAACATAGGTCCCTTTGAAGATCAGAAAGGAAAATTAATCATGGATATTATGGAAATGGCTGAGTCCTTGAACAACTATATTTTGTTAGGCTTCTTTAGAAGACATTGGTAATTCACCAAATAGTGATGCCAAGAATCAAATGGGAGGTGAGGACTTCAATACAATTGCTACCAATAAAGAGGTCATGCTGGACAAACCAGTGATTCTCAAAGTAGACAAGTCCACTGGTCCTGATGGAATGCATCCCATGGCAAAAAAATATATATTGATAGTTATAGTTGATGCATTTGTGGTAATTTGCCAATTTTTTCTGGACTCTGGACAGGTCCCAGCAGACTGGAAACATTATACCACTATTTAGGGATATAGACACAAGGCAGGTAACTATAGGCCAGTTAGCTAAATGCCTGAAGTCAGAAAAATGCTTGAAGCTATCATTAAGGAAGAAATAGTAAGACATGGCTAGAAATTATTCCATCAGGCAGGTGCATCTTGGATTCAGGAAGGCCACATCATGTTTACCAAATATACTGGAGTGCATTTTGAGGATATAATAAGTGCACACTTAGATTTCCAGAAGACATCTGGTAAGGTGTCACACAAAAGACTTCTGCACAGGATATGGATGCATGGATTTGGGTGGGGGTAATAATATTAGCATGGTTAGAGGATCAGTTAACCATTAAAAGGCACAGAGTTGGGATAAATGAGTGATCCACTGGCTGGCAATCAGTAGTTTTGAGGTGCCTCACAAATCTGTGCTGGGCCTGTTCACTTAATACATAAATGATTTGGAGTGTAACTTATCCAACATTGCTGATGACACAAAATTGAGAGCAAAAGCAAATGGTTCCGAGGAAAAAGTCTGCAGTGAGATAAAGTTAAGTGAATGTGCAAGGGATCTGGCAGATGGAGTATAATATTGGTCAACATAAGGTGATCCACTCTGGAAGAAAAATAGCAGATCGGATTACTATCATTTAAATGGTGAAAGATTGCAGCACATTGTTGTGTTGAGATACTTGAAAGTGCTTGTACATGAATAGGTTGGCAGGTGCAATAGGTAATCAACAAAGCCAATGGAATGTTGCTCTTCATTCCTAGAGGGACTAAATTTAAAACCAGGCATGTTCTGCTGCAACTGTGCAGGGTACCGGTGAGGCTGTACCTGGTGTGTGCGCATGTAGTTCTGGTCTCACTACTTGAGAATATATATATATACTGGTCTTGGAGGTGGTGCAGAGGAGGCTCACAAGCTTTATGAAAGCTAAGAGGGTGAGCTCTAGAAATTGAGTTGCCTGAGACTGTACTCGCTGGAATTTAGAAGAAAGGGAGGCCACAGCTTGTAGAAGCATATTAAATTATGAAAGCAATAGGCAAGGTAGAAGAAGAAAACCTTTTTTCCCCCACTGGTAGGTGAGATGCCTCAAGATGCAGGGGTGTATTATTCAAAACTGAAAGAGAAAAGTACGGCTTCTCACAAAGAGTAGCAAATCTGTGGAATTCTCTGCACAAGGAAGCAGTAGAGGCTGCCACATTAAATATATCAAAACCAATCTGGATAGATTTTTGCATCGTAAGGGAACTGAGGGTTATGGGGAAAAGGCCTGATCAGCCATGATCTTATTGGATGGTAGAGCCAACATGATGGGTCACCCACTGTTCTTAGGGTCACCCACTGTTCTTAGGGTCACCCACTGTTCTTAGGGTCACCCACTGTTCTTAGGGTCACCCACTGTTCTTAGGGTCACCCACTGTTCTTAGGGTCACCCACTGTTCTTAGGGTCACCCACTGTTCTTAGGGTCACCCACTGTTCTTAGGGTCACCCACTGTTCTTAGGGTCACCCACTGTTCTTAGGGTCACCCACTGTTCTTAGGGTCACCCACTGTTCTTAGGGTCACCCACTGTTCTTAGGGTCACCCACTGTTCTTAGGGTCACCCACTGTTCTTAGGGTCACCCACTGTTCTTAGGGTCACCCACTGTTCTTAGGGTCACCCACTGTTCTTAGGGTCACCCACTGTTCTTAGGGTCACCCACTGTTCTTAGGGTCACCCACTGTTCTTAGGGTCACCCACTGTTCTTAGGGTCACCCACTGTTCTTAGGGTCACCCAGAACCTGCATCCTCTCCATAGGCAACACCTAATATCAGAATTGAAACCAGTTCTCCCAGGTTAAAGATAATAAACTAGTCTTTGATGGCCATTTTGAACAAACAGTGATTCATTAATTTTCTGGCTTAGGAAGTACTATTGGTCAGGAAAGCAGAAGAAATCGCACAGACTCTTTAAAATGGAAACATAGAATCTTTAACATCCACCTGAAATGCTTTTATTTTTAAAAAATAAAATTCAGCTCAAAAGCCAGAACCCATTTCATCTTCAATACAATATTGCACTGCACTGGCAGCTTTGAATGAACCTTCAGTCTTTTGACTCAATATTTAAGAGGGCATTCACCTCGATCCTCTCACATGAAACTCAGTTCAAACACCTTAAATCATTGAAGAAGTGGGCCAGTCACAATGAACTCTCATTTCTGAACTGAGAAAGGGCAAGAGGGAAGATTTGGTTGGACAATGGATCTAACACTTCCTGTTCCTGCTCATGTACGTTTAGAATTACAATTAGCGAGTTATATCATTCCAACAGCAATAAAATAAGTTCCTATTGGATTTAATTATCCTTCACCCACCTCCAGCCTGGGTTGTAGTCTAGGAAACAAATGATCTTTAAACATCCAGCAGTACAGCATCTACACTGCCAAAGCAGGCTCAAGCCTAGACTCCTAGCGAAAAAAGTGCTTTCCTCATTGATGACTTTCAAGAAATCCATAATTCTCTAAACCTAACCTGAAAGAATCCTCAGTCCATACCAACATTTGATCATATTACAAAATTCCAAAGAATTCTTATTCCTCAGTCAATGGCAAGGAATGCCTCAGTCCCAACACTACTGGCATTTGTTTCAGCTCCTGCCTACAGGAGTTGGACACAAGTCTGCAGATATTGTGATTGTAGTAAAAATAAACAAAAATGCTGGAAGTACTCTGCCAGTCTCATGGCATCCACAGGAGGTTAAAATGTATTACCAACATTTCACACCTGAGCCCTTCTTCAAGATATAAGCAAAGAACAGAAAAGTGTCAGACTGAAGAATGGGAGGGGAAGGAGTCCAGACCAACAAAAGTTGTTAAGTGGATATGATAAGAGGAAAAGTGAGAATCAATTCTCAATTCTTTCTGTGAAAGATGACAGGGGAAAAAAGAGAGCGGGAGAGAGAGCTGGCGGAAAAGGCGACAGGGGCAAGAAGGGGATTAACAGAAACCAGAGAGGTCAAAGTTAATATCATTCAGTTTGAGGGTGCCCAGATGGAAGTTGAGGTGCTGTTCCTGCAACTGCAGGGTGGTCTCAGTCTGGCAGCACACAAGACATGTCAGCAGGGGAATAGGATGGGGAATTGAAATGGGTGACAATGGGAGATCCACACTATTGTGGCAGGCAGAAATAAATAAATAAATAGATAAATAAAGAGAAAATTGTTTTATTTAAATATTCTTTACAACATGAACTAATCTTGCCAAAAAAAAATGTCCACTGGCTATTATTATATTTGGATGTATCCTTCAGTGGTTCTTACTCCATCCACTTCTCCAGAATAACTTGAAAAATATCAGATCCTTATTGTGTTTGGAGGAGAGCAACAACAGCTTAAAGTCTATGGAACTGTAATCCAGTGCAAGTTAGCAATTTGAAGAGGAACGGTCAGGGAGGCAACTATATGTGTTTAACAGAGCACAACTTTATAAACACAAATCATTCAAGCCTGCTAAACAATAATTATAGGGAGATAAAGTCAAGTCAAATGTGACTGCAGAGATAATTTTACAAGGATAATTGTACTTTATAAATTAATAAAATTTTAACAGATGCACAATTTACTAAAATTATTGTTCGTTACCTAAAAAATAATTATTTGCTTTCCTAAGTATCATTAACATTAAGTTGTGGCAGCCGTTCCCAGCTCCCCCACAGGGCCTCACAAAATGAAGGATGAACGCAACAATCCAGCAGGCTGCACGAGGCCCGCAGCGCTGCCCTCCAATTGGCCACAACCAAAAGAGCTTAGCTAGCCTATCAGGGAAAGCAGATCACAAACACATCAATCAGTGCCGAGAGGGCTTTGACCATGCCCCTCATCTTGAGAATAAAAGCAGGGTTGTGAGCCCAATAAAGCTCAGTGTTAACTACAATCAACTGGGGTCTGTGTCATTCTTTCTGAGCTAACCTGCATGCAGCTATAACCTCTCTTGCGCTATAGGCTCCGCAGAGCCATAGCTTGTAGTAGCAAGCTACAAAGTGCTGATTTCTTAAGGAAATGAAGAACAAACTATGTACTGTTTTGGCTGCTTTTATTCCTGAAATCCAAGTCAACTATGTGGCTCAGAACTGAAGAAGTTCAACATCACTGTTGTGCAATTAACACAGAATTTAAGAAGTCAATCCATGCCACGAATTCAGTGTGAAGTGTTAGGTGTTAACATCATTCTGACTCATTTAATATGGAAGTCTGACCCATTCTTCAAATTCATAAACTTGGTTGGGTAAGTTTATTGAACATTCAATCACAATTATATTGGTAACACAATATACTGGACAAGCTGCCACAATGTCAGGTTAATCCCAGTGCTGTAAATTAATATTTACAGCTTACTGAGGATGTAGTTAGTCTGGAGAGCAAGTCTTCAGCACTGTAGCTGGGACATTCTTTGATCCTGTAGTCTTTGCATGATCCAAAATTCTCAGTCATTTCTTGGTATCACGTGGCATGAATCAAATTAGCTAAGGACTGGCTTTCTGATGGTAGGGTTTCACAGAAAAAGCAGGATGGTTTTTGCTGCTTCTGACTCTACATGGATGCCAATGCTTTGGCTGGTCTTTAACATTCATATACTGGGCTTTGATATACTTTGTAATTACAAACTCTACCTCTTCCATTATCTACTTAATTGAACATCCACATTCATAGCTAGATATGTAGTACTGAAGAGTTTAATCTGTCCATTGAAAAATCACTCAACTCCATCGATTACATGCTGTTCAGTACATGTAGTTCTGCACTGCATCTGTGCTTGGTTGATCATTCATGTTTAGATATATTTGGTGCCATTTCAATTAGATCCCTTGTCATTCTTCTAAATTCTAATGAATATAAACAGTTAATCTTTTCTCTTCTCATGCAGTAACCCCGCCAGACCAGGAAGCAGTCTGGTGAACCTTCAATACAGTCCCTCCATGACGTATATCCTTCCTTTAGTATGGAAACCAAAATTGTCCATCAGACTCCAAACATGGTCTACCTTGGTCCTGCATAATTGTAGCAAGAAACCCTTGAGCCTGTCTTCAAATGCTCTTCCTGTGAAGGCTAACATACCTTCTTCACTGTTTGTTTCACTTGTATGCTTGCTTACATCGGCTGATATACAAGCACATCAAAGTCTTCTTGTATCGGAGCTGGGAAGTGATGCTGCGACTGTTTAAGGTGTTGGTGAGGCCAGGTTTAGAATATTGTGTTCAGTTCTGGTCTCCAAATTATAGGAAGGATATAGTAAGGTGGAGAGGGTACAGAGAAGATTTACAAGGATGTTGACTGGCTTAAAATGCCTAGAGTACAGAGAAAGATTGAAGAGGTTAGGACTTTATTCATTGGAACATAGACGGTTGAGAGGGGATTTGATAGAGGTGTCCAAAATTATGAAGGGAATAGATAGACTAGATGCAAGTAGACTCTTCCCCAGAGAGCAGGGGAGGTTGAAACAAGAGGACACAAGTTGAGGGTAAGGGGGCAAAATTTTAAGAGAAACATTAGAGGAAGCTTCTTATTAAATGAGTCAGAATGATGTTAACACCTAACACTTCACACTGAATTCGTGGCATGGATTGACTTCTTAAATTCTGTGTTAATTGCACGACAATGATGTTGAACTTCTTCAGTTCTGAGCCACATAGTTGACTTGGATTTCAGGAATAAAAGCAGCCAAAATAGTACATAGTTTGTTCTTCATTTCCTTAAGAAATCAGCACTTTGTAGCTTGCTACTACAAGCTATGGCTCTGCGGAGCCTATAGCGCAAGAGAGGTTATAGCTGCATGCAGGTTAGCTCAGAAAGAATGACACAGACCCCAGTTGATTGTAGTTAACACTGAGCTTTATTGGGCTCACAACCCTGCTTTTATTCTCAAGATGAGGGGCATGGTCAAAGCCCTCTCGGCACTGATTGATGTGTTTGTGATCTGCTTTCCCTGATAGGCTAGCTAAGCTCTTTTGGTGGCTGAATAGAATAATCTTCCAGAGGAAATGGTTGAGGTAGAGTCAATTCTTTCATTTAAGAGGAGGCTGGATATATACATAGATAAGAGGGGGTGGAGAATAGTTGGGGGGGATCTAGCAGAGTTGCTTGAGTGAACTGGTGTGGACTTGAAGGGCCAAGATGGCCTGTTTCCATGCCATAAACTGTTGTATGGTTATATCAATATTTTCCAATCCAACACCATTTAAATTAAATGCCATCTTTCTGCTTTTTCCTTCTTAGAGTGGTGAACCTCTGAAATTTTCTACCATGGGCAGTTGTGGAGGCCAAGTCCTTGGGTATATTTAAGGCAAAGATTGATAGGTATCTAAATAGTCAGGGCATCAAAAATTATGGGAAGAATGCTGGGGAGTGGCCTGAGTGAGCGAATGGATCAGCTCATGATGCAGCAGACACAATGGGGCAAATGGCTCAATTCTGCTCCTATATCTTATGGTTAAAATGGATAACTTCACATTCATCCACATTATTCAGCATCACCCAGGTAGAGAAATGCACTTAACTGCAATATCCCACGAGATACAGCCTGCCACCCAAAAAGATACATTTACTACTATGTTTCCCATCTAAAGCAATTTTAATTCATGCCCAAATACTAAATTCAATGACATGCACTTTAATTTTACATATTAAACTTTTATACCATACTCGTTCTAAAGCTTTCTGAAAATAGTGGTTAGATACACAATATCAACTGATTCTCTTTTAATTATTATACCAGTACATTTTCAAAACGTCCAATACTTTTGTCAAAAAATTTCCATTTTAGAACTCTGTTGACTTTATCGAATCCTGTTATTTTTCGAATGCCTGGTTATATCCTTTATAATAGCCTACAGAACCTTCCCTACCACTGGTATTAAACCAGTCTGTAGTTTCCAGTTTTTTTTTAATTCCTTTTTTTAAAATAGTGGGTTATTTTTGCCATTCTTCTAAGGGCAGAATCTACTTTATAATCAAGAATTCCAGAAAAAAATAACCACACTTTTATTATTTTTTTGGCTCCCTTCTTCACTGCTTTACAATGCAAATGACCAGGCACTTGTAAAAACATGCTCACAATGGTACCATGGTACCAATAACTGTAAAGAATATGGAACAGGGCAACATAGGAGCAGGTACTTCAACCTGCATGCTTGCTTTGAACAAGATGTCCAAGTTAAACTGAAAGTGTTGGTTTTACATGAGACATATCCCTCAATTTTCTGTACACTCATATGTCCTAACTATAGGCCTCTTAAACTCTACTCTTGTATCTGCTTCCAAGGTCCTGTATAAATGTAGCAAGACACCCTTGAGCCTGTACTCAAATCCTCTTGCTGTGAAGGCTAGCATACCTTCTTCACTGCTTGTTTCGCTTGTATGCTTCAGCATTAATTTCAATTGTCTGTTCATCTTTTCCTGCTAGGTTTAAGTTGTAATTCTGGTATCCTTCTTTTTGCACTGAGTCTAACAAGCTCATCTATTTTATTTAAATGGCAAACGTCCATTTGCATGTGGTCAAAAGTAACACAATTAATCAAATCTCTATGCACCAACAAACAGGTTAACTGCATTACCTCTTGTCAGTATTATTGATAAGATCAGACACCAACTGCAGATATTCCTTGGCATAGACAACTACAGGTTCTGTGTCATTCAGGCCCAGAGGTGCCAGTGCAAATGATAGATAATCCAACCAATCAATGACAGGTGCTAAATTCTGGAACAAAACACAAACAAGCCAATGTTTGAACATTTATGCACAGTTTATGCAAGCTGTATTCCTTTTAACAAAATGTAAGGAGTTTATTGCCAATGTGAACTGAGTTTGTTTAAACCATTTTATTTAGTGACACATTTTGGGGGTTAATGCAGCCTGCAAACATTCACTGATTTCACAATATTTCACACACTGGATGGCACCATCAGGTCCAAACTATAAACAAGGTTGATGCTCTCAACTAAGATCAAAAACAATGGTTGTTTATTCTGGAAAAACAGATGGAGAAAGTCATGTGATTGGGACACAATTCAGTATCGATCAGCCAGGCATCTGATAAACACAGATGGAATGACTGTGTGGAAATGGACATTTCTGTTGATTCTCCTTGTCAGGTGAATTATTGAACCACCGTGACCATTGTAATGGTCATTTTGATTGACCCATATCTGAGCAAAGGAAGCAGGCAAATTCCTGCATTAGATCATGACCATTGTTATGGTAATTTTGACTGACCCATGCCTGGGTTTTGGAAGCATCATGGAAGTCACACTTTTCATTAACCTACACAAGGAAGAGGGGAGTATGAAAGGACATTTCTCTGGAAGCAACTCAACAAGGATTTGTGAGTTACCAGCCATCTGATCACTCAGTCTCTCACCTCCTTCATAATTACTTCTAAGAATCAGTTTAAAAGTCTATGTTTCTACATGGGATTTCTAAGACTGAACTTTGAATATACTTTGCAGAATTGTGCCTAAGCTGTAATGGTTTGGGTAACATATTAGTAGTTATTAATAAATATTATTTTAAAAATAAAACTGTCTTTGTGAATTTCTATTGCTGCTGGTCTGTGACATAATAGTACTAATTGAATATCATTTTTTTTTTCTTTTTTCCCCTCCCTCCCTCTCACTAATTGAATATCATTATGAACAAATTCCATTGAATTTCCAATACTCATTATTTCCATCTGATATAAATTTGGTTTAATGTCCCTCCACAGCAGGAATACCAATGGTGTTTTCAGATGTAGCCAACGAGTAGCCTTGTGTCAGCAAGTCAACAGAAAAATGTTCCTCTTTCAACCTGATACAGATTGATACTGCTATTCTGCTACTATTCATTCACAAAACTACAAGCTAATTGGCATACCTCTCTTTCTTCTATATTAAGAAGACAACTTCTGAGACCACCTGTGGAAGACACTCGAAGCTAATATAACATCATTTTCTTCCACGTACAACATTTGACATGAGAGATCTGTACTGCAGGATTTGTTAAGAGCAGATGAAAATGGAAAACAAGCTTCAGGAAAGAGTTAATTGGAGGCTCAGCTCATAGCACACCAAATATGGTAGAGATGCAAAAGTTTGCAGACCAACCTATGATTTTAGAACACACCAGCAACTGCTGATTAAAAGGAGAGTCAGCATGGCTTTGTGCATGGTAGGTCGTGTTTAACGAATCTGGAGTTTTTTTAAGGAGGTTACCGAGAAAGTAGATGAAGGAAAGGCTGTGGATATTGTCTACATGGACTTTAAGGCCTTTGACAAGCTCCCACAGGTCCCTTAGTTCAGAAGGTTCAGACACTAGGTATGCATGGAGAGGTTGAAAACTGAATTCAAAATTGGCTGAATGGGAGAATACCAAGAGGGGTAGTGATGATTGCTTCTCAGACTGAAGTCCTGTGATTAGAGGTATGCCTCGGAGTGGTGCTGGGATCATTGTTGTTTGTTATCTACATCAATGATCTGGATGATAATTTGATAAATTGGATCAGCAAGTTTGCTATTAAGATTGGAGGTGTTGTGGACAGCAAGGAAGGCTTTCAAAGCTTGCAAAGGGATCTGTAAAAATGGACCAGAAAATGGCAGATGGAATTTAATACAGTCAAGTGTGCATTTTGGAAGGATAAACCAAGGTAGGACATACACAGTAAATGGTAGGGTGTTGAGGAGTGTGGAGGATCAAAGGGATCTGGGTGTACAGATACATAATTCCCTGGAAGTGGTGACACAGGTACACTGGGTTGTAAAGAAAGCTTTGGAATCTTGGCCTTTATAAATCAAAGTATTGAATGCAGGAGTTGGGATGGTATGGTGAAGCCAAATTTGGAGTATTGTATGCAGTTCTGGTCTCCTAGCTACAGGAAGGAAATCAGTTAGATTGAGTGAGTGCAGAAAAGATATACTGGCCTGCTGCTGGGTCTTCAGGAGTTCAGTTACAGGGAAAGATTAAATAGGTTGGGACTTTATTCCTTGGAGTGTAGAAGAAGGGGATATTTGAAAGAGGCTTACAAAATTATGGGGGATATAGACAGAATAAGTGCAAGTAGGCTCTTTCCACTTAGATTAGGAGAGATAAATATGAGAGGACATGGCTTTAGGGTGAAAGGGGAAAGGTTTGGGGGAAGATCTTCACTCAGAGTTGTGGGAACATCTTCACTCAGAGTTGTGGGAACATCTTCACTCAGAGTTGTGGGAACATCTTCACTCATAGTTGTGGGAACATCTTCACTCATAGTTGTGGGAGTGTGGAACAAGCTGCCACACTCATTCAAGTTTTAAGAATAAAATGGATAGATACATGGATGGGAGAGATCTGAAAGATTATGGACTGGGTGCAAGACAGTAGAACTAGTAGAATGATATTTCAGCACAGACTAAAAGGGACAAATGGCCTGTTTTCAGTGTAGTGGTATCATGGGGTTTCCAGAAGCACTGCAAAGTCTGCGGTTAACTCCTGTGTAATATTCCCACAAATACTATCAAGACCCTGTAGTCAACCATTAAGCATTCTGTCACCTCAATCAACACTGTCATTCATCATGTTACTCTAGCGGTAACACCAATTTCACATAATTTTTCTTTGGAGGGAGAAAATTTAGAGAATTGTTTCATAACATCCTATATGTTTGGAGAACACTTTCAAATCTGGAGTGAAATTTTCCAATGAAAAGGAATCTTGAAGCATGAACTAGCACAGATGACACTTGTATGGTTTTGTAAGGGTGACTCCCAGAGATGTCTTTCACATCAGCTGACTTGAAATGTATCTGTAGTGAGAAGGGACCAACTTTATATGACAATTTATCTTCAGAAGGACAAACTCATCTCAATAAAACATTGACTGACAACATTTTATAAAGGCAAAAGTGGGACCAACACGGGTATCAGAGTTCTTATCAATTCCAGAGTGAATAGTGAATCACAATTAGTTAAAAACAAGATAGTACTTGACCTCCAAACATCCACTGCCTTTATCCCAAATAGCCACAATATTTTGAGTCAAGAGACTCATAAAACTTTTAAAAGAAGCATCTCAGTTTGCATCTATTACTTAGTGCTTTGTAACCCGTGTAATTAACAATTATTTTGACAAGTAGTGGTGTTGTGTACGAACCTTTCAGAGATTGTGCAATTATGATCATGATGTAGTATTACAAGTTTAATATAATTAAAATTAAAGCTTTACAACATAAAAGCACAATATTAGTTCAATTATCTTTCAAACACAAGGGTTTCTAGTTTCAATTTGAAGCAATTTAATTCAGAAGTATTTCCTTTAATGTACCTGTAAATCTGCAATAGTCATTCTGTGATATATTTTCTCTTCATCCCTACGTTCATCCTGGGGTCCTGTGATATTTGCAATAATTGTTTCAAATTCCAATAGTTGCTGCATCTGAGTGTATGTTGAATTGTAATCTCCTCCCAGAAGCACACACAGTTCAACCATGTAGTTCAGATATGCTGTCAGCACCTTCAAAATAATTAAATGTACACATTAACAAGAAAGCCATCAAAGTAATCTGAAGAGAAATTACAACATCAATATTTTGTATAGATAATATGCTAATATGGAGAAACTAGAGCTGGCTACTCCCTTGAGCGACACTTGCTCAATAGCCTTGATTTTACTGCAAGTACAGTGGAAACCTTGAGATCTGTACCAGTGAACATCTAAAGATCTCTTAAGGACAAAAGTATTAAAAATAATTTTCTGCGCTAAATTTATTCTGATGAATCACCTTTTCATTTGCTGTTTTATTGAGATAATAATCACGAGATGGAAGAAGCAAGCTTGGCTGATCAATCTGGAAGACAAAATAAAAATGACAAAAATGTAGCAACTTCAATGTTAAGAAGTGTGTAAAAAAAAAAATTTAAAATAACATTAACCTAAAACACACAACTCAATGTTATTGTCCTACAGTTTGAAGTACCAATTTTTCACAGCTTAGTGGGTGGACTTACATGACAAGTTCCATGGCGTGCATCGAAGTAAATGTAAATATTCGCAATTGTCACATACTTTATAATTTTGAAAGATTCACAAACAACAAATTTAGATACCTCAATGACGTTGTTGTTAGAACTTTTAGAGTCTGCACCAATGTCAATTGTGAAGAAAGGACTTGTCCTGTATGTCCCAGAAACTATCTTCAACACTTCAATGAAGTTGTCTTTATCCCAAGGACCTGTGATATTCCAGCCTCCAGTCTGCATTTCAGATTACAGAATAAATTTGATTAACAATATTAATTTTCATAACTGGAATATACACTACAGTGAAATCCTGATTTTACACGCTCCAATTTAACGCGAATTAGGATATACTGCAATGAGTCATTGGAGTGCTGATAAAACTGGTTTTAATTCTTCCAAGCATATTATGAGAGGTAGCCATAATAAAACCGAGTTTTCATGGAGTTGGGACTCTGTGGAGCCAAGAAGAAAGAATTATTATTCCTCCTGACCCACAATGACTTTTCCCCAAAGCTGCCCAGTTTCCAGAAAATCCAAATTCAAACAATCTCAGATTCAGATTTCTTTCCAGAATACATACATCACATACAACCTTGAGATTCTTTTTCCTGGAGGCCAGGCAGTACTACCACTTATTGATAGTACAAAAAAAACTGTACTCAACATACACATGTAAACAAATAAAGAAATGTAAACAAACTGACTGTACAACTGACTGATTTTTGGGCAGCACGGATGGCATAGCAGTTGGCGCAATGCCTTTACAGAGCCAGTGATCAGAACCGGGGTTGGAAACCCACGCAGTTTGTATATTCTCCCCACGTCTGCATGGGTTTTCCCTGGGCGCTTCAGTTTCCTCCCACCGTTCAAAACATACTGGGGGTGTAGGCTAATTGGGTGACACGGACTCATGGGCCAAAATGGCCTGTTACAGTGCTGTATGTCCAAAATAATAAATGGAGAGGAAAATAAAACAAGTAAGAGTCCTTAAATGAGACCCTGATTGAGTTTGTTATTGAGGAGTCTAATGGTGAAGGGGTGGCAGCTGTTCCTGAACCTAGTGGTGTATACCCTTTTCCTGATGGTAGCAGTGAGATCAGAGTGTGTGCTCGGTGGTGCGGATGCTTGTTCCTGCTCTCCGACGGCAGCATTCCTCACGATGTTCTCGATGGTGGGGAGGGTTTTTGCATATGATGTTCTGAGCTATGCTTACTACTTTTTGGAGGTCTTTACACTCAGGTGTATTGGTATCAGCATGCCAGTCCATGATGCATGCTTTTCACCAGGCATCTATAGAAATTTGCCAGGGTTTCCAATGTCATACCAAACCTCTGCAAACTCCTGAGGAAGTAGAGGTGCTGACGTGCTTTCTACACGATGCCATTAGCGTGTTGGATCCAGGAAAGATCCCCCAAAATAGTGACTCCCAAGAACTTAAATTTGTTCAGCCTCTCCAGCGCTTATCCCCCAATGATTACCGAATTGTATACCTCTGTCTTTCCCTTCTTGAAGTCAAAAATCAGCTTCTTAGTTTTGGTGACATTGAGTGCAAGGTTGTTGTTGGTGCACCATTCAGCCAAGTTTTCAAACTCCCTTCCTTTATACAACCCATAACCATGGTATCATTGACAAATTTGTAGATGGTGTCATTGTCGTACCGAGCCACAGAGTCATAGGTGTAAAGTGAGTAGAGGAGGGGCTAAGAACGCTGCCTCTGGCGCTTCGGTATTGGAGATTGTGGAGATGTTCTTAGCAATCCTCACTGATTATGGTCTGGAGGTGAGGAAGACCATGATCCAATTACATAGTGGGGTGTTGAGTCTCAGGTCTTGGAGTTTGCTGATCAATTTTGAGGTGATGATGGTGTTAAATGCTGAACTGAAGTCAATAAAGAGCATCCTGATGAATGCATCTTTACTGTTCAAGGGTTCCAGGATTTTATGTAGAGCCAGAGAGATATCATAGCAACGGATCTACAGCAGATGCTAAGCACATTGGAATGTATTCACAGCACCAGTCTGACAGGAGTTGATATGCTTCAAAACGAGTCTTTCAAAAAACTTCATTACTGTTGACGTCAATGATGTTGGTTGATAGCCATTATGCAGGATACTACATTTTTCTTAGGCACTGGTATGATTGATGCCTGTTTGAAAAAAGTGGGTACCATGCCCTGCTGGAGTGAGATATTGAAGATATCTGTGAATACATTGGTAAGTTGGTCAGCACAGATTTTTAATACTTGGCCAGTTTCTCAGTCCTGGCTGGATGCTTTCCTCAGATGCACTCACCTGAAGGATGCACTTACGTCATCCTCAGATACGGACAGGATGGGATCATCAGGGGACATGGGGGTTCTGAGGGGCGGTTCTTTGCTGTTACTGTCATCAAATCAGGCATAAAAGACATTGAGTTCCTCTGGGAGCAAAGCTTTGCCATCTGCTTCTTCACCGGATTTGGTTTTGTAGTAAGTTAGGGCATTTAGGCCTGACAAAAAAAAGACTAACTGACTAATGCTCACAGCTATCAAACATGAAAGCCTGCACCTTACATAAACAGCCTGGGCTTGAAAAGTGTGAGAAGTCCTTGAGAATCCCACAGACTTCCAACTCTGGATGTATACAACTGCTGGTCAACATACAGCCTGTTATGTGCACTAAAAAAAATGCACCTGGTAAACTGAAGTAAGGTGGTTGTCAAAGGGAAACTTCTTCAAAAGGTTTATGTTTGATCCCCTCAGTGAGTTTTTGAAGGACATTTTTGAGAAACTAAGAACATTGAACAAGCAACTCCAAGTAGCAAAGATGATACTCACTGATGCAAAAACAAAGATATCTGGATTCATGACAGTTCTAGAATTATGCCAAAGGAATATTTCTGCAAGAAATTTCAGTCAATTCTATTGGCTGAATAACTGAGGTAACTAATGCTGCTAAAAACATCATTGTTGACCATTTGAAAATGTTGGTTACCGACTTCAATGATAGATTTTGTGATTTAAAGGCAATGGATTTTCCCTCTTGGTTAACTCAGCCATTGCTGGTGGACTTATTTGAAGTTCCAGTACAATACCAAGAGGTGTTATCGGAGTAGCCACATGAATCTGTGAAAACTCTGTTCAAAGTGAAAGGAATCATGATCTGGCTGTCTAACGAGATTGAAATACCAAAACTTGACTACTTTAGCAAGGGAACTAATGATTCAATTTCCATCGTCTTATTGAGTCAAACTGTCTTTAGTGCTGTTAGTGACTTGCTACAGAAACCAACCAGAAATTACAAAATGTGGAGATTTAAGGTTGAAACTAACAAAATTAGTCCCTCGAATTAAAAAAAAACTAGCCAGCGTCAGGGGCAAGGTTCCCACTGAAGTGACGACAATTGTTGAATGTGTGTTTGAGATGATTGATGTAGTAGTAGTTGAATATGAAATGTGTTCCAGCATACTCCCAACCTTAATTACATTGAAATACACTTGCAGTAAATTATTTAATTAAAACTTTTTTTTGAACATATAAACCATTAATATTGAGGCATGTTTTTTTGAAAAACTTAAGTGGGGCCTCGGGCAAAAAAGGTTGAGAACCACTGCTCTATAGTGGCCCATTATCACTGTAGACAATTGGAGGAATTCCACATTTTGCAAAGATCAATTTCATATATTTGATCACAAGCAGCAGACATATTAGGAATCAGTGCAATCTTCAGATGGTTCAATAGTCATTAACCAGCAAGCAATTCTTTCCATTCATGTAGAACAGATCAGTCCCAACTTTCTGCAATAGTTCTGCTGGTAGGTCAATATTATTATGGGTTCCTTTGTGTGATGCTTCAACCAGTTTTCACAGCTTGAAACTATCCTGTCAAATGTCAGTGATTATCCCTGGCCAATAAACAGCAGTTCTGGCACTCCTCTTGCATTTTTCCATTCCAACAAGCCCCTTATACACCCTTTTCAGCATCTCTTATCACAGTGATTGAGAAATGACAATTCTGAGCTGACTGAGTAGAACCCCATTGACAACACTTGGCTCAGCTCTGATGTTTTAGAATGGCAGACATTCACCTCTAGGCCATCCTTCATTCAGATTCTTGATGACCTTCTGTAGAACTATGTCCTTTTCTGTTTCAGCTGCAATCTGCTTGGATTTCATGTCACATACAGGAAGAGATTCAATGATCAGGTTCACGTGGAGATTCGCATCTGTCTCTGTGGAATTCTCAATGTGTGTTTCACTTTGCGTCGTTACCCTGGATAACGTATCAGCTAACAAACGTTTCCCTGGTGTGTACACCAATTCAAAGTCATAATGTTGTGGCTTCATCAGTCTTTGAATTTGTGGCAACGTTTCACTGAGATTTTTCTTGATTATCACTATTAATGGCTTGTGGTCTGTCTCTGCCATGAATGTTGCCATGACTGGAATTTCTTGAATCCATAGACCAGACCTAGACTCTCTTGATTTGTGCACATCAACATTCAGATGTTGCCATCGTTTTTTTTTATATTTTCAAATCAACATGAAATTCATCAATTATGTAAAAGAAGCACTTATGTTGATTTTGAGTAAGAAAAAACAAGAACAAGCCATAATCCTCCCACCTCCCATCCACCCAAGGGAAAAATGAGAGAAATAGTCAATAGAATTGAAGAGAGAAAATTAAGAGACAAAAAAAAAAGGTTTCATTGGATTCATCAACCTCCTGCCAAGGGACAAATATCCTGACTTACCTAGAATCCCAGGTGATTCCCAGATACTGAGGGAGGGAGTTGGGGCACTGTTAAGAATTTACACCTACACGTTGAAGATGTGGACTCAAATTTTTAGAAAAACATCGTATTTTTTTCTAAGATTATAAGTAATTTTCTCCAGGGGAATATAAGCATACATTTCTACTTTCCAACAAGTCATATCTAGATGGGAATCTGATTTCCCGGTAACTACTACAACTTCCTGGCCATCACCAATCTTTACAAATTCTAAATGGTGTTTTGACAGCCTCATTTTAGGTCTTATATCTGCTATATTTCTCTTTATAAATAATTCCTGTATCTGTATAAATCAACTCTTAGTGCATTGTTCTAGGTTTCCCAAATCTACCCAGAAAGGCCTCACCTTGGAACATGACCAGGTTGAATTCAAAAAAGTTCCCGTTTCTTCGCCACATCCAAAACATTGATCTGATATTTCTGATTTTAAATTGTGTAACTTTTGCAGTCCAAGATATAGTTGGTACAGTAAAAATTGTATTGTGCCAATCTATACCTTACTGTCCTAACATAAGTCAGACCAGCTTTTTCATCAGTAAACCCTATGATGCGCTATCGAGCAGAAAGTAGACACAAAACAAAGTCTGTCAATAGGCTTTATTCTACATAAACTTCCACAGAGTTGGCTCTGAGACTGACCTCGAGGGGCTGGATCTAGCTTATATCCCAGAGGATGATTGACAGCCAACCAGGTGGGGCTTGGTCCATTCAGGTTAGCTGATTGACAGCCGGCCAGGTGTTGCCTTGTCCTCCAGTGTTCTTCTACAGATACACAGTAGACTAATGGTATATCACCACAAACCCAAATCGGTTTCCCACCTTTATCTAGATTTATGTAACCCCTGTTTTGGGGTACCATTTGGATGTAGAAAATACATATTTGAAATAAATTTCTTTGTAGTCCCCTTTTGAACCAGAGTCTCTACTTCACTGAACTGCAGTGAGGTCTTCATTGAGCCCAATTTGTTCCTTAAATAAGATCTTAATTGAAAATAGAGATAGTATTATTAGTTACAACATATTTGAGTTTTAATTGAACAAATGATATTAATTGCACCTGCTCATAACAATCCTTGATACACCTGATCCTTTTTTGGACTGTGTCCATGATTTTTATTGTCCATTGTAAAAGGAATAAACCTATTTTAAGCTAAAAGCATTTTAGGAGATAGGCCCCCTTTAGTCCCGATTTGATAATATATTTCATTCCAAATATTAGTTATATATTTTAATAAAGGGGCTTCTTTTACAGCAGAAATTAATTTTGAATTCCATTCATATTCAAAATCTTCTGCTATCCTCTCTCCAACCTTATGCAGCTCTATTTTTGCTCAAGAAGGCATGTCTCCTCCATCAATGAGGGATGTTTCAAACCTCATTTGGGTTGCCCAAAAATATTTCTTGAAGACTGGGAGCTTCAAACCTCCCATCTCCTAATCCCATGATAATTTATCAATATAGATGTTGTCATCATCCTTGATGCATATGCTACTGGCCTCCAATCTTCTCCCACAGCCTGAAGTAGCACAGCATCTATTTCATTTTTTCAAGTGTCTGTAGATATTTTCATCCTTCTAGTTTCAAAGAACCATCAAAAGCACTGGCCCTGTAGTTAGAATGGTCTTCAGTCTGTAAGGGGTGCCAGGCAATTTCTGCTGATGGAAAATGCAATTTCATGAAATATTATATCTCTTTTATTATGTGACAATAAAAAAAACCTGAATCTTGAGTTTAAAGAATAAGAAGGGATCTCAAAAACAGTCAATGTTCCAAGAGCAGATGAAATATGAGAAGGATGTTCCTGATGGCAGAAGTGTCCAGGCCAGGATTCTTGGAGGAGGATGAGCAATTTAAGACTGAGAACAGGAGAAATCTCTTCCTTAAAGCATGGTGACCATGCATAATTCTTTACCAGAAACGATTAAATAGATTCAAGAGGAATGAAAAATTGTTCTTAGTACATTGAATACAGATGATTAGCCATGATTATATTGAATGATAGAACAAGCTTGAAGGGCAGAATAGCCTCTCCTGGTTCTATTTACTGCGTTTTCAATTTTTCTTTTTCCCCATAAATGAATACTAAACTCATACATTGGTCTTAAATAAATATGCCTATGGTTTGCCAAGATCTTATGGTCCATCCAGCCTGTACATACAGTTGTGTTTCTTCCCTCACAGCCACATAATTCATCAGGACAAGGAAAAAAAAGTCAAAAATCCCCAAGGCAAGAATTTGTCCACCATCTTTACTCTTACATTAGATGATACCAATGTTTCCAGCCATAATGGAAATAGTTGTGCATTTTCCCCAATTAACTACACCTTCAACTCATCAGCTGATCATTGTATTTCCATCTCAGACAGAAATTGGTCAGTTCTTTGAAAACTGTCATATATTAACGGATTGCATAAACCTGAAAACTCTTCAATAAAACTATTTACAAGAAAACTGCCTAACATCCAATATAATTCTGCTCTACGAAACTTAAAATCATGATCCGAGTCAATCCCAAACAACCAAATTTAACTCTACACAAAGCTTAATGAGAAAGGACATCTGAAATCCCATTACATGAACATTTACTGAGTGCATAGGCAAGAAAACAACACCCCCCCGTAGTGACTCATTTCCATCAGTAACAGTTTAAATTGCTAAAATAAATCAACCCAACGTTCTTCTTGCTGGTGCTCAGCACGCAGCTCTCGGATAGCTTTCAGATTTTTATGTCACTTTAATTTGAAAGTAATAAAAATCCTGAAATTGAACAGCATAATATGATTGAAGATAGATCCCTCTTCATGCTTAGAATCTGTCACTTACTGTTTGCTTTCTTCTACCATCTTTAAATATTAAAGTGAATCAAAGTTCTCAATTTTTTCTTTGAATTTAAATTGAAAAGAAATTATTTTACAGGCTAAACATTACTTTAATAATCTTTATAATGCTTCTGAACAAACCTTACCTTATTAATAAGGTCAATCAAAGGTTGTGCTCCCAGTTCTTCAATTCTTTGCTCATTCAAGCAGGACAGATAATAGTTTTGGGATTTCCGCTCTGCCTCACTGCTCGAGTTAAAAGTGGAATTTTCTGTCAAAAAGATAAATGACAAATCTAATAGAATGTATATTACTGTCGAAAGCTCTAACGTTTCTCGAAAACATTTCTTTAACAAAGTAACCACAAACTTTGGAAAAAAAATGCAAATATGGAATTATCATGTGCATGTAATTAGAAGATAGTTTGGCAATTTTGGTAATATTCCTGAAATTGCTCTCTGTGCCAAACACATTGAACAGATATTAAGTCAACTTTTTTAGATGGATTAAAATCCTGATCAGTACCCACTTTATATGGCACTCCCATAACTTTGCAAAACATCACAACCACCGTAGTTTTTGAAAAGTTCCAGTGTAAATATGGTGATTCATTTGAAAAGAACATTATTCACAAACAGCACTGGGACAGAGAGCAAATAATCTGTATTTTAGCATTTTTGATCAAAGGATAAATACCAAACAGGAAACAGTGTGATACAGGTCCTGTATGAAGAAATAAAGGAGACAATTATAAGCACACAGCAACTTTGACCTACTACCTTAATGAAGGAGGTACAAGAGCATCAAATTCAGGACTGCCAGGCTGGAAAATAGCTTCTTCCCACAGGCTGTGAGATTAATGAACAATATTCTGTAACTGAACAAATTCATTCCAAAATAATAATTTTTTTAAAAATTATATTTATATACATGTGTGATTATTATGTGTTGTGTATTGTGTGTGTACTGTGGTCTGGGGAAAAGCTGTTTCATCTGGTCATGTGTACAATGAGATAATAAAACTTGAATAACTCAGGTCCACATAACCTAGCTAGAAATCAGTAAAGCTGATTATTAATAGTGCTTGCAATATGCAAATTGAAGCAAGACAACCACTAGAGTGCACAAATAATGCAGAGAATAGAGACAGTTATAGTAGAATTAATGTGCAACCCATTCAAGGTAAATTATGCCACCTCTTAAAACAAGGGACCTACAAAGAAGCAACATAAGCTCCACCAGAAAAAGACAACCAAAGTTCAACATGGTTGTACAACCCATTGAAGGCAAAAGATTGATGCCTGCCAAATAGGATGTCAGTAACAATAACCCTGTGCAAATTCTGTGAAGAAAAATGGATACTACCCCATTATTGTTTAAATGGTTTACAACCACCATCAATAAAAGGTGCAAGTGAATGGGTTTCCTAGGACTAATATCAACCCTAAATAACAACAAAGAGAAATTGAGCAACTGGTTTTTTCAGGATCTGTTCGATTTCTGGTCCAACACTGTGCCATAAAAGAACCAACTTTGAAAGGCAGAAACCATCATGATGCCTGGAAATAAGAGGACCTGGTTGTTCCACAACCTATTTCCATAAAGAGCAGAAAAATGCCATGGTAAATTTTAAAAATGTTGTCATGGTAAGACACAAAAAACCCACCTTCAGGGTAAGAGGTGCAATAAGATCAATTTAGACGTACAGCACGGAAACAGGCCATTTTGGCCCACAAGTCCGTACCCCCCAATTTACACCTATTAACCTGTAACCCCTTATGTTTTGAATGGTGCGAGGAGCCCCTGAAGCCTCTGGAGAAAACCCACACAGACAGAGGAGAACATACAAACTCCTGACTGACAGCATGGGATTTGAACAGCGGTCCAGTTCTGATCGCTGGCGGTGTAAAGGCGTTGAGCTAACCACTATGCCAACTGTGCTGCCCCTCACATGAGAAAACAAAATGAGGAGAGGCATGCAGCAACTCAGCAGCCACCACAAGCAGTGAACTGAGCTGCTTTTTCCTTGAGCTTGCGAGATAACCAAGACGAAAGCCACTTAGTCTATCAAATCCATGCTGACTCGCTCTATATAGTCAATCTTATTTCTCTACTATCTAAATTACACTGTTTATTTCTCACAGTTACTCATCCAGGTCCTTCTCAAGGATTGATCCAGGCTACATCCTCTGCCTTCATCCTGATCCTCATCATGTGTTGCATAAGGAAATCCCTTTTGGATTTCTTGCCTGTAGTGGCACACTGGTCGCTCAGCTTCAGGACACCATGTTTGGTACAGGTACTGTAGCTGTGTTTCCTGAAGTTGCATTTTCTTCCTGTGACCACGTCGGTTTCTTCTGGGTGCTCCAGTGTTCTGAAGGTGGACTGATAAATTGCTGGCAACTAAAATTACTCCTCAGTGTAGGCAAGTGGCAAAAGAAAGGAGAGTGGATGGGCATGTGAGAAGAATATGTTGCAAGGGTACAGAAAAATGAAAGGGGAAAATGGAAATTATTCCACCATGAGTCAGCATGGACCCACTGAGTTTGAACAGCTTCCTGTGTCACAAGTAAATTAAATCTGCATTGCCTGTCATCTTGTACTATCAGCTTTCTTAGCCTACCCATCTAAAAACATCATACGTGTCTACTCCTATCAGAGCTCCTCTCACTCGCCATTATTCCAAGGAATAAGAGTACAAGAAAACACAAGGAACAGAAATAAATCATGTGGCTCCATAGCCTATTCCTAACAGCCAAATCATAGAATTATGTTCTTGCAATAGGCTTAAACTGACAAATATTGACCAGTTTGAAATCATAACAGAAGACACACGTGGAATGATTTAAAAACCCTCAGGTACTTACAAAATGGAATTAAATATCTGAATGGAATACTATTTGTTAAAATTTGAACTTACTTAAATGATGTTTTATATTTTACGTAGATCTCGTCACTGATTCTGAGTTAATGACCAAGACATCAGCCCCTTCTCCGTTGGCATCCCAGTTAATTGGCTGTACAGTGACCCAGGATAGGAAGCCCTTTGTGCCGTTTCCACTGGGCCACCCTTAATTCGGACACTAATTGCTTTTCCACTGAACACGCTCATCCCCAGGGATCAGAGTGTTCTACCTTCAACTGGAAACAGGCGAGTTACTGCTGCCCCTTTTCCACTGGTTTTTAAAATCAGCATGCTGCCATCAGCCAATGCTGGGAATATGAGTCGGGGTCGAGGCAGTTAATCCCCGGCAAGAAATAATGTCATTTGACACCAATGTTCGGACAGTGTTCCTTTTCCATAGGACCCTGTCCCAGTAAATTCCTGGTGGAATTTTCCATTGGAAAAGGGGCTACTTTTCAGATGCTGAGAACAGCCAGGATTTCAGCTTTTACAAAAAAAAAGGGTCATTTTGATACATCACAATCAAAGCATACTGGAAGACTGAAAGAACCCAAATTTGAGCATGCAGAATCAAAGGAAACAAATTCTTTCAATATATGCTGCAAATTTTGTTGTTTTCATTAATAATGTAAATATCATAAATACATTACTACAAGGTATATTTTGCTTGAAGCAGAATTTTTTTTGTACAGTATAAAGAGCCCTTTCAGCCCATTTCATCCATGACTATCATGATACCTAACCCTGTGATCTACGTTCCTCCATCAGACTATTATTTCTTGAAGTGCCTTTTAAACTTTGTAACCTCTATCATTGCTTCCAGCAGCTCATGGTAGATAAGCACCATTAGTGATTTTTTTTTTTTAAAAAAACCACAGAAACAGCTGAATTATTCGGAAAAAAATTAGCGTACTTACCTCTGGTCTGATCCTTGACACAGGGACACTTTTACACAACCTTCCTGTGTTGCGGAGTTTGTTGGAGAGGGAACATCAGAGAGGCTTTTTTTTTTAATGGAGTGCCTGTGGTCAATTTAGACTGCAGCCGCTCCGTAAAAGTGTGTAGAGGTCCTGGTGGAAAAAACCTACAGGATGGAATTTATACACTGCCAGTGGAGCAGAAAATCAAAAGTTTTCAGCTTCTCAGCGGCTGAGTAAAAGCGCCCATTGACTCTGTGACTCATTACTATTTAATTTTTGCCTTCACAAACACGTATACAGTTCATCACAATACCAATTTCATCTGTGAGCCTTTGAACTTGTATTGGAGTAGCTTGTGAAGTACTTCACCATTCCCTCAAATGTCTCTTGAAACTATTTGTTTCACTACTACTTCCAAAGTCGGTCTGCTTAAGATCATCCACTTCCCTGCTCCATGTGCTAATGTGAGTTTTAAGCATCAGTTGCTATTTAAAGCAAGCTTAAATAATTTCAGAAGAAACTCTTCAGTTATCTGTCATCATACTTGTTAATGATCACTAATAGGAACAATTTTAATTACACTATGGTACCAATCTATCACATTAACAGTCAGAGCACACTCGAGGTGGAGCAATTTGTGCGTTGGTGTTAATGCGACAGATTGATTACTATCGAGAATACCTCTCATGCCTAGCTAAAATTTTCTCTACCAAAATATTTATGAAAGAGAAACTGGAGGAACTTGTAAAAATTTCAAGATTCCTTTATTGTTATGTAATAGTACAGAACATGTAATATTATTACACAAAATTTCCTTCTGCCTGCCATAAGGCAGACAGAGTCGGCATTAACGAGAGAAAGAAAAGCAAAAGAGAGACCTTTCAGAGTTACAGATACACCTCCAGCACACCCACAGCCATTGCAGCCACACAGACTGCTGTTCGATCCATCAGCAACCTAAGTTCCAGATACAAACCTTCAATACGATCAGGAAGTCTTCAGTGCCCGAGTTCCTATGGAAGCCCTTCTTGCCCTCAGCACCTTCTTGAATCCCAGTTCACATGAACAGGTCTCCAGCATCTCTGTGAGGATCCCTTGATTGCCAGTCACACGCAGCCTGGGTGGGTCCCTCAGCCACTAAGCCTCTTGCTGGCCCACTGCCGTGGTCACATTCCCTCCATGGTTGTCTCCTCTGCTTCTCCTCAGCAGGGGTGTTTTCTCCCCATTTCTGATGCCCTGAACCGGTCCACCGCTGCCTAGAGTCGGTAACCCCTTGTGGCTGCTGCCGAACACCGGCACCACTATCATGGGCAAATATCCATGGTTGAAGGATTTTAATTTTAAAACACCATTGGCATTTTAAAATGGAGCTGCCAGTATTAGGACTGGAAGGTTAAACTCATTAGAGCAGCGCTGTGTCTCTACTTGATATTGGTCTTGATATTTTCAGGCAGAACTCAGGCTGAAAAGTGCAATTTCCATAATATTTGTGCAAGTGTTGACATCAAAGCACATAACCCAACTTTCTCAATGACAACTTACACTGCTGTCAAAATGCAACACCTCCTGTGAGTTCAAAAAACAAAGCATCATGGCCATCCAGTGCAACATCCATGAGTGTGGGTTTGTAAAGTTAACTGACCTGTATATTGTGCAACATGGAATACAAAATAATGGATCCTACTGAGAATATGTGTGGACTTTGGCAAGTAATGAACTTCAGTGAGAGAAGGGAAATGATGCAGATTTATATTGAAAGAACTAAATGAACTAATTACATTAAGATAGGCATGCCACAGAGGCCATTCTGGCTCCTCTTGAAGTTATGAGATTCTAACTCATGTGTAGATGAGAGGGGGAATTTAACACTGGATAATATTATTAATTTACAATTGTTTTTCTTGTGATGTCAATACTAAATAAAGATTATGTTTTTCATTAAAAAGGTTGCACAGAAGCTTAACTGACTTCTCAACTTAATTGTACATTAATCATTGAAAAGAGATGCTCGGAACCTTAACACAAACTTTTTTTTTTAAATGTTAATTGTATCATTAAGTGGTGTCAGGAACTCATAGGTTTATCTTTTACTTTGGTGACTGAACTACGTCTGAGTTATACAACTAGAAATTGAACAGATAGATGCATAGGATAGTTTTAGAGGGATATGGGCCAAGCGCAGACTGGTGGGACTCATGCGAGTAGGACGAGTTTGGATGGCATGAGCAAGTTGGGCCAAAAGGGCTCGGTTCCATGCTATAAGATTTTATAACAAGCAATACCATCTCAAATTACACTTATAGATTCAAGTCTTAGTTGCACTAATCTCTGTGCCTTCTTCATGGACAAAATAAAACTGTTTACTTGAATGAAAATACTGATCTTAATTAGCAAGACAAAACATCGATGCTAATCAAGTTACAGGATACATTACTGGCTTACTAATAACCATATAACCATTTACGGAGCGGAAACAGGCCAGGTTGACCTTTCGAGTCCGCACCGGTTCACGAGAACAACTCCACTAGCTCAAACCTCCCGCTCTCCGCCAATAACCCTCCAATACCCTCTGCTCCCAAAAAGGTACTCCTACAAAATTTGATCAGGCCATAACATACATGGTATGAAAGTCTATAGGCCAAACTGAACAAATTTCAACCATGACCTACTGTCAAATCTAATTCATCTTAAATGACTGAACAAGAAGAATATAATTGGTTCTGATTCATAATACAAATGTAGTTAAAAAGCTCCTCCTTTATTCTCCTTGGACTAAAACTCATTTAATGACACCCTGTCAATTTCCTGCTATTCACAAGCTAATTAAAATTTTCGTTCAGCATTGCTGTCAATATAATGCAGAATTCCAACCTTGATTTTTCATCTCAAGTAGATGAGTTAAATGGGAAAAAGCAACTTAAAGAAAAGGTTTTTCTAAGTTACCGACTTTGATGTGCAAGAAGCTACCTTTAAAGTACAGGTCACCGAGAAAATCCCATCCTCTGAAGTATACCAATTAAATAGTTATGCATGAACTTGTAATTTTGTTCTGATTTATTTTGGGAAAACACCAAGCTAGTTAAAAAGTCAGAAATCTTATACTTTTTTTTTAAATCACAAACCATTTCAGACATTTGCAATGGGTTGATTTTAGAGCCCACATTTGATACTGGGATTCCCTTTGAAATGTTATACTGGTTATTAATAAATGAAAGAAGGACTTAGAATGATTTGATGGAGATACTTTGTAAACTCCCTATTGGTTCAATTTCAAGTAGATAAATGTTTTACGGACCTGACTGTTTATGGTGGTATCTGGTTCAATCATTCTACATGACGGATATGATGCTCATGTGATTACAGGCAGCACTGAAGTCACTACCTCACAACTTCCGATTTATAGCTCTTAGTTTGCATTCATCAATAACACAAGAAATTCTGAATGTGGAAATTCTGACAAATGCACCACAGGGCAGTCATTGCTCAATTTACAAACATTCTATTTATGAATTGTAATTATAATGCCATTGGATCTTTTGGGTATAGGTCCTTGATCATGAACAGTAATGAATCTGTGTGATGCATGGCAAATGAAAGGCCAGGCAACCAAAATCTGTCTGTTAATACCCTGTACTAATCCATCAGATATGCAGCTGCTTCCTAGAATCGTATGCCTGGGGGAATAATACACAAGAGGGAGGAGAATGAGTGGGAAGAGAGGCTAATGGGGAAGAAAGAGAGGATGTACAGGAAAGAGACCGTGGATTTATCACCACTACAAGTTGTCTCAGAAGTATTACTCATGTTTTCATATGAACAGCTCCAACTGCAAAGTATTGACAGCATTCTGCATGAACCATTGTACTTGACTGCCAGTATATTCACGTGTGAGGAAAGAGTCTTGTTTTTCACAAGATGGACGACAGCATCTTACTAAGTATCCACAGTACTTTTTTCCAGCAACATTCCAGTAAGTGGACTCAATGCTATTTGCAATGTTTCCCACAGTCTTCAAAACTCAAATCATATTGGAAGAATCATCAATTCATCATTACTGTAGTCGTTGTCCAGAAAATTCCATCATGTACTTGTTCGAAGGTTATCAACGTCACCCAACCCCAACAGCAGAGGAACCTCCTCATCAAACGTCAGTAGAGACTTCGAACAAAGGAAAATTTGAGGCTAGTTCTTGTACAGTTGCAGATCAACACAACCAGTGGTCACATTTTATTCCCAAAATTGCTCAATAGCTTTCATTACTTAATTAGTCCAAAGCAACATTTGAATCGCAACACCTCTTCCCTTTAATGGATTTGCAGCAGGCAAGTCAAAAATTCAACTTATACATAACTGCAGTTGCAAAAGGATGAAAATCCTTGGCACATCAACTGGCAAAAAATGTGCACAATTAACACTTAGACAGATCAAGCTTTGTGCTGAAAATAATTTTGGGATAATCTCTCTTAGTGCAGACTATCAGCCACTCCAAGTTGGCAAAGATTGCTTGTTACAATGCCATAGACTTTTGCGATACAGCGATTCCTCTATAACCCACAATACTCTTGTTAGGACCAATACTAAATGAAACAAATCAATAATAACTCACCTTGTTAAGACACAAGAATGTCCTTTTAAATAGACAAATGCAGTTTCCAGAATATAGTTGGTGTCATTCCATTTAAATTCTAAATTTTTTTTGCATATGAAGTACCTTAATTTGTACATGTAATCCTGGTACTATTCCCCCTTCACAAACCTCTTTACAATTACAATGAACTACAAAAAAATTAGAATTACTTAGCCCATGTTAAGTATAACTCTTTCTCAATGACTGCTCTTAAGGGGGGCACAGCACATTTAAGGGGGTCACGGAATGAAATCATAAAATATTTTTATGTATTTGGTCGAAGAGAAGTACCGAAGAAATGAATAAAACTTGACTGCTTCAGAGAAAGCATAAACTTGAGCAGAATCCAAAGCCAAAAAAAGGATGAGAATGGCTACCTTCAAGGTTCTGCTTCACAAGGGATAGCTAAGTAAAGATGTTATCGACCACAGGAGCACTTATATCAAGCTGTTATTCATTGCCCATCAACACAGGAGCACCTATGGCTGTGTAGTAGACCCCTGTTCTACTCCCTGTACATTCATGACCATGTAGCCAAGTTCTGTTCCAATCCAATCTATAAATTCACTGACAACACTATTGGAAATTATGCATCAAAATTTAGGATGGAGAGCAAGAATCTGGATTGACTGTGCCAAAAAAATAATCTTAGTCTCAGCGTTACCAAAACACCAACTTACTGCTTTTAAGAAGGAGAGACCAAGGGATCATGCATCTATCTGCATTGGTGGGACAGAGGTGGAAGATCTTTCTGCATCCAGTAGATTGAGGCAACCATGAAGACAATCCAACACCTCTGCATTCTAATGAGTCTGAGGAGATTTGGCATGTCATTGAACAGTCTATCAATTTTTTTTTTTTTTTAAAACAGGTCCACTGCAGAATGTATACTGACTGGTTGCGTCATAGCCTGGTTGGAAATTAGACTGCCCAGGAAGACAGAAGGTTCCAAAAGGTAACAAACATAGCAAGTTCCAGCACAGAGTACAACTTTCCACCCATTGAATGCATCTCTGTGAGGTACTGCCTTAAGAAGCAGTCATGGCTATCTCTCGAGGTCAAGGATGATGACTTCATTCTGTTTTCCACAGAGTGAAGACACCTGTGTCTGTATTTGTTTAATGTGTTCTTGATGTTGCACTCCAAGAAGCACACAATACTTCACAAATCAATCAATTAATTCCAATGGTATGGAAACCATGACAATTGGAGATGATGGATTTGTTGCAGCTTTCATCCGCCTTCTCAGCCGTTGAGTTCAAAGTAACTTTGTCTGCCTGTTCCACCGTTGAGGACTTGGTTGGATTATTCTTTGTCAGGAACCTCACCCTCACCTTACTGCCAAGGGTGACCATACTAGGAGCATAGCTCCAGATCTCACCTCTCTCAGGATCTCAGGACCATACAAGTTTCTCCACCATGACAAGATGACAATCTATTGAGAAGATTAAGAAGCAACTAACATCATAAAGGACTCCCATCCCTCTGGTCACACTGCTTCCTTCTGGAAGAGATACAGAAGCCTAGGTTCTAGAACAGTTTACTTCCAACAGCTATTAGGCTCTTGAACCTCACCTTGTTACAGTAACATGGACTGCTCCAATACCACAAAAGACTGTGTGCACTATTGCCAAATCACTTTAATAAAAATGTGAATATTTATTATTATTTTTGTATTTATTGTCTCAATACCCATTCAGCTGCATTAGTTTATTGTACCAATGTATACAACAATAAGATCCATAATTATGGGGACAATAATTTTCTTTACTAATTATTTTTGCTTAACCATCAGTACAGCAATACTGTAAACTAATCAGTACTATAATAATAAAATTTGCACTAAAAATTACAAAGTTGGTCAACACGGTCACAATGATTTATAACCACATATGGCTTTCCATTTAGTATTGCAGAAAATAATACCTAAAGTAGCTTCTGCTTTTACTACAAAGAAAAATAAACACTGATGCTTTAATTGGAAAAATGATACTAGAAAAGGATGCCAAAATCATATGCTCTTCCATTAGAATGTCACAAATAAATAGCCCTTCTAGTTGTTCAGGTTTGCATGATATAAAACATATTAAGCAATTTCTTTTTTTATTTACCTAGTAAGTGTTTCATCACCGCCTGGTTCTGGTCCCACAGGTTATTAAAAGTATTCCATCGTGACCTTCCATCTGGCAATGGGTTTTTCTTTATCCAGCCACCGCAGGCATATTGATAAAAATCACAACAAGGGTCCACTGAGCGGTCCAGAGATTCAATGATTTTAGCAGCTACCGTAATGCAAGTTTCCGTCAGACAATATTTACTTGAAGGATCTGCAAATGAAATAATCTCATTTTCATCAAATAAATTTATAAATGCAAAATTATAAATTATTCCAATTTTGTCACCTTTTCCTTTTTCTCGAAGTGTTGGGTTTTCAGTTCTGTTTAACGATATCAATATTATTCCTGTGTATTGTGTCTAAATCAATCAGTTATGAGAGAAGGATAGAGCATGACAGAAAAGGTTAAATAAATTATAATGTAATAAAAAACAAAGATTTATACTTACATTGTATTTTTCATAGCCTTGTGCTGCCCCAAAGGATCAAAAAGTATTTTTGAAGAGTAGTTGCTATGGTGAAACAGAAACCTGCTTTGTGTATAACTAACTCCCACAAAGGACAGTGACAATTTGGAGATAATCCCAGCTATTTGTTGGTGATGTAGCTTGATGAATAAATATTAGCCACAATATTCAGATGGCTCCCCTCACAATAGTTCAATGTGATCAGTTGCATCCACCTTTAAACACAGACTAGATTTATTATCCCCCTGTCAGCACTACACGCTAGAATCACCCTGAATTCTATGCTCATCGGTGGAGTGAGACTCGAACTCCTGAATCAGTGGCAAGAGAAATAGCTATTAAGACACAACAGAAATTCAATAGAAGATCAACGATTAGAAAGTGAGAGTTGAAGAAAAAGTGAAGTGAAATTTGTCTTAAAAACATACATCTTAGCATCAATTTATGATTCACCTTACCATAAAAGCTTTGAAAAGTGGATGTGATATTTTATGAATCAACTAATAATGACCCTATTCTATCATGTATGATGTCGTGCATCTCAAATAAAAAAAAATAACACTTTCATTGATACAGCACCTAGAAAGATCTTAGATTAGAATTACATCAGAAACTCATGGAAGAAATTTTGAGTGCTCTTAATCTTACTGGATGCAATTAAACCTTCAGAAGATTACATTTGTGAATTTATATTGCACACTTTCTAATCTATTCTTCTACATTTTGTGATCTACTGGAAGCACTGTATGAAAAACAGATAGAGATCTGAAGATATCAATGTTTCTTGAACTAGAAACTAACAAAATTATGTCTTTTTCTGTTTGAGAAATGATGGATAGACCATGAAAAGGTATACAATTCTACCTCATCATAAAGAACATACACGCAGTAGATTTCAACCACTACCCAAATGCTTGCACTATAAACAATTGTGAGACTTTAGTTAATGAAACTGCCATAATGACATCTCTTTGTTGGGTTATTAGCTCTTCACAGAAATGAGGAACAAGTAAAAATATATAGATATTCATAAATAATGAACAGGTCCACAACAGATGCCATTCACTGGCCCTGCACTCAACCCTGGTACACCAGGACAGCAAGGACACCTATATAATTGACTATCAATCAGCTTTCAAAACAATGGTACCAAGAAAACTGATCCCCAATCTTTATCTCAGCACACCTCTCTGCAATTGGATCCATGATTTTTATTCCTCACAAGCTGTAACCAGTGAGAATCATCCTCAACACAAGGGCACCACAAAGCTGCATACTCAGTCCTCCACTCCCTGTACACCCACCAACTGCACAGCCAAAAACAGCTCCAACTAGAAATTTGCAGATGACACCACTGCAGGCAGGATCTCAAATGATGACAAAGCAGAGTGCAGAAGAAAATAGAGGGACTTGTGGTTGGAGTTAGGACAACAACCAGAAACTGCAGAGGCTGGGAGTGTGCCTCAGGCCATCACATCGACCCCTGCTCCCCAACCCCACATCAATTCCATCGACAACTCCTGCAAACTTTGGAAAGGCATCCCACGTATTAAAAGACTTATTCCATCCCTGACATTCTCTCTTCAACCCCCTACCATCCAGACTCAAGTTTGAGATCATGCATCAGCAGATTCATTTCTTTCCAGCCAATATCAGACTCTTGAATGAACTGCAAAATGGTTATGTTGCCTTTGCTCCATACTAACTGATCTCTCTGTAACTGTACACGTTTGTACTCTGTCTTACTTGACAAATGCATGAAATGTCTACTGGCCTGCTCACAAAATAATCTCTATAACTGCATAGTATACAAGACAATAACTTGAATTTGATAATGTTTGTTAATAGAAACAGAACAGTACAGCACAGGAGCAGGATCTTTGACCCACGATACGTGCGCTGACCATTATACTAAATGAAATTAATTAATCCCATCTGCCTGCACAAGATCCATATCCTACATGTTCACATATCAATTCAAGTGTTTGTTAAACATCACAACCATATTTGAAAACACCACCAACCCCTCCACCCATTAGTATTCCAGATATCTTCCACTCTCTACATACAAAATAAACTTGCCTTGTACATCTCCTTTAAATATCTTCCCGCCACCCCCCCACCCCCCAACCCCCCAACCCCCCCCCACAACCTCACCACAAGACTATGGCCCTAATATTTGGTACTGGTACCAGTATGTAAAAAAAAATGTGGAATTGTCCTCTGGAGAAATGACTCCAGTCACAAGTGTTATAGAGTTCTGTGTTGTGTAATGGAACATGTGTTGTGTGATTTTGTTTGAAAGTGACAGTTTGCCTTTAAGAGCCAAGGTGAAGATGGACTGCTGAGAGAGTGGGAGACGGACTGGGCACGTGCAGAAAATTATCTAAAAATTTCTGGACTTGGAAGACAAACCATCACTGGGTGTGCTGTGGAGTGCAAGGAGGCCCATAACATGAGTCATTGTCTGGAAGACAGCTTGGAATGTTGGGCATTTTAAAAGGGAGGAACATTCCGAAGGCAGGCGGAAGGATCCGGACCAAGCCTTGGTTCCTCTCTCTGCAAGCAACATAAGAAGACAACTTCGAATTTTGTGCTCTCTCTCCCTCTCTCAAAGATCTTTTGGCTTTAGTTTACCAAACAAACTGAATTTTGTTTATGATCTTGGCTTCAGTTGAGATTGAAATTTTGAGAGTCTTATGTCTAAGTTTTTCTGTGGGCTGGTTGGAAATATAACAGACTTTAATTGCATATGTTATATTTAGGCTGGGGAATTTATTAGTTTTGCACTGTTATAGAAATTTGCATAGTAACCAGTGGGCATCGTTATAAAAGGGGGATTTTGAATTAAAGTTTGAAGGTGAATTTTTGTTCTTCACTGATTGTGGTCTGTAGGTAAGGAAATCAAGGATCCAATTACACAGTGGGTGTTGAGTCCCAAGTCTTGGATTTTGCTGATCAGTTTTGAGGGGATAATGGTGTTAAATGCTGAACTGCAGTCAATAAAGAGCATCCTGGTGTATGCATCTTTGCTGTCCAGCTGTTCCAGGGCTTTGTGAAGAGCCAGTGAAATGCAGTAAAAACACAGAAATGTTGGAGGAACTCAGAAAATCTTAGTGTCCATAGGAGGTAAAGATATATTCCTGACATTTCAGGCCTGGGTCCTTAAAATTATGGAGAAAAAAAGACAGTACTTGAATAATTGGGTGGGGGGGGGTGTTTTGGTTCTATGAATGCAGAGCTGGGATAAAGGAGAAAGAGGGAAACAAGGAGAGAGAGGCAGAGCAACAGGAAAGGAGATGTGGGCGGGGAGGCTGGCTAATGGAAGCTGGGGGCTAATGGGGCTGGTTAATGCCATCCTGATGGCATTCCTCCAATTTGTGGATTCCAGCCCAAAACATTGATAGTATCTTTTCTTCCTATGAACGTTGCGAGACCTGCTGAGTTCCTCCAGCATTTCTATGCTTCTATTAAAATATTTAGGGATGTTCAATGGGGATGTGGATGTAAGGGAAAGCAGAGTATGCAGGATGAGGAAATCACCAATCAGGAAAATGGTTGCCAAGTTTGAGAATGTAGCCAGGAGAGCAAGGAATGGTGAACAACAAACATGGACATTTTTAAGAAGTACTTTTTGGGAGCAAAATAAATGGCTTGGCTCTTGGCAGCAACACCATGTAGCTGCAGGTAGCAAATCGAGCCGGGCACTTCTGGCTGGGGTGCCAGTTCTGATCACAGAAGTAGCTTTTTTCAGGGGTTTGCCCTTTTCTTTCCTTTGGGGTTCCAGCACTCCTGAATGTTTCCTTTTCGGTTTTTAGCATTTCACTGGACCGCATGGCACTTCTCAGTGTTTTGGCTAGAGTGACTGCCCGGTTGTAGGCTAAGGGGTCCATCTCCAGCAGCCTCTGTTTGATGTATCTGGAGTCAATGCCGTTGACAAAGCATCCAGCTTCAAGGCATTGCGGTGTTGTTGCACATTGACTGCCCGGACATCACATTCGTTTGCCAGCGAGTCGAGGGCCAGTGCATAGGCAGCATCACTTTCCCCGGGTTTCTGACGTCTAGTTAGCAACTGGTGTCAAGCAAGCACCACATTCTGTGGAGCCGCATAGTAAGCAGACAGACGTTCCCGGGCTATAGCCAGAGTGGCAATTCCTTGCGTTTCGGTGAAAGGGACCTCAACCAGCAGAGAATTCAGGTGGCCCCACTGTATTGCCTCATCGACCACCTTGTTTTGAGCTATGCAGTAATTGAAACAAGCAATCCAGTGGTTGCAAGTTTCTCTGGCCCTCGGGGCAGACTGGTCGATTATCAACCACTCTGGCTTGAGCGCTGCATCCATTTCTAATAAAATTGAACTGTCAGTTGATAAAGTAGACAAACTAACGTGATCAAATAATAATCATGGCTTTTATTAGCAGAAACTCATGGTACAATAATGAAAGACAATAGGTGCATACACAGTTATACCCAAGGGGAGTGTCCTTAACAGTAGAGATAATGCACAGCCAATGTTAGTAGAGCAAGGCTCACCAGAGGGGAGATAGGCAGCTTGGCAGACATTCACCACACTAATAGTGTACATTTAAGAAAGGCTACAAGGAAAAAGCCTAGGAATTACAGAATGATGAGCCTAACAAGTTACTGGAGGAAATTTTGAGATAAGATAAACTATATTTGGAAAAGCGAAGCCTGATTAGTGGTGTGTATGTGAATATCATATCTCATGAATTTAAGTTATTTTGAATAGATAGCCAAGTCGGCTGATGATGACAGGGTAATAGGCATCGACTTTAGCAGGGCCCTTGACAAGGTTGCACATGTAGGGTTGTTTGGAAGATTTGATCACATGGTATGCAGGGCAAGCTAGTCAACTGGAACAGAACTGGCTTTGGGGGTGTGATGATGTAATGGGGGGCATATTATACTGACCACTTGCAATTAGCTATGGCTGTAGAGATACTCCACCCTACTAGTATAACAGATGAAGATGCTTTCCTACTGGCCAGTTTAGTAGTAGTTATCTTCTTCTTTGGCTTGGCTTCGTGAACGAAGATTTATGGAGGGGTAATGTCCACGTCAGCTGCAGGCTCGTTTGTGGCTGACAAGTCCGATGCGGGACAGGCAGACACGGTTGCAGCAGTTGCAAGGGAAAATTGGTTGGTTGGGGTTGGGTATTGGGTTTTCCTTCTTTGTCTTTTGTCAGTGAGGTGGGCTCTGCGGTCTTCTTCAAAGGAGTTGCTGCCTGCTGAACTGTGAAGCACCAAGATCCACGGTTTGAGGTGATATCAGCCCACTGGCGGTGGTCAATGTGGCAGGCACCAAGAGATTTCTTTAGGCAGTCCTTGTACCTCTTCTTTGGTGCACCTCTGTCTCGGTGGCCAGTGGAGAACTCGCCATATAACATGATCTTGGGAAGGCGATGGTCCTCCTTTCTGGACATGTGACCTACCCAGCGCAGTTTGATCTTCAGCAGCGTGGATTCGATGCTGTCGGCCTCTGCCATCTCGAGTACTTCGATGTTGCAGATGAAGTCGCTCCAATGAATGCTGAGGATGGAGCGGAGACAATGTTAGTGGAAACGTTCTAGGAGCCGTAGGTGATGCTGGTAGAGGACCCAACAAAGGCAAGAAATCAGACTGCTCAAACTACAGGGGAATCACGCTGCTCTCCATTGCAAGCAAAATCTTCACTAGGATTCTCCTAAATAGAATAATACCTAGTGTCGCCGAAAATGTTCTCTCAGAATCACAGTACAGCTTTCGCGCAAACAGAGGAACTACTGACATGGTCTTTGCCCTCAGACAGCTCAAGAAAAGTGCAGAGAACAAAACAAAGGACTCTACAGTAGTAGTTATAGACTGTTAATAAAAGGCCAGTATTAGCATAACACTTGTCTGGTTATCAATTTTAATAACAGACTCTCAATCATGGATACTTCCCTAAAACCTGGAAGGCTCGAGATAGATCAAGATGCACGAGAAAGAAAGAGGTGCTGAAGCAGCACCCCCCAAGGCCCGCCCGCAGCGATGATCCACTGCTGAGCACCACTAAACCACAGCATAAAAGCCACTATAGAAAATGCTAATTCTGCAGTTTGGCACTACACGTTTGCTCTCGGTGCCCCGCGCAGCAAGCCAATTGTGCCAACTACAGATCCTCGCCTAGTTCTCGCGGTGAGTTGAAGAGTAATAAGAAGTGCTCAAGCGCTACTAATAACCAAAGGCCACCCCAAGACTGCTGTGTTGACCTGGAGAGCCAACGATTCATCTAGTTCTTCCTCCACTTCTTCTGAAATCAAAAGTGGAACTGCCAGCAATGTTGCGAACTCCGACAGAATGCCATCACGGGGAGACCCTGTTCTGGCATTGATGACAATTAATCAAGATGAACCCCATGTCCTGAAGCATTCCACGATGCAGGTGGAAGTAAATGGGGAGCCTATTGACTATTTGTTAAATTCGGGCAGTACTGACAGCTATATTCACCCTACAACTGCCAGCACCCTGAATCTGACCTTGTATTGGTCTAAGTGCAAAATTTCTATGGCTTGTCTGGACTAAAATGAGACGTTACAAGTTGCTGTAAAATAACCCTGAAGATACAGGAAAATGAATATAAAGATTTCAAATTGCACATGCTCCATGGTCTGTATGCTCCGATGAGATTTCCAGTGCCAATTGGCATTTAACAGCTCATTACCATCAATCACGGTACCCCAAGAGGCTGTTTGTGGGTTATCAACTCGAAAGATTAAACCTTCACGTCTTTTTACCAATCTAACCCCGGATTGTAAGTCTATAGCTACAAAGAGCAGGCGCTATAGCAAAGAGGACAGACTCTTTATTAAGGATGAGGTTAGAAGTTTATTGAAAGAAAAGAAAAATTGTAGTCATCAAAAATGGTGTGAAACATCGAATGGTCATGGACTACAGCCAAACTATAAACAGGTTTATGCAACTAGATGCTTATCCCCTGCCTTGTATCTCAGACATGGTAAACCAGATTGCACAATACAAAATATACTCCACAATTGATCTGAAAGGAGCTCATCATCAGGTACATATCCACAAAGATGAAAGCCAGTTTACTGCTTTTGAGGCAGATGGCAAACTTTTACAGTTTAAAATTGTTCCTTTTGGAGTTACCAACGTTTTCCAAAGAGATGCATAGTCTAGTAGACACTCGTAACTTGCAAGCCACCTACCCTTATCTGGACAATGTCACGATATGTGGCAAAGACTTAAATGATCACGATCGCAACTTACAAAAATTTCTCCAGGTAGCAAGCATCTGTACTTAACCCTTAACAACAAAAAGTGTGTATACTGCACTAAATACCTGGCTATACTAGGCTACATAGTGAGTAAAGGCGAGGATCAGTCCAGACCCAGAGAGAATGAGACCACTCATGGATCTACCCCCACCTGTGACACAAAAGTCCTTTAAGCGTTGCCTGGGGTTTTTCTCCTATTGCACTCATTGGATGTCTACTTACACAGATAAAGCATGGCCACTGTTTAAAACTACTAATTTTCCCCCTGTCTGAAGAAGCCCTCCGTGCTTCTGAAAACAAACAGGATATAGATCTGTGGTCTTTTTCTCTCGGTCAGGCAATCCTCTATCGAAAAGGAAGCGCAAGCTATTGTAGAATCCATTCGCTATTGGAGATACCTTTTAGCCGGAAGGAAATTCCTTTACAGACTGATTAAAAATTGGTTTCCTTCATGTTCAACACTAAATTAAAACTAACACAAGATTAAAAATGATAAGATCATGCATGGTGAATTGAGCTTTCTACTTATGATTACGATAAACTCCATCATCCAGGAAAATTCAATGACCCTCCAGACGTGCTTTCTCGCATGACCTGAGCAAGTCTGCAGCTAGACAGTTTTAAAATACCTTCATGATTAATTATGTCACCCAGGGGTCCCCAATTTGCCATACTCACTAGAAGACATCAAGAAACTGACTAACGAGTGTCCCATCTCTGTGGAGTATAAACCACGCTATTACAAACCTTCCGTTTCCACACTGATTAAGGCATCTGGACCATTTGAATGCCTCAGCGTGGATTTTAAAGGACCACTACCCTCAAATAATAAGAATTCCTACTTCCTTAACATCACTGATGAATTCTCTCATTTTCCCTTTGCTAAAGCATGTGCTGACATTTCTGCTAGTTCTGTTATTAAACGTCTTGATATGATTTTTAGTATTTTCAGTTATCCTAACTTCATTCATAGTGACAGAGGGTCAGCTTTCATGAGTTCCGAACTTAGGCAATACCTTATTGATAAGAGGATAGCTACTAGTCATACTACAAGCTATGGGGTAATGGTCAAGTGGAGCACAGTAACTACAATCTGGAAAGCTATCACTCTTGCGCTAAAATCAAAAGGTCTCCCCAGCAGCCGCTGGTAAGATGCGCTGCCAGATGCTTTAACTCTATCCGTACACGGCTTTGTCCAACTCCCAATGAGACTCCTCACCAGTGTCCTTTTGTTTTCCCTAGAAAAATCGAAAACTGAATCGACCTTGGCTATCTAAGCCCGGAAAAGTTTTATTAAGAAAACATGTTAGATCCAGCAAAGCTGACCCACTTGTAGAGCATGTTCAGCTGCTTCATGCTAAATCAGCAGTATGCTCATTTTTCCTGATGGAAGAAAGGACACTGTTTCCTTTCGGGATCTAGCCTCACCTGGTCTACAGCCTGCTACCTTTCCACTGACCTGACTCCTTTACCCTCCCCATCAAGAGAGGAACAATACCTTCTTCATGGGAATGTTTCCTCGCACTCTCCACTCCTTTCAATACCTGGCGACAGAACTCCTTCGGTTAGAGATAAGACTCCTCCATTTGAGCCCTTACGAAGATTAACATGAATCTTGAAGCCTCCTCAGAGGCTCTGTTGTGACCATTTCTAATCTTAGCCATAATTACAGTGAGTGGAGTCACCCTGTATTATCTCAGGCTTGTAGTCTGTTTTTTTTTCCTCTGCTATGTGTTCTCATTAATTCTGCTTGTTACCCTTGATCTTCCATGATATATTTGCTTTTGCCATTATTGTATTTTATTAAAATTAGTCAAGGGGTGGGGGGGGGGGGTAAATGTGGTGATGTAATGGGGTGGTGCATATTATGCTGACTGCTTGCTATTGGCTATGGCTGTAGAGATACTCCACCCTACTGGTTTTCCACTGGCCAGTTTAGTGGTGGTTATAGTCTGTTAATAAAAGCCCAGAATAAGTCTAACAATTGTCTGGTCCAGGACTATGGCATATGGGGGGTGGGAAAGAAATTCAGAGGGTGGTAGAGGGCTTGTTTTCAGACTGGAAGCTTGCAAGCAGGGATTGGTGCTGGATCCACT
The DNA here is from genome assembly GCF_036971445.1 of Narcine bancroftii. Taxonomy (NCBI): domain Eukaryota; kingdom Metazoa; phylum Chordata; class Chondrichthyes; order Torpediniformes; family Narcinidae; genus Narcine; species Narcine bancroftii. Next base: position 103,117,678 of record NC_091477.1, on the reverse strand, counting down.
ATTGTTCATCATTTACATTAATGATCTGGACGAGAATGTAAGAGTCAGTCAGCAAGTTTTCAGAAGGAATAAATTTGTCATATAGTAGACATTGAGGAAGAATGAAGTTTAATTTAGATAAGTGGAAGGCTAGGCATTTCACCAAGTCAAACTGGGGCAGCATTTGTACAGTAAATGAAAGGCCCTTGTGAGTGATGTAGAAAAAAGACCTAGAGGTAGAAATACATAGTACGGTAAAACCCCTGGTGTCTGGAATTCAAAAAAACCGGCAAAAAAATTTGAGAAATATTAAGAATAAATAATAAAACAAGTAAAAAAATACATATTTAAAATTGTAAAAATAAATATTCTCTGAAGTAACACTTAAAACTTTGGTGAAGATGGAGCAAATATTCAGCCAGTGGAGTGCTTTGGTTGTAGCAGCTATTTGAATAAAGTTTTGTGAAACAGCAATGGTGTCGCCCAGGATGAAGAGCTGGTTGATGTTGTTCGCCATTGGGATGACTCTTTTAAAGTGTCTCCATATCCCTGCTTAGTAAGAGTCACCCTAGTCAGAGGCTTTATCTGTAAACTTGGGGGAGGGTTTAATTATCTGTAATGTTATTGTTTGTCTTTTGAGGGGCTCCGTGGAAGGAGAGAAACCTGCAAATGCAGCAATGGTTAAATATTTTCAAAAATGTGACTGAAAATAAAGTAAAATGCTTTAAGATTTATATATTCATACAAGTGAAGTTTGCTTAGTCTAAGTACAGCATAGTATTTTTGTCTTTTAAACTGTTTATTCTTAATGAAGGTCTATTAGTTAGGCATTGAATGTGTAAGTCTCATACAAATGGAAAATACACTTAGCTTGCATCTACCGGGATGGGCTTCATCAATAGGGGGATTGAGTTCAAGAGTAAAGAGGTCAGGTTGCAACTCTATAAATCTCTTGTGAGACAACACAGAGTATGGTGTTCAGTTCTAGTCACCTCATTATAGGAAGGATGTGGAAGCTATGGAGAGGGTGCAGAGATTTACTAGAATGTTACCTGGATTAGAAAATAAGTCTTACGAGGCAAGGTTAGCAGAGTTGGGACTTTTCTCTTTGGAGCACAGAAGGATGGGAGGAGACTTAATAGAGGTCTACAAGATTATGGAAGGCAATGCCTGTTTCCCAGGGCAAGAATAGCAAACTCCAGAGGACATGGACTAAGTGAAGGGAAGAAAGTTTACAGGAGACATCAGGGATATGTGTTTTTTAATTAAACAGAGTTATGGGTGCCTGAAATGTTTTGCCAAGGCTGGTGTGAACGCTGAAACATTAGGGGCATTTAAGAGACCCTTAGACATGCACATGGATGGAAAAAAAGGGTTACAGGGTAGGGAGGCTTTAGATTTTTTTTTTAAAAAAGGAATACATGGGTCAGCACAACATCGAGACCCAAAGGGCCTGTACTGTAGTTTTCTATGTTCTACCAATCTCCATAGATACTGGATATCAGGGATTTTACTGTACTATCAAAGTAGCAACAAATGTAGACAGAGTTGTGAGGGTATTTGGCACAATTGCTTTCATTGGTCAGGGCATTAAATACAGGAGATGAGGCATCATGTTATAATTACATAAGTTGCTGGCAAGGTCATATTAGAATACTGTGCAGTTCTGGCCCCTTTGCTAGAGGAAGGATGTTATTAGATTGGAATGGATTTAAAAAAGATTCACAAGGATGTTACTGGGATTAGAGGGATTGAATTGTGTTTCAATCAAATTTTTAATTTTAAAAGTAAATGTTAAGAACTTTTTGAAAATTGTAGAATTGTCAAGTAGAAGAAATGAGAGTGAAACAAGTGTCCTAATTGAAAAGACATCTTTCAGAACAATTGCCAAATAAAATATAACACACATTAAGATTATTCAATCTCTCCTTACCTCGACTATTTTTTGTGACCAGAGTAATGATGCAACCAATTACAGCCATGACCACGACCAAGAGGATAACTAACAGGGTCAGTTCCAACTGTGTTCTTGTTCCAATTGGTCCCAGAGAAAGCGATTTACCTTTTCTAAACCCGACCTAATAAAAACAATTACAAATGATAGGTTTTCTTTCAGTTCAAAAGGAGAAACCATCACATCATCTAACATTGGATAAATCATTACCTTTTAGTCTTGATATTGTGAAAATAAAATCAATATGTATAATGCTTTGCTATACTCACAACAGAGAAACATCAAAATACTGAGATACCTCATACTGAACTAGTCTACCAGGAAAGCAGCCAAATAGAAATACTGGAACGTTCAGGGCGAGTTGGTTAATTGGTTAGAAGATGGGTATAATTGGGCAGCAGAGGCTTGTGTGTTGAAAGGGCCTATTACTTTGCTTTATCTCTAAATTAATTATCCTTGTAAATCTTTCCTGCACTCTTTCCAGTATGATGTCCTATAGCTGGGCGACCACAACTTCACACAATACTGTAAATGTCTTACCAATATCTTGTATGGTTGTAACATACATACCATACCTCCTTCTGCATTTAAATGTCCTAACAGATGAAGAAGGTACACATGCCAAAATGCCTTTCTCCACCATGCCTGTGTTGCCATTTTGAAGGAATCCTGCTCCAATACCCTTGGGTCTCCAACACTACAGTGGTTCTACCATGCACCAGGCAAGCACATTTATCCAAGTTAAATTCCACATTCTCAATTTATGAAGATGTTGTTGCAATCTTAAATTATCTTCTTTATTGTCCACTATACCATCAATGCTCATATCATCTGCAAATGTATTAACCATGCTAACTACATAGTCATCCAAGCCAATAATACAGATAACAAATAGTGGACCCAGTGCTGATCCCTACAGCACACACAGTTCCTAGACCTATAATCTGATTAACAATACCCCCAACCTCCCTCTGGCTCCTACTGTCAAGCCAATACTGCATCAATTGGCCAGATTACCCTGGATTACATGGGATCTAACCTTCAGACTAGTCTGAGTCACCCTAGACTTGCTAAAGTCCTTCTAGACAACATTTATTGTTGTCCTTGGCAATGCTCTTGGTCAACTCTTCAAAACACTCAAACGCTTGTGCTGACACTGGGATCCATAAAACTAGTTCAGTTTGCTACTGTGTTACCGTAATGTTCATGAAGTTGTTGACTTCAAAGTAATTGAACAAAAGATAATCTTACCAAGTTAGACAAGAAAAAAAAAAATTGATCTGACATGCTGTTGCTAAGATGTGGGAATTTTAAAATTTCATTGGGAAGAGAAATTTGCATCTAGTGCCTCAAAAGAAATTGATAATCAGCAGCGCAAAACACCATTAAAAATTGTCAGGAATTTGTCAAAATTTAGTCCATATAGAGAACTCAAATTGCTCACAGAAAGAGTAATAAATAGGTATGTCTGCATATGCTCTTCTTGTCTAGATAACAATTAATGTTCCTGTTTTCTCCTCTGAAATACCATTGAACTCCATTGCATTCGATTAGATGTCAAAGAAACTACAGTACTTATCCCTGCATTCATGACCAATAGAAAGCACAAATCAAGGATGTCATGTGATTGTTTAAGATTATGCTACACAAAAGCAGGCCTTTGTGTATATTTTTGCTATAGAAACTGGAGCCACATGACGCCAAATTATAAAGCAACTTCCTAGACATTCAATGTCAATACAAATAAAGGAAATGACCACTGGCAGTAAAATTTAAAAAAAAACAATGATTAATAAAAATAACATTTTAATTCCAGTCAATTCTACAAACCTCAATGCTTTCTGGTGAGGCATTTCCCTCAGCAGCTGCCTCTGTCGTTGCATCATCATCTTCTAAAGTGGCACGTTTATAGTTAGACATCTGTGAGATTAAGAACAAAAACAATTATTTCATTAAATGTGATCGTGAATAACAGGAAAGTCCTGCGTACAATTATGTCTGATATGGATGCAGTGTTCAAAATGGAGGACAATGGCATGAGTTTTTTCTCCAAGGAAGGGAATGCCAAAAGTTGAGCAAGTGCATTCAGTTGTGAGTAAAACTATACTCTCCATCCTGTTGGGAACAATTTATCCAAAAATCTAAGCAGGAATTTCAACTGTGATTCCAGTCAATACTAGTAGCTAAACTTCATATTTCACTTGATGTTAGTTAACTCTCATTCTCTCCTAGAACCACACCTAGGACTAAGCTTACTTAATATTTTCTTAAAAGCTAATTAGCTGTACAAAATGTCAAACAGTATTTTTTAAAAATCCCACAGCAATACACCAAAATTGACTTCCTTGGTAAAGTGGGAGGAGATTATGTTACACAAAAGCTGTGTATATTGTTGCTGTAGAAACTGGAGCCACATAACACCAAATTATAAAGTGACTTCCTAGACATTCAATGTCAATACAAATAAAGGAAATGACCACTGGCAGTAAAATTTTTAAAAATGATTAAATCAGTCAGGGAATACATAAAGACTGTTTGACATCATACTTTAATGAAGGGCTCAAGCCAAACCATTGGTTTTGCTTCTTTATCTTTGATATATAAAGTACACTGTTTGACCTGCTGAGTTTCTCCAGCCTTGTGATTTTAAGACTATTAGTGTGTAGGGCAAGGACAACAGAGCAGAGAAACCTGGATTAGAAAAGATATTGAGGCTCTGGTTAAGAGAAAGAAGGCACATGTCAAATGCAAGCAGCTGAGATCAAGTGAGCCCCAAGAGGAGTATAGGGTTGCACTCTGTTAGGCTTAATGAGTGGGTCCTGGAGAGTGCTGTTGAACACAGAGACTAGGGTTACATCTACAGATCCAGTAGACAAGCTGGTAATGAATGGTCAGGGCACTGAGTATAGAGCTGGGGTGTCATTTTGCAATTGTACAAGATGCCTGTAACCACACTTGTTGTGCAGTCTGATGAACTATAATAGATGTAATTAAGCTGGAAAGAGTGCAGAAAAGATTCATGTTACCAGTACCAGTTGGCTTGAATTATGAGGAGAGGCTGAATAGAATGAGATATTCCTCACTGGAATGTAGGAGGCTGAGGGGACACCTTGTAGAGGTTTCCAACCTCATAAGATGAATAATCAGTATTTTTCAAAGTGAGGGTAAGTTTAAAACTAGATGGCACAAGTTTAGGACAGTTTGGAAAGTTTTAAGAGACCTAAATGGCACCATTCTTAACACAGAGGATAGTGGGTATATGGCAGGTAAAGTTGTGGAGGTGGGCACAACATTCAAAGGACATTTAGATAAGTAAATGGATAAGAAAGGTTTAAGAGTGATATTGGATAATCAGATAGATGACTTCATTGGCATAGACGTTATTTCCATGTTGGATACTTAAAAAGGAACAAGCAGTGGAATGTTAAACAAATTCCTTTCGGTTTGGAATTGAAATCCCACTGGTCTCCAACATGCAGGAGCAGCCAAGATGGGTAATTTTAGTTGACACCTGACAAGCTCATGTCAACTAAAAAAAATGCAAATTGAATTGTTCAAGGTTACCACAAAATGTAGCTCTATGACATATGCATGCCCATAACTATTCTTCATTCTGATAATTTTGCAGTAATCTAGAATAAGAAATTCTGTAAATAAAATTAAATTGTTCAGTTTGCTGTTTCTCAGGCACATACAAATAGATGGTAACATTGTATCCTTTCCAAAAGTTTTCTGCACAATCTTTGTCCAGGGTTAGGATCAGTATTTTGACTTCAACTCTCTTTTGTGTATCTTACCAGACATGTCCACTGCAAATTTGAACTTGATGTATCTGAATAGAGCCAATAGAAGGGAAGCTACCCTCAAGTCAACCCTTTTAGATAAAAGCTCTTCTTGCCTCTTTGTCCAGTATTGAATGGTCACTGTGATTTCAATCATCTTAACAGTCTGTAAATGTACAGAAGCGTTTGCAATGAACAGATCATTTATATTTTATGAAATTAATGCAATTATCGTGAAACTTTTCATGTCAGGTAGATGCAAAGTTCCTGTATCTCAATATCTATAGCAAGAAACTGTATGTGTTCACATTTTCAAGGAAGCCCATCATGGAATGTAATTAATAAAGATTATTTTTTTTTAATCCTGCTTCACCCATTGAGTTCCTCCAGCAAGTTTTGCTTTTCTCCAGATTCTAGCATTGCATTGATAAGATTAGAATGATCTTCTTCCCATGACCCCATCATAACATTACAGAACATCTAATTTTATGATTGAGCATGTTCCTGGCCTTGGGTCTAAACCACTATTTCAGATACCCATCCATTAGTTTGCATCACAAGTGCCCAGCTCTGATGAAAGATCAGCAGCCTGCAAGGTTAATTCAGTTATTTTTTCTCTCTTCACAGATGTTGCTTGACCTGCAGGACACATCCAACATGCCCTTTTATTTCACATAGGCTGCAATGTTCTGCGCCACAATTCCAGCATTTTCTCTCTGTCCTGTTCATCTCTCTCCAAATTACAACTGTGATTAATGGACCTCCTACCCCATCTTGCAGCTGGTAACACCACCACTTGCATTAGTCAATCTTAGTCTCCACCTTTCACTCCCTCGAAACCCTACCCTTTCTCTGCAACTTAAAACATACTTTCTATTTTCTAACTGCCCAGCTAGGATTAAAAATCTGATTCAAAAGATTACCCTCTCCACAGATGCTGGCTGAATTGCTCAGCATTTCGTTTTTAATTCATTTACTATCCTGTGTAGCTTTCTGCTTTTTGATCTGCTTCAGTTTGCCAAAATCATTCTGTTAATATACGAGTTCACAGGAGATGATTTTTTTTTTTAAAAAAGAGAATTATTTGCTGAAACAATACTTAAGTCAAACTTGAACGGTTTCTACCCTTTGGCAATTTGATTCTATTTTCCAGGCTGCAGATGCTAAATAGTCAACTACATTTTCTCATGGAGACTGCAGGATTGAAGCCTGGACCAGACAGATTATCATTCTTCAGCAAAGGATTTTGCTTAAATCATCACTTTTTACAATAGTTCTTGCACAAATACAATACGGTTCTGAACAGAAATGCTCAAGCAAGACGCGTTATTAATGAGAAATTCGCCTCCCTTCAAAAACTTTCCCCACAAAATGTGAAATGGCGATTGAAAACCCAATGTCAAAACTTCGAAGGATCATGAACAGCAACAAGTGTTGAGATATTTGCAACCAAGGTGAAATTACCGAATTAAAAAGCTTATATTGCCAATAACGGCTCCACAAAACTTTGTTCTGAAGGGACTGGTGAGAAAGAGCGAGAGGAGATGGACAACGCACAGCTGCGAATCGTCTTGCTGGTGACCATCAGGAAATCAAAGCAACCTGCAAGCAGGGCGAGTCATTCTGGTGGTGAGATCAGACGGAGCGAGCTGCCATTGTGCCCGGCTCCAGATTTTCCGAATGAAAACCACGTCCATTTGGCCCGATTGGGGGGGACACAACAGAGAGAGAGAGAGAGAGACACAATCTCATTCCATTACCTCTCGCAGCTGCAGCCGCTTTCCCTGCGGACTCTACGAGTGGCTGGGTGGGTGCACCGAAAGCCAGATGCGAGGGACGAGCTCTCCGGCCGGGAGCGCTGCCCATTCAATGTCGGAACAGTTCCTAAACAGGAATGTTGGCGATTCCCTGCAAATAACATCGCACTTGTTCGTTCGGGGGACAGAGCCTCCCGTGTTTTGCGTCGACGAACGAGGAAATAAAAACGGTGCACATAGAAACAGGCTGGAGTCTCTGCAGGAGGGGGAATGGTGGGGGGTGGGGTCTGATCTACCGATCACACACACAAAATAAAGGTTTCCCAACGGAAGGTTGCTCATAGAAAGATAAGCAAATGCTAAACCCATTTTACAGGCACTTTTAAAACTAATTAAGCAGCGTTTACCTTCAGAAAAAATCTCGGGAATTCACGTCTCTACTGACGGGTACCTGTGCAACAAGAGCACGCTTTCTTCTGCCTTATATTCAGTGCAACCCAAGATTAAACACAAAAGAAACCATTCTCGAAAGATAAATATGTCGAGAGAATTTTAAAACCAGACGTTTGTACTAATGATATCTTCCCCTGATTTATGATAACATTCGACCCTCGCCTTGTATCTGTTTTTCATTTCAATGGAGACCACGGGTTAGCAGCAAATTTCGGAGAATGAACGTTCCCAGCACCAGGTAAGTGGCGAATGCTTCACTTACGACGTCAATCCCCCGCTGAGAACCACAAACGCAGCAGCTCCAACGACTTCACGCTTGCAAAGACACAAAATCAATCTGCCCGAGGATTGTTCCTGATTCCAGCTTCCGCCGTTTCTTCTCGCTCCAGCTCTTCCCACTTGGACTCAAAAAGGGAAGTAACAAATTCCTCGCACCCAGCTATTGTCTCAAGGTATGGCTTGGCTCCAGTGCCTTTCGTTCAACCAGTAGCAGGAGAGGAAACCCTTCCCTTTCCCTGGCTCTTTGCCCTCGTCCAATGAGAATACGAGCCCCGTCGGCACGCTCCGGGCTCGCACTGGAGGAAGCGAGAGGCGCGGGGGGGGGGATGTTGCATATCGAGAGCTGAGTGGCTCCGAAATCGCCGCAGACTCCGGGAAACGTGGAGGTTTGGGGCACCAGGGAATGAACAAAGGCTCCAAACATTCCAAGAGCTTGTTCAGTGAAATCGTTTCATTTGGGTCATCAAATCAAGGATATACCACGTCACAAAATGTTAGTTAGATATTAATATCAACCGTTTCTTTAAATCGGTGCTTTTCAAGCTGTCCCCTTCAACCTACATGCCAATTTAAGAAACCCCTGGGTCAGACGTGCTCTGTGATTAGTGAAGGAATTGCTAAGGGTGGGAAGGGAAGGTTGAGAATCACTGCTCTAGACCCAATTGTTCCTGAAATATTTTGCTTTGGAGTTATGAAACTGTGAACATAATGAGGTAATTAAAACAGTGGTTTCAACTTTTTCTTTCCACTCACATACCACCTTAAGCAATCCCTTATTAATCACAGAGCACCTATGGCATAGGGATTGCTTAAGATGGAATGTGAGTTTAGGGGCCTTAAATGGATTAACCCTCATCTTAATACTGCAAAAATCCATTTTGTACAGATATTAGTCCTTTGACATGAGCAATAAATAATTTCCAGTTTTGGTATATTTTGTAGGCCAGAAGGCATAGATAAGAATAAAGGTTTTTGGCATCAAATTTATTGGACTTTAGGTATTTCAATCTGGAGAAAGAACATGGAAAAAATAGTGTTCTGTAGATGACTACTGACTGCATATGTAACACAGACTACAGACTTGGTGAGGATTGGTGCAGTTCCCAATACAGTATGGTACTCAATATTCAGTTTAGTTCAATAATAGTGTATTGTACTTAATTTCCAGTCCAATGGCATTGTATCCAAATTCCAGTTCAGTTAGACTAGATACGATTCCCAAGTCAGTTCAATACCATATTTAATTACCAGTTCCATTCAATGATACCGTATCTAATTTTCAATTAAGTTCAATGGTACTGTACCCAATTTGCAGTTCAGTTCAACACTGTACCCATTTCCTAGTTATTGAATCTAGTTTAGAATTCCATGAAATAGTAATAACCAAATTCCAGTTCAGTTCAATACCAGACCAACTTCCCAACCAATTCAATGAGTCTGCACCTGATTTCCTTTAAGTTTAATGATGCTGAGTTCAATAGCTAACTTTCAATGCAGTTTAATTATACCATTCCTAGTTCAGCTCTTTCATACTATATCTAATTCTCTGTTCAGTTCAATAATACTTCACTCAATGCAGTTCATGTGAGAAAAGATAAGCAACTAATTAACAAGGAAGTTGAGAAAGATTTCTTGAGCTGTATGCTGGGTCTTCAAATGTTTTTTTTTAATATTCAGGGACATGCATAAAAAAGATTCAATTAACCTCATTTGAAAAAGCATCTACATATTTTATGTCTAGAGTTAGTCTGAGTTATGCTTTTTTTTAAAAAATGAAAATACTGGAAGTAGTCAAGCATCTTCTGTGGAGAAGAAAATAGTTAATATTCCAAGTTGGAAACATTTTTTTATCAATGAAAACTCTTTGACCTGAAAAGTTAACTCTATTTTTCTCACTTCTCAGTGCCTAATCCACTGAGTATTACCAAATTTATTTCTGATTTCCAGTATTATATTTGTTGATTTTTGTTTATTCCTTAATGTTGTTAATAATTTAATGGATGTCTTGCATCACATGTACCATCCTGACCTGGAAATATATTGCCATTCCTTCTTAGTTGTGGAATCCATATCCTGGAAATGACAATCCAATTTTTGCTCCTTCACCAAAAGGAGATATCAGGGGTAAGATTTTTTTACACAGAGGGTTGTGGGTGCCGAGAATGCCTTGCCAGGGGTGGTAATGGAGGCTGAAACATTAGGGGCATTGAACAGAGTCTTAGACAGGCTTATGGACAAAAGGAAAATAGAGCATTTCGAGGTAAGAAAGGTTTGTTTTTTTGGTAGGAATATATAAGTCCGCACAATTTAAAAGATTGATAGGCCTGTACCATATTGTAATGTTCTATCTAAAAGAACTATGGCAATCTAAGATATGTCATCACTATTTTCTCAAGGGGAATTAGGGAAGGACAGTGCTGGCACCCACTGCCACCACCACCCAAAAGAGTCCAATACCACAAAATAGGTAGCAGTCCTTGGATGAAATTTCATGAATACACCATTTGTTTCTGAAATTTTTTTTAATTGAGAAATTCTGCACAAATGGAAGCTTGATATATTTAATGTTTTAAAGATACCAATCAAAAATTTTAACTTCAAGTGCTCTTCAAGGGCATGTCAAGCTTTCATTTTTGTGTGTGTGTGTGTGTGTGTGTGAGATTCTCAAATACCATTTTCAGTTGAGCATGTTTTATGTTTTTTAAGTGTCCTAGACACACATGCAGAAATGGGGACCTGAATCTATCTGAGCACCTTCATGCTGAATTTGTCTTCATAAAATTGGATTTTTCTCTTCTAAAACTTATCCTGGCTGGCTGCACTGGAGTTTAGTACAGTTGCTGTAGAGCATTGGATCTGAGATCAATATACAGGACCATAAATGCGGTAGTGAGGATCATTGGGGTCTCCCTTCTTTCCCCACCCCCCACCCCCACATCTTAAATCCCCCACAATTGATGTGATCTACTGGTATCATTGTCTGAAGAGGGCTTGCAAAATCATTAAGGACCCCCAGCATCTTCTAGCTACTCACATCAGGAAATAGATACAGAAGTATCATAGCCAGAACAAACAGCTTCTTCCCACGGGCAGTTTCCTTCCATATAAGATGGGAAAGTTAAGTTAAAAAAGCAAGCCTGCAGATGCTGTGGCCTAATGGAAAACACAAAAGTGCTGGAGATAGTTAAGATAAGTCATGTTGACTGCCTGGCAATATACTACTCTGAAGTAGAATCAATATAGTCAAGCGTCAGAACACCTAACCAGCCAACCTGCATTCCCTGATGTTCATTATTTATTATTTAAGATGGATGAATTACTCACTAATCAGTGGTTAGTTCCTCAGAAGCTGGAATCTCCCCACCATTGTAGCACCCCACAGATTCTGCCAGCCACGATCCAGGCTCTTACAAACTTTTACAGTGTGCCAAGAATGCTGAATGGCAGGAAATCTCTAGCTAAATGCAACCCCAGGAAGAAACTTTTCATCATCTAGAATGAGAGAATGGCACATTGTAGAAGAAAACTAAAAGACGTGATGGAAAATCTAATAATAAATATCTTGCAAAAAATAAATTTTTAAAAGGAAATGAAGTTGTTTTCTACTTTCTTTAAAACCCTAATCATTTTGAAAGATAGGGAGGACTACTTTTCCAAAGCAATTAGGCTCTAAAGGACCTTGGTTTCTATCTAGTCATAGCACCTGCAAAAGAAATGTGTTCAGACAGAAAATCAGATTTTGTTTTCAGTCTGCTGAACAGATTGGCATTTCAAACAGAGTTCAGTTGATTGAAAACTGCTTTGCTGCTTTATCGGAACCAAGAAAAAAGAGAAAAGTCACACATGAGGATCCTGTGTTAGTACCCAATGGTTCTGTCTGAAAGTGGAGATAAAACTGGATGGGATCTCAGGAAATCCAACAGAAATAATGATACGAGGTGCAGCCTCACCATGTAATGTGTGTTATCTCAGTAGATGAAAAGCAGAAGTTTTACTTCTGTGGCAAAGAGAGAAAAAGTGGAAGAGTACACTTTAAGGATTATAAAGGACAGAGAAAATTAAACAGGGGATCTTGAAAACTAGCTGATCAGGGAACAGTGTCAAGGTTGGTCAGATCATCCTGGAAAATGTTTGGGTAAATGGCAGAAAGTCAGAATCTGGAAGTATCTAGCTGAGAGGGATCCCAGGGAAGTATGCACACTTGCTCTGTCAGGGAGTTTGGAATGGCAAGTGGTTGCTTTACCGGTTTAAGGATAAGGGAAATGGAGAGCTGGAATGGGGGTGAGCAGATGCTGGGTGGAAGCAACTAGACATTGAGAAACCTATTACTTATAACATTGGTATAGATGTGAATGAGCTCCTTATAACAAGTAAAATGTCTGCTTATTTAACTATAGAAAATATATCAAAATTCTAAATGAAGTGACAGGTTAGGTATCGCCTCTCCCTGTTCCCCAGAACACCCTCCTCAACAAGCAACGGGGGAGGTTGGTGCTTCTTTAAATTTCTCCATTAGCCAGTTAGCTGCAGCCAATAAAAAGAAGTAAAGTCAAGCAGAGCAGTCATTGTAGAGGGGCCATTGTAGGGGTTGGACTTTGAGGCTTTGGTGAGTGGAGGTGCAAGAGTTGAGGCAAGGTAAGGACATGTTTCTAATTCTTTGCTCTTGAACAGACAGAGGGAATGGCATCACATGCTCCTCTTACAGAATGTGGATATTCAGGGAAGCCAACAGTATCCCTGATGACTTCATCTGTGAGAAGTGCATCCAACTGTAGCTCCTTGCAGACCATGTTAGGAAATTGGAGCTGGAGCTGGATGAAATCTGGATCATTCAAGGGGATGAGCAGATGATAGACAGGAATTACTGGGACAAAAATCACACCTAGAAGGCAGGATGGAGGTGGGTGAGTGACAGTCAAGAGAGGGAAAGGGAGTAGGCAGGCATTACCTACCTATGCCCATTCCCTTCAGAAACAAATATACTACTTTGGATATTGCTGAGGGGGATGACCTATCTAGGCCAGGCAGCAGCCAGACCAAGAGCACTGTTGTCAGCTCTGCACCTCAGAAAGGAAGGGTGAAGACATGGAGAGCAATAGTCATGGGGAATTTATAGTCGGGGGATCAAACAGGAAATTCTGCTGCAGTGAAAGAGACACCAGGATAATGTGTTGCCTCCTGGGTGCTCAGGTCCAGGATGTATCTGAGTGAGTGCAGAATATTCTTAAGGGGGAAGAGTAAGTACCCAGAGGTTGTGATATATATTGGTAACAATAACATAAGCAGGAGTGGGGTAGAGTCCTGCAGAATAATTTTAGTGAGTTAGATAGAGGCTAAAGAGCAGGATCTCCAGGGTGGTCATCTCTGGAATACAGCTGGTGCCAGGAAGTAGGGAAGGTCAGGACAAGATGTATGGCTGAAGAGATGGTGCAGGGGCATGATTTCAAGTTATTTGATCATCGGAACCTTTTCTGGGAAGGGATGAACTGTACAAGTGGGACGGGTTGCCCTCAAACTTGAGGGGTACCAATCTCCTGGCAGGGAGGTTTGCTAATGCTGTTGGTGGTGGAAGGGGTGGGGGTTAAAATATTTTTACAGGGGGTGGGAACCAAAGTGAAGAGGCAGAGGAAAAGGCATTGGCATACAAATGGAGACAGCTGGTAGATAGTTTGTGTGGAAGGACAGGCAGATAGGGCAAAATTGCAGCCAGTGAAATGAGTTGCAATGCAACAAGGACACAAAGTCAAAAGTAACAAACACAGGGCTAAAGGTTTTGTATTTAAATGCATGCAGCATAAGAAGTAAAGTAGATGACCTTGTAATACAGCTACACATTGGCAGGTATGATGTTGTGGCCATCACAGAGTCATGGCTAAAGAATGGATGTCATTGGGAGCTTAATACCCAAGGATACACAGTGTATTGAAAGGATAGTGAGGTAAGCAGAGGGGGTGGGGGTGGCTCTGGTAGTAAGCAAATACATTAAACCATTAGAAAGACGTGACATAAGATCAGAAGATATAGAATTATTGTGGGTTGAGTTAAGAAATGGCAAGGGTAAAAAGACACTGTTGGCAGTTATATTACAGACCTCCAAAAATAGCTGGGATGTGGACAGCAAATTACAACAGCAAAAAGAAAGGGTGTGACAGAAGGGCAATGTTATGAGTGTCATGGGGGATTTTAACATGCAAATGGATTGGAAAAACTAGGTTGAGACTAGATATCAAGAGAGAGAATTTGTAGAAAGCCTATGAGATGGCTTGTTGACGAACCTACAGGGGAATCGGCTGCACTGGATTGGGTGTTGTGTAATGCACCAAAGGTGATTAGAGATCTTCGAATAAAGGCATATGATTGAGTTCAATTTGATATTTAACAAAGAGAAACCAAGTCAGATGTGTCAGGAATTACAATGGCATGAGAGAGGAACTGGCCAAAGTAAATTGGAAGGGGACACTAGTAGGGAAGGCAGAAGAGCAGCAATGGATTTAGTTTCTGCTAGAGAGGAACTAGCCAAAGTAAATTGGAAGAGGACACTAGTAGGGAAGGTGGAAGAGCAGCAATGGATTTACTTTCTGCTAGAAATGAGGAAGGTGCAGGATAAATACATAACAAAAAAGAGGATATATTCAAATGGAAAAATTACACAACTGTGGCTAACAAGGGAAGTCAAAGCCAACATAAAAACAAAAGAGAGGGCACACAAGGAAACAAAAATTAGTGGGAAGGTAAGAGGATTGAAAAGTTTTTTAAAACTTGCAGAAGATCATTTAAAAACTCACAAGGAGGGAAAACATGAAGTACAAAAGTAGGCTGGTAAATAATATCAAACATACAAAAAGCTTATTTGAGGATATAAAGAGTAAAAGGGAGGTGAGAGTAGATATAGATCCACTAGAAATTGATGCTGGAGTAATTATAATGGGAGACAGAGTTAGCAGAAAATCTAAATTATATTTTGCATCATTCACTATGGAAAGCATTAGCAGTGTTCCAGATATCAAAGAGTATCAGGGTAAGGAAGTGACTGCAGTTACTATTTCAAGGGAGATGTTCAGAAAGCTGAATGGTCTAAGGGTGAACAAGTCTCCTGGACCAGATGTATTGCACCCTCAGGTTTTGAAAGAAATGGCAGTAGAGATTGTAATGATCTCTCAAAAATCAATAAATTCAGGTATGGTCCCAGAGGACTGGAAAATACTATTCAAGAAGGGATGGAGGCAGTACAAAGTAAATTATAGACCAGTTAGTGGTTGGGAAGATGTTAGAGTTGATTGTCAAGGATGAGGTTATGGAGTACTTGGAGGTACATATCAAGATGAGCCAAAGTTTCCTTAAGGTTTCCTTAAGGCTTGCTTGACAAACCTATTGGAATTCTTTGAAAAAGTGACAAGTAGGCTGGATAAGGGAGATGCAGTAGATGCTGTGTAATTGGACTTTCAGAAGGCCTTTGACAAGGTGCAACACATGTGGGTACTTAACAAAATAAGAGCCCATGGATTAATGGTAAATATACAACCATGGATAGAGCATTGCTGGTCAGCAAGAATCAGGGAGTCAGAATACAGGCTCATATTCTGTTTGGCTGCCAGTTGCAAGTGGTGTTCCACGGCAGTTGGGGGGGAGGGGGTGTTGGGTGTTGGATATGAAGGTAGGTGGAGGAGCAGGGAGGGTTGAAGAAACAGGCTGGCTGCAGGACTTAAACAAATTAGGAAAATGGGCAGAGAAGTGGCAAACGAAATAGAATGTTGGAAAGTTTACGGTCATGCACTTTGGTAGAAAAATTAGATGGGAGAACATTGAAAATACCCAGATGCAAAGAGACTTGTGAGTCCTCGTGTAGAATAGCCTGAAGGTAAAGGTGGTGAAGAAGGCAAATGCAAAGCTGGCATTCATTTCAAGAGGAATAGAAGAGCAAAGATGTGATGTTGAGTCTTTATAAGTCAGTGATGAGACCTTACTAGGAGTATTGTGAGCAGTTTTGGGCTCTTCATTTAAAAAGGATGCATTGACTTTAGAGAGGTTTCAGAGGGGGTTCACAAGGATGATTCTGGGAAGGAAATGGTATGAGGAGCATTGTGATCATTGGCATTTAGGAAAATGAGGGGGAAATCTCATTGAAACATTTTGAATATTGAAAGGCATAGTCAGATTAGATGTGGAAAGGTTGTTTCCCATGTTGGGAGGGTATAGGACAAGAGGTCACAACTTCAGGATTGAAGAGCATCTGTTTAGGACAGAGATCCATAAGAATTTCTTTAGACAGGGGGTGGTAAACCTGTGGAATTTGTTGCCACATGGGTTGTGGAGGCCAGGTTATTGGGTGTATTTAAGGCAGGTTCTTGATTAGACAGGCCATCAAAGGTTGTGGTTGTGGGGAGAAGGTCGGGCTTGGGACTGAGTTGGAAAATGGTCAGGACATGATTAAATGGCAGGGAAGATCTGATGGGCTGAAGAGTCTATTTCTGCTCCTATATTTTGTGGTCTTGTGCCATTGGTGTATTTGTTTTAAAGAGCGACATTTTTTGAAGTGAGTTTTTGGTGCCAAATAATGTAACAAATTTACAATCACTATTAAAATAATTTTATGAAAAGCTTCAGAGGATTAACTTCACCGGTTTATCAATGTTACACAGGTGGGTCCACAATGTAATGCATGTTTACTGTTTCATTTGTAGACCAAGCTAATTTTTATCTCTGACTTGTATCTCTTTCAACCTACTTTTCTACTCTCTTTAAATTAACAAGATTTGGCCATTTGAATTAATGGTAAGAAAATCATGTGGGCTATGCTATTTTCGGAAAGTTATTAAAATAGTCCAGAACTCTACTGTTCTAATGGTCTCTGTGTGTTGGAGTAGCATACCGTAGTTTCATGATACTCAATTAATAATCCAAAGACTTGTGAACAAAAACTCAAATCCCCCAAGATAGGGGTGGCCAACATTTTTGGATGTGGACCACATACGGAAAAATATAAGGAGTAACAGACCAAACAATATTAAGACGAGCAGTTTTCAACCAGTTACATTGCAAGACAATTGGTGTTTTTAGACCACAAAACCCTTGTGCCATCAAAAGTTTATTTTCTATCAAAATAACTATACGGCATTCTTTGGCTTGGCTTCGCGGACGAAGATTTATGGAGGGGGTAAAAAGTCCACGTCAGCTGCAGGCTCGTTTGTGGCTGACCAGTCCGATGCGGGACAGGCAGACACGATTGCAGCGGTTGCAAGGGAAAATTGGTTGGTTGGGGTTGGGTGTTGGGTTTTTCCTCCTTTGCCTTTTGTCAGTGAGGTGGGCTCTGCGGTCTTCTTCAAAGGAGGCTGCTGCCCGCCAAACTGTGAGGCGCCAAGATGCACGGTTTGAGGCGTTATCAGCCCACTGGCGGTGGTCAATGTGGCAGGCACCAAGAGATTTCTTTAGGCAGTCCTTGTACCTTTTCTTTGGTGCACCTCTGTCACGGTGGCCAGTGGAGAGCTCGCCATATAATACGATCTTACGGCATTACTGAACAGCTTAACTGTCGGTATTTACTTGATGTACTCACATGTTACAGTAGGCATTTATATATAACCATATAAACATATAACAATTCTGTATCTGCTGCTCTTAAATTTAATTTAAATGAATACAGTAAAATTCTTTAAATGTTAATTCAAAAAGCAGTGCAAAATACAAACAGGAGAAAAGATCAAAAATCACAAGGCATTCTTCAAAATTCCTCTGCAACTCTCTGAATACAGTTCATGGCCCAGGTATCCTACCTTAATGATAATGATACAATGTATAAATCTTTAGATGGGCTATTAAATATAGGCTATTAAAATTAACAGATTCCTTGAAAATCAAACAAACCTACTTCCCCATGAGTTCTGTGAAAAAGTATTAATTTTCCCACCGAGTCAGAAATTTTCAGCACTTCTTTGCTATT
Organism: Narcine bancroftii; assembly: GCF_036971445.1. NCBI lineage: Eukaryota > Metazoa > Chordata > Chondrichthyes > Torpediniformes > Narcinidae > Narcine > Narcine bancroftii. The sequence continues at coordinate 103,099,537 of NC_091477.1, read as the reverse complement.
TTCTGTAATTTCGATCCTGCTATGTTTAATCATCTAAAGTTTAAAAAAAAATAACTGGGGGAAATGCTTTTATCAATGAGTAGTAGTTGTTCAAAATGGCAGCAACATCTAGCATTGAAACGAAAATGCAATGTACATACAGTGCAATTTATTGCGAGAGACTATGTTCAAATGGGTCAAATTCCATTTTATTTTTAAAATTCACCCTGGGCCACTTAAAAATAGGCAATCCTGCCCCATGACAAATAGGAAATTTAATTTCAGTCAGTAAAAACTGAAATAAAGAATTAATATTCATGGTTAACTAGATACTGTAGGGTAAACTTGGTGAAGGATGCTAAATGGCCTTACCAGATCTGGCCTCTTTGACTCCAGACCTGTAACAATATGTTAACATGTAAAGATCAACTCTAACCTATGCAACCCTTCCTCTAAGGCACACATGTCAAACTCTGGCCCGCGGGCCAAATTTGGCCCCCGATATAATTATATTTGGCCCCCAAGATCATTTCAAAAATGTATTAGAGGTGGCCCGCCCTGCAGTGAGAGCCGATGCTGTTTTTTGGTAATGTCACCCCCACCATCCTCCCCCTTCATTGCACATCCTTCCCCATTGTAACACGAGAAATTGTAACACGAGAAGTCTGTCGATGTCTTCAGCCGGCAAGCCAGTTGGAAGACTCCCCGCACAACCAGTCACTTCTCCCACCTGTCGAGCGGTGCGGCGGATGGGCGAGCACCTGTGATTTCCTGTCGGCGCGACGGGCATGGCAGGCTGCGCGCGGCCCCCGGGCAGCGCGAGCCCCGCGCGGCCCCCGGGCAGCGCGAGCCCCGCGCGACTGGCACCGGATGGCCCTTCCACAGCGCGAGCGCACTTCTCCCGGTCACCACGCCCTTCAGCGCTTGCACCCGCGCGGACCCCAGGGACGGCTGGGTCGGCCCTGCATGTGAAGAGAGCGATGGTGGCTGTCCGCAAAGGCTGATCGGCAGCGCGCTGGGCCTGAGTGGGTGGGTAAGCAGGGGTGGGCAGAGGGTGTAGGTGAGGAGTAATGGGCAGGGGAAGTTATGGTGGTGCGAGGGGCAGTTAGAGGGAGGGATGAGTAGAAGGAGGGGTGGATAGGGAAGAGGTAAAAGGGGAGGGGCAGGGCAAGTAGGGGAGGGGTGATTAGAGGGTGAGAGACGGGTAGAGGGAGGAACAGGTTGAGGGGAGAGGCTGTAGAGGGGCGTGTATAGGATGGGGTGGGTAGAGGCAGAGCGAGTGGAGTGAGGGGTGAGTAGAGGTTGGGTAAAGGACTGGTCAGGTAGAAGGATGGTGGGTCAAGGGTGAATAGAGGCCTAGAGCCTGAGGAGTGAGCAGGAAATGCTGAGTCCTGATGCAGGCTAAAATGGACACAGCCTGTGAATGCTGACTACATCTCCACAGGGACCAAATATGTTTCCCTCAGGTCAAGCAAAGGGTGAACTTGAGCTACCAACTCCTGACCTGTAACATTATCCTCCAAAAGTTATATCCTAAAGTTTAACATTACATATGTTGAAAGAAGAGAAAACATGCAGATGTTGTTGAAAATTTTCAATAAATATTTAGTTCGGCCCTCAACTTAGTCCAAGTTTTTAATTTTGGCCCTCCGTGAATTTGAGTTTGACACCTGCTCTAAAGCAACCTCCCCAATATGATATAGCTCTCTACCTTTATCAGTATAATTTCTCCCTCTCTCCCTCTTTTGTTCTGTGTCTTTGTGAGGCTCCCAATGCCAAATACTGATTACCTGGATTCTGGGACAATTTTCCATCATCTGGCAGCCTGTGGATGCTTGTAGGATGGGAGAGCGATCTTTAGAAGGAAAGGTATTATTATAAAAGTTTACCTTATTCACAGAAATATTGTGCAAGAGATCTGAACATATTATTGAAAATATATTTGAATAGAAAGTTGGATCGAAATAGATTTAAAGATGTAGGCAAACCCTTGAACAACAGCATCATGAGTTCCCTGTTTGTTCTCAATACCACCCCCCCCCCCCTAAAAGCATGTCAAATGCCTTCTTAATTGACCCGTTCACCTGGGTCACCACTTTCATGAAACTATGTAACTGCATTGTCTCTCTGATCTACAACAATCGCCAGGGCCCCTACCATTTACTCTGTAAGCCATATCCTGATTTGAATAAACAAAATGCAATATCTCTAATCTGTTAAGGATCCATTTGCCACTCCTTGGCCCACATTTCCCAACTTATCTTGATCTTGATATAAACTTAGATATTGTTGCGCACTGTCCCCTACAGCATCAATTTTTGGTGTTATCTGCACATTGTGATCACCCTTTCCCAAGGGGTCTCGCACAACAAGATTACTAATTAATTTTGCCTTGTTGCACAACATGCAGTCCGGAATTTCATGCTCTCTAGTTGGTTTCCTGACATATTGGTTGAGGAGATTATCCTTTACATCCCAGGAACTCATCTTCCACTGTTTTGCAATCAGTTAGGTTCTCCCACTCTATATGCATATTAAACTTACCTGGGATGAGCATTTCCTGTACTCTGCCACTACTTGGGTAACACCAAAACATGTAACTTATTAATAAAATATCTAGAGCACAATTGGAATGGATAAACATTATCAGAAAGATCCTTTAGAAATATTTATTTTGGCTTAGTAAATATTTTTTTAAATCTATGTTTAGCACAACTTCTTTACTTGCTATATTTTTGGAGGAATTCCATAAATTTACATTAATGTATTAAAATTCAAACTTCAGATTTATTGTCAGATTATACACATCACATACAACATGAGATCATTTTACTTGTGGACCAGGCAGAATTTATACTTATGAGTATTGCAAAAAATAGAGCAGGGGGCTAAGTGTTCAGCCCTGTTGTACTCCAGTACTGATGAAGATTGTGGATATGTTCTTACCAATCTGCACTGATTGTGGTCTGGATGAGAAGAAATCCAGGAGCCAATTACAGAGAGGGGTGTTGAGGCCCAGGTCTTGGAGTTGGCTAACCAGTTTTGAAGGGATGATGATGTTGTCGAATGCCAAACTGTAGTCAATAAAGAGCATCTTTGCAGTCCAGGTGTTCCAGGGCTTTTTGTAGAGCCAGTGAGGTGGCATCTGCCATAGACCTGTTGCTGTAGTAGACAAATTGGAACTGATCTATGTCACTGCTCAAACAGCAGCTGATATGCTTCAACACCAGCCTCTCAAAACACTTCTTCACTGTGGATGTGAGTACCACTGATAAGTAGTCATTTAGGGAGGTTATCACACTCTTCTTGGGCACAGGTACAATTGGGCTCAGGTACAATGTTTTAAACAGATGGGGTACAACACCCTGCCAGAGGGGAGTTGTTGATATCTGTGAATACATTGACTCAGCACAGGTTGAAAGTACTAAGCCAGGCCATTCTGACTAGACCGGAGGATTCACTCACATCATTCTCAGATACTAACACCACCGGATGTGAAGGTGAACAATGGCTCTTCCTTGTACTGATGGTCAAACTGGGAGAAGAAAGCAGTGAGTTCATCTGGGAGTAAAGCTCTGCAGTCTTCCTACGGCATCAGATTTGGTTTTGTAGCAGATTATGTTATTTAGGCCCTTCATTTTTTCCATTCTTGTCTGGATAGCTTCTTCATTATCTTAATGCACATCCATTTAATAGTTGATGCTTGATCCTTCCAACCTTTCAAAATTAATTTTTCCAACCTATTTCATTAAAAATGGGTGTATAAAACAAAAATCATCTATTTTGCCATAAGAATTCACTTTAATCCTTCTTCATCTATCTCATTTTCTCATTTAAAGCACTCCTTCAAGTCTCTTGCCAGCTTCTTTATCATATGTCCTATTATTTAATTTATGCTGATTTTTCCTTTTTAATAATACTGTATTCCCATGGGACATTGCTGACTCAGTAATGAAGCTATACGAATTGAGGTTGTTCTTCTCATTGTTGTTGTTGGATGTATATACTGCACTTGATCTCCAATTTAAATCATATAGCCTGCCTTATCTGCATCTCCAGTGATTTTTCAGAATGGAACTCCATTCTCTCTATTTCTAAATGGATTTAATTGAAAATAAGATTCTATAATGGATTTAAATGAAAATAAGATTCTATAGCCCCTTTCCAATGGAACCTTGTCCCAGAAATTGATGGCTAATTTACTGGTTAAGGGCCCAGTGGAAAAGGGAAAGTATCAGCCCGGTGGCATCAAATGACGTAAAATCACGCCGGGGATTGATGGCTTTGACCCCCTATTCATATCCCCGGCATGTGCTGATTAAACCAGTGGGAAAAGGACAAGTGGCATTCCTGGACTATTGTTGAAGGTAGACTCTCCTATCCCCCGGGGATGACTTGTGGTCAGTGGGAAAGCAGTTTGCGTCCCAGTTAAAAGTGGCCCAGTGAGAACAGCAAAAACAGCTTCTTTAACTGCAACAATGCACAGCCAATTAACTGGGATGCCCAGGGAAAAAGGGCTGGTGTCTTTTTTTCTGGCATATAGTTGCATTTGTATTGATATTAATCAAGAAACCACTTCCTCTGGCAAATTTGCATCTTCATTACGCCTTCCACATAAGCCCTGAAGCAACGTCTTAACAAAGTACAGAATCTATTATATACTGATGTTTTGTGAGGCTGTTAAAATTAATGTATTTTTTCCTGAATCAATAACCTAACAAATTATTTTTCTTGAGAACGTGATATCTATAAAAATGCTGATCCCCAAATTCTGAAATTACCAAATGTCATATCTCAAAGCTGTCCATGGTGAATGGTTTCCTAGCCCATGCTGTTTTTACACTAAGGAGCTAATTATTTGCAATTCAAGCTGCTTTCTTTGAAGAGCAGATAATTCCACGTATGGAACGCATCATAAATGAAATGATATCTTGCAAAATACACAGTATTCCAAATTGGAAAGGAGACTTTTAGAAATCTTGTATAATTAATGTAACCAATTTGTTGTTATTTAGGTGTTGCAGTTCTGGTCGGAATAAAGGAAGCCAATCTGACTGAACACATTAGTAAAAGATATGGTTAAAATGTCTTCGTTTGACGGAAACAGTCCTGTGATTCTCAATAGCAATAAAATGGCATCCATGGAAATGATAACCTGTTACACAAATTACTCATGTATGCAACTTTTGGATCCACCTTCACTTTACATCAGGTCGCTTAAAGGACAACTCAGGAGGGGAAGGGGAGATTGGGGATAAAGAAGATATAAATAGGAGAATAAGGAAAATGTTGGATGTTGTAGGAATGTTGTCTTATAAAGAGTTGAAAATAAGAAAACAGAAATGGAAAAGGAGGTCGCTTCTACATACAGTATCTGATAAGGGAGGGAGTTGAGCAAAGAGCTTCCATAAATGTTAAAGCAAAAATAAAAGCAACGGTAAGATTACTGCTATGAAAGACGTCAATACTCGGAGCCTATTAACCCCCGACTTTCTGATTCGACTATTTTGTACACAGACATGACATCATGTAACCAAGACGCTCATTTGAACAGTAGTTTTATTGATTGATGTAAAATCAGATTGTCACTGGACCTTATTTGCTAAAACGTCGGATTGAGATTGATAGGTTATTTTAAAAATCTGTGTCTCGCAAAATGAACGAGAGTACACTTTATAAATTGTTTGTTCAAAGATGAACAATAATGACCCTTACCATTTTTGTGAAAGGTAGCATTCAAAACATCATCAATACATTGATGAGGCTTCTCATCATGTCCTAACCAAAACCAACAGATCTGTCCATGTCATCAATCGAATTGATTTGTGCAATGAATGGGGACAGGTACCGCATGTAATGACTTAAATATGGCTTACAATTTAAGACGACAAACTCCAATATTTATTCGAAGCAGAAGCTGGAATACGCGTTTTTTTTCTGACGATCTTTTCGTAAGTGATTTGCTCTTTCAAATGCATGATCCCTTAAGGGCTATTGCCCACACCGTTCACGTTATTTGTCACATCACATCGATAATATAAAGCACAGTCGAGACTTACGTTATCGTTGAGATTTTGTAGAGCGACGTTCATTCTGAAGATGTATCTTGATCTAAGCCACAAGCATTTTAGCGATGTAAACATCGGTAAGTAACATGCCTTATCGTGTAATCGCTCCCGACGACAATTATTCCAGGATCTAACATATATACACACACACACACAGCAAAATCAATGGATTTTTTTTTTCAAACAGCGACGTGCTGCCGATGCCTGAAAATGCAACGAAGCAACGAAAGGGGATGGCCGCGCAGTAGAGGCCCAGCAGTCGGCTGAGTGCTCTTCCAATCACATATTCCGCATTGGTTACTATGACAAGGAATCTATTAGGGCTAGGAAAGAGCCAGCAACATCAGGTGTGTCAAAAGCATTTACAGTTTAACCTGCCTTCTTTGGTGATAACCTATTCAACTAAAAACATAACTGGATTTCCAATGTATTGACGATCACTTGATTGCAGATGAGGTTGAGACCTGTCAGTGGAATTGATCATCAGTCTAGCGCCATTTGAGTTCATTTCGATCGGACAAGGGCGAGGGTAGCAACTGGTCAATTTTTTGCTTTTTTTTAGAATATTCGTCAACATATGAAAGAATCCAAACAGATTCTCTGACTGCAATCAACTAAAACCCACTATCTGCCCCGTCCCAACACCATCAGATCATAAAAAATACCAGCTGTATATCAAAATCCAAATACTAATATTTTAAAGCTATTTTTTAAGTGAAGAATGCGCAATTTAATAACTTCGGAAAATTGAATAACATAACCTGTAGGACTAGGATCTGGGAACGGAAATAACCTAAAGTCGCTTTTGCCCCTCCCTTCCCCTCCCCAGAACACAATGGCCAGAATGGCCTCATACTGTGCCGTCCTTTTCTAAATTATAGAAACACAATCATCAGATTGTTGTATTAAAGCCATTATCATTAAGTATTTATTCTATGGTCATTGTCTTAGAAGAATAATTGCAAGCAAAAGGGGAGAACTGTACCTGAATAACATCCAAATGGGAAAAATATATATTTCGGATGAGACACTTCGGCAGTATGACTGAGGGCCGTGTCGCTGAAAGAGTCTCCTTCAAACGTTGGCCAATATCCCCTCATTAAAAAAAAATTGAATGGACTCTAATAAAATACAGCTTCTATGGTTTAAAACGAATATTAAACCGAATGGAAAGATGCAGAATATGACTGCAATGTGATGTAGATTGGGGAGAAATTGTAAGTAATCTATGAATGCTTCTGTAAGTTATTGTCATTTTAATGACGTAGTTTTAAATGGAAAATTATCTGAGTGAATTAAGGAGGCAGAGGCCCAAGGCAGAGCAATAAATTGACCCACAGACAATTTCAGTTCACAGCTATGAGTTTTAATTATTTTGTATTGCAAGTTTGTGATTAAGAACGACTGATTTTGATCTTTTTCCGAATATATTCCAGATATAATAAAGGGAGACCGAAGTCCAGCTTTTTCGTACAGGTTCACAGTTTATCAAACCATAAATACAACAATACCTCATGGTAGTAGAGTTTGAAATTACAGATTTTTTATGTTGTTTTTCATGTTATCAATTGGAAAGTCAATGCAATCGAACTTAGTGTTTATTTTATTGGATCTGTTACATCCTAATCACTCGTGACGTTAAATTATTTTGAATTTCAACCATGTTTGGAAATAATAATTTTGGGTCCAGTTATTACTTTTGTGTTTATATTTAATGTGAGGGTAACCAGCAGCTACCAGCACTTAGTACATCTTTAAAAATGTGATCCGTTAAGAAGCCAAGATTTTGCTTATTCAAAGGGTCAAGTGAGATTTGCCTGGAATCAAACTATTAAAGAAAGTGTTATTTTTTTTCGAAGGCCAATGTCACTTCACAGAACTGTTATTTGGAAGCCTTGTCCATTTGTTCTTCCCAGCGACGGCAAATGCAGAAGATCACGATTAAATAACATTATCTTCGCGTCCAGTAATACTGTATACACTTTTAGTTCTTCTACTGAGGAGTATCATAGATTTGATCCAACTTTCAACAAGCTAGTAATCCATGGACTCTTGGTTGGAAAGAAAGACATGTCATTTATAAAAGAAGTGTAGCCTTTGCAACAGGAGGAATCAGAGCGACACCGCGAGGACATCTCGCACCGTAGAACTTCAGCTCTCGCCAAACTGGAAATACTCAAAGTAGTTGACGAACCACATGAAAGGTTTGAATAAATTCGGCTTGATGGAATCTCTTAAAAAAAACAAAATTAATAAATGAAGCATTTGTGATATGGAGTCATAATTAATTTCAGGACTATTCACTTCATGCAAAAACAGTGGAAGCGATTCACATCTATTGAACTGTTACCTAATGTTAAAATGAGAGTTTTACAGCCAAAGTACAGCAGAAACGCGGGGAGCTGCAACCAAGAAAAGGGCAACAGAAAGCAATGGACTTCCGCTTCGGCCCGCGTAAAGGAGGGTGACAATGTTGCTGTCAATAGCAACGCGACATGGATTTTAAAATTTTTATTCTGTTATGTAATATATTCAGTAGTGTATCTTACTTTATTCTTTCTTTGTATTTTTCTTTTTTGCCTTTGGGTTGTCAGGTGGGCCGAAGAGAATAATGAATTAGGCAGTTAAGTGGTGGAGATCCATGGGGAAAGGTGATGGAAGTAGAGTGATAAAATAAAATGTAATGAGTAACTCCATTAAATTTTTAAATTTTAATATTAATGAGATTAATGGGACCACCTAATGAAAGAAAATACTTGCACATATTTTTAAAAATGGGTGTAGATATAGCCCTTTTACAAGTGTTACCAGCTCAGAGGACCCCAAAACCCAGCAGCAATAGATATTCACCAAGACAAATGGTTACTTAAATAAAAGTTGCTTTTAATTATCTTTAAACATGAAAACAGGATCAAACTTTAACTTATTACTATTAACTTAACCCCCCTTCTAATTCTAAGCACACGTTTATGTAATGTGTGTAAGTTCAAAAAGGTTCTTTGATTCACAGCCCAATCTCACTCCTCATTCCTCCAAGTTCACTGGTTGCAGGCAATTCTTATACTGTGCACTGAATTGAACATTTATGAAGTTCACCAGGCTTTGGTGCTTGAAAGGTAAATGGTTACTGCTCAGGAAGGTTTTTGTCAGTTTTCAGAGAGATATTTGTTGATTGCTGGACACCCACAACTGATTCCTTGTAACTAGCCACTTCAGTGTCTTGCCAAAGAAACTTGCCCCATCAGGGTTTTCCAGATGATAACCTCTTTCTTTCAGGTCACCACAGAGTTCCTTTTTGTTTCTCTTATTTCAAGTGAAACATTAGGCAGCCAGTCCTCTCCTCTTGTATGAACCACAAGGGCTTTGACCAGGCTGAACTAAGCACTCACAACCCATCTTCCATATGGGGTTTTTCTATAAGCTTGCCAGCTTGTCCTGTTCCAGTCCCAGCTGATGCTCCTGACTGTGAAACTGCAGAACTGATCTCTCTCTCTCTCTCTCTCTCTCTCTCTCTCTCTCTCTCTCGAGAAAAGCCTGTTTGACTCCCTCTCTGCTTGCAAAAAACCATATGACCCTCTTAGAACAGCAAACAGCATTTCCAGGACAGCCTGTGGCTCCGAACCTACTCGTCTTGAATTCTTCAGCTGCTGCTTTTCAAAACAATGATCCATTAGTGAAGTTTCTTGGGCACTCTCCAAAGCTTTTGCAAAGACTCTTGGAGCCAGCCTGTCTAGCTTGAGCAGAGCTCCAGTATTTTAAATGAGATCTGTTTTGAAGTGTTTGTATGTGACCTACACTAAAAACCTGCCCTAATATATCTTCCAAAAAAACATATCTATAATCTGTCACACAAGAAACACATTTAGTAGAAAAGGAACATCTGAAATTGAAGAGATTGCCTTGGTCCTGTTGTGTCTTCTTCATTCAATACAAAATCAAGAGGAGCAATTTTATTTAATAAAAATCTTCCAATAGATAGTCAACATATTGCAACAGATCTAGCAGTAGGTTCATAATGTTTAATTGTCAAATATATTCTGAATTATGGATCCTTTTGAATATCAATGCGCCTAATACAGATGATGAGAAGTTTATATAGGAAACTTTTTTAAATTTAGTAAATGCCCATGAAAATGTAGTGGTAGGTGGGGACTTTAATTTTTGTTGAGACTCATTGTTAGATAAATCTTTAAGAGGACCAAACAGAAGTACAACAACTAAGACAACCCTAACTTTAATGAAAGACCTGAATTTAATAGATATATGGCGAAGGTTACATCCCACTGTGAGAGTCTATTCCTTTTATTCGAACAGGCATGATTCATATTCTAGAATAGATTTTTCTTACTTTCACCACAGCTTCAGAGTAGAGTACTTCAGGTGGATTTTAAAGCTAGACTGTTGCCTAATCATTCGCCATTATTGTTGCAGATTGAAATGTCCGATAAAGAGATAACAATTTATAGATGGAGATTAAATAGTTTACTTTTGAAAAGATCTGATTTTTGTGCTTTTGTAAGAGTGCAAATCCAACTGTTTTGCAACCTGAACTTATATTCAGTGACTGTTAAGTTTGTGATTTGGAAGTAAATCACAAAATTTTGTAGACACTATGTTTGAAGTAAAAACACAAAATGCCAGAGAAGCTCAGATGGTCAAAGTATCCTTTATGTAGCAAAGGTAAAGATACATAACTGATGTTTAATCAAAGTAGTTTGTGATTTGGGATACATTGAAAGTTTATTTAAGGGGACAAATAATGTTTTACTTCTAAAATAAAGAAGGACTATATGAGAGAATTGGAACAATTAGAAAAGAAAGTAACAGATGTGGAAAAAGACTTACATGTCCAAAGGTCAGAGGATAGAAGGCAGCTATTAATTAATAAGAAGCAGACTTATAGAACAGAAAAAAGCAATAATGAGAACGAAACAAAGATCACATAAGGCACTAGCATGCCAATTGTAGACAGAGAAAATCTCCAGAACTATAAATGCTATTCAGAAAGAGTCTAAAATATTAGTTATACACCTCAGGATATAAATTATTTGTTTCAAAGTTTTTATTCAAAACTGTACAGTCGGAGGAGTCACATGACGGAGTAGTGGCTGGTCGAGTGGAACCAGCCCTCTCCAGAGAAAAAAATTTGAAAAAACAGAGCTCAATAAACATAAAATACAGGAAGAGAAAGATAAAGTTACAGAGAAGAGAAAGAAGATGGCACCCAAAAGAGAGAAAGTAAGAATAGCAGAGAAAAGGGAAGAAGGAAAATCACTGGAGAAGAAAGAAGAAGCCTTACCTGCACGTCAGAGCAGAGAGCCACCACGGAGAGGAGCAGCCGATCTCCGATGTTGTTGAGTCCCCAGAGGAGCGATGTCCTCCCAACAGGCGGACTTCAAAAATGGCTCTCAGAGCCAAGAAGAGGTGCGCAACTGCGCATGCGTGAAGAGTTGTGCATGCACAATGCGCAAGTAAAAGAAAAGGTTAACACCGGCGGGAGGGGGACTCAGCTGAGGAGCGGCCAGCTGAGAGACGCCCAGTATCGGGGCATTCAGCTGGGGGAAGTAAGTAAGAAAGAAGAAAAGAAGAGTGGTGAGAAAGAGAATGAAGGGCTGGAAGAGGATGAGCGGCAACAGGGCGACCGGCAGGGGGATGACCTGCGGCAGGAGGCCCAGCAGCGGGTCGGGCTGCAGCAGGGGGCCCAGCAGTGGGTCGACCTGCAGTGGGAGGCCCAACAATGGGTCAGGGTCAACCTGCAGCAGGAGGTCTAACAGCCGGAGACACAGCAGCTGGAGACCCAGCAAGGATACAGAAGCAGCTCACCAGAGAAGGATGAAGATGAAGATACACAGATACAGAGAAGAGAAGAAGATGACACAGACATAGATACAGACACAGAAGAAGAGGAGGAAGAAGACCAAGAATTTCAAAGGAAAGAAGGAGGTAAAATAGGACAAAATTTAGATAAAGCCTTTTTTGAAGAACAAATGAGGTCATTAAAAGAATGGCTATCATTAGAATTTAGTTCAATCTAAAGAAAAATGAAAAGAGCTGAAGACAGAATGCAAAGCTTAGAGATGGTCATGACTGAAATAGGGAAAAGAGTAGAAAGTGTGGAGGAACAAGAAGCTGCTGTAGAAATTGAGATAAGTGATTTAAGAGGGAAGTTGGAAGAGAGTGAAAAAAAATTAGAGACACAAGATTTATTGTCACAAAAAATTGACGTATTGGAAAACTACAGTAGATGAAACAACATAAAAATAGTGGGCCTGAAAGAAGGCAAAGAAGGATCAGATATGAAGGAATTTATAAAAGGATGGATCTTGAAGGTGCTGGGAACGACAGATTCACATGAAGAAATAGAAAATGAAACAGCGCAAAGAGCACTAAGTACTGAAACTGCCACCACATCAAAAACCGACATCCATATTGGTAAAACTTCTAAAATATACGACAATATGAAACATACTGGAGCAGGCAAGAAAGAAGGTAAGAGAAGACAATAAGCCATTGGAATATAAGTGACAAAAAATATTTTTTTACCCGGACATAAGCTTCAAACTTTTAAAGAAGAGGAAAGAATTCAACATGGCAAAAACAATTTTATGGAAGAAAGGTTATAACTTTATATTAAGACATCCAGCAGTACTCAAAGTATTTATTCCTAGGGAACAGAATAGACTGTTCTCGGACCCAAAGAAAGCCCAAGAATTTGCTGAACATTTGCAGTACAGGAGATGTGAAGAGGAAGAGTGACAAGAAGGAAGACCGGCAAGAAAATATACAAAAATATGTAAAAATATAAAGTAAAGATAATGTATATATATATAAAGATTTAAAGATGAATAAGAGAAGGGGAAGAAGGAGGAAAAAGAGAGAGAGAGCTTTGTTAAATGTATAGGAAAATAGTGTTCTCTGGGGGGGCTGGGGGTGGGAGAATAATAGTCACTGCAAAATCGATTGACGCTTGCGAATAAGTTCGCAAACCGAACGGAAAGGGGAGTTGTGGTTGCCGTCAAGGGACAAGGGGCAATCCAAGGAGGGGAGGTTCATTTGGGGTTAAAGGGTTATTGCTTGTGGGGATTGCTGGGGTATTTCATGTCTTAAGTGCGTTGTCATATATTGAGATTTAAAAGGAAAACTTAAAAAACAGTAATGGAAAAAAAAGGGGATGGAGGTAGTGAAGAGGCAGAAAAGAAGTGAAAATAAACATATAAGATGGCCACGTTGGACTATATGACTATAAACATTAATGGAATATATAACCAAGTTTAAGTGTATCCCGTTGGAAAAAAAAATCACATATAATTTAAAAGACAAAGTTACAATGTTTGAAAAAACCTGGGAACCATATATGGAACATAACAGAAAGTGCAGGCCTCGGACCACCACCACCTAAAATGATAAGAAGATAAACACGATCAGATTTAATGCGTATAAGTAGATGATACATCTTTTTTGTTTATATTCCTTTTGTATAAAGATATTGTTTTTATTGCATTTTATATGTTCAATATTTACTGTTTTTGGTGGGGGGTGAGAAGGGGGAAGGGAGGGATGGGGAAAAAAAGAGAAAATGTCACGTGAATATTTAAAGAGACGCATCTGTAAATATATTGGTTGGTATGGTTCATAGTGCGATAAATAAATTACAAAAAAACTGTACAGTTCAGAATTTTTAAAGGATGATGACAACATTGGAAGAACAGATGGTGCTGAATTCCCCTACTGACCAGTGAGAAATTAAAGAAGTGATGAGTTCAGTGCAAAGCAATAAAGGTCTGGAGGAAGACAGCTTTCTGGCTGAATTTTATAAGGAATTTAAAGAGTTATTACTTCCTTTATTTTTGGATTTGATTCATCAAGCTTCAGTATCTTGCCTGAATCTACTGCAATAATTATGGTAATTAAAAAAAAGATAGTGACCCTTTAAAGCCTGAATGCAAAAGTTGTTGCAAAAGTTTTGCCTAACAGAATAAATAGACTATTAGCGATGTTAATAAATGCTGAACAGATTTTGTTAAAAAGCGACTAGCTGCCAACAATGTAGCGAGATTATTAAGTATTATTCATTTAACACAAACAAAAGGAGATTTAAGTGTTGCTGTAGCATTAGATGCAGAAAAAGCCTCTGATAGATTGGAATGTCACTTTCTTTTAAAAGTATTGGATAAATTTGGACTTGGACAATCATTTATTAATTGGATTAAAGCATTGTATTATTAGCTCAAAGGCTAAAGTAGTAACCAATGGGCAAATTTCAACACCTTTTAATTTACAGAGGTCTAGCAGACAAGGATATCCTTTGTCACCAGCATTATTTTTATTAGCCATTGAACCTCTTGCAGAGATGATTAGACGAAATGTATCTATTAAAGGAATCAGAGTCAGTCATGAAGAACATTAAATTAGTCTATTTGCAGATGATGGAATGATTTACTTGACTGAACCTGAGTCCTCTTTGAGGCAATTACATCTTTGGTTAGAAGAATATGGTCAAGTTTTGGATTATAAGATAAATTGAGATAAAAGTGAAGTTATGCCATTTTTAAAAGGTGATTATATATGTCAACTAAATACTCAGTTTAAATGGCTGAAAAGTGGGATCAAATATTTGGAGATTAGAACAGATGATAATTTGAAGAATTTATTTAAAATGAACTACCTACCTTTGCTTCATAACATTGAAGAGGATTTTAAACAATGGATGACATGAATAGGGAGAGTTAATTGAATAAAGGTGAACATTTTTCCAAGATTTCAATATCTTTTCCAATCATTACCTATTTCAATAGCTCAGAATTTTTTAAAGGAACTTAATAAATGGGTTCGGAAATTTTTATGGAAAGATAAAATGTCTAGAGTTTCGATGCAGAAATTAACATGGAAATATGAATTGGGGGATTACAACTCCTAAATTTTTATAATTATTATAGAGCAGCTCAGATGCGATTTATTGAGTCCTTCCTTGAAGGAGAGACCATACCAGCATGGATCAATATGGAATTGGAGAAAATTGGAGAAAAGTCAGCTGCAGCTTTTATCTACAAATAGAATTCAAGATTGATAATAGGAAGTAAAGATACACTTTTACTGAAGCATTTAATAGATATTTGGCATAAGATAGATGGAGAAATTGGAACTAAAGGAGGTGTATCACCCTATACACCTTTGTTTCAGAATAGTTTGATACCTTTTACATGAGATAACAAATTTTTGACAATCTTAATGAAGATTGTTTTGAACAGAGACAGTTAATTTCCTTTATTCAAATGAGGGATAAATATGGAATAACTAGAAACACACTTTTTTGTTACTTTGAAATAAAAAGATTTTTAAGAGACAAATTAGGATCAGAAAGTTTGTTATCCCCCATGCAGTGAAGTGGAAACTTATTATTTGAAGAACAGTATGGAAATTTACTACTGCAATGTATCTTCTACTACAAAGGGAAACTTGTAAACCTGGACTTTATAAATCTAAACAGAAATGGGACAGGATTTGGGTATTACAATAGATGAACAAAAAAGGATGGATGTGTGCAGAGATTGTATGTCCAATACAATTAATGTACGATATAGATCGGTACAATATAATTTTATGCATCAATTATATATCACGCCATACAAGTTGCATAAAATAAAATCGGATTTATCGAATAAGTTTTTAGGTGTGGTATAGAAGAAGGTACTTTTCTACATTCAAGAAGGGCATGTCCAAAAGTGAGACCTCTTTGGGCGGAAGTAGAATTGCTAGAACAAATTACAGGTATTTCATACCCACAAAATTCTGACTTTTTTTTAAATTCGGGAATGTAGAAGGGGAAAACCCTAAAATGAAACTTCCACTAAATCAAAAGAAGTTTGTGAAAATAGTATTGACGGTGGCAAGAAAGTGTATTGCAGTTATTTGGAAGCCGGGCTCATGTTTGGGTGTCGACAGATTACATTCAGAAATTCAAAAGTCTATTCCGTTGGAAAAAAAATACTTATAATTTGACAAATAAGTACAAAACATATTTACAAATATGGAGCCCATATATACAAAAGAGGTATTGTGATTTCATTTTCTCTTCCAATCACTGATTCCCACCCGATGGTGCAGATAACTACTTGATGGTTAAGTCCTTGGTGTATCATGGCCTATCCTAGTACAATCTAGTAGTTTTCTTTTCCCTTAATATGTAATTTTACAATATAAAAATGTATAAGTAATGACTAATTTTGTCTGGGGGATTGGGGGTTAGACTACATGTATGAAAACTCTAAAATAAAGTATTTAAAAAATCCACCATCTGCAGCTTATGTGTGTTTCTTTCTATTACTAATCTCTCTGGAGTGTTTTTAGATGTACAGCACAGTAACAGCTCCTTCCAGCCCATGAGCCTATGCCACCCAAATGCCCCAATAAACTACAACCCCCCATACATTGTTGAAGGGTGGGAGGAAACCAGAACACCCGGAGGAAACCCACACAGACATGGGAAGAATGTACAAACTCCTGAGACTGTCACTGTTTATGTTGTTTTGGTGTCACTGTTAGTCAAGAACTGTTAGAAAAGTTCACCCAAACTCTTGAGAAATATTACAGGATCTTTTACACACATCTTATCCGAAAATGTTTATTTGTATTCGTGCAATGTGCGAGATATTCAAGTGGCAGGGCCCAGACTAGGCAGTGTTCTTTGATCCCTTGACAGGTCACGGTGTCAAACTAAGTGTTTGGCCATTCAGGAATGATGAGAAGAAATGTCTTTACTCAGTGGACAAATGAATCTTTGCTTGCTAAGGCTCAGGCCATGACACACCAAGAAATACATACTTTTTTAAAGAAAATGTAGGGTTTGCAAGGTTGAATAAAATCCTGAATTGCAGGGCAATGGGACTCCTGCTCCTCCTTGAGCTCTTACCTTTCCAGTTGATTGGTTCACATTGCCACTAATTTGTTTCTTCCCCACACCATGGTTTTTAATGGAGCTGCACACAATTTCCACCTCCAACTGCGAGGACAGTAAATCCAAGGTGGGAGTGAGTGAGTGGAAAGAAGAAGTTTGAAAACCACTGCGTTGAACCAGGAGCCAACCAGAAGTAGATTCATCTCATACCCGCACGGGTTTGAGCGATGAGCGAGATCCTCCTCCCGAGAGCACGGATTGGACCGATTCCCCGGTCGTCCTCGGCACATTCCTCGACGTCCCTCATTCACTCCCCTCCTTTCCGGGTCCTCGGCCCCACCGCGGGGCCTGACGGCGTCGAGCGTCGGAGCCGCCCGCCCGTTTCCCGGCATCCACCGCCCGCCCGTTTCCCGGCATCCACCGCCCGCCCGTTTCCCGGCATCCACCGCCCGCCCGTTTCCCGGCATCCACCGCCCGCCCGTTTCCCGGCATCCACCGCCCGCCCGTTTCCCGGCATCCACCGCGCGCCGCCATGGAGGACGCGAGGAAGGGGCAGCCGTCGGCTGCGCGCAGGGGCGACGAGAAGCCAGCCGCGACCAAGGAGAAGGACAAGAAGTCCAACGGAGACAAGGAGCAGGAGCAAGAGCTGGTGAGTGTATCGGGGAAGCGAGTGAAGGTGGCCGTGAGTTTGCTGTGTCATTCGGAGGTGGGGGTCGCGCCTGAGGCCTGCTCGCCGCGGCTCCCTTTCCTTCAGCGCCCTTCCCCGGCTCCTTCCAAGCAGCCTCTTGCTCGAAGGTATTTCGCTGGTGAACTGGGCTCGGGCTTTCCGCACAAGGTAGGCCGCGATTATTGCCTTTGACTGGCCTTGGTGGGTGCGGGTAAAGGTTTATCCCGATGAGACCATATCTAAACCATAACCATATAAACGTGTCGTTTATTTTTGGTCGCAAATTCGCCGAGTGTCAAGAATGCAGTTTGTATTCAGAAAGGTTCCTGGGATATTTGCGGCTTCTCGTTATTTTTCCTTGAACATTGTTTGAAAGAGGAATGATTGTATGGGATTTCATCAACTGTCGCCTGCCTCACGTTTCCATCAGGATCACAAAACCCTCTTCTCGGTGATCAGTTTAGGGTTGTTAGTTTTCATTTCAGAAGAATCTGGGTTTCTGGGTTTTTTTTTTCAATGCACGAAATCGAGGGTGATCGCCTGGGTTTGTGCTGAACACTTCAGTGGAAAGAATCTTAATAATAATGTTTATTATCATGTGCATGGTACAATGATAATATGCACTGGAATTCCTACTAGCGGCAGCTGATCAGGTACGCACAAAAGTGAGTAACAATAGTATACTTATTGAACTTTTCGAGAGTAAAGCCCTGCAAAAGGTAGTGGCCACAGTCCCAGACATCATAGGCAAAACATCTCTGTGGAACATCAGCAATCAAAGGATCCACACCACCCAGCGCGAGCTCTTTTCTCGCTGCTACTCTCAGGAAAGGTAGAGCTGCCCCAAGACTCACACCACCAGGTTCAGGAACAGCTGCTTCCCCCCCACCATCAGACACCTTGACAATAAACTCAATCAAGGGTTCATCACTTTTACTTTTGCACTTTATTGTTTTCTTCTGAATTGCAGTCAGTTGTTTACATTTCTTTATTTGTTTGCAGGTGTACATCTTGTACAGTTTTTTGCACCACCCATAAGTGCTAATTCTGCCTTGCCCACAGGAAAAAAGAATCTCAGGGTTGAATGTGATGTCATGTATGTACCCTGGCAATAACTGAATTTAAAAATAAATAGATAAATCAGATTATAAATATTCTCAGTTGCCCTAGTGCAAAAAAAAAGGGGTCATGGCAATAGTGCAGATAAAACATTTGCAATTTATATTCTACTGGAAATTGTAAAACATTTATTCCCTTGAAAAAACATACATGAGAAATAGATAGCACCAAGTATCTTAAACCCTATAAAAATTTGATAGTAATACAGTGCACATTCCTTTCAACATGTTTTACTTTTGGAAACACAAAGAACCAAAGGGTGAGAGAAATGCTGTTGAAGGGACAAGTTCAATTTTTAAAAAATATTTACTTTATCAAATTTTCTGGACCTTGGGTGAAAATAGTATCCTTAGCCTGTAACTGAAATAAATATTAGGAAATTTTAAAAATAGTTTCAAGTCCATTTGCTCCTCTTTCCAACTGTCCCCGTAATGTGTAATTCAAGAGAATGTGTCATCCACAATGAGATTTATTTGTCCCTGAAGTTGATGAGTTCCTCAAAAAAATACTATTCTTGTTCAAGAGTCATTTTTGTTCCTCTGTTCATACTCTCAGGCTTTCATTCTGTTGCACCAAAACTTCTATCCTCAATTTTGCATTTTACTAATTTCAATATCCTGGACACATCTCCATTCCAAGAAAGATAATGGTATTATTAGATGATTTTTAATTGTTCTACATTGGTCTGAAGATAATTGAGTTGTGGTTCTGAGGGCTTACTATGGGGTGACGGGGGTGGGGGGGGGGGTGGTGACAGTGCTATTCTCTGTGTATGTTGGTGCTGGGGAGTTGACTATCAATGGAAACAGGCACAGCATACAGAAATCTATGGGTTAGCTTTTTATTAGGCAGCTGCTACCTGGAAGAGCCCTGTACTGCTGTCACACTTGAAGCAGTCTTGTCCGGTCTCTGTCCGGCAAGAGGATGCACCAAATATTTATACATGGAAAAGATGGTTACAGAAAAAGTTGCATCAGCCATACAACTAAATGATTTCAAAGTAGAACATTACATGTAAGCCAAGCAGAATGACTCCTTTCCCCCCCCCCCTTAAAGTCACTGGCCTTGTATCATACAAGGTTGCAAAAATCTCTTAGAACAAAGGACAGTTTACAATTCTCAGACTCAACGAAAAGGAACCAGAGCATCTTCTCTGTTCTTGCCCCATCCATTTTTACTCAAGCCAAACAGAAACAGGCACTTCAAGGGCGAGAGCAAACTTCCCAGACCAACACACACACAGAATAGTACTTCTTTTGATCCTGTCACCTCCCCTCCCACACCCCCACCCCTTAGCATTGAGTCCTCACCATACTCCCAAGGGTCCCAACATTTATCTCAATACATCACAGGTGGTTGAGGCTGCTTGCTAGATTGGAAAATATCCAGCTTTGACTCGCATGTTCCTTCACAATACTGGCTCATATAAACAGTTCCATAAATTTCTGCATCCTAATGAAGTAGGTTTTGATCCTACCAGTAAAGAGCCTTAAAGCAAATTGTTGAAGCTAAAGGCAAGCAATGAGTGACTGAAGGAACTCAATAAATCAGGCAGCATCCATGGAGAAAAATGTCTTGATTAAAGGGTCCCAACCCAAAATGTTAACAGACCATTTATTTTTATGGATGCTTCTGAGCTGCTGAGTTCCTTAGCCTCTCACTGTTTACTGATTCTTTTGTTGAAACTTAGTGTGAGCCATGTCTTTCAGTAACTCATTTTATTCCTGACAAATATGTAAATCAATTTCCAGATCTATTTTCCATTTTATAATCAGTGTGTAATTTTTCCCTTCTAACTTTATAAGAAAACTGTTTTATGATCTCTGTGTGGAAAATCAATTGAGACAAGCAACAGTAAAAGAACAAATTGCCGTTGGCCCCCACAAGAAGTAACTTCAATCTAAACTGAAATTTCTGAATGAACTATAATTTATGGTGCGGATAAGGAAGGTTGGCCAGGAGGAAAAGGAAAATGGACAAAAATGGTGGTTGACTGACTCAAAGAACACAGACATTTTTTTAAATATGAAGGGAGAGTTTAATCACAGAAAAATAGGGTGTAATTTGTGCACTTGATTAGGGTCCATATGAATGCTTCTAGCAAAAATGAGTGCAGTGGTTTAACAAAGTGTTGTGGGAAAATTGGCTAGGTTCTTGAGTCGAGACTACTTGTTCAAAGATTGGAAAGGAAAGCTGACAATAGATCAGTAGTTGGCAAAATTGGGTGAAGGCTGTTGTTCAGAACTTGGGTGAGGACATGTGAAAGGAAGAATAAATGCATTTAGAATCTGCGCAAAAATTTGGAATTTATTTGCCATGAAAATTGTGCTGTATGTGTTAATCTGAGATTTTAATCCAAACTGAATGTATAGATATATTTTCATATTTAGAAGATCCAAAAGGTAGATGGAAATATCTATCAGATAAGAGATATGCAACTATTACAGAATGGAATAGTCTGGAAGGTGTCACTATTTCAGAATATAAGCAGTCCAGTTCTTTGTTAGATTAACATAATAAATATTTTCAGACATGTGTATAAACAAAGTTTATTTCCACAAGATCTATTTTTGTTGTGGATAAAATAGCGAGCACTTATTGCATATTGTGGGATGAGAGATCCACAATCCATTCCCTATCTCCAATTACATTTTGAGAAAATGAGCTTTAGTTCATTCCTCTTTATACAAAAACAGAATTTGATGGAATAACTCAGTCAGTCAATCCATATCGGTGGAACAAGAACATTTTTATACAATTTAATGTCTAATTAGTATTTTTGGCAGTTGTCAGCTTACATCTTGATGATTTGAAAGATCTTAATTGCTTTATTTCCTGCATCCTTCTTCTGACTTACCTTGATAATTTTCTCATGATCATAACTCTGCATGGTTTGGTGCTCAGCTAAATGAAAACTACTGTATCTTGCTTTTATGTAGCATTTAACATTACAAAACATCCAAAGATACTTCAAAATTTTATCAAACTAAATTTGACACAGAAGGACAAGGCATGGACACAAATTGAAACTTGCTTATAAAAGGACTTACAAAATGTCTTAAAGGTAAAAGGAGGGAATTCCATTAGTGTCTTAAACACTAAGTTTGCTCTTAAACAGCCAAAGACAGAACCACCGAGACACAGTAGTTAGATTTGATCAAGGACATAATTGGGGAAGAAAATAAGGATGGGAATAGATACTAATATGCAGCTATTTTTTTTTTTTTTAAATTTTTTATTTTTCACACCATAAATCACAATAGCCATGATATACACTTTTTCTTTTCCACACATTTACAGTGACTTTTTCTCCCTCCCCC
Source organism: Narcine bancroftii (assembly GCF_036971445.1). Classification (NCBI taxonomy): domain Eukaryota; kingdom Metazoa; phylum Chordata; class Chondrichthyes; order Torpediniformes; family Narcinidae; genus Narcine; species Narcine bancroftii. The sequence continues at coordinate 103,077,490 of NC_091477.1, read as the reverse complement.
CTCCCTCCTCCCAAGCCACCCCCCCACCCCCCCCCCTCTCATCCATTTTAGGTATACAATCTAGGTTGCATTAATTCAGTTAGACAATGTTGTCATTCAACAGAAATACACCAGAAATTCTACTGAGTCCATTCTTTTCTTTTCTTCTCCTTCCATCAACTTAGGTAATGTTTGTTCCCGGTAGGTTTTCGCTATTGTATTTAATGTAAGGCTCCCATACTTGTTCGAATATTTCAATATTATTTCTTAAACTATATGTTATTTTTTCTAATGGAATACATTTATTCATTTCTATATACCATTGTTGTATTTTCAAATTATCTTCCAATTTCCAGGTTGACATAATACATTTTTTTGCTACGGCTAGGGCTATCTTGACAAATCTTTTTTGTGCATCTTCCAAGTCAATTCCAAATTCTTTATTTTTTATGTTACTTAGGAGAAAGATCTCTGGATTCTTTGGTATATTGTTTTCTGTTATTTTATTTAATATCTGATTGAGATCATCCCAAAATTTTTCTACTCTCTCACATGTCCAGATTGCATGAATTGTTGTTCCCCTTTCTTTTTTACATCGAAAACATCTATCAGATACTGTTGGGTCCCATTTATTTAACTTTTGCGGTGTAATGTTTAGTCTGTGTAACCAATTATATTGTATCATACGCAGCCTCGTATTTATTGTATTTCTCATCGTTCCAGAGCATAACTTCTCCCATGTTTCCTTTTTTATCTTTATATTTAAATCTTGTTCCCATTTTTGTTTAGTTTTACCATTTGTTTCCTCATTCTCCTTTTCTTGCAGTTTAATATACATATTTTTTATAAATCTTTTGATTAACATTGTATCTGTAATCACATATTCAAGGTTACTTCCCTCTGGTAAACTCAAGTTGTTTCCTAATTTATCTTTCAAGTAGGATCTCAGTTGGTAATATGCCAGCGCTGTATCTCCAGTTATATTGTACTTATCTCTCATTTGTTCAAAGGATAAGAATCTACTTCCTGAAAAACAATTTTCTATTCTTTTAATCCCTTTTTTTTCCCATTTTCTAAAGGCAAGGTTGTCTATTGTAAAAGGGAGTAGTAATATGCAGCTATTGACATAAATTTGAGACCTTGCTTGACATGAGGTCAGTTGCTCAACACTCGCTAACGCAATAGCTGAGAGTTACAATATTGGCGAGATGAGGGCCACCAGCCAGGGAGTGTTGGAATAGGTAAGTGTAGACGTAATAATAATGAGTGTTTCAGCAGCAAATAACCTTGAAAAAGAGGTTCAGGAAATTGGTTTTAATACTGCAATGGAGATTTTTTTTTCATTTATAGTATTACGTAACTTACTCACCTCACCATTTAATTGTGAAATACCTCCAGTTATAAACAAGAATATTTTGTCTGCTTTTGTAAATCTGGAACCAAGATGCGCTGTCATTTTCATCATACTTAGAAGCAAAATTGGCATGCACAATCATTCTGAATCTAATACTAATGAGGGAATTTTGTCTTCAGCAATATATTTTTGACTTTTGTTGCCGCTGGAAAATGAAATTGTCAGGTTTGGATGGCATTTGCAATTTTTAATATTTTCCTTGCTTGACCAACAAAATAGTTACCTTGCATACAGATGTATCCAAATAATATACAGGTACTCCCCAGCTTATAACCATAATTGGGACTGAAGAATCGGTCATATCTCGAAATGGGCGCAAGTCGGAATTACCAAAGTCTTAAGGCAAAGTTTTTAATCAAATCTTTTTTCATTGTAGATTTGACGATAACAACCTAAAGCTTCCTTAATTTGTCGATCGACCTTTGCGAATCTTTCCACATTCTGCTCCATACTTACCTTTTCAGTTGATGTCCCAGGCACCGTCGGCTGGGCATGGCTATCTTGATTTCCTATGCGCATGTATGAGTCTTCGGTTGGTGCATGTGTGGTGCATTTGTGTATTGGAATTCATTTGGCGCATACGCGAGAGTTAAGCACTCTAACTATATTGAATTTGCACCCGTAACTCTCACGCATGCGCCAATACGCGAACCCACTGTGCATGCACGCAGGAATGAAGATGGCCGTGCTCAGCCTCTGTGCCCTGGGACTCCGACTAACAAGGTAAGTACGCACATTTTGGCTCTTGTGTGCCCTGTATCCCTATTGTAGTTTGTCAAATACAACATGAATCGCGTAAATTTTATATTTTTTCCTTTTTTTAAATTTATTCGTATGTGTGGATGGACATAGATTGCAAGTCGGGTAGTACCTGTAGTTTGGAGCTAAATAGCATATTATTTTTGGCACTAAATAGTTTTTAGTATTCATTGACTTTCAGGGTAAGCATGTCTGTCTAGGAAAATTAAACATTTTGTCTCTTGCCAACTGATGCAAGATGTAAATCCTGCCTAATCATACTTGACTCCAATTTCACAGTGTGTTTATTTGTGAGGACTGTTTTTGGATGTTAATGATATTCAGTGCAACTAACAACTTAATGTTGCAGATTTGTCCCTTTTAAAAATCAAACTGAAGATGTACAAATTCATTTCATGTAAAAATACTTTAAGATAGGAGAGAATGCAGTTGTTCAACCTATTATCTTGGATAGAATTAAACCCAAGTCTGGAGTGTGATGCAAAACTCCTGCATCCAATTCCTAAACAGATTAAAAATAGAATTGTTAGTCTCCTGTGTCATTGAGTGAGAAGAGTCAAGGCCATAATAGTAGTGCCGAATTGGGGATTGCATATAATTTGGCTAGAAGAAAGGAAAATTGATAGTGAGTAATGAAGAGCTTGTTTATATTCAATATGTAGCAGTATATTTACTTTTTGGGTGGGCAAATGTTTAAGTGATAGAGAGAAAACCTGCTTAAAGTTGTGTTGGAAATAACCTTGCTTAGCATGGTATGTGAGCCAAATATGATTCTTAATTAACAGCATGGATAATTCATAAAAGATGCACATTTCAATAACTTCTTATAAATTTAGAAAAGAACAAAACAAAAATTGGTGTTCCAGCAAATGAATTGATGTAAATCTGCTGTTTTGAAACAGTTAAATCTACATCAACGGCAATCAAGATGTATTTCCAGTTTGCTATTACTTTTCTTCAGGAGGTGCATGGTTATTTTAACTTTCCATATTTTTAAATTTTTTAGTCTGATGAGGATAAGCAGCTGCAGGAAGAATTGGAGATGCTTGTGGAAAGATTGAGTGTAAGTTCTCTTACTGTTCTGTTGTTTTAACTTTGTACTTTAAGAGTCGTTTTGTTGATTTTCTCTTCTGGGAGATGTATAATCACACCCCAAGTAATAAGGTGTTAAATACTTTAATATTTCAGCCTGGCATACAAAAGACTTGGGCTGGTTTTGTGGTTTAATTTAAATTTGCAAAATTCCTTTGATCACTAAGTAAGCCTTGCAAATGTATTCCTCATCTTAAACACGCTAAAGAATATTTTGTGGCTATCATAAACACGTATTTATTTTTTCTGGTGCTTTTAAAGTTGGCTTGAGTAAAACGAATTTAGAAGAATTCCTGGGGATTTTGTGTTCTAGGAACCAAACACTCAACTTTATCGAGCTGCTCTGGAGGAACTCCGAAGGCAAATTCGTTCATCTACCACCTCCATGACATCTGTTCCTAAACCACTCAAGTTCCTTCGACCACATTATGAAAAACTTAAAGAAATATATGAAAAAATGCCATCTGGGGAAAATAAGGTAACTTTTTTCTAAAATGGTAGGTATTGGATCTTAGCATTTCACTAATATTGTATGTAATTACTTAAATTCACTATTACACTGGTGGGGGGGTGAACTACAGATGCAATAAAAAGAAAAAAAAATCTTTTTAAAAAAAAATCACCACCACAGGTCAGTCAACGTCATTGGATAGAAACTTTCAAAAGAACTATTGTGAAATAATCATATTCAAATTTGAAATATGTGGTACGCTTTAGATTCATCTTTCAATAGTTTCTTGAGGGACAGGGCAAGCTAACATTGGCAGGAGTGAAACAAAAGTCTGCCAACCCTGTGATTGTAGTAAAGACAGATAAGCTGGGAAACAGCAGGTCTTGGGGCGTCCATAAGAGGTAAAGATGTTTAACCAACGTTTCGGGCTTGCGCCCTTCCTCAGGTTATGAGAAAAATAGGCAGGTGCCTCAATTAAAAGGCTGGGGAGGAGGAAAGAAAGGGGGAGCAACACAGTTTAATAGACAGAGGGATTATGGATAGGAGGACAGGAGAGGAAAAGTGAGAATTGATCAGGGCTCTGAATGTAGAGCTGGAGGAAAGGAGACAGGCGGAAAAGGAAAGAGAGAAAGCTGGAGGATAGGAGAAATTGAATTAGAAGGGGGTGGGGATAATGGAAACTGGAGGTCAAAGTTAATGGAGGGCGGTCTCAGTCTGGCAATGCATGAGAGTTGGCAGGGAAATTGAAATGGGTTGTCCGGGGATATTCTTGCTTTTGTGGCGGGCAGAGCCATGGTCAACGAAGCGATCTCCCAGAGTTGGTTCACTTGGAAGGACTATTTGGAGTCCTAAATGGTGGTCAGGGACAAGGTGTGGGTGCAAGTGTAGCACTTTCTGGGGTCAGAAGGGTAGGTGCCAAGGGGCGATACAGTCAAAGATTTTTTTTTGTTGGTTGTTTTTATTCTGAGATATATTTTTGCTTAAATATGCATATTCCTCTTTAGTCCTTGAAACTAGTATTGATTCCCAAATTCATGCCTTCATTTCTCAGTTTCATGTTTCAATCCTTTCATTCAGTTTTGCTCCTACCACAGTTCCATGCTATTTTTAATTATAAATAACATCCGAAAATGGTTATGACGTAGGTAATTTATCACTTCTAAATTGGTTTGTAGTTTTTAACATATTAAATAAAAATGAGTTATTGTATGGTAAAAGGATATCCACGTGGATTTAAAGTAATTGATATTCCTTTTCACAAATATTTTTTATTCAAATATGGTGTTGGGCACAGAGGTAAACTGGTTGATGAACAAAATGTAAGGTGTTGATTCGTTAAGGGAGAGAACTTCTAGAGTCAATACAAATCCATCTCAGAGATATTTAGACTCAAGATTTCAAGGAATGAATAGGAAGACGAGAGGATTATGTATAGAGAATACCAGCAATGAAAGTGAGCTTGTGAAAAAGCAAAGTGCTGTAAAAACAAAAGTCTTAAAAGGGCCAGCAGGAATTTAGGTATTATAAAGAGTTCTGTTTACAATAAAGAATCAACAACATATTGTTAATATAGGGAAGTGGGGGTGATTCTCAAAATGGAGGGATTATTTTGACCAAAACAAGATTTTAAAAATAATATATTTCTAAACAAGAAATCTGATTATATTAGATCAGATTATATAGACGTGGATGAATGCAGTCATTTGCAAAGATGCTGAAAAAAAGGCTGTTGCACACGAAATGTGTTTGTGGGATTGGTAGAAGTGTGTTACTTTAGAATGGTTATGACACAGAAGACAGGAATAAATTGGTCTTTTTCAGGCTGAAAGGGGCAACGAGGATTTGTTCTTGGCCCTCAATTATTTACTATCTATTAACAACTTGGAAGAAAGGGCAAAACGCAAGTTTCAAATTCACTGATAACACCAAATACAGTTGGGAGAGCTGCATTGAGGATATTTGAATCCTAGAACTGGATATAGTTTTAATAAGTGGGTGGAAACCTGGCAAATGAAGTTTAATTTTACAAATGGTGAGATTATACTGTTACGGGCCCAGAAGACCTCAAAACCCAGCAGCAGTAGAAATTCACCAAGAAAAATGGTTACTTAAACAAAAGTTGCTTTTAATTTTCTTTAAACATAAAAACAGGATTAAACTTTAACTTATTACTATTAACTTAACTTGACCCCCTTCTAATTCTAAGCGCACGTGTATGTAGAGTGTATATGTTCAGAAAAGTTCTTTAATTCACAGTCCAATCTCACTTCTCATTCCTCCAAGTTCACTGGTATCAGGCAATTCTTATACTGTGCACAGAATTTAGCATTTATGAATTTTCACCATGCTCTGGTGAAAAGGTAAATGGTTACCGCTCAGGAAGGTTCAAGTTGGTTTCAGAGAGATACATTTGTTGCTCGCTGGACACACACTAACTGATTTCCCACAATCAATATTTCATTGTCTTGCCAAAGAAACTTGCCCCATCATGGGTTTTCCAAATGATAACCACTTCTTCCAGGTCACCACAGAGTTCCTCTTGTTTCCCTTATTTCAGGAGAAACACTAGCCAGTCATTTCCTCTTGTAAGGACCACAAGGGTTTTCATCAGACTGAACTCAGAACTCACAACCCGTCTTCAAAATGGGGTTTCAAACAAGCTTCCAAAAGCCACTGCAGAAGTCAGTTCTCTCTCTCTCTCTCTCTCTTTCTCTCTCTCTCTCTCTCTCTCTCTCCCTCTCTCTGCAAACTGCAAGCAGACATTGCCGGCACTGGAATCAGTTTCTGCCTGGCTGGCTATTGCTTTCAAGACAATAATCCATTTATTCCACAGCATCAGTCCAATTAACACATACTGTGAAGTCTCCATAGGCATCATTCTTCAAAGTTTCTTCAAAGTTTCTGCAAAGTCACTGTGGTCATGACATCTCTCCTCATGCATAACTCTTACATTTTAAATGCGATGCCCTCTGCGAAGTACCACTGTCTTTGTTGTTGTCTTTGTTGTGACCTATACCAAGTACCCCACAATTCTCTTTCAAAGATACATTTATATATAGCTCTCTGAACCCTTCTCCATTAACAATGGTGTGAAACAAGGCTGCGTTCTCGCACCAACCCTCTTTTCAATCTTCTTCAGCATGATGCTGAAACAAGCCATGAAAGACCTCAACAATGAAGACGCTGTTTACATCCGGTACCGCACTGATGGCAGTCTCTTCAATCTGAGGCGCCTGCAAGCTCACACCAAGACACAAAAGTAACTTGTCCGTTTTTGCAGACGATGCAGCTTTAGTTGCCATTCAGAGCCAGCTCTTCAGCGCTTGACGTCCTGTTTTGCGGAAACTGCCCAAATATTTGGCCTGGAAGTCAGCCTGAAGAAAACTGAGGTCCCCCATCAGCCAGCTCCCCACCATGAATACCAGCTCCCCCACATCTCCATCGGGCACACAAAACTCAAAACGGTCAACCAGTTTACCTATCTCGGCTGTACCATTTCATCGGATGCAAGGATCGACAACGAGATAGACAACAGACTCGCCAAGGCAAATAGCGCCTTTGGAAGACTACACAAAAGAGTCTGGAAAAACAACCAACTGAAAAACCTCACAAAGATTAGCGTATACAGACCCATTGTCATACCCACACTCCTGTTCGGCTCCGAACCGCCAGTGGGCTGATATCGCCTCAAACCGTGCATCTTGGCGCCTCACAGTTCAGCGGGCCGCAACCTCCTTTGAAGAAGACCGCAGAGCCCACCTCACTGTCAAAAGACAAAGGAGGAAACACCCAACCCCAACCAACCAATTTTCCCTTGCAACCGCTACAACCGTGTCTGCCTGTCCCGCATCGGACTTGTCAGCCACAAACGAGCCTGCAGCTGACGTGGACATTACCCCTCCATAAATCTTCGTCTGCCAAGCCAAAGAAGAGAAGGTATGTTTTAAAGGAGATAAATTGGGGCAGGGTTTTTTAGTGCAGGTCGCTTACAAAGCAGATCTCATTTAAAATACTGGAGCTCTGCCCAAGCCAGACAGCCTGGCTCTGAGTGCCTTTGGAAAAGCTTTGGTGAGTGCCTATAGAGCAGGGGTTCCCAACCTTTTTGTTCCTCTGTACCCCTTTGGCATTTTTATAGGTTCCCGTGTACCCCTAAAAATTAAGGATTTAAAAAAAAACCACAGCATTGTGCAATCTAACTGCAGATTACAACACCATGTATTGTACAGTACTGGTTATTCTCTCAGACTCAATATACCCCCTAAAAAGTGCAAATGTACCACTGGAGGTACATGTACCCCAGGTTGGGGACCCCTGCTATAGAGACTTAACTAATGGACTGTTGGTTTGAAAAGCAACAGATGAAAGATCTCTGAGGACTAGGTTTAGAGCCACAGGCTGTCTGAGGGTAGTTTGCTGTTCTAAGAGGCCAAGTGGTTTTGCAAGCAGAGAGAGTCAAACAGGCTTTTTTTCTGGGAGAGAGAGTGAGAGAGAATTGACTTCTACAGTGCTAGAGTTCAGCAGCAGTAGCTGGGACTGGAACATGACAAGCTGATGCCTGGCAGCATCAGCACTGAGGCAAGGTTGGCATTGTTCCTCAGTTTCCTGTTGCCTGCTCCTTGTTTGTCTGGAGACCTGAGCACTGAGACAGGCCTGGTGTTGCTTTGGCCACTTGTTTTAATTCTGAATGTACATTGATGCACAGCACTGGAACTAATTGAGGTGTCCCTCGTACAATCTAATGTAGTGGAACTGTACCCATTCTGGAATTGATGTAAATTTGTATATACAGATACTCCCTGACTTCTGACTTGTACAACTTGTGTCCATCTGTACATATGACCAAATGCTTAAAAAATATATCTAAGAAAAAATTCAAAATTTACCTGGTTTATGTTGCATTTGACAAACTATAACAGGAATACAGAGCATGTAAGACCCAAAATGTGCGCAGTCACCTTGATTCACGTGCACATGCGCAAGTTTTCAGTTGGCGCATGCACAGGAGTTAAGGGTGCGAATTCAATATCGTCAGGATGCTTAACTCTCGCACATGCACCAACTGAACTCCAATATGCAAACCAACCGTGCATGCACAGGAATCAAGATGGCCGCACACAGCCTATGAATCCCAGGATGCCGACTAATAAAGAAAGTATGCACATTTTGGCTCTTACATGCCCTGTATCCCTGTAATAGTTCGTCAAATACAACATTGATTTTTTTTTTAAGTTTGCTTTAAGATTTCGGTACTCCACGCGCACAGGCAAAATTCTGACTTGCGTCCATCTCTAGATGCAACCGACCCTTTGGTCCCAATTACGGTTGTAAGTCGGGAAATACCTGTAAACAAATATATTTCACCTAAAGGATCTCTTTAACTAAATTACAAGGGAAAAATAGAATGTTCACTATAGTAAATATTTTTTTCCAGCGATTCTGTGCTGATATTGTGTCAGTATTAGCCATGACGATGAGTGGAGAACGGGAGTGCCTAAAATATCGGCTTCTTGGATCTCAGGAAGAACTGGCTTCTTGGGGGCATGAATATGTTAGGTATGTTCTACATAAGGTTGATTTTCTTGGTAATTTTTTTTGTTTGGACATTATAATGGAGTTTGCTAGAGCCCATAAATTTCTTTGCAGTGGATTTAATTACTTGAGCAAGAGGATTATTAAAATACTGTGGAGAATTAGCAGGAAAACAAAAATAATTTGAATGGTTTATGTACTTGTTAATATTATTAATATAAATCTAGATATGCTTTGATATTTAATTTATTCAAATTTTTAACTGTGAACCAGTATAACTAGCCTAATCTGTGGTTTAACAATGAATAAGTAAAAGGACTTGATAGTAGAGGGAGAGAGAGAGAGAGAGATAGAAAGAAAAGAAGGGGAACTAAATATCAAAAATGTTCAAAAATGAACTTTGCAGACTGAAAAAAAGATTACCAGGTCCTGAACAGTTATTTTAGTACACATCCGATTTTAAAATATGTCTGCTATTAAGAAATTTTGCTTTGGTGTTGATGTGCCATAACTGAAACGAGTTTGTTCATTAACCCATTTTGTTCTTTACTCATTAAGGCACCCCATTTCAATTATGTATACTTTTTAACTTCAAAGTTGTGCCTAAATTTTTCTTACATGCCTTGTTTGTTATTTTTTATTATTATTATTGCTGTTTTGCGGTCCAAATCTTCATGATAGTTAGCATCCCTGACAATATTGGGGAATATTAGATTGTCGAGCCAGAGCAACATTTCCTTCTGAGGCCATGTATGAATGGAGAAATAAATGACATTCAAAATCGGTCACATCATGTTTTTCCTTTTGACAATTTACCAGTCTTTGGGATTGTGTATCAGAATTGAAATATTGAACCTTTTTTTTTTAAGGATTGGTAATTGGTGCAATAATATTTAAAACCCATAGAAATGTGTTTGGTAATAAGGAAAATTTATTTATGATATGAAAATTGTTCTCTTAGGCATCTAGCAGGTGAAGTTGCAAAAGAATGGCAGGAAATAGACGAGAATGATAAAGCACAACATGAGATATTGCTCACTCTGGTTAAAGCAGTGGTTCCCTATAATATGGCTCACAATGCTGAACATGAGGCATGTGACCTTCTCATGGAAATTGAGCGTCTTGATATGCTGGAAGAGTACATTGATGAAAACGCATATTCTAAAGTCTGTTTGTATTTAACAAGGTATGTTGCTTCCTCTTTCTGTAGCCATTGTAATGTGACAAAACAGTTGAAAATGTATTTTTTAAACTTCATTTATGTCTGAACATGTTGGATATGTCTTGTACAATTTCAAGTTTTGAGTGCATTTTGTCGTGTTAACTAGAAGCCAAAATTTTTGTCCTTTTTGCTGGGAAGATGAGCAAAAAGTTATTTAATTATTTTCTGTTGTAATTTTAAAAATTAAAATTGATCAATACATTATAATGTTTGCATTTATAATAGGAAGGGCTACCTAATGAAGCTACTGAATTGCAGCAGTTGTTCCACCTCCAACTCCTTGAGCTAAATTTAAGATAATTCTATCCTCCAAATCCCTTAATTTCCCTGGATCTCAAACTTTTAGAAATGGTTAATTTCTTACTCAAAATGTTAAGTTCAAATGTTATTCATGTCAAATGCTTCTTGAAAGTGAATGTTGTTTCCCAGTATCCTCTGATCTCAGAATACATTGCCATCTAGCTCCAATTCACAACGAAGTCACTTGGACTTCACTCATTGATGTCTTTAAAAAAAAAACAATTTTGTCTCCCCCCCCCATTATTAAGAAATGTAGCTACACAGGTTTTCTGGTTTTGTTTCATTGTTAAGTGGGATCTCTGATTAGGTTAATAAAAAATGATGATTCATGCCATTAGATTTTACCTTTTATATTGAACACCTAGTCTGCAGTTAGAATTTACTGGAAAGTTAGCCACCAAATGAAGTTATGTATCATTTTTAACTCTCAAAGCGTGTTGTTTTCAAATTTGTGTACTTTTGTTCTGTTTTCTCCAGCTGTGTCAGTTATGTTCCTGATCCTGAGAATTCTGAACTACTTCGATGTGCTCTTAGTATCTTCCGAAAATTCAATCGCTATCCTGAGGCTCTGCGTCTTGCATTGATGCTAAATAACATGAAATTAGTTGAATGTATTTTTGCGTCCTGTAAAGATGTGTACGTAATCCTTTTACATAAATTGTCAAAATGATCATGTAAAGTCTTGAGACAACTGAACTGTGGTTCCCTAGGTGTCAGCAGACTTTGAATACAAAATAGTTTGAGGGAAAAGCAGTCAAAGCAACAGTTGAATACTGAGAACAATATAACATCCAAACTGCTGTCTCAGCTGAAATCAGCTGTGGCACAAACTGATAAGTAGTTTCTTTGTATTAGTTATTGCTACAGTAAGCAGATATTTTACTGATAGGACATTTGCAAGCAGGAGGCATAGAAATTCTCCCTAGTTTAACATTTTAGATGGACATGTTTAGAACTACATTTTTAGACAAAAACGTCCTGATTATATTTTGAGTATTATTGCACAATCATACAAGTTGTAGAATAATATGTAAATTAATTCAATATTTTCCTTTGGATTTGGTATTTAATGAGCATAATGTTCAAATAAAGCTTTTAACTGCAGTAGTATTGCTAGCTGTTGTGATAATTAGACATCAATTTACTTTCTTTGTTTAATCTAACGTGCTAATTCTGTAGAATTTAATATAATTATGGACTGACCACTTGTTGGCGCTGAAGCTAGTGAAAAACTGATTGGACAAGAAAAATTGCAGTCAGATTAGTAAACCTATCACTTCAACCATCCAATATTTAACATTTAGTCATTTAATCAGTCAGTTTAGCTTAATTGGTTGAATATCCACTTCAGTCTGAATTTGGTTTTACTTTGGTACAAGTTGAATAATGGTTGAAATGTCACTACACTAGTAATAAAGATTGTTAGAGGTGTGGCATTGAAAAGTTAAGCTAGTTCCTGAGAGAGAGCAGTTGGTCTTATTCTAGCCATCTCCAAGAGAACATCACACCCTCATGACAAAACCACTGTAAAGCATTGGCTTTATGGAAGTAATATTAATGTTTTAATTTTACTTCTTCTATGGGAACCGCATTAAAATAGAAGCTGTTGAATTCTGCCTCAGTGTTGTACAGTTTAAATTGTGTAGTTTAAAAAAAATACCAGATGAAAATATTTTTGTTCTTTGATGTAGAAAAGGTGGAAATATTTCCTTACCTTGTATCATCTAGTTGGAGATTCTTAGATTTCTAGATTCAAATCCCATTCTAAATACTTGAGAACAAAAATCTGGATTGGGATATTGGTGCTTATTCATTGAATTGCTTATTGTAAAATACAGTGAAAATCTTTGTTCTCCCTGGCCATTTGAGTCAACCGATACAGTGCAATGGTCTCATACATGTTTGCTGACCTGTGCTGAATCTTAAGGAATCATATTGGGCATTCAATACAGTTGACTGATTTTCTGATGCAAAGTAAATAGTGACACCGAATGGTTTTGTTTAATATTGTTCCTTTAACTTAATCTACAGTATTATCCAGAAACAAGTAGCATTTATGTTGGGTCGTCATGGTGTATTCTTGGAACTAAATGAAGATGTGGAAGACTATGAAGATCTGACAGAAATAATGTCGAACGTCCAATTGAACAGTAATTTTTTGGCTCTTGCTCGGGAAGTAAGTACCTTTTGAATTAGGCAAAAATACACTTGTTCAATTTAGGTTGTACACTGAGCCAAGTGTATTATGGAGTATGCTGAACTTCAATAAATATGGAAAATTGGATGTATTTGATTAATAGAAACAACTTATCCATAGACATTTTGTGTTTATTGTTTCATGGCAAAGCAGAATCAACTTTTGTATGCATTCAAATAAATTGGTAGAAGTGTGTGTTACTGCCCTGGAGACTGCGTGGATAAGGTGGGAAAGCATTTAAAGAATTGAAGCTTGCTCAATTGATTTATTGATTCTCTGTATATCAAGGAAGGTTGCTGTGGTTACTTGTAGGAAGTAATTATCAGTTTACTGTCAGGATAAGCCTAAAATATCACACAGGGTCACTGAAGTAAATCCATTGTTAGCTGACAGTAGATAATCGGATAATTATGCAAAACAAAGGTGCATGTATTAGAATTATTTTCTGGGATACCCAGTCCAAGATTGATTAATCAAAACTTGACATGTGCTGTTCTGACAGTTTTAGGAGAAAATATAGTAAAGTCTAATTAAGCTTTCAATTCATGCTTTGGAAATGAGCGGAGACTGAGAACTTAGAAGCAAAGTTTACTTTCCTTAAAGCATTTTGTTTTGTTTCTGAGCTAATACAAATTTCATTCATAATCTAGTTATGGAAAGACACAAATTTTGGTGTTAGTCTCCCAAAGTACATACTTTTACAGTCCAAACTTTGTATCCACTAATATTGCAAATAATGCAATTGGGGAAAGTTTGTTGTGTTAGCACTGTCTTCTGATACTAGTGTACTTGACATTCGTTTAAATTCACATTACATTAATTTGCCTTCAGAAACCATACAAAATTCAATCATCTAATGTATTTCCTTCTTTGCAGGCCTTATGAAAATTATTCCCAGTAACTTTTATCACTGGCTGTTAGTACTCTAACTATTTAGATATGGGAATTTATGTTCTGACATATGAAAAGTCCATAGTTTGGAATATTTCTGGGCACTACTTCTGTCTTTTGCAGTCTCTATCTTGGATATTTTTGATATGGGATTGCTCTTTGGACAAATAATGGTCTGTTTGGATAGTGTATATCACAATTAATCAACCAACTGCATTTTTTTCTATTTAATTATTCTTGTCAACCATGGCCTACATTTTAGTGAACTTTGGGGAAAAAAATGACATTGTTCCAAATTAAAGTTGTGAGTGGTGACTGAGGGTAGGTTTCAAGAATAATGACATGGTCGGCAACCTACGAGTTTTGAGATTCACCTCTGAGATGGGAAAAGAACAATGCCAAGTCCACTCAAAAGGAGAAACTGACATTTATGGAAATTTTCAATTTAAGACATAAATATTTTCTCTTCCTAGCTGGACATTATGGAACCTAAAGTTCCAGAGGATATTTACAAGACTCATTTGGAAAACAACCGTAAGTTTCAAAACGTTAGTTTAAAACCTTCCATTAATGCATTTACTGTATAGTAACATTTTGAATTTGGATGGCATATCATTTGTAAAAGTGAAACTGAAGAAATCTATTATGTCTAAGTCCAGTTCATTTTTTGGTTATCTACCTCTTTTTTAAGATAGTCTGTTGGATAACAATCTGCATTTGTATGTGAAATTCAATGACAAAACAGAATACTGTTTAAGAAGTGGAAACCAGTGATGATAATTCCTATTATCAAGTAAGATAGAATTAATCACAGCAATTTCAGATCTTCGCCTGAACAGTAGTAGGAGGAAAGATGCTAAGAAGTAAAGCCATTTCAGGAGCCATTTAATATATACTGGAGGAGCTCAGTGATCTCATAGCATCCATAGGAGGTAAAGATATCAACATTTCAGGCCTGATCCATTCCTCAAGGTATAAATAAGAAAAGAAACAGGTATTAAAGGCTAGGAAAAAAGGGGGAAGAATGGACAATACCAAGGAAATCCTGCTGAGATGCGGCTGAATTAACTGGCCTCCAACTAACACAGACTTCTTTCTTTACGCTAGCCAATTCCCTGCTCAATTCCCATTGACATCAGTTCATTCTGGGCTCCTTGATTAAGTGGGAGCTTGAAGATGAGGTCAGAACCCAAATTGTCTTTCTGTGAGTAGGATGTTGCTGAAGAAGTGCTGCTTGACTGCACCACCAATGATCCTTTCCAATAATTTGGTAATGATTAGCAACTGGCTAGATTGGATTGGGTCTTGTGGACTGGACACTTTCCGCAAAGTTGCCAGTGTCGTAACTGCATTGCAAGTTTTGCACAGGTCTTTGATGCTATTGTCAGAAAGTTGTTGGTCTCCATAGCCTTTGCTATATCCAGTGCCTTTAGTTGTTTCTTGGTAACACGGAGTGAATCAGATTGGCATCTAAAATGCTAGGACTACTGGAGAAGACCACAAATGATCTAAAAATTGATGTGAATCTGGAACAGTAGAAATCTTTCTTTTGAACAGAGGCAAAGAACTGTGATTGTCGTATAGTATAGAAAAGGGCACTCCAGCCCATAAAGTCTGTGCCAGCGTTTATCTTCTCTCACTGTAGCTCAATGTGATGCACGTAGCAAAACTTCCCCACCTCACCTACTTTGTGTTTACTTTAAACTGTAAGTGTATGTATTTAAAAATTATTTGAGGGACTAAATTATATCATTTAATTATGCTGCTTGGATTTTTTTAAAATTTCATTTGCAGGTTTTGGGAGCACTGGGTCCCAGATTGATTCTGCCCGAATGAATTTAGCTTCTTCGTTTGTTAATGGTTTTGTAAATGCTGCATTTGGACAAGATAAACTGCTAACAGAAGATGGCAATAAATGGCTTTACAAAAACAAAGACCATGGTGAGTATATTGTACAGGTGTTGATGTGCCATAACTGATGCGAGTTTGTTCATTAACCCATTTTGTCCTTTACCAGGTATGCTAAGTGCTGCAGCTTCATTAGGAATGATACTATTATGGGATGTTGATGGTGGTTTGACGCAAATTGACAAGTATTTATACTCTTCAGAAGACTACATTAAGGTAGGCCATATAAAATGCATGCTTATTTGAATTGAGTGGCATAGAGTGCCTTGGATGCCATTCCACATCAGTATATTTAGGGACATCATTGTGAAAACATTCCAAGTGTCCCTAATGCTTCTGATAATGCAGACATTTGCTAGTTCACAAACTTGAATGTACTTTATGGTGCCCATTGCCTCATTAAACATTTTGAAAAGGTAATGTTGATTCCAAATTTGGTTGTTTCATGCTTCTTGCTGCTAATTCAATTGATTTCCACAGAAATTCCTGGTGACCAGTCTCTCCATTTTGAATTGGAGAATTATATATTTCTTCCCAATTTCATGGAACAGTAGACATTTATCAGTATATATTTAAGTTATGTATTTACATGTGTTATTCCTTCAAAAATTATGCCTTGTAAACCTATTTGTTATCAATACAAAGGTTGCTATGTTTTTTATACCAGTTATTTTTTTTCTGATTGCAAGCAAATTAATGACGTGCTTAAACATAATGAATTAAATGAATGTCGTGCTGTTTTCCAAAAGTAAATGCTTTAATTTCTTTAAACTGAATACTATCAACTGTGTTTAACTTGCCTAATAACTGTATTTTTTCACTTTTAATATATGGAGGGGGACTTGTTTAGATATTATTTTATCTCTGAATATTTTATGCATTTGATAGATCATTTTCATATCTGGAGTTGGGTCCCAAAAAGTTGGCCATTCTTTTTCTCCCATCAATGTTGCTTGACCAGCTAAGTTTGTCCAGCAGAATATGTGTTGCTCAGATTCCAGCATCTGTAATTTCCTGTCTATCTCTTAAAAATAATGTTTTGTTTTTAAAATTTAAACCAGATTTATCCATTACAGAGCATTGTTGTCAATTAGAATATTTCATCTATTGAGAAGAGGAGAAAAAAACTAAATTTGTTTTTCAAACAGAATAAATGAGTGCAAAAATGTCTGTCCTGAATGAGTATATAATTTATAGTATATCTATTTCATTAAACTGCTAATAATCATTTTTTTCCAGTCTGGTGCCTTGCTTGCATGTGGCATTGTAAATTCAGGTGTCCGGAATGAGTGTGATCCAGCTCTTGCTCTTCTCTCAGATTATGTCCTACATAGCAGCAATACAATGAGAATTGGAGCCATTTTTGGGTAAGCATATTTATTAGAGAAAAGAAAATAGCTGTTCTCATCTATCACTTACTGATGTAATGCATGCCTGATGCATTTTCCCCACGCATACTAAATTTGGAATAGTCTTTCTGCTGTTTTCAGCACTTTGCAAATTTGATATAGATTTATTTTGAACAGTGGTAGAGAGAAAAAAAGCATTAATTCCATTTTGAAAGATAGCACAAGAATTGTATTTGAATTTCCTGGCAATTAAATATAGTGTATCCCATCCAGAGTTTGAATGACAGTGGGGAAATTAAAATCATAAACAAAGCATCAGAAAATAAAATAACCACTAATGAACTAGAATTTCCTTGAAACTTGAGTTCTGTTGGAAGTGGAATACCCAAGGTTTTTATAGATTACAGCACCTGTATCTGAATGTTAATGAAACAATAGAGATGCTTGTTGACTTCAGGAGGGCCCAGGGGCCCACATTCCACTGACCATTGTCAGCTCAACTGTTGAGGTTATAGAGAGTATCAAGTTACTTGGAGTGCACTTGGCGGAGAATCTCACCTGGACCCTTCATCCTCACTACATTTTATAGAGGATGCATTGAGAGCATCCTGTGCAACTGCATCACCACCTGGTTTGGAAGCTGTACCATCTCAGACTGCAAGGCCCTGCAGAAGATAGTGAAGTCAGTGGAAAAGATCATTGGGACTCTCTTCCTACCATGAAGGGCATCTACAATGCTTGAGGCAGGTAAAAGGCAATAAACATTGAGAAGGACTCCACTCACCCCTCATGTAAACTGTTCTCCCTTTGGCTATCTGGTAGGAGGTGCCTTAGCACTCAGGTACTTGCATCCAGATTGGGCAACAGTTTTTCTCCATAGCCATCAGTTGTGCCATGGACTTTTACAATATACGTCTTAATATTGTAATATTTCAACTTATTTTGCAACTCATTTATGTAAATATGCTCCATGGTCCTGGAGAAACATTATCTTGACCATCCGAGCATGGTATGTACGATAAATAAAGGTGACGATTAAATTAATATGAGTGACATTTCTAATGTAATAATTCAGTGCTGTGGATATAAGCTATATATTTTCTATTTTTGTCATTTTCCCTCATTTTTTATCATAATTCCTAACTTGGAATTTCATAGAAATTCTAGTATCCTTCCCATTTTATTTTTCCTCTCTGGTGTCCTATTTTCAATTTAGGGGTGTGCTTTGCATTCTTGAAAATTGTTTATTAGAGAAATAAGCCCTGTTTTCCAGCCCGATGTTTAATTTTAGAAGTAAAGTCAGTTTTTGACAACTTTCCATGTGCCAGCAAGTGTAATACACAAGTCTGCTTGCATTGGCAACATCCAAATTGGCACGGAATCATTGATTTTTGCAAGCCAAAGTAAGAAATATTGCAGTAGTTACAAGCTCTTTGTGAATATCTTGTGTTCTTGCTTGTGTAAGCAATGCAGTGTTGTCAGCACAGATAAACTTTTGGGATTTAATGCAAGGGATATATTCTTTGTGGATGTTAAGAAACACTTGTAAAGTGTGAATGATCCTGAGAGTCTTGCTGTGCTACTTAATACTTAATTTGAAGGCCACTGTATCTTGTCATATGTTGATGATCAGTCAAAGAAGGCAACTTCTATTTTGATATGCTCTGAAACTCTAGCTCAAGAAAGGTGAAGCGCAAAGACCTGATCAAAATATTTTTACAGCTCATTTGGGAGGCAGATTTTTAAGGGTGTTATTGTCCAGTTAAAGATCAAACTATGCAGTTTGTCAACAAAAGAAAGTTTGGTTAAGAACTTTGAGGATTGGAAGATGATTTTTCTGATTTCAGGATCGTGACGAGAAGCAAAGCTGTATAGCTCAGAAACGTCCTTTCAACCCATCAAATCCATGCCAACCTTTTTGACCATCCACACTAAATGCTTTTATTTTGAAATAGTGCAAGACTTCAGGAATTTGATTTAGGGATGTTGAGGGTCAAATTGAACCACAGCTTTTTTTCCAATGATCCAGTTCTAAAGTTCTAAATAAATGCCGTCAACCTCAGCAGACTTCCCAGTCTTCTTCGTTTTCCTTTTCCGCAAAGACTGTCAAAAAGTTACTTCTGTGGTGAGAATGCTTAAGCAGCTTCCCTTTTTTTATGGTTGTCATTGATGCAATCACACTGATTTTTGAAGCCTTGTATATTTCCAGTGAAGCTACACCAAAATGATATGGCAGGAAATAGGATTTCCTGCTGTTGAAAAGTTGGGCAAAGCAGCTGTAGATACTTTAGCATGATCTCTATATTTTCTTGACAGTGCCTATGAAAATGACCCATGAAGCTTTCCTGGAATTCTTATGACGATGTTGGCTTTCAACAGAAAATACTAGCAATGCGCAATAGGTCTTGTTCAATCTATATAGATTTTTTTTTAATAATTTTTTTATTTTTCACACTATGAACCATATCAACCAAAATATGTACAAATGTTTCTCATTAAATTTACACAGTGGTCTTTTCTCCCTTTTTTTCCCCTTTCCCTCCCTCCCATATACCCACCCCCCTCCAAAACCCATAAATATTCAACATATACAATATAATAAAACCATAAAACAAATGCTCATGGGCAATTATTTTTCCTAAATATATTCCATTTTTATAATTTCTTCTTCGGCAGGCTTGGACTTGCATACGCAGGTTCTAATCGGGAAGATGTATTGGCTCTTCTGCTGCCTGTGATTCGAGACTCGAAATCTAGCATGGAGGTATGATCAAAGAAACTCCCAATATTGAAAATCTGAATTATTGCTTAGTTTTCATTGAGGTAAATCTATTTGATATCTTGCAGCACAGGACTGATCCATGTTGGTCCACAAATGGATAATTAAATTCCCATTCACTGATGTTTGGATTTGATCTGCTTGTGGAAGGTGTACATTTTCTTTGAATATTACCTTTTGTGGCTTAGATTTTGCCATAACTGAAGATGGCGATTCAATGGTTTACAACAAATGGTCACTGTGTGCCAGTAATACACAGATGGTTCCTAATAACATTGCAGTACCTGATGACGGGCCCAGGTCCATAGCATTGATTACCCTTTGTTTCTGGATGTTGCATGTCATGCTGAGTTTTTCCAGCATGTTTTGTGTATTGCAATAAAATCTAGCTTGCATTATAGAAATAGGTTCTTGGTTTGCTTTTTATTTCCAGTGTAATAATTGTGCTAAAACAT
Source organism: Narcine bancroftii (assembly GCF_036971445.1). Lineage (NCBI taxonomy): Eukaryota > Metazoa > Chordata > Chondrichthyes > Torpediniformes > Narcinidae > Narcine > Narcine bancroftii. The sequence goes on along the minus strand of NC_091477.1, from coordinate 103,057,165 downwards.
TGAAGCGATTGTGTTTTGACCACTTGTCTAATTATTTGATTTCAAATATAATCTCTAGGTAATAGGTGTGACTGCTTTAGCATGTGGAATGATTGCAGTGGGGTCTTGCAATGGAGAAGTAAATTCCACCATCCTGGAAACTATAATGGAAAAATCTGAGCAGGAGTTGAAAGACACTTATGCAAGGTGGCTGCCATTAGGTCTAGGCCTTAACCATTTAGGTAAGAATATCTATTTCAGCAAAACAAACTAATAAAACATTTTCTTTATAGCATTTTGGATTTCTGCTGTTTTATTCAATAATTCTAAAAATTGGGTTAAAAGTGAAATTATGTCTTTAGTTAATGGGGTTTATGAGAAATGTAAGGAAATAATTGAATCTAGATGGCCAGATCTTGGAACAAAATATTTAGGTATTTGTGTGCAATTGGACTTGTCTAAATAGTTTAAATTAAATAGTTTAAATTAAATAGTTTAAATTAAATAGTTTAAATTAAATAGTTTAAATTAAATTGTTTAAATTAAATTGTTTAAATTAAATAGTTTAAATTAAATTGTTTAAATTAAATTGTTTAAATTAAATTGTTTAAATTAAATTGTTTAAATTAAATTGTTTAAATTAAATTGTTTATCTTTATTAAAGAAAATTAAAGAGGATTTAGAAAGATGGAATGTGTTTCCTACTACTTTGATAGGTAAAGTAAATTGTGTTAAGGTGAATGTTTTTCCTCAAATGCATATTTATTTCAATGGATTCTAATTTCAATTCCCCCACCCCCCCCCCCCCCAAAAATTAAGGAATTTCTGTGTTAGAAAATTTTATGGAAAGGGAAAATGGCTCGGGTTTCTTTGGAGAAATAGATGCGGAAATATGATTTGGAGGTTTACAGTTCCCCAATTTTATTTATTAATGCAAGTATGATTTAAATAATGTTCCAGCATGGGTGAATATAAAACTTGATAAAATAGGAGAAATAGATTCACAACATTTTATATATAAATGGAATGCAAGGTTGTTAATAGCAAATAGAGAATCACCCATACTGAAACATTTAATTGAACTTAGGAATAAAGATGATAAAGAGATAGAGGAAGAGGTTTAATGTCTGGAAGAACACCTTTATTTCAAAATTGACATTCCATTTTCTATGGAAAATAAAAAATTTAAAATCGTCAAAATCATAGTATTTAAAAAATTAAAGATTGTTTTGAGGCTGGGAAATTTATTACTTTTAATAGAATGAAGGAAAATTTTAAGATATTGGAAGATACAAATTTTGTTATTTATCAAATTAAGAGATTTTTTATGAAATTTTTGGTCAAGATTAGGTATTACCAATGGAGAGAGAAGTAGAATTATATTGTACTAGAGATGTAAAGAAATTTATTTCAGAGATGTATAAATTATTGCAAAAGAAGGCTCAAAAAGGAGTTCATAAATCAAGACATAAATGGAAGGTTTAAATAAGCAAATAGATGAACGTAGATGGATTCAGATATATGGAGAAAGTAGAAAAGTACAATAAAAGTGAAATATCTGTTCAATATAATTTTATATATCAGCTATATTTAATACCACACAAGTTAAATAATATGAACTATACTTGTCCACATCTAAAATATAAATCTGAATTAGAAGTTGGTACTTTGTATTCAACTTGGCAGTGTTTCACAGTTAAACCTTTTTGGTTTGAAATGAGTAATTTATTAGAACAAATAAATTCCTACGGAATCCAATGTTGTTTTTACTGGGAGGTATTAAAGGGATTAAACCTAAATTAAAAGTGAACATGTGTTCAAGTAAAAGTTGTTCAAATTGGCTTAGCAATAGCTAGAAAATGTATTGATATAAGCTGGAAGTCTGATATTGATTTGGGAATGGATGCATGGCAAGCAGAAGTTCAGAGTTATATTCCACTTGAGAGAATTACTTATAATTTAAGAGATAAATATACATTTTGGAAAATATGGAGTCCAAATTGACAAACTGTTAGTATTAAAATTTAAATGAATTCCGAATATTCCCTTTCTCTTGTAGGTCTCTCTATATTTAAAGGTATCGGAAAGTGAAGTACTATTGTGGTTTTCTTGTCCCTTCTTTTTTTTTCAGTTTGTCGGGGGTGCATGGATTAATAGGAGTTTTTTCATTTTTTTTATAAAATAACCACGTGTTTGAATTAAGTTTGATATATTGTAATATGTTTGATAAGTGGTTTTATTTTAAATAAAGTTTATTGAAAGGAACGAATTCTAGAAATTGGGTCCTTTCAGATTCAACACATGAAGACAGTAATGTTGTAATCTATTTGTTTCTAATTTTCAGGTGTATTTTGCTAATGTCAAGCAGTTGTAGCATAAAAATCTGTTTTATTTCTACTCTCAATTGATCTAATCTAGAATCTCAACTTAGTTTTTGGAGGGTGATATTCATTGTTCTTCGTTTCTACCTATTGACCATTGTCTAAGATGTATGATTCTCATGGTGTTCAGATTCATCGGAAGTTATTTCTGAAGAGTAAAAAGGAGTCAGCTAACTTGGTCATCTCACCTTGAGCTAACAACCTTGAGAGAAAGCATGGAGAAAGTTTGCGCTTATATTGCACTATAAATTTAATTTGCTTTGTTAGAAATATTAAGATTAGTTGCCTATGAGGTGAAAGGGTATTTTAAACATAGGATTGTTGGATAATGGTAGGATTAATTTTAATGAATAAAAATGTAATTTTTAAAAAATTATATAAATTAAACATTAATTAAAATTGCTGTTGTGCCAATAAAATCAAAGATGGGAATGAAGTTCAAGTGATTTAAAACAAAAAGTAAGAGAAGAAACATTTTGGTAAAATGCTGAGAAATATTTTTATTGTGAAATATTTTGCAGTACAATATTGTCAGTTTGACGATTGAATTTACCACGCGCTTTTGCATAGGATTGGTGGAAATGGAGAATATTAGCAAAAGTTGTGAATCCTCAGGTGGTTGAGAACATGTTGCTGACCCTACATTAAGGCAGATAAAACTAATTATAGTAAAGATAAATTTAAAACAGATTTGAAAGACAGCATTATGCATAGAAATACATAGGAGGAAAATAGGATAGGAAATAATTGAGGCCCTGTAAGTTGTATTTCAAAGAATAGGTGTGTTTATGCCAGAGCAGTGCTGAAGAATCCAATTTGCAGGAGAAAATTGAACTAATTTGTGCTATTGAAAAAGATTTTTGGTATTTTGGAATTAAATACAGTACGTTTCCCCATATCCAAAATTTGATTAACCAAAAAGTTCATTCGAACTTTTTATCGGCAAATGACATGATGTCACAGTTTAAACATTTTCTCCCGACATGCTCATGTGGCACTCTAACGTGCCATTTTGAATCGAACAGAGCTCTCGTGTATTGTACAATGGCAATGCTGCATTTATCTTATTTTGTAAGCAGAGATATCATTTTAAGGTAGGAATTAAACATTATTTCATGCTTGAAAAGCCTTCTGTGGTTTTTTTGTTGTTGTTTCACTGCTAATATAAGTATTCTGATGCTACTGGACTTAAAGCCATTATTTGGTTAATGCAAAAAATCCAGTTAACTGATACACTTCCAGTCCCAAGGTTTTCAGATAGGGGGAAATGTACTGTACGATGTTACACAAACAGAGAATATAAAAATATTAATTTAAAGCTCCACAAATGACTTAAGGAATACTTTGATCAGCAATTGTTTCTCATGGCTTGGTTGAATTCAATGGATGTGAAATATATCGAGCTGATAGTTGGCATTCCCTACTTGAGAGCCTTCATAGAATAAAAACGTAAGGATGGAAGCAGGAGAATTCATTCCTTTGATTATGTTTTGCCATTCAGTGAAATCACTGGAGATCTTTTAGGTGAGTGTCATTTTCCTGCATTAACCCTACATTCTGTGATTCTCTTTATTTAAAATGTAATCTCAGAATTGAGTTTACTCAGTAACTGAGTAATTTGCTGGATAAATTGAAGTATATTCATTGCATTCAATCTCTGAGAGAATGCCAAATATAAAATTCTCATATGTCTATCATAAATGGTTGTCCCTTATTTTGGAACTATGAACACTTCTTTTAGATACTGCCCCCCCCCAAAAAAAAACAGGGAAATATTAACTTGGAATTGATTCTGTCAAATTCCATAAGAATTTTGCATTTTTAAACAATAACTCATCTCGTTCTTCGTGCAAGTGGAGACCCCATTTGCTTATTCTTGCCTTGTGCAACAAACTGTAATCCCAGGAATAAATCTGTTTTTTTTTTTGCTGTGTTCCCTTTCAAAGTATATCCTTGGATAGGGTGACAAATATCTAGACATCTAGAATTGACTTCATCCCTCAATTAAAGATCAAAAATAGAAATGGTCAACAATTTGTTGACATCGAAGGTGACTATGGAATGGATCAGATGGGCTAAATGCTTGTATGTATTTCTGTATCTCTGAATTTTTCGTTGATGGCTAATGAAGGTATTCAACAAATACATAAAAAATGTTCTTTGAAAATGATGATTAAGCATTTTGTGCACCATTTAAATTTACTTCATTGCTCTTTTTTGATTTTTTTTTACCATTGTAACTTCACATTAGTAATTTGTTATATACGCAACTAAAATTGATCTTCAAAACAAAGCCATCTTATTTTGATTTTTTTTAAAAGCTACTGTATTTATTTGTGGTTCACAGGAAAAGGAGAGATAATTGAGGCAATGTTGGCTGCTCTAGAGGTGGTCCCTGAACCCTTTCGCAGTTTTGCCAACACTTTGGTTGACGTTTGTGCATATGCAGGTTAGTCTGGATACAATTCAGGCCAATTTAATGTAAGTGTCAATCTTTCATCTAAGAACCCATTTCTTGGGTAATGCATTTTCATCCTTTTTTAGCAGAATATAGTTTAATTTTGTGAGAATAGACTGGTATGATATACTTTTGGTGCCATAAGACAAACAAAGAATCATCATGAACATTGCCCGTGGGGGCCCCTAACAACAAACAAAAAAGAGGAGCAAAAGAGAGTTCTTTTCCTGTAGATTCACCTCCAGCACTTTGGCTGCCTTTGTAGCCACTCAAAACCCTGTCCTATCTGTTGGCAACCTGAGCTCCAAGTCCAAAACTCCAATACGATCAGGAAGGATTCAGCACCAGAGGCCCTTCTTGTCTTCAGCACCCATTTGAATCTCAAATCTGATACCTGGTTTCCATGAGCCAGTCTCCAGCAGCCCCAGACTCTGTAGATCTTTTGATAGCAAGTCACCAACTGCTTGCAACTTGTGTGGGCCCTTCAGCTGCTGACCCCCTTGCTCTCCGCTTCCATGGTCATCTTGCCTATCGAGTTGTCTCCCGTGCTTCTCTTTCTCAGTGTTGGGCTGAGCAGGGGCTGTTTTCCCTGTTTCTGGTGCCCCTGGTCTGCTGTTCCTCTGGAGTTTGCAACCCCTCCTGATATGCTGCCCAACACAGATACCACCATCATAGGCACAGGGCTCCGTGGTTGCAGAATCTTTTATTTAAAAAAAAAAGTCAGCTCCTTTAGCAGGCTGTTTTAAAGTCTATGCCGAGGGTCGGCATAAGGACCAGACAGTTGGACTCTGCAAAGCAGGGCTGGGTCTTTGCTCTCCCACATCTCTGGGTCTGTACCAGCGACAGCGCTGCCGTTCCTGCATCTCCAGCAGTGACACCATTTATTTCATTGTTTAGTGATCCATTTCTAACTGTTCTCTCATTTTTATGAAGTGGATTTTATACATTTATTTAAAAGTTTGTGTAATTAGTTGCAGATAAATTAAATTTTTAAATTTAGACATACAGCACAGAAACAGGCCATTTCAGCCCACCCAATTAACCAACAACCCCCATAAATTTTGAAGGGTGGGAAGAAACCAGAGCCCCTGGAGAAAACCCACGCAGACATGGGGAGAATGTACAAGCTCCTTACAGACAGCACATCATTTGATGTAACAGCATTGCACTAACCATGCCACATCATTATGAATTGTCATTAGTATGTTTTTATCTTGATGGTGTCAAGATGAAAGGATAGATTATCTTTCTTGGTGCTTGCCAGTTCATGATATTAGCTGCCCTTCCTTGATTTGTACTCCTTTGAAGAAGAAACAGAACATCAATTGAAGTTCCGGAACTACAAAAGAGTACAAAAGAAAATCAATAAAGTGCTCAAATAAGAGTCCTTATCGAGCTGAGGTTAAGGGACGAAAGAAAGGTAGCGGAGGTGCTTTTCAAAAAGTTTCCTCCTCCTACTGCAATGATGTCCACTGAATATCCTAGAAATGTTGAGCACATTTCCCATACATTCCCATTGAGGTAATCTCTCAATTCAGAAAATTTTAGGTCATTAACTGGTTTTGAGCCATTCCATCACCACTATTGCTAATATTTAAGTGATAGGATAGCAACTAATATTCTGTTTATATTCAGAGAGCCATGTGACCTAGCAAGGCAAGTGGTAATCCATATTTTCTCCTCTGTTGCTACACCATCTAATACGAGGGTAATAAGGACCAGGTAAATTCAGTACCTTTTCCTTTGAAAAGGAAATGACCTCCCAATATATACAATGAAATGATTTTGCAACCACTGTTGCATTTACATTAACTTAATATTCAATATTAACTTGCTATACTGAGTTATCCTAGACTTCTATTGCACTGTTAAATTCTTAACATTCAACCAAACATAAGCATGGGAGCTGCTCTTCTACCTGCTGTTTTGTTAGATAAATGCATGTGGCAAGATAATTGGGAGGAAATTTGTTATTTTTGGAATAATTTGTGGCCTGTATTATGTATTTCCGTTATTCACTTACAATTCTACAGGTTCTGGTAATGTCCTGAAAGTCCAACAGTTACTTCACATTTGTAGTGAGCATTTTGATTCGAAAGAGAAAGATGATGATAAAGACAAGAAGAAAGAGAAAGATAAGGACAAAAAAGAAAATGCTGCAGATATGGGAGCACACCAGGTATTAATTAAAATGTCAAGTTTCTTATCATCTGATTGTGCAAGTACAACCTGACGAAACTGCGTTCTCTGGTCCTCAGTGCAAAACTCGTGGACATGCAACCAGACATAACTCACGTACAAAGAAGCAACACATATGCAGGACAAGTATTTCATCTATACAAATAACTAAATAAATATTGTTTCATGATTATGAAAGTCTTGGATGGTTAGTGTGAGTAGCTACTTTGGTTGTTCAGCATTTTCACTGCCTATGGGAAGAAGCTCAGATTTTGAGATTTGTTGTCAAGAGTGCATTCAGTACATGACATCACATACAACCCTGAGATTCCTTTTTTCCTATGGGCGGCGCAGAACTACCACTAATTGGTAGTGCAAAAAATAAACTATACACAGCGTAAACATGAAAACAAATAAAAGAACTGTAAACAGATAAACTGTGCAATACAGAGAGTACAAAAGAAAATCAATAAAGTGCTCAAATAAGAGTCCTTAAATGAGTCTGATTGCATTTATTAAGAAGTCTGATGGTGGAGAGGGAGCAGATTTTCCTGAACCTGGTGATGCAAGTCTTGTGGTATCTATACACAAAAACAGAGCATGTGCTGGATGGTGTGGGTCTTTGATGAGTGCAGCTGCCCTCCGCCTGGTGCTTCTGTGTCTGGTACTGGGTCTGATACCCCTGTATCTTTTCCCTGTGCAGGGTGGAAGAGGTCCTTAATGATTTTGCGTGCCCTCTTCAGACAGCGAACCCTGGTAGATCACATCAATGGGGGGAAGGGGAGGAGGGAGACTCCAGAGGTCCATTCAGCCACTGTTATGGTCCTGCAGATTGACCTCCGATCCATTTCTCTGCAGCAGCAACCATACCACACTGTGATGCAGCCACCCAGGGCGCTCTTGATGGAGCTCCTATAGAAGGTTGACATAATGGTGACTGGTAGCCTTGCCCGCTTCAGTCTTCTCCGGAAGTGCAGTCGGTGTTTCACTTTCCTAACAAGTGAGGAGATGATGGAAAATATTAATTGAAAATTGGTATCTAATTGTTAATGTTATCATGATGAAAGCCGACTATGAAAGTGCAGCCGTTTCGTTGAAATTGAGATACTGAATTATTTCAATTCCACTTAATTTTTAAAAAAACTTTGATAGAATTTGAGAAAGGGGTGAGAGAGTGAGCTATAAATCGCACATTCGTTTGAAATTTCTTTGAATGCAAAGAGGCTCTTTGGACTAGTGAACAACTGCAAAATCCACCAAATGATTTGTTTTAGTTTTGAATAACTTCTTTAACATATTATTCAGATTAATTCTTAATGAATTTTTTTTTGCAATTTTTGTGAATCTCTGAACCATAGAACATTACAGCACAGAAACAGGCCTCTTCGGCCCTCCTAGTCTGTGCCAAACCATTTTTTTTTTGCCTAGTCCAAATCCATAGTCCTCCATACCTCTTCCATCCATGTACCTGTCCAAATGTTAAAACTGAGCCCTCATTCACCACTTCAGATGGAAGCTCTTTCCACACCCCCCACCACTCACTCACTGTGTGAAGAAGTTCCCCCTTGTATTCCCCCTAAACCTTTCCCTTTTCACTCTTAACCCATGTCCTCTGGCTTGTATCTCACCTACCCTCACTGGGAAAAGGCTATCTACATTTACTCTTGTCTATTCATTTCAAATATCTCTATCAAATCTTCTCTCATTCTTCTATGCTTCAGGGAATAAAGTCCTAACCTTTTTAATCTTTCCCTCTAACTCAGTTCCTGAAGTCCAGGCAACATCCTAGTAATTCTTCTTTGCACGCTCTCTACCATATTGATATCTTTCCCTAGTTAGTGACCAAAACTTCATGTAGTACTCCAAATTTGATATCATCATTGTCTTATACAACTTTAACATATCGTCCCAACTCCTTTACTCAGTACTTTGATTTATGAAGGCTAATATGCTAAAAGCTCTATCCACCCGTGATGCCACTTTCAGGGAATTATGTGTCTGTATTCCCAGATCCTTCTTCTAGTGCCCTACCATTACTATATATGTCTTTTCTTAGTTTGTCCTTCCAGAATGCAACACCTCACACTTGTCTGCATAAAATTCCATCTGCCATTTTTCAGCTCATTATTCCAGCTGGTCCAGATCCCTCTGCAAGCTTTGAAAACCTTCGCAGTCCACATTAGCTCCAATCTTAGTGTCATCTGCAAACTTGCTGATCCAATTTAGCACATTGTCATCCAGATTATTGATATAGATAACAATTAACAATGGTCCCAGCACTGATCCTTGAGGCACACCACTACTCACAGGCTTCTAGTCTGAGAAGCAATCATCTGCCACCTTCTCTCTGGCTTCTCCAATCCAGCCATTTGTCAAATCAAGATCACTACTTCACCATGAATACCTAGCATCTGAACCTTTGTGACTAACCTCCTATGTGGGATCTTGTCAAAGGCCTTACTGAAGTCCATGTAGAATTCATGCATAGCCTTCAACTTTGCAGTTAATCTCAAAAAATTCTTAGATTGGTTAAACACAACCTATCATGCACAAACCCATGTTGACTATCCCTGATCAGTCCATAGCTATCCAAGTAATTGTATATCCAACCTCTTAGAACACCTTCCAATAATTTACCTACTACTGCCATCAGGCTCACCAGCCTATAATTTCCAGTGTTACTTCTGTAGCCTTTTTAAATAACAGAGCAGTGTGAGCTACCCTCCAATCCTCTGGCACCACACCCATGGCTAAGGACATTTTAAATATTTCTGCCACAGAGACCCGGCAATTTCTAAACTAGCCTCTGTCAAAGTCTGAGGGAATATCTTGTCAGGCCCTGGGGATTTATCTACCCTTATTTGCTTTAAGACAGCAAGCACTTCCTCTTTAACGTATAGATTCCATGGCCTCGTTGCTTGTTTTCCTTACTTCCCACGACTCTGTGCCCTTTTCCTGAGTGACTACTGATGGGGGAAAAAAAAATTTAAGACCTCCCCCATCTGTTTTGGCTCCACACAAAACCAACCACTCTGATCTTCAAGGAGACCAATTTTGTCCCTTGCTATCCTTTTGCTCTTAATACACCTGTAGAAACCCTTTGGATTTTCATTCACGTTGTCTGTCAAAGCAACCTCATGTCTTTTAGCTTTCCTAATTTATTTCTTGATGTTTTTCTTGCATTTTTTATACTTTTCAAATACCTCATTTCCTCCATGTTGCCTATACCTGCTATACACCTCTTCTGAACCAGATCCCCAATATCTCTCAAAAATCAAGGTTCCCCATGCCGTCTAACTTTTGTCTTTGATTCTGACAGAAACATACTGACTTTCTACTCTCAAAATTTAATATTTGAAGATCCTCCACTTACCTTGCACATCCTTGACAGAAAACAGTTTATCTCAAATCCATGTATTCTAGATCCTTTCATATTTCCTCAAAATTGGCCTTTCTCCAATTTAGAATCTCAACCCGAGACCCAGATCCAAAATGTTCCTCTACTTCTGTCATCTGTCTTGTGTCGTTCCCTAATAGGAGATCTAGTATTGCACTCTCTCTCGTTGGTTCCTCTATATATTGATTTAGAAAACTTTTCTGAACACATTTGACGAACTCCAAGCCATCCAACCCTTTTACAGTATGGGAGTCCCAGTCAATATGTGGAAAGTTTAAATCTCCTATTATCACAAACTCGTGTTTCCTGCAGCTGTCTGCTATCTCTACAGATTTTATCCTCCAATTCTCACTGACTATTGGGTGGTCTATAATACAACCCCATGAATGTGGTCATACCTTTCCCGTACCTCAGATCCACCTTAGATGAGCCCTCTAATCTGTCCTGCTGTGATATTTTCCCTGATGAGTAATGCCACTTCTCCCCTTTTCTGTCGTGTCTAAAGCAACAGAAGCCCGGAACATTGAGCTGCCAGTCCTGCCCCCTCCTGCAACCAAGTTTCACTAATGGCCATAATGTCATAATTCCACGTACCAATCCACACTCTAAGCTTATCAGCTTTCCCTACAATACTCCTTGCATTGAAATAAATGCACCTGAGAACATTTCCACCACATTTAATGTGGTGCATGCAATTTTGAAATCATCTTCCCCCCCCCCCGCCCTTCTATCTGCTCTCGGACTCTGGTTCCTCTCCTTCTGCAAATCTAATTTAAACCCATGGAGCAGCACTAGCAGACCTTCCTGCAAGAATATTAATCCCTTTCTAATTCAGATGCAAACTGTCCCATCAGAACAGGTCCCACCTTCCCTGGAAGAGAGTCCAATGATCCAGAAACCTGAAGCCTTCCCTCCTACAGCATGTCTTTAGCCACATGTTAAGCTGCATAATCCATCTAGCACGTTCTGGAGATCCTGAACTCTCCTTGTAGGACCTCCACACCTTTCCTTCCCATGTCATTGGTCCTGATATGATATCTGGCCGCTCACCCTCCCTCCTGAGAATGTCATGAACTTGATCGAAAATATCTTGGGCCTTTGCACCAGGGAGGCCACATACCATCCGCGACACGCTGTCTCTTCCACAGTACCTCTTTGTGTCTCCCTATCACTATAGAAGGAGTCGACCTCATGCAATGGGATAAAAAGAAACATTCCAGATGAATTGCCCTGACAGTCATTCATTATCAACTGCAATTGACTTTACAAATAATGTGCATCCTATTATTTTAATTCTGGGCAATATATATCCAAAAATATTATTTATTATGGCTACCTTTGTTCCTAGTTCACTTAAAATGTTAAGAGTTTTAATTGTGTATTTAAAAAAAAAAGGAAAATGCAGGTGAGTTACAGTACAATGACCTTGGTTATCAGAAATGATTAAGAATCAACAGCCAAGTACAATTATTTTGCAATTTATTATTTTTAAGGGAGTAGCAGTGCTTGGTATTGCTTTAATTGCCATGGGAGAAGAGATTGGAGCAGAAATGGCTCTGCGGACATTTGGACATCTTGTAAGTTCCGTGATACTTTTGATAAATGCAGGTTTGAAATTGTTGTTTTCAAAATATAGTTTTAAAATAAATCTCGTTTACAAGGCACAACTTTCCCAATTCAGTATCAAATGAAACTCTATCTTTTTAATGAAATAAGTTAAAACTAGACCCATGTTGTATTTGCATTAAATAAATTTATAGTCATGCTTCAAGATTCAATTTATTGTCATATAATAAAAGCAGTGTAATATTACATGAAATTGTTTCTGTCTGCTGTAAGGCAGAATTTGCCCGAAGCACCTCTTGCAGTCAGAGAAAGCGAAGCAAAAGAGCGATTTTTTTTTTTTTTTTTTCCCCCCTTCCCCCCACCCCCCATCCCCGAGTCACTAAGTGTCTATGAGTTCGTCTTCAGTGAACCCTCAGTCTCCACAGCCACACAGATTCCAGTCCAGACTGCTCCAGATCCCAATCTCCACTACGATTAGGATCCCTTCAGTGCCTTCTGCACCCTCTCACATCCTGGTTCTGATACCTGGTACCACTTCAGCCAGTTTTGAGCCAATCTCCAGTAGTGCATAGATTGGTGCAAGTCCTTTGACTGCAGTCTCCAGCAGCCCATTGCCTCTAGGTTCCTTGCCTTGAGTCACCAACAGCTTCCTGCCTGTGTGGGTCCTTCAACCACAGAACCCCTCATTAGTCCACTGCCATGGTCACCATCCCTTGGGTCCTCTCTGCTTCTCAGATTGGGGGTTTTCAGGTACCCTGCGCTAGTCTTCCACTTCCCCGGTGTCTGCAACCCTTCGTTGCCGCTGCTGATCATAGATGCTGCCTTCTTGGGCGCAGATCCCGTAGTGTACAGACTTGACGGCAGCTGGTCTGAGCGGTTGGACCCCACAGGAGCGCTGACTCCGCTTTGCGCTCTCCCCGGGTCTGCACCAGCAACAGCGTTGCCATTACAGCAGCTCCTGCAGTGCCACCATTTTACCTTATCTCAGTAACTAACTAGCAGAACCTGGACTCTTAAGTGGTTCCACACTCCTGCTGGTCCAAAAAAAGTGACTGCACTCTTCTCATAGGGTTCAGTTTTATTTTAAAACTGGCTAGAGAAAGCAGAACAAATGCAAACTAATTTTCTTTACCATTTAATTACTTTATAGTGTTTAAGCATTTATTTTTATGTATGACAATTTTTTTGAATATTTTTAATTTTTGAAGTTGTTGAATAGTTATGAATGTCAGCGAGCATTGGGGCAGTGAACTTGCTGCTCAAGTTTAACATGCTCCCAAAGCAGCTTGGCAACAGATGAACCCGGCATTATATTGAATACCACATAATCCACACATGTCAAACTCAGGCCCGCGGGCCAAATTTGGCCCGCGATATAATTATATTTGGTCCGCAAGATCATATCAAATACGTATTAGAGCTGGCCCGTTGGCCAGCTGTGCATGCGCTATACTGCGCCAGTATAGCGCATGCACAGCTAATACTACAAATCCCAGAATGCTTTGCAAATGTGTTGGCGTCAGCCCGCTAATCGCCCCCACCTCCTCTGTTTACTTGCATTAGCATCTGCGACCTGTCACCTAACTCACATGTAATAAACCCCTTACGAAAAATGGCCAAACCAAAGACAGAAAACAGGACCTTTCAAGACAGGTGGGAGGCAGACTATATGTTCATCATTTTAAAAGACAAACCTGTTTGTCATTGAAGCAAGTTGTTATTTTTTTGACTTGTTGGCTTGTGAAAAAAAATACATTTAAAAGGAGCTTAAAGGCTATAGAGAAATATTATTTATTGAATATTTTATTTCTCATTTGTTAATGCTTCTTCTGGAAAGAGTTTAACCAAAACTATTATTAAACATTTATTTTAATAAGAAAAAGTTTAACATTACATATGTTGAAAGAAGAGAGAACATGCAGATGTTGTTGAAAATTTTCAATAAATATTTAGTTTGGCCCACGACTTAGTCCAAGTTTTTAATTTTGGCCCTCTGTGAATTTGAGTTTGACACCCCTGACCTAATCACTGGGGGAAGATTGAGGGGGATCCCTTATTCAACTCCCCAACATTCTCACCCCATCTGTATCTCCAACTCAATACAAGAGCATGTTTCTCAGGCGTTTGGCTGCGTTTGGTCTCAGGACAAAATAATCCAATTTAATTTTGCTTGTCTTTTTTTCTAATTTGACCTGCCAATCAGAAAGCCTCTTCACACTAATCCCATTCTCCTGTATCTGCACTTTTCTTAACCATGTTCAAAAGTATTTTTAAACATTACATTTACATAATTCAATTTCCTGAGATGATCAGTGACCAAAGGCCAATTCAGGTAAACTGTTCAAGATTCTGGTCTGGTCCCTCAATTGATCAGGCACTTTTCAGAAGTTTCCAAACCTTTTTAATATTTCTTTCTTTCACATACAATATTATAATTTTGCATTAGCATAACACTTTCTTAAAAGGGTGAAAGGAATCACTATTATGTAATTTTATGTAAAAAGACTTCATCACATTCAACCTTACTCCCCACTCCCTGAATTAAAATAATGACCCTCTTATTATTTCTGTTTACACAAAGAAATATGGTTACATTGTGACAAAAGTAATATGCCCATGCTCCAGAGATCTTGACTATTGATGCAGTTACAGTATATAAGCTCAAATTCCAAAATGATTTTTGGGGCAATTGATTGGCTCAAAAATCTAGCTGGGTTACAGAAGTCGTTTAGGGAAGGAAATCTAAGTTTACCTGATCATTCAATGTTTTCAACAATGTAGGTTTAGTGCTTCACTAACATTTAAAATGTCAAAGCAAGGAAGTTTGAGATGGACAGTAATTGCTGGCTTGTTCAGTGGCACATTTCACCAAAACAAATTATTCTGCTGACACCAGTGGCATAATGTTGATAATGTAAAATAAAACTTAAAACCGAAGTCTACAAAAAAAACTGTAGTTTTCTAACTCCAAGACCTGTGATTTTTTTTTTTTTATATGTTAGTTACGGTATGGTGAGCCGACTTTAAGACGTGCTGTACCTTTGGCACTGGCATTAATTTCAGTCTCTAATCCACGGTTGAGCATACTGGACACTTTGAGCAAGTTCTCTCATGACGCTGACGCAGAGGTTTCTCATAATTCTATCTTTGCAATGGGTATGGTTGGAAGTGGTAAGTAATGTACAGTAATGTTATATGACTAAAGGCATTCATTCAGTAGTTGAAACGATAGAATAAAGCAATGGTTCTCAACGGTTATTTTCCACTCTTTAAGTAATCGCTATTCCATTGGTGCTCTGTGATGAGTAAGGGATTGCTTAAGGTGGAAGGGAAGGTTGAGAACCATTGCTCGAGTCCCAAATGTTACTGAAATATTTTGCTTGAAAAAAAAATTGTTATTGGCCTTTGGCGTCATGAAACTGTG
Source organism: Narcine bancroftii (assembly GCF_036971445.1). Classification (NCBI taxonomy): domain Eukaryota; kingdom Metazoa; phylum Chordata; class Chondrichthyes; order Torpediniformes; family Narcinidae; genus Narcine; species Narcine bancroftii. The sequence continues at coordinate 103,041,782 of NC_091477.1, read as the reverse complement.
CACATTACGAGTCATTTAGATACGATTAAAACACTGGTTTTCAAACTTTTTCTTTCTACCCACATACCATCTTAACCATTCCCTTACTCATCACAGAGCACCTAGGGCATAGGGAATACTTAAAGTGGTATGTGATTGGAAAGAAAAAGGTTGAAAATCACTGCTCTAAAAGACAGCGCGAAAAAGAACATAAAATTATTGTCAAAATTGTTGTTATTCCTAGAAATTCTGGGAAACAGTTCATAAATGGTCCCCACATTTTGAAAATTCTTATTTGTATCGATTACAGAGCATCAGATTTTCTCCAGGTTAAGTCAATACATTATTCGCATACAATCATTATGCATTAAAAATTACCGTTTTGAAAATCATTTAATGTTAAACTCAAAAACCTAATTTCAGTTTATGCACCTCAGTGTTTGCATATTGTGGTATCCATAAGCTCTTTTTTTTAAGCTTTACTTCTTGTCAGGATGAGTGAGTTTTCATTTTAAGACTTTATGAAATAAATTCAGTGAATGGCTATATTTGATACACTTTGCTGTCCTATCTTTTTAAGGTACCAACAATGCCCGATTGGCTGCTATGCTGAGGCAATTAGCACAGTACCATGCAAAGGATCCAAATAATCTGTTCATGGTTAGAATAGCGCAGGTGGGTGCATAGTTCTTGCATCAGTACATCATAATTACCGTATATTTCGATGTATAAGTTGAGTCATGAAACACAAAAAAATCTCAAAAAATGAGGTTGACTTGTATGCCAGATATACTTTTAAGACCTTAAATTCAGCTCAACATCCAATCCATGCTGATCTGGCGTAGAAGTGAACCCTTAAAAAACCAAAAAAAATCCTAACTACGACAGATTCTCATTGAGATTTTTATTGAAAACAACACAATTAGAACCCTTCAAAATCACTATTATTGTCTGAAATCAACACATTTAGAATCCTTCAAAATCACTCTCGCTAGCTGAAGTAAAGATGGCAGCAAGCACATCCATGCTCTCACTATTTAAAGTCATCATTTGGGTCTCAGTCTGTATCTGATGAGGCAGTTTCATCTTAGTCGTCAGTGTCCCACAATAAATCATTTTCTGTGCCATCAATTGCACAAGAGATTCCACACTTTTTAAATGATTTTATCACAGTCTCTACTTTAACTTTGTCCTGTGCCTTGAGCACGAAGTTATTCAGCATATCAAGTGGTACAGCACTCATTGCCCCGCCTTTTGTAAACTACTTTTCTGCACTCGACATCCATGTATTCCATCCCTTGCGTACCTGGTCTTTGAAAGGCTTGTTCAAGTAGACATCGAGAGGTTGCAATATAGACATCAAACCACCCAGGATAACTACCATACAAGTATTATGTAGTGCTAATCTACTTTTAATGTTCTCACTGAGTGGCTATGAAACATATCCCAGACCAGCAAACTCCATTCTTTGCTTAAACCGCCTAACCGCCTGTTCCACACATTGTCTATCCATAGTTTTACACCATTTTCACCCATCCTTTCTTTTTCATGAAAATGTACAAAAATACCTGCAGGGAATTTCATTTTCAGTTTAATTTTGTGTTGGGTCTTTGTTCCTTCGGCCATGATAACACCATGGTAAACCTGGTCCTTTCGTGGCCTGCACTTCTGGTTTGCAGTTTTATCACCTTTCCATTGCACTATTGCCTATCATGTCGAAATTCATAAGGTTTCACCCATGTTTCTGATATTTGTCAATGCAAACTGGTGTTTCTGCTGGTTCCATATAATAAACTTACAACTTTATGAACAAGATCTTTTGTAGTTTCCGTGCAATTTTTGTTTCGTAATACCAGATTTTTTTCCTGAAATAATTGCACCAGCCGACTGTAACCTTAAAATCTTCACTGAGGTCTGGGTGCAACTTTTGGGTGACAAGCAATCTTGCCTCTGTTCACGTACCCATTCTGTAACGTGATTTTCCAACTCTGGCCAATGAGTGATTCCTTTTCTCAAAGAACATTGCCTTTTTGGTATGTTTCTTAAAGTCTCTTCATTCTTCCTCCAATCTCTCACCAACTTCTTAAGCACATCAAATTTTATTGCAGCAGCTCAGTTGTTGGTTTTCCTAACCATTTCTATCACTTTCAACTTAAAGCTCACTTCATATTTTCGTGACGTGCTACATTGTGTTGATGGACCCTCCATGATATCAGCCAACTGCCAGCAGATCAATCCACGTGATCTATGGGGGTCGATGCATACGCTGGAAAATGGCCCCTCTCAGGCATCACAAGCTTTGTGGGTTGACTTTTGGGGGGCACCTCAGGCAGCCAGAAAATTGGGGTTGACTTGTTTGCCAGATTAACCATAAAACCCTTAAAATGAGCCTGAAAGGGGTGGGGGGGGGGGGGGGTCGACTTATATGGCGAAATATACAGTATTTATCATTTAAGTGTCATGAATGGTTTGAAGTGACTTGATTTGCAACTCAAATAATTTGTCACCTATTTTTCTCATTTTATGCCTTTAATCCCAAAAAGTAATTAATTTTAAAATATGATCATCGTCAATTTTGTCGCTGCTCCTCTATAAAATCATGTTTTGGAACTGTTCTTCTTGTCAATTGGTGTGTTTTGTGTTTTATGGGAAGTAAATTGATATAATCACTTTCGACGCTCATGGATAGGGCTCAGATGAATAATAGTTAATGATCAAGGTACAGTAGAAAATTTGTATGAGCAAAACTGGATGCAAGCAAAATAACTTGTGCCTTCAAAAAAGGAGGATAATATTGTCTGAAATGGGCAGGTGTAAAGGCCTTACACTTGAGATGGTAGATTTTTTTTATTGATGCACTTTTTTTTCAAAATAGTCTGTGTTAACAGTGAATACAAAATCTATTCTATTGGAAGTGTTGTGCTTTCATTGCCATGACGGTATTTTTTTTGTCACATTATGTGAGCTTTCATTAAATTATGCTATTTAAATCACAATAATTTGTTCAGTTCTTACTTAGAACACTAGGTGGAGCAATGTGATTCACTCGAATGGAAAAAAAGTTGCAGTAGCCATCTTGTCCAGTTGCAAGTCAATCATATGGCACTAATTTTTTAAAAAAAAAGGACAAATATATCTGGTTTGGCTAGAGGTGATTAGTTGTCTTGTAATAATACTTCACTAAAAATTTGATGTCAAAACTCTTGTTTTGTTCTTGTATCTAGGGTTTGACACACCTTGGAAAGGGAACACTCACACTCTGTCCATACCACAGTGACAGACAACTGATGAGCCAAGTAGCAGTGGCTGGTCTTCTCACTGTACTGGTCTCTTTCCTTGATGTGAAAAACAGTAAGTTTTTACTAACTGTGTTAACACCCTTTACAGGTGGTTAACAGAATTATCTAATATTTTGATGTCTAAGAATGGAAAGAATGTAAAATTAGATGAATCTGACTTTGAAATAGGGCCTCAACGTTACACTTTAAGGCAGTATAAATTCTTTTCCCTTCTGAATCTCTTAAATAAAACCAATCACTTTACATCTGGAGATTAACCCCAATATTTTGAAGCCACTGGTTTAAATGTCTGAAATAACAAGTTTTAACATAATTCAAGAAATAGAAGTGGATATATGCCATTCAAGGAGAGCAGTCAATTTCCCTGCAGTCCCAAAATCACATAATTACCATGCAAAATCACAGCCTTGAATATACTTAAGGACGCGGCATCCATTGGAGAATTCAAACGATTCTGTTTTTTCACCTAATATGTATCATTAATTACTGAAGCAATTTTTTATATTGTTTAAAAAAAAATTGCAACAATTTTAGTCACCACTGTTGACGGAAAGACATTTTCTATTCCCATTGATATTCTTAAAATATTTCAGATTACTAATAGCTCAAGTTTCAGTGGTTTGTATATTTTTTAACTTATGAGGAAGCAATCAGCATTTTGTTCAACATAATATTATACTAAACTGTAGTCCTTAGGCTGGTTGATAATGGGAGCAGACATTTGGCAGTAACTTTGAGTTTGGTGAGTAATTAGTTAAAGGTTTTACTTGAAGTAATCGGATCAGTAACCCATGCTGACAAGTGCCTCAATTTATAGAATTCTCAAGTGTAGTAAGTATGAAAAGTTTGTGAATATGTTCGGCATCTCATTGATTTGTAAAATCAAGTTATTTGTTTCCTTATCCCTATAATTTGTTAATAGTTAACTTTTATTTTTGCTAAAAAGATTTTTAAAAGAGGAATTGGGATCTTCTGTGTTAAATAGAAGTAGTCCATGCAAAACAAATTCTGCCATTTCAAGTTGAAATAAGAAACATTAAATGTTTCAAATTTAAAATGTTATCAGTCTTTTTTTTCATTCCATGGATCCTGTTTAAGATTATTTCCAAGATTATCTGGCTTTATTTCTGATTTCTTGCATATACAGCGCCTTGCTTGTGGAAACTCGTATCCTTTCTCACTACAGGTTGAACCTCTATTATCTGGCGCTTTGTGGTGCGGCACATTTTGAATCTGCCACTACGCTAATTGTGCCGCCACACAGTATTATTTCCGGTGTTAAGCTTTGTTCTTTGTTTACATATGGGATTCACTTAGGGGCCAATTTCTGTTTTATGCCATTGCTGAATGGTCAAGTCCCACCGTTGCCAGATTAAAGTGGTTAAACCTGTATTGCATCAGGTTTGCTAAGAAGCTATAGTTGAATTGCAATAGCAATGTAAACAGTCCTGAATTGCAATAGCAATGTAAACAGTGTATTTTGCTTCATTAGAATAAATGTTACAGGACACCAGAACTTTTAAACCAGATTAATCATATCAAGCATGAATGAAGTTTAATTATAGAAAAGTTTAAGTATTAGCACCTAGTGAATTGCTTTTTGTACCAAAGCACAGACACTTATTGGGAAAATAAATTGCTGCAGTTGCTGGAACTCTGAAATAAAAACATAAATATGCAACAAGTTAAGCACCACTAGAAATGGGTATAGTTGAAGATAATCTAGAAATTAGCAATGAATAGATATATTACTTGGTTTTTTTTTACCTTACATATTGTTTCTTGATACACTGACCTGAGCATTTACAGAATTTTCTGTTTTATTTATAACTAGAAGTCCATACGTTTTAAATACAGGTACAGAGAAAATATGGGCAGACAACAAAATAAAAGCTCTTTGGAAGGATGAGATTAAAAGAGGTCCTAGGACAGGGCTACCCTAGCAGTAAAAATGCAGAATAATCTGAAATTACGAAAGGAATCACAAATGTAATTTCATTCCAAATTCTGATGGTGAATAATTGTTAGAATTTTTACACCATCTACTTGTTTATTTTCTCCAAAGATGCTGAATTTTTCGAACATTTTTTTAAAGCACTTATTATATTGTTGAATTTTGGAGCCTTGGCTCCAGAAATGAAATAGGTTCTGTAAAATAATTTAACTGGTTAATAGGCAAAGCTTGTACCCAAAGAAAAATGCCTGTTTTGTGGGAGGAGGGGGGGTGTAAAAAGTACTGATTGGCAAAAAGGGAAACACATTGATATTGGAATAAAAAGCGTATAGAGGTTAAATGAATAAATCCGTTATTTTTTAATGTGAATTTCTGTAAACACCACTGTAGCAATTGAAGTTTCTTTTCATTTACTAGCTTTGCTGGCAAGGCAGGATTTATCTCTTGTCAGTAGATGAGCCACTGCTGCAGGTAATGTAGAAGCTTCTAAGATTTAGAGCCAGTGACCACAAAAGAATGAATAATGTATTTCCAAGACATTATGGTGTTTCACTTGGAGGTTAATGCAGTTCATGATTTTCTCATGCATCTGCTGCACTCATCCTCCCAGGCATGTTTGATAGTGGCTTTGCAAAAGCCTTGGTAAGTATCTGAAGTGGATTTTGAAAATACTACATATTGCAACCATTGTTTAATAATGCTGGAATGGTGGGTGAAGTACTGATCAAGTGGGCTGCCTGGCCCTGGATATTGAACTCCTTGAATGTTGATGGATCCAGGCAAATGGACCATCATACTGGGAAAATCTTGCTTTTGTTTTACAGATTTTGCAAAGTCAGAAATGAAGTCACTTTCTATGGAGTACCCCATTTCTGACCTCTTGTAGCTATGGTATTTGAGTGCAATCCACTTGAGTTTCTGGTTAATAGTGACCCATCATATTGATCAAGAGATTAATGTAACTGAATGGTGGTTGAGATCTCTTGTTGAAGTTATTGTCTATTATTTGTGTAATATTGAAATGACTAAATCTGGGGAACACAATCTTTGCAAAGTTTGAAAATGTAGCAAGTTAAAATAGTAAAAAATTTTGAACTCTTATGAGCAGTCTAAAAATACTTTTTTTATTTGCAGTAATTCTTGGGAAGTCCCATTATATTCTCTATGGGCTAGTTGCTGCAATGCAACCTCGTATGTTAGTTACTTTCGATGAAGAACTCCATCCATTGCCAGTGTCGGTCCGTGTGGGCCAGGTATGAATGTAGATGCAAATCATCTTTGTTCTAAAATATATGCTTCCAATATTAGCTTTCTTAAAGAGTGTGAATTCACTGAAGCAAAGCACACATGTTCCAGAGGATTGAGTTTTTTACACTTATCAAAAATGCACAGGTAAGGGCAGTTTTGATTTAGAGATTCTAGGATGTAAATTCACATCTAATTCCCTCTTTTAATGTTTCTGATTTAACCAGTGTTCATTTGGGAGAAAAAAGAAGTTTTCTGTGCACTTGTAACATTTGTAAATTTTTCAAAAAGAAAGATAAGAAATACAAAACAACTTCCAATTCAAGAATTTACTAGGACCGATATTACTAAGAAATGAGGTTAATCAGTTGATACCCCATCAGCAGCAAAGCTAGAAAATGGTTGTAAAATAGTGAAGCAAAACTTAAATATTCCATTAATGTATCCTCTTTGCTGATGTTTTTTGTATATATAGTATCTCCATATATGTGTACATACACCCACACACACACCCACCCACACACACACCCACCCACACTCACACCCACCCACACACACACCCACCCACACACACCCACCCACACACACACACACCCACACACACCCACCCACCCACACACCCACCCACCCACACACCCACCCACCCACACACACACCCACCCACACACACACCCACCCACACACACACCCACCCACACACACACCCACCCACACACACACACACCCACCCACACTCACACCCACCCACACACCCACCCACACACACACCCACCCACACTCACACCCACCCACACTCACACCCACCCACACTCACACCCACCCACACACACACCCACCCACACACACACCCACCCACACACACACCCACCCACACACACACCCACCCGCACACACACCCACCCGCACACACACCCACCCGCACACACACCCACCCGCACACACACCCACCCGCACACACACCCACCCGCACACACACCCACCCACACACACACCCACCCACACACACACCCACCCACACTCACACCCACCCACACTCACACCCACCCACACACACACCCACCCACACACCCACCCACACACACACCCACCCACACACACACCCACCCACACACACACCCACCCACACTCACACCCACCCACACACACACCCACCCACACACACACCCACCCACACTCACACACACCCACCCACACACACACCCACCCACACACACACCCACCCACACACACACCCACCCACCCACACACCCACCCACCCACACACCCACCCACACACACACACACCCACACACACACACACACACCCACACACACACCCACCCACACTCACACCCACCCACACTCACACCCACCCACACTCACACCCACCCACACTCACACCCACCCACCCACACTCACACCCACCCACCCACACTCACACCCACCCACACTCACACCCACCCACACTCACACCCACCCACACTCACACCCACCCACACTCACACCCACCCACACTCACACCCACCCACACTCACACCCACCCACACTCACACCCACCCACACTCACACCCACCCACACTCACACCCACCCACACTCACACCCACCCACACTCACACCCACCCACACTCACACCCACCCACACTCACACCCACCCACACCCACCCACACTCACACCCACCCACACTCACACCCACCCACACTCACACCCACCCCCACTCACACCCACCCCCACACCCACACTTACCCCCACACCCACACTTACCCCCACACCCACACTTACCCCCACACCCACACTTACCCCCACACCCACACTTACCCCCACACCCACACTTACCCCCACACCCACACTTACCCCCACACCCACACTTACCCCCACACCCACACTTACCCCCACACCCACACTTACCCCCACACCCACACTTACCCCCACACCCACACTTACCCCCACACCCACACTTACCCCCACACCCACACTTACCCCCACACCCACACTTACCCCCACACCCACACTTACCCCCACACCCACACTTACCCCCACACCCACACTTACCCCCACACCCACACTTACCCCCACACCCACACTTACCCCCACACCCACACTTACCCCCACACCCACACTTACCCCCACACCCACACTTACCCCCACACCCACACTTACCCCCACACCCACACTTACCCCCACACCCACACTTACCCCCACACCCACACTTACCCCCACACCCACACTTACCCCCACACCCACACTCACCCCCACACCCACACTCACCCCCACACCCACACTCACCCCCACACCCACACTCACCCCCACACCCACACTCACCCCCACACCCACACTCACCCCCACACCCACACTCACACCCACCCACACTCACACCCACCCACACTCACACCCACCCACACTCACACCCACCCACACTCACACCCACCCACACTCACACCCACCCACACTCACACCCACCCACACTCACACCCACCCACACTCACACCCACCCACACTCACACCCACCCACACTCACACCCACCCACACTCACACCCACCCACACTCACACCCACCCACACTCACACCCACCCACACTCACACCCACCCACACTCACACCCACCCACACTCACACCCACCCACACTCACACCCACCCACACTCACACCCACCCACACTCACACCCACCCACACTCACACCCACCCACACTCACACCCACCCACACTCACACCCACCCACACTCACACCCACCCACACTCACACCCACCCACACTCACACCCACCCACACTCACACCCACCCACACTCACACCCACCCACACCCACTCTCACCCCCCCACTCCCACCCACACCCCAGTAGCAACAGCAAACCACTTTTGTAATAGTGTTAATCAACAACAAACAGCAAGGAAAGGCTTTTTAAGCATTAAAAAATGGCTGGCTACTGCCGATCACCAACATTTCCCCACCGAGGCCCCGCTTGTACCAGGAGCCTGATGGTCTCGCTCCTGCCCGGGAGCCCACAGTCTGCTGCTGCTGCCGGCATCCCAACGTCCCTGGTCAGTTCAGCTCAAAAAAATTTTGGATAAATGAGGATTTTCGAGAATCCAATTTTGGATCATTGGAGTTGTACTGTATATGTAAAAAACACACAGACATTGATGTCTTAATTGTGTCAATCAAATGGAAAAAAATTGCTCAAAATAACTAAATCAGTAGTATTGCATAAACAAACTGTCAGCACTAAAAGAATGCGTGAATGAAGTGAGGTGTGTACACATGCTGTTTTTGTTTTTATCTGATTTCAATCTGTGTTTTGTGTTGGATACAGTTATAGGGAAATTGCATGGGATTGGGAATGCAAAATATGATACAGATTATTAAAGATCTGTTAATTTTTTTTGATGCAGGCTGTGGATGTTGTAGGACAAGCAGGAAAGCCCAAGACTATCACAGGATTCCAGACACACACTACACCTGTGTTATTAGCACATGGTGAAAGAGCTGAGTTGGCAACTGAAGAGTACATACCTCTAACCCCAATCCTTGAGGGCTTTGTTATTTTACGTAAGAATCCCAATTACAGTGTGTAGTTTGTAGCTAACATTTGGCCCTCTGTACATGGAATTTAATTTGGAGAAGAGTCACCAATGAATTTATGCCCGCAATTACTGCTGGTCCTTTGGTGATATATTGTCAACCTTACTCTTGAGTCAGTTTTGAATATTGGTTCAGGGCTTCTATATTTTGTATTACTTTACCGCATGATGGATGTACTTCATTAAATTTTGTTATAATTCTACAGTATCTAAATAAACTTATTTCTGGTCCACAAATGCAGGTTTGTTTGCAATGATGGTATTTCGGTATGACTTTTCTATTTACATTTTTAACTAAAATGTTATCACTGGATATGATGTGACGCAAGTACATTCAACTAGTTATCAAAGAAGGTGGCATTTAGATCAGAAAGAAAATTTGTAAAACATGTTGTACAAACATGATGAGAATGAAGATGGGGCAGCTAAAGGATAAAGGAGGCAACATGTGCCTGGAGGCAAAGGAAGTTATGGAGGTCGTAAATGAATACTTTGTGTCAATATTCTCAAGTGAAAAGGACTTTGATCATGATGATGTCAAAATTGAAGAGGCCTGTGTGCTGGACAATATGGGGATTAAGGTGGCAGAAGTGTTGGATTTTCTTAAAAACATCAAGATTGGTGTCCCCAGTGCTGGGGGCAATATACTGCTGTGGGAAGTAAGAAAAGAGATAGCTGGGACATTAGCTATGATCTTTGAATCCTCTTTGGCCACGGGGAGGATTGGAGAATGGCAAATGTAGTTCCCTTGTTCAAAAAAGGTAACTGGGAGGATCCTGGGAATCATAAACCAGTGAGTCTTTCATCAGTGGTGTGTAAACTTATGGAGAGATTTCTTAAGAATAGGATCTATGAGTGTTTGGAGCAGTAGTCTATTCAAGGACAGTCAGCATGGCTTTGATGAGAGAAGGTCATGCCTCACAAGTCTAATTGAGTTTTTTGAGGAGGTAACAAAAGAAATTGAGGGTTGGGCAGTAGATGTGGACTACATGGATTTTAGCAATGCATTTGACAAGGTCCCCCACGAGAGACTTATCCAGAAAGTCACGAGTCACAGGATCAATGGAAGATTGGCTGAATGGATAAGTAATTGGCTTGTAGGAAGAAAGCAGAGAGCAGTAGTGGAAGGAAAGTATTCTGCCTGGAGGTCGGTAACTAGTGGAGTGCAGTAGGAATCTGTTCTGGGACCCCTGCTATTTGTGATTTTTTTTAATGAGGCAGAAGAATGGGTCAGTAAGTTTGTGGATGACACGAAGGTTGGAGGAGTGGTGGATGGAGCTGAAAGTTGTCGAAAGTTAAAAGAGGATATAGGCAGGATGCAAAGTTGGGTAGAAAAGTGGCAGATGGATTTCAACGCCACTGGTAAACGCGTCTTATGAGGCAAGGTTAGCAGTGCTGGGACTTTTCACTTTGGAGCACAGAAGGATGAGAGAAGATTTGATAGAAGTCTATAGATTATGAGAGGCATAGATAGGATGGACAGCCAGCATCTGTTTCCTACGGCAGGATCATCAAACACCAGAGGACATAACAGACTGTTCTCGGATCCAGAGGAAGCGCTAGAATTCGCAGAAAGTTTGCAGAACAGAAGAAGAGATGAAGAGGTGTAATAAGAATGAAGAATGGCAATAAAGTACAATGTATATGTAAAGAACTGAAGAGGTAAAACAGAAGGGAAGGAAGGAAGTATGGTTGGGAAAAAAAGGAGCTTTGTTATATGTTTTTTTTAAAAAGTGTTTTCTGGAGGGGAAAAGGGAAAAACCGTCACTGCAAAATCAGTTGACGCTGCAAACAAGATCGCAATCCAAATGAATAGGGGAGTTGTTGCCTGGCAAGGGATAAGGGGCAACTCAGAGAGGGAGGAGACTTTTGGGGTTAAGGTATGGGAACCGCGGGGGTACTTTATGTCTTAAATGTGTTGTCATACATTAAGTTTAATAAGGGAAAACTAAGAGATGAAAATGGGGAAAAGGGGGATGGAGGTGGCGAAGAGGTGGAAAAGAAATATAAGCAAGATATAAGATGGCCATGTTGAACTATATGACTATAAACATTAATGGAATACAAAACCAAATTAAAAGGAAGAGGCTACTAAATTTATTGAAGAAGGAAAATATAGATATAGCATTTATGCAGGAAAAACATAAAACTGAAGCGGAACATAAAGAGAGACTGGGTAGGACACGTAGTGGCAGCATCTTATAATTCAAAAGCTAGAGGTGTAGCCATACTATTTAACAAAAATGTACCAATTAAAATAGAGGAGAAAATACTAGATCCAGCAGGGAGGTATGTAATGATAAAATGTCAGATATACTCAGAATTTCAGAATTTGCTCAATATATATGCGCCTAACGAGGAGAATCAAAAGTTTATGCAGGATATTTTTTTAAGATTGCAGACACATAAGGAAATATGTTGATAGGAGGAGATTTTAATGTTAATTTGGACCCATTGTTGGATAAAACTGGACAAAAGACAAGTAATAAGAATAAAGTAGCCAAATTTATGGTTAAATCAATGCAGGAAATGAAACTTGTGGATTTATGGAGGAGGCAGCACCCAAGAGAGAAGGAATGTTCATATTATTTGAGTAGGCACAAAACTTACTCGAGGATTGATATGTTTTTATTGTCAGCCCATATTCAAGGGAGAGTTAGGAAAACTGACTATAAAGCTAGACTACTATCAGATCATTCACCCCTATTAGCAATAGAACTGGAGAACATTCCACCAACAACATATAGATGGAGGTTAAACTCCATGCTACTTAAAAGGCAAGAATTTAGGGAGTTTTTTGAACACCAAGTTAAAATATATTTTGAAATAAACACAGAATCAGTGAAAGATAAATTTATATTAAGGGACGCAATGAAAGCCTTCATTAGAGGGCAGATAATACGTTATGTAACTAAGATGAAAAAGGATTACAATCAGGAAACAGAGCAGTTGGAAAGGGGGATAGTAAGTACAGAAAAGAAATTAGTAAAAAGGGATAACAAAAAGGAGAGAATTAACGGACAAAAAAATAAAATACGAAACATTACAAACGCATTAAGGTGGAGAAGAACATAATGAAAACAAAGCAAAAGTATTACGAACTGGGAGAAAAAAAACACATAAAATATTAGCCTGGCAAGTTAAAACAGAACAAGCTAAAAGAATGGTATTGGCATCAAGGAAACAGGACAAACAAATTACATATAATCCAACAGAGGTTAATGAAAATGTTATGAACAATTATACCAAACTGAACGAGGGAAAAGAATACAAAATAGAGGAATTTTGTCAAAATTGCAAGAAGAGGAACAAAACAAACTAATAAAACCATTTGAAATAGAGGAAGTACAAGATATATTTTTAAAAAGCTGCCGAACAATAAAGTACCAGGAGAGGATGGATTTCCAATAGAATTTTATAAAAAATTTAAACAGTTATTAATTCTTCCTCTCCTGGAAGTAATGAACCAGGTAGAAGAAACATAAAATTTGCCAGATTCATGTAAGACAGCAATAATTACAGTAATACCAAAGACTGGGAAGGATCCATTAACACCAGCATCATATAGACCAATATCTCTACTTGACTCAGATTAAAAGATAATAGCAAAATTATTAGCAAACAGATTGGCGGATTGTGTACCAAAAATAGTAAAACAAGATCGAATTTGATTTATTAAGAAAAGACGAACAGTGGACGATGTCTGTAAATTTATTAATCTAATTCATGCAGTTCAAGGAAATAAGAAACCAACAGTGGCTGTTGCTTTAGACGCAGAAAAAGCTTTTGACAGTAGAGTGGAACTACTTATTCAAAGTATTACAGAAGTTCAGTCTACCAGAAAAATATATAAATTGGATTAAAGCATTGTATAATGGACCATTGGCGAAAGTAGCAGTAAATGGATATGTATCGAATCAATTTAAATTAAGTAGGTTAACTAGACGGATGTCCACTATCCCCCTCATTTTTCGCCTTAGCAATAGAACATTTGGCAGAACTGATAAGAATAGAAAATGAAATAAAAGGGATAAAAATAAAGGAGGAGTAAAAAATTAGCTTTGCTGATGACATTATAGTATACTTAACAGAACCAGAGTTATCAATAAAAGAATTATAGAAGAAATTGAAGGAATATGGAGAAATATCGGGGTACAAGATCAATGCAAATAAAAGTGAAGTGACGCCAATGAGTAACGCAGATTATACAGAATTTAAAAAAGAATCACCATTTAAATGGCAAGCACAAGTAATCCGATACCTAGGGATCAGGTTAGATAATAATTTAAGCCACTTGTACAAACTAAATTATCAGCCACTAATAAAGAAATTACAGGAAGACTGAGAACATTGGAAAGAACTGCCATTAACGTTGATAGGGAGGGTGAGCTGCATTAAAATGAACGTGTTCCCAAGGATACAATACTTATTTCAAACGTTACCAATTCCCTTAACAGAAAAATTTTTTCAATGAACTAAAAGAGAACAATAAGGAAATTCTTGTGGAAAGGGAAGAAACCAAGGGTAGTATTAGATAAATTAAGAGAGGTATAATCAAGGTGGTTTGCAGTTACCAAAGTTTAGAAATTATTATAGAGCTGCCCAATTAAGGTATTTATCAGATTTTTACCAGACAAGGGAAAAACCAGACTGGACTAAGATAGAACTAGATAAAATAGGCAAGAAGGTACAGGAACTTATAAAGTATTAGGATGAAAAACTGGTGCAATATAAAAACTCACCAGTATTGCATCATTTACTTAATACATGGAAGAAGATCTACTTAGAAAGAAGAAAAACGAATGACCAAATACCAAAATTATTATTGACGCAAAATCCGTTAATTCCTTTTACAATAGATAATCTTTCCTTTAGAGAATGGGAGAGAAAAGGAATCAAAAGAATAGAAAATTGTTTTTTGGGAAATAATTTATTAACATTTGAACAGTTGAAGTACAAATATGGAATAACTCATGGTACAATGTTTGCATATCATCAATTGAAAGCTTATTTAAAGGATAAATTGAGAAACAACTGAAGAAAGCAGGTTTGAATATGTGATTACAGACAATGATAATTAAAAGATTTATAACGAACATGTACATTAAGCTGCAAGATAAGGAGAATGATAAAATAAACTATAAACCTAAGCTGAAGTGGGAAAAAGATTTAAACATAAAGATAAAAAATGAAGTATGGGAAAAGCTATGTTCTGGAACTATGAAAAATACTATAAACACAAGGTTACGTATGATACAATATAATTGGTTACACAGGGTATATATTACTCCTCAAAAATTTTAAAAATGGAACTCAACATTATCAGATAGATGTTTTCGCTGTGGGAAGGAAATGGGAACAACATTACATGCAACTTGGACATGTGCGAAGGTGAATACGTTTTGGGAAGAACTAAATCATATACCAAATAAAATTACAAAAAATAGCATACCTAAAATACCAGAGATCTTTCTTTTCAATAACATAAGAAGTAAAGAATTAGGCCTCAAATTGGATAAAGCACAACAAAAATTCATTATGATAGCCTTAGCAGTAGCAAAAAAATGTATAATGTCAACTTGGAAAATGGAAGAGAGCGTAAGTATACAGCAATGGTACATGGAAATGAATAAATGTACTCCATTGGAAAAATGATATATAATTTAAAAAATAAAGTCATAATGTTTGAAGAAATTTGGGAACTATACATGGAACATAACAGAGAGAGCATGCCTAAGACCTCCATCCCCTAAAATGAAAATGATAAAAAGACAAAACGACCAGATTCAGTGTATAAATAGACGACGCATTTTTCTTGTTTATTTTCCTTTGTGTGAAGATAGTGTTTTATGGTTTTATTGTATTGTATATGTGGAATATTTATGGGTTTTGGAGGGGGGTGGGAAGAGGGAAGGAAGGGAAAGGGGGAAAAGAAGGAAGAAAACGCCACTGTGTAAATTTAATGAGAAACGTTTGTACATATTTTAGTTGACATGATTCACAGTGTGACAAATAATTTTTTTTAAAAAACAGAGGACATGTGTATAAAGTTAATGAAGGGAATTTTAGGGGAGACATCGGGGGTAAGTTTTTTTTTACACAGAGTTGTGGGAGTCTGGAATGCCTTGCGAGGGATAGTGGTGGAGGATGAAATATTGGGGGCATTTAAGAGACTCTTAAGACAAGACACATGGATGAAAGAAAAAAGGAGGGTTATAGGGTAGGGAGGGTTTAGTACCTGTTTTTAAGGAAGGAATATATGGGCCAAAGGGCCTGTACTGTGCTGTATTGTTCTATGTTCTAAACAGAAGTGAATTGTTTCTCTTATTTCTGATCAAGTTCCACATGATCTCTGCAAGTGAAAATCAGTTCCGAAAACAATTGGCTTAATTGCAACAATCTCTCTGGTGTGGTTTTTGAATGTTGAATAGGAACATGAATAAGATGACTAGCATTTGATATTTATTTTGTTATGGACAATTGAAGGCCAGCTTCCAGTTAGTATGCTCTATATTCCTCCAACAAATTGGTCTCTCTTTTCTTAGAAATGTGAGCTGATGCATTTGCCAGATGGCATTTTTAATTGAGAAATAAAACTTTGCCAAGGATGATGGTTGATAACTGAGGTAAAATTCTAAATGTTTTTTTTATTACAAATTATGTCAAGGGATCTTGGACATAGGATATCATCTGCATTGAAGAACTAAATTAGCATGGTACTGAAGTAAGTTTAGCTATTTGCTTCTGTCTAATAACCTCCTTACTTTATATAATTAATAATTTGGAATCTCAAAATATACCTTTAATTAGCTGTGAGCTATTCATTAGTCATCAGCTATATTTAATTATTTTAATGTAAATTAAGTGATTTTTGAATTGCCTTAACCAGATCGTGTACTTTTTAAATGTACATTCATGTCAACTTCAGTGAGTATATATGAGCATGTATGATTGGCCACAGGGATGCAAAGCTACATATTTAGTGCACAGTTACTAATGTAGTCCTCAGATGTGGAAAATTAATAAGTCCAAAGCACAATTCATTTTTCATTGCGAGATTAAAGGTTCAAAATTCTACAATCGTATTGAAAAGAAACTAGTCTTTTGGTAAGTATGTTTCCAGAGATAAACGTGAATTAAACTTCAGAAAGTAACAAATGATATCTATGTATGTACGATGAGAGTTTTGTTCTTCCAATTTCACTAAACTTCTCCAGCCCAGAATGGGAATAGTGGAGATTTATAGGCTTGTTCCTATTGATAACCAATTGTCTCAGAACCATTATTTATAAAAGACACGAGGTTCTTTTCAATGTTCCTTAAGCCGGCTCCTTCCCATTTCAAATATCTGCAGGATTTTATTATTTTCTCTCTACCTTGTTTGACTCTAATCAACCTAAATGCTTCCTTATTCTGGTGGTGCTCTGATCCTAAATCTATATGGATAAGAAAATTTTACATAATTCCTATATCCCGTGATGTTATTAACCAAATGATACAAGAAAAAGATAAGTATTCAAAATAGAAAAATGTAAACAAACTGAAAATGCAGAAAAAATTATTCAGTGTTAAATAATGTATAAATCTAGAATCCTTGCATGAGTCTCTGAGTCTGTTGTTTAGGAGTCTGATGGCGGAGGGATGGCAATTGTTCCTTAACCTAGTGATACGGGTCTTGTGGCACTAAAACCTCCTTCCTGATGGCAGCAGCGAGAATAGAGCATGTCCTTGGTGGTGTGGATGATTGCAGCAGCATTCCAAGTAGCTCTTGATGGTGGAGAGAGTCTTGCCTGTGATGTATTGGCCTTTTGCAGGGCTTTCTGCTCAGAGGTATTGATGCCCCCTATACTAGGCCATAATGCCGCCATCAGCACATTTTCGACTACATACCTATGAATTTGTCAAGGTTTATGATGACATAACAAACCTCAAAAGTCCTGAATGACCCATTCTTGATATCAGCAAAGTTTGAAAAGGTGGCCATGTCGCAGAGTCTGTATCCAGAAACTTTGACAAATGATCTGGAGATATCACTAGATTTCAATATACTTAATTAAAACACGAATCAAAGCTCAGAATAGAAAAGGTAATCACAAAAGAGCATGAGATTCACCATAAAGTCTCTTTTAGGGGAGGAAATTTTTAGCCTTCATTTGTGGCCAACAGACCCACAACAAAACAAAAGATTTGAGTGAAGGCTTCTGAAGTCCCCTACCTTCAAGCCATTGATTGATGGCCACTTTGTACCTCACATTTGCTTAAAATCGCCACATGTTCAATCCCCAAGGCTGTGGTGATGTGCACAGGATTTCAAATGAAATTGAAGGTGTGACCTGTGCAAGATTACTAAACTTGATTTATGTCTGGCCCCATCCTATTTAATTCATTATGTCAATAACAGAACAAATTGGAAATTTTCATTGATATAAATCATAGCTAAATTTCCCTTGTGTGTTTTCCAATTAACATTTAATTTATTGTTCATTTATACTTTAAAACTGTGCTGTCTTGAGTTTGGACATAAAATGTACAATGTCCATTCTGGAATTTGAATGCAAATTGCCTTGCCAATTTACAATGTACCTGGACATTGTTTTTCATTTAACCTTGATTTAAAATGATCAGAAAATATACAAGAGCAGGTCGTTGATGATGTCAGAGTGCAGATCAAGTCTTTGACAACTAACTTGCCCCACCCAATCCATGGAGAATCATCGTACCCTGTTCCTCGATGCCACATCCCCCATGATGCAAAGCCTGCCCTGCTTTAGGGGCATATGGTGACTACTCTGTTATTATTTCAATACAGAACTAGCAGAGGTAAAATTCTGCCCAGAGTAGAAAATTCATGCTATCATGTGTAACACTATGGGGTTGGTGCACAACTGACAGACAGTTGTCTCGTAATAGATCTATGACTAATGGTTGCATTGATATGCTTCATGCTGATGTGTTAATATCTTACATAAAGATGTGAGAGGAAATGTTCAAGCATTGAGAAAAGCAAGATTGAATTCAGTTTGAACTCCATTTACTGCAAAATATCTGTCTCATTGGCAATATAAATTCCAGAGTGGCACTAATGTGCTGTCTTGGGTAAACTTATACCTCTCATTTTGTTCGTTTTAGATTGGTCACAGTGTTTGAGCTTCCGAAAGAAAATAGACACACACACTGAGAGCAGAATTCACACTACAATATGCAAGCCCTTCCCAATTATACTTATCAACGCCTGGACTGGTCCCAACTGCCGAAGCGAGGCACACTTGAGGTAGGTTGTCGGGGCGCCAGTAGCAGCTTCTCTACCTCTCTCGATTGGGATGTTTGCTGGACTCTTGGAGACTCTCAAACTTCAAATGATTTAATTATCTTCAAGGTCTCCTGACAGTCTGCGACCAACAAAAGACAACTACATCTCTGGGCCTCATGGTGGAAGTTAGGTAATGTCTACTGATTCATATGCATCCCTGGGCCACATAGTGGAATTTAGATTATGTCTTCTGATGCAACTGCGTCCCTTCTTGCATAAGCTGGTCTAAATCCTCCATTACATGTGCCCATTTGCTATTTGTGTTCCTTACTTCTATGTTAAGTAAAGCATCAGTAAGTAAATGAGGTGGGCAAGTGGAAATCAAATACTGTCGCAAAAATTTTCAGACGGTATTCAGCATTTCAGAGCATGCCTCTAAGTTACTCAAATAATCGCAAATCCATGTTACTTTCCATCTTTTTTAAGGTTCCTTTACAAAATAAGACCACTTTTAAATGATATTTCAGATAATTGCTACAATTTGTGAAGAAATTCACTGTTCATTATCAAAAGGAAATAAAGCATGAATGCAAATTAATAGCTATCAAATTATTGAATCCTTAATGGATGAAGCAAGCTTAAAATCTGGAAAGCATTTGATATTGATTTTTGTTATTACAAAAAAAATTCATTCTTGATCTTTAAAACAAGTTAATAGCAAACTCTCCAAGTTTCTCTGAAATGGTATGTATTCTTTCTGGGACACACCCAATTTAATCATAGAGAGCATGGGATAATTTTGGCAACAGTTAAGGCTGATCTGCTGAACAAGAAAATGCTGCAGAAATAGATATTCTACAACTCATGCAGCATCCATAGAAAATAAATGTTCTCTGCAATTTCCACCTAGAATGGGATCCCCCCACCAGACACATCATCTCCCCTCTCCATTTTCTGTAGGGATATCCCTCTGCAAATCAAACATCCACTCACCCCTTCCCACAATCACCCCCTTGGTGCCTACTCCTGTGACCACAAAAGGCGCTACACTCGTGATTACACCTCCCTCACTACTATTCTGGGCCCCAGTCTTTAGAAGTAAAGCAACACCTCACCTGGGATTCCATTACATTGTCACAATTCCTCCGTCTCCATTGCATCTGTTTCTAAGGCCAAGAATTCCATCAGAACCAGATTCCTCCTTCAAAAATCATGGCTTCTCTACCACCATCAATTTGGCCTTCATCTGCATATTTGTCATTTCCCGCACATCTGCCCTGACCCCCTATGCCCCACGTGTGACAAAGACAGGATTCCCCTTGTCCTCCCCAATCATCCAACGAGCCTCTGAATCCAACATATCCTCTGCCATTTCTGCCACCTATTACGTGATCCCACTACCTGATATGTTCCCTTCTGCAGAGACCAATCCTGTGACTCCTTCGTTCTCTTCTCCCCACAAATCATCCCATTGGTACCTACCCTTGATACCACAGGAAGTGCTCCACTTGTGCCCACACTTCTACCCTCATCACCATTCA
This sequence comes from Narcine bancroftii, assembly GCF_036971445.1. Classification (NCBI taxonomy): domain Eukaryota; kingdom Metazoa; phylum Chordata; class Chondrichthyes; order Torpediniformes; family Narcinidae; genus Narcine; species Narcine bancroftii. The sequence continues at coordinate 103,020,957 of NC_091477.1, read as the reverse complement.
GGGCCCCAGCCATTCCAAATGAAGCAACACTCACTTGTGAATCTGCAGGGGTCATCTACTGCATCCGGTGTTCCTGTTGTGGTTTCCTCTACGCCAGAAAGACTGGATCCAGACTGGGAGATCGCTTTGTTCAGCACCCAAGCTCAGAGCGGTGCATTAGTGGGGATCTCCCAGTGGCCACCCATTTCAATTTCCCACCCCATTCCCATGTTATGTCTGTCCATGGGCTCATCCACAGCCAGACTGAGACCACTGGGGAAATTAGAAGAGCAGCCCCTCATATTCCACTTGGGCCCCCTCCAACCAGATGGCATTAACATCGACATCTCCTGTTCCCGTGAGCCCCCACCCCATCCTAGCCCTCCCGTCCCCTTCCTTATTTATTCTTCCCTCAACCTCCGTCTCTCTTCCCCTTTCCCTCTGTCTTTTTCCTCCAGCTCTGTTTTCACAGAACCACCCCTTGCCCCCCCATCAATTCTCACTTTTCCTCTCCTGTCCTCCAATCCGTGTCCAATTATTTCCCTTTACCTGTTGGCCTGTGCTCCTCCCCTGCTCTTTGCTCCCTCCTCAACCAGCCTTTCTATTCAGACTCAGCCTGCTTTTTGCTTATATCTTGAAGAAGGGCTTGGGTTCAAAGCATCGATAGTCTTTACCTCGTCTGGACACTGGGAGGCCTGCCAAGTCCCTCCAGCATTTTTGTGTTTTTACTACAATCACAACATCTGCAGACTTTCATGTTTCACTTCTATGAATTTGTAGGGGGTCATTTGCTCCACCTGGGGCTCCTGATGCAGCCTCTACATCAGGTAGACTGAACATGGATTGGGAGATCACGGTGTTGTGCAGCTTCGCTTTGCTGCAACAACAAGGACTTCTCAGTGGCCTATTTTAATTCCTCATCCCATTGCCACACTGACATGTGTGCCCATTGACGTGTTGAGTCAAGTTGAGGCCACCCACAAACTGGAGAAACAACACTCTGTATTCTGAATGTGCAACTTTTAACCAGACAGCATCAATGTCAATTCTCCAATTTTTGTTCACCTTCTTATCAATCACTCTTCTCCCAGCACATACACTCTCTCTCTCTTTTTCTACAGCTCTCCACCTCTTTCTCTTTCTTCTGAGAGCTTTTTTGGCTCTCTGCCCTCTTCCCCATCACTTCTGAGCTTCTACCCTCCCACCTGTATCTACCTCTTAACCTGTGCTCCTCTCCCTTCTGCCCCCTCCACCTTTTTATCCACTGCTCAAAATCTCAGGCCCAAAACATTGACTGCCTCTTACTTCCTATGGATGTTATGTTGCTTAATGAGTTTCAACAGCGCATTTGTGTGCTGTACAAAGATAAGGAGCTTCAATATATGCACAGTAGCAGTGCTGCGGTATCTGTGTGACTTATTATCTTAGTGCATGATAGGACCAGAATCGGAAGAATTCCAGTTGTCTCGTAATAGATCTATGACTAATGGTTGCATTGATATGCTTCTTGCTGATGTGTTAATATCTTACATAAAGATGTGAGAGGAAATGTACAAGCATTGAGAAAAGCAAGATTGAATTCAGTTTGAACTCCGTTTACTGCAAAATATCTGTCTCATTGGCAATATAAATTCCAGAGTGGCACAGTGACACAGCAGATTCTGCTGCTGCCATACCTTCGGTTCTATCAAGGCCTCTATTTTTATTTTGTAGAGTTTCCTCTCTCCGCTCTCCTTCCCATACATGTGCTCATGTTCCAGATCCAGTGACGGTGGTTTTATCCTACCTCTGGCACCGTCTGGATAAATTAGATGTGTGGCAAGAGAATCAGGTTGACAGTTAATTGATGGCCATATGAAAGAAGATACAAGGAAATAAGTGAGGAATATTATTACATAGAATTAGCATTCTATCAGACAAATGGCTTACAATGCAAAAGAAAATTAAATTTATTAGAAATTTGTGTACTTGCCTAACTCGCTGGAGCATGTGCTGAATCGAGGTTAAAGCTCAATACTAGGGTTCTACCTGAATTCTGGGCTGATGTTAAAGTGCAGTACTGAGGAAATGCTGTGTTGACATGGATGCATTCTTTTTAATATAAGACCACCACTTATTTTAAGACATTAAAAGAATGAGAATTGTTCCAAGAGCAACTGGTTACCAGGCATTTGATTCTCTGGTTCTGTGACATCAGCCTTAGCTCAAAAGTACATTCACACCTCTGGGTCAGAAGTTTGTGGGTTCAGATCCCAGTCTAGAAACCTAACAATATCAGATGGAAATACAGTGGTAAGGGAGTACTCTGTTAAAATCTTTCCCATTCACTTGGAAAACAAGATGAAATGGTTAAGAGAAAGACTGAAAGGTAAATAAATCATAAATGGCAACCAGAGACTTTCCTTCAGTGAGCTCACAACAGATGCGCTCTTTTATGTCCCATAAAATGTGAGTTCGTTGCCAATACAATTTCTGGCTGCAGTGTTTTGCACAGAATAATGACTTCACCAGCTGGAAGTTGAGTATTTCAGTAACTATTGATCACCTCTAAGAAACCTTGTCATGCTCTCAGTCAAATCGCGGTTTGTAAGAATATGCCCTTGTCTCCAGCTTCCAGGTAAGCCTTCAGATATTCCTCAGATTCCGCAGTAGCTCCTTGCCTAAATCTTCTGTAGCATTATGCAAGAACAGAGATATTATTTTCCTGATATTCAACCTGTCTATTTCATTTGGATGCTCCTGTTATCCTCTTGCAAAATGTCTGGAATTAGTCCTGTGGATTGGAGGGTAGCAGATGTGACCCCATTATTTAAGAAAGGAGGGAGAGAGAAAATGTGGGACCATTAACCTATTAACAATGTCAGAGCTAAGGAAAATTCTGGAATCTTTCATGAGCAACTGAATAACAGATACTGTGAAAAGAAAAATAAGATTGAATGGAATAGTGTATATGAAAAAGTGCTTGACTAATCTGGGAGTTTCTTGAGCTTGTGATGAGTAGAATAGATGTGGATGGATTAGAGAATATTGTGCATGAGGATTTTCAGAAGGAATTCAATAAGATTAGAAAACATGGAATTACAGTTAGCAAACTCACATGGATCAAAAAGTATTAGACAGAAGACAAAGGGTGGAAATAAACAGAACTGGACATTTTGGCGAAAAATGTCTTTGTAGCCCTTTGGACATTTCAGTACCCACAGTTTAGTGCTGACCCAGCAACCCCCTGGTGTTGCAGTGTTTCAAAAACATATTGGGATTTATTGCTATTTCTTTGGCTTGGCTTCGCGGACGAAGATTTATGGAGGGGGTAAAAAGTCCACGTCAGCTGCAGACTCGTTTGTGGCTGACAAGTCCGATGCGGGACAGGCAGACACGATTGCAGCGGTTGCAGGGGAAAATTGGTTGGTTGGGGATGGGTGTTGGGTTTTTCCTCCTTTGCCTTTTGTCAGTGAGGTAGGCTCTGCGGTCTTCTTCAAAGGAGGTTGCTGCCCGCCAAACTGAGGCGCCAAGATGCACGGTTTGAGGCGATATCAGCCCACTGGCGGTGGTCAATGTGGCAGGCACCAAGAGATTTCTTTAGGCAGTCCTTGTACCTTTTCTTTGGTGCACCTCTGTCACGGTGGCCAGTGGAGAGCTCGCCATATAACACGATCTTGGGAAGGCGATGGTCCTCCATTCTGGAGACGTGACCCATCCAGCGCAGCTGGATCTTCAGCAGCGTGGACTCGATGCTGTCGACCTCTGCCATCTCGAGTACTTCGACGTTAGGGATGTAATCGCTCCAATGGATGTTGAGGATGGAGCGGAGACAACGCTGGTGGAAGCGTTCTAGGAGCCGTAGGAGGTGCCGGTAGAGGACCCATGATTCGGAGCCGAACAGGAGTGTGGGTATGACAACGGCTCTGTATACGCTTATCTTTGTGAGGTTTTTCAGTTGGTTGTTTTTCCAGACTCTTTTGTGTAGTCTTCCAAAGGCGCTATTTGCCTTGGCGAGTCTGTTGTCTATCTCATTGCTATACTTATTAAATAATAACATCACGTATACAAATAACTTAACCCTCCCCCAGCAAACATTTTGGGATTTATTGTTACACTTAGGTTCATGTTTGGTACTGTCCCAGCTCCCCGCGGCATTGCAGCGGTAAAATTGAAAAAGATCTCCTTATATAAATCTGTGACTCAGACCCATTTGACTCTTAATTGCCCTACAAAACCCCCATTTCAGAAACTGCAGCCCAAACCCCCTGCATTGCAGAAACTCCCTCCCTGCCAAGGAAACTGCTTCCTCCAGTAAAAGCAGCTGCGGGGCAGTCACAGGGCAGCTTGTGGGGCTGTCAGTGCACGGCCAGTGGGACAGAGTTGGCCAGCATACAGTGAGTGGGGCAGCGGCCAAATTGTCCTAGTCCTGGAAATAAATGCTTGGATACTGTAAGATTCAGTGCTTGAGCCCAGGGTTTTCACAATCCATATCAACAATTTGATGGAAGGGACAAAATGTGATTTTGATTTCAATTTTTCTAATAGTGATGAGTTAAGTTGGATTGTGAGTATGGGAGCAAATGTACAGGGGGTTTCGTAGGATATGCTGAGAACATGAAAGAAAGAATATGTGGAAAAATGTGAGGTCATTCACATAATAGAAAAGTAGTTTATTGATGAAATGGTAAGAGAATGACTCATGTTAATGTTCAAAAGTAATGTGATTAGGAAGGCAAAGAGAATTTTAGCCTTGATTAAGACAGGACTTAAACAGAGGAGCACGAAAGTGATATTGCAATTGAATTGGGTGAGACTGTAGCTGGAGTACTGTGGAGAGTTTTGTTCTCCATAAACAAACCAAATAAACACATGCAGTGAAGAGTCAGTAATCCAGTTCCAGGATGGCAGGTTTGCCATTTAAGGAGAAACTGTCAATTCTCTAGAGATGAGAAGATTAAACATTTTATTGAAATGTACAAAATTCTTAAGTGATTTGACAGGGTGGATACAGGAAAGATGTTTCCCCTCGCTGAGGAGAAACCAGGGGCACAGCATCAGAATGGGGAATAAATTATTCTGGAGTGAGATGAAGAGAAACTCCATCACTCAGAGAATAGTGAACTTTGGAAACTCTACACTACAGAGAGCTATGGAAGTTATTAAAAACCGATGTCTCCTATATATGGATATATCGATATATGGATAAAGTCGGAAAATCAAGTTGAAGTTGCTTTTAAGTGGCAGAGCAAACTCAAAACGTTAGACGGCTTATTCATGCTCCTATTTCTTCTCGTTTGTATTCATGCCAAAGCACGGTTTACACATCGACTTCAAATGAAGTATCGGGGTTATACTCGAAATGTGCAGATGACAATTATATTTGATGAGATGAAATATGTTGTTGAGTTGGGAGCAGAAAGTTACAAAGAGAGATTTCCAAAATGAATGCACAAAACCAGCACCTACAATTCAATTTGGACACATCCACATAAGAAGGTACAAAGGAGAATACATTTTAAATATGTTGCAAAGTGTGGACAAGCAAATGTATGTGAGTGTGCTTGTCAGTAGGGTTAGGGTTAGTAAATTGAAAAAGATCTCCTTAATTGCCCTACAAAACCTTTTAGCTGAATCAACTACTGCATTGATTAAGAATATCAGATGGATTCCTCACCTGCGTCAAAATATGGCAAAACCACAATCAAGCTAATAGGCCCAGCGGAGTTTTCTGTATTAATATTTACCAAGGTTTAAGCTCACGGATGCTTAAACAATAGCCTGCAATGGCATTCTTGGGGAATTATGCCTCTCCAAAACATCACAGAAACTCTATCATCAGCCTTGGATGTGCCCTGTGGCAACAAAGAACTATTGTCCCTAAAATGGGATACAGAGTTGGGTGGGAGTGGCCCAGAAAAAAAAACGACCCCATGTAAACTCACTGATTCAACAGAAGATGAATCAGTCCTTGTTAATCATAAACTGAAGAAAACATAAAAGAATAGGAAAGGCACAGAAAGTACCTCATGCACAAGGTTGAGAATGGTTTAATTAATGTCCATTGTTAAGAGAGTCTTATAGATTCAAGGTTCAAAGTTCAGATTTATTGTCCGAGTACATACATGTCATCACAAACAACTCTGAGATTCTTTTTTCCTGTGGGCCAGGCAGAATTTCTACAATACATCTGTAGTGCAAAAAACTACTCAAGAAAAGATACATATACAAATGAGAGAAATGTAAACAAAGTAGTGCAAATAAACTGCAATACACAAAAATATATTCAATAATAAATAATATGCAAAATAAAAGCCCTTAAATTAGTCTCGGATTGAGTTTGTTGTTTGAGAGGTGGCAACTGTTCCTGAACCTGGTGGTGCGAGTCTTGTGACACCCATACTTCTTTCCTGATGGCGGCAGTGAGTGCAGAGCATGTGCCGGGCTATGTGGTGCTTGATGTTTGCTGCTGCCCCTCTGACAGTAGTGTTCCCTGTAGATGGTCTTGATGGTGGAGAGGGTTTTACCTATGATGCCCTGGGCTATGTCCACAACGTTTTACAGGGCTTTATGTTCGGGGCATTGGCGTCCCCACACCAGATTGTGATGCAGCTGGTCAGCACACTTTCCACTGCACATCTGTAGAAGTTTGCCACGGTTTTCAATGTCATACCAAACCTCCGCAAACTCATGAGAAAGTAGTGGCGCAGTCAGCTTATCATTGCTGGGTCAACTAGGTACAGTATTGCACAGTACAGGGCCTCTGGCCCCTGATGTGTGCTGACTTAACAGGTTAAAGAGCATGTCAGGAACAATACCTCTATGTGAGTTTCAATTTGGTAACTCTACAGCAAGAAGACTTTGGTTTGCTTTGTCTATATAGTGCAGAGGACACAATCTCAAAAAGATTACCATTCACATGAAAATTCTGCAATCCTTCCACAACCAACAACCAGTCAAGTTGATTCCAAAGTAAATCTCCACTGATGGGGAGCTGGTATGTGAGTATACAAGACAAAGCTGGTGCTTACATCATTCCCTATGAACAGAATAGATTAACCTCCTTGAGTAAAGCCCAAAATTCTGCAGATCCCGAGATTGAAGTATAAACACAATGCTGGAGAAACTCAGCAGGTCAAACAATTTATATAGCGAAGATAAAGGTGCATAACCAACGGTTTGGAACTGAACCCTTTCCCATGCCAACATGTCTGTCTATGGCCTCATGCACTGCCAAACCAAGGTCACCCGCAAATTGGAGGAACAACACCTAATATTCCGTCTGGGAATTCTTCAACTGGGTGGCATTAACAATGACTTTTCAATTTCTGCTGGACCACTTCCCGTTCTTCCTAATCCCTCTGTCTCCTTTCCTCCAGCTCTCCACCCCTTCTCTCTCCATTCACAGACCCATTCCCCCTCCCACTGCTTGATGTTGTGCCCTCCCTTTTTCATCCACCTATTACCTCCTGCCTGTGGGTCTATGCTCCTCACGCCACCATTTTATTCAGGCACCTGAATACCTTGATGATGGCCTCAGGCCCAAAACGTTGGTGATGGATCATTGCCTTTGCTATATAAAATATGCTATTTGACCCAATGAGTTACTCCAGCATTGTATTTTTACTTAGATTATCCTCCTTACCTCTTGAGGTCTTACTACCACAGAGACCAGTCCTCAGTCAATTTAATTCACTCCATCCAAATGGCTGTAGACAACAGACACAGCAACAACGACTGTAATTTAAACTACTACCAATCAAAAGAGCTGAATTTCAAAGATGAGGTAAGATGAGAGTGACTCCCCTTCACATCAAGGCTGCACTCAACTGAGTGTGGCCAAGAAACTCAAATCAACTCAAGGTAAATTTGTCCCTGACCAATGCAAGAAGACAACATTGAGATCAATGTCAATGAAGCTATTCTCAAAGGTGTTGGCTGAGGAATAAAATTATTGGATCACCAGGAGAATTATCTCACTACTCATCAGTTACTATATGCAACAGCTTGAATGATAATTTATTGATAACTTTATTGATCTTTCACTGGTCCTATCACACACGGATGGATGAATGGATGGATAAGCACGCGTGTGTGTGTGTATGTGTGTGTGTATGTGTGCGTGTGTGTGTGTGTGTGTGTGTGTGTGTGTGTGTGTGTGCGTGTGTAAAAAGGGTTGTAAGGATAATCTGCGTAACTACAGACCTGTTACCGTGATGTCACTGGTAGAGAAGCTGCTGGAGAGGATCCAAAGAGACAGAATCAATCTATCAACATTAGGATGGCCAAAGGAAAATTAAGGAGAGCTAGCATGGATTTGTGTGCAGAAAATCATGTCTCACAAAAAATATTTTTGAAGGGGTGTAGACAAGTGCAAGGCAGTTAATGTTATTTATATGGAATTTAGTAAAGTGGGACAGCATGGTTAGCATATCAATTTGCACAATGCTGTTGCAATGTCACTGATCCTGGTTCGATTCTGGTGCTGTCTGTTAGGAGTTTGTATGCTCTCATTGATATGCCATAGACATGGACCAGATAAATATTATACCAATACAGGGCTTTTATTAACAGACTAAACTGGCCAGTGGGAAAGCATCTCCATCTGTTATACCAGTAGGGTGGAGTATCTCTACAGGCATAGGCAATAGCAAGCGATCAGTATAAAAGGCCCTCCCCCATTACATCATCACACTCACTGTGTCTGCAGAGGTTTCCTTTGAGTGCTCTGGTTTCCTCTCACCCTTCAAAAATGTACAGGGATTGTAAGTTAATTGGGTGTAACTGGGCGTACGGGTTGGAAGGGCCTGTTACAGTGCTCTAAGTTTTCTAAATTTTTTCAAAATTTAAATTTATATCGTTTTTAACAAGATTCCACATGGTATGGAAAGTTAAGGATAAGAGGCCAACTAACCAAATGGATAAGAAATCGATTTAGTGGTAGGAATCTAGTTGCAGATGGCAGTTTTATAGACTGGAGGATCGTGCCCAGCAGAGGTTCAGTATAAGCATCTTTGTAATATACATAAATGATATGGACAATGATGTTTATGACAAGGTGATGACACAAAAATAAGTGCTACAGTGGATAGTAAAGAAGGTTACCTGGATTACAGTGGTATTGTGATCAGGTGTGGAACTGGGCCAAAAAATTTGGAGAAGTGCAAGGTACTATATTTGGGCAGGATTTACTCTTCAACTGTTAAAGATTGTTATGGGGAGAATCGATATAGGAGTGCAGGTTCATAGCTCTTTAAAGATGGCAGCACAGGTAGACAGAATAGTGAAGAAAGTGTTTGGGGGTGCTTGCTTTCATGGGTTGGGATATTGAATAAAAGTGTTGGAATATGGTATTGCACTTCCACAAGATGTTAGTGAAGTCATACTTGGAATATTTTGTGCAGTTTTGGTTGCCTAGCAAAAGAAAGAATATTATAAAGTTGGAAAGGGTTCAGGAGAGGTTTGTGAAAATGTGGCCAAGATTGGGGAAGTTGAGTTATCATTGGAGAATGGAAACTATAGGCCTGTTTTCTATGTAGGTTGACAAGAGATCTTTGAAGTTCAAAGTTCACATTTATTGTCAGTTTGCATACATGACATCAACCCTGACATTCGTTTTCCTGCATGCCCAAATGAACTTCTACTTATCTGTGGAGTTAAAAAACAGTACTCAGGATGTATAAAAGAAAAGAGAAATGTAAACAAACTGCAATACAGAAAAAGATAAATATTCAATAATAAATAATATGCAAAGCAAGAGGTTCTGAAATGAGTCCCTGATTTAGATCATTGTTGAGGGGTAGCAACTATTCCTGAATCTGGTGGTGCGAGTCATGTGACACCTAGACCTCCTTCCTGAATGAAGCAGCAAGAACAGAGCGTACCCAGGGTGGTGTAAATCCTTGATGATTGCTGCTGCTCTCCTAAGGCAACATTCCCTGTAGATTTTCTCGACGGAGGGGAGAGCTTTGCCTGTGATGTACTGGGCTGTGCCCACTACCTTTTTATCTATTATTTACTTCCTTATTATTTTAATGATATATAGTGACAGTCTGTTTCGTAGTGTAGGAGAATCTAAGACAAGAGAGCATAACTGTAATGTGAAGGAGGTGGAATTTAGAAGGGACGTAAGGGGACAATTCTTTACTCAGAGGGTGGTGGATATAAGATACCAAGCGGTCAAACAAAGTGCTAGAGGTAGGTATATAACCATCCTTCAAGAAACACTTGAACAACTACATGGATGGGAGGGAAATAGATGGGCATAAAGCTAATGCAGGCAAGTCAGATGCAACCAGGAGGGCATATTGTTTGGCATGGACAGGTTGGACCTTGTAGGCCTGTTTCTGTCCCATAAGACTGTATGATTCAATGACTCTACTTAGTTTATTTATTTGCTTAAACTATTCCACTACCAGTTGTATGTGTTAACTTACCTAGATAGCTCACAAAATAAAACTTTTCTCAGTAGGATCAAAGCAATATCCCAGTACATATGACAATAAACAATTCAAGGCAAATTCTGCTCCTCTTCTTCGGTTCTTATAATTTATAAATGAATCTGCATTAATCAAAATTAACATTTTAAGTGTCTGAATTTCCATTGTAAAACTACCATGAATATTGAGGCTACAACTTTGATTCTTTCAGTGAAATAAATGTTTGCCGTCTATATTGCCTGATGCTAACATTCAGAGCTGTAGAGTAACAGCTAAATTTATAGTCTTAACCAAGATTTTTTTTTCACTTCTGGGAATTACTCAAAGGTTAGTCCAGCGCAAAAGGTAAAAAGGATTCCAAAGATGTTGTTGGTAGGTTTTAAGTTACATTATGTCCACTGATCTGGAGGTACAACTCATTATTATCATCTTAACTTGGAAACATTTATTTTGAAAACTCACCCAAGTTGCATATAATTATAGAAAACTTTCAGACTTAATTAATCTCAAAACAATGTAAGAATTTTTTAAATAGCAAGTGAAATGAGACCCGTGATGAAGATGTTGGTTACATTAACATCAAAGCTGGCTGCATGGTATTTACTGAGGGGGAGGAGGGGCAGGTTTTTGTTGCTGGAAAGCCAAAAATGCCTGGAATGTATTGGTCCTGCCGAGGTTAATGGCAGTCCGTGTTGTTTTACTCCTGTTCCTTACCATGCAGCTGCCTGTTCCATGGATTGAGAGCCTGCGGCAGAAGATCACTGCTCTTGACAGTCAGAGAAGATTGTGGAGGAATTTGGGCAGTTCTGAATGTGTGGCAACATAGAGGGAAAATCTAACAATGCAGCTACTCAATATCTTGTGTAGGTGTGAACACCATCAGAATTAGAAAATGGAGGGATGAGTTACAGGTCATAGCAAACTGTTTATTTCAGCAAACTGTTGATTGAGCCACTGAGAGGGAACTCTTGGCCCACTGATATATTTTTTCTGAAAGGCTATAGCAAGCTACAGAGGAAACAGTGCAGCTTAAAGTTGTACATGAGGGAGTGATAGCCAGCAATTAAATGGATAACTTCAATTCCTCTGTTGTATCTTAATTCAGGCTTGGAAATTGCACAGATTGCCCTTCACCACATATCTCAATTGCCAAGTTCTTAATTACCCATAAGTTCAAAAAATAGCTAGACCCTTGAATCCACAGGAAGCAGATCAAGATTCATACAGTAAAACCCCATTATCAGAATTCAAGCAACCGGCAAATAAAATCGAGAAAAATAAATAGATAAAAAATACACAAGTTTAAAATTGGCATGCCTCGCTGTTAGTTTGCAAATCCATGCAACCACATAATCTCAAAATACGCATATCCGCTATCTACCAATCCCCATAGGGTTTTACTGTATCATAGGTCATTGCTAAGAAGCACAACAGTCAGATTTTCAACCAAACTTTCATTGGATTCTGTTGCTGTTGACCAAATGTTGTACTAGAATATTCGGTAAGAGCGTAACCAGAGAGGTTTCATATTATACAAGGTCAATCACTTCCCGTTCAAACCTTGATGAGGGGCTCAAGCCCGAAATGCTGGCTGTATTTTTTTAATCTTTGCTATATGAAGGACACTGTTTGACCAGCTGAGTTTCTCCAGCTTCGTGTTTTTACTTTAACCACAGTATCTGCAGACTTTCGTGTTTTACCTCTTCCTGGTAATCTTCTTAACATGTTGCCAAGCTTCCTCTCTCCATGAAAGAATGAGATCCTGACATATTAATTATTGATTTGCTTGCTCTGGTATCTTGTGCCTTTTGGCTGAGAGTTTTCTGAGCCAAGAGTAATTTGGCACATAGCTATTATGTCCAAATATTTCCCAATATCTGCAGAACCAAGGTTGTTTAAATACTATAATTGCAATCCCACCTCTTCCTAGGGTTTTATTCCTGCCTCTTAAAAATTAAGATCTGTGCATCGTGATAAGTTTATATGGGTTTCACTGGCTTTCTGATCAACTTACCCACCCTGATCTTCTCTTATCTTGTGTGGTTAGAGGAAAGTGTAAATATTTCATTCCCTTTCTCCGCACCCAACAAACAGCCACAGCCCAAATATGAAGAAATTTCTTTGGATAAGAAATCGAAATCACGCAAACTTACTCTTATCCCTTCATTCTCCTCGTTGTTTAGCTCAAAATGAGCTACTTTTTTTTCCTATCCTGCCAGGGGAACTCCTGCCTGAAGTATGAGAACTTCAGCAGCTGCAGACAAACAAGAACCTAAAAATAACTGACCTCCATGTTGGAGCCAGATCAGTCCAAGGTGGCTTCATTTTGGTGCTTCCAGCAGAAAGGATTTTGTAGACACCATCTACAAAATCACCCAACCTACCTCAGTTAACACCAACCCTCCACACTTCCGGTAGGTTCATGGATTCATGGAGATATAGGGTTGGAAGCAGGCCAATCAAATTGCTTACCTGAGCGGATCCCATTTGCCTGCATTTAGGACTAACTCAGATAGTCCCTCTCAACCTGTCCTGAACGTGTACCTGATCAAATGTCTTTTACATGATATAATTACACCCACCTCTCCTACATCCTCTGGCAGCTCATTCCATCAACCTACCTCGGTGTGAAAAATCTATCTGTCAGATCTTTAAATATTTCCCTTCTCACCTAAAATTCAAGCCTTTTAGTTTTAAACTCCCTTAATGTGGGAAAAGACTATCAGAATCAAAATCAGAATTTATTGTCACAAAATTTGTTGTTTTGCGGCAGCAAACATTTCTATAAACCACATTTCAAAATAAATAAAACAGAGCAGAAAAAAAGAAAAAGACAAAGTGAGGCCGTGTCTGTAGGTCCTTGTTCATTCAGGAATCTGATGGCAGAGGGGAAGAATCTGTCCTTGTGGTGCTGAGAGTTCATCTTTAGGCCCCTGTACCTCTTTCCTGATGGTCGCAGAGTGAAGAGGTGATGGCCTGGGTGATGGTAGTCCTTGAAGATAATTTTCTATCTACCCCATCTATGCCCCTTATGACTTTATAAACCTTGATAAAGTCACTCCTCCACATGCTTCTTTCCAGGGAATATAATCCCACCTTTTAAATTAAGCCTTCCAATTCTGGCAACGTCATTGTGAACCTTTGCTGCAACTTCTCGAGCTTTTATATATGCTATTTTAGTGCTTTCAGCTCCCTTATAGACATGTGTACACACCCATGCACCAGGTATCTGAAACAAAAGATTGCAGTACAAAGTTTGGCAGGTTCAATGCTAATGAATATGTACTGGAAAATGGCTGCAATACATCAAAACTGCAAAGGAATTAAAATATTGAGTGAAACACAAAAGCCTGGAGTGAAAAGACAGAGAAGCTGGAGGAAGTCAGACGGTCCTATAGATCCATAAGAGGTAAAGATATATTACTGACAATTTGCGCCTGAGCCCTTCCTCAAGGTACGAGTTAAAAAGAGAGAGGCATCTTTATAGAACCAATATGAAAAATGTATGAAGCAATTACAACAGCCTCTTTCATCTAGGCTTCATTCTAGCAAAGTTTTCATTTTCTTTACATTTGTACTTAAATAACTTCTGTATTTTTTGGTTTACAAAAGTAACAGCATGTAAATCAACAAATCAAAGCATATCTAATTCAATGTGCTTGAGTGCCAAATGACTACGTTTCTCATCGCTCATTATTGAGTGCAAATAGGTTTTGATCCTCTTCAGTGCCGAAGATAAATGGTCACTTGAACAGTTAGTGATCATTAAGGACAGATAAATTCCAAAGCAAATGTATGTATTTGGATACACGTCGTGCAGTCGATCTCTTTCCTGAACTCGATACATCCCAGTGACCCACAAGTATTTCCCACTGGTGGGTTGAAGCACTGAAGAAATTGTACAACGCCCGACTCTGAACCTTCCCCTTGGCCTACCGCACACCGGAGCTCTCGATGGCCCGACTCTGAACCCTCCCCTTGGCCTACCTGAACTGTGGGGCACAATTTGCAACTAATGAATTCAGTTTTTAAATAAAAGATTTTACTCACAGCTCTTCGATTTACTTCGAACATAAATCAAATATCATTTTGTGCCTTGAGTTGCGGTGACTCATGCATGCGTGGCGTGCAAACCCCGATCCACGCCAGCTAATATCTGAAGGGCTGAATGTGCCCAATCAGCAGGGAGCTTACACCGCTGACACACAATCAACTGGAGGCACACAGATGCCATGGTTTGAAGCTGAATACAATCCGCAAGAAGAACAAGAACAGTCGATGTTTTGAGCCAGGGCTCCAATCGATGACAGGTCCGAAAAACTATTTGTCACCAATCAGTGACAAATTGCTATAACCAATTTGCTACTGGGCCCCCATCTCTTCCGGGCCCCTAGGCTTGAGCCGCCTTAGCCTAAGCTAATGGTTAATCTACCACTGGTGAGCACACAGTTCCAAAAGGGACCACTTTTGAATAAACATGCTTAGGGGGAGTGAAAATATTGAAGCAACAATTCCACAAACTAATATCTGAACCTATCAATGTTCTCAGATGAAAATGCCGAAGATTATTCAGAGTTCATGATGAAATGAAGCTGTTCAATGCAGAATTTTAATGTTCCTTTTTGCTGAATCCCTTGACAATAACAACAATGCAGACAATTTATAACATGACTCTTGTGCAGTATTAAGAGCTGAATACATCAAGGAATTGACTGTAGTGCAGAGGTGAATGTGACGCATGTGAACACGAAGTGAGTTGATGGGTCCAGTGAGCTTATGCCATTTTCACTTCAGCAATACAGATCGCATATGCCTTAAATAAAAGAAGTGAGGGAGCATTAGACAAGTGGTTCTCAACCTTTTTTCTTTCCACTCACTTAACACTTTAAGTATTCCCTATGCCATAGGTGCTCTGTGATTAGTAAGGGATTGCTTAAGGTGGTATGTGGGTAGAAAGAAAAGGTTGAAAACCACTGTTTTAATTGTACTTAATTGACTTGTTATGTGCATGGTTTCATAACTCCAAAGGAAATGGGCCAATGACAATTTTTCTAAAGCAAAATATTTCAGTAACAACCGAGTCTAGAGCAGTGATTCTCAACCTTCCCTTCCCACTCACATACCACCTTAAGCAATCCCTTACTAATCACAGAGCACTGATAGCATAGGGATTACTTAAAGCGGTATGTGAGTGGAAAGAAAAGGTTGAGAACCACGGATCTAGATAATTAATTTATTTCTTTACCATGATGGTAGAGTGACAATACTACTGAGAAATAAATTCAGTTTAGATCATATAATTCAAAGAAGATTAATGTTTTAGGGAGGTTACTTGCTTTGGAAAAGTAACAAAAATCAAATGGATCTTGTAAAATTAGGTGAAAAACTGAAAATAGGGGTCAGTGGGAAATATATAAAATGTAATCAGCAAGACCAATGAAATTTTGGCTTGGATCATAGGAGAATTTAAATTGATAGATACAGGCTTTTCGTTCCTTTTTCAGAATTGTGCTCTGCTGGAACCTGTTCCCATATTTCTGGCGCCACCTTAGCCTTCTACTTTCGCCTCCATCAAGTGCCAGTTATCTAATGAAGGTTTAGTTGTACTAAATCCCTTTTGCGCATCTTGCCCCAGTGATGAAATATTGGCCATGCGAAGGGTTCATCTCAGTAATGCCAGGGTTTAAAGGGATGAATTAATAGGGCCGGTTGTATGAACTTGCCTGCAAGTTTTCTTCATTACCAGCCAATGGGGTGTTAGTGGGGTGGATGAGGGAGGTTGGGGGGTGGGGGTTCATTTAATTATATAATGTTTGTATTGATATATTATAACTAATGTTGTATGATTTAAAATTGTAAATAAAATATTTTAAAAAAAACAGCCAATGGGCTGTTTGGGCTAAATCCCAGTTCTACTACAGTATATATAGCAGCCGTTAGCACAATATCTTTATAGTGCCAGCGATCGGGACCGGACCTGAGTTTGAATCCCATGCTGTCTGTAAGGAGTTTGTTCGTTCTCTCTGTGTCTACATGGGGTTTTTTCCCTGTGGGCTCTGGTTTCCTCCAAAAATGTACTGGGGTGTAAGTTAATGGGTCACATTAAATTGGGAGGCCACGGACTCATAGGGCCTAATTGGCCTATTACAGTGTTACATGTCTAAATTTAAAATATTTATATATAAAAAAAATCCTATATGGCTTATTTGCCCAATGGTAAGAAAAATGAGCCAACATGTTTAATATAGAGATTCTGGCTATCCATCCCATAGGATGGTGATGGCTCCTTTCAGTCAGTTTGTGGGGTTTGATTCCCCACTCCTCAGAAAGAAACAGCATGTGCTTGAATTGATATAGTTGAGTAGGGGTTACACAGGTCTAGACCCACCCTCTCGACATCCTCTCCCAGATCTAGTGGCATGGTGAGGCCCAAGATGGCCAAGGGAAGTTCCGTTGCAGTGAATAGCCAGACCAAGCTTTGATGAAAGGGATGCCCTTTCCGTGCTTCATGGCACATGTTTGCTAGATGGCCATTGACCCTACAAGTGGGTTCGTTTGCCCCTTGGTAGGTCTTGTTTTTCATCCTGCAGGATGCCTAGCCACCCTCCACAACAGACAAGCCTGATGAGGGAGCTGGTTTAGTCACCGACCACCCGACCATGCAGCAGGTAGTACTGGGTTACATGGTATAGAGATGCATCACAGTAAAAGGAGCTTTCAGCCCATGCCGACCCAAATATACACATGTGACCAATTAACCTGCTAATTCCATGCATATTTGGAACATGGGAGGAAACTGGAGCACTGGCAGAACCCCAAAATGATTATGTGGAGAACTTGAAAACTCCTTACAGAGAGTGGCAGAGTTGAACCCAAGCCATTGGAGCTGTAATAGCACCCCAATTGTAATAATAATAGTAATTATTAAATTAATTGCAGCCTGAAGGCCTATAAAAGAATAATATTAGTGAGAAGAAAATAGTAATTTATATTAATACAGTTAAACCAATTGACAATAAACACAGCTGTGTTTACCTGCTGTTTTGATAGTTTATCTGCAGCTAAAGCAAATAAGATTTTCCAGTCTATTCAAAGGACAATTCACTATGGAACACCATCTGTAGTATTTTGCTTTGGTATTAAAAATGTTTTCTATTTGTCCTTGAACGAGACTTCATTAGGCCTCAATTAAAATACCATTACTTGTTCTGGTCAATTCAACTGGTGGCAGATAGGTTTTGAGATGCAAGAGGGAAGTTCATCCTTGTTCAAATGTTTTCCTCGTACAACTGACCTCATTGAGCATGGTCTTTATACTTCAGAGTTCACCTGGTGTTCATAAAAAAAAAGACTGGGTTTCATTTGTATAGATTGATTATTCTAAGTTAATTGGTAAAAGAGGACAAGGAATTAAGCTTAGAGTTTATTTAAGAGGAGAAAAAAACTAGTTTGTACAATGGGTTGCTCTTCTTTTCCTAGAGTGGAATAAACTTGTTGAACAGGTTTCCTGCTCCTGCCGTGAATGTTCCAGGAAAACAAAAAATGTTTATGGAGAATATTGGAAAACGCACAGTTCAGATATTACAAAAGCAAACATGAAAAGGCCTGGGATTTTACAGTCAGTGGTGAAAACACAGGTCTCACTGTTGACCTAGAAGGATCCTGAATGAAAAGATTAAATGATTTGTGATATGGACTTCCCTTTTTCCAATCAGGGCACAGGAGACAGTCATAAACAAACTGCTGGCTCAACATCAGAGAGCTGAATAAACTGGTCCTGGATCTCGGTCAGTGGGAAATAGGGTTCTCTTCCCCATTTCCTGTTGACATCAATAGTGGTGAAGTGTTAACCCACACCAAGGACTTGAGAGTAAACATTTCCAGTGACCTGATTCGGACCAGCCACGTTGATGCGATAGATAAGAAAGCACATGAATGCATCTACCTCAGAAGGTAAGGAAGTTTGGCATGTTACCCTTATCCTTCCACACTTCTACGTTGACCATTGAAAGCATATTTATTGGATGCATCACACCATGGTATGGGAGCTGCCCAATAATGGAAGAAGCTGCAGAAGGTGGTAACTACAGCTCAGAACATCATGCAAACCTCCCTCCCCTCCATCAATTCCATCTACACCTCCTGCCCCTCCACCAATTCCATCTACACCGCCCACTACAAACCTCCCATCCCTCCATCAATTCCATCTGCACCTCCCACTACAAATCTCCCTCCCCTCCATCAATTCCATCTACACCTCCTGCCCCTCCACCAATTCCATCTACACCTCCCACTACAAATCTCCTGCCCCTCCACCAATTCCATCTACACCGCTCACTACAAACCTCCCGCCCCTCCATCAATTCCATCTACACCGCCCACTACAAACCTCCCGCCCCTCCATCAATTCCATCTACACCGCCCACTACAAACCCCCCTCCTCTCCATTAGGGTTATCCATCTACACCTCTACCTACAACATCACCCCTCCATCAATTCCACCTACACCCCAACTCCTAGAAAAGCAGCCAACCTACTGACGGCCATCTGTCCCTGAACATTCTGCTATCTGACCTGCTAACCCCCATGTACAGACTTCTGGCAAAGCAAACTAGGTCAGTTCTCAGGGAGATCTGGACGAGGCAAAGCTTTGCAAGATTGCTTTGAGACTATGGACTGGAGCTGCTTCAGGGAGGTGGCCACCTACTATGGTCATATAAATGAGGTGGAGTACACAAGCTTAGTGACTGATTATAAGCAAGTGCATTGAGGATGTAACAGAGACTAAAAGCTTCACAACCAGAGCCAACCAGAAACCATGGTTGGATGCAGAGGTCCAGGCTCTTCTCAGAGCTTGTGATGCTGCTGTCAGGACAGAGTGTAGGATGGAACTAAGATCAGCCAGGATTGAAATCTCCCCTGCAATCCGGAAGGCAAAGCGAGGTAACACATAGAAGATCCACAGACAGCTGTGTGACACCAGCGTCATGAGGCTCATGTGGCAAGGGATCAAGGCTATAACAGACCGCTAGTCAACTTTTATCCACGCTTTGATGAGAAGAACAGGATGAAGCCAAAGAAAGCTCCATGTCTCCCTGATGAACAGGCATATGCGTGGCCAAGGTGAGGAGAACCCTAACCAAGGTGAACCCACACCGTGGCAGGATCAGTCAATATACCTGGTCAGGTACTGAAGGAATGTGCGGACCAGTTGACAGAAGTCTTCATGGTCATTTTCAGTACCTCACTGCAGAGGTCCTTTTATCCACCCAGCATTCAAAACAACCACCCAAGAGGGCGACCATAACAGGCCTCAATGACTACCCTGTGGCACTCACTGCCACCATTATGTAATGCTTCGAGTGTCTGGTGATGGAATACATCAAAGTAAACCTCCCAGAGATGCCGGATTTATTTCAATTCGCCTATAGGTGAATGATGCAATAGCCTTGTCGCTTCACTTCATCCTAGTCCACCTGGCAAATAATGCCTCATACACACCAGACTGCTGTTCAATGACTTCAGCTCAGTGTTTAATACAATCATTCTCCAGAGGATGGTGGAGAAGCTGTCCTTGCTGGGACTCAAGACCCTTCTTTGTAACTGGATTCAGGACTCCCGGGTCAGTAGCAGAATATCGAGCACTGTCACACTGAGCACTGGTGCACCTCAGGGCTGTGTGCTCAGCTCACACCTGTTAATGCTACTGACCGATGTCTGCATTGCCAGATCGAGCTTCAACAGTGTCATCAAGTTTGCAGATGATGCAACAGCAATTGGCCTTATCAGCAACAACAGAGAAGAGATGAAAAATCATCATTAACTCTGTGGTAGAGAAATTGGAGAGCACCAAGTTACTTGGAGTTCATTTAACTAGTGACCTATCGTGGAAACTCAACATCTCCTGACTTGTCAGGAAGGTGGAATAGTGACTGCACTTCCTGAGAAGACTGAAGCGGGCAAAGCTACCAGGCACAATTATGTCAACCTTCTATAGAAGCCCTATTGAGACTGTCCAGGCCAGCAGCATCACAGTGTAGTACGGTGCTGCAGAGAAATGAATTGGAGGTAAATCCACGGGACCATAAGAATGGCAGAGGGGATCACTGGACTCTCCTGCATCCTGGTTCCTCCATTGATGGGATCTACCGGAATCGTTGCTTGAAGAAGGCATGGAAAATCATTGAGGACCCCTTACACCCTGCACACAGCATCTTTCAGCTGCTCCCGTCGGAGAAGAGATGTAGGAGTATCAAACCCATCACTACCAGGCTGAGGAACTTCCCACAGGCAGTGAGAATGCTGAATGACCAAAGGAACTGCTCACACTAACCATCCAAGACTCTCATTTGTACAAAACAATATCTATTTATTTATTTTTAAAGATAAAATACTTGTCTTGCACATGTATTGTTTGTCTGTATGTGTGTTATGTCTTGTGGTGTGTCTGCATGTTTTGTACCGAGTGCAGAGAACACTGTTTCGTCGGGTTGTACTCGTCCCACTGGGGAGTAGTTCAAGAATGGGAAGTCACACATCATTAGACTGTTTCTTCCCTCCGGCCATCAGGCACCTAAATGATCTTCACAACAGTGCACTCATGTTGCCCTTGCTATGTATTAACTGATCTTATCTCTATAACACTATGCTCTGTAATTGTGGTCTTGTTTTCCTACTTTTTAATGCAAGTTACAGTTGACTTGCTAAATTGCTCATGGAAGAACCCTTCCCATTGTGCCAGGAGCAATGTAACTAATTTCAGATTTTATAGTTATTGTCAGAATAATGACATCACATACAGTCCTGATTTCTTTTTTCCCATGGGCGAGGCAGAATTACCACTTATTGGTAGTGCAAAAGCAAACTGTACACAATGTACACATGTAAACTAGTAAGAAATGTAAACAAACTGACTATGCAATACACAGAAAAAAAATCAAAAAAGTGCAAAAGTAAAAGTCCTTCAAAGAGTCCCTGATTGTGTTTGTTGCTGAGGAAGTTCAAATAAACTTGAACTTAAATTTAGGTTAGAAATATGGGTGGAGAAATAACAGATGATGTTTAATCTATTCAAATACAATGAGTTGTGCTTTGGGAACCCAAACTGAGAGGGAAGTATACAGTAATTGGCAGGACCCTTAGGGACACTGATGTAATGGTGGATCTTGGTTCGTGAGTATAAAAGTATTGATGTGAATACAATAGTCAGAAGGTCACATTACAGCTGTATAAAACTTTAGTTAGGCCAGATTTAGAGTATTGTGTGCCCAGATATTAACAGCTTTCTAACTCTTTCAGAGATTCGGAACCAGGAGCTCAGTTCAAGGACAGAAGGCTGTGTGGCTGCAAAGGTTATGACAGAACAGGAAGAAAATCCATAGATGCTCGGCGTCTGTGAAGGGAGTGGAAGGTGGTGGAGGTGGATATGATAGCAACATTTAAGAGGTATTTAGACAAGCGAATGAACAGACAGTAGAGAATCACTGACTGCAGGATTTCGATTTTCATGTTTAATTGAGCATGTATGCACTCTGTACATGTTTGTCAGTTTCACTGCATCATTACATGAAATACTGATCATTTTTAGGTAATCGAGATAGCAAAAATCCAGACAAGTATTTAAGCACTTGTTGAGTACAAATAATGCAATAACATTGCTGGAAAATTAACAGGGCATTGAAAAAGAGCAAGTTAAATGTTATCAACCATTCCTCCAGAATTCAATGGAAACAAATCAGACAAGGACCTGCACATGGATGGGCCGTCTCCACCTAGACTGAAAAATCTAGCCTGGCCTTGCCAGAGGTGAAGTTTCTGTTCATTCCAGGGAAATCATGCTGAGAGAGGGGGAAGGGTTACGGCACAATATATGGAGAATTCCAGCTGCTTCAGTTGAGTGGGGATCCAACAAAAGATCGAGCTTGGTGCACTGATTCTTTTGAGGTTTACTAGTTTTGCTAGTTACTTGATTTGTTTTGACACTTGCGGAGATGTGTTGAAGCAGGGCAAAGGGTTAATATTTGTCTGTGAAAATGGCACAATCTGAAAAGGAAGTGAAAAGGCTGTGATATAATTTGGTCTCCATTTGGAATGCTGATTCTGTCGACCGGCAGTAGAAAAAGGACAAGAATCTGAATTGTGACTGCAGACGTGCAGTCACTATGCTACAAGGTTCTCTTTTGATGACTCCTCAGGCTCCTGCAGAACTCAGCAAAGGGGTGAGCTGGCTGATGTTTACCTGGTTTCATTGCTAAGCCCATAGCCTAAAGTTGTCTTTCTTACAGGCAGTTTATACTGATAAATAGCAAGTACTTAATCATTTGCCACATTGCATCTTCCACTGAATATTAAATTGAAGCAATATGTCCACATTGTATGTCAGTGCCCATGCAAACATGTTTCTAGCCAACATTTACTGCTCCATGTGTGCCTCTGATATGCAGAAAATTCTCAACACTTAATGTCAAAGCAGAAATTTTGTTTTTAGATGTACAGCATGACTTTTGGCCCATGAGCCCATGCTGCCCAATTATACCCAAGTGACCTACAAATCAGAATGTTTTGAAGGGTGGGACGAAACCGGAGCAAACAGAAGAAACCCATGCAGACATAGAGAGAATGTAGTAACTGCTTACAGACAGCACTCAATCCAAACTCTAGTGGCTGGCACTGTACAGTGTTGTGTTAACCTCTATGTTAACTGTGCCTCCCTATCTGATTGAGAACATGTCACAAACTGTCAGAAGGATACAGTTTTATGAAATCTTGCTGAAGCTTTGTAACAAATCTAAGTTTATGGTTCCAAGCTGATTGAAGTGATTATAAATCCAACCTTTGATAAAATAAATCCATTTGTGTTAACCATTCACTCCTAGTCCATTATGTTCCATTCACATGATTACGAGGTACTTGAGAGTTAAAATAATAATAAAAACTTTCTTGGAAAAATTATTAACAAAACTCCTCACTAAAATCTTTAAATTTTCCAATGCAATAAAACTAAGAAGATCTCTGGAACTAACTCCATGTTGACAAAACTGGAGGTAAACTAGGTTATGGGAAGCAATTTTCATTGGTGTCTAAAGTAAGTTTGTTTTTAATCACTGAATTTATTTGTAACTGCCATGTGCAGATTTGTTCATGTGGAAACAAAGGAAGTAACAACCAATTGAGTTCACAAGGAAAATGCAAAAACCTACAGACACCCTGGTTGAAGTAAAAATACAAAGCTGGAGAAACTCAGCAGGTCTAGCAGTGCCTTTTAGACAGCGAAGGTAACAGCCCCGGGATGGCTGAAGCCAGTTAATTATTTTTTTAGAATTCAGTCACATGATCCTTTCAAGAACATTGCAATTTATCACCAGAATATCCCTCAAACAATAAAGACAAGCACAATTTGTTTATTTTTCAAAATCTGGACATTCATCAGCATGTTAACAGGTCCAACCAGCCCATGAGCCTGTGCCACCCAAATACACCCAATTAGCCCACAAACCCCCTGTACATTTTGAAAGGTGGGAATGAACCAGAGCGCCAGGATGAAAACCCATGCAGACACGGGGAGAATGTACAAACTCCTCACAGATAACTCAGAATACAAGCCCAGGTCACTGGCACTACACTAATCGTGCCTCCCTAATAGGGGAATTGGCAGAGAATGGGTTCAATCCATCGACCTCTGGGTTTATGGGACCAGCACACTTCCCCTGCCCCCACTCTACTACCTGATTGGTTTTGTATTTTTTTTTATAATTAGCTAATACTGTGTAAATTTATTTGTCTCTTAAAACATGTTATATCAATAACTTTTCCTAGTTCTAATGACAGGCCATTGATATAAAATATTAACCAGGAGTCTTTCTTCGCAGATTCTGCCTAAACTGCCAAATATTTCCTGGATTTCCTGTTTTCATTGATATTACCAGCACCTGCAATATTTTGCCTTTTGTCAGTATAAAGCCCCTCTTCTTCTTTGTAAAGGGGTTATAGAATCATCTATATTTAATAAATGCAAATGGACTGAAAATGAGGTGGCATTAGGCCATAGTTTCCAAGGATGCACTCAAGGATGCAAAACTCCATGCTGGTGTGTATTCAGAATGTTAACCCTTGAATGCCAGCCTGCTATTTCAATCCAAAAGATTCCTAGGTTACCCCGGTTTTAATTCTATCTTTATCCAACATAACTTGAAACACCTGGCAAAGAAGAAACTGGGTGTGTGGGAGAGCCACTCTTTCTCAATATGTGAATGAGCCTGGTCATACCTGCAAGGTGCCCTTGGTGTTTGCTGTCAGTGGTGCAGGTGTGGTCCAGACCAACTGCTCTGCTGCGTCAGTCACCCAAGCCATCGCCCCTGTCATCTGGAGGTTCAAAACAGATTGTGACCAAGAAATCCAGTGTACAATTTTCCAAAGAAAATGGGAAATTAGGGCCCTTCTCCTGGTGGTTTTCCTTTTGTGCATGGCCGCATCAAGTTGTGCAGAGACACTGGGGCTGTAATTAGCAAGGGTCTGGGCTGGCATGTTGCAGCAGAACACTCCATTCATTTGGAATGTGCCACTTCATCTCTCCCTTGTGAAAAAATATACACTGAAGAAAAACTTTGCTCAAAAATCAAAAGGGGGGGGGAACCTTATAAATCAAAACCTCTACCACTAAGCAAGATGTAAAAAAAGATACATTGGAGTCAAGTGATGCAAACCTGGAACCAGACAGCGCAGCACCAAAGCATCAAAACACGTTAATCCTTTAAGTTACGATAATAGTCCATAAATGGGCCCATCGTCTTTTGGAAATTAATATTTGAATCTTTAATAGCATATCTCATTTTTTTTCTTGACTTAGATAAGACATGCTATCATTTAACCATTGTGTATGTGTAGGTAGAGTATTGTCTTTCCATTTTATCAAAATTGCACATCTGGCCATTCAATGAAGTAAAAGATAACATTTGGAAATGATCCAAATAAAGCAATTAAAGGGCAAGTTTCTCATTTAACCTTGAGAATCACCAATAAAGTTTGAAAGATGTCTTTGCAAAATTTTTGTAGACGAGGGCAAAACACATGTGTCAATGAAGCATCAAAAATTTTGCAGTTGTCACATAGAGGATTTATATCTGAATAAAAATGATGCAATTTAACTTTAGACATATGTACTCTTTGGACCACTTTAAAATGCAACAAACAATATTGTGCACAAAGGGAGGTCATATTAATTAAATTACAAATAGAATCCCAAACCTCATCCACAATTGATAAATTCAAATCCTGTTTCCAAACATTCTTGATCTTAACTAGTGAGGTTATTAAGTCCAAAAAAGTGTTATAAATAAGAGATATTGAATTCTTATGAGAAAGTTATAAATCAAAAAGTAAATCAAGAATATTTGCCTCAGAAATTTGTGGAAAGTCAGTGATCTTTGATTGAAAAAAATGTCTAAAAAATATTTTTAAAAAATGTGTCTGTTAAGTTAAATTTTATCAGCAGTTGTTCAAAGGAAGCAAAACTGTTTTGAATAAAAAGGTCTTTCAAACATTTAATACCTAATCTATGCCAGTCCTTAAAAACAGTATCTAGTAAAGAAGGTTGAAAAAGATGGTTAGATGTAATAGGGCTGGCAAGAGAAAAACTCTGATATCCAAAAAACTTTCTAAAAAATTGTGCCCATATTTTCAAATTACTTTTTTTAGTTTGGGATTTTTTTTTCCTTTTGATTTTGATAATTTAATAGATAACTGTTTTGTTCAACTGCAAATAATGTAAACATTACTAACATTATTATAGAAGGAGAAGAGAAGGAAAGAGAATTGTGAACTTTTTTATAATAAGAAATTTTATAACTTTCTTGAAAAGAATTTATAATTCATCTTTTCTTTATTTCTTTTATTTCTCTTTTGGGTTGGGCTATTTTTGATGTTATGCTTTGATATACTGACAATTAATCCATTGTGTAATAAAAGGACACCTATTAGACTTCCAATGGAATAAACGTAGGTGCTTGGCTAATAAAAATGTAAACACTATTATGTCTTTCTGTGGTAAAATTTGGAAGTTGTCAGAGATTTCAAATATTACAGTCAATGGCAGGGTTGCAAATTAACTTTAAATAATGTGGATAATCTGCTAAAGACTCCACTCTAGAACCCCTGTATTTTGGGACAGCAAGAACAAGCTAGGGAACTGCAGGCCAGGGAAGCCTGATGTCAGTGGTGGGAAAG
This sequence comes from Narcine bancroftii, assembly GCF_036971445.1. Taxonomy (NCBI): domain Eukaryota; kingdom Metazoa; phylum Chordata; class Chondrichthyes; order Torpediniformes; family Narcinidae; genus Narcine; species Narcine bancroftii. Next base: position 102,994,339 of record NC_091477.1, on the reverse strand, counting down.
TTACTGGAAAGTACAAAACATTGGGACCTCATGATACAGCTGAACAAGGTGATGGTGAGACCAGACCTGGAGTACAGCTATACCTAGGATATCAATAAGTTGAAAGGGGTGCAGAAGAGATTCTCTAGGATGTTGCTAGGGCAGGAGGGATTGAGATCTAGAGAGAAGATGGATTGACTGGGCCTTTATTCACTCGAGTGTCAGATGCTGAGGGGTGATAAAATCAAAAGGGGCCTCGATAACCTGAATGCATGCAGTCTATTTTAGATGATTTTAGAACTAGAGGGTATTGATTTGGGGTGAAGGTTGAAGAGGGAGCTGAGGAGAATTTTCTTCACTCTGAGGCTGGTCCATATTCTGAATGCAGAGGAAGCTATAGAAAGTTATGGGAAGCTGCAGAAGTGGATATAATTACAATGTGCAAAATAATTTGGATATATACTTAGGAAGGATTTAGAAGGAAAAGGACCAAATACAAGCAATTAGAATACCATCTTAGTTGGCATTGATGTGTTAGGCTGAAGACCTTTTAATATTGTTATGATTCTATGATCGTAAAAAGTATAAGAGAATCTGAAGAGATTTTACAAGTATATTGAGCAAAAAGATAACCAGGGACAGAATAGATCCCCTTAAAGATCAATAAAGCCATCTATTTGAGGTGCCACAAGAGATGGTGATCAAGAGGATTGTTGAAGACAAGAGAGTAGATGTTATTTACATGGTCTTCAGCAAGGCCTTTGACATAGTCCCATAACATATCCACTGAAGTAAGTGCCTTGGTGGTCTCCAACTCTCACCCACTGTGCTCCATCATTACTGAAGAGGCCAAAGTTCCTGCAGCTGTTTGTTGTCCACCACCACTCCCCACTGGAAGCCAGATCTCACACTGGGTCTCTGAGAACATGATCTTCTGTCTGGTTATGTGACGTAGCCCCATATAGAGCAATGTTTCAGCTTCACCAGTTTTCCTGCTTATTGTTAGTCGCTGGGTCTGTCGTCGCTCTTGGCAGCAATTCTCCCCTCCCCATTGAACCTCAGTGGAGCCCCTGGACAGACAATGACAATGGAAGTCAGGATATGTACGGCCATGAGGTTACAGATTGTGGTGGTCTACATTTCTGCCACGGCAGAAGGTGAGATACCTTGGAAGTCAGCGGGAATTAGCCAGATGGATACAACATTGTTTTGGTAGCAGGAGACAGAGGATGGAGGTTTTGTTTCATATTGGAGCCCAGTAGCTATTGGTGTGCCACAGGGATCAATGATAGGTCACTTGTTTAGCATCTATATTAATGATTTGGATGAAAATGTTACTGAGGATTATACCAAAATTGGAGATGTAGTAGTTAGTGAAGAATTTTATCTAAGAGTGAAACACAATCTATTTCAATTAGGAAGGTGGATCAGGGAATGGCAGATAAAATTTAACTTAACAAATATTGCATTTTGAGAACTTAAACTAGGGCAAGATATACACAATAAATGACAAAGCCATGGAGAATGTGGTAGAAAAAAGAGATCTTGAGGACAAGCACATAGTTCCTTGACAGTGAACACACAAGTAGACCGGGTGGTAATGAAAACATTTGGTACACTTGCTTTCATTGGCTTGAGCACTGAGTACAGGAGCAGAAACATGTGACAGTCATTCGAGATGTCGGTGAAGCCACATTTGGAACATGGTTGCATAACATTTGGAAGGATGTGAGTAAACTGGAATGTGTGCAGAAAAGATTTAAAGAGTTTGGGGCTAAAAGCAGACAAATAGGACTACCTTGGGTAGACAACTTGGTCGCCATTGATAAGTTGATGTTAAGGACCTGTTTCAATGCTGTAACACTTAGTGACACTGTGATCACAATAAGTTGTGTTCCAATGGTTGTTCTGGTGGTAACATTCTTTTGATACTAAACTAATCTTGTTCATAAGTAGAAATATCTGCATAATAGGGTGTAGTAAGGTTTCATGATATAGAGGCAATTTAGTCCTGGATGAAACATTCAAGATATCCTGGAGGAAAGTACAAATATGCAACATATATCTGTCGGCATGCATTGGAATGGTTGTGAACTTTCAGCATTTTCTGTTTTATATCAGATCCGTGGTAACGGCAACATTTTGTGTAAAGGTGTTCAGTCGTAATACAAATAAGTAATTACAAAATATTCAATGCTTCCTCAATGTCTAGTTTAGTTATTATGGAACATGTACATGAGAAACATCTATAAATCTTTCTTCAAGAAATTAAACAGATTGGCAGAATTCACCGTATATCAGATTTATCATGAATTCTATCTAATGGTGTAGAAGATAAAGATTGGATGGCAAGATGGCGACCTTCAATTTACTCTGCTCCATTTATGTTTAGCTTAGGTTTGATGCCAGGCACCCTTGAGTACATCACGGAATTTTTATATTTAATCGAGGCATGAATACATCCTATTCCTTAACACAACAAATTCTGACTTTGATTTTTCCTATTCCTAACCCAAAGCTGATTCTAACATCTCAAGATGACACCAAAGTTTACAATCATTTCAGACTTTTGCTAGAAGGGGATCCCTAATTGATGTCACGAGGTCCTGGTCCTGAATTATAGTCTCCAATGGCTGAACCAGAAAACCTTTGAATAGCTCAGCTGAGACTGGCTCTTTTAAAATTTATTATCATGGACATGTCATGAAATGTGTTGTTTTGCTGCAGGATCACAGTGCAAATATTTATATAAACCACCTTACAAAAATAAATAAAAATAGTGCATGAAAAGTCAAAGTCAAGCAATGTTCTTTGGTTCATTGATCATTGATCATTCAGGAATGATCATTCAGGAATTTGATGGCAGCAGGCAAGAAGATGTCTTTGTGAAGCTGACTGCTCATCTTCAGACTCCTGTATCTTTTTCCCAATGGGAGCAGGAGTGAAAAAGCCATGATCTGGGTAGTGGGGGTCCTTGAGGAAAGAGGCTGCTTTCTTAAGACACTATCTCTTGTAGGTGTCCTTGATGAAGGATGCCGAGTTAACAACCCTCTGGAGATTTTTCTTGTTCTGAGTGTTGGCACTTGCACTTCCATACCAGGCAGTGATACAACAAGCCAGAATGCTCTCCACAATATACCTTTAGAAGTTTTTGAGAGGCTTTGGTGACCTACCAAATATCTTCAAACACCTCACAAATTATAGCCGCTGGCGAGCATTCTTCGGAGGTGTTGACACCCAGGAATTTGAAGTTCTTGATCCTCTCCACTACTGTGCCCTCGATGAGGCCTGGATCATGTTCACTTGACTTCCTCCTGAAGTCCACAACCATCTCCTTAGTTTTAGTGTGACACCACTCGATCTGTTGATCTATCTCCCTCCTGTACACCTCCTCAAAGCAAAGGAATAATAACATAGTTTTATATCCATCATTAGAACACACGGTGATATGTTTGACCCATAGAGGACTAATGAGAGGACAAAAAGGCAAGGCTAAGACAATTAGCTGACTGAAAAATATACACCAAATGGAAGTTGAAACAGGCAGGAGAATGTGCTGTAACTGAGAGAGGGAGCATGTGACAGATGTCTGCCTTGTTGCATTCTTTATGGTCTTTAATCAAAAATATACAGTAAGCCATTTAGCTTCCTGAAGGCCTTGCGTGCAACACCAAATAGATCAGCTGTTGAAATTGAAATAAATATCAGTACTTTTAAAGGTCCACTTTTTAGAAAATGGTATTTTCATCAGGTATAAAGAATATAAAGTCTATTAAAGCAAAAAAATGAAGACAAACTAAGTTGCATTTGTTTGATTGAAAACAATGTTCTGCTTGTGGTGGCTACTAGAATTTTTATGCACTTTGGCAATAATAATTTTCCTTCAGCATTGTTTACAAAGGTCAGGTTGACATGAAATGTTTTTTTAATAAGATCAATCAGGGAAGAACTGCAAGAAAATAATTCCCATTCGATATATGTCAAGGTAAAAAGACAATGAAAGGTTTCATTCAGATATCGTTGTCTATTTCTTTTCCAATAGACCCCAGTTGCTCTCATCACAAGTATGCCTCTAATATGAATTATGCAAATTCAGTTAATTATGCCTTATATTTAACTTGCAAACCTTCAGCTTGGTAATTTCTGAGGTAGGTTAACAACTTGCTGTGCGTGTATTGGCAACTTGAGTTTCCTACCAGTTATTGAAAATGCTCCACTTACATTTTCAAATGACTGTTTGCAAAAACCTGCCTCACTTTGTTTTAAAATGTTATCTCAGTCTATTAAGCGCAGTGTTTTACATCACATGGGGGTGTACAAAATGAGTGTAAAATAGACATGTATGCTCATATTTGCTCTTTCTTTCATTCATTCACAGGTTGTGAGTGTCAGACTTTATTGCCCATCCATCATTATACTTTACTGAGAAAGTCAACCAAATGGAGTCACATGTAGGCTAGACCAGGTAAGGAGAGGTTTTTTACCTTGTGGTATTCATAAACTATTCTAGTCATCTGGCAGTAGTTTAAAAAATCATATATTTATAAGCTAAATTTGTTGAATTTAAAGTCCTCATTGTAGAATTTCATATGGGTTTTTTGTCCAGTCCTGTGCATTAGTGGTTCATGAAGGTCTTCATGATTAAGGAAATGCAGAAGTCATGATTTGTAAATTTTCTGCTCTCATGTAAATTGTTGCTATAATGGACAGCGGGAAAAGTTATATAAGGGTCTAGATCAATGGAAAGTGGGCAAGGAATGGCTGATGAAATTTAATGCTGATAAGTAAAAAATGCAGTTTTGGAAGTTAAACCAAGCCAGATATATATAATTAATGACAGGACCTTGGGATGTGGTTCTGAGATCTTTGTATACAAGTACATCATTTCCTGAAAGTGGAGTCACAGGTAGACTGAGTATTGATGAAATGTAAGTTGGGACATTGTGTTACTATTCTTCCAAATCACTGGTTAGGCCACACTTGGTGCACTTCTACTTGCCGTGAGTAGAAGTGAAGAGGCTGTAGAAAAGATTAATCAGGATGTTGCATTAACTGGAGGACTTGAGTTAAAAGGAATGAAATATACTCCAGATTGTTTTCCCTGAAGCAAAGGCAGCTGCTGGGCGACCTTATACAAGCTTATAAAATTATGAAGGGCATAGAAGGAACAGATAGTCACAGTCTTTTTCCCAGGGTAAAGGAGTTTAAAATTTGAGAGTCTAGGTTTAAAGAGAGAGGGGAAAGTTTTAAAGGAGATCCGAAGACAAAGACTTTCCACATAGAATATGGAACAAGCTGCTAAGGGAGGTGGTGGAGGGAGATGCAAGTGCAGTGTTGAAAAGGCAGTTGAACGATGGTTATATTCTGAGAAAGTATCAAATTTATTTGAGAATAGTATTACAGTTGACATGTAAATAGCAGATGTCGTGATTTTCGTCATGGATGGGAAATGTAATTTTCTTTTGTGAACCCACATACAACATGATGCTGCCATTGACATTAATGAAACAAGTTATAATTTCACTGTGGGTTAATGGACTGCTGCTATTGTACAGAAGAATTACAACATACTGTTGTGTAATGACAAGGTCCTACAATGGTAGCAATGGTGTAAAAAGAGAGCGCATGTAACAATGTACAATAACAGGAATGTACGAACATGATACTAAGAGTGTGAAGAGAATTGGAATGGTTTTCATTTTTGTAAATAATCTATTGTGAATAAAGTCTACTTTATTGTGTTATAAAATCTAAGCAACCACTTAAAACCTTGGAATGCTATATGCATATGCCTGGTATTTTAATTCAGATAGTGAGATAATCTGGAAGTTCATAATGTTGGACTACTGTAATCAACTTACTTGGTATTTTGATTAATTAACCTCATTGAGAAGTTCCCAGCCTACTTCCAGAGGGTGACAAAACTTGTATAGGCCAATTGTTGTACTTAAAGAAAGGTTACATTTTCATTTTTCACTTTCCTTCCTGTAAAAGGCAATTGTTTTTGAACTGAATAGCTGACAAGCTCTGAAAATGCTGATGGCAGAGGTAGGTGATGAAGGAGAATTTCTTTCCACCCAATGGGAAAGGATCTGAAACAAGTGCATGAGGTATGGTTGAATGATGGCCAAAATCTCCCAAAGGATTGAATTGTAGCAGGCTGTACTTAAAGTTCTCTCTCGTGTAGCAGTTGGCTTTACAGTTCTTTGCTTTCCCAGTTATAATGTCAACACTTGGCAATAGTTCAGTCTTAACTCTCCATTACTTTCCTCATGACCCTGCACAAGGCAGATTCCCTAGAGTACATGAACAGCAATTGCAGGATGTCGTCATTCTCCCCCTGGATAGAGTCCAGTGGTGCAGCATACGTCAAATCCCAGAGAAAACCTATTAGAAAATTCAAGGCTTTTGCATTTCCATGAGCCTCAAATTTCCTGATATTTACAGTGCAACTTTGTTACGTCAGATAATAATATTTTCAGTATCATCAATTTGGGGTCAGGGGACATAGTGTATGGGAACTGATTCTATATGGAGAGCAGTTAATTGGCTATAGAATATTTGATGCATTGAAAGGGGCAAAAGAAAATGACATACAGGATATGCAGACTCAAGCTTATGCGTATGTGAAGAACAGAAGGATGACGAGAATGAAGGTGGGGCCACTAAAGGATAAAGGAGGCAACATGTGCCTGGAGGCCAAAGTGGTTGGGGAGGTCCTAAATGAATACTTTATGTCAGTATTCACAAGAGAAAAGGACCTTGATCATGGTGAGGTCGAAATTGAACAGGCCTGTGTGTTGGACAATGTAATGGTTAAGGAAGTGGAAGTATAGAATCTTTTTAAAAACATCAAGATTAATAAGCCCCCAAGGCTGGATGCAATATACCCCAGTGTGATAGTACAGATTCTATCACCAATGTGTATATGTACATATGTACAGATGGTAGTGTAGGATGACTGTGATTGGCTGAGAGTGTAGCCACACCTACTGGCAGGTCTTAAAGGATTGCTCCTAGCCAGACCAGGTCATTCTGGACTGGTCGACCTACTTGTGATATGCTCCAGTCTTTTAGTTAATAAAAGCCTTGGTTTGGATCAACAAGTCTTTGGTTCTTTCGACATGCATTACACCCAGGCTGCTGTGGGAAGTGAGCGAAGAGTAGCTGTGATCTTTGAATCCTTTTTGGCCACAGGGGAGGTGCCGAAGAATTGGAGAATGGCAAATGTAGTCCCCTTGTTCAAAAAAGGTAACAGGGAGATTCCTGGGAATTATAGACCAGTGAGTCTTACATCAGTGGTGTGTGTAAGCTAATGGAGAGATTTCTTAAGGATAGGATCTATGAGCATTTCGTCTACTCAGGGATAATCAGCATGGTTTTGTGAAGGGAAGGTTGTGCCTCATGCATCTAATTGAATTTTTTTGAGGAGGTAACAAAAGAAATTGATGAGAGTAGGGTGGTAGATGTGGTCTACATTGATTTTATTAAGGCATTTGACAAGGTCCCTCATGAGAGACTCATCCAGAAAGTAATAAAGTATGGGATCAGTGGAAACTTGTCTGCGTGGATAAAAAAAAATGGCTTACAAAGAAAGCAGAGAGGAAAGTATTCTGCCTGGAGGTCAGTGACTAGTGGAGGGGCTACAGGGATCTGTTTTGGGACCCCTGTTCTTTGTGATTTTTATAAATGACCTGGATGAAGAGGTGGAAGGATGGGTCAGTAACTTTGCGAATGACATGAAGGTTGGAGGAGTTGTGGATGGTGCTGAAGGTTGTCAAAGGTTACAGTTTAGCACATATGGACAGAATAGATGTTGAAAGGGTGTTTCCCTTGGTGAACGATGCTAGGACAAGAGGGCACAACTTCAGGATTGAAGGGTGTTTGCTTAGAACAGAATTGCTTTAGAATTTCTTCAGCCAGAGGGTGGTAAATCTGTAGAATTGTGCAGGCCAGGTCATTGCACATATATAGGCAGAGATTGATAAGTTCTTAATTAGCCCGGGCATCAAAGATTATGGGGAGAAGGGCTGGCAGTGGGGCATAGTGGGAAAATAGATCAACTCAAGATTAAATGCCGAGGCAAACCCCATGGGCTGAATAGCCTATTTCTGCTACTATGTCTTATGGTCTCCAATGTTGGAAGCTGTTCTTCAGTTTAATTTAAGTGAGTGTCCGCATGGAGCAGACATCATTGACCCTAACTCTCGTCAGACCAGTATTTGGCTCTTGGGATAAAGAGGAGACTTTCTTTTTCTTCTGTTCCTTCACGACCAACTCCAGCACAACATTAGCACTCAATGGGTGAGTTTCTTTAGATTGTCCACCAGAAACCATTCCCTCAAACAAGTGTGCTGTCTTCAAGTTATATTGGAACTTCAACTCTTGGTGGAGTCGATTAAGCAAGATGCTTACTGAAAATCAACATAACGTACAAATTCCACCTACTAGGGGCAAAGGTCCATGTACTTCCATATATGTAAATGACTCACAAAATGATGTGTACACTCGCTTAGGGCACAAAGGGCATTATGACAAGGCCATGTCTGCCCGATCGAGGGATCCAAATAGACATTAAAAATCCAATGACAAGTTTTCTTGTTCAATTTGCCTTCTGCCTGTAAGCAAAGTTTTAAAAAGTATTAACAAGTTCATTCCCTCGATATGGAATCCTCTTTATCAAAAATGGTTGCAGTGATTTTCTATCCAACAAGTTATTGCATTTCAAAAATGATTGATCTGAAATGTGTTTGCATATTCCTGAGCTTCAATGTAAATGTATGTATTAAATTGTACGGTGGGTTTTACTTTTATATTTTATTATATGTTTATTGTCATATAATTTATGAATTCCATTTCAATTCACAAAAGTAATTTTCTAGAAATTATCGCTAACTCTTTCAAGTCAAGTTTATTGTCATCTGATTGTACAAGAACAACTCAACAAAACAACATTCTCCAGTCCTTGGTGAAAAGCATGCAGACATACAACCAGGCATAACTCACATAGAGACAAACAAGACATATCCAGGACAAATATTTCATCAAGACAAACAAATAGATATTGTTTCATGAATATGAAAGTCTTGAATGGTTAGTGTGAGCAGTTCCCTTGGTCATTCATCATTCTCATTGCTCGTGGGAAGAAACTGTTCCTCAGCCTGGTGGTGCTGGCTCTGATCCTCCTCTATCTCTTCCCCAGTGGGAGCAGCTGAAAGATGCAGATTGGAAGGGGTCCTCAGTGATTTTGTGTGCTTTCTTCAGACAATGATCCCAGTAGATTACATCGATGGGGAGGGAGTGGAATGGGGGCGGGATAGTCTAGTGATCCTCTCTGTCACTTGTATAGTTCTGTGGATTGACCTCTGATGCATTTCTCTGCAGCAACTGATGCTGTCGGCCAAGAAACTCTCGATAGAGCTTCTATAGAAGGTTGACATAATGGTGGCCGATAGCCTTGCCCGCTTCAGTCTTCTCAGGAAGTGCAGGTACTGTTGTGCCTTCCTGACAAGTGTGGAGACGCTGAATGTCCACAATAGGTCACTCCAAGGAACTTGATGCTCTCCATTCTGTCCACTACAGAGTTGTTGAGGTGTAGTGGAGGGTGGTCGTTCCTGGTCTTCCTGAAGTCCAAGATCATCTCCTTCATCCTGTCCACTTTGAGACTCAGGTTTTTATTTTTCGCACCATTTCATGAGATTTTCTCTGCAGTTGACTCATCATTATTGGTGATGAGGCCAATGACTGTTGTGTCATCTGCAAACTTAATGACTCTGTTGGAGCTGGATCTGGTGATGCAGTCATGGGGCAGTAGTATGAGCAGGAGCAGGCTGAGCACAGAGCCCTAAAGTGTGCCATTGCTCAGCGAGATGGTACTCGATGTTCTTCTACTGACCTGGACTCACTGTGGTCTTTCTGTTAGGAAGTCCAGGATCCAGTTATGGAGAGGATTGTTAAGTCCTAGCAAGGACAACTTCTCCACCAGCCTCAGGGGAATGATTGTATTAAATACCAAGCTGAAGTCATTTCCACTTTTAAAAAATGACATGTTTTGACTATGTTAAACCACCGTACACCAGAAAATGTTGGAAATACTCCACAGGTCAGGCTGTAACTGTAGGAAGAGAAACAGAGTTGCTATTTTTGGGCTATTTACACCATTTGGGGTTTTTTAAATTTTAGACCTTTTTTTGGTTTTAATTTATTTTAACAAAGAACTTTGCTGCAAACATCAGTGTAGTTTATATACTCCAAGTGAAACTGAGGATAAATAACATATCTTTAAAACCACTTAAAATCACAATCACTGTTGCTTCCATCTTCGATTTTGGAGGATTTAAAAAGTGAAAGAAACTTTTAAAAAAAAATGTCCTCTTTGCTGATATCATTACATAACCATCTCATGTGTTAAAGAAGGGATAGATTTAATCACAGAGATTTCTCTGAGCTAAAATATTTTGTTTTTCTTGAGGTAACAAGATTGCATAAAGAGTAAAAAAATCAATGATGCACCCCCATGAGGAAATATTTTAAGTTTATGTCACATTATACCCAGTACTTGTAAGCATTCCAGCAAGTTAATTCCAACATGAATAGAATCATGTTGCTCTCCATTGCAGGCAAAATCTTCGCTAGGATTCTACTAAATAGAATAATACCTAGTGTCGCTGAGAATATTCTCCCAGAATCACAGTGCGGCTTTCGCGCTAACAGAGGAACCACTGACATGGTCTTTGCCCTCAGACAGCTCCAAGAAAAGTGTAGAGAACAAAACAAAGGACTCTACATCACCTTTGTTGACCTCACCAAAGCCTTCGACACCGTGAGCAGGAAAGGGCTTTGGCAAATACTAGAGCGCATCGGATGTCCCCCAAAGTTCCTCAACATGATTATCCAACTGCACGAAAACCAACAAGGTCGGGTCAGATACAGCAATGAGCTCTCTGAACCCTTCTCCATTAACAATGGCGTGAAGCAAGGCTGTGTTCTCGCACCAACCCTCTTTTCAATCTTCTTCAGCATGATGCTGAACCAAGCCATGAAAGACCCCAACAATGAAGACGCTGTTTACATCCGGTACCGCACGGATGGCAGTCTCTTCAATCTGAGGCGCCTGCAAGCTCACACCAAGACACAAGAGAAACTTGTCCGTGAACTACTCTTTGCAGATGATGCCGCTTTAGTTGCCCATTCAGAGCCAGCTCTTCAGCGCTTGACGTCCTGCTTTGCGGAAACTGCCAAAATGTTTGGCCTGGAAGTCAGCCTGAAGAAAACTGAGGTCCTCCATCAGCCAGCTCCCCACCATGACTACCAGCCCCCCCACATCTCCATCGGGCACACAAAACTCAAAACGGTCAACCAGTTTACCTATCTCGGCTGCACCATTTCATCAGATGCAAGGATCGACAATGAGATAGACAACAGACTCGCCAAGGCAAATAGCGCCTTTGGAAGACTACACAAAAGAGTCTGGAAAAACAACCAACTGAAAAACCTCACAAAGATAAGCGTATACAGAGCCGTTGTCATACCCACACTCCTGTTCGGCTCCGAATCATGGGTCCTCTACCGGCACCACCTACGGCTCCGAGAACGCTTCCACCAGCGTTGTCTCCGCTCCATCCTCAACATCCATTGGAGTGCTCACACCCCTAACGTCGAGGTACTCGAGATGGCAGAGGTCGACAGCATCGAGTCCACGCTGCTGAAGATCCAGCTGCGCTGGATGGGTCACGTCTCCAGAATGGAGGACCATCGCCTTCCCAAGATCGTATTATATGGCGAGCTCTCCACTGGCCACCGTGACAGAGGTGCACCAAAGAAAAGGTACAAGGACTGCCTAAAGAAATCTCTTGGTGCCTGCCACATTGACCACCGCCAGTGGGCTGATAACGCCTCAAACCGTGCATCTTGGCGCCTCACAGTTTGGCGGGCAGCAGCCTCCTTTGAAGAAGACCGCAGAGCCCACCTCACTGACAAAAGGCAAAGGAGGAAAAACCCAACACCCAACCCCAACCAACCAATTTTCCCTTGCAACCGCTGCAATCGTGTCTGCCTGTCCCGCATCGGACTGGTCAGCCACAAACGAGCCTGCAGCTGACGTGGACTTTTTACCCCCTCCATAAATCTTCGTCCGCGAAGCCAAGCCAAAGAGTAGAGGAGTAAGAGTACCTGATGGTGTGTATTGTCACAGTAAAAGGATCAATTAGTACATAGGAAGGGCAGCATGAGATCACTATTGTGAGGATCATTCAGGAGCCTGATGGCTGTGGGGGAAGCTGCATTTCAATGTCCAATGTGAGTTTATTGTCAGATACACAAGTACAGAGTACAGATGCATCGAGATTCTTACTTGCTGCATCCAGGCAGATACATAAGGAACACCAACTACAGTGGTCAAAATTTAAATTAAGTCAGAAGCGGAGAATAAATATCAAGGTCTGTCCAGGTTGGCAGCAAAACCTCGAACCCCATCACGCTGTGCACTGGCGCCCCTCAGGGCTCCAAGCTCAGCCTGCTACTGTCCACGCCACTAACTCATGACCATACTGCCAGGTTCATCTCTGATAGAGTAATCAAGTTTGTGAATGACACAACAGTAGTTGGCCTCATCAGCAGCAATGATGAGTCAACTTATAGAGGAGGTTGAAAGACCTGTACGGTGGTGCAAGAGCAACAACATAAGTCTCAATGTGGGCAAGAAGAAGAAAATGATTGTGGATTTCGGGAGGATGAAGGACCACTCCCCACTACATATCAATGGTCCCATCATAGAGAGAGAAGGGAGCACAAAATTGTTTGGTGTCCATTTGAAGGGCCAGCTATCTTGGACCCACAATACCTCCTCATTAGTTAGGAAGGTGCAACTGTGTCTAGATTTCCTAAGGAGGTTCAAGAAAGCACCACCATCCTCAGAATGTTCTACAAGAGCTCAATAGAGAGCATTTTGGCTGACTCCATCATAGTGTTGTATGGTAGCTGGAAAACATAAAATTAGAGGTCAATACAGTGGGTGATTAAAACTGCTGAGAAGATCACTGGGGTCTTCCTTCCTTCTATCAATGATATCTACAGGGAGCGATGCTTAAAAAAAGATTAGAGAATCATTGAGAACCCTTACCATGCAGCTCGCAGTAGTTTTGAGTCACTACCTTCAAGTGCATAAAAAAAGGAGTGCCAGGCTGGGAAACAACTTCTTCCCACAGGCAGTGAAACTGTTGAACAATCCTAAAAACCCACAAATTATTTTTATACAGGTATACCCTATTTTACTAATACTCACTTTACGAAAATTCACTTTTATGAGGAACCCTGTATTCGCTTTTGCAAAAGGATTTGAATGGGTTTTGAGTGGGTCTTCGCTTTACACCAATTTGGCTTTTGAAAGGTTTCATAGGAATGCTCTAGTATTGTAAAGCGGGGTATACTGTTACAGGCTCAGAGGACCCCAAAACCCAGCAGCAATAGAAATTCAGCAAGCCAAATGGTTACTTAAACAAAAGTTGCTTTTAATTATCTTTAAAAATGAAAACAGGATCAAACTCTAACTTATTACTATTAACTTAACCCCCTTCTAATTCTAAGCATATGTGTTTATAATGCATGTGCAAATTCAGAAAAGTTCTTTGATTCACAGTCCAATCTCACTTCTCACTCCTCCAAGTTCAGCAGTATCAGGCAATTCTTATACTGTGAACAGAATGTAACATTTATGAATTTCACCAAGCTTTGGTGCTTGAAAGGTAAATGGTTACCATTCAGGAAGGTTCTTGTTGGTTTTCAGAGAGATTTGTTGGTTGTTGGACACAAACTGATTCCTTTCGATCAGCCACTTCAGTGTCTTGCCGAAGAAACTTGCCTCACCAGGATTTTCCAGATGATAACCTCGTTCTTTCAGGTCATCACAGAGTTCCTTTTCTGTTTCCTTTATCTCAGGTGAAACACCACACAGCCAGCCATGTCCGCTTGTATGGACCACAAGGGCTGAAGTCAGAACTCAAAACCCATCTTCCAAAATGGGGTTTTTTCACAAGCTTGCCACCTTGTCAAGTTCCAGTCCCAGCTGCTACTGCTGAATTGTAGAACTGTAGAACAGAAATCTCTCTTTCTCTCTCTCTCTCACACACTCAGAGAAAACCAGTCGACCGCCTTAGAACAGCAAACTGCACCTAGACAGAATGCGGCACCGGACCCAATCTTCGAGTCCGTTCATCTGTTACTTTCTAAAACAATAATCCGTTACTCCCCAGCATGTCCAATTAACACCTACTTGTGAAGTCTCTATAGGCATTCTTCAAAGTTTTTGCAAAGGCACTCAACAGCTGGACTGTCTGGCTTGAGCAGAGCTCTGGCATTTTAAATGAGATCTGTGTTGAGAAGTGTTTGTTTATGACCTACACTAAAAAAACTTCCACAATTAATCTCCTTTAAAAATATCTATAAACAATGTAAAATATTGCATAATCTGTCACAATACCTGTATATATTTATTTTGGATCTCTATGTATATATGTTGATTGTGTACAGGGGGTATTGCGTGTGCGTGCGTGCGTGTGTGTGTGCGTGCGTGCACTATGGTCCAGAGGTATGCAGTTTTGTTGGGTTTTATATGTATATGTACAATAGGATGTCAATAAACTTGAGTTTGAATTTGAACTTGAACCAAGGATGGGTAAATAAATATTCACATTTGCAGTTAGTGCAAGGAAATAAAGTTTCAAGAGTGCAGAGAATTATTTTGGAGGTCCTTGAGTGGTTTATGGTAGTCTAGGATTTGAGTGGATGTAGAGGTTCGTGAACCTGCTAGCTGTTAGATAAAAATTGTTTTTGTATCTGGAGGTACTGGACATAAGGCTTCTGTACCTCCTGCCTGAAGGGAGAATTGAGAAAAGATTGTGACAAGGGTGGTTGGCTGCCTTCTTGAGGCAGCATCTCACATTGATGTCTTCAGTGGATGGGAGGTTGGGACCTGTGATGGACTTGGATAGATTTGCCACATTCTGTAGTCTTCTGCATTCCTGGACACTCAAGTTTGTGATACAAACAGTTATACTCTTTTTACAATACACCTGGAGAAGTACAATTGAGTATTTGAGAATATATCAAATCTTCTCAAACTTCAAAAAAGGTAGATGTGTTTATGTGCCTTCATTGTTGCCTCAATAATTTGGCTTCAGGAGAGGTCCTGGAGAGCTCCAGGAGAGGTCTGAAGCTAGAATATTCCCAGAAAACTGAAGGTATTACCCTCTCCACTACCACCTCATCAATGAAGATAGGTGCGTGGTATTTAAATTAGTTGGTGTGGAATCTCACTCTCTTGAACCTCCTTCCCAAGGAGAGAAGGGAGAAGAGAGAGGCCAGGGTGTGATGGGTTCTTCAGTATATTGGTTGTTATTCCAAGGCAACAGGAAGTGTAGGTGAAGTTAATGGGGGGGGGGGGGGGGAGTTAATGTGATGTTCTGAATTGCATTTGCCACAAACTGCGACTTGTTCCAATCTTGGACAGAGCATCTCTCAAAGGTCCTCATGTGAAAATTGTAGAGTGACATGGTGGACATGCCAAACTTCCTTAGCCTTTTATGGAAGAAGAAGCGTTAGTGCACTTTCCTCAGTTGTATCGATGTGGTTGGTCTGAATGGATCACTGAAAATGTTTATTCCCATGCATTTGAAGGTATCTACTCTTTCTATAACAGAATGTGGACAGAATTTTGAGCCCTAACCCCTTCCCCTCACTTCCTAGTCTATGGTCAACTCCTTTGACTTGCTGACATTGAGGGAGAGGTCGTTATCTTGTCACCATGGCTCTCAATCTCATTCCCTAACTTTGTCCTATCATTATTTGGTATCTGGCCTATGAGAGTGGAGTCATCAACAAACATAAGCTGGAGTTGTCATGGTACATGGCTATGTAGCTGTGGATGTAAAGTCGGGGCTGAGTTCATATCCTTGAGGGGCACCAGTGTTGAATATGATCATGCAGGAGTGCTGCTTTCCATCTTCACTGATTGCAACCTGTTAGAAAGGAAGTCAAATATCCAGTTGGCTTTGCTTGAGACAATGATGTTGAAGGTGGAGCAGTAGTCAATGAGAAGTAGTCTGACATAAGTGTCCTTGGTGTCCAGATGTTCCAGGTCTGAGCGGAGGGCCAGGCAGCTGTTTGGACAACAGGCAGATGGACGTGGGTCATGGCCGGGTGAAAGTTGTTGTAAATCATGTCCAACTTCTTGGAGAGGCCTTTTGATGGTGACTGCCAATAACCTTCTATGACTGTTGCTGTGCTTTTCTTTGGCATTGGTATGATAATGGCCTCAAGTGGGGACTTTTGCCTGTTGTGGGAAACAATTTAAGATGTTTGAGAATACATCCTCCAGCAGGTCTGTGCAAGGTTCTGAGACTCCATCTGAGCCAGTCGCTTTCAACAGAGTCACCAATCTAACATTATCAACAGTGACTGAGGGGGCAGTAATCATGAAGTAGTTGAAATGGATGTTGCTACTTCATCAGCTCCTTGTTTGAAGCGAGCATAGAACGCATTAAGCTTGTTGAGAAATATTGCATTATTATATTCTGTGCTAAACAGCTTTGTCTTTTACGCTGTGACAGCCGTAATTGCCAGGTATCCGTGATGTTCCCATGAGACTTGAGCTGAGTGTGGTACTGCTTCTTGGCTTCCCTGATGACCTTGTAAAGATTGTACTTTAGAGCCGTGTACAGTCTTGATGTGTTATAAGTAGTGTAATTGGACCTACAACGCAGCATGTAAGCGAATATGAAATCTCATCTGGGATCACTGGATTGCTTATTGGTGTACTGCGATCGTGATTGCAAATAGTGTATGGAAAGGTTCACATCTTTGGCAGGTAGTCTCAACGAATATTATGATAATTGACATGATTCTTCTCTCTTTGAGGGAATCCCTTAAATGTTGTTTGCATTTCAAACCTTCAGTTGTTTAAGATTCAGAAAATCATTCATGAAATTTTATAACCTTTGCAAAGTCCTAACAGAAAGATAGATTGTTTACAAAAATATCAATTGAAATAATGGCATTTACACAAGTACTAAATTACATTGGAAATATAACATAATAAATCAATTTAGATTGTCCCAAGTTTAAAAAGAAACACAATTTCTAAGTTATTACAATTAATTTAAATTGGTAAAAGCAAACCCAAACATTAAATCAAAATAAAATTTGCCCTGGCTAATTTATGAATTTTAATCCCTTTGTGATTCTCAATTTTAGTCCCTTTGTGATTGGCAAGCAGCAACAACATTGCATTTATAAATCACCTTTAACAGCAATACATCCCTAAGCACATCAAAACAGTGTGATCACGCAAAATTTGACCAAACATTTGAAAATATGGTGATTTTTAAAATTAATTTTGTGACTCTGACCTAACTTATATTCAAGTATGATAATAGTGCTTTGTTGTCATTTAAGTAGTTTTGAAGCGTTGCCACTTTTCAAATATAGCATTTGATAAATTTCAATGTCCTACAACTAGCATGTGAAATAACCATTTTCCTGAAGGGTTAGATAAGGCATTGGTTTGATATCTTAATTGAAAGATCTTCCTTCCAACTGACCAAGGTAACCAATGCCTTGTCAGGGAATCCCAGGAAAACCAAATTCCATCATTCATAGCCATAGTGATTCCAAAGACATTTATGTGGGAGTAACCTAGATGTACACCTTATTTTATTGTAATGACGTCAGAACATTAAATCAAATCATAAAACAGACTGAACGTTTTTCTTGACCTCGAACAAATTTTAGTTGAAAATGTTCTATAATTGTTATAAAGTCGAACTATATAACAATAAACTTTAAAACCATGCATTAGAGCACACAAAATCCTTGGTAAACTGTGGAAGGAGCACAGAACCTGACAAGACTTGCAACTGTAACCCACCTCCTGTGGAAGTCACTGTGGTTCCCATTTGGGTCTCATTAGCTACCATAGATATCACTAGGCCTGAGTGGAAGCATCTGATTCACCTATGGTGATATTCATCATTCTGTAGCTATCCAGTCCTTTTGCTCCTTTCATATTCTCCACATGAGAATTACATCCATATTCATGATATTGGAAATGGGTTGTGTTGATTCCAAAGTATATCTTTTTCATTTTAGTTAACTATTCTTTGAATATAAAAGTACATCATTTTAAATCTATTAACTGTTTAACTTTTAAACTTTGGAAGCAGTTATGGCGCTTTATGATGTCATGACAAAACTGTTGACATCAAATCAGTAAATTGTGACCTAATTAAAAAATAATTTCATTTTGGATAGTGAATCCTATATGTAAATATGTAAATACTCCAAATTTAATGATATCAAATTCCTGTAAGAACAAACCATTCCTCTTCTCAGGAAGACCTTTCAGTTCCAATCTACAGACTGTAATGGAAAAGAATGAGATATCAGGCACCTAATTAACCTATATATTATTTTGTATCATTTAAAATGTTATTATGGTTCGTTCTGTTGAATTCTCCTGCGGGAAGATTGTCATTTAAAAGTAAAATAATGTACATCACTTACGGGTTCAAATAATTATTGTGAAAATGTAATTTTCTGTTCAGAGCCATTTCTGATTCTTGCCAATTTGAACATGCTCTGTGAATAAACTGACAGCATCCTGCGAATGGAGATGGTAGTAAGTTAGTTAAAACTGAGATGGAGTATAATGATATTGCTCCCTTCGCTGAGACATTAATTATAAATGACTATCTTTTGGCATTCTTGCAAGTTGTCTCTTTACTTGTAGGATACTATTGTAATGTAAGATATTATCTTAAGATAATGTTACTAACTTGACTGAAATTTGGAATTGTAAACTATTTTGTAGTGTGCCACATCCTCTATTTCTATAAAGTGTTAATGCAGCTCCACTAAACTATGCATTTTTATAGAGTACCTCACCCCTAGAAATCCTTACATGTTCAGTTCCCCACTCTCATCTATATTATTTGGGAAAGGCAGATTGAGAGAAAGTTCAATCCACAAGGTAAAAGAATAAAAATCAAACCTTTTCCGACTTCTACAATTCCGAGCCATGTGGTTTATCCACAAAAGGAAGTGAGAATCTGAGATTTAGAGAATACATTAAAATGTAGTTTTATTTGGTTCATTGCTTATAGATCGAAAGTTGTAGAGGCTGGAAACCTGATAGACAAATAGTCAACGCAGGAAACATGCAGCATGCGTGGAAAGAGAAAGAAATGACGTTTGTTGGGTCTTTGTCAGAACTTGGAAGATTCTGACATCATCTCAACTTTTTGAAGTTTTAACTGTTTCTCTTTCCACACTTGCGACTCATCCCGCATTCCCGGCTCATCTTTTAACCGACCCCCCCCCCCCCCCTTTAAATTAGTTGAGCTCAGCGGAGGACATTTCCACTCGTGGATTCACAACTTTTGGCAGCTGAGCAGGGCTGGCCCATTGGGCATGGTTTGCTGTCGAGGGGACCCTGCTGGACCTGCCGGGGGGTGGGGGGGGTCTCCGGCTGGGCGTTTCGACGCTGCAGGTTCTCGTGTATCCCTTTGGAATGAGTCGTTTAAAGCGGGAGTGAAGATGGAGAAGCATCTTGCTGGTTTTGGGTTTACTCTCTGCGGGAAGCGTGCAGGCGCCGCTCTTCACTTCTCTCCAGCTGATCTGGAATTCTTGCTCTCTTCTCCTGCTGCCCCGGCTCGGTCTCGCTTGTTCTGCCGCTGCATTGGGAAGGTTCCAACGTATTTGTCCAAATGCAAGGGTTGGGGGTTTCCTTTTGATACACGTTACTGACATGGGCTTTGGAAAGGTTTGCAACGTGTCGGTCGCCGGACGGACGCGCTGTTGCAACATTTGTTGGGACTGGGGAGGGCGGGAGCGAGCGGCGGCTCCGCTGGGCTCGGCGGTGTCACGTGGCCCCCGCCTTCCTCTCCGGAGCGCGAGGGGCGGAAATCCCCGAAAGTAGCCGATCGTCCGGCTTTGCGGACCGAGGAGGAAGGTGCGCCATTATCGGCCCGGGTCCCCACCATCCACCTCCATCCTCGGCGCCAGCGCTCGAGCATCCGGTCGCCCCGCTCTCCGAGCAATGGCCTGACCCTGTTCTTTTTGTGATCCGCAGGACAGAAGAAGAAGAGGGGGGGGGGGGGGATCGAAGGCAATTCAGGCAGAGGAGGAGCGAGTCCTGGCCGGGTAAGGACGCCCTGACGTGTCGGTGGGGGCCGGAGCGGGGCTGGGGGAGGCCGCCGCGCCACGATCCGACGCCCTCCCGGCTCTTTTGTCAGGCGGGTTGAGCCGGGCGGTGCCTCTCCCCCGGGGTGGGGGGGGGGGGGTGCTTTGAAACGCCGGTCGGCCGGCTTCATGCCTGCCGGTAGGGGCCGCGTGTGGCTGCCGGCTTCCCCCCACCGCGAAGCTGCCCGACTCGCGCAAGCTGGATAGGCCCGACAGGCGTGACAGAGCAGGCCGCTGGGATGAGGGAGGGGGGGCGCCGTCCCCTTCCCTGCTAACAGGGGGGAGGAAAGAACGTGGTGTCTTCCCCCCCCCCCCCCCCCGGAGTTATTTGCGGGGATTCCGTGGGTAGGCCTCTGCTACCATATGGGGAGTTGGTTGCAGTGCAATGTAACCTGCAGACGTGAGATATTGGGACCAAGACGGACCTTCCCTCCCTCTCCCCCCCTTCCCTTCCCTCCCTCTCCCCCCCTTCCCTTCCCTCCCTCTCCCCCCCTTCCCTTCCCTCCCTCTCCCCCCCTTCCCTTCCCTCCCTCTCCCCCCCTTCCCTTCCCTCCCTCTCCCCCCCTTCCCTTCCCTCCCTCTCCCCCCCTTCCCTTCCCTCCCTCTCCCCCTTTCCCTTCCCTCCCTCTCCCCCTTTCCCTTCCCTCCCTCTCCCCCTTCCCTTCCCTCCCTCTCCCCCCCTTCCCTTCCCTCCCTCTCCCCCCCTTCCCTTCCCTCCCTCTCCCCCCCTTCCCTTCCCTCCCTCTCCCCACTTCCCTCACTCTCCCCCCTTCCCTCCCTCTCCCCCTTCCCTTCCCTCCCTCTCCCCCTTCCCTTCCCTCCCTCTCCCCCTTCCCTTCCCTCCCTCTCCCCCCTTCCCTTCCCTCCCTCTCCCCCCTTCCCTTCCCTCCCTCTCTCTCCCCCTTCCCTCCCTCTCTCTCCCCTCCCTTCCCTCCCTCCCTCTCCCCTCCCTTCCCTCCCTCCCTCTCCCCTCCCTTCCCTCCCTCCCTCTCCCCCTTCCCTCCCTCTCTCTCCCCCTTCCCTCCCTCTCTCTCCCCTTCCCTCCCTCTCTCCCCTTCCCTCCCTCTCTCCCCTTCCCTCCCTCTCTCTCCCCCTTCCCTCCCTCTCTCTCCCCCTTCCCTCCCTCTCTCTCCCCCCCATCCTTCCCTCTCTCTCCCCCCTTCCCTCCCTCCCTCTCCCCCCTTCCCTCCCTCCCTCTCCCCCCTTCCCTCCCTCCCTCTCCCCCCTTCCCTCCCTCCCTCTCCCCCTTCCCTCCCTCTCTCTCCCCCCTTCCCTCCCTCTCTCTCCCCCCTTCCCTCCCTCTCTCTCCCCCCCTTCCCTCCCTCTCTCTCCCCCCCTTCCCTCCCTCTCTCTCCCCCCCTTCCCTCCCTCTCTCTCCCCCCCTTCCCCCCTTCCCTCCCTCTCTCTCCCCCCCTTCCCTCCCTCTCTCTCCCCCCTTCCCTCCCTCTCTTTCCCTCCCTCTCTCTCCCCCCCTTCCCTCCCTCTCTCTCCCCCCTTCCCTCCCTCTCTCTCCCCCCCTTCCCTCCCTCTCTCTCCCCCCCTTCCCTCCCTCTCTCTCCCCCCCTTCCCTCCCTCTCTCTCCCCCCTTCCCTCCCTCTCTCTCCCCCCTTCCCTCCCTCTCTCTCCCCCTTCCCTCCCTTTCTCTCCCCCTTCCCTCCCTCTCTCTCCCCCCTTCCCTCCCTCTCTCTCCCCCCTTCCCTCCCTCTCTCTCCCCCCTTCCCTCCCTCTCTCTCCCCCCTTCCCTCCCTCTCTCTCCCCCCTTCCCTCCCTCTCTCTCCCCCCTTCCCTCCCTCTCTCTCCCCCCTTCCCTCCCTCTCTCTCCCCCCTTCCCTCCCTCTCTCTCCCCCCTTCCCTCCCTCTCTCTCCCCCCTTCCCTCCCTCTCTCTCTCCCCCTTCCCTCCCTCTCTCTCTCCCCCCTTCCCTCCCTCTCTCTCTCCCCCCTTCCCTCCCTCTCTCTCTCCCCCCTTCCCTCCCTCTCTCTCTCCCCCCTTCCCTCCCTCTCTCTCTCCCCCCTTCCCTCCCTCTCTCTCTCCCCCCTTCCCTCCCTCTCTCTCTCCCCCCTTCCCTCCCTCTCTCCTCCCCCCTTCCCTCCCCTCTCTCTCCTCCCCCCTTCCCTCCCTCTCTCTCCTCCCCTCCCTCCCTCTCTCTCTCCCCTCCCCTCCCTCCCTCTCTCCCCTCCCTCTCTCCCCTCCCCTCCCCTTCCTCCCTCTCTCTCCTCCCCTCCAATCAATGCTTCCTTACTCTGGTGTGGTCTATTTTGGAGGGGCCAGGGAAGGACTGTTACGTTTGCAGCGTGAGCCTGAAAGGACACGTTAGTGCTGGAGGTGTGGGGGGGGAAGGAAACGCCGGTAAAAGGAACCATGTGCGCCTGGTGCTCGGCTCCGAGCATGGCGCAGTTCACCCAGTGTCACCTCCCCGACACAAACTGCAGAGCCTGACTGCCGAAAACCCGGCTCCTTCAACAGGAGACGAGAGGCTCTGACTTCGTCTCGATCTATATATAGAAGTGGAAAGATCACTGAACGAAAAGTTAACCATGTGATCTTTTATAAATGCCGGGGGAGGGAGGGAGGCTCAGTTTTAAAGCGGAAGTGCAATCAAGTTTAACCATCTTTGGGAAATGTTTGGCAAGGGGACGGGGTAAAGGAGGAGCAGCAACCTTGAGCAGTGGCTCAATGCTGCAGTGCTGGGAACACACTAAAAGCCACATTTTGGGCGAGATGGAGCAACCCTTTGAGCGGTGAACTTGCTTTTAATGGGGGGGGGGGAGAGAATCTTAGTTCACTATTCAAATTGTAATGAGAAGGTGGTGAAGGGACGGTGCAGTATGTTGGACTCAAAGAAATTTGGACCGGTCTGCCCGAACCCCCCCCCCCTCCCCCCCCAGATCACACCGTTCTCTAATTGCTCATTAACCTGGAAGCGAGGACAAATGCTTCATGTCGCCCGACCGATTGACCCTTGGACTAAATGTTGCATTTACCGGAATGCAGTTCAAGGTGACAGTTACTGGAAAGACCTGCCTGCTCCGTCATTTCGATTCAGGCTCACGTTCTGTTTGGGGATCATGTATCATTTAGTCATGGATGTGATGTCATGTAGGGACTTAAACTATGATCCATGTATTATGCAATTAAATGAGTGGAAGCCTCGGTCAATTTATTTGCATTGTGCATTGGAAGTCTCTTAACTTTTATTAGCATGTTCCACATGGGCGCTCAGTGCTGCTCCCTGGTCAGCGGGTGTGGTTTTGGTGTTCATTACAATCTGGAGGCCTCTGCACTGCAGTGCCCTACCGACCACGTTGTAAGATCCAGCACATTATGCCCATTCTGAGCGAATGCTAAGCTCCGGTGATTTTATTTTCCAGGCACATTTCTCTGTTGCTGAGATGATTTAAAACATTTGGCACTTTTAGCGAGTGGCTCTGCATCTAGTAATCCAGTTATCTTTAGATATCCCAATAATGAACATGACGTTTGTTTAAAAAGGTGCAGTTGTCCTTGTATTTTGGAAGAAATGGTCAACACTGATTTACTGGCAAACATTCTGCAGTCTCTTGTATGAAGTACGGAGTTTGTTAAACCATGTGGAAAAATGCAAATGGGTGATTAAATGTTCCTGAATGTGTCTAAAAATGTTTGTGCATGAGATTGCTTTGGTCTGGTCCACTGAGTTTTTCGAAGGATGGCAAGGATGAAATGAGCCATCTGTTAAAATGCATCTTGATTTATTGCTGGGATAACCTGTTTAGCTTTCAAAGTAGCCAAACAAGTATTGGGTCCTATTTACAGTTTTGTATATAGATGTTTTACCATTATACATAATGTTCCTTTTAATGTGAATTTCTTAATAACTCCATTATGCATTGGTGAAATGGATATAGTTTGCTAGTCTATTGCCTAGGCTGGTAATGCAAAAGGCCTTGTGGCCCTTTGCTGAAAGGTTGTCTTCTCTTTCTTTGGCTTGGCTTCGCGGACGAAGATTTATGGAGGGGGTAAATGTCCACGTCAGCTGCAGGCTCGTTTGTGGCTGACAAGTCCAATGCGGGACAGGCAGACACGGTTGTAGGGGAAAATTGGTTGGTTGGGGTTGGGTGTGATTGTCAAATTGTTTGGCAAGGTATAGTTAGTTACTGGAGCTTGAATGTAGTAATCTTTATGAAGTTTTAAATATTGAAATTGTCGTTTATTTAGATTTGGCAAAAATGAAGTGTAAAGAGATGAGTTTAATTTAGTCCATTGAATCAAGATGATCACATCATTACAAGTGAGCAATCTATAAAATCCATGATTAATGTGCAAGTTTGGTAGTTTTTAATCTGAGAAGAAAGCTCGTGTATTTGGCATTTTTGAGTTAAGTTCAACTAATGACAACAAAAGTTGCATTGGTTTCACAGAACTAGTGTTCTCCAATTAAGCACTATTTCTGGAATTAGAACTTTTCTATACTTTGAGACGTGGCTGCTAAATTTAGTTCTTTTTTTTAGATTCTGGCGTTTGATAAAGGAAATGCAATGCAAATCTGATTCTCAGCTTTGCCTATCAGTCTTGTTGGACTGCAGGAGACCATTAGTTCTGCCATGTCTGGCTCTTTAAACCAGTCAGTTTAGTCCCATGCCCAGCATTTCTTTTGCCCATAGCTATCCAAATTTGCACTTTTAGAAAGTGTTCAGCTGCTTTTTAAAGGTTTCTCTCCAGCCTGCTGCCATATGTTGCATTCCAGATCAATTACCTCTGCAAAAAATTCCTTTAATTCTTCATCTTATTCTAAACCTGTTGCATCTGGTTAGTGAACGTGTAATTGGCAGAGAGATGATATTTAAATTCTGATATTCAAATACTTTAATTATAGTGTTCAGTGATGAAATTAATGATTAAAGGTTTATTCTACTATGTCTTTGCTTTACTGAAGTTCCTCATCTAGTATGGTTCTTGTGATTTCCCCCAGTGCATCTAAAGGGGCTTCCATTATTATGCATAATATTAGCTGGGGCAGCAAAGATTATGAAGTATACTTGGCTGGTATAGAATGTTTGAACACATTTGTGAACAATTTCAGGATTTTCATATTTTTGTCACACTGTGAGCTTGACTCCATTTTGCTTGTTAAATGTCTGAGGGGTGTGTGTAGTTTGGCTGTGCTGATTCAGCTTTGCTCAAAAGCAAATTTAAATCTGATTTGATACAAGCTGTTAAATATGGTTTTAGTTCTATGTTGTGCTGCATTTGCTTGTGAATTGCCAAACAAGATTTGCAACTTTGTGATGCTTCTGTAGATTACTTCCAGTTAAAGTGCTCCATCTAGTGGCTGTAACTGAAGTTTGTCTGAAGTTAGTTCTCAGTTTATTTTGCTGCAATTACTGGCTGAAAGTTCTCTTTGGAGAAATGTGGTGCTGGTAAAGTGAAAAGAGCATCTAATTCAGTTTAAAATTGAAGCTGCTGAGGTTTAATAAAAGCATTTGGCATCCTTTGTGTGCCATTTAAGTAAGACAATCTGTTCTAGAGCAGTGTTGTAGCTCCTTTATTAACCCGAAGCCAAATATTTGAAGTTTACTGTAATGGTTAAAGGAGTAATCGTAAAGGAGTCTTGATCCTTTCTACCGTTGCTCCAAATTGCCTTCATGCCAGCTTTATGCCTTGACCAAATTTAGCTAATTCAGTGAAATTAGATGAAGGTGTATTCTGATTTGTTGCCACGGTGAATTTATATACTAATCTGTGGGCAGAAATAAAATCACTTTAATTAATTTCCTGAGTTATGATACACTTTTGACAAACAATAGTAATTGAACACTTTTGCCATGCTTATGCTATCTGAAAATGTTTGCTATTGATAACATTTTCTGTAGTCCTAAAAATATGCAAACTATGATAGCTAAGGCCCATCTTTGATCTATAGCCCTTTTTTCACTTGTATCCCAGCTAATTGACCATTCAGTGTCTCATTTAAAGAATCTCTTTTTGCTGTTCCCTCTGGGCCACTTTTATCCGGGAGACTACTACCTGCTTTTACATTGACCACAAGTCATCCCCGGGTATAGGAGAGACGACCTTCAACTGGGATGTCCTGAGATGCAACTTGTTCTTTTTTCACTGGGTTAATTGGAACGTCAGTGTCAGCTGATGGCAGGAAGTGTGAAGAGATTGAGGCCATCAATCCCTGGCGTGATTTGATGCCGGCGTGCCAATTGATTTGCTTTTCCACTAGAGTCAGAACCAGTAAATTGGCTGTCAATTTCTGGGATAAGGTGCCAGTTAAAAAGGGGCTTATGATGCACTGTTTGAACTCTTGCACAGGTTTGCAGGAGTTGATGTATGAAATTTCAATGCAGTAGTTTGCTAAAACATATGGCACTATTTGCAGCTGTCTTTATTGTGCAGCAACGTCAAGAATGCAAGCCTGATGGTTGGGAATGCGAGCTGTGCTTATTCATTCCATTTTTGACCAAATTCTTGAAATTTGCAGAATTCCACGAGCATATCTACTATTTTGTACTAAAATTAGAAGTGAGTGGGATGGTTACATACCTTGGACCATTTAATTGGTTGAGGATTGTAGACCATAGTTTCAAATATTGATATATTTTTGTTACTGCTGATACACATCCCTCAAACCAATCTCTATTTCATTAGCTGTATGCACCTTTTGAGTAACATGTTAAATCTCTTTAGCCTGTCTGCTGATTTCAATCATATTGTAATCCATGCAGCCTTTTAAAATTTGTTTTCTACTTAAACTATGGTTTTGTTCCTAATTGATGTCCTTGATTATAATGAAGATAATATTATTTCTGACCCCTGCCCCCTTACTGCACGCGCATAGGAAGAACTTGCCTTTGCATTGGAAACCATATAACCATTTATGGAGCGGAAACAGGCCATGTCAGCCTTTCGAGTCCGCACCATTTCACTAGAACAACTCCACTAGCTCAAACCTCCCGCTCTCAGCCAATAACCCTCCGACCCCCTCACCTCCATGTACACATCCAACCTTCTCTTAAATGACAGAAGGGACCCTGATGCAACTATCTCATTCGGAAGTTCATTCCATTCTGCCACCACTCACTGAGTGAAAAAGCCACCTCTAATATTTCTCCTAAAGAGTTGCCCCCTTACCTTTAACTCATGGCCTCTTGTTCCAACCTGCCCTCGGGAAAGAGTCTGTTTCGGTCTTTATCTATTCCTTTCTTAATTTTAAATATCTCTATCAAAGCCCCTCTCAGTTGCCTAAGTTCCAATGTGCTGTGACAACCTAAACTTTTATAGCAGAACCTAGAACAAATGCCCTGTAAGCCAGAATGTAAATTTAGTTGTGAAAATATAATTAAGAAAATAGTGAAATTATACCATTGATGTTACCATGCACTCCCCTTTGTGGGGAAATTGGTTATTTCATTGAGATTGATTGGATAGCCAGCAAATTACTTGTGAAGATGGTAAGATGTACCTGATTATATATTGCCATCAGAATAAAATCCTTTAAATGAATTTGCACATCTAGCATGCCGTTCATTTGGAATCTTGAAGTACTTTACAGAGGGTCAAAAAACAATACTGATAAAAGGCTGCCTTTCCTGGTGCGAGAGATGCAAGAGACGTGGTAGGGTGACATCAGGGCTACTGCTTGTCATCTGTGCAAGTGTGCACAAATTTCAGTTTACAGGTGTTGGAATTTTAAGCTGCATAAAGACCAGATTTTGTGGACGACAGAAGCAAGTGTAAAGATGAATTTTAGAAGGAAAAATTAAGAGACAACATGAACTGGGATGAGGGAATGGAAATTATTTTGAAGATGGAATGAAAGTTGAAGGTTTAAATGAACACATAGAACTCCATTAGTAAAGGAATGAGTTGAAACAAAATGTGCTCTCTTTTATAATTTAAAAGTATCTTTGGCATGGTTCCTTGCATTAACTTAACCAACTATCTATCTCCCCTCTCCCATTGTGTCCTCTTTACAGAAAGATTTTAAAATATTTCAAAAAGAACCTATGTAGAGGGACTTAGAACCATGGAACTCTAGGGCACAGAAAAACAAGCCAGTTTGCCCTCATAGTCTCTGCTGACATTTGGCTAGTTCCATTGATCTCAATTCCATAACCCTCAAGACCTCTCCCATCCATGTATCTATCCAATTTATTCTTAAAACTTAAAGATCAAGATTCACCACCTCAGATGGCAGCTCATTCCACAATCCTACCACTCTCTGAATGAAGAATCCCCTTTCAGCTTAAAACTATGACCTCTCGTAATTATCTCCTCCAATCTAAGTGGAAAAAGCCTAGTGGCAATAGTCCTAACCTGTTTAATCTTTCCCTGTAACTCAACTGAAGACTCTACTCTTTCAATCTTATTGATATCTTTCCTGCAGTTAGGCGACCAGAACTGCACACAATACTTCAAATTTGACACCACCAATGTTTTAAACAACTTCAGCATAACATCCCAACTCCTATTCTCAATATTTTGATTTATAAAGGCTAAGATGCCAAAAGCTTTCTTTATCACCCTGTCCACCTGGAATGTCACCTTCAGAGAACAATGTATCTGTATTCTCAGATCCCTTTGTTCCTCCATACTCCTCAGTGCCTGACCATTTATTGTGTAGGTCCTCCCTCAGTTTGCCCTTCCAAAATGCATCACTTCACCCTTGTCTGCATTAATCTTCATTTGGCATTTTTTTTGGCCTCATTCTTTCAGTTAGTTCAGATCCCTCTGCATGCTTTGAAAAATTTCCTTCTATCCACAACACCTCCTACCTTACTGACGTATACCACTCGTCACAGGCCTCCAGTCTGTGAGGCAACCATCCACTACCACTCTGTTTTCTCCCACACAGCCAATTTTGAATTCAGTTTACAATCTTTCCATGGAGACCTAGTGTCTTAACCTTAACCTTCTGAAGTAACCCTCCATGTGGGACCTTGCTATAGGCTTTATTCAAGTCCATGGGAAGTAGATTTAAATAGACAAATAAATGAGAAAGATTGGATGGAATTGTGTAAAAATAATAAGACAAAAATTATAAATGTTAGACATGTTGGTTCAATATAATTTTTTGCATCTGTTAATATTTGATTCCACAAAAATTAAATAGACTGAATTCTACTATATCAGATTTAGACGTGAAATTGGAACTTTTTTTGCATTCTACTCGGCAGTGTCCTAAAGTTAAATATTTCTGGGTGGAAGTCTGTAACTTTTTGGAACTTACAGGGGTTAAGTTCCCAAAGGATCCAATGTTATTCTTGTTGAGTAAGGTTATAAGACCTAAATTAAAATTAACTATGTATCAAATTGAATTTGTACAAATTGCTTTAGCAGTTTCTAGGAAATGCATAGCAATATCATGGAAGTCAGATACAGATTTAGGTATGGAAAGGTGGCATGCAGAACTTCATAGCTGTAAACTGTTAGAGAAGATTACTTATAGTTTATGAAATAAATATTTATTTTGGAAAATATGGCACCCATATTTACAAAATGTGGGTTTGACAGACTCTCTGAAGACCTAACTTCTTGGTAACCTCCAATATTAGACTTTATGATATGAATGTTCTATTTCCATGACATTCTCTGGTCCTTCTTTCTTATATTTTCTTTCTAGGGGTTTTTGGGGGGGGGGGGTGGGGGGGTGGTTTCTTACTATACGACATGTATATTTATTTGAAATAATTTTTTGAATTTAATGAAATGTAATTATTGTGGTTTAAAATTTGTAAATAAAATATTAAAGAAAAGACTTGGATGGAAAAACCTAATCTGATGATAAGTCGAGGAAAATAAATCTATAGAATATAAAATCTATAAAAACAACTAGCGAATGTGTCAGAAGTTGGTAGATCATGTATAATGAGATTATTTGCTGTCTTAAAATATTTTGAGGGTGTAAGGTCATCAAATTGTGGCATATAAAATGATCTGAGGGCCCATGCACAAGAAGCAAAGCATATGCAGCACCAAACAATCAGTTAAGTGCCTTTTAATTAAAAGGGTGATGAAGTATAAGAATGAGATGTTGCTACAACACGTAAGGTTTCCAAAACCATGCCCAAGATGCTCTGTCTGGTTTTGATCTCTTTGTGTAAAGAAGGCTATACTTCGTTGGTTCACTAAGTGTAATTATCAAGACCTGATTCTGCTGGGTCTTGACCAGGTAGAATGGAGGGTGTCAATCTGGAGATGTGCTAGTATGTGGATGTGCCAAATGAGAATGTGCTGGGAGGTAATTTGAGTTGGCAATCTGGAGTGCATTACTGTAGGGAATTATCAAATAAGTATTTTTGAGATGGGCAATTTTTGAACTACAGGAAAATTGAAGGGTTACAGGAATTGGCTAGGAAAATGGAGTTTAGACCAAGGGTCAGGTTAACCCTAGTCATCTTGAGACACTGAGCGAGTTTTAAAAAAAAATAGTTTGTATTAAAAAAAAGATTAGCAAGCCTGCGTAACTGAATGGGACAACACTGGATAAAAGAGCCCTGATTGAGATGAACTGACAGTGTATCCCACCCCTTCGGTGGGCTGATACAGTTGGGTGCCAGGTGAGAGGTCCAAGTTCATTTTGAAATAATTTAAAAAATTGAGGTCTTCCAACAGCCTCTGGATGTCACAAAGCCACTGGGGCGTTATGAGCAGGGACTTAGCTTGACCTAGTTGCCACTTGTAGGCTATTCTGCCTCAAGCAATGACCGCCAATGGTGCAAGAAAAACATTGGGGGGGGGGGGGTAAGTATTTATATTGGTGGCGAGGGGGGTGATGCAATATTTCATCGCAGTGGGTCAAGTAAGATCTGATCCGTTGAAGGGATTTCTCACCCATGCAACCTTTTGCAAGGACTATCAAATCAAAGATGTGTGGCATGCTACAGTTATTTTTTTTTACATAGAAGTTGTGTAATTTTTCTGTTATGTAATGTCTCCCTACCTTCTGGGAGTGGCCATTCACACAGGAATGACCAAAACTCCAAATATCCTTATCACACCTTAAGTTTCAGAATACCTGAAGTGCGGTATTTAAGGAGGCTGGATGTCCTGTTCATTAGCCTGTTGCTCACCGATGGCCTGAAGTTCAGCTTAGACTGCAGCTGATCCATGAAAATAAGGTTGAGGAGGTAAAATAATCGGAACGGAGTTAGTCCATGTTCCCATTCTGATCTATTTACATAGATTGCGTTCTGAGAAATATGGAATGATTTCCATGAACACAGTGGCTTGTTTTTTAAAAAAGCACAATTATTTCATGGTGCCTTAACCAAAAACACTTATTTTGACACATGGATCTCCAGTCCATTTTCTTTTGATACCTGTTACACTTCCAAGTGAATTTAAGATTCAATCTGAATCGTTTTCTGAAGCAAGTGCGAATGGTGGTGATATTCATATTCAGTCAATTAAAACTAAGTCTCTTGATCAATAGAATCAAAGCAGACTAAAATTGTACAAGTTGAGTTGTCATCTCTGGATTGTGGGATGAGTGCTTTAATCCAATATTTTGGTGGTGGGGTGGGGGGGGTTAACAAATTAGCAATGTTCATTTCAAACAAATTGAATGGTATTCCTGAAAGCAAACTTAAAAATATATTTGATGATCAAAAATGGGAATTGTTAAACTAGAAAGGGACCTCTCACTGAATAAACCATTTTAATGTGTGACAGTAAGACAGTCCCATCTGTTGATTGTTCTATGTGATGCTGAGGAAGCTGGGTCGAACTTCAGATGGGTTGGAGTGTGCAGCTGCATGTTCAAAATAGTGGCTTTGTCATTTATAAGTTATGTGTCTATTTGGTAGAATCGGGGAAAAGCATACAAAAGTCTCATTTTAGCTTCAGCTGTATCATATCAAAAATTGAAAATGGATCTTTTGAAATACTTTCCTGATGAATATCCTTCAGAGGTTAGTAAGAAATCGATGACCACAAAGCAGGTGGACCTCAGTTACCTACACTGTGTTGATAGACATTTGTTTAATAGGAGCATTGGGATTAATTCCTCACGGCTTCTACTGGAAAGATTTCTGGCTTGTAGAAGCAGAATGGTTTTATAGGGAACACGTTTGGTTGAGCATTGCAGCTAGTCTATTATTGAATTGCCCAATGTAAATATTTGCATCACTGTATGAATTTGAATAGTTTTAACGTGTATATGTGATGCATATATTTCATTAAAAAAAAACCTCCCTTATAGTATGAGTAAATCTAATATTGCCTACAATGCAACCTTCCCTACTTGTGCATTTCTACTTGAAACTTCTCAGTATTCATATGTACTGAATCTTCACCAATGATTCATAAAGCTGGGCGGAAGCATATCTCTTGAACCAAATGGATCAGCAAGATGAAGTGAAATTTTCCTCTTGGGTAGCAATCAATAGAGTGTCAATATACTCACCACTCAAAGATGCAGAGCAACGGTGATTATCTGAAATCAGATTCTCCAAAATCCTCAGGATATCTGAAACAAATCAGAAATCATAATTTATCTGAAATATTTGAGCCGAACTGACCGGGGATGTCGGGCTCCTGGCGGCAGTGGGGTCCTCGAGATGGGCAGGAGCAGGATCTGCAGGCTCCCAGCACAAGCGGGGCCTCGGTGGGGAACTGTCGATGATTGGCTGTGGCCAGCTTTTTTTTTGGTGAGAATTAAACATTAATGCTTATTGCTGTTGGTTAAAATAAGTGATTTTTCAGTTGCTATTGGGCAAAAATGACCAGTTCTCCGAAAAAACTTTATCCGAAATAGGCCCGGTCCCAACCATTTCAGATGATCAGGGTTGTACTCTACTTTTTGCCACTGAAAAGAATTGCCTGTCGCACATGCTCCTCTTTGTTGTTCACAGCGTAATTTGCATGTTTTGACTCTTCACCTCTTGTTGGAGAGGCATTAAACAGAGGCCCTGAAGTAAACCAATGTTCCCACTTAATTTAAAAACAATAATTTTTCATTTTCCATAAATATATTCACACAATCTTTAAATCAAATATAGCAAACATTTACAAAATCCCTCCCCTCCCCCTCCCATAAATAAAAAAAAATACAACTTCACGTACTGTCAGCTCTCATTTTTCATCTTTGATGTGATTTGTAAGAGTTGGAAAGTAAATTAGTTAATATGTGGTGCAGTTACTTATGTTAGGAGAAAAAAAATAAAGATCCCAATTGTAGTTTGCTGCATTTTTGATTACAGCAATCCTAGTTTCAGAAATAATGCTGATTTTATTTTTTTATATTTGGGGTGGTAGGGGCAGTGATGCAGGGTACAAATAATCCCTACCATGCCCAAGTGGCCATTTCTATAGCTCTTTGAAACAAGCTGCACCATAAAATGATGTGATATCAGCGTGTTTAGCAAAATTTGGTAATGGCAAGTTCAGAATGGCTATTCTATTCCTTTAAAGGACAATTTCAAGAAGGGCACAAATGCTTATAGAATTAAATTGAGATTGACTGGGCATTCTTGCCCAAACTTGGAAACTAATTGTTCATTTTGAACACTATAAACTGAACTAAAAAAAATCTAAAATCTGCATGGAAATTAAAGCATGGACCAGTAAATAAAATTGCAATGTGATTTGTTGATGCACGGGGAGAATTGGCTGCTTGATATTCTTGAGTTTAGGTATTTCAAAAGTGATAGGAAAATAAACGTTGTGGTGGGGGGGGGGGGGGCGGGGGGAGGTGGTTGGAATTGCTAATCAGGGATACCATCAGAGCTGCAGAAAGAGTGAACATTGTAGAGAGATTGTCTACTGAGTCAGTGGTGACTCCAAAAGGGTAGGAAGCAATCACTTTAATGGGAGAATTCTAGAGCCACACCACCCCCCATCCCCAAATATTGACCGACACCCCTTCAGTGCAAAAGGGTTGGATGGGTCAGAATTTGTTAGGTGTCTCTAGTAAGGATTCCTGACATGGTATGTGGAGAGACTGTTTTCTTTTAATGGCCAGTTGCTTGTCACTGGCCTGTAACTTTGCCTCTGTCCACAATCATCTCCTTGGTTTTGCTAACGTTGAGTGAAAGGTCATTCATTGTGATTCCACTCAACTAGCTGATCTATCTCCCTCCTGTATGCTCCTCATTGCCATCTGTGATTCTTCTAACAACAAATGGTAGATAGCATTTGAATTGTGCTTTGCCACAGTCGTGTGTAGAGTGAGTACAGCAGTGGGCTAAGCATACATCCTTGAGATGCATGTGTATTGATCGTCACTGAGAGGGAGACGTTGTTTCCAATTCATACTGATTGGTTTTCTGATGAGGAAGTCAAGGATCCAATTGCAGAGGGATTATAGAGGCCCAGCGTTTGGAGCTTGATGACCAATACTAAAGGAATAATGGTTTTGAAAGCTGAGCTGTAGTCTATGAAGAGATGCTGTTTTTGATGTGATGCAGGATTGAGTGGAGAGCCAGTAGGCACTTTCAAGCAGGAAAACACCTGTCTGTAAATTTGGAGATTCTTTGCCCTTACACCTAAAGACTTAATCTCTCTGATTGCACTGTTGCCGGCTCTGAGGTACCAGTTCCAACCCTTCTCCGGGAAGGATAATACAGCCGCTGGTTAGGGGCAGGCTGATGACGCTGTCAGCCCATGAACCATCTCCCCACTCACCCCTTTTCCCTTCAAAGCAGTGGCGATGGGTGGGAGCTGGCAGGGCAGTGGGAGCTGGTGGGACAGCGGTGCGGGCTGTGACAGCCCACACCAGACTGCTCTCTGTGGCTCAAAACAGGGCAGAGCAATGGCCGTCTTCCCTATCCATAATCCCCCACGCAGCTGGATCAGTTTTTGGAAACATCGTCCTACCTTCATCAGATTCGGAGGGTGCTACGAGGTGCCACTCAACATGAATGCGATGCTGGAGCAACCTTTTAAGGCTCCTGTGTGAAAGGTAAGTTTTAAGTTTTCAATGCCTGGCTTCCAGGCAGAGGTCTGACATGAAATGGCCTAGTGATATGCGTCTTCTGTGGAGTGATTGTGACGGTAGGCGAACTGCAGTGGGTCCTGACATTTACTTTGGTATGTGTTCATTTCTGGCCATAATCAACCTCTCAAAGCATTTGATCACCAAAGATGTAAGTGATATGGCACCTCTCTACTCTTGAGCACCAGGATGATCGGTGCCCTATTGAAGCAGGTGAGAACCTCTAACTGCAGCAGTGAGAGCATGAAAATGTCTGTGAACACTCTGGCTAGTTGGTTAGCACAGATTTTCAGTACCTTGCCAGATACACCATCAGGGCCTGACACCTTGCAAGGGTTCACTTTCTTGAATAGTGATCTGAGTTTGGCATCAGATATCATGGTGACAGTGACCCTTTTGTCTCTTGGTTAAATGATCGTGCACAAACATTGATGTAAATTGTCTGATAGAACATTACTTTCTTCTTTCTTTGGCTTGGCTTCGCGGACGAAGATTTATGGAGGGGGTAAATGTCCACGTCAGCTGCAGGCTGACAAGTCCGATGCGGGACAGGCAGACACGGTTGCAGGGGAAAATTGGTTGGTTGGGGTTGGGTGTTGGGTTTTTCCTCCTTTGCCTTTTGTCAGTGAGGTGGGCTCTGCAGTCTTCTTCAAAGGAGGTTGCTGCCACTATCTCTATTCCCATTCGCATGTTAATTCAGCAGTAATGACTGGGAAATTCCAGAGTTGATTTGCTAATTCTTTCATAATGTGGTCTAGTAGTTACAATAGCTGCAAATCTAATCAGAATTGTACGTCTCCCACTTCCATTGCTGATACTGGTTTGTTAATATTTTGAGTAAATAACCTCTTCATTTTTGGACAAATATTATAGTACTTCAAGTATCATATGACAGTTTTACCAAGATCATTTTTTGAAGCCATATATAGTAAGAAAATGTACATGATTAAATATTACCCATGCAAATAGTACTCCAGCAGTTGCTGAGTGGAGGCTATATATTAGGAGCAAGTAACTTGATGGTCAATATGTGTGTGGTATAACAAGACTCTCAAAATTAAATGGAATCGGGCTGAGTCCTGGGCAGAACAACTGCCCACACTGGCTCAGTGAATGTACACGTTGTACTTGGAAGCAACTCTATGTAGGTGGAAGGATTGTTAGAACATTTGTTGGCCTCTTCTGCACATAATGTAATTTTAGGCAAACATACATTACTTATTCACCAAATAAAATGTTGCACTTAAATGGTGTTTTACTGTTACAAACAACCATAAGTTTTGATATAGGCAAGCAATAAATATTGGCGACCTGAAGGTGTATTGGAAGTTCAGTTTATCTTTAGACTGCAGGTGCAATCTTTCGCAAGAGTCGCCCCTTATGGGGCTCCATTTTGTGGATGGGTTCTTGAAACATTAAGTTGGGGCCTCCAAAGATAAAATGTGCTATCTAAGCCATTCATGTAATTTGCTTGTCAAGAGAATCCAGGCACAAGAATCAGAATTTGTCCTGAACATTTTTTAGTCAAGTCATGTGTAACTGAAAAAATTGTGGCTCCTCTAAAATATTTGAAATACAGTACAACTCTGACTATCCAAAACTGGATCCTCTAAAATTTTTTCAGAGCGGAACTGACCTCACAGATTGGAAAAATTTTTTTACTCAACATGAAATTAGAACAATTATCCTCGTTTCAGGTAACTTCCTCCCCCTCTCCATTTCTTCTTTACCTTTTCCTGTTGACTTTTCTCTCCATCTCTCCCTCTCAAACTGTGAGCCACTGCCTCCCAGCTGCAAATGGTCAGAAGAATCCCTTGTCCTGGCCTCATTAAGAATCCCTTATCCCAGGCAGGAGTGGGACCTCTGGCTCAGTGCTGTCTCCTCCCGATGCTGACTATTATTACCCCATACCGGACTCCCTGTGTGTGGTAGGCCTAGGGGAGGCGTCGGGGTCAAGGGCTTCAGTGACAGGAGCCCGTTGACTTGGGAATCCTTCCCAGGGATTGGTGGTGGCGGTGGTTGGGAGGTCCCGGTGATTGGCAGTGATACTGGGGAGGTGTGACAGGGATTGGCCATGGCCGGCCTTTTTTTGGTAAGAATTAAACCTTTTAATACTTAAAAGGTCCTTTGTTGTCGTTTAAACATTGATATAAATGATTTGGTATTTTTAAAAAAAAAAGACCAGTTATCTGAAAAATCTGTTATTCTGACATAGGCCTAGTACCGACCATTTTGGATAATTGTAATTGTACTGTATTTGAAAGGATTAGTAACCTTTTTAATATTGTCTGTTTACTGGTATTCATAAACTGCTCTAATTTCATAATCTATTGTTATTTATGGTATATTTGATGCTTCAGTCTTGAAATATGAGATTTTACTTTTACTATTGATTTGACAGAACTGACAAAGGGCCAGCATCAAGCACAGAAGAGCCTCAGGACCTTTCATCACAGTATGTATAATTTTATGATCTTCATACTCGGAAATATTAAAGGATTGTATTGCAGTATCTTTGAATAGTTTTGTATCTTCACCTTTTGATTTGTGCCGTTCACATTTATTGTCCTGCAAAAGAAAATGCTTAGCTCTAGTTATTATACGTGGCAATATGAGGCAGAATTGTTACAATAAAATTCTCTTCCTAATTCTCAATTGTGTTAACGATATTGCTGTTGGTATCTCAAGAGGAAAGCAGAGTCAGCTAGAACCCCGAACTGCTTTGGTTTTAATGAAGATCTGATGAGGCATTCATAGCGTGACAGTACTCTACTTAATACATGCAATACGAGATTAATCCATCCCAATTTTTTACTCGTGTAAGACAAATTCGCGTTGTGATTAATAAAACCAATGGGAAAATAGATCTTTCTAATAAAAAAGACAATGACATTTGGCCATTCGTCACCACTCTGGTGGAAGAATTTCTATATAAATATTCAATCCAACTAATAAACATTGGTCCAAACCTAAATTTTTTCAATATTTAAATTTTAAAAAAAATCCACTCTACCCTATGGAATGTTTTTTCCGCAACTAATGATAAGACCATTGGCAAATTGGATTCCTCCTGAGAAATATGAATCAATCTAATTAATTTTGCAATATTATCTGCAGAATAATGATTTTTAATAAATCCAGCTTGATCTAAATGAATTAAACCTGGTAAGTAATTCGTTAATCTATTTTATAATCGACATTTAATAAAGAGATGGGTCTATACGATCCAGTATTTAAAGAATCCCTATCTTTCTTGAGAATAACAGTTATAAGTGCTTGAAAAAAAGAATCCGATAAAGAATGAACCTCTATTATTTGTTTCAATACATCCATTAATAGAGGCATTAATAAGACTTGAAATTTTTATATAAAATTCAGATGTAAATCCATCTTCACCAGGGGATTC
Organism: Narcine bancroftii; assembly: GCF_036971445.1. Taxonomy (NCBI): domain Eukaryota; kingdom Metazoa; phylum Chordata; class Chondrichthyes; order Torpediniformes; family Narcinidae; genus Narcine; species Narcine bancroftii. The sequence continues at coordinate 102,955,800 of NC_091477.1, read as the reverse complement.
CCCATTGGGCATTGATATGTGGTTCTATAATTTCCCTATAAGTAAAGGGAGCATCTAAGTCATTGCGTTCTTGAGTACTCAAAAAAAGGTAACTGAAGGTCAGCTAAAAATTTCACCTCATCTTTTTCAGATGTATATAATTTCAGATGTATATAATTTCATATAAAATCCTTAAAAGCATCATTTATATTTTGGGGTTTGTGTGTAATTTTTGAATCTTTCCTAATGGCATTAATTGTCACAATAACCTCAAGCCTATTTGACCATTCAGCTCTTCTGTGCCTGATCCCCATAACTCAATGTCATTTGTCATGTGCAATTAAACTGAATTGTTGCATGCAGGGGAGTGCACTATTTTTTCAGCATTATCTTCATTGTCCTTTGAAGACTAGCACAATTTTAAATTTGGCATCCTTTATTCTCTACAAGAAAATATATTTGATGTAACTGTTCAATGTAAAATCCTTTTTTCTTTTGGTTTCTTGTACATTTTAAGTTGTCCCGATTATACTTTACTGCAGGGTTAATTAAATTTAGCAATGACAAATTGTAATTCCACTATTTTGGATTGTGTGGAAGAAAGATCAAAGGTTTCCTGATTGGGGGAGCAAAAGGACCCCGGAGCTAGGAGAGAAGAAATTTATAGTTATACAGGTAATCCTCAACTACGACCATATTTGGGACCAGAGGAGTGGTCATAACTCAGAATGGTCGCAAGTCGGATTAGCATGTCTTAATGAGTATTAAAGCAATTTAAAAAAAAAAATTCAACAAAAGAATCAGTATTTTAAAAAAATTTTGGTCATATGTGCAGGTGGACATGACTCACGTAGGTTGTAAGTTGAGGGCTACCTGTACTTTAAAAACTGAGGTTGCAAAAGAGATTTATTTGTGTGTTTGCATGCCATTTTATAAAGCTAAAAGAAAAATCAATTGCAGGTATAAGTTGTCCTCAATGCCCTAGTGGCATCTTCAGAAATATGCTTTTGTATGTTTTCAAGTTATTACACTGTAGGATGTCACACTTGAGATTGATTCTTTCCCAGCTTAAGGTCCATGGGCACCTTCTAGTGATTTGGAGAAGGGTAGTAAGAAAAAGATAACTGGATAAATCAGAGTAGAATTTTTCTTCAGCATGTATTTTCTCTCAGTGGTCATTGGACAGCCATTGAGAACAGGAGTATTAGCTGATTTCTGTTTTTCTCTCTCTCTCGACCTCCCTAGACCAGGAATCCTGAGGCCATTTGTAGCATTTCATCTACCACCTCAGTTGATGTCAGCTATCTGAGTACAGATCAGGGATGGGAACTTTTGGTCTGTGTGGGTAAGTTCCACACTGAACAGTACATTTGCCTCCATTTTGAATGGGTTAAGATTCTGAGAATTGATGTAAAGTACTTTCAGTTCCTATAGTGTTCCATTTTAAAGAGTAATGAATGGGAGGGGGGAAATGTGGGGAGAGAATGTAGCTTCTGAATTAGATGAGATTTGGGTTGAATGAAGAAATATTAGGGTGATTGTTATGTAGTAGCACATTACTAGTTATTAGCTTTCTCTTCCCCACCTTACCACTGCCCTGCCTGCCACTTCCCCTCTTTTCCACCACTCCTTCTCCCTTCTCTCCCCCTCTTTCCCTACCCCCACCAAACTGATTCTATTAGATTTCTTTGGATATTCCCCAAGATGATATGGAATGGTTGCCACTTTTCAGATAATCTGGCTGAAAGCACAATTAATTGATTCAATGGGTAAAGCAATGGCAGGAAGCAATGAATAAGATCATGCACTTCTGTGATAAACATATTTTTGTTTTTCTAAGATTGTTAGTAAATTGAATTTGTTAAATCAGATAAATGTTAATCTAACACACTTCTGTTTTGTCATTGGCTAGATTTCACATCAAGTAGGAACTCCACATGCTCTGCCACATGAAATGAACAAAGGACCCCAACCCATTGGAGCACCTCCATCTGTCCCACACCCCTCCCCTTCTGGAATTTCCCAGGTAAAAATGTTGATTGGTTTTCATTGTTAACTGTGATATTTTTTAGCTATCCACCATCAAAAAAATTTCATTGTTTTTAGACTGCCTATCCCTCTGGCCAGACAACTGCTACAGTAGTTTTTGCACCACAGCAATCTCCACAAATGAACACTCAACCACAACCACGGCAGGTATGACATTTCTGAATGGAAATTTAGCAGAGCTTTTATGAGCAATTGTTATAACTGGAGGTTGATCACATTGGCGAACCACTAAATTGGCGGTTCAACGAACCATTTTAAAATGTCAGTGGAGCCGTTCATACTGGACCAATGTTAACCGGTTCTCTGCTACCCAGCATTGCAGAGCAAAGGGGCGTCTATCCTCCAGTGATGATGTCCTGCATACCCCCTGTCCTGTTCACACTGGGCAAACCAGTATGCCGATTCAAAATTAATCTCCCTCGGGGTTTCATCCCTGTGGCGATTTGACCCCTGTACTTCATATTGGCATGCTATCTGGTATATTACCCCTGTCCTGTTCACACTGGGCAAACCAGTATGCCGATTCAAAATTAATCTCCCTCGGGGGTTCATCCCTGTGGCGATTTGAACCCTGTACTTCATATTGGCATGCTATCTGGTATATTGGTGGTTGATTACTGGGTTAAAGTGCCAATGTGAAAGGGGCTTCAGTTTTAAATAATAGTTATATTTCTGTTGACAATTTTTAGCCAGCTTGCTGTACAAAATGTATTCCACCTTTTAACCACATATCACCTATTGCTATTGTTAGAGTTCTGAATCTTCTTTTTCTAAACTTGGTTGTCCAATTAAAAAAAAAATGCAGAAGGTCTTGCATATCATTGGCAAGTGTGTAGCATCAGACTCGTTACATTAGATGGCCTGTCATTTTGTCAATTTATTTTTTGAAGCTTTCAATTAATGAAAAGAGCAGTATGACTATTATCGTTTGATATTGCAAGCTACCTTTCCTCAGTAGCAGAACTGTACTTTGTCCATCAAGCACATGGTACAATAACTGGATGTTTGGAATATTCAAGATTGCTTCCCCAGAGTCTTTAAGTTGGAGATTTGAGCTATCAAAGTCTAATTCCCTGTTGGTGATTACAATGCTACTTTGCTCTTTGTGAAGCTATTCATTGGATTTGTGTTTGGGATCAATTAAGTCCATACTATTCGCATTGACTCCAGAGTTTAATTTCTATAATATTCTTGTTACCTAGATAACATGCATTTCTAGAAAAATTCGTGACTCGTGTTGAATCTGGGAATTGTGCAACAATATGCTTTCTATTTACTGCCAGATTTCTTTCCCTACCTCATTGTGAAGAACTTGGCTAATCTTGCCTAGATTCATTGGTTCGAAGCCTTCACCCAAACGACTTGGAATTGGATTAATTTGCTGACCGGTTACTAAATCTGCGAGTGTCTTGCAGCTTGCCTGAATTTTTAGAGTTGATCTTGTGCAGAGCTAATAATTTGAATATGATTATGAGTGCTGGGTTTATGTAACTCAAAACAAGGCAGACAGAAATGAAATAGAAACATAATTCTGGAAATGCTGGATCATTGAACTCCACAGAACTGTGACAGTTGCATTCATTTCATTACAGATTGATTGTAATTGCATTCTATAATTTGATAGGAATTTATAAATGCAGCAATCTAAAATAAGGCATTCCAGGCATTGTTTTCTTATACAAGTGCCTAGATTTGCTTTAAAAATTAAAGTTGGTTGGGGAGTTGGACACAGTTGCGTTGGAAATAAACAAGTGCGCTATCCAAATACAATTTTTTTTCCCCCATGATCAGGAATATCCTGAAAGGTGGATCAGGCAATATGCATGCGGCTGCCAATCACGCAGCAATATAAGAGCAAAAGAAAATCTAAATTATTACGATTTTTGTTACAATCTTCACCAATTATATATTATGCCAAGTTCTAGAGCTTCCAGAAAGTCGGTTGAAACTTTTTCTGTGTCTGTTTACAAAATAAGACCTAGATTAGTGATTATTTGTGTAAGATGTATTGTTTTGTCTAAGATTTACTGGACAAATGCCTATGCAACTTGTGAAAAGAACTACTGTTGGATCTAATATGCATGCTGCTTGCTAACACTGTGGTTTACTTTCTGTAGCAATACTACGGAAACCGAACCCAGCCACAGAATAGTGCTTCCAGGGTTCAGAGTAGTGCAACGACTCGACCTGTGGCCTCTGCTACCCATGTCTACCAACCAGGCTCTCAGACCATTATGATGATGACCACACAACAGATACCTACGTATCAGTCACAAGGATCTTATTATGTTCCAAACCAGGCAAGACCCTTCTCTGAACAGACATTATTAATCCTCTGCTTTACTTCGGGAGACTGCTAGTTTTCAGAAGCTGCTTAGTTCACTGTCACCTAATTAATGCTTCTAGCAGAAGAAAATGCTTACAGTTGTAGTTGAATCCCTGTACTGTTCAAAGGCAAAATTTCATTGAAATGTCCATTAAGAGTGCATTTAGCCCATCAATCCTTTGGTGTTTAATATTGGGGTAGCTAACTAATCCAACTGAGTATTCCAAACTGCATGAAATTGCCAGGTGCTTTTCTCATAATTTACATTTTAAAATCACCTGAGGCTTTGTAATTTGAAGTGATGCAATAAAGCAGTTTCCTTGTGAATTATTGAATGAGAAATGCTTCTTAACTTATTCCTTTATACTAATTTTGCAATCTATTTTCTTTTCATGATCTGATGGCGGCAACCTATCTTCATTATTTATTCACAAACTAATCCATAATTGCAAACTTGTATAAACTCTTTAACCATGTGCTTCATTGGATCAAATTATAGTGTCTGTTGTCAACCCATTGTATCTGTTACTCTTTTTCTGTGCACTAATATGGTTTCCTTTAGAAGATTACCTAATACATACTATCAGAAATGATTCTGTGTTACTTCAGGAGGAGAGGCAACCTGTTTAAGAAAGATGGGTTGCTCTTCAACCAGAGAGGGATCAACATTCTGGTGGGTAGGTTTGTTAGTGCTACATGGGTGACTTTAAGCTAGAATGGCATGGGGGTGGGATCGGGATCCGATGTAGGACAGGCAGGGAAGAGCTTAGAACATGGTATGTAAGGTTTTCAGAGAATGTTTAATAGGCAGGAGAAAGGCTGGGAGCGAGGAAGGACTTGGTTTAAATTTTAGCTTTTCTAATGCTTGAGGCTTTTTGGATAAGATGGGTGAATTTATGGCATGGATAAACACATAAACAGGGATGTGATAGCCATTACGGAAAGCTAGTGAAGGGGGGGGGGGCAGATTGGCGGTTCAACATCCCAGGATACAGGTGGAGGTTAAGGAGAAAGAGATATGGTGTGTACTTAGGAGGATGTCATGGCAGTTGTCACCTGGACATTATAGACAGGTCAGCTCGTGAGGCTGTAATGGGTGGAGCTGAGGAACAAGGAGGCATGATCACCTTGTTGGTAGTGTACTACAAGCCTCCAAATAGTCAAAGAGAATTGGAGGAGCAAATATGCCAGGAGATTGCTGCCATCTGAAGGGCATAATTTATGTCAATATTAATTGAACATTAGAAGTAAGTTTTGCAGATTACACAAAGATTGGAAGTGTAGTGATTGATGAGAAATGCTTTCAGCTTGCAGAGGGATCTGGACCAGCTGGAAAAATAAATGGGCTGTAAAATGCAGATGGAATTTAATGCTCAGAAGTGTGTGATGTTGCATTTTGAAGGGCAAACCAAGGGAGAACATGGTAAATGCTAGGGCATGGGGGTACAGTGGAGCAGAGGGATCTGAGAATAGAGATGCACATTTTCCTCTAAGTGGAGTCATGGGTAGATAGTCATCAGGAGAGCTTTTGGCACATTGGCCATCATAAATCAAAATATTGAGTATAGAAAAATGGTGGAGGAACTCGGCAGGTTTCGCAGTGTCCATAGGAAGCAAAAGGTATATAACCAACGGTTTGGGTCTGAGCCATTCAAGATGTGAGAAAAAAGCAGGTAGGCACCTGAATAAAAACACTAGAGGAGGAGGAAAGGAAGGGCAGAGGGAGGAGCACAGGCCATAGGGCAAAAGGCAATAATTGGACATGGATAAGAGGAGAGGAAAGGTGAGAATTGATCAGGGGATAAGGAGACCGAGAAATGAAAGAGCGAGAGAAAAGGAGATGTGGAGATAGAGGAAAGAAAGAGGTGGGGGGGTGTGTGTGTGTGGGTGCTGGTTAATAGAAATCAGAAGTCTATGTAAATGCTATCTGGTTGGAGAGTGCACAGACAGAAAATGTTTGATTGGAGGGACAGCATCTCTTGTGTCTGGACACAATCTAACCAAATGGCATTAACATTGACCAGTTTCTGTTCCAGCCATCATCATCTCTCCCCTTAGCTTATCTCTATGTATCCTTTCCTCTAACTGTATTCACAAAACCGTCCCCCTCCCCCGATCAATTCTCACCTCTCCCCACCTCTTATCCATGTCCAATTATTGCCTTTTTCCCTTGTGCTCCTCCCTCTGCCCTTCCTTTCCTCTTCCCTCATCTTTTTTTAATTCAGGACATGGCTGCTTTTTGCTTAAACCTTAAAAAAAGGGCTCATGTCTGAAATGTATCTTTGCCTTCAATGGATGCTGCAACACCTGCTGAGTTCCTGCAGCATTTTTGTGTTTTAACTACAATCACATCTGCAGACTTTGGTGTTTCACTCTATTGAGTAGTGTTGCGATGTTATGGTAAAATTATACAAGATGAGGCCAAATCTAGAGCAACTTTGTGTGCAACTTTGACCATGTAACTACAGGAAAGATATTAATAAGATTGAAAGAGTACAGAAAAAGATTTACCAGGATTAGTGTGGGACTTAAGTTACAGGGAAAGCTTAAAAAGATTTAGATTTTGTTTCTTGGAGCTTAGATGAGGGAAGATTTGATAGAGGTATACAAAATTGAGGGGTATAGATTAAATGCAAATAGGATTTTTTTTTTACTGAGGGTAGGCGATACAAATGAGAGGACATGGATTTAGGGTGGCACGGTTGCTGTAAAGGCGGTACGGTTGGTGTGGCAGTTAGCGCAATGCCTTTACAGTGCCAGCGACCGGGACCAGGATTTGAATCCTATGCTATCTGTTAGGAGTCTGTACATTGTCCCCATTTCCACTTGGGTTTTCCATTCAAAACATACTGGGGGTGTAGGTTAATTGGGTGGCATGGACTCGTGGGCCGAAGTGGCCTGTTACTGTGCTGTATGTCTAAATTTTTTAAAAAATTAATGAAAAAAAAATTTTAAAGGGTGAAAGGGGAAAAGTTTAGGGGACATTAGGGGTAACTTCACACAGAGTTGTGAGAGTGTGAAACGAGCTGCCATCTCAATGATGAATGTGTCTCAATTTTAACATTTTAAAAATATTTGGAGACGTATGAAGGAATTATGGACTGGGTGCAGAGGGAGAATCATAGTTTGGCACATGTTAGAAGGGTGCTTTTTTGTGTTATAAGGTTCTATGTTTAACTATCTGTATTTTAATCGTGTTGCAATATAAACTGACTGATAAACATCTATATTTGGATAGATATGTTTATTAAAATTTTCCAATTGCAATAAATGTGAGCAAAAGTACATTGGTTTCCTAGTGCAAATAAGTACAAATACATTAATATTGTAATCATTAAATGCACCACTAACTCAATGAGCTTCGTGTTTTTGTTGCCCTTGTGGAAATTTCATGCAAATGATATCTCATCTCAGGAGCTCAAGAGTTCTTGGGACCAACTGCAATCTGGTCCAAATAGCAGTCTGCTCTTGCTTTTACAGTTAAAACTACACCAAGATCCTGCACTTTTCCTGATCACTGCAGGCAATTATAAATTATAGGGCAAAAATCAACTTCTCGAAGCACAAGGGGGAGAAAAAAAAGGGCCTTGTCATAAAGCTCAGCTCACCTCCTCAATGAAATGTAACTTTCTACTCTACATGTCTCCAGGCCCAAGGCCTCAACATTTAATGGCATTTTCTCACCCTTGGATTTTTCCAAGTGAGCTGTAATATTTTTTCTGAGCAGCTTTGTATTACAGTTGCTTTTAACCATTCCATTACAAATGGAAGTTTATGGCAAGAAGTTGATAAAAGTTAATTTTTTTTACAGTTTCGTTCTTCATTCGTGCAGCCAACTCAGCAGTACCCTGTTCCACCTGGAACTGGATTTTATTCAAACCCAAGTCCTGGCGAGTACCCCTATGGTAAGATATTTGTAACTAGTATTTTTGCATGTCGGCTATTTAAGACATTGTTTGAATTGCAGAAAAGAGTTAGGAAGTATTTAAGTATTGACACTAACTAAATTCTATTAATGTTCCTGTTGGAGAACCACATGATGTAGCATTAAAATGTACTGCTTTTTAATTGTAATCTGGATTCAAATTGAACCCAACTAATACTGACTGTTGCAGTGACTTGCTCTGTAAATGTATGTTTGTTAATCAGATCTGTTCCTAATGGCCTTGAGTCAACAAAATGGACAATGATTCAACTCTATTTTAAGATGCAGATTTGAAAACTTTGAATATCTCAAACTTATAATTAGTAGTGAGGCACCTTTCATTGAGAATAGCATACCACAGATAAAACACATTCTGATGTCTTGATTATTGTTTTAAGGGTCTGACTTCTCCATTTTCTAAATCTATCTACCAACTTTTTTGAAGAATACCTAACAGTTTTTAAGTAGCTGAAATTGTTTATTTAAAGCTATTATGGAGAGAGTAGTCAGGATTAATTTTCAAATCTTAGTGCATCCTTGTGTCAATAATTTCTGCAAGAGTCCAGGAAATCGTGTCTTTGGAGAGCTTGTAAGAGTGATGCAAAAATTAGTTGTGCTTTTTGCTTCGAGTAAGTGCAAAAATGCTTTTTTCAGATGCTAGGCCCAATGCATGCTTCAGTGCCTGATAATAGTGTCATGTGGTTTGTCATAATGGTGTAGCTATTTTGCATATAGTTAGCAAGATATGAAAATTAGGATTACTGTTTGGGCCATACCAAAAATGGCACAAAAAATTTCTACTTTACAAACACATTTATTGATTGGCTAAGGAAACGAGCAACATTACCAGTTCCCTGCGCCATGGAATGTAGGACCACAGATTTTTATTGAATTTCATAACATGCTAAGCTCCTCCAAGTTTCATTCAAGAGTTTGACTATGATATCAGTGGAGCAAGGGGTTTTACATGCGTCAAACCAACTTAATGTATTTTCATAGCTTACGCTAATATAGTCCTGTTTTCTGCAAAAGTTTATGAATAACTAATTTTAATTGTGCAACTTTTGTATGAATATTAATTTTGACAGAAAATTTAAGCATTTTCTAATCTGTAAATAGTATTCATAATTGTAAATTTTCTAATTTGGGTTTATCTTCTCAACCAAATAGCTAGTATAGCAAAATTTTGGTTTCTCGCAAGCGTCCTCTATGACATAGAAAATTTGTTTGGATGTTCAGGAAGTCATGTTTTCTTTCCCTTGTAATGGTTTGAAAATTGTAAAAATCTCATCTGTAAACATTTGTAATCACAGTACATTATAATTGCAGATAAATAAGGAATTTTGAAACAATCAGAAACCCTCATCTATCTAAAATTTTTTTTGAGCCAAACTGACCTCACAGGTTGAAAAAAAAATTCTCACTCTTCATGAAATTAGAACGATGATTGTCCTTATTTCAATTAACTCCCTCCCCTCTCTCCATTTCTTTTTAACCTTCCCCTATGACTTTTTTCTCCAACTCTCCCTCTCAAACTGTGTTCAACTGTCTCCCAACCGCAAGCAATCGGAAGATGTCTAGGCATCATCAAGGAGAACGGGCTCCCCGGGCGGTAGTGGGAACTCTGGCTTAGTGGCATACCATCCCCTTCCTTCCCTCGGCAAACTGATTTACTGACGCCCTCCCCTCAGCTTACTACCACACAAGCAAATCAGACTCCCCAGTGTGCGATAGGCCTAGGGGAAGATTTGGAGTCGGGACTCTGGTGTCAGGGGCTCCAGTGACCGGGGAGACAGGAGCTCACTGACTCCCCAATGAGTGTTCCACTGGCCAGGAACCCTCCCCTGGGATCAGCAGCAGAACTGGGGAAGTGTTGGGGATTGGTGGCAGTGGTTGGAAGATCTCAGTGATTGGTGTCGGCATTGGAGATGTGTCCAGGATTGGCTGCAACCAGCATTTTGTTTGTGAGAATTAAACATTTTTACTGGTTAAAAAGCCTTGTTTAAACATTGATATGTGATTTGCTGTTGCTTCAGGACTTTTTTTTAAAAAAAAAAAGACCATTCTTCAAAAAAAAAGTTTATCCGACATGGGCCCAGTCCTGATCTAAGTTGTTATGTATCTTCAAATACTTGATTTTTGTGAATGGAAGTCCAAGTACACGTCATGGTGGGTAGGTTACAAAGGATTGAAAATAAGGTGCTTGTTTGGTGTCTGATTTAACAAAACTGAGATTTGGAATTTCTATGGTCCAGATGGTGTGCATGTAGGCCATGGGGAAGGTTCGGAGTTGGTGTTGGGGAGGGAACTCCACTGAGCCCGAGGTTGCCGCTCCTGGCCAGGAGGCCAAGGTCGCCACTCCTGCCTGGGAGGCCTCTCTGCTCGATGACACTGGGACAAGGAATCCTTCTAATCGCTTGTGGCTGGGAGACAGTGGCATGCAATTTGAGAAGGAGAGTTGGAGAGAAAAGTCAATAGGGAAGGTGAAGAAATGGAATGAGAGAGGGGAGGGAATCTCCTGAAATGAGGACTATCGTCATTCTAATTTCACGTCAAGTGATTTTTTTTCAGCTTGTAAGGTCACTTTGGCTCCGAAAAAAAAAGAAAAAAAAAATTTGGATGAATGAGGATTTCTGATTACTTTCAGAGAAACCAATTTTTGGATAACCAGAGTTGTACTGTATATATTTGTTTCATTTGTAATTTCTTATAATGCTTAATGATAATTGGAGATGATGAGTAATGCATTTATACCTCGATTAGCCTTTGCGAAGGCTACTGTGCTCGCACACCGACCTGCATATAGCGCTCTCTGTCGATGCCTCTGCCACAGCCGTCGGCGCTGTTCTGGTGCAGCAGGTGAATGGACAATGGAAGCCGCTGGCATTCTTCTGCCGGTTTCTCTGCCCACCAAAGCACGTATAGCGCCTTCGACCGTGAGTTACTGGGCATGTACCTGGCGTCTGGCATTTCCGCTATTTCTTGGAGGGGAGGACTTTTACCATTTTCACTGACCATAAACCCCTCACTCAGGCGCTCGCAATGGCAAAGGGTCCCTGGTTGGCCCGCCAGCAGCGTCACCTCTCCTTCGTGTCGGAGTTTACCACTGACATTCGGCACAAGGCAAGGAAGGACAACATGGTCGCAAATGCACTCTCAAGACTGGCCATCTGCGTGCTGACGCCCGGCCTCGACTTCGACCAGCTTGCCCGAGACCAGAAGTCCGACAAGGAGACGCAAGCCTTCAGGACTGCCGTCACGGGCCTGCGTTTCCGAGACCCCCCGACTCCTAGTGGCGAAGGCACTGTCCTGTGTGATGTCTCCATGGGCACCCCGCGGCCAGTGGTTCCCCAACAGTGGCACAGGCAACTCTTCCATCACATCCACAACCTTTCGCACCCATCCATCAGGTCCATATGGTGGAAGAGTGGTTCGTCTGGCATGGGCTACGGAAGCAGATCGCGGGCTGGGCCAGAACATGCACCCATTGCCAGATGGCCAAGGTGCACAGACACACCAGGGCGCCCGTGCACGAGTTCGAGCACGTCCGGGAACGATTTAGCCACATTCACGTGAACTTTACCAGTTTCCCGGGGCTACAGTTGCCTGTTCATGGTGGTAGACCCCACCACTCGTTGGCTCGAGGTGATGCCGGATGCCTCCACGGACTCCTGCTCCCGAGCGCCATTGCACGGTTGGGTCACCCGGGGTCAGTGTTCTGAATCACTTCACCAGTGATCAGGGTGCCCAGTTCACCTCTGTGCTCTGGACACAGCTTGCCAACAGGTTGGGGATAGAACTACACCGCACCACAGCCTATCACCCACAGGCCAATGGGCTGGTCGAGCGTCTGCACCGCCACCTTAAGTCGGCATTTATGGCCCGACTCACTGGTCCTGATTGGGTGGACGAACTGCCTTGGGTGCTCCTGGGCATTTGCTCCACGCCCAAGGAGGAGCTGCAGGCGTCATCAGCTGAGCTGGTCTACGGCACACCGCTGGCACCTCCCGGTGAGTTCATCAGCATATCTCACAACCCCCAGCGGTCGCTGCATGAGCTACTTCCCCACCTCCGGACCCACTTGGACTCCTTTGCACTCCTACTGCTGCCCAGACATGTTACACGGCCATCTTACGTCCCCAGCGAGCTGCACTCCGCAGAGTATGTTTTTATTCAGCGCGGCCCGCATGCGGCACCTCTGCAGAGACCTTATGAGGGGCCGTACAGGGATGTCCAGTGTTCAGGGTCTACATTCACGCTGGACATCAGCGGCAGGAGGGAGCTGTTTACTGTGGACAGGCTGAAACCAGCTCACCTCGACCCCACCAAACTAGTGATTGTGGCCCAGCCCAAAAAGTGAGGCCGCCTAGCTAAAAAGGACATTGGCACCGGTTCGGGGGGGGGGGGGGGGGTGGGGGCTTTATGGCGGCATGCCACTAGGCAAACAAACCGGCCCCACTTGTAATCCACCTGGCGAGGCAGCCGGCCAAAATGGCGCCGTCGGGGGTTTCCCCTTCTCAGCACCGGCCTCAGAAACCCACGCTGGGGGACCTTGTGATGCCCGAGTGACGTCGGTCCCCCCCCCCCCCCCCCCCCGCGCGGTTTTCAGCCAGGTCCAGGCTGGGAGTATAAGTCCAGCCTGGCAGCCAGCAATAAACCAGTTTTTCTGCTCACTGAGCTCAACCCACCTGGTTGTGTGTTCTTTCAGTGTGTGTTCTTTCAGTAGCAGTGTAACTGCAGCTAATTAACAGTTTTGCTATTATCTGATTCCACCTGCATTGAATTTGCCCATCGTTATTGAATGAAGATCTACCAGGACCAATGCCTGAAGAGGGCGCACAAAATCAGTGAACCGGTGCGGACTCGAAAGGCCAACATGGCCTGTTTCCGCTCCGTAAATGGTTATATGGTTATAAAAATGCTCAGCCTACAATGTTGAAACTGAGATTTTTTTTCAGATTTAACATTCTTAGAAATGCTTAAACAATTCAATTCACTGATATTTCTTCAATTGTTCTGTGGCTTAAGCATCACTAGTTTGAAGGACTTTGAATCTCACATTTCCTCCCTTTTTAGACTTTTTCCCGGAGAGTATCTTTGGATTGAACTCTTGTAAGGAACACAATTGAATATTGGTGTATACACAAATCAGGGGTCATGTATATAGTTTTCGCTTTTCTCTGTTTTGAAATCTTGTGTTTGTGCAGAGACTTGAGGTGTCCTTTTGAATAGTATGAACACTGTTTTATAAAGTGCACCATTAATGTCATTAACCACAATGACTAAAGTCTGGAGTTCTCAGTCTTCACTTGGTTCATCTTGACCCTTTCCTTGTGCAGTGTGATGTTTTGGTATTCCTGTGAATATCCTTGGAAAAATGAATGTGGCAGTTGAGCAGGTGCATGTTGATAAATGGATGCTGATAGACTCCCAATATCTGTTTTGTATGTTAAAAGTAAAGGTTATGCATTATTGGTCTGGAAATCTTGAGTTTCTACTGCCATATGTGCTGTGAATTGGGATGCTAAATTTACCAAGAATGTTTTGATATGCTGCGCTTTGTGGATGATCTGTGGATGGTGTCTGTCCAGTAAAGGTTTTTAATGTTGATTAATTTTGACATAAAGTGTCATGGTTGTACAGCATAAACGGGCTTTTTAAACCATGCTGACCATACTCTTCCCATTTACAGCATTTCATGTGTACCCCTTGAAGAATGCCTGTCTATACTATTATCTTGAGCAATCTGTTCTAGAATGGGTAAAAAGTTTTTTCTCCTCCCTTCTGTCTTTTTAAATTTTTATTTTTATTTTTCACAAACATTTCCCTCTTGAATGTACACAGTGTCATTTTCTCCCCTTCCCCCCTCCCTTCCCTCCCTCCTTCTCACCCCCCTCCAAACCCATTTAAACGTTCAACATATACAATACAATAAACCCATTAAACAATGTCATCACACAATGAAAATAAACAAGAAAATTGTGTCATCTACTTTTACACACTGGGTCAGTTCATTTCGTCTTCTTCTCATTTTATCATTTTAGGGGGTGGAGGTCAGCAGTAGCCCCTCTCTGTTGTGTTCCATGTACGGTTCCCAAATTTGTTTGAATACTGTGACTTTATTTTTTAAATTGTATGTTATTTTTTCCAATGGAATACATTTATTCATTTCTATGTACCATTGCTGTACTCTCAGGCTCTCTTCTGATTTCCAGGTTGCCATTATACATTTTTTTGCTGCAGCTAAGGCTACCATAATAAATCTTTTTTGTGTTTCATCCAATTTGAGGCCTAATTCTTTACTTCTTGTATTACTTAGAAGAAAGATCTCTGGATTTTTTGGTATGTTGCTTTTTGTGATTTTATTTAATACCTGATTTAGATCTTCCCAAAACTTTTCCACTTTCTCACATGTCCAAATTGCATGTACTGTTGTTCCCGTTTCCTTCTTACAGCGAAAACATCTATCTGATACTGTTGGGACCCATTTATTTAAATTTTGGGGCCTGTGTAACCAATTATATTGTATCATGCGTAACCTCGTGTTTATTGTATTGCTCATAGTTCCGGAGCATAGCTTTTCCCATTTTTCATTTTTTATCTTTGTTTAGATCTTGTTCCCACTTTTGTTTGGGTCTACAGCTTATTTCATCTTTCTCTTGCAGCTTGATGTACATGTTTGTTATAAATCTTTTAATTATCATTGTGTCTGTAATCACATATTCAAAGCTGCTTCCTTCTGGTAATCTCAGTCTGCTTCCCAATTTGTCCTTTAAGTAGGTTTTCAGTTGGTGGTGTGCAAACATTGTACCGTGAGTTATACCATATTTGTACTTCATTTGTTCAAAAGATAATAAATTATTTCCCAAAAAACAATTTTCTATTCTTTTGATCCCTTTTCTCTCCCATTCTCTAAAGGAAAGGTCCCTTCTATCTGTCTTACTGAAACTCAAGCCTATACTTCTGATTTTTGTGTACCTTCTATCAGGTCCTCCATGCCAAGGAAAAGCTTTGCTAGTCTAGTCTCTCCCTTAAAACTAAAGCCATGCCATTCTATTCCAGGCAATATTCTGTTGCTTCTCCAGATGCTGTCCAGTGCAATCACATCCTATCTGTAATGGCCCATCTGCTGGAGATTATCCTGCATTCATGATGTAGTAACCTTGCAAGAAATTAAAGATGCCACAGTGTGATGAAACAATTAGGGGGAAAAAAAGGAAAAACCAGAATTCTTTGTTTCCATGTTGGTGTGCATTTTTGTGAGGTAGCCAGCATTGACTAAGAGCTGATGGTGTAGCAAAGTACAGTGATAGAGAACATGTCCAAAACACAAAATAAATTAATTTTATTTTTTTTCCTAAGGGGGAACTTGTTCAACTATCTTAAGATTCAACTTGAATCCTGTTGTTGAAAAATAACAACATGATTCTTGAAAGTACATCTACTGCTGTGATTACCTTCCATCCAATAAGGCTTTAGTATTGAAGTTCAAATGGACTCTGCCAGCATAAAGAAGAAGGAAGTTGAGCTTTTTCTTTCCCTTCGAAGGTTGGGTTGTACAGCACCTGTGTTCTCAAATGTATATACTTGTGAGTTTTGACTTGGGGACTTTTTTCATTTTAGTCTTTCTACAATAGGTGAGAGGACCCAGAATGTTTTTACTCCACAAGTTTCTAACGTTCATTTAGTTTCCTACAGACTTTATTAATCTAAAGTAATTTTTTTTCTGAAAGGAAATGTCAGAAGTTGACCTTGCAAAGGATGGAGTATTTGTCTTTAAAGTTGTTGAAACTTTGTCTCTTCAGGAACCTATTATCCAACAACACAGGGAGTGCAACCATACTCTGCACAAGTGGCACCTGCCACTGTTATGATAAATCCAACACAGCCACAAATGCCTCCAAAAAGAGAACGTAAACAGGTAGGTCTTTGCAAAACGTCCCTATTGTTGGGTTGGTTATACATTTTTGCAGTATTCTACTATGTTGAATTATTCTCACAAAACTAAATTATAGGCAAACATGGTAAATATTTCGTAGGTATTAGTTGCTGTTATATTCTTACACATTTGATGCTGGAATGGATGAAAAACTTTGCGTTAATCCCATTTATTATCTAAAAATAGAATACAGTAACAGCACAGGCTCCTCCAGGGACCAAATTGGTTCACTTTTTACAGAATTCCATATATTGGTTTTGTCTGCAAGTTGGAAAATAATTATTCAATAAGGTAACCATGCCTTGTAGTGTAATGAATGACTAAAAGTGGACAAAGAAAACTAATTATGTGTTTGTAGGAACAAACATTTGCACAAATGTCATTTGTTTGAATTTAATATCAATGGAGCTCATTTGCACCGTAAAAAGGTTTATCCATACTGTATGTCCTGTGTTCATGACGTGGAGTGCACTTGTTTTTACTGCAGAGAAGACCATAAGATATAGGGGCATTGGGGCCATTTGACCCATTGAGCCTGCTCTGCCATTCTATTATATGAGCTGTCCATTCTCCTACTCTTTTGACTTCTCTCTATACCTTTGATATCTGGACTATTCAGATAGTTATAGATCTCTGCCTTAAATACACCCAACAAACTGGCCACCACAGCTGCCCGACAACAAATTCCAGAGGTTCACCAGTCTCTGATGAAATGCATTATTTTGCATCTTTGTTTTAAATAGGTGCCTTTCAATCCTAGTCATGCCCTCTTGTTCTAGATTCTCCTCCTCTGTCCAGCCCTGCAAGCATTCAAAATGCTTCTGAGGACCCCCTCATTCTTCTGAACTCCAAGGAGTACAGTCCAAGAGCCTTCAAACATTTCTCATATACTGATCCCTTAATTCCAGGAATCATTCTTGTAAATCTTCTCTGAATCCTCTCCAATGCCTGCACAGCCTTTCTTAAATAAGGAGCTCAAATCTGTACCCCCATCTCCAAGTGAGGCCTGGCCATTGCCATATAAAGTCTCAACATCATTTCCCTGCTCTTGTATCCTTTTCCTCTAGATGCAAGTACCAACATTGCATTCTCCTTCTTCACCACTGACTCAATCTGGACGCTAAATTTAAATTTAGTCATAGAGCACGGTAACAGTTCCTTTTGGCCTATACTCGTGCTACCCAATTACACCCAATTGACCTAAAACCCTAGGTATATTTTTGAACAGGAGGAAACCGGAGCACACAGAGGAAATCTGTGCAGACACAGGGAGAAAATACAAACTCCTCATAGACAGCACAGGATTCTGCTCTCTTCCCCCCTCCCCCCCCCCTTACCCTGTCCCCATTGCTGGCACTGTAATAGTGTTGTGCTAACCACTACTCTAATCTTTAGGGTATCCTGCACGAGGTCATCTAAGTCCCTTTGCAAACTTTACTCGTCCAAATAATACTCTACTCTTTATTATTCCTTCTACCAAAGTCCACGACCATGCACTTTCCAACATTGCATTTCATTTTCCACTTCTTTGCCTTTTCTCCTAATCTAAATCACTTTCCTTATCACTATCTGCCCATTCGTATCATCTGCCACAAAGCCCTTTATTCCTCAATCCAAATCATTTATGTACAACGTAAAAGAAGTGTCTCCAGCACCAACCCCTGCGGAACACCACTGGTAGCAGGTAGCGAATCAAAAGTGACCCCTTTATTATCACCATTTCCTACTGATCAGCCGATGCTCTACCCATGAAAGTATCTTTCCTGTAATTCCATGAGCTCTCATCTTGTTAAGGAGCCTCATGGGCGGCACCTTGACAGAAGCCTTGTGAAAATCCAAATGTACAACATCCACTGCATCTCCTTTTGTCTAGCCTGCTCATGGTTTCCTCAAAATATGGCAGTTGGTTGGACAGGCAAAATTTTTTCCTTTGAGGAAACCATGCTGACTTTAGTCTATCTTGTCGTGCACTTCCACGTGCACCATAACCTCACCCTTGACAATTGACTCGTACAACTTCCCAACTACCAATGTTAGGCGACTAGGTCCATGGTTTCCTTTCTGCTGCTTCCCTCCCTTTTTAAATAGTAGATTAAGCTTCGCAATTTTCCAATCTTCCAGAACAATGCCAGAATCTAATTATTCTTGGACAATCATTAGTAATGCCTCCACTACACACACACACACACACACACACACACACACACACACACACACACACACACACACACACACACACACACACACACACACACACACACACACACACACACACACACACACTATATGAATATACATGCACATATATGTATACACATATACACGCGCGCACACACATATATAAATATAATATATATGTATACACACAGACACACACATATTATATGAATATACACGCACATATATGTATACACATACACGAGCGCACACACACATATATACATGCGCACACACATACATATACGCGCGCGCGCACACACACATAATAAATATATATATATATATAAATATAATATATGTATACACACACACACACACACACACACACACACACACACACACATACACACACACACACACACACACACACACACCCGAACTCTGGTCCGGGAGACTTAACTACAGTTGGACCATTCAACATTCCAAGTTCCTTCTCTTGATGATCATCACTTCACCTCTTTTCCTCTCGTCCCTGACACCCTTGGAACTCGGGTGTACTGTTAAGGACTTGCATGGTGAAAACTGCAAAATTTTCCTCTGGCTTCTCATTCTCCTATTACAATTTCTCCAGTCATTTTCCAGAACTACTATCCACTTTGCCTCTTTTTCTTCCTACAATAAGCATGCCCTCTCTATTCCTTTTACTTTGGCTTTGACGTGTCAGCCACAGTTGTCATTTTTCCATTTGAATATTTATTTTTTGGAATATATATGTCCCATACCTTCCTTTCAGAAACTCCAGACATTGCTGCTCTGCTGTCTTCCTCTCTAGGGTGCCTTTCCAATCAACTTTGTGCTGTTCCTCTCTCATATCTCAGTAGTCCCCTTTATTCCACTAGTGTAGTAACACATTTGATTTTAGTTTCTCCCTCCCAAACTGCAAGGTGAGTTCATCACTGCATCCTAAGAGTATCCTTAACTTCAGCTCTATTATCAACTCTGGTTCATTACACAATTCCCAATCCAGAATTGCCATTTACCTCGACAACACAACTTTTCTAAGAAGTTATCCTTCTCTTTGGATCCAGCAGCAACCCTGCATATTGAAATCCCCCATGACTTGTAATATTGCCCTTTTTGTATGGCTTCTCTACCTTTCTCTGTAGTTTGCACAACGCATCTGTCGAAGGCCTGTTTGCAACTTCAATCAGGTTCTCGTTGTCCTTGCAGTCTCATAATTTTAACCACAGGATTCTATTTCTTCTGATCCAATGGCTGCCATCTTAAAAGATTTAAGTTCATTTTTAACCAGAACCACCCCCATCCCCTCTGCCTACCTTCCTGTCCTGATGTACTGTGTATCCACAGATATTTTGGCCACAATGTCATACCTGCCAACTTCCAGCTGTGTTAAAAGATAATCAACCTTATTTCTTGTATTCCACCTATTTAAATACAAGACCTTCAGTGCTGTATTCATCATCCACTTCAAATTTGTGTCCACGGCACCACAAGTTAAATCGTTGATCTTTCACGTAATTTTACCCATCCTTCTTCATAATTTCACTACACAGTTCATCGACTTTTATATCCTTGCCCTGTTCACTGCTCTCTCATTCTGGTTCCCATCCCCTTGCCCAACTTGTTTAAATCTTCCCCCACGGCCCCAGCTATCCTGCCTGTCAGGATATTAGTCCTCCTACTCCAGTACAACCCAAGCTCTTTGTATAGGTTATACCTTCCACGGAAGAGATCTCGATGATCCATGAATCTGAATCCCCAGCACTAACTCTTCAGCCATGCTGAATTATAGCAGTGGTCTGCTATAATTTATTGCTAGCCTTGAGGTCCTGCTTTTTAGTTGCCTTTCCAACTCCATAAATTCCTTCTTCAGGACCTCACCCTTTTTCTATCTATGTCATTAGTACCATTGTGGACTACATCTTCTGGCCACTCTGCTTCTTCCTGCTTTACTTTACTTTGTTACTGCTAATGAATGGCAATTCAATTGATCCTGCTAACCCACCAAGCCCGTGAGTGCTCCTTTTTAAATTCTTCTCGATGCGAAAGATCTTTAAACTTTGAAAAACTATTTGTTCACTTCAAATTAAGTGCACTCATAGTAATGAAACTAATTTGCATTTCAGTTTGTGCATGTATATTTTGAAAGGAAATGTGTCCTTCAGTATTAGCCCTTTTTCCACTTGCATCCTATTTAATTGGCCGTGCAATGTCCTGGGATAGGAAGCAGTTTATACTGTTTCCACTGGGCCACCTTTATCTAGGACACGGACTGCTTTGCCACTAAATGCAATTCACCCCGGGGATAGGAGAGTCTCCCTTCTACTGGAAACGGGCGACTTTCTGCTCTGCTTTTTCCACTGGAAAAGAAAAATAATCGACACGCTGCTGTCAGCTGCTGCTAGGGATACAAGTAGGGTTAGAGACGGTCAATCCCTGGTGTGATTTGATGTCATTTGACATCAGCGGACCAATTGTCCCTGTTAATTCCTGGGACAAGGTGCCAGTGGAAAAGGGGCTACTGCCTTAGTACAAAAAAAGGCACCTTGAGGCCTGATGTCAGCAGCGCAGACTCTGCGAGGGGCACCGGGGGTGGCCCGTGGCGGGGCAAAGTTTGAAGAGGGGAGTGGGCCTTAATAAAGCTCACACACACACACCACACACACACACACACACACACACACACACACACACACACACACACACACACACACACACAGAAATATATATTATTTATATAGATAGATAGATACATAACATTTGTAACCCACGTCTACTGAACACAATTGTTTTTAAATTGGCCTTGTCTTTATGTACTAGTGGTTTTCAGGTTTGAACATTTACTGTACACTTGGAACCCTTTCAATCTCATTTCAATTTGTGCTGTGGGAGTGGTTAATTTGTTTTTTTCTGCTCCTATTTAATCTCATGGTCTTTCCTATCATGGGTTGGTCTTACACAATCTAGGTGGGGGGGTGGTGGGGGGGAGAGAGAAGTAAAGCAAAATAAACTCAAATTAATACGGTTTTCTCAGTGACAAGTTTTGTATGCAGACAGTTTCCTGATGTAACTATTTTCTGGATATTTTACTTACTAGATTCGGATACGGGATCCAAACCAGGGTGGGAAAGACATCACTGAAGAAATTATGTCTGGTGGAAGATCAGGTTCTACACCAACGCCACCACAGGCAAGTAATGTATGCTGTGTGCTTGCTCCGTAGTAACTGGTTAGGGCTTTTTTACTTTCATGATGCGGCTTTACCATTTTAATTTGATAAATGAAAGAAACTTTAAAAATGTTTTTGAAAAATATTTACTTTTTATAACCGATTATGGTTTTTGTCCGCTGTGGTTGATCTTTCTTAAGGCTTTGCTTTCTATAATTTCATTTGATTTTCCCACATTTTCCATTTACAGCATCTATTTGTAGATCTGTTGATTAGGATTTTACAGTATTTTTCATATGTCTCTGATTATAGATATTTCTGATGTTAATCGAAGTTTTTAAACTGCTCTGATAGACTGAATTAATACAGCCAGTGCTATTAAAAATGTTTTCTGGAAGCATCAGTGAAGTTAGAAAGTTAGAAGTGAAATTAAGTGTAAGATGTAGTTGCCTCAGTACTTGTCCTCAAGCACAGCCACTCCCAAAAGGCCACTCTGCTCTACCTACTCCTGTTATCGGCTGTGTGGCTCACAGAATCATGAAGTTGTCTGGTTAGACAATTGCCTACTGGTTAAACAATCTTTGCAACTCTCTTTTAAACTTTTCATGTCTCTGGCCAATAAAATATTAATTAGGCAGGTTTGCTTGATTAGGACTTGCCAACCTCCTCAGCCCTGATAATATGATTGACCTACAGTCATGTTGGCAAGGCCAAATATGGAAAGCTTACAAAGGCAAAACAAGATCTCTGTACATTGGTGAGATCTAATGCAGATTAGGAGACTTTTTCACTGAGCACATGCACTTTATAGGTGCAAACTTGAACTCCTGACTGCTAGCCATTTTAATTCCCCTGATCATTCCCACATGTGCTCGGTCATATCCATGAACTTTAACGACATCTTATTTTTCCTTTAGGTCCTCAAACCTAATGGCATGAACGTCGGTATTTCTAATTTTAGGTAACCCCACTTTCCATATTTTCTTTACCCATTTTGTTCTTGCCTTTCAAAACATCCCTTGTGATCTCTCTATTTCTTCATCTCTCCTGTGTTCTGTCAAATGCCCAGTGCCTCTTGGGCCTTCACTATCTTTTTTGCTCTCATTGATATGCCTGATACTGCCCCTTCTCAATTCAATATCAATGAGGCTGAGCATTTCTACTCATTGCTGCCAGAGCTGCTCGGTGCCTCCAGCTTTTCACTGTTTGCTCAGTGCCCCATTTGCAGGCTGATTGTTCTTACAATTTGGAGAGAGGTGAGATTACATTTTTAATTGAGAATAACCTAAAACAAATATCCATACTTAAATAACTAAAAGAAAACAAACCTCTCATAAGATCAAAATTACCTTATTTTTTTTCTTGATTCCATTTAATCATTAGGAAGTTCCAAGAAGTTACAGCTGTTCAGAAATTGCAGCCAGGAAATTACAATCTTGGTTCAATGTCAAAATCAGGGTTGATCCATTCAAGTGTGTATTCAGAAACTTCAGTGCAGTTGCAGGCAAACTAAGCAAACTCCAGGAAATTATTTACTGATCCATATAATGCAAAAAGTAACTATGGCAGAAAATTGCATTATTTCCCATTTCCAGTAGATACACAGTTCTTTGCTATTTGCTAGAACGTAACTGTTACATAGTTCATTCTTTGCTTTCTTTTCCTTTGAAAGTTTGATTTTGTGTAATGCCTTTTCTAGACTCTGTACTTTTAAATAGCCTTTCTGAAGCAACCGTGTTGATAAAGGCAAGCTAAAGGAATCACTGGGTCTACATATTGACCGTGCTTGACTCCATTCTTGTTCTGTCTCAGTTGAATGACATTCTGGACTCGTATTTATGATATTGCAGTCTTAGAACATTAGTCCAGTAAAGGACCTTCGGCCCACAATGATGTGCCAACCTACATATACTTCCCCCTGCCCCCTAAATTTTCTTTCATCCATGTCTAAGAGTCTCTTAAAAGCCCCTACTGTTCCAGCCTCCACCACCACCCCGGCAATGCATTCCAGGCACCCACAACTCTGTTTTTTTATTTTAAAAAAAATTACCCCTGATGTCTCTAAGCTTTCCTCCTTTCTCTTTGTACTGACGTCCTCTGGTGTTTGCTACTCCCACCCTGGGTAAAAGGTGCTGGCAGTCTACTTACCTTTGCTTCTTGTAATCTTGTTGACCTCTAAGCCACCTCAATGTTTTTTACCTCTAAAGAGAAAAGCCCTAGCTCTGCTAACCTTGCCTCATAAGAGATATTTTTCAATCTATGCAACATCCTGGTAAATCTCCTCTGCACCCTTTCCATAGCTTCCATATCCTTCCTGTAATGAGGTGACTAGAGTTGGTATTCCTCAAGTCTGTGAATTTTATTGGTAACTTTGCATTGCCATGAATGTACATGCTTTTCATGACCTTGGGATCCTCCAGATTGGTTTTAATATGAAATACTACAGTACTACGTATTAAGTGTAATTATATTTTCTTGTCACATTGCACTTTAGAACTTCATTTTGCAAGAAAAGAAAGGGGGTGGCAGGTTAGCACAACATAGCGCCAATGACCTGGGTTCAAATCCGGAGCTGTCTGTAAGGAGTTTGTATGCTTTCCCTGTATCTTGCGTGGGTTACACCCAGATGCTCCAGTTTTCTCCCACCATTCAAATGTACTGGGGTTGTAGGTTAATTGGTTGTAATTGGGCACCATGGACTCATTAGCCGAAAGGGCTGTTTACCGTATGTCAATTGTTACATCTTGGTTTTGATACAAATGGAGTAAATGTTGAAATTTTCTGACCATATTCTTGATTGTCTAGTCCTTTGCTACTTGATTCTGCTGTTCAAAAATATTTTATAATTTTGCTCAGTTAGTGTCTGTGATGCACTACTGCAGCAGAAAGCAGACACAAAACTCTAGAAAGACTGTACAACAAGCTTTATTCAGTTAAAAGTCTCTGCTACAGTGGTAGCTGTACTGGTGATGCCTGAGTGACTGGCTCGGAAGGGGCCGGCTCAGGATTATATCCCGAGCAGTTGATTGACAGCTGGCCACGTGGAGTTGGGTCTCTTCAGGTCGGCTGATTGACACCCGGCCAGGTGTGGTCTGTCCTCCAGTGATCTTCCTGCAGGTACAAAGATCACCCCCTGCAGTAGGCTAGTTATGTATCACCACATTCACTCCCTTCTTTAAAAGTTGCAAAGGTGGTATATGTGTATTTACAGGTTTAGACGGTCCTGTGGCTGTCAGAGTCTCTGACCGTCGCAGGTTTGGCTCCTGGTCAGAGGGTGTGCTGGGTGTCTGAGGGCTAGAAAGGGTGCCGGGGCGATTGGCATGGCGTAGTGCGTTGGGGTGGCCGGGGCAGCCTGGATTGGCAAGCGTGTGAGGCATTGGAGGGGCTGGGGAGAAGGGTCTTACCCCGTGGCATGAGTGTTCGAGATGGGGAAGACACATCGGGCTGATCTGGAGAAATATCTCCAGGTTGACATCGTGGTCTTGGGGCAATGGAAGCTGCTGTGTCGAGGCGGGCGTTTCCGCTGGATTTTATTATCAATTGTTAATATTTTGAGTCCGAAGTGTTTTAGGTGAAAGGACCACCCCCCCCCCCCACCCTGTCCCCAATTTGACCATAAACTTTATTCCATATTGTAATGATGTGCTTTTATGGGGGGCTCTTGAGGGCCAACCTTGTGCAACTCCAATTTTACCCATGAAAACTTGTCTCCTCCGTCAAAGAGGGAGATGACAAACTTCAATTGGGTTGCCAAAAAATTTTTTTTTGAAATCCAGGAGTGTTAATCCTCCTAATTCATAATTCCAATTTAATTTATCTCTGGAAGGCTTACCTTTCCACAGAAACTTCCTGATGCATTTATTAAGGTTTTGAAAGAATCTGAGGTATAGGAATGGGCAAACTTTGGGGAAATAAAGCTATTGTACTCCAGTTAGCACATTCATTTTAATAAAGTTGACCCTTCCAACCAAAGTTATTGGGAGGGTCACCCATTTATTAAGATCATTCTCAATTTTCAGAAGCAAGGGAAGATGATTCAATTTATAAATTCGGCAGGTTGTTTGTTATCTACCTTAATACTTAAATATTTAATCCCATTGAGCTGCCACTAAAATTGAGAATTTCTCTTAATTTGTTCATAACTTCATTCTTATCTCGATTGACTTTATAATACGATATAATCCCAAAATCCTCAGATTTAGGTTGCAATTTTTGTAATGAATAAACTGGTTCTGTTAGATATATCAGAACAGCATCAGCATATAAATTGATTTTGTGTTCTTCCTGATTGATCCTGAAACCCTTTATGTCTGGATCTAAATGGATGGATTCCGCTAACAGTTCAATAGCCAGGAGGAAAAGAGCTGGAGACAATGGACAACCTTGTCTACTCGATCTGGACATTGGGAAATGCTGATGAAATTTGACCATTAGTTATTATTTTAGCTTTAGGCTCAGAATATAGAGCTCTTACCCAATTAATAAATGTTTGTCCAAGTCCAAATTTTTCCAGCACTTTGAATAAAAGTCCCACTCCAGTCAATCAAAGGCTTTCTCTGTAACTAGAGCCACGGTGACATGCAGTCATCTCTTGTTTGTGCTAGATGTATAATACTGAGCAATACATTGTCTGCTGTTTTCCTCCCCTGCACAAAGCAAGTTTGATCAGTGTTTATTAGTTCAGGCAAATAAGTTGCCAATCTATTTGCCAAGGCTTTGGCAATAATATTATAGTCCGTATTCAAAAGAGATATGAGCCTATAAGACGACTATTTCAATGGATCCCTATCTTTTTTTGGGGATCACCATAATAACTGCTGTCAAAAGGACTCTGGGGGAGTCAACAGGAAGCCCACTATTTACCTTGGCGAAGGGATCATGTTTTAGAGATGCAGAAGGAAACGAGCATTCAGAGGGCACCCAAGTAGTCCTAGAGAATGCAAACTCCAGACTATCACAACATCAGGATTAAACCCAAGACTTTGCAACTGAGAGGCAGCAACTCCACAATCTGTGGCAGTTCACTCAATGTAATGTTTCTACCAAAATTCTGGCTATTTAGCCATTTTGGTTCCAGAAATGCTGGTTTTTTTAATTGGGGTCTGTGTTTTGCAATCAAAATCCTAAATATCCACAAATGTCACTCTTTCATGTACTTTTAAATGGGCGTCCAGATTGTTTGGCCAAATGTTTACTTTGGATATTGACATTCTTCTGAATTATATCACTCTTCTGAACTTTCTCATTCAACAGTCTGCAGGAAGTTTAGAAGGAGGGAGTGTTGTGCATGCAAATGGGGAAACTCCACATCCTCTTCCAGTTGTCATACGGCCAGGTAAGTTGAGCATCTCAACCTACTCAGTTCAGTGTTAGAATAAGGTAACAATTTGTTTTTACACCACAAAATTGGTGCATTTTCAGTTCAAATGCCGCAACTAAACTGCATTTGATCCCCAACACTTGACACTGCTGACTTGATATTTAATTTGGGCAAAATGCTACTACACTAAACCTTTCAAGAAACTATATCCAAGTCATTTATAATCTTCTACCTTTAACTTTGCATTGCTTGTATGTTGATTGCTTATATTTTGCCATTTTGATGCTTAATGTCAGTTTCCACTTACCATTCATTGAACACGAGCATCTGCAGTTAGGTTAAGCCTTACAAAACTGACACCACTTCCCATGTTTTTTTTAAATAGTCATAGGTTATTCATTTGCACTGACAGGATAACAGTGTTGACTTTATTTTTAAAAATTTTTCACACTATGAACCATATTAATCAAAATACACACAAACATTTCCCTCTTGAATATACAGTGTCATTTTCTCCGCTTTTCCCCCCTCCCTTCCCTCCCTCCTTCCCACCCCCTCCAAACCTATTAAACGTTCAACATATACAATACAATAAACCCATTAAACAATGTCATCACACAATGAAAATAAACAAGAAAATTGTGTCATCTACTTTTACACACTGGATCTATTCATTTCATCTTCTCATTTTATCATTTTAGGGGGTGGAGGTCAGCAGTTGTGTTCTATGTACGGTTCCCAAATTTGTTCGAATACTGTGACTTTATTTTTTTAAATTGTATGTTATTTTTTTCCAATGGAATACATTTATTCATTTCTCTGTACTCTCAGGCTCTCTTCTGATTTCCAAGTTGACATTATACATTTTTTTGCCACAGCTAAGGCTATCATAATAAATCTTTTTTGCGCTTCATCCAGTTTGAGGCCTAATTCTTTACTTCTTATATTACTTAGAAGAAAGATCTCTGGATTTTTTGGTATGTTGCTTTTTGTGATTTTATTTAATACCTGAACTATGAGAAATATAATAAATACGAAGTTACGCATGATACAGTATAATTGGTTGCACAGGCTATATATCATGCCCCAAAAGTTAAATAAATGGGATCCAACATTATCAGACAGATGTTTTCGCTGTAAGAAGGAAACGGGAACAACAGTACATGCAATTTGGGCATGTGAGAAAGTGAAAAAGTTTTGGGAAGATGTTGCTTGACTTTATGAAGTGTGAAGTTTGGTAAAGATTCATTTGCTGGAACTTATTATTGATTACAGCATTATTCATATTAGATGCTCTTCAGTGACATATATTTGTTGCTGAAGTTTAAAACAAAACTATTGCTGAAAACACAAATTGCTTATATACTTTTAATGTCCTGTTTTTGTACTCTGATTCAGTACCACCTTGACCTGTAGTTTGGGGATTATTTGGTCAATTATCCTGCCATAGCTTGCTGTCTCCTCCAAAGCTCATCAGTTTTCAATTGAATGTATTCTGTATTAAAGTATTTTTTTTTTAATTTTCATAGATAAGCCAAAATCTCCTGCAGGGATATCTAAACCAGTAGAAGAGTCAACCCAACTGGAGAAATGTATTTCGCCTGAAATTGTGGAAAGTGAACCTGAAAATCATACTAAACCATCAGACTCTGAAGAATTACAGGAAACTCCGGTCACAGAGCCAGAGGACGCTACAAATATTGCAATCTCTTGTGATGTGACAGTGACAGATTCTATGCCACCTGTTGGCGCTAATGATGAAATAAGCCCTTTGGCAGAACCTATTTCTTTGCCACATAAAGCTACAAAAGTGCAAAGGAATGAAATGGAGGAGGTACAAGAGCTACAGAAAGAAGAGGTGACTCCAGATGAATCTAGCTCAAAAGACTTGACAGTGGAAAGTAACGGTTTTACTCCAGTAGAGGAAGTTGAGCCTTGTCAGGTGTCCGAGCCTTGTCAGGTGTCCGAGCCTTGTCAGGTGTCCAAGCCTTGTCAGGTGTCCGAGCCTTGTCAGGTGTCCGAGCCTTGTCAGGTGTCCGAGCCTTGTCAGGTGTCCGAGCCTTGTCAGGTGTCCGAGCCTTGTCAGGTGTCCGAGCCTTGTCAGGTGTCCGAGCCTTGTCAGGTGTCCGAGCCTTGTCAGGTGTCCGAGCCTTGTCAGGTGTCCGAGCCTTGTCAGGTGTCCGAGCCTTGTCAGGTGTCCGAGCCTTGTCAGGTGTCCGAGCCTTGTCAGGTGTCCGAGCCTTGTCAGGTGTCCGAGCCTTGTCAGGTGTCCGAGCCTTGTCAGGTGTCCGAGCCTTGTCAGGTGTCCGAGCCTTGTCAGGTGTCCGAGCCTTGTCAGGTGTCCGAGCCTTGTCAGGTGTCCGAGCCTTGTCAGGTGTCCGAGCCTTGTCAGGTGTCCGAGCCTTGTCAGGTGTCCGAGCCTTGTCAGGTGTCCGAGCCTTGTCAGGTGTCCGAGCCTTGTCAGGTGTCCGAGCCTTGTCAGGTGTCCGAGCCTTGTCAGGTGTCCGAGCCTTGTCAGGTGTCCGAGCCTTGTCAGGTGTCCGAGCCTTGTCAGGTGTCCGAGCCTCCACTTGAACCTGTAATGGATTCGCCCATTGCACAACCTGAAGAATCGAAGTTGACTAATGGACTGGAGCTTCCAATCGAACAGGATTTGGAAGTTTCAGAAGCTAAGCAAGAATCCCACATCAGTCCCATTGCTGAGCCTGAATCACCAACACTTGAAGAGACTGCAGTAGCCGTAGCATCTTCTGAGGAGAAGGAAGAGGAGGAGGAGGAGGAGGAGGAAGAGGAGGAGGTTGTCGAAGTCCAAACGCAGAATGCCTTGCTGCCAGCAGCTACTTCATCCCTGACTAATGACAATTCTATGCAAGGTATTAGTAAGAGAGGAGAAGGTCAGAGGTCATTGTGGTGACTGGCCACTATAATATAATTTAATTAATTTGGGAACAGTTTTACAACTGATATTGTTAAAATATAAACACTTCCTTTGCATTGCTAGATTGTGCAGGATTGCAAAGGAAGTCCAGTGTTAAATGTATGTTGATGTAGATGAAGAAGCTGTTTAAGTTGTCTGCTATTTAATTTTATTAAATTTTCTTGTGTGACAAATTATAAACAAGCAACAAGTTTTGCTTATGGTTTGACATAAATTATGCTGCCTGCACGCATATCCTTTGTACCTGGGCATGATGAGGATTTGATATACTTTCCCTAGATCATTCTAGGGTTATCTTTGAAATATTTTCAGTTATTAATATCAATATATAAATGTAAAGACTTACCTGAATTTGCAATTTCTTTGCGCTTATAGATTTTGGTCCAGTAAAGCCTGTGTAATGTGTGTTTAAAACATCTGGAATGTGACGTGATTGCATTCATTGCCTAGTTAGTAGCACCAAGAATCTGGTGGTGATTGATTGTCGATGCATAGTAGTGGTGGAACAGGTAACGATCTACAATCATTAATGGAAGAATAGCAAGTTAAAATTTAAAGAAAGCCTGCAGATACTGGAAACTCAATAGTTCAAGCAACTTCCTTAGAAGGAAATTTTCAAGATCTTTAGAACTAAAAAGCCCAATCATGGTTTATGTGATAGAAATGGGAGGTCAAATATCTGGAGATTAAAAAATGAGGGATTTATGACCTTTTTAAAAATTGAAAACTCAAAATAAATTTTAATCACAAGAGAGGGAAGAGTTTAAAACCAGAAGAATGTGCCTGATAAAGTGGTGGGAGATTGATAGTGTTGATGGACCTGGGTGAATGAAGGCCAGGTGTATCGGGAGAGGGTTCATTTCAGATTTCATCTGTGATTTTGTATTACTGTTAAAGGAGAAAGAATATTGTTAAATGAGACGCAGAGCTGGAATTGCTGATTATCTAAAATTGTTGAAAGCTGTTTTACATTTGGAAGGCAACAGTGTGCCAAGTCAAAAGGTGAGCTGCTTTTCCTTGAGTATACATGGAATTTTGACAAAAAGGAGAGAGGGATGGAGGAAGTCAGAGGAAACATTGGGATGGAGAGTGATGCACTGGAGACCTTGGGTGCTGGAACCTGAAGCCAAACATCGAGGAAAGTGGACAGGAGCACTATAAAGTGGACAGGGTGGGAGGGATAAGAACTCGCTTGTAGGGAGTTTTTTAGGGAAAATCAGCAGATTGGAATTGTACAAATGTAATCCCTTCCTCAAGGGTGAGAGATGTAGCAGAAACTATAGGCATGTTAACATTTGTTAGTTAGTAAGATGCTGAAGGTCAAAAAGTTGGTTAAAACATATTAATGACTTGCAAGAGGAGGCATCATGTGCAATAGTCACAGATGTTGATGATGCAAATAGGTGGCAGACATGGCGCAGTGAGGTTCTTCGGATTCTGTAATGCGATGCAGTACTTTTCCCCCCATATCCAAAATGCTTGGGATCAGACGTTTTTCTGTTACTGGGTTTTTTTTGGTTATCGGATCAATGGCTTTAAGCAGCTCAGTACCATCTGCAGAATACTTATATCAGCGGTTAAACAACAGAAAAAACCAACGTCAGGTCTTGAGCATGTTTAATACGTACCAAATAAAGCAACTGATCTATGCTCAGAAAATGAGATAAATGCAGCACTAGACACTAGAAATTCTCCTCGATGGCCTTTTCAAATGTTTCCTCCACTGTCACATTGACCTAATTAACAATGGTTTTGTCTTGGACATCTCTCTTTAATTTGATAAATTGACATGATTTCTTGTTCTGTTCTGATTGCACGCTGCTGTAGTCTATCATCATGTCGAAGACACATTTTCACCATGTCTATAGGCAATTTTTCTGCAGTGTTCTGGGGTAATAACGCTAAAACAGTGATGTTTTATAAGCATTATAGACTTGTTATGTCATAAGATTTTCATCAGCGATGATCTTGTCAAATTCGCTGCTTCGTGATCAACAGATGTTTTATTACCACTAATCTTTAACAATTTCATGCCATGTCTTTTCTTAAATTTGCTCAACCAGTCTGTTGAATATTCACAGTTCTCTTTAATTTTAAGATCATGATAGAGCTTTGCTTGTTTCATGATCAGCAAACCATTAAGTGGCACGTGTTCACTGCGACACTGTCGGATCCTCTCCATCAATACACGATCGAGATCTTCACTTTTAGCTTAATGCAGTGTTTTTCTATCTTTCATCAACTTCTGTTTCCACTTTCAGAATAGAACTCAAACATTTTATCCTTCTGTATCTTTAGGTCATAGATTGTGGTCATTCCAATACCATACTCATCTGTAAGACGTCTCAAACTTACACTGCTGTACAATTTTGCCAATAGCTTTACCTTTCTGTTCTTTAGACAAACGTGAATGCTTTTAATTTTCCTTTTAAAATATTTTTATTGATATTTAAAGTATAAATAATTGAACGGTACAGTTATACAATGTGCCTCAGAATTAGAAATAAAATTTACAAATATCATAATTGAGGAATCCAGAGCACATATTAATAATAAAATAAAGCATAACAACAAAAAAGGAAAAAAAGTTTTTAAAAATTTCCAAACCCCTTCCTGTAAACAAGGTTGAAAATTGACATGTTGAATCAAGTAATACCCTCTTGGAGAGGGACACCACAGTGCCAAAATTCCAGAACAATTCTAAATCTTAAGATTATGATAATAGTCCATAAATGAGCCCCATGTCTTTTGGAATTTAATATTTGAATCCTTTTTTCTGAATGTTTAAAAAATTTCCATACATTTATTTATAAACCATTATGCAAAACAATAAATGTTTAAATTTAAGAAAATTTCATTCATTACATGATGGTTATAGCCCCTCCCTCCCTCCCTCCCTCCCTCCCCCAAGCACTCACCCCAAAAAATATAAAAAGAATATATAATAACATAAATTAAGAAAGATCGCATCATGGATTGCTCAGTATATCACTTTCCAACAAAGTTTATATGATTAATTTAAAGAAGATGGTTGACACAGGTCTTAAAAGGCTAGAAATACTTCTATGTATTTATACCTAAAATTTGCATATTCGGACTCCAAACTCGCAAGAATATAGCATATTTATTTCTCAAATTATATATAATTTTCTCTAAAGGGATACAGCTTTGAATTTCTGCATTCCATATTCCCATACCTAAACTTGAATCTGATTTCCAAGTCACTGCAATACATTTCCTTGCTAATGCTCTTTTAACAAATTTCATTTGATACATTGATAGTTTCACCTTGGGTCTAGTTCCTTCTATATTCCCCAATAGGAATAAATCTGGGTTCAGTGAAAATACAGTGCCTGTAATTTGTTCTAAAAAGTTCCATAAATCCACCCAAAAAGATCTTACTTTGGGGCATGATCAAGTTGAATACAAGAAAGTACCTATCTCTTCATACCTAAAACATTGATCTGATGACTCTGATTTCATTCTCTTCATTTTTTGTGGCATCAAATATAAAAATAAATCTAACTAATCTATATCTTACAGTAATAGTACTTGTCATATAATCTTGACAGAGGTCCGACCATCTTTGCTCATCAATTGTAATATTCAAATCTAACTAATTTCTGCTTAGATTATGCACTTCTTCATTAATAGTTCTTTTTTTCAATAAAAGAAATATTGCAGAAGTAAATTTCTTAGTATATTCTCTCCTAATAAGAGTTTCCACCTTACTACAAATAGGTAACTGAATCTCTGGACCTAACTTTTTCCTGAAATATCCTCTCAGTTGAAAATAACAAAAAGGAGTATTACTAGATATTCTATATATATATTCCTCAGTTGTTCAAATGGCCTTGCTCATAACAATCTTCAATATTTTTAATACCTTTACGTTGGCTGAAAGGGGGAGGGGGGTTCTCTTTTTTCCTCTTTTTTTTTCTTTTTTCTTTTATATATATATATAAAATATATTGTTCATGTTTAGTTTATTGTTATATATGTTACTTATCTGTATTTTGAATGAATAAATAAAGTTTAAAAAAAACCTTTACTAAACCAAATATTTAAAAATTGGTTGTACTTTGAAAAAGGGACAAGATAGTTTTGAATCAGACATCTTGGGCAATATACTTCCTTTTGTTCTGATTTTGTCATTTTTTTTATTTCAAGTGTTTCAACAATGATGTCTCTTTAACACCAATAATTAATTTTGAGTCCAATTTGTATACAAATTCTTCTGCTAATCTCTCCTATTTTATTGAATTCTATTTTACTATGCTGGTTTTTCTACTTCTTCAAAAAGAAAAATAAGGAATCTCATTTGAGCGGCTTGATAATAATTAAAGCTAGGAAGCTGTAGGCCACCCTTGTATTTCCACATTAATCTTTCTATAGAAACTCTTGACATTTTACCTTTCCAAAAAAATTTCCTTACATGTTTATTTAATTCTTAAAAACTTTTGTGGCAATAATATAGGTATGATTTGAAAGAGATACTGAATTCTTGGGAATGTATTCATCTTAATACAGTTACCATAAATATGCTTATATAATGCAAACTATTTTGTATCAAAATTTGAGCTCAAAGTAGGGGATCACATTCTACACAAGGTTATTATTTTAACAATTTTTTCTGCCAGGTTCAATGATCAGTAAGATTATCAGCAGCTGCTTACATTGACTAATTTACCACGTGGTTTTGTTTACATTGGTGGTACATGGTCACATGAAACCA
The DNA here is from genome assembly GCF_036971445.1 of Narcine bancroftii. Taxonomy (NCBI): domain Eukaryota; kingdom Metazoa; phylum Chordata; class Chondrichthyes; order Torpediniformes; family Narcinidae; genus Narcine; species Narcine bancroftii. Next base: position 102,921,239 of record NC_091477.1, on the reverse strand, counting down.
AGATTTTTAAAAAAGACACCAGTTATCTACATAATGTAGTTATCTACGATTAACTACATAAGTAGAAACTCATAACAAATCCATTAACCTTTGAAGTACATAATCAAGAGAGTTAATTACATTATCGTTTATATAAATGAACGTTAAACTAGAAAATAACAGTTATTCTGGATATGCATATTTTGCTGCTTTTCTAATTTCCATCCATGATGTACTCTGGAACAAAGAGAAAATGCAGTGCTTATGATGCATCATTTAGGCTGAAACTGATTGAGTACGCAGAAAGCAATAACAACAGTGTCGCCTCCAGAGAATTCGGTGTTGCTGAGAGTAACGTCAGACTTTGGAGGAAGCAGAAATTTAGCCAAGTTGCCCACAACCAAACGTGCTTGTATGGGGAAAGCAGGCTCTGTATCCAGATCTGGAGAAGGCACTGGTTGACTGGGTATAAAGCCGGAGAAAGGATGGCTACATTGTCCCCTGTTTCTATATCCAGCTTCAAGCCAGGAAACTGCAGAAAGATCGCAAATATTGAGTGAGTGGCACATTCAAGGTGTCAGAGGTTTATGAAGAGGCACTCTCTGGCCACATGACAGAGAACCAAGATATCACAGAAGCTTCCCAGTGTCATAGATGACAAGATAATTAGGTTTCACGAATTTGTGTTTGTTAAGGAAGGACCATGACTTTGTTATGTATAATATCGGCAATATGGATGAAATTCCCTTGTGTTTTGATATGCCTGGTAAAGAATTATTCACAAAGTGGGTAGTAAGACAGTTTATGTAAGGATGACCGGTCATGAAAGGACCCATTTCACCGTAGTTTTGTGCTGCTTAGTTGATGGGTCCAAGTTACGGCCAATGGTGATCTTTAAGTGTAAGACCATTCCAAAAGGAGAAAAGTTCCCACCAGGTGTTCTTGTACACTGCCATCCCAAAGGATGGATGGATGAAGAGGGTGCCAAACTGTGGTTGGAGAAGGTGTGGAATAGAAGACCTGGATCTCTTTTAAAGAAACTGTCAATGTTAGTGTGGGACCATTTTCAAGCCCATCTGAGAGAACCAGTAAAGAAGCAGCTCAATCGATTCAAGACACACCAAGCTGTTATTCCTGGTGGCTTGACAACTGTACTGCAACCCCTTGATGTCATGCTTAATAAGCCATTTAAGGACCATGTCAGAAAAGACTGGATTTCCTGGATGGTCTCAGACCAAGTGGAGAAAACAGCAGGGGGAAATTTCAAGAAACCAGGCCTATCCTCTGTTGTTTCCTGGGTGAAGCAGGCCTGGGATTCACTTCCAAGCAATATGCCAATATGGTCTCCCTGAGTTTTTTAAAGACAGGAATTAGCAACAAAATGAATCTGAATATGAAATAACAGACTGGGACACAGATTAAAAGATCAACAGAAGAATGGGAAGCAGTGTTTGGAGCATCTGATGATGTCTGATTTTGAAGGATTTTAAAATCAATGTTTTAATTTGGGTATATTGAACAATAAATTAATTATGTTTACTATGATGTTTTTGTAATTTAATTCAGTACAACAATGCAGTGCGGTAATGGCGGCTGCCATTCGAAACAATCTGTCAAAGTAGCACTTCCTTGATGATTTTGGGCCAATAAAAAGGGGAGGTCATATTATTCATGGGGATAACATTTTTCTCCCTTTTCCCCCCTCAAAGTTGGGGATCGCATTACACTTGAAACGTATTATACATGCATATTTATGATAACCCTTCCTACTAACGTTGTAGGTAAAATCCATTTAAAAAAATAATTTCAACCTTTTTGAGTATGGCAAATAATTTAATTTGTATATATTTTTAAAAGATTATTATCTACATTAATCCCTAAATATTTAATCCCATTTTTTGGCCACTTAAATGGAGTATTTCTTTGACAATGACTATAATCTTGTTCCGCAAGAGGCATAATTTCACTTTTGTCCCCATTTATTTTATAACCAGAAATCTTACCACATTCTTCCAAATTAAAGTGTAATTTTTGCAAGGAAATCTCTGGTTCTGTCAAATATATTAAAACATCATAACTAATTTTATGTTATTTTTGACCAACCTTAAATCCCTTAATTTCCAAATTGCTCCTAATTGCCTCTGCTAATGGCTCTATAGCTAGTGTAAACAAAGCTGGAGATACGGGGCATCCTTGTCCGCTTGATCTCGTCAGTTGTAATGGAGCGGATATTTGTCCATTAGTTACTACTTTAGCTTTGGGATCATTATATAATGCATTAATCCAATTTATAAAAGCTTGACCAAACCTAAATTTGTCTAAGACCTTAAACAAAAAGTCCCATTCCAATATGTCAAAGGCTTTTTCAGCTTCTAAAGTCACAGCAACACTTAGATCTTTTTTGTGCTATATGTATAATACTAAAAAATCTGGCCACATTGTTTAAAAAACAATCAGCAGACAAAGTCTGTCTGATCTATATTTATTAATTTAGGTAATATAGTCACCCCGATTGCCAATATTTTAGCAAGAATCTTCTAATCTGCATTCAATAATGAAATATGTCTATATGATGAATGTTTCAAAGGGTCTCATCTTTATTTTGGTATCACAGTAATTATTGCTGTTGAAAATTATTCTGGAGGAGTATGTGATATTGATGCTCAATCAAGCATTTGCATAAAGATAAGAATCAATGAATCTTTAAATTCTTTATAGAATTTAGGTGGAAAACCATCTTTTACTTTGTAATGAACTGATTGCCTCCTTCATTTTTAGTTGTGTAATTCTGTTTGTTCTAGGTAAATGTATCCAAGAGAAATATCTATTTTATTCTCATCTTTTGAAGACTCTGATGTACATAATTTAGAATAAAATTTCTTGAAAGATTAGTTTATTTCTTGAGGTTTTAACTGATGACATTTCAAATCATTTTTAATTGCATTAATTGTTCTCGATACCTATTCTGCTATCAATTACCTTGCAAGTACTTAGTGATCATTCACCTAATTCATAATACCTCTGATTAGTTCTCATAATCGCCTTTTCTGTTCTATAAGTTTGTAATGCATTATATTGTTCTTATTAATTAGTTGCCCAAGTTTGTCCTCAGAGCTTCTCTTGAAGATCATTTTCCAAAGCCGTTTATTTCTTGTTCTAATTGGTTTACCTTTTTTCATATATACTCTTTGATTTTAAAAGTAAAGCATATAATTTTGCAGGATGAGACAATACAAATCAATATCCTTTTCCCCAGATAAATTCTCTTTAATAAATCAGCACTTGTATTAGGTTGGAATAAAACTTAACCTCCTACAAATTCAAGTGTGCCTTTCCTTGCTCTTGCCCCTTCTGCCACTAGGGTCAAACTTTCTTTCTTTGCTTGATAGCGAAGAAACTAAATTAGCACAAGAGCTCTGTGTGCTCTTTCAACCTATAGGGCAATTAAAATTATTTTGGCCCAGTACTTCAGGAATCCATTTCACAAAAAAGCCAATTGGATCTTGCTCCTCAACTCTTTTAAGATCTACTATTTTAATATTATGTCTTCTAAAATTTTCTAATGTATCCATTTTGCTGAAGCTTCTGATTTTCCATAATGAGAGCAGTGGTGGAATCTTCCACTCAAGTAACTCTATCATCCACATACTGCATTTTCTTCATTTTCCCATCTAATTTGTCAGTTTTTCTCTTCATTTTATTAACAGCATTCAGGACTATTTATTTCTCCTTGCACTTCTCGTTTCATTTCATGAAATTCTCTTTTTAAGAAATCAATGCTTCTTATATCTTCTACTTTTACTTTTTAAAGTTTTAGCTTCTTTCAGTACCTCCTATTCTAGTTGCTGGACTTCCTCTTTGTCTTCTTCCTCTTCACTGCTAGTCCATTGCGAGCCTGACTCCTTTTTACAACAGCATTTCTGAAGGCCCCTGCTTCTTACACATGCGCGTTGCGCTTCCGGGTTCTTCTCCGATGCTATCTCTCCATTGTGGCAGCAAAGCAAAATTAGCAGAAGCTCCCTCAACAAGTTCCCTCACCCAGGGTGTAGCTCAATCACTATTCCCTGCTTGTGACTTGCAGAAGGCCTCAGATTTCTTTTAGTCTTCACGTCAAGCTCCAAATAAGGGCAGCAACAGCTTTATCTTTCTTTTGAGGCATTTTTAAAATGTTGTAATAGTGTTTAAATGTACTTTAAAACTTTTTAATAGTTTAAAACATTTATTTGATACTTTTTTACTAATTCATCAGGAAGGTGAGGCTTCTATACGGCATCACGTGATGTCCCCCAATATTTGAATCCTTGATAGGATATCTTTTTTCCTAAATTTAAGCAAGACATAATTTTGTTTAGCCACTGTGCATTTGTAGGTTGGGTATTATCTTTCCATTTTATCAAAATTGCACATCTGGCTATCACTGAAGTAAAAGATAAAATTTGGCTCTGAGCGGGAGTCACTAATAAATCATCCTCTTAAGATGGTTCAAAAAAGCAATTAAAGGACAAGGATCCAATTGTAAATTGAAAGTCACCGATAGAGTTTGAAAAATATCCTTCCAAAATTTTTCTAAGATAGTCCAGAGAATATGAACTAAAGAGGCATCACTGGTTTTGCATTCTTCACATAAAAGATTCACATCTGAATAAAAATGGGACAATTGAACTTTAGACGTGTGCTCTTTGGCCCACTTTAAATTGCAGCAAACATTGCTGTGCACAAAAGTAGTCGTGGTAATCAGATTAAAAATGGAATCCCAAACCTCACTGGTGAGCGAAAGGTTCAAATCCTGCTCCCAGGCGTTCTTGATTTTAACTAAAGAGGCTTGTCTTAAATTAACGACTTGGTTATAAATAAGAGATAAGGAGGTTTAAGTTAAAAAAATGTATCAAGAACATTCACCTCAGGGATTACAGGAAAATCAGAAATCTGAGATTGAACAAAAAGTAATTTAAAAAAAAAAAGAATTTTGGGTAAGTTGAATTTTGCCACCAATTGTTCAAAAGATGCAAAATTGTAGTTAATTAAAAGGTCAATCAATTCAACCAATCATAGTAATAGATAAGGGTAACCATCTCATTGAGAGCAATTTTAGATGATTAAATAAAATGGAAAAGTTTTCCTTAAAAAGATGCTTATAACTCCTTGTAAATTGGTCCTTCACAATCGTAAAAGAAAAATCAGAATACCTTGGTATAGAGCCATTTAAAGATAAAAGTTCACTTTTATGGAGGTTTAACTTGTACCCTGAAAACTGACTAAATTGTGAATAGCAAAGATGATATGCTTGGTAACGAAGCATCTGGATTAGATACAAAGAGAAAAAAAAATCAACTGTATACAAGGAAACTTTATGCTCAATGCCCCTACCCCCAATAGCTCCCTGAAAAATCGCTACACTCTCATTCCAAAACTAAATCAAAAAGTAGTGGACTTGAAGGACAACATTGATGAGTACCCCTTTGAAGATTAAAAGGTTTTCATTGTTCAAGATTAGTAAGAACTGAAACAATGGGACATAAAAATAATAATTTAATCCATTTAATAAAATTTGGTCCAAAATTAAAATTTCCAGGATCACAAATAAATAACCCTCTCCACCTGATCAAAAGCTTTCTCAGCCTCTAATGAAAGAACACATTCAGGGACAGGAGTGGGGGTTAAATATAAAATGAATAGTATATATTAAAATAAGAATAATGATTTTTAATAAAGCCAGTTTGATCTTCAGAAACGATTGATGGTAAAATATTCTCCGTTCTATGGGCTAAAATCTTCATGCCAATGTTCAATAAAAAAAAATACAAGAAGCACATTCAAGTGGATCTTTCCCCTTTTTCACAATGAGAGAAATACAAACTTCATTAAAAGATGGTGGAAGATTGCCTTGTTTAAATGAAATTAATTGAGGCACAAGAAATTAGAAAAATATTTTAAAAAATTCCACGGGATACCCATCAAGACCTGGGGATTTACCTGATTATAAAGAAGAAATCACAAACCGTATTTTCTCTTGCTCTTTTCACTAACACCATAGTGCTATCTGCAGACCTTTTTTTTTCAATTTGCAACTATATTTTTATACAGAACATGAGAGCTCTATTATCAAAATGGCGCCAGTAGAGTGTCAGAGATCCACAAGGGCAAGTTGGATGATAAATTTTTTCAACTTGGATACCATGTCAGCACCACAGAAAGTTCAGTTTTTAGATCTATTTGGTATTCAGAACTTCCGATACAGGGAAACGTACTGTATAGATTAGTTGAGTGAGCCGGCAAGAATGTGGCAATTGAAGATTGATGTCGGAAATTGTGAATTTATGCACTTTGGGAGCAAGCAAAAGCTTTTATCTAAATGAAGACACGCAATTGGAGTTCAAAAATGCAGGTAATGTTCTGCATAAAATACAAAGTTAGCATTTAAATGCAGCAATTCGTTCAGCAAGGTCAATAATACATTGACCTATATTTTTGAGGATGGAGTACAGGTTAACTCTGTTATGGAAGGGGGTGGAGTCCAATAAACAGCCCATATAATTTTCCATAATGCAAAGCTATACCATCTGCATGTGTTGATAAATTATTTGGAAAATGTGTTTACTTTTTTTTCCCCCTACAAATTCTGAGAGAATTTTATCCTCCGTGAATTTTTTTGGATAATGATTTGCGAGTTCTGCAATAATCTTCTGTAACCCAAACTCTCATAACGTGGAGATCATCTTGCCTATAATGTAATTTTGTAGGGTGGTGGTAAAGTCATGTCCAGAGTGTACAGCTTTCATCTCTTTGAAGGATGTACTTGTTTTGGAGCCAGTCTGATGACAGGATTGTCTTACGGTTAGCAAATAAAAAGTCAAACCTGTTTTCTTTTGGAGTTGAGAGAGTTATTATCCTATTGAATTATATTGCATACTAATTGGCTGTGATAGGGTAAATGTTTTGGTGTATCACCAGTGGGACAGTCAAATAAGACCGGAGGTCTGAGGTTGATGAAATTTAAAACAGCAGGGTCGGAATTATTTCTCTTTGGATGGTGAGCACCTGAAATTCTCTACCCAAGACTGTTGTGGAGACCAAAATCACTGGAAGTGTCTAGAGCAAGACCTTTTTCAAAGACTGGTGAATTCTTGGCCTTGTCAACTGGCTCATGAGTTGAGGAAGTTAGATTAGTTATTTTGAATGGAGAAGGCTGGAAAGACCAACTGACCTGTCTTTTTTGTGTGTTGTACAGATTTGTGTTTTTAAAAATAATTGTTCCATGAACCAATGGCTAATTGTTCTAAAGTAACTCTCAGGATACAATAATATTTGAGATGGTCATGTTGATCTTTAATGGGTTTTACCCTTGTTAATTTATTAAATCTGCATGTTATTGGCTAATTGTGGATATTTCTTGTTTTGAGCTGCAGCTGTATCTGTGCCAAAGAAGAAAAGGAAAATAAAGGACTTGAACAAAAAAGAAGCAGTTGGAGATCTACTTGATGCTTTCAAAGAGGTATTTGTGCTTAAACATCACAAAACAAGTTAGAAATACTAATTACTGCAAATGATTGCAAAGCCACTGTCAGGGCCATTTGCTAATGTTGGTATATAAAAGATGCACATTTCTTCAGTGCAGGATTTAGTGTTGCAGTGCCCATGCTTGAAGGTATGCAGTAATTGATCATTATTTGTGGATTAATTTAAACTCTCAGCACAAAGTTCAAAAGCTGTTGTGATGCTGGTGTTCCTCAGCTTTTTTTGTATTTTTGACCTCATTACCTGGTGTGAATTTTAACATTTGATTTGAGGAAGAATAGAAAGGGGAAGGCGGCTGAGAGTGAGCCAGTTAGGAAAGGGGGACTAAGGGAGGTAATTAGAGGAAGGGGTAACTTTTATTGCGAAAGAATTTGAGAACAAAGATGCCTTGCTGCTATTGTGTGTGTGATCTTGCTGAGACCACAGCTGGATATTTTGTACAATATTGTTTACTTAAAAGGATCTACTTGCTGCAAAGCAAATATTTAATAGTCTGGTTCTTGGAATGGCAGGTTTGTCATGATGGAGCCTTCCAAGCTGCTGCCTGGTTGTGCAGGGTCAAGTTCTATGGCCCTTTCCAGATTCTACTTGTGTTATGATATTTTGTCACTAGCAACTGGTTTTGGTTATTGTGATTTTGAAATCCAATCTAGCAGTCAACACAGCTAAAGTTTTGTGTGGAAAATATTTTGGTGCAGCCTCAAGTGAAAGAGCCTGCAGCTGAGCCTGCAGCCATGTCTGCTGAAGTGACTGAAACCATTGCTCCAACTCGTGATGAACCAGAGGAAACATGGGAGGAGAAGGAGGATAAACAAGATGTTGAAAATATCAAGCCAGATGAAATTAAATTGTCAGATCAAAAATATCAGTATAAAGAAGGTGAGTTCACAGTAATTTTTAAAACAAAGATCAAAGTTAATATATGAATCTTGCGAAATGAAAAACTATTAACAGTGATTACAAAATGGGTAGATTATTTTTCCAGTCTCTGCTTAATAGAATAGAGCATTATCAAAAGGAAATCCTTAAATCGTAATGAGAGCTCAAACTATTTTACAGTTGTAACGTATTTCTTAACTACTTCATTCTTTACCTTTTCAATTTATTGGCTGTCACTTAATTGGTACAAGTTTGAATAAAACTGCTAGATCTGTTACCTTTAATTGTTTTATGATGATCCAATAATTTATCTTTTGAACTTGTGATTTGTTTGCCTGTTTAGCTAAATAAATACAGGTGAAGCTATTTCAAGTACTTTAAGGTGTTGTTTTTTTGCCTACTGGACATTTTAATATTGAGTATTTTGAGACTAAACGAAATTGCACAATCAGTTTAAATCATGTTGAAGTAAGAAATAGAATCTATTCAATTGGGTTTGTGAGGGCCAGGTTATAATGAAGCAAATTTGATTCTCCTGTGAAAGAAGCTGTAATGTTAATGGCATGAGATTGTTAGCTGTTCTAGAACAATTATATCCCTATTCTGTGCTGCTTCCATGCAAAAAGTATTTAATTATTTCAAAGGTATGTTATTTCCAGAGCAATTTAGTTTTTTTTTAAAAAGTGTTTTGGATGCATAGTTTTGTAATTTTATTTGCAGTCACCTGTTTGTTGCCTGTACCATCAGAATGAGCCAACTCAAAATGGCTGTAATACTTAAATGTTGTTTCCATGAAACTTCAATCATTATGTAACTTGTACTTGAGTTTGAAAGCCACCTCAAGAATCTCAGTGATTTGAAACAAATCTCGTCTCCTGCCCAAACCCAAGTCAAAATGGGAAATTAGCAGTAAAGAGTAGTTTTGCTTTATGACCATTGTTAATGAATGTTATTCTAATGAATGTTAGGGTAGTCATAGAGCTGGAATTTTCAAATTTATCCAGGTTAATTCCACCAGTTTATCTCTGCAGCAATCTACCTTTTATTTGTCAGATAGTCCCTTTGAACTATCTATTCCTCCACATACTGTTACTTAAAACTTTTATCTCTTTCCTATTTTCGATGAAAGGCCTTTGACTTGAAATACCATCGCCTGTTTCCACAGATACTGTTTCCCAAAAATTCTGATTTATTTCAGATATCTAGTATCCATAGATTTTTTTAATGTACAATTTTAGTTTGAATTATTTTGCTTACAAGTGGTGTATTTTGTTTTGGTTGGGCAGTGATCCTATTGCTCATTCTGGTTTTTTTGATTCAGCAAAGCTTGCAAATATCTTTAACGCTTTCACTGCTTTAGGAAGTAGAAGTGAGGGCCATGGACTAGACAAAATTATTTTTGTGAAGAGCCACACGTTTGGAGAATGGTGTTCTGGGAGGAAGTGGAAGTTTCTTTCAATGCCATAGCAAGATGAAATATTAGTGCTATTTAACTTTTTTTAATTCACCCCATTAGAAAATTGGAAGCCTCTTAATCCTGAGGACAAGAAGAAATATGATCGTGAATTTCTTTTGGGGTTCCAGTTCATCTTTGCAAGTATGCAAAAACCTGAAGGTCTGCCAGCAATTAGTGATGTTGTGCTGGACAAGGTATGTATGCAGTGCACTTTTTTTGAGTTGCTTGTTTCCAGCCTTGAGCATTTTTACATGACAACTGTAGACTAACGCTCTTCATTGACATAAATTTATGTTTCTGCTGTTGATAGATTTTAATGCTAAAGCTCCGTGCCATTTTGTTGTGTTGTAGCCACCTGAGAAGTAAACATTTGGGTTAGTGGATGAGTGGGAGCACATAAAATAGACTGAAATTTGATTGTTGTTTGGTGATAAGTTCCAAATTGTAATGATTTTTCTGGTTACGTACAAAATAGTTTCCATTTTAAAGCTGTAATTTTAATTTCACTGTTGCTTTCATCTCAATTTTGGAAGAATATTTTCTAGGATATAGTCATAACATTTATTTGGGAAATTCTGACCATTTTCAATCAAACTGGAACAAATTTCAAGTTCATCATCATCATACATGCCCAGTGACGCATGGTGCAGCATTTAAGGAAATATCGGATAATGTCCTCACTCAGCCAAGTGTCTGATTTATAGAGAAGCTCAATCTGGAATTTTCAAATTTATCCAGGTTAATTCCACCAGTTTATCTCTGCAGCAATCTACCTTTTATTTGTCAGATATCCCTTTGAACTATCTATTCCTCCACATACTGTTATTTAAAACAGATTTTTGAGTAAACAGTGAGCTGCTAGAGCAGGGGTGTCAAACTCAAATTCACGGAGGGCCAAAATTAAAAACTTGGACTAAGTTGAGGACCGAACTAAATATTTATTGAAAATTTTCAACAACATCTACATGTTTTCTCTTCTTTCAACATATGTAATGTTAAACTTTTTCTTATTAAAATAAATGTTTAATAATAGTTTTGGATAAACTCTTTCCAGAAGCATTAACAAATGAGAAATAAAATATTCAATAAATAATATTTCTCTATAGAGGATTTGTCAAATGTTGCTAGTGTGCTGTGGAATAGTAAAATCTGAGGGCTGTTGAGAATGTGGGAGAATAACATGATTCCTGAAACAATCCAATGGGTGACTGATTGTGGGCATGAACTCTAGCAGGGTTATTTGCCATGCCCTTTTTCCATTGGTACAGATATCCTTTGATTTACACACTTTTCAAGTTTTATGCCTAATGAGCTTGTATCCAGGTGCAGGACCATTTTTAACCAGGAATATATTTATCACTGTGACATGAAACTATTGGAAGATCGTTTTATCCTGAGATTAAAGTTCATAATCCTTACGCAGGCCTGTGTGCGGGAGGGCGGGGTTTGCGGGCGATCGGGTTGGACAACGACAGTGCGGGGGCATCGGCTCTCGCTGCAGGGCGGCATCTCGGCGGATCAGCGGCCCCGTCACCGTGAGTTGCGGATCAGCCTGCGGCAGGGATGGGGAGTGGGCAACGGTCCTGGCGAGGTCAGGCCTGAGGCCTCCAGTTCCGGGCACTGGGAAGCGGCCTTGGCTTCCCCTGACACCAGCCAGGCCCCAAAACCAGAGTCCACGGTGAGACCCTGCAACGTAAACAGAGGAGGTGGGGGCGATTAGCAGGCTGACGCCATTGCATTCTGGGATTTGTTGTATTACTGTGCATGCGCTATACTGGCGCGGCGGCCAGCGGGCCACCTCTAATACATTTTTGAAATGATCTTGCGGGCCAAATATAATTATATCGCGGGCCCAAATTTGGCCCGCGGGCCAGAGTTTGACGTGTGTGTGCTAGAGGGTCGGCAGCATCCATGGGTTGAAATAGTCAGCATTTTTGGTCAGGACCTTTAATCAAGACACTTTAAGAAATGCCTTTCCCACCGGGTCGATTTATTAAAAAAAATGGGTGAAGATTGCACTTAGTCGTCCAGAATGGAACATGACCACTTTTTAAATGAAGATAGATGTCAGTGATCTCAAGTTGCCACATTCCTTGGCAAGATCTCAAAGACCACCTGTGGGCTGGAGTGAACCATTAAGTAGAATAAAGCTAACTTTTCAGGATTTTGTTTGTTTAAAGAGGTTTTGATACAGTGGAAGGTTATTAATTGATGTGATGATTTAAGTACCATGAATACCATTGCCATCTAATCAAAGCTTCTGTCGAACTGTCCCTTTAAGTTCTTTGTGTACCTATTATGCGGATTTTAATTAGGTCCACATTTCTAATCACAGATGTACAATATTGAACTTCCATTTTGCTGATGAGATGGTCATTCCATCAACCAACGTAACTAGGTTTTGTTTTGTTCCTGGAACAATGAGTCTTATGCCAGGAGGATCCTGGACAGCAGCAGATTCAGAGGGCACACAGTAGTGAAAATGGGTAGAAACAATTAAAGTGCTAATGCAATGTAATTGGGCAGGACAAGCTTGGAGAACTAGAACAGTTTTGTTGGCTTAGTTAAATGATGCAATTTCATCAAAGAACAGGAGGTATTGGAGATGCACAAATTGATCCCTATTTTGATCCCATTATGTGCTCTGAAATTTCACTTTTTGATGCAATTTCTCACTTTTAAAAATGATAATTTTTCTTTAAAAAGCTGAACTGGAATATTTTGATCAGGGTACTACATGTAGGAGTGTGCTTTCTCACGTTTTGTTTCTGCATGGAACAAATAATTTCATCTTGTTATTCACATTATAGTAATTAATTTTTTTTCCTATTTGGGTTCCATTCTATTGAAGGGTTAACATTGAGATATATAATATTGTAGCAAGAAAAGGTATTAACAAGAGCAAAGTTAAAACCAGATCAATAATATGGTTCTGAACCACTCCAGGTCAGAAGGAGAATGAGCAGTAGGCAGGAAAGGATCTTTGTATGTGGAGGTTGAGCTTCTCAAAGAATGAGGAATACTCTGGCTGTGGTGAGTAATGTCATTCCTCCATTTTTTCTTTCAACCTCCACATCCAAATGAATTGAGGGCTTTTACCTTCTCCAGATTAATTCAAAATACAGTATCTAGTTTACTGAATTCTTTTAAAGCATTATGACACTTGATTTTTAAAAAAATGCTTTATTCACCAATCATACTTCAGCAAAGCTAAGAGGCAGTTAGAACAGAAGACATTAAGACTGATGTAGAGAACTGGAGGTGCAGGGCACATGGTTAGATAGGGATTGGGTAATGCAGATGAAGAGGATTGGGATGCTTGCTATACGATGGTGTAGGAACATCTGATCATTGAAGCCTGAAATTTGGAGAAGATGGTTGCCATACTCCCAACCATAGTCCTTATGTGCATGAAAATTTTTGTGAAGTCAAACAACTGTTGTATGCCACTTTACATGACCGACATGAACAGCATGATCAATGTGTATAGAAATGTCCATAGTAAGTTCAACCTCAAGTCTTCTGCCTGGAGATGAAAATGGTCCTCGACAGAGTTGGGTATCTCTGGGTAGTTTGCATAAATTATTCTTATACTTAAAGCCAGAATGTTTGAATTTTATTTCATGCTTTTGCTTCTTGTAGTTTAAATAGCATAATTTGTGATGTAAAGCTCAAGAATATCTGCAGTAACTGAGCTTGACTTTATATAGGTTATTTAATTCTTATTGAGGGTTTGGTTTTGATTTGATGTTTTGATTTATACAGGCAAACAAAACTCCGCTTCGCCCTCTTGATCCAAGCCGACTGACTTCTATGAACTGTGGACCAGACTTCACTCCATCCTTTGCACAAATAGGGCGACCACAGATTGGAAGAGGGCCAGTAAGTTGAACTTCTGAGACTTTCGACAATGTTTCTAGGTGTTAGCATCTTACAAAAGTTTGAGCTTTTGGGCGCAGATAACAAATTTGATAAGATGCTGCTGGGTAGGATCAGAATTCTGCAGGCTGTTAGATTTAGCACTTGTGAAAATAAAACAGCTTAAGGTAAGTCCCTTGGTTAATTCCTTTGAAGCGGTGTGGTGTAACTGTTGGTGTCGGACCAGGTGCAACAAGTTTACTGAGAGGTTATATATTTAATGGCAGATAAAACTTTGTAGAAATGTTAATATTGCTATATTTGGGTAAAAGTGATAAAATGTAGAATAGACTCAAGAACATGGAAAATAAGCATAATCCTGGATCTATTTCATATGTCCTTAAGTTTACATTATGTTAAGTTTCACAACCTCTCAATTCTTCCCCTATTGAATAAGACGATGGTTAATCCTGTATTTTCAGTTTCCAATCTGATTCCCGTATTTTTTTTAAAAAAAATTTTGTATATACTCAAACTCAACATTACATGCCTTCAGGTGTATAATAGCCTAAAGATTGCACAATAACCATGAAGATATCTTCAGGTTTTCTACATTTGTTTATTTAGGAATCTGTTTGATCTAGTCATTTTCTATTTTAGCTTTTCACCTTTCTCTCAGAATGGTTATTGGAGTTGAAAACTAAAGCAAGGAGAAATCTCATTTAACCCAATCTTGTTTATTGCTGTTTGCCCTTGGGTTGGGATGGTAGTGTGCGTCAACAAGTTTGAATTATCATTAATGCAATTGTGTGACTTGTTTTAAAAACACATTTCAAGCCAGGATTCCAAAATAATGCTTGCCTTTCTCTAATTTGTCTTCACCACCCCACTCCCTCAATCCTAGTATTAAATTTTTCTTTCTTGCTTCACATCTTGAAGTGGCTAATGGCCAAATGAGAGTTATTTCCAAAACTAAAAGGCAATATGATATGTTATTTATCTGTGCCCCAGTAAGCAGGCATGACGTTGATCATAGGACAGGCCATTTATATTGGATCATCAACAGCTTCATGTTAAGTATTATTGCTCATTTTAAATTGCTGACTTCAAAGTGATGATGTCTAACAATTTTGTTTGGCAACTTATTCTTGAATATATGCATTATTCAGAATTGGCTTCTTGTACAAAATTTTAATTAGTAGTTTGGTGCCAAGTCGTAGAAGCATCTGTTCCAAAGACAAATTATGTGTATGTTCAATATTTTTATAGCCTTCAGGTGTAGGCCCAAGAAGATCTCAGCAAAGCCAGAGAAAAGAGCCTCGCAAAATTATTGCAACTGTATCCCTAAATGATGATATTCAACTCCAGAAGGCAGCGCATGCTTGGAAGCCTTCAGTTAAGAAGCAATCTGATGAAGATGACCCAGATTTGATAAAAACACAGGTAATCAAAAGGCAAAATTGTTGAAATCCTTTCTGCACAGAAGATTAGAAGAAATCACTTGGATTTTAGTTAAGAATTTCTAGATTTGTATTGGGTGTTCATATTCTCTCAGATCTTCAAGTACTATATGTGCTCTCTTCATTTTTAATCTTTGTTGATTAATTTTTTTTATAAGAAGGTGACTGCAAGAGATCAGTATGGAATTGATTTATTAGTCTACAAATCTGACTCCCTGATTTTAGGGGGCATGATATGTTGATTCATTATGCAATGGGTGAATGCTGCAAGTTTTGTAGTAGGATATGTCATAACTGCTGCCAAATATATTCACCGTCATTAATATTAGTTTCATTTTGCCAAGTAATTTTGTACTCGGGGATTCAATGTTTGATTGGATATTGGGCAATGTGGCACCTTTTTATGTCAAGAATTACAATATTGCATTCATGTTTGCTATGGAATCTTGCAAGTGGACTTGAAGTAAAGAGAATATTAACTTCTTAAGTACCTGTCATTTTAAATCTTGTGCAAGTGCTGACCTAGTAGGTATATGTAGCATTAAGGTAGTCACGTTTATTTTGTAGGCAAAATTTGACGTAGAAGTCGAATGCTTTGAATCTGTTATTTGAATAGTATTGCAGACTTGGAATCAACAATTAAATTATTTTCAGAGCAGAAAACATTTTTTTAATAGGCCAATATACTTTTGAAGATGCCTGTTATAAATGGGTGGGGATATTGTTTTATTTTTAAAAAAAATCTTAATTGAAACTCTTAAACTTTAATGAAAACAGATCCCCTTTTGGGAAGAAATTTTTATTTGCTGATTGGTTTGTGATTTGCTCTGGGACATTTTTCTTATGAGTTGCCAGTGATGAATCTTCTGCTCCTTCACAGCTATGTTCCCTCTGTGGAGAAATATCTGTTTTGCTATGGTTGCAAGCTTCTCCGTGTGAAAGTAGGGTACTTTATGCCATGAGTTGCATGGTGAAATGCATTCCACCATTTTTCTCAATGTCAAATCTTTGAGATCAAATCGTGTGAATGTACAGGTAAAGGATTATAGTATGCAGACTGAACAGCGCATCACATTTAAATTAAAAACAAATGTGTGGAATTGTTTACATATCAGCATGGTAGATTAATTCAAATTTGTTATTTTTTGTTTAGGAGCTGTTCCGTAAGGTGCGTAGTATCTTGAACAAACTGACACCACAGATGTTCCAGCAGTTAATGAAACAAGTTGCAGAATTAACAATTGATAACGAAGAGAGGCTAAAAGGTGTTATTGACTTGGTGTTTGAAAAAGCAATTTCGGAACCAAACTTCTCTGTTGCCTATGCCAACATGTGCCGCTGTCTTACAACTGTAAGTACCCTGTTAACATTTTGGAATAAAATTAAGCTTAAGGAAATTTTTAAAGCTGCAAGTTAATATATTTGGTAGCTGATATCTTTCCTGTGATTAATATTATTGTTCTTTAGCTGTGAAGTACTTATTCTCACTGACAAAAGGCAAAGGAGGAAAAACCCAACACCCAACCCCAACCAACCAATTTTCCCTTGCAACCGCTGCAATCGTGTCTGCCTGTCCCGCATCGGACTGGTCAGCCACAAACGAGCCTGCAGCTGACGTGGACTTTTTACCCCCTCCATAAATCTTCGTCCGCGAAGCCAAGCCAAAGAAAGAAAAGACTTATTCTGAGTTATTAATAACTCTTAAGTTTTGGGTGCATCTTTAATGGATTCAAAGATTTGTAAAAATTGAATTTGGTGCAAGTTGCTCAAAATCCAGAGTGAGGCTGCTTGATGATGAGAAATGTATGTTTATGGTCTCTTCAGTTTCTGTTTGTTATAATTTAATAGAATTGGAGTTCAGATTGAACGACAAGTTAATACAGTAAACCCCTGGTATCTGACACATGCGGCGATTAGTAGATGCCGCATGCCAGGGGTTTTCCTGTTGCTTGAGACTCATTAACAATGCTTAACTAATACACCTACATTAAGAATAAGCAGTTTAAAAGACAAAAACACTATTCTGCACTTGCTCTGAACAAACTTCACTTGCTTGAATATTTAAAAGAAAAGCATTTTACTTTATTTTCAGTCGCATTCTTTGAAAATGTTTAAACATCGTTCACCTGCAGGTTCCTTCCCATCCATGGAGCCCCCCCCCCCCCCCCCCCCCTTGAAGGTTACAGATAAAGTCTTACTAATAAACATAATAATATACTAATAAAGATAAGGACTCTTACTAAGCAGGGATAAGTAAACACTGAGACTTACCCAAACAGCCAGCGGCCATTCAAACACAGGTTTATTCAGTTTTATTCCATAAGCCACTATGAGCAAAGCACAACCAAGGCATTCTGCTTGTTGAATATTAACTCCCATCTTCACCAAAGGTTAATGTTGCCGGGTCTTCCGGAATTGAGTTACAGGGAAAGATTAACAGGTTAGGACTCTATTCCTTGGAGCGTAAAAGAATGAGGAGAGATTTCATAGAGGTTTACAAAATTGAGAGGTAGAGACAGTAAATGCGAGTAGCCTCTTTCCACTTGGATTAGGACAGAGAAATACAAGAGGACGTGCATTTACGATGAAAGGGGAGAGGTTTAGGGGGAATGAGCAGCCATCTGACTTGGTAAATGTGGGCTCACTCTTAAGTTTTAAAAATAAACTGGATCGATACATGGATTGGAGAGGTCTGGAGGGTTATGGGTGCAGGTTAGTGGGACTAGAAGGGCTGAACAGCCTGTTTTCTGCGCAATATTGTTCTGTGTGTTACTTAAGAGAACATTTAATTTTACGCTCTTAATTCACTTTATTTATTTGCTTTTCCTTTTTGTTTGCCGGTTGCATGAATTCCAGATAACGGGCTTTACTGTATTTCGATTTGCTCTCTGGTATACTTTGTGATATTGTTAATTGTGAATAGTCCACTGTATTGAATGTGGAGTTGCGTAGCCATGAATGCAGGTCAGTATACACTGTATCATTCAGATTTTTTAAATTCTCTTCGACATTTAACAGTTGAAAGTTCCAATACCTGACAAGCCTGGGTCATCTGTAAATTTCCGGAAGTTGCTATTGAACAGATGTCAGAAGGAGTTTGAAAAAGATAAAGATGACGATGCTGTAATAGACAAAAAACAGAAAGAAATTGATGCTGCAGCTATGGTAAATAAACTTGATTTAACAAAAAACTAAGATGAGTGAAGTTTTTGGGTTTTCATGTCTGCACTACTTGAATAATATTATTTGGAGTTATTCATCTCCAATGTTTGTGGAACAAAAATGTTAATTGATCATAGCTTTGCTGTTAATCAGGCATCCTGTGATTCTTTACATTGGCAAGAAATTGTGGATGATACATAATTAATGCAGTGTTTGTTATGTACGTCTTGTTACCTGGATGCCAACTTTGTTTTCCTAAATTGAAATTTTCAATTTTCCTTGCATATGCTTGGTCCTTTAAAGCAGCAGGAGATGATTTCTCCAATAATTTGTCAGCTGCTGTCCAAAGTTTTTGTTACCTTGGATCAAGTGCAAGCAGTTATGCCGTGGGGCACAAGCAAAATCGATGTAAAACCATTTTTTAGTTGTACCTGTGCAGCTCTTAAAACAAAAACACATAATGCTGGAGAAACTTAGCAGGTCAAACGTAGTCCTTTATGTAGCAACGGTAAAAATACATAACCGATGTGGAGAAAGTCAGGAGGTCAAACCGTGTCCTTTATATAGCCAAGGCAAAAAATAAATAAAAAAAAAACATAAAACAGCTGTTCAGTTATTCCCACTCCCTGCTATTTTCTGAAATCTATACAAATTCTTATGTCTTAAATCCATTTCCCGAGTGAATTTATTAATTCATTCTGCTTCCACCATCTTTACTGGTACAGGTACACAATCCTTTATCTGGAACCCTTGGTGTTCCGAATTTTGGATTTTTCTGGATTTCAGAACAAAAGCCGGCTGCCCCAGATTTAAGCTGCCATATCCACCCCCTTCCTCTTCCCCTCGCCCACCCGAGTTGAGCTGCCGTCTCTCTCTCTCTCTCCTCTCTCTCTTTCCCCCACCCCTCCCTCCGCTGTACCAACAGCAGGAAAAAAAAATGCTGGTTTTTGGAGCTTTCTGGATTTTAGATGTCTGGATAAAGGATTGTGTTGATTATTAACAACTAACTGGATTAAAATTTTGTTCATTATCTGGGAATTGGTGACTTTGATTACAGATGTTGATTTTAGTTGACGAATTGACATTCTTGTTCCTTAGTTCATAGCAAAGAGAGAATGGTAATTGTCCAGGATTTCCTTGTCCAATATTTGATCCAGTGCCTGGTTCTGAGTCAATATTCAATGCTATTACCTCACCATAGTGTGCATCCACCTCTGGTGAGAAAGGATATGGCTAGGGATTATACTTGTGGGTTCCAAGATGGTGGCTGAAGGATGATTGGCAAATATTGCTGTGAGGCTTGGTTAACCCATGACTGGCTTTCCAAATTTTGGCTAGTTCAATAATATTAACAGGAATTTTATATGTTATTTTGGCAGTGTCACTGTGGCTGTATCTGCTGCCAATTTCATTCCATTTAGCTATGTATTTCCCATCCCTGTCTTCTTTCCCATTCCACTTTCTTCATACTTTGATGAAGGGCTCAAGTCCAAAACATTGGTTCTGTATCTATCTTTGCGATTATAAGTCACAATGTTTGACCTGCTGAGTTTCTCCAGTATTGTGCTATTACTTTAATCACAGCTTCTGCTGACTTGCATGTTTTACTCTTAGCCCATGTAATTAAATGTTTTATCAGGCCACTTCAGAAAGCAGTTGTCAAATTGCAGTTCAATGTAGTTCTGAGCAAGAATGACAGATTGTTCCCAAAGGAACTTTGAACTATATAGAATTATGAGCAATGCCTGTTACTTTATCATGACTAATTACCCATTTGCTTTAATGATTTTTCAAATGTGTTGAACTTAAATTTTTCATATTTCTTAACTTGCAATTATCATGCTTTTGAATTAACAATCCAGTAACTAAATGTTTGAGTACCGCAATTTTTGCCTTGAGCTTCACCCTTCTATCCAATACTGCGTGAATAAATTTTTTATGGGCACTGACGGTTGGCCAATATGTCCTCAGTCTCAATGCTGTCTTACAACTATTCTGTCAACTGAAATGCTTCAATTTTCCATTCCAGTCCGAAGAGAAAACACGACTCCAAGAGGAGTTAAAGGATGCCAGAGATAAAGCCAGGCGAAGATCACTGGGCAATATCAAATTTATTGGTGAACTTTTCAAACTGAAAATGTTGACAGAACCAATTATGCACGACTGTATAGTGAAGCTGCTAAAGAATCATGATGCGGAGTCATTAGAATGTCTGTGTAGATTGTTAACTACAATAGGCAAAGATTTGGATTTTGAAAAAGCCAAAGTAAGTATAAGAAATGTTCGCTTAAACGACTAACAGAAGTAATTTGATCTTGAGTATTTGGTTGCTTTTGTGCAGAAAATATGACCTCTTTGCATTTTATAGCCTAGGATGGATCAATATTTTAACCAAATGGAAAAAATAATTAAAGAAAGGAAAACATCATCTAGGATTCGCTTTATGGTGCAGGATGTAATTGATCTGAGACAAGTAAGTTCCTTAGACTTGGATGATGATAATGATCTTTTTTTTTAGTGTTAAATTGTGTACCAAAAAAAACAGCTTAACATACACAAAGAAAAGTATTAAAACAAACAAATAAAGTGGGTTAGGTTGCATCATTTCAACAATTCAAACAAAAATGTAAAAAAAAATATTTGCGTCTAAATTCATACATTTCAAATATGGAGTCCACATTTTAAAAAGAAAGAGTAATTATTTCTTAAATTATACGTAATTTTCTCTAAGCATAAACATGATTGAATTTCACTGTGCCACCTCTGTATACTCAACTCTGCATCATTTTTCCAAGTTCTTCCTAGCTGCTGCCAAACTCAACCAAATAAATGCAATCCAAGATTTATCCAAACGCACTGTTAATAGATTCATGTCTCCTAATAAACACAACCATGGATCCACATGTAAATCTATTTGAAATAAATCTCACAAAAATTTTATAACCTTTGTACAATTACAAAGATGATTTACCTTTCCATTAAAAAAAAAACGTATCACTTTATTTAATTCCTTAAAAAAATTTCCCTGGTACTGGACTCTGAATTGATTGAAACAAATAGTGAATGCGTGGATATATCTTAATTTTAATACAATTTACCCAACCAATTAATATCAATGGTAGATCTTTCCATCGATTTAAGTCAGATTTAATCTTGTTTAATAAAGGTAAGTAATTTAAATCGTACAAATTCTTAAACTCTTTGTCAATAATTACACCTAAATATTTAATCTTCTCTGACCATTTAAATCTAGCAATTTGCATACAATCTGAATAATCCTCATCAGATATAGGTAATATCTCACTTTTATTCCAATTGACTTTATACCCTGACATTGATCCATAAAATTTTAACAAATCTTTTAAAGGTTGTAATGAATTCTTAGGTTTAGATAAATATATCAACACATCATCTGCAAATAAATTAATTTTATATTCTTGTTGCCCAATCGTAATACCTTGAATATTTATATTTTGTCTAACTGCGTGGGGTAAAGGTTCTATAACTAATGCAAATAAGGCTGGTGATCATGGACAGCCTTGTCTAGTTGATCTATTCAAAGTAAATACTTGAGAAATCTGACCATTTGTCACTACCTGTGTGGAAGGATTCGTATATAGTGCCTTAACCCAGCCAATAAAAGACTATCCAAATTTAAATCTCCAACACTTTAAATAAGAATTTTCACTCGACTCGATCAAATGCTTTCTTAGCGTCTAATACTAATATCATTGGTTGATTAAGTTGCTGACTTGACGCATTAATTATTGTAAGTAATTTAGTAATATCAGCTGAATATCTTTTTAATAAACCCTGCTCAATCCACACGCACCAATTTCGGTAAAAAATTAGCCAATCTATTTGCTAAAACTTTGGCTACAATCTTAGTCTACATTCAATAAAGATATAGGCCTATAAGAACCAGCTTTCAATGGGTCTCTATTTTTCTTTGGTATAATTGTTATCAATGCTATCAAATGATTCAGGAAACAACCCAATATCTGTAACCTGCTTCAATACATCCACGTACATTGGAAACAACAAATCATGAAATTCTTTATAAAATTCTACCGTAAATCCATCCTCACCAGGTGATTTACCAAATGGCATAGATTGTAATGCCTCTTTGAGTTCAAAATCCATAAATGAAGTATCTAACAATTTTATTTGTTCAGTATCCACATTACCTTCAGATGAATACTTGATAAAAGGCACGGAATTCTTCATTAATCTCCTGTGGTTTATAGGTGACACCTGAATTTCCACGTATTGCATTAATTGTTCTAGAAGTTTGTTCAATTTTCAACTTTCATGCCAATACTTTGTCCTCTTTCCCCTAATTCATAATACCACTGTTTTGATCTCAAAAGCAATCTTTCAATTATAAGTTTGCTTTGTATTATAACGAAGTTTCAAATTAGATAACTGTATCTTATTATCTTCCGTTGCATTTTCCTGAAATTTTTTCTCTAAATCTGCAATCTCTTTCTCTAAGTCCAAAAGTTCCACTGTATATTGCTTTTTCACTTTAGCCGTGTAACTAATAATTTGACCTTGCAAATATGCTTTCAAAGCATCCCACAATGTAAATTTACTTTGTACTGATCCCTCATTTATCTCCAGAAAAAAATGTAATCTGATCTCTTAAAAACAAAACAAATTCAGGTGGTCTAAGTGACATCTCATTAAACCTCCAACGATGATTTCTTTCAACTTTCTCAGCAATCTTACAAGAAATGAACAATAAAGAATGATCTGACAATATTCTACTTTTATATTCTGCATAATCAGTCCTTCCCTGTGGATGAGCTGAAATCAGGAAAAGATCTATTCTAGAAAATGAATCACGACAAGCAGAATAAAACAAATAATCCTTCTCTGTCGGATGAATATGTCGCCATATATCAACCAAATTTAATTCCTCCATCACTTCTACCACCCTTTTAGCCATCTTAGTCTTCTTAACAATTTTTGGAGATTTATCCAGCAGTGGATCCAAACAGCAGTTAAAGTCCCCTCCTACCATTATATTCTCATTTGATTGGTTCAAATTTAAAAAAGCATCAGTTACAAATTGTACATCTTCATTCAGTGCATACAAATTCAGTAAAGTCCAATGTTTCTGTTCAATAATATTTGCAAAGTATGGGAAAGTAAGTCAAGATGTATATTTTCACAAGAGTATTGGCTTGTTTTGCCTGAAACCATAGGCACTGGATATTTTGGATAATGGAATAGAAAATGACATATTATTTGTGGAATATAATTTTTGTTTGTTTCCAGAATAATTGGGTGCCTCGAAGAGGTGATCAAGGACCCAAGACATTAGACCAGATACACAGGGAAGCTCAGATAGAAGAACAACAACAGCATTTAAGAGTACAACAACAATTGCTATCCAAGCAAGATAAAAGGAGAGGTGCTGGTAGCAGTAGCAGTACAGGTGTGTTTAATAGTAACACTTGTGTGTAATCTATATTCAGTCCTGTGTGTAAATATATATGTGTGTGTGTGTGTGTGTGCGCGCGCGCACACAGACACTATTCTGGATCAAGAATCTTGATTCCATAAATTTCAAGTGCAACCAAACGTTCTTTTTTTTGTATATAACCTGGATTGTAGGTCAACTTAATGTCATTGGAATTTGAATATTTTGCTACATTTTCATAGTGTTGGGATTTAGTTCAAGATCTGAATATCTTGAGCAAAGTACTTCCCATTAATTAAATGACTGAACCAATTCAAGTAATGATCCAACTTTGGCAAAGTTGAATTGCACATGAAAACTCTTGCATAGATTTATGGAGTATGATCTGATCAAGGATAAAAGAACTTGTTGGCTTTAAAGGCATTGTTGGAATCATGGCATTCTTGAATTCTGTTTAAATTGCACATGTAGCCCCAAAAGAGTATTGCTCATGGTGCAAGAAAGCTGTGAACCAGGCTTGCATATGATGGAAAAACTGAAGTGACTCAGTGGGTCAAGCAGCATCCATGGAGAGAAGTGGTGTGTGATTGTTTTGGGTTGAGACCTTTTTTTGGATCCACCCCACTTAGGACTCTGCTCAAATTTTATGGATCTCCTTCCCTGTGAAGCAGTCAAGTTGAATTGGTTTCTTCTGTGCTTCTCACCTACTGACTACATAAAAAGAATTAAAACATTTTATGGTTTCAGTCCGTGGCCCCCATTGAGAATGACATTTTGGACTAAGGTGAGACGGGAAGATATCAAGCAAAAAAAGTAGAGGCTGGGTAGAAGCTGATACTGGGTTAGAGAAGGCAATAGAGGTGGAGATAGAGGAAATGATTGGTGGAGGGGAAAAGGAGAATTGGAACCAGATCAGGATTGGAATTACCTAAAATTGGAAAATTCATGGTAGAGCATGGAGGTTTCCAGGGGATTAAAAAGTTGTGGGAAGAGGGCTTTGAAATAGGGAGGCAGGGGGATGGATGAGGGAGGGGGTTGTGGGATTTTAAATGGAGGTCTGAGGGTGATTGCTTGGTGAGGCAGGATAATAGGCAGGGGAAGAGCAGGGCGACCAATGCAAAACACTGGAAGCTTGATAAGATAAACATGAAGCAGTCAGAGCAGCAGGAGGCATCCAGGGTCTGAGGAAGTAGGTGGGCTAGCAGGCACCCCAACACCAGTCTTGTGTGGTGGCCGTGACCATGGGGGATGCGGTCACATAAATGGATTCCGTGGCCCACCAGAATGCTGAACGCTTCTTTCTCTGTGCATTTTTTTTTCCTGTCAAGGAATCTCAGTGAAGACCCTTTTGCCCTTCTCCTAGACCCAACCACCCATGACCAGCCCCTTGATCAGTTTCCTGCTTGACCCTTTCATCTCTAATTAGTAACAGGATATTAACCATCTTGACCTCTCTACCCCACCTCCATTCACTCTGCACCGATCCCAAATTTACCAGCAAACAGCTGGAAAAGGAAAAATTTTGTAGAGTCTACATGGCTGTTCCGGGATGTCTAGTAGCTGCCCTGGACCAATACCCCACTAACCATCACCAGGATATTAATCTCCCATTTCTTCATGCATCTCATCACCAAGTGATCCACCACTTCCAAGCTGATGGTTCCCATATTGTGGGACTATCTCCTCCACTCCAATCTGGTTCCACTGCTGCAATTCTCTCCTTTACTCCCATTCTAAGATTTCTACCCCTACCCATCTCCTTTCTTATCTGGGCCAAATCCTCTTCAACCATCTTTTGTCTAGTATTCTGTCACCTCTTGCCCTCACCCCATGCTTGCTCGTTCCCCTCCCGCTTTAATGTCAATAAATGGCTCCATCCTAGAACATTGACTGACCATTTCTCTGTGGATGCTGCCACCAGTCCCTCCAGATTCTCATTATTTACTCTTCGATTATTAGCATCCGCAGTTCTTGTTTCTCCATTTTTGTGTGTAATTTGACTTGGCCTTCTTGGTTATGGCAAATAATTTTCAATTATAAAATATTGCTGTTTGTAGGTGGTAGAGGAAGTCAAGGAACTGATGAAGCAGGGTGGAATACAGTACCAGTTGCCAAAAGTAATAGGCCCATTGATACCAGTAGGCTAAGTAAATTTACTAAGGTAAGATATTTCTTTATGGAAATGTAACTTGCATTATAAAGATCACATATAAGTAGTATTCAGAAGTGTGAATTCTTTACCATGATACCATCCACTCAAAATATTTTTTTCTTAAATAGGCTGGCACCATGGATTACAACAATCAAGTGCTGGCGCCAGCAGGTCGACTTGGAGGCTGGGTTAAAGGAAGCAGTGGTGGATCTGGAAGCAAATCTAGTGATGCAGGTAACTTCAAGATGAAGAATGTTGTAAGAAAGTCATCTTTTTCAATATCAAAACAGTTTAAAATTTGTCACATCATTGCTTGGGTTATAAGAAGATTTGGTGTGTGTGTGTAGTTTTTCAGTCACACAACATTTGCCCAGCAATAGATTTATCATCTGCATTAATGTCAACATACAAGATGTCTGAAAGCAAATTTACTGGTATAGTCAAAGCCTTGCTGAACTGCCAATTTTTGTTCTAATTTTGATTTTTAATTTATTCCAAAGCAGCTAATGTTTCATAGACATTTTTTTGGATTTTGCAGGCAGACCAGTAATGTCTTTATTTTAGTGTGTAGCCTGTGCTTATGCTTTACTCCTTCAAGTACCTGTTTCATCCTTACACCTATTGTCTGTGCATTTATGGGGCTCCAACGGGTCCTGTGGTTTTCTTAAAAACCCCAAGGATGTGTTGATTGGTCATAAATAAAACATAAGTTGACCACCAGTGTAGTTGGTAGAATCGAAGGGGAGTTTATAAAGGAATGTTAAAGAGCAAATTGTAGATACGTAAGGAGAGGGAATAGTTGTTATTGGCAAGTCTCGATGAACCAGCTGCTTTCTGCCTTGTAACAAGTATTGCTCTAATACTTATCACACCTTTGGTAAGAATGACAAACTCAGTAGCTTTCCTGATTGATTTGCTACTTGGTTTTACATGAAAAATAGTTGTACTTTTTACAAGGGAGATACTCTGTTATTTGTCTGGGGAGTAATAATTACTGTGGCTGCTAAGTCAGATTGTGGCTTAATGTTTTGAAGGGTGACGCACAAATTGAACTGAAAAAGATTTGTAAATTGCTTTTGGTCAAAACATTTGGCATAACTGTCTTAATTTACTTTTGAATGCATATCCCAGAGTACATAGTTACTTGAATTTAAATTATCTATAGCCTTTGGAGTGAGATGATCAAATTTGTATGGAAACATTTTTCCTTGATATCCTAGCTATTTTAAAGTTTGTGCTTCCTCTTGGGAAGTGTGACTTCTGTATAATTAAACATGTTTTGGTTATTCCTTACTCATTCAAACTCCAAATAATGTAACCTAAGCTGATGTAACCTTCATAAATTAATCACTCAAATCTGTGGCATCCTCAATCAATAACTGTGATAAAATTCAGCACAAGAAATATTTAACAGCTATTACAAAGTGTTAACTGCAAGTATCTATAGCTACTTTCTATTTGCTTGTTTAGGTGTAGATTCAGGACGGCCAGCCACAGCCACGTTGAATAGATTTTCAGCTCTCCAGCAATCTTCATCCACAGATAATTTTGATGCACGAAGAGTTGTGCCCAGGCAAGTTGATCATATTGATTATTGGAGATTTACTTTTCAAAATCTGTTAAGTACTATATTTTAATGCCAAACTGCCATTGTACTCTTCAAATAAATTTAAAAAATAATTTTTTTTCTGACTTCACTTTGAAATTAATCATTTGGAAAAATACAGGTGGTTGCATTCCTCTATCGCGATTTTGAAAAATAACGTGAAGCATAATTTTTCATAATGTTGAGCCTTTTGTATAAAAAATCCAAAAAGAATATTGATTATACTTTGTGCAATTTTTGTAGGAGAAAGTTTTTTAGGTAGTTCTGATAAAATTCCAGAACCCGGGCAGCCATAATGCTCAAGACACCAGTAAATTATTTCTAATTTTGCTGAAAGTCTGCAAAATAATTAGTATTTTAATTAAAGATTTTTATTTCCACATTGCTGTTTTGACTTTGGTTTGTTTTATTGTGGTACACAATCAACAAATCTTTTGAAATGTCTGTGTGGTAGTAAATACAATGTATATTTAAATTGTGTAATAAGCTCCCTTAAAATGATGCGAAGGACAAAATCTTTGTTTAACATTGCCAGATATAATGCCATGAGAGTATTTTAAATTAATCTGAAAGATGTCTTGCTTCATATCTTGTAAAAATATCTTTTTCAGCACTCCTGAAGTTCAGTCTTTGATTTTATTTGCTTTCTTCTGTTTAATTCTGTGAAGTGAGACTTGAATCAACAATGACTCAGAGGAGAAGCATTGTGTGTTGTACTTGATGTCATTCCAGTTGCAAAACAATACTTTTTGGATTGAAATAAATCTGTTAAGGTACTTTAAATTCCAAGGTGCAAAATAAAACAGTTTTGTTTTGGGATATTAAATTGCACCACCATACTGAGGAGAAAACCGTTGTTATATATAGGTCATTTTAATGAAAAGGTCACTCAAACTTTAAGCAATTTTTGGTTGGTTTGTATGTGCTGAGGTATGGAGTTTCATCTGCAGTTCTTTAAATTTGGATCTTTTATTTTTTGTTGGGTGCCAACAGGGGCAGTTCAAGTCGTGAAAGAAGTGAAAAGGCTGATCGTGAGCGAGGAGACCGGCTTGAAAGAAACGAGCGCTCTGAGAAAAGTGAGAGGAGTGACCGCTTTGATAAAACTGAACGCAGTGAGAAGAGTGACAAAAGTGATCGGGTTGAGAAATCTGAGAAGAGCGACCGCAATAAACCTCCACTTACCAAGAGAAGTTATAGCAAAGAAGTGGATGACCGAAGTAGGGAACGAGAACGACGAAACTCTCAAGAGCCAGTAAGACGTGTAGCCAGTATGACTGAAGAAAGAGACAGAGGACATGCAAGAGATCGAAGTAAAGAGCCTGGCAAGTTATCAGAGTTAATTTTGGAGCTATTAACAAGACTGTTGCCATTGCTACTGAAGTTTTGTACTTATTTGGCACTTGGAATACAATTCCATAAAACTAGTTTGTCCTTCACATTCTAATGATTAATAATGGATAACTGGTACTTCCAGAATTGCATGTTCTTGGGTTGTGTCCCTGTCAAAATGATATTAACAGTGAGCTTAGCATTTGCTTCTACAATGCTGTAGCTTGTACATTCATTGTCCATTGTTGGGACAACCCATTTTTCTCAGCATTTAATGGAGCATTTCAGCTCTACTGGAATTCTTAGCAACTTTAGAGTTGGATAATAATCTGCTTTTATCCAACTGTATAAAATAATTTCTTGATGGGTCAACAAATGGCGTACAATGTGGAAATAAGAATTTTGAGTGGAATTATTTAAATAGATTTTGGATGATTGGAGCACAATGGGACGGGCATTCTTTGTGTATGAAATAAAGGACTTTCATGGAGAAAGAGGTCAGGAACACGGGCTTTTATTTGAAAGAAGATGAAGTATCAAAGAGAAATCCTTTGCCCCGAGTTTGCTAGTTATCTGCTTCCTGGAGTGCACTTCAAATACCCACAGTTTTCCAGTGGAAGATTGGTTCCCTGAGCATTGACACAGTGCTGTACCTTTCTGCCATGAATGACTGGGTTCGCCAATAATGTTTTCTCGTTTACCTGTCCAACCAGATAGTTGAGAACATTGTGTAACATCCTCCATCACTAATCTTATCAGCTGATTTAACTCTTGGATGATTATTTGTGTTCTCCAGGAATTTCAATGCATTTTACTCAGCAGCAGAATTCAGCTGTTTGCAGTTAGCTCAAGTACTTAATCTTGTGCAAAGCGAAGCCATATAGTGGATGGATGCATGTCAGTACTTGAAAAATGATCTAAAACTCAACCTAGCAATATTCTTGAGTAATTTACATTTCATGTGCACATAGATATTGTAAGCTACATTCAGTGTAGGTTGGCAAATAACACGGGCAGGTCATGCTTTTAAGAGAGCAGATTGTTTGAAATTTAAACATTTAATTTGTTGGGCAACCATTCCACAAGTTTTAAAAACTTACTCTAATTTTCAATTTAGCAGTTAAGCTTGAACCAGTCTCCGTATCTAAAACATCTGACAAACCTGCTCTCTCTGAGGAAGAGCTTGAGAAGAAATCCAAGGCCATCATTGAGGAATATTTGCACATCAATGATATGAAGGTGAGCACAAGTGTTACCCCGTTGTTGTGAATTTTTATGAGTGGCAAATCCTGTTTAATTCGCCAAATCGGTGACTTGAAAATTAGCTGGTTCTCTGAGGTAAAAAAAATTATTCAAGGCAGATTCCACAGTAGGCCACAGCAATGTAGCATGAGATGGAGGGGAAAAGGTAATAACACTAATTGGCAATTCATGAACTGACACGTGCCAGAGAAAATATCAGCGCCTCCATGTCTGCAGCCTTCCAGTTGATTATCAAACACGCCCATTGTTAAATCAGTTTTTTTTCAAGTACTACAATAATCATGGTAGATTTAATCATGAATTAGGCATATTAAATTGTTACAAGTAGCAAGAACATATAGAGCATTTTATGTTATGAAAGATGCACAGAGAAGGTTCACTAGATTCCTAAGATGAATGAGTTGTGGTCAAACAGATTGGGTCTAAACTTACTGACATATAGAGTGTGGGTTAATCTCATTGGAACCACAAGGTTTTCTGCACAGGAATGACAAGGTAGGGAGAAAATGGAAAAGTGATGTTGAGCCTGAGATTTGATCTTTCCATGATCTTCTTGAATAGTGGGGTAGGTTCAAGGGAATAATTGGAGCTGTTTTATGTTCTTTTCACCAAAAATAAGTTGTAATGGTCTATATTCTAATACTGTTTTTTTTTAATATAATGATATATTCATTTACTTCAGCTAATCTTCAAAAATGCCAGAGGGTATTTTTAATATTGTGCAATTAGAAAGTTTGGCACATTTCTATAACAATATTTTGCACAAGTTCAGAAATGAAATTGAAAGCCTGTAAGCCTGTTTAATTTTCTTTAGGAAGCATTGCAATGTGTACAGGAACTAGAGTCACCCAACATGCTGCATATCTTTGTTCGAATTGGGGTTGAGTCAACTTTGGAGAGAAGTACAATAGCAAGAGAGCATATGGGTTTGCTCTTGTACCAACTTGTAAAAGCTGGCACTCTATCAAAGCAACAGTATTACAAAGGGTAAGAATGGATTCATATATACACTATTGATGTGCAAGATTCATAGAGGTTAATCTCTTAATTTTTACCCAAAATGTTCTGTTAACTGTTTCCACCCTGCTGCTCCTGCCCTCCATCCACTCTCGCTTTCTAGCTTTGATAATTGCACTTGTTTTTATTGAGCATGAATAGCTGGTAATTTTGAGGTTATACTTTGTGTGTGATGGAGAATTTAGACCAAGGTGTAGGTCACTGTGTAGTTTTTATCCAGCGTGTGCAGTAGGCACAATGTTTCTAGTTAGTTGATCCACATTAATGACTTTCGTATTGTTGTGTACCACAGGTTAAGTGATACCCTTGAAATAGCTGAAGATATGGAAATTGATATTCCACATCTATGGCAATATCTTGCTGAACTAATTGTTCACATGCTCCATGAAGGAGCCATACCAATGGCAGAGCTTTTCAGGTAACATTGTAATTTACAATGTGATTATTATCTGAAACTTTATATTTTAAAAAGTGTGTGTATTTGTGCGTGTCACTGTGTCTGTCACTCTGTGTGTGTGTTTTTAAAGGGAGTTGTTAATCATTACCATTGAGAGTAGATAAAGGATGACAAAAGCTAGTTTTGTCAATGATCTCCAGAAAGGTTTTTTAAGATGACCATGACGTTGTATATCTTAAGTTTTCAGAATATTATGTTCCTCATTAAACCTCGTAAAGTTGATAAAACCCATGCATGTGAATGTTTTTTGGTTAAATTAATGCTTCTTAATAATCTTTTTTCTGACAGAGAAGTAGCCAAGCCGCTGATGGCCATTCAAAAAGCTGGGCTTCTACTTGCTGATCTTCTGATTTTACTTTGTAAAGGAATGGTAATTTCATTTATTATCTATGTACCTACTTTACAACCCAATAATTTCACGGTTCTCTAAATTATTTTGTTTATTATTGCAGAGCCGAAAGAAGGCAGGTTCTTTGTGGAGGGATGGAGGTCTGAGTTGGAAGGAATTTCTTTCTGAGGAAGAGGATATTAACAAATTTGTCACTGAGAAGGTATTTTCTAATTGAATTAGTTATCCACGGTTTACATTTGGGGCAAGAGAATGCTGATCCACATGCTGTTCTAAGGCATTTATTGTTGATATCATCTTTCCTAATTGGACGATTCCATTGCTTCATGACTATTTCTAGTTTTGATTATGTTGATATTCTCAGCTGTGAACAATTTTGAGATTCCTTCATAAAGATCTGTAACGCTACTAAATTAAGAGTTCACAGTTAATTGCCAATACATTTCCAACACCATCTTTCCACATTTGCCTCCATGTCCCATCGACCAAATACTTGCAGTTATCCAGTAACATCTCCCATAGAATGCATTAAAGTGCAGTTGGACTAGTTCCAAAGATAGACTTACCATACAAGATGGAATTAAGTAAACTGAATGTATTCTCTATTTAAAAAAATAATTAAATAATATGGCATGGTGATAGGCCCTTCTGGCCCACTAACCCATGCTGCTCAAATACCCCACTTAGTGGACAAACCCCACAAATTTTGAAGGATGGAAGGAAATCCATGCAGATAATGAGAGAGCGTACAAAATCCTTAGCACCAGGTTCGAATCTGGGTTGCTGCACTAGAATAGCATTTGTGCTCACCATGCCATCTGAGAAGAGATGCATTTAAAAAAAAAAATATATATATATATATAAATAATTGGCTTGATAGGCTAGATGCAAAGAGAATGGTTTCATTGGTGTATAATTCTAGGGCCCTGGTTTTAGAATAAGGGATAGGATCTTCATCACTGAAATAAGAATTCTCATCAGTCAGTGCTGAGCCATTAGAATCTGTCCTGGAGAGGTAAAGACTTGTTGCTGGTTTAATTCAAAACATTGATAGATTTTGAGATGCAATTTTTTTTTAAATTTTTTTATTTTTCACACTATAAACCAAATTGACCAAGATACATACAGACATTTTTCTTAAATATATACAGTGTCGTTTCCTCCCCCTTTTTCCCCCCTCCCTTCCCTCCCTCCCTCACTCCCTTTCCCATTTATTTAAAGTTCAATCTATAAGATGCATTAAACCCATTAAACAATGTTGTCACTTAATAAAAATAAACAAGAAATTTTACCGAGTCAGTTCTTTTCATTGTCTTCTCCTTCTGTCATTTGATGTGGTAATAATACAGGAAATTAGTATTGAGGTGGAACAGCAGGCCTTGAATGGTGGAGTGGGCCCAAAGGTCCAAATGGCTCACTCTTCCTTCTACTTAACCTTGTCTCCAAATGTCAGGGAAGTATTTTTTTTAAAACATTGATCAGTTTTTCCACTTGATCTTTGTAATCCAAGATTTTCTACAGTCCTAAAATATGTCAAGATCAGCCATGAAGTACTTCAGTGATTTGAGGATGGAAATTTCAAAGATTCCAAAATCACAAAAGAAATCCCTTTGTGATGGAGACACTTTATAGAGTGGTGTAGAAGGTCCTTGGTATGCTTGCCTTCATTTGCCAGTACGTTGAGTTACAGGTGTTTGGAAGATGTTACAACTGTATAAGATGTGCCAAGCTTGGAGGAGTATTGTGTGCAATCTGATCATCCAACTATAGGAAAGGTACCAAGCTGGAAAGATGGCAGAAGAGAATGACAATGTTGATGGGAGTAACAGTTGGATAGGCTGGGGCATTGTTTTTTTTAACCGAAGGGAATTTTAGAAAGTCATCAGGGGCCAGAAAGAAGATCATCTAAAACTAGAGGGCATGTGTTTAAGGTGAAAAGGGACCTGAAGGACACCTACATGGTGGTAAGTGATTGCAACAAGCTTCTAAAGTAGAGGAGCTTGGAACAGTTATGACATTCGAACAGGTACATAGGATATGGGCCAAATGGCATAAGCTCAGGAAGACAGTGATCAGCATCGGCAAGTTGGGCTGAAGGGCCTTTTTTGGGCTATAAAATTGACTTTACCTCTTATGTAGCTAATGCTCCCTTATCATTGATGCTGAGCCGCCAGTCATAGACTCACTCGTGAGGTATATCTACAATCCATATCCCTTTGGAATCCTCGTTTAAATAAGATCCTTATTCTTGCTATCTTTCCATGAAAGATCCAGGAATAAATTATGTAGCTGCAGCAAGGCTTCTTTTTTATTAACAAATCCTCTTTACACTAAAGACCATTGTTCATATATGCTGTATTATTACACTAGGGCATACTAGTCACGTAGCAATCCTACATTTAATCATTTTGCACCCTTTAAGTCTTTTCTGCAAAACTGGATATTCATATTTTCTTGTTTGGCCATTTATTTGCTTTTGAAATTCCCTTCGATGTCAGCAGTTAACTCGGACACATTGCACTCAACCTATTTTGTCATTAACTGATCCCTGGGGTACTTAACCAGTTCAGTCATGCCAACTTTAAATTCCCTTGGTTTAATGCTGCTAATTTGTTGATTGATCAATCTTTATCCACATTTCCCTTCTGACAGCTGACAGTGGACTAACTGGCTCATCATCTTCCCCTGTCCTTCAAAATTGGGAAACAACAGATGTAAAATCAGTCTATTAGGGGTTTTCCAGAAGTTTGATGATGGCAATCAATTGGGCAGATCAAATAACTAGAATAAAATGATTAACTTCAATTTTATCTACTTGTAGAAAGTTGAATTTACTCTGGGAAATGAACCTATTCATGAGGTGACACCTAGCAAAGTGGAAATGTCCTTTGATCAACTGTGTGAACAGTTTGATAAACTAATTAAAGAGAAAGCTGAGAACCAAAGAATATTTGACTGGATTGAGGTAAGTTTACTACATTATTATCTTATTTCTAAGATCTTTTGGTTGGGGAGGAGGGGGGGTGTTGATTTTTAAAAAATTGGGAATTATAGGCAATATTTTCAGTCTTGTAAATTTTTATTTTAAATGTAGACATACAGCACGGTGACAGGCCATTCCGGCCCACAAGCCTGTGCCACCCAATTAACCTACAACCCCCTGTACATTTTTGAACAGTGGGAGGAAATCGGATCCCCTGGGAAAACCCACGCAGATACGGGATTCAAACCCCAGTTCTGATCACTGGCGCTATAAAGGTGTTGCACTAACTGCTACGCCATCCGTGCCATCCCGTAAGTGAATTGGCTTCCCATAAACTGCATATGAGTTAAATATTGAAAATTTGTGTTCATTATTCAGAGTGGGAAATTTCAGTCTTGCAGGATCTATAGTTCAGCAAAGTGGTCGATGTTATGTAAATAAAGTACATCAGTAATTTAACCAAATAAAATGTGTTCTAGGCTAATCTAGATGAAAAGCAAACTATTTCACCACTCTTCATCAGAGCATTAATGAAGACTATTTGCCATTCTGCTGTTGTATGTAAGTATACCATTGATTTGTCTTTAAATGTTTATGGGGAAAAAATCCACTGTAATTTGTTAAGCTTTTATTCTTTTCCCATCCTGCCCATTCTAGTTGAAAACCCTATTCGTGTGGATGTCGATGTTGTCCAAAATAGAGTAAAAGTCCTGTTAAAATACCTGAATTCCGATCCCCAGCGTGAACTGCAGGCACTATATGCTCTTCAGGCCTTATTGGCTGTATTAGAACAACCACCAAGTAAGTACAGTATTGGTTTTGCACCTTTTAATCGATCTTCTACATGCTTTCTGAATTCTGAGGAAGGCCTTAAACAAAAAGTGAACTTCCATCCTGATGGTTTATTGGTTTCTTCATGGCTGTTGAATGTCAGTCTCCCTGGGTTTTGAAATTTTACTGCATTACGTTGTGCAAGATATTTTTACCTGGGCACTTGTCCTTGATACACTCCCCACGTATTCCAAGTTTAGGCCTTGGACAAATCAGTGCTATTTTGGTTACCCTATATGCTGGCATACAATTGACCCCAAGAATTTCCACTTCCAGTGTAGATTTTGAGTTATACTTGCTGTATAAGACTACCCTAAATCTAGTTTTCTAGTGCCATTTGAAAAAAAATTTGCAGTTAAAAAAGTGCAAAAGCTGACAAAGGTCCATTTTGACAAAAGAATTACCTGTGACCTGTATATGGTTTTGAAAGAATTTTCCATGGTCATGTGTTCAACTTGAATTTGATGAATACATTTTCAGATCTCCACATAATTAGTGAACAGCTGATTTTAATTTTAGCAATAAAGAGGACACGTGCCAAAGCAAATGTACAACTTTGGAATTTTGCACTCGCTGCCTAAATCTGCAGTAAGGGTTCCACTGCGGATCCAGTCTTGGCAAAAAAAAAATTTTTCCCGGGCCAACCCAATCATTACTGTAACTATAGCAACGTTAAACATCCCATTCATGAACTGGTAATGTTGAGCAATCATTGTAACTGAAGTAAAATGCTGAACTGGGTCTATGCAATGGAGCCTGATCTAAACCTGGTAGGTTAGGGTACTATCATGGTCTGGTCATGTTTTAAGGTCATGATTGACCAGTTCAATCCTGTTCCAGCCTGGTATTTTAATAGTACATGTTTTTAAAAGGGTTAATGGATGGATAATACCCAATTTTGCATAAAACGATCATAGGAAAATAACTGAATCTATCCATGCTCTGTGTGTAATGTAGATCAGAAGTTGACCCTTTGTGCTGAAATATAGAAGTTTCACAATTCCTACATCACCTCAATTTGCCATAAGGAAACCTAGGGATTGTCCATCTTTGAAATTGAACTTTTTACACTAAGCTGTAGCAGCTCACCAGAAGCCTAATCCAGTGGTTTGCAACTTTTTTCTTTCCACACACATGCCACTTTAAGTAATCTATTCCATCGGTGATAATCTGCAGGAGTGTTTTTGGATAACTTTAAGCATCTAGAGTATAGGGAGAGATTGGACAGATTAGGTCTTTATTCTTTGGAGCGTAGAAGGTTGAGAGGGGATTTGATAGAAGTATTTAAGATTATGAAAGGGATAGACAGAGTGGATGTGGATAGACTATTTCCGTTAAGAGGAGGAAAGATTAAAACAAGAGGACATGAGTTAAGAATTAAGGGGCAGAGGTTTAGAGGTAACATGAGGGGGAACTTCTTTACTCAGAGAGTGGTAGACGTGTGGAATGAGCTTCCGGGAGAAATAGTGGCGGCGGAGTCAATTGTATTATTTAAGAAAAGGTTGGACAGGTATATGGATGAGAAGAAGATGGAGGGTTATGGGCATTGTTCAGGGAGGTGGGACTAGAGAGGGGTGTTTGGTTCGGTGCAGACTAGAAGGGCCTAATGGCCTGTTTCCGTGCTGTAAATTGTTTATGTTATTCTCTTTCTGTCTTTGCAGATTTACTTAGGACATTTTTTGATGTTTTGTATGATGAGGATGTTATATCTGAAGAGGCCTTTTACAAATGGGAATCCAGTAAAGACCCAGCAGAGCAACAAGGAAAAGGAGTAGCTTTGAAATCTGTAACCACTTTCTTCACTTGGTTAAAAGAAGCTGAAGAAGAGTCGGAAGGCAATTAGGAATCATTATTGACATGCAGTCACGTGATGAATTTGCATTAGGCAGATAAGGACTGTCCTTTGAGTATTTGCACAATCAAGTGCTTTGTTCTGAGAATGTCTATTCAATAAACCCTTGATTCTTCAAGGTTTTATCTATTTTTTAACATCAACAGTTCATGTCTAACAATATATTTAGAAGAAAATTAGGGCTATTGAGACAGTCCTTCAAATTAGGTGGTTGTCATGGGCATAGGAAATTGGTGGGGATTTTTGATTTTTTTTAAAAAAATGGTGGATGCCTTGGTGTTAAATCGCCAACGATGCAAACAAATTTAGGGATTCCAGGATATATATGTTTGGCTTCCCTATGCTATTTTTTTTGAGGGGCAGGGCACCCAGGCCCGTGGACTCCTCTGTTCTTATGCCTATGAGTTGTATAAAAAGCCTTGAACAAGCCTGTAGTGGATTTTAAAAATCAGTAAGAGTTTAACAGTTTAATTAGACAAAACGTAACACAGTACAGTTCCTAGATTATTCTACTTAATGTAGAACAGCTTTAGGACAGTTCTGTAAATAAATGTTTTGCAATATTGCTAATGTAATGCCATGTTATTTCTGCTGTCTTTGATAAAGTGCAGCAGTGTCTCTTGTATTTATAGAATTCCTGAGTTCATAAGGTGCTTGTAATTATCAACAAGAATGAATCCTTCATTGATTACAGTTTAAATGAATGTGTAAATACTTTTGCTTTATTAAGTATTTAATTAAAAATTAATGGCTCTTTTCACATCCGAAACTGGAAAATAAAGAACATATTGCAAAGTAAAAACTGATTTCACTTTTCATGTTCTCATAACAGAATCCATTGCCTTTCTTAGGCTTCTGTGGTACCAAGGCGTGAACAGAACTGCTTTTGTTATTTGAGATTAAAACAAATCTGTAGCTTATCCAAAAAAATTGATTTCTGAGTTACAGGGAAACGTTGTGCAGACTGGGGCTTTTTTCTCTGGAGCGTAGAAGATTGAGAGGGGACTTGATAGAGGTGTTTAAGATTTTAAAAGGGACAGACAGAGTAAATGTGGATAGGCTTTTTCAATTAAGAAAGGGGGAGATTCAAACTAGAGGACATGGTTTAAGATTGAAGGGGGAAAATTATAAGGGGAACATGAGGGGAAATTTCTTTACGCAGAGGGTGGTGGGGATGTGGAATGAGCTTCCGGCAGACGTGGTCGAGGCGGGATCATTGGTTACATTTAAGGAAAGACTGGATCGTTACATGGATAGGAGGGAACTAGAGGGGTATGGACCGGGTGCTGGTCAGTGGGACTAGGAGGGTGGGGATTTGCTACGGCATGGACTAGTAGGGCCGAACTGGCCCGTTCTGTGCTGTAAGTGGTTATATGGTTATATGGTTATCACTTTGCCAACGACATGGGTTTTTCCAAATCTATAAAATTGCAGCAATGAAGGGGATATTTTCCTTTAATATATTTTCTAACAATTGGAAATTGGAAAAGAGTACTATATATTCAGGGTTTTGTTCTGATCAGAGCTAAGGGAAAGACATTAGTTTTTCCAGGACAAATTAAACAATGCATCCACCATTGAACTGTTTAAAACAATCACCTTGATCATTCATTTTTCAAGAGCAGGGAGCCAAGGTGAGTTGCTAATTAGATCTAAAATAGGCTTGATAGGAGATAGTGGTGGTAGGTTAATTTTCTGATTGGAAGTGTGTACCAGAGGGTTCAGTTTTAGGACCCTTATGACACAAATTAAGAATTTTGCATCTAAATGTGAGAATAACTGCGGACAATGTGTTGGAAGATAACAAATTAAGGTTACGGTGGGATAGGGATCGGATGGAAAGTCGGGTGAAATGTTGGCAGATGGAATTTAATCCCCACTTGAGTAATGTGATGTAAATTGCAAAGCCAAGTCACGGTAGGGTATAAACAGCAAGTGGTACGGTGCGAATGAATCCATAATTTCCCTGGGTTGTATGGCATGTTTGCCTTCATAGGTCAGGATATGGGACCTAAAAGTTGAGAATATTAAAAATTGACATTTCTCAACATCTTCCTCCCTCCTAAGCTTCACGACTTTTTCTGTGTTGGAAAGAACTTTGCACTAGTGATCTTTTAATCCAGTGATCTACTCTTCATCAGTTCATGTGTTTAAACCTGTTGTCCTCAACTTTTTATTTCCACTCACATCCACTTTAAGTTATCCCTATGAATTTGATGCTCTCTGATTAATAAGTGATTAAGGTGGGATGTGAGTAGGAAGGGAAGGTTGAGAATCACTGCTCTAGACCCAATCGTTACTGAACTATTTTGCTTGAGAAAAAATGTAATTGGCCCATTTCCTTTGGAGTTATAAAACCGTGCACATAACGAGCCAATTAGGTAGGATTAAAATAGGATTCAACTGCCCCGCCCCCACCACTCACATACTACCTTAAGCAATCCCTTACTAATCACAGAGCATCTATGGCATAGGGAATACTTAGTGGTTTGTGAGTAGAAAGAAAAAAGGTTGAGAACCACTTTTTTAAATGTTCTCTATTACCCACCTAAGTTATTTCTTCTAATAAAATATTAGCTGTTAACAAATTTGAGCCCCTTTGGTTCACAATCTTTTTTCCTGGAATCTAAATCCATACTGGTTTGGGAAATAAAGTGGGCTTCTACTGGTTTCTGCTGGTGTTCTGTGGGGGTCAGTATTGGGACTGCTACTTTTCACACTGTAAATGATTTAGATGGTTTTATGGCCAAGTTGGCAGATAATGTGAAAATTGGTGGAGGGATGGATAATGTTGGATGTAGGGAATCTGCAGAGGGATTTGGGTAGGCTGGGAAAACAGCCAAAGAAGTGGCTGATAGAATAAGGAATAGGGAAGTGACGTGCACTTTGATAGAGGAGTAAAGAAGAATGCTATTTTCTAAATGGGGAGTGAATTAGAGAATTCAAAAAGCAGAGGCCCCAAGAATCCAACTGTAGGATTCCCTTGAAGTTACCTTGCAGGCTGTCAGTAGCAATTTGAGATGGTATGGCTTGGTGGGGGGTGCGGGGAAGAAAGAGGTGGTGGTGGTAGTGTGGTCTCCAATATAAAAGCAACAAGAAAATGCTGAGGCTTTACAAAATGTGAGTAAGATCACAGTTGGAATATGAGCTGTATATCCAAGGAAGGATGTACTTGTGTGGGAGAGGGTCTAGAGGAGCTTGACAAGAATAAAGGAAATTTAAAAAAATGTAAGAAGCGTTTGATGGCTCTGGGCCTGTTCAGGAGAATAAAGGAGGGGAGGATCTCATTGAAGTATTCCAAACTGAAAGGGCGAGATAAGAGTGGATGTGGAGAAAATGTTTCCAGTAGGAGAGTAGAGTCTGAGGGCACAGCCTCGGTGGGGCGGGGTGGGGGGGAGTTCATCCTGTGAGTACAGAGTTGAGAAGGTTTCTTTAGCCAGAGGATTGTGAATCTGGAATTCACTGCCTGTCAGTGGAAGCCAAGTCACTGAGTGTATTTAAAGCAGAGGTTGATCATTTTTGATTGGTAAAGATGTCAAAGGTTATGGAGAGAAGGCAAGAGAGGAAAAATGTAAGCCACGATTTGAATGGTGGAAGAGACTTGATAGGTGGCCTAATTCTGCTCCTCTTATAGCAGTAGTTCTTGACCACACTCCTTGGTTCCATACCATTTACCGTGTATGTCCTTCCAAAATCCAACACCTCGCTCTTGTGGGCATAAAATACTATCTGCCATTTTTCCAGCTGGACTAGATTCCTCGGCAAGCTTTGAAAACCTTCTTCGCTGTCCACATTACCTCCAATCTTAGTGTCATCTGCAAACTTGCTTATCCAATTTAGCACATTGATATTGATGACAAAGAACAATGGTCCCAGCACCGATCACTGAGGCGCACCACTAGTCACAGGCCTCCAGTCTGAGAAGCGATCATTCACTACCACTCTTCAGCTTCTGCCTTGACAATGTTTAATCCAGTTTTAAAAAGACAGAGCTTGGTTATTAGTGAAGTGTATTTTTTTTAAGAATAATAATTGTGCAGTTTGAAATTGCTACATCTTTGCTTGAACTTCTAGTAAGCTTGTTATAATTGATATCTGTTTATTGCCCAAGTCTTTGGCCTCTTCCCACAGTCAAAGAACAAAAAACTCAAAAAGTGTATTTCTCAGCTTATTTTATCTCAATATTTGTGGTAAGGAATTTGCTTGAAAAATTCTGAAAACCCTTTTTGGAGAAGGCTCATCCTTTAACTTTTAACTTCCATTTTTGTTGCCCATGCGGGTTCAAAGAATAAAGCTTTTTTTTAAAAAAAAATGCAAACCATCTTCCGGCTGGAAAGAGAAACAGTTCATGTTTTAAGGTTATGATTGGCCAGTTCAATCCTGTTCCAGCCTGGTATTTTAATAGTACATGTTTTTAAAAGGGTTAATGGATGGATAATACCCAATTTTGCATAAAACGATCATAGGAAAATAACTGAATTTATCCATGCTCTGTGTGTAATGTAGATCAGAAGTTGACCCTTTGTGCTGAAATATAGAAGTTTCACAATTCCTACATCACCTCAATTTGCCATAAGGAAACCTAGGGATTGTACATCTTTGAAATTGAACTTTTTACACTAAGCTGTAACAGTTCACCAGAAGCCTAATCCAGTAGTTTGCAACTTTTTTCTTTCCACACACATGCCACTTTAAGTAATCTATTCCTTCGGTGCTCTGTGATTAAGGGATTGCTTAAGGTGGTATGTGTGTGGGAAGGGAAGGTTGAGAATCACTTCTCTACCCTATTACTGAAATGTTTTGTTTGAGAAAAATTGGCATTGGCCCATTTCCTTTGGAGTTACGAAACTGTGCACATAAGTGGTTTTCAAACTTTTTCTTTCCACCTGCATAACTAGGGTGAAGAGGAGAAAATGTCAACATTATAAAATGTACCAAATATCAATTGACAAAATGTGACAGTGATGAATATCACAAATAGAATAATCTATGTGGCAGTCCACAAGTGAGGCTCCTCAACTCTTCCACTATTACACTGCACCTGTGATGTGTTCAACATTATTCACTTTGCTGCTAACCTCCACCCTCAATTGGTCCACTTGTCATAACTCTCCCCTTCACCTCTCTCTCTCTATTTTGGGAGAAAAACTATCGGCAGACATATTTTATAAACCCACCAACTCCCAAAGTTTCCTTGCCTATACCTCTTCCCAACATGTCGCCTGCAAGGATTCTGTTCCTTTCAATTCCTCGGCTGCATCTGCTACCAGGATGGGACCTTCCACTCCAGGATATCTGAAATGTACTCTCTATATAAATATAAATATATATATATATATAATCTCTGGCTTGGCTTCGCGGACGAAGATTTATGGAGGGGTAATGTTCACGTCAGCTGCAGGCTCGTTTGTGGCTGACAAGTCCAATGCGGGACAGGCAGACACGGTTGCAGCGGTTGCAAGGGAAAATTGGTTGGTTGGGTGTTGGGTTTTTCCTCCTTTGTCTTTTGTCAGTGAGGTGGGCTCTGCGGTCTTCTTCCAAGGAGGTTGCTGCCCGCCGAACTGTGAGGCGCCAAGATGCACGGTTTGAGG
Source organism: Narcine bancroftii (assembly GCF_036971445.1). NCBI lineage: Eukaryota > Metazoa > Chordata > Chondrichthyes > Torpediniformes > Narcinidae > Narcine > Narcine bancroftii. The sequence goes on along the minus strand of NC_091477.1, from coordinate 102,878,072 downwards.
CGATATCAGCCCACTGGCGGTGGTCAATGTGGCAGGCACCAAGAGATTTCTTTAGGCAGTCCTTGTACCTCTTCTTTGGTGCACCTCTGTCTCGGTGGCCAGTGGAGAGCTCGGCATATAACACGATCTTGGGAAGGCGATGGTCCTCCATTCTGGACACGTGACCTACCCAGCGCAGTTGGATCTTCAGCAGTGTGGATTCGATGCTGTCGGCCTCTGCCATCTCGAGTACTTCGATGTTGGAGATGAAGTCGCTCCAATGAATGTTGAGGATGGAGCAGAGATAACGCTGGTGGAAGCGTTCTAGGAGCCGTAGGTGATGCCGGTAGCCGAACAGGAGTGTGGGTATAACAACGGCTCTGTATACACTAATTTTTGTGAGGTTTTTCATTTGGTTGTTTTTCCAGACTTGTGTAGTCTTCCAAAGGCGCTATTTGCCTTGGCGAGTCTGTTGTCTATCTCGTTGTCGATCCTTGCATCTGATGAAATGGTGCAGCCAAGATAGGTAAACTGGTTGATCGTTTTGAGTTTTGTGTGCCCGATGGAGATGTGGGGGTCTGGTGGTCATGGTGGGGAGCTGGCTGATGGAGGACCTAAGTTTTCTTCAGGCTGACTTCCAGGCCAAACATTTTGGCAGTTTCCGCAAAACAGGACGTCAAGCACTGAAGAGCTGGCTCTGAATGGGCAACTAAAGCGGCATCGTCTGCAAAGAGTAGTTCATGGACAAGTTGCTCTTGTGTCTTGGTGTGAGCTTGCAGATGCCTCAGATTGAAGAGACTGCCATCCATGCGGCACCGGATGTAAACAGCGTCTTCATTGTTGAGGTCTGAAGAAGATTGAAAAGAGGGTTGGTGCGAGAACGCAGCCTTGCTTCACGCCATTTTAATGGAGAAGGGCTCAGAGAGCTCAACCCGACCTTGTTGGTTTTCGTGCATCCCATCTACTGCCATTAACAGGCCTTAGCTGCATCTTTAAGGGTTCCCTGGTTCCTGCCTACCATCCCACTGACCTCTGCATCTAATATATCATTCTGTGCAATTTCTATCACCTACAATAGAATCTCACCAGCAGACACATCTTCCCCTTCCTGCATTCCATTGGGATTTCTCTCCCTCATCCCACTCATCATCCCTCTGGTACCTACCACTGTGATGGCTTAAACCTCCCGCACACTTTTTTTTTCAAAAATAGACTTTATTCACAATAAATTATTTACAAATAGAAAACAATTCAGACTCTGTTCCCGCCTTTGCCTTCATATCTGTACATCTTGTCACTGTGCCTTGTTACATTAGATTCCATTTACACCTTTACCACCTTGTTGCTTCTCTCTTCCTCCCAACCCCTGATGTTTGAGGGATTTCCCCTCTGTCTCAGCCCATCCGTGCCCAGTAATGAGAGGACTCTAAAATGTGGTCCTTCTCCACCGCCCTCGTGTTGGATGCACCAAACCTCAGTGTGTGTGCCTCAATACGTTCTCCGGAGTCTGGAATGTGCCAGTCGGCAGCATTTCCTCACCGACAATGCCATGTGCTGCAAAATCATGAAGTCTTTCACCGAGTAGATCTTCTTTTCCAGCCGCTCTGGATGTCTGACTCTGTGTGCATCCCTGGGGACACCCCATAGATCAGAGTCCTCTGTCGCACTGCTGTTAGGGATGAACCATAGCAAGGGCCTTTGCATTCTTTTCCACACAATCTGATTGAATCCGCATTCAGCAAAGAGATGAGAAGGCCCCAAACAGTCTTTACTAGTGAACCAACACTTTGTATCTGTAGAGGTCATTCACTGCATCCTGGTGAGGCTTCCTCTATATTAGGGAGACGACACGGTGGGTCATTGTTTTGTTGAGCACCTTTGTTCTGTCTGACTATAGTTCACGTTGGCAGCTTTTTTATATCAAGATTTTACATCTTGCTGGATTATTCTAATTTTCTTTATTTCCTTTCCAAATCAATTATTTGTTCTCTCTGATAGAATTCTATGATTTTCCCAAAATTTACCCTTCCTGCTTTTTAGCTATTTCCTTTGTTCTAAAAGCATCATTAACTTCTCTATTTAGCTATAGCTGACATAATTTTCCTGCTGGGTTTTTGTGTCTCAACGTAATTTATATTAATTGTATATTTTGAATTTTCTCTCCAATGTTACCTGTTATTACCTCTGAAAGGAGTTTCTAAATTAACCACAGCCAACTCATGCTTGGCTCAAATTTCAACTTGGATTAAATCCTCATACAACATTTTACCATACAAGAACTCTTCCCTAAGTTGCTTGTGATTACCAGATAACTGAATAACCTTTCTTATTGCACATACTAGAACCCTTCTCCTTTAACAATGGCGTGAAGCAAGGCTGCGTTCTTGTACCAACCCTCTTTTCAATCTTCAACATGATACTGAAACAAGCCATGAAAGACCTCAACAATGAAGACGCTGTTTACATCCGGTACCGCACGGATGGCAGTCTCTTCAATCTGAGGCACCTGCAAGCTCACACCAAGACACAAGAGCAACTTGTCCATGAACTACTCTTTGCAGATGATGCCGCTTTAGTTGCCCATTCAGAGCCAGCTCTTTAGCGCTTGACGTCCTGTTTTGCGGAAACTGCCAAAATGTTTGGCCTGGAAGTCAGCCTGAAGAAAACTTAGGTCCTCCATCAGCCAGCTCCCCCCACATCTCCATCGGGCACACAAAACTCAAAACGATCAACCAGTTTACCTATCTTGGCTGCACCATTTCATCGAATGCAAGGATCGACAGCGGGATAGACAACAGACTCGCCAAGGCAAATAGCGCCTTTGGAAGACTACACAAAAGAGTCTGGAAAAACAACCAACTGAAAAACCTCACAAAGATTAGTGCATACAGAGCCGTTGTCATACCCACACTCCTGTTCGGCTCCGAATCATGGGTCCTCTACCGGCATCACCTATGGCTCCTAGAACGCTTCCACCAGCGTTGTCTCCGCTCCATCCTCAACATTCATTGGAGTGACTTCATCACCAACATTGAAGTACTCGAGATGGCAGAGGCCGACAGCATCGAATCCACGCTGCTGAAGATCCAACTGCGCTGGGTAGGTCACGTGTCCAGAATGGAGGACCATCGCCTCCCCAAGATCGTGTTATATGGCGAGCTCTCCACTGCCCACCGAGACAGAGGTGCACCAAAGAAGAGGTACAAGGACTGCCTAAAGAAATCTCTTGGTGCCTGCCACATTGACCACCGACAGTGGGCTGATATCGCCTCAAACCGTGCATCTTGGCGCCTCAGTTCGGCGGGCAGCAACCTCCTTTGAAGAAGACCGCAGAGCCCACCTCACTGACAAAAGACAAAGGAGGAGAAACCCAACCCCAACCAACCAATTTTCCCTTGCAACCGCTGCAACCGTGTCTGCCTGTCCCGCATCGGACTTGTCAGCCACAAACGAGCCTGCAGCTGACGTGGACATTACCCCTCCATAAATCTTCGTCCGCGAAGCCAAGCCAAAGAAAGATCTCGAAAAGCATTGCACATTCCATGAAGTTGATCTCCATGTTCTATTCCTAAATGCAAATTAAAACCCCCGTTATTATTGTATTGCCTTTACTGGGGCAGCACAGTTCGCAATAGTTGGTAGCGAACTGGGATTAAATCCAACATTCCCTTTAAGGCATTGTATGTTCTTCCTGTAATCTGCGTGGGTTTCCGCCCACCCTTCAAAATGTAGGGGGTTGTAAATCAATCAGGTGTAATTGGGTGACATGGGCTTGTGGGCTGGAAGGGCCTGCTACTGTGGTGCGTGTCGAAATATCAAAGATTACACACCTCTCAGAACCTGCTTCAGATAATGTCCTGCCACTGGGGATCTGTGTATAACTCCCACCAATGTTTGCTGGCCATGGTTTCCCTTTTCAGAATAATGAGAAGGTACTAATCATGGAAAGGGGATGCAAATGACACATTTTAAATGGAAAAAAAACAACGCTGGAATCACTCAACAAGTAAGGAAAATTAAACAGTATTAACATTTCACATGCAAGAAAAGTTCTAATGAAGAAATTGTATGAAAGTTCCAGCTGGAACTCTCGGCTGCCAATTTAATACAAGAATTTGTTCACAGAAGCAGGGAGGTTTCTCTCTTCCAACAAAGCCAAGAAATGAAATGTTAACCTCAGTCTGCTTGACCCACTGAGTTCCTCTTGCAACGTTTGTAACTGACAAAACCAGTTTAACTTCACTGATTCCACAGAGAGATGATCAGATAGACTTTTGCAAGGTATGAAGGAAAATTGTGCTGACTGGAGTCAACTGCTTCAATTAGACATACAGCATGCTCGTGGCCATTTTGGCCCATGAGCTCATGCTGCCTAATTACACCTAATCAACCTACACCATCGGTACTTTTGACAGTGGAAGGAAACTGGAGGCCCTGGAGGAAAGCCATGCAGACATGGGGAGAACATACAAACTCCTTACAGACGGCAATGGATTCGAACCCTAGTCCCGAACACTGGTGCTGTGCATTCCACTAACCACTGCACTAACCATACCGCCCAAACTGGTGACACTCAGCTGTTGAAACATCATTATATTTTACTTTCTGTGCCCTCACTGTTCAGTGTGGAATTCTATCAAACTGACTCACAGGCGGCAGTTGCATCTGTCCCTGTGCTTTGCAGCTGAACTTCACACAGAGTCCAGCAGGGGGCCCAGTCTTGCTGAAAATTCCCCAACATTGAGCTTGGGGATCGGATCTCTGACCTGGTGGGATCAGAATCAAAACTGATTTCAATTCTGATTCTGAACCTGTGGATTAGGCAGGCAAAGGGGAATCTTAAAAAGATATATATTTTACTTTTGTTTAATGTTTCTAATTATTTCAGAAATTTGTCATTTGTAATTTATTTTAAATCGTGTATTTGAACCTGAATAGTTTTGAAGTGCCACTGGTTGTCAAGGGTGCTTCAGGGGCAGGGGCCTTCAACGCCATCATCCCATCAGTACTGGTTAGCAAGCTTCAAAATCTGGGCCTCTGCAACTGGATGGGAAGACCACAGTCAGTGTGGATCGGTAACAATATCTCCAAACTGACAATCAACACACATGCTTAGCCCATTATTCTACCCATGACTGCTTGAATAGCCACATTTCAAATGCCTTCTACAAATTTGCTGATGACACAGATAGCAATGAGGAAGCATCCAGGAGGGAGATAGATCAGCTCGTTGAGTGGTGTCACAATAAAAACCTTGCATTCAGTATCAGGAAAACTAAGAAATTGATTGTGAACCAGGAAGGGGAAAGCAGGAGGACACAGTCAGTCCTCATTGAGGGGTCAGCAGTGGAGAGGATAAGAAATTCCTGGGTGTCAACATCTCTGAAGATCTATCCTGGGGCATCACTTCAATACAATCATGAAGAAGGCTCTCCAGCGGCTGCACTCCTGAAAATTTCTACAGGTGTATTATGGAGAGCCTTCTGACTGATTGCATCACCGTCTGGTACGGAGGTGCAAAGCGCAGGACAGGAACGGACTACAGAGAGTTGTGAACTTGGACATCACCATCATGGGCATCAGTCTTCATTCCATAAAGGAGAGCTTTAAGAAGTGTTGCTTCAAGAAAGCAGCTTCTGTCATCAAGGACAGTCACCACCCAGGCCATACCCTTTGCTCACTGCCATCATCAGGAAGGAGGTATAGGAGCCTCTAGACACCTGGTCAATGTTACAAAAACAGCATTTTCCCTTCCATCATCAGATTTCTGAACTCTACCATCAGACTCCTCAACAACAAACTCAATCAAGACTCTTGTCCAGTTTGATTTTTTTTTAAATTCTCTCTGTATTGCAGTTTTTTTTTTAACATTTATTATCTGTGTGCAGTTTTTAAATTTGTTTACATGTATACGCTGTGTACAGTTTGTTTGCTCTACCAATAAATGGTAATTCTGCTTCATGTGCAGGAACAAGAACCTCAGGGTTATATGTGATGTTATGCATGTACTCTGACAATAAATCTCAAATCTGAATCTCAAACCTGAAAATAAACCTGTGGAAAGTACCTCACATTTTCTCTTTTTTACAGTAGTTATTTTTTTAAATTTTGTATTTACAGAATTGTAATTTATGGAAATTTTGCACCTTGTTCTGCACAGTACTGCTGACACAAAACAACAACTTTCATGAGAATAAATCGGATACTGAAGCTTTGCTGCCTGAACTGCCATGTCCTCATCCAACTCCAGGACACATCTAAGCTTCCACATCCCGAACATACAGTTGTGGACACATGGGCACTGGGGGCAGTCGCTGCAAGCAGGTAGTCCAAGATCCAAGAATGATCCAGCCCAAGATAACTAGAGGTTTAGCCAAACTACCATCCTTAGAAAATCTGATTTTACCTGATCATTGGAATCTCTCCGAAATAACCATATAATCATTTACGGAGTGGAAACAGGCCATGTTGGCCTTTCGAGTCCGCACCGGTTCACTGATTTTGTGCGCCCTCTTCATGAATACAGTTGCTTGACCATCTCCATTGAGAGGCTCTTGTGAGTCTTTTTATTTGCTTATTTCCATCTCATACACCCCCCCACCCCATTATTTCCCAAATATATTATCTCCCAATGAGGATAAAGATTATAATTTCTTGGATGCCACCCTCTTCTTTTTGGTGGCAATGATGATGCATCGGCTAGTGTAGCTGTATCACAGTTAGAGGGACCTCTGTCCAATCCTGACCTCATCAGCTCCCGATGTGGAGTTTGAACGTACTCTCTGTGATCACATGGGCTTCCTCCCACATCCCAAGAATATGCTGCCTGGTAGATGAATTAGCCACTATAAATTACACCTTGTGTTGCTGCTTTAGCAAGAGAATTGTGAGAAGTTATTGGGTGTATGGGAAGGTATTCATGGAGGAATGAGATGTATAGGGTTTTTTCTCAGAACCAGCAGAAATATTGGTTGGATGCTGTCCTATGTCAAGAGGAAATATGAAATAGCAGTCATTCTTCATGTGTGTGGATGAAAACCAAGTGATGGCAGGAGTTTTGACTTAATGATTGAGTACTCTTCTAAATTGTGTGGCAGCAATATTTACTTTTCTCGAGGGAGTTATTGACTGAAGTGGACATTTCCCAGTTGTTCTATCTTTAACAAAGGAAGCATCATTTGAATGAGGATATCGCATACATACACAATTGAGAATGGAAAACTTCACTGACTATTTGTCAAATTCCTGGATTAATAACACAAACGTCTGATTTCAAGTTGCTTCAGACATTGAGAGAATTATCCTCTTTTTGAGGGGGATAAAGAATCCAGAACATGTAGTTTCAGAATAAGGGGTAGCCCACATAAGAAAGATGAGAAACAATTTTTTTTCCTCTCAGAGGATTGTGAAGCTTTGGAAAGCCATTGAGTTTTTTCAAATTTGAAAGACCAAATGTTGGATAGTAGGGAAGGCTCGAAGAACAGACTCGGCCCACACCAAGATCAGAGCAGCTGTGATCTTATTGACAGGACATTGTGCAAATTAACTCTAAAATTTGATTAAGATGGAGAGTCTGCAGCATCCTTCACTGCCATCAGATCCAACTCTACAACATGTAGAGAGACAAACAAGTGTTTACAGAAATTATGATTACATCATTTAATCAAAAACTTTGCAAACTATTTTCAAGGCTACAACATACCTTCCAAACATTATTTCTCATAGAACACAACCAGGCAGGTCCAGATGCCACGCCAAAACAGGCTGTTTGCCAACCATGTTAGTGTCAACATCTCTGCATGTAATGTATTCTACGCTGGGGAAGCAAGCTTGAAGGCAACATATTGCTGGAGGAATGCAGCAGGTCAGACACCATCCATGGGTAAAAATATTATCGGTTAACATTTCGGGTCTGAACCCCTTATTAAGACTTGTGATAAAGGACTGAGACCTGAAATTATTACTTTTGCCCATGGATACTGCCTGAACTGCTGAGTTCCTCCAGCAATTCTTCGTCTGCTTGAAGGCTCTATGACTTGCTTCTGTACACATTTCTTCTATTCTGAAATCTCACAAGGTTTACTCAGAAAACTTGGCCATTGGGATTGGGGAAAGAAACCTTTTCAGGAGATGGTCTGGTTACAACTGGATAGATAGGAACAGAACAAGTGATAGCAGACCCATCCAGCTGAAAGATACCAGGCCCATCTGTCTTTACCCAGACTAGTTCCTTGTAACTTCTGTTGTACTCAATGTGGATACCTCATGTCTGAATTCTGAAGTGGACGAATGAGCCACTCGCATACCAAAATACGACAAAGGACAAGTGGAAAGTAACGGTCGAAAAGAAGGGCAAGGAATAATTGCTGGCCATGCCAGCGTACACACATGCTGAACATGACTGACAGCACAGTAAATGATTATTGTCTCTAATTTCACTTTGATGGTCTTAGTAGTGAACCATTGACCCCATCCTTTATCAGCAAAGAGATGTGTTTAATTACAGCTACTGATGTTATGATGTCAATTTTAAACAGCTTGTGGCATGAAAAAGTGGTTCCATGAATAGCACATTGCAGCCCAGTTGCTGGGGTGATTTATGTTTCTCCACTATATGCTTCTTTAATGGGCATTCACTTTCAGCCCCCAAGTGAATTTTGTGGATTAATGGCTGCTTAACCTCACCTCTGGGTGGTACTGAAGATTTGTGTTTTAATGATAAGCCTTCCTGGCACACAAAAAAGAAAACATAAATATTCAAGTCTCATTCCTACAGGAAGAAGTTTTTAAAATTGAATTTCCTTTCAATAATTTGTTTCTTTTCTTCTCTCTATATATTTCTGTATTTGACTTGATTAATTCACTCTTTTTCATTTTATTTTTATTCTGGATTGTTTAAACTTCATCAATTAAGTAGCACGACCTCTGGACCAAATACTCATCACAATTCTTAATGCCTTGTTGCTTTTGTCTTGCTGCAATCTGTGTATATTTTCAGCAAAACACTTTTTTTTGTCTCAAGAATGAAGGGAGTGTCAAAATATTGGGCATGTCAGGTGCAAATGTGCCATGGGGACTCAGTCTGTCCATTTCAATACTTTTAAAAAATAATATGCCTTTATTATTATCAAATAATGTAATTTTCCTTCTCTAACCTCCTGCTTTTCTCCAGCCCTAATGTTTTCCCCATCTGTTCACTCCCTCCCCTGAAGAGCTGTCGTCAGTGTTGATGGTGGTGAATTCATGAAGCCTGGGACGCGTTATCTGTCCACCACAACAGCAAACTTCTCTGTGCTCATCCCCCAGTGAAGAAAATATCCAAGTTTCACACTGAAACCTGCCTGGGAGTATTGTTGCAATAGCAGACTGTAATAAGTGTTGGTCGTGTTTTCTTAATTAAAGAAAATCAAACCCCATCACCACTCCAACTATCCACATTTTATTTCCAAATGTTGGCAATCTCACAGCAAACAATAACCAGACTTTTCAAAGAAAATGCATTTAATGGAATTAAAAATATAATTTAGTTATCATGCTGTTTAATTTTCCTGGGGGCAACAACCAAAAAAAATTCTATCACTGTAACTGCCAAGCCTCATCAGCTCGACAGAGAATGAAAAGGCTATGCTTTCAATACTGGTTTTGGCACAGGGATGCTGAGAAACTTCCTGCAGCCCTAATATTTGGGAAAGGGCAAATAGCGGACTGAGCTAAGCCGCATTAACATTGTAATGAAAAGCATGGAGGGAGATGTTTATGCCTCAGGTTTTGTCTAGAGCTTTCAGAAATCTAATGTAGGCTCCAATACTATGTTACAGGATTGGATCTGACATGGTAGCTGATTTTCTGTTATTGTGATGTGTTCCATCTGGTGAGATGGTGATTTGTTAAATACTTAGCAAATGAATGGGGAATGACGCTTGTACTGAGATTTTATTGCTTTCATCACAGCCAAATGCTTGTTGGAGTGAAGTTTGTTTGCATCTCAAGACTGTCATCATCTCCAGCACACATCACTACTGGAAGTTCATTTCATTCATTGTAAATGCACCAGTTGTTCATGATGAAGGAACACTGAAAACCCAATCCGGCTCAACGCTCATGACTGAAGCTAATGAGGTCTTCTCTTTGTTGATTCTCTATTATTTGGACACAAGATAGTCAACTCATCAGAATATATATGAAAGTTAAAATCATGATTAAATTTACCCTGCCTTTCCTGAACATTTAGTTAGTTTCTGCTGTGATGTCATTGTTACTGCAACATTTATTCGCAACTTCCAAATAATTTTAAATCTATTTCTATAAGTTATCTGTTGCCTGCTGACCTCCCTTTGTTTCCTCTTTTATCATTGAATGGGCTTCTTCCTTAACCATGAAGGCTACTCCTTCATGAAGTCCTTTCAGCCATTTCCTGTCAAGGATGCAGGTGGTGGATCTGCTACCTCACAGCTCCAGCAGTTTGGGTTCAGTTCAGACCTTCCATCCAATGTATGTGTGCGTATATAAACAATTCACATGTAATTAAAGTGCACATTTTATTTTTATTCAAGATTATTTGTGTACATTTTGATTTGACCATATAGAAATCACAGCACTTTTTATACATAGACTCATTCATTCAGGGCACCATAATGTTTTGGGACATTCGGCTTCACAGGTATTTGTGAGTACTCAGATCTGTTTAATTGCTTCATTGGTGCAGTATAAAAGAGCTAGGCTTGCTTCAAAGCTTTTGATCCTATTTGAAGTCTGTAGTTGCCGTTTTTTAACATGAGGATCAGAGCTGTACCAAGGAAAGTCAAAGAAACCACTAGGAGGCTGAAAAACAAGAATAAAACAATAAGAGACTTTGCCCAAACCATACCAAATTCAACTGTTTGTAACATCATTAAGAAGAAAGAGCGTACAGGTAAGCTCAGTAATTGCAAAGGGACTGGTAGGCCTCAGAAGATCTCCACTGCTGATGACCGAAGAATTTTCATCATAATGAAGGAAAATCCCCAAAAGTACATCCGACAGATCAGAAACACTCTTCAGGAGGCAGGTGGATATGTCAATGACTAGTGTCCGCAGAAGACTTCATGGTATGCTTTGGATCTTGGGGAGTTCTTTACAGCTCCACACTTTGCTCTTGCCAGCGCTCTGATACAGGTTCATCTTGGTCTCATCTGTCCACAAGATCTTTATCCAGAAGTCTGCAGGTTCTTTTAAATACTTCTTGGTAAACTGCAATCTGGCCATCCTTGCTGCGGTTAACTGGTTATATATGCAAACTACCAGTTGACATGTATGTGTGTATATATGGATATTCACATTTGTATTTAAAAATTTCTGGAACATCTCCTTCACTTCCCTTTGTAAATTCCATAGGTAAGCACACACCCATTAACAGACAAGTGCCTTTTGCACCTTCTCAGTCACTTTTATATCCTTCTCATTAGCTGAATTAGGTTTATTGTAATCTGCACCAGGTTCTGAACAATTATATTTCTCTATCATATCACCCAACATACAGGTGACACCTGTCCAATTTTGCAGCATCGTTAAAGTGACATCACTAACAAATGCATGAAATCTTTTCATTGTTATTTCACTTTCGTTGTCATTCATTTAAAAACCGTTGACTTTAACCTCACTTTTGTCCTGCTGCTATGGAAAAAAAGGACAGGCCATTGGCCAAATTGCCTTTCCCATGTTCCAGAGGTGCTCGTAATTTTAGGCGGTCAGAGAATGAAGGAAATAGCTAAAATGCAGCATCTCATTTGTAAACCACAAAAATCTGCAGACACTGTGTTTGATGTACTGAAGAACATCTTTGCAGGATTTTCTTTGAATTGCTTTATCGAAGTGAAAAGTCAGATTAGAGCTGGCTGGAAAATTGATTCCTAACCTTGTTCACCACAACCGGAGAATATTGCCTATTAAAAGATGACGTCAGAAGCTGTAAAACTGATATTGGACTTTATTTTGACAACAATCTTACAATTTTAACATTTTACTAACATGTGACAGTCATTTGCTTCATTGAAGCTTATCTACAATTTCTGGTCCTGCATTTGATATGAAGAGTTTGGTTTGTTTTGAAACTGGAAGAAGGTTATAATGGCCAAATGAATAAATAATGACGAGAAGCTTGGGACAATTGCACAGGAGAGTGCAGAAGATTGAAAATGAGCAAAGATTAATTAGCAAATAGGAATTGAGCAAAATTAAGATGAACAGGTTAATAACCTGGAGATTGTGGTAGTTTAAAAGTCTGGAAGCCGCTAAAAAAGTTCTAATATTTTTGGGAGGGGCATCCTAAAATATGCTAACAGATTTATTAGCTATCCCTTGTGGGGAAAGCATAGGGTGACGCAATTGTGCAATGGGTAGAGCCATCACCTCACAGAGCCAGATACCCAGGTTCAATCTTGGCCTTGGGTGTTGTCAATGAGGCCATGTGGGTTTCCTCTAGGTGCTTACATTTCCTCCCACATCTCAAAGTTGGTATTGTCGCACTGGGCACAGAGCGAGTGAAAGAACCACACAGAATCAAAAGGGAGTTGAACCAATTGATTTTAATAGAACCCCTGCATGTGTTTAAATCCCTCGGAACCTGATAACGCTTGTGACTCCCGGGACCTTTATGCCATGATACAGGTTTGCCTGTTGCATTAGCGAGCCGCCACATGACCCCACCCCAGAACCGGTGTTAGTAGGTGTGGTGTCCACAGCCAACATCTCTTTAGTCCTTTTGGGTGGCCAATTTCATTGATGAGAGGGTGGCATAGTCACAGGTCTACGAGGAACTACCAGAGTACTGGTCCCATACGTAAAGGAGCCCATCTCGGTGGCCAGCCACTGTAGATATTAGCCCCAGCATTTCCTGGAAAAGAACGGTGGGCAGCAATGGTAGGCTCCTGAACCCCACTTTCGGTGGTTAAAAACACCAATGGTCTGAACTGGATCGCTCCCAGCTGTGGGTGTCACCAGCTTCATTGATGGCGTGGGGAAGCCCCGAGCCTTAGGGTGTGATGCAGAAACTTGGTAGATGAAGGCCACACCATGTTGCTTGGTGTGCCACAGGATATCTGCGCAGGCCGTTATTTTGCATGGGTCACTGAAATTGTCGACAGCGATGAGGAGGTGGATATCTTCTGGCATCTGTTCAAGAAAAACTTGTTTGAACAGTAAACATGGCTTATGGCCGTCTGGTAGTGCCAGCATCATGTTCATTAAGGCTGATGGTGCGCAGACCCCAAGGCCATCCATGTGGAGCAACCGCTCTCTGCATGCTCATGGCGGGAACCAAAAGTACGGATCAGGAGCATCTTGATAGTTTCATACTTGGTGGCTGGTGTAGGAAGTTGACGATGTGGCCTGCTGTTTCCTGATTGAGTGAACCGACCGCATAGTAGTACTTTGTAGCGTCCAAGATGATTTGCCTGATCTGGACTTGGGCTTCAGCCTCTTCAAACCAGATCTGCGGCTGTGAGGTCCAGATTGTCAGCAATTTCTGTGAAACTGCATTCTGTGTGCTTGGGTCAGCAATCCTTGGATCCAAATGCCGTTTGGTCCATCAGGGTCACCAATGTAGTCACACTAGGCACGCAGTGGGAGAAAGAACCACGCAGAGTTGAAAGTGAGTTGAACCAACTGACTTTAATACAGTGGTTCCCAATCTTTTTCTTTCCACTCACATTTCACTTTAAGTATTCCCTATGCCATTGTTGCTCTGTGATTAGTAAGGGATTTGCTTAGGTGGGATGTGGGTGGAAAGAAAAAGTTTGAAAACCACTGTTTTAATCATATCTAATTGATTTGTTATGTGCAGGGTTTCATATCTCCAAAGGAAATGGACCAATGACAATTTTTCTCAAGCAAAATATTTCAGTAACAATTGGGTCTAGAGCAGTGATTCTCAACCTTCCCTTCCCACTCACATACCACCTTAAGCAATCCCTTTCTAATCACAGAGCACTGATGGCATAGGGATTACTTAAGTGGTATTTGAGTGGAAAGGAAAAGGTTGGGAACCACTGCTTTAATAGAACTCTTGCATGCGTTTAAATCCCTTGGAATCCGATGTCGCTTGCAACTCCTGGGATATTTATGACATCAGCCACTAGGCTGTGGACTTGCTCTGCATCCGGAGCTCTCACATTCAGACCTGCCGCGGATTCGCCCGTGACTCCATGAGCCTGTTCGCCTATTGCGTGGGCGAACTGCCACAGTATTTAGATTAGTTGACTGTTGTAACTTTCCCCTAGTATATAGGTGAGTGGTAGAATCTGTGAGGAGTTCATAGAATGTAGGGAGAATTATGTTAATGTAGAATTAGTGTTAATGGGTGGTTGATAGTTGGCTCACATTTGGTGGGCTGAACTGCCTGTTTCCAGACTATATCACTCTGTGAATCTAATTAGCTAAAGGGATTAAAGAAACTGCACTGATTCAATGCTATAAATTTTCAGAGCAGTGTTCTGCAAAGTGACTAATACTAAACCAAGCCAATTTTACATATTTCACATATGATATCTTCAGTGAGAGAGAATCAACAATGAATTGAAGTGGTGCTACTAGTGGAATCCAAAAACAAAATTGCATCTGCAGGAAGTGAAAATGAAACAAAATGTGGAAGATACTCAGCAGGTGAGGTAACACCTGTGGAGGGAGGAACCATTTCACATCAATCGCCTTTCATCAGACTGAAAGGCAAGTTTTATCAAGAGCAGATCCCCATGCTTACATACAAGAAGACCAAACCTAGTGATACAATCAATGACAGAAGTTGCAATAACTCCAAATGCTGAAGATGAAGTGTAAAAAAATACAGTAAAAAGCCCATTATCTGGAATTTAAGCAACTGGCAAAACATTAAGGAAAATAAATAGGTTAAAAAAATGCATGTTTAAAATTGGCACAGCTCAATCTCAAGCAACTGGAAAATACACTAATCTAGAACCTAACAATCGCCATTGGTACTGGATACCAGGGGATTTCCTATATTGCAATGAAAGGAATTTTCCAATTGAGCAAACCTGCCAATGTCAGTCTTCTTATGTCCTTGTCCTTCCTGATGGATTCAGCAAAGGGTTCTATGCAACATACAAATAAGAGTGGAGAGAGCAGCCAAACCTGCCTGACTCCAGACTTGATGGGGAAGCTATCTGTTTCCCACCCATTGATTTGGATTCTGCTACGGATGTCCATGTAAAGCAGCTTAAATCACTCCCCTAAGCTCATCTTGGAGAGATTATCCATCATGTACATGTGCGTTATCTGGTCGAAGGCCTTCTCCTGATCCAAACTGATCAGTCAGATGTCCACCCCTTGTCCTACACAAAAGTGATGATATCTCTGAGTAGTGCAAAAGCTGTCAGACATTTTTCTTCCTAGAATTGTGCAGGTTTGGTCTGGGTGGATCACCTGCTCCAGAACAGACTTGATTTGGTTGGCGATGGCTTTGGGCAGGGTTATGTCGTCAACGTTTAACAATGATATGTGTCTTCAATTCCTGATAATCTTCTTCTCTTCTTTCAGTTTAAAGATAAAGATTATGATGCCCTTCCTTGTGGATTTTTATTCTTCCAGCAGGTCATGGCCCACCCAGTCCAAATGAGTCATGTACAACTCAGCTGACAAGCCGTCGCATCCGGGAATTTTATTCGGCCCTAAGGAATGGAAGGAATCCATCAGCTCTCCCAGGGTAATTGGCTAGTCAAGGCGCTCCCACTTGCTGTCATCTAAGTCCTCCATGAGAGAGGGCAGGAAATTCTGGGAGGTCATTCTCTGCATAGCCTTAGTGTCGCACAGATTGGCATAAAAAGATCTGCTGATCTTCTGCATTCCTGTCTGTGACAAAGTTGTCCTATTCCTTAAGGATGTGGCTCACACAGCTCCCTTTGTGAACTTTTTGGAAGAAGAAGCGTGAGCACATCTCCTCCTGCTCCAATGTGCAGACTCTGGATCGGAAGATGATCTTGGAGGACTCCAAGGCGAATAGTGCAGCTTACAAGCTCTTCACTTCTTAGAGCTCCTCCCTCACATCCACCCCTTCTGACTGTAGAAGGAGGAGTTGCTGCAGGTGATTCTAGAGTTGGCTCAGTCTCCTCTGCTTGGGTCTTGCTCTCCAAACACCTTTGAGGATCAAGAATCACTTGACGTTCTCTTTAGTCGTTTCTCACCAGCTTACTGGGGAATCAAAGAAGGGTTTTGTGGTTCTACAACCAGTGCACTCCTTCCTCAGTTCCTCTACATTCTCATATTTAGCTTCCATGTTCCCTCCCCTGAAGGTGACAGGAGGCATGAAGGAGGCATGGTCAGAGAAGAAGACCAGCGTGATGTTGGTGATTCTGACTACGATGGCCTACAATATGAAGTGCACTGTATCCTAGACAAGGTTGAGCTGTCTGATCTCAACCAGGTGGGCTGCGGCTGTGCTATGTGTCCTTTACCATCTCCATCAGGAGTCTAGAAGATCTGTCTAGTCTGCCGTCGGCACTGCCATATTATCAAGCCACATCGATGATGCAATTGAAGTTATCAGCCAGAACCACTGCAAAGATGAGAGCTGCTGGAAGATTACCAGCCTCTCGCTCTGCACTGGCGAGGCGTACACACTTATCCTTAAACTTGGTGATTACAAAGTTGTCTCCCTGCAGCAAGATACTCAGACTGGAGACGCAACAGTCATTCTCCCCCCCCCCCCACCCCCCCGACCATACAGACAACCCATGGAGCCACCATCACAACCACCTCCCGTAATTACTGAGGTATGGCAACCCACATCATGATTTTGGCAAGGTATTTAAAATGCTTACACTCCACATCATGTGTTTGACTCTGTGCATGACGAGGGTTATGATTGCAGTTTTCATGGTTGTTTATTGAAGTCTCCAGTTCACAATCATTACAGCCCACTGTTGGTCAGCATGACCCCTCATGTCCACTGCTTTGATGAAATGCAGCATTGATTTTGGGCTCAGAATCAGGGGGGTGCTCTTCCTCTGGGAGTGGGGTCTCCTCAAATGAAGTTGGTGGTGTCGCTGGGGGGAGATCTGACTGTGCTCTTGCTCCTCCATCTCCTGGCTGGCTTGTATTCTCCTCCTCCCAGAGCTGGGGTGGTGGGGGGAGCGGGGGGGAGGTGGGGGTGGTGGTGATGGCCTCTGCACCTCACCCATTCTCCTGGAGCTGGGCGTCATTGTTGGGCTTTCTTGTAACCCGTTGTCCACCTTTCTGTCTTGGTGCTTCCTCTGCCTTCATCAGGCACTTGCTCTGACTTCATCCATGTTGCTGACTTCTGTTAGTGACTTGACCCTTTTGCTCCCACTCCTTCCAGTTGCCAGCTAAACAAAATTGCTATCCAGCAATGGGCTCAGAGGCATTGGGAGCAACTTAACACTGTTTATCAGAATAATATCATGCATTCACTTATTGATACCTTATTTATGGCATTAATTTAAAACATCAAATGTATAAACATCAATATCATTAGTAGAAGTGTGTACCAAAAAAATATTATTTGAAAAATCAGTATTTAAATAGATAAACCAAGTGATTACAACTTTAATTCTACAGGGGGCACTAATGCAACATAGTTTTGACGTGAACTGCACAATCTTTCCTTAAACTTATAATCGTGGTGAATTTTATTGTGATAGTCACAAGGTATTCAATTTAATCAAGCTCAGATGGTACCATTTAGTAACAATTAAGCACTGTTGATGACTCCGGTAAACTGAAATTTAAAATGATTAATGTAATATTTACCCAAGGAACAGATGCATAATTCAATTGATTTTGTAGTCTGTCCTTATTTAATTTTTTATCATATATTTGAACTGGAACTGAAATATAAGCCATCTGGATGAATTTTATGATCAATAAAGTTAAAAATATACAAAGGTACTATTACCAAATTCAATTCATATAAAGTTGCAAGTTATCTTGGAAAGCTCTTTCAAGACTGTAGCAGTTAGTGGCCGTGAGCTTCAGAGATTCTTTCAGGTAGCTGAAAAGTCATATTGCATCTGATGATGTGGATTTTGCTTCTTTTTAAATGTTCATTATTGGTAACAGCTGCTTTTAGGAAACACTCTCAGTTTTACAACATTGATGTTAGAATTCACCCTTGAATTAGGGTATTAACACCAAAGGGACTGGTGTAATTAAATTACCATGTGAGAATATAGGAGCAGAATTAGCACACTCAGCCCATCAAGCCTGATCCTCCACACCGGGAGCACCGTGCCCAGTTCCCACTCTCCGTATCCCACACTGGGAGCACCGTGCCCAGTTCCCACTCTCCGTATCCCACACTGGGAGCACCGTGCCCAGTTCCCACTCTCCGTATCCCACACTGGGAGCACCGTGCCCAGTTCCCACTCTCCGTATCCCACACCGGGAGCACCGTGCCCAGTTCCCACTCTCCGTATCCCACACTGGGAGCACCGTGCCCAGTTCCCACTCTCCGTATCCCACACTGGGAGCACCGTGCCCAGTTCCCACTCTCCGTATCCCACACTGGGAGCACCGTGCCCAGTTCCCACTCTCCGTATCCCACACTGGGAGCACCGTGCCCAGTTCCCACTCTCCGTATCCCACACTGGGAGCACCGTGCCCAGTTCCCACTCTCCGTATCCCACACTGGGAGCACCGTGCCCAGTTCCCACTCTCCGTATCCCACACTGGGAGCACCGTGCCCAGTTCCCACTCTCCGTATCCCACACTGGGAGCACCGTGCCCAGTTCCCACTCTCCGTATCCCACACTGGGAGCACCGTGCCCAGTTCCCACTCTCCGTATCCCACACTGGGAGCACCGTGCCCAGTTCCCACTCTCCGTATCCCACACTGGGAGCACCGTGCCCAGTTCCCACTCTCCGTATCCCACACTGGGAGCACCGTGCCCAGTTCCCACTCTCCGTATCCCACACTGGGAGCACCGTGCCCAGTTCCCACTCTCCGTATCCCACACTGGGAGCACCGTGCCCAGTTCCCACTCTCCGTATCCCACACTGGGAGCACCGTGCCCAGTTCCCACTCTCCGTATCCCACACTGGGAGCACCGTGCCCAGTTCCCACTCTCCGTATCCCACACTGGGAGCACCGTGCCCAGTTCCCACTCTCCGTATCCCACACTGGGAGCACCGTGCCCAGTTCCCACTCTCCGTATCCCACACTGGGAGCACCGTGCCCAGTTCCCACTCTCCGTATCCCACACTGGGAGCACCGTGCCCAGTTCCCACTCTCCGTATCCCACACTGGGAGCACCGTGCCCAGTTCCCACTCTCCGTATCCCACACTGGGAGCACCGTGCCCAGTTCCCACTCTCCGTATCCCACACTGGGAGCACCGTGCCCAGTTCCCACTCTCCGTATCCCACACTGGGAGCACCGTGCCCAGTTCCCACTCTCCGTATCCCACACTGGGAGCACCGTGCCCAGTTCCCACTCTCCGTATCCCACACTGGGAGCACCGTGCCCAGTTCCCACTCTCCGTATCCCACACTGGGAGCACCGTGCCCAGTTCCCACTCTCCGTATCCCACACTGGGAGCACCGTGCCCAGTTCCCACTCTCCGTATCCCACACTGGGAGCACCGTGCCCAGTTCCCACTCTCCGTATCCCACACTGGGAGCACCGTGCCCAGTTCCCACTCTCCGTATCCCACACTGGGAGCACCGTGCCCAGTTCCCACTCTCCGTATCCCACACTGGGAGCACCGTGCCCAGTTCCCACTCTCCGTATCCCACACTGGGAGCACCGTGCCCAGTTCCCACTCTCCGTATCCCACACTGGGAGTACCGTGCCCAGTTCCCACTCTCCGTATCCCACACCGGGAGCACCGTGCCCAGTTCCCACTCTCCGTATCCCACACTGGGAGCACCGTGCCCAGTTCCCGGTCTCCGTATCACACACCGGGATCACTGTGCAGACTTCGTGGTCTCCGTATCCCACACATGTTTGAGACAAAAACACTTTTTAAAATCTTTTATTTGTCCCTGTGCTCCACAGTTTTAAATGTGCAATCAAACAATTCACACATGTTTAAAGTGCATGTTCCAGATTTTATTAAAGGGTATTTGAGTAGATTTTGGTTTGACCGTGTAGAAATTACAGACTTTTTATACATACTTCCCCTATTTCAGGGCACCATAATGTTTTGGACATTTGCCTTCACAGGTGTTTGTGATTACTCAGGTATGTTTAATTGCTTCATTGGTGCAGGTATCAGAGACCTAGGCTTGCTTCTAAGCTTTTGATCATCTTTGAAGTCCGTAGTTGCCATTTTTCAATACGAGGACCAGAGTTTTAAATTTTAAATTTAGACAAACAGCGCGGTAACAGGTCCTTACGGCCCATTAGCCTGTGCCAACCAATCACGTCCAATTGACCAACACCCCCGGTATGTCGTGCTAATGAAAGTCAAAGAAGCCATTAATGAGGCTGAAAAACAAGAATAAAACAGTAAGAGACATTGCCCAAACCTTGAGATGACCAAAATCAATTGTTTGGAACATCATTAAGAAAGATCAATAATCACAAAGGGACTGATAGACCAGGGAAGACCCCCACTGCTGATGGCAGAAGAATGCTCATCACAATGAAGAAAAATCCCCAAACTCCCGTCTAACAAACCAGAAGCATTCATCAGGAGGCAGGTGTGGATACGTCAATGACTACTGTCTGTAGAAGACTTCATGAATGGAAGTACAGAGGCTACATTGCAAGATGGAAACCACTATGTTGGCCATAGAAACAGAATGGGCCAGATTAGTTTGCGAACAAGCATGTAAAAGAGCCTGCAGAATTCTGGAAAAAAGGTCTTGTGGACAGATGAGACCAAGATGAACCTGTATCAGAGTGATGGCAAGAGCAAAGTGTGGAGGAACTATCGAAGATCCAAAGCATACCACTTCCTTTTTGAAACATGGTGGCGGTGTGTTATAACCTGAGTATATATGTTTACCTTGATAAAGGGCTCAAGCCTGAAATGTTGGTTACATACCTTTATCTTTTCTGCATAAAGTACACTGTTTGACCTGCTGAGTTTCTCCAGCATTGAGGTTTTACTTCAACCATGGTGTCTGCAGACTTTCGTGTGTGGCTGCCACAGGTACTGGCTCATTTGTCTTCATTGATGATGTAACTGCTGATGGCAGTAGCAGAATGAATTCTGAGGTGTAAAGAAACCTCTCATGTGCTCAAGTTCAAGCAAATGCCTCTAAACTCATTGGCTTCATCCTACAACAAGGCAGTGACCCCAAGCACATGGCTAAAGACCACAAAAGAGTTTTTCAAAGCTCATTACTAGAAAATTCTTGAATGACCAAATCAGTCACCTGATCTAAATCCAATTGAGCATGCATTCCATTTGCTGAAGAGAAAACTTAAGGGGACAAGCCCCCGAAACAAGCAGGAGCTGAAGATAGAGGCCTGGCAGAACATCACCAGAGAATATACTCAGCACCTGGTGATGTCTAGGAATCACAGACTTTAAACAGTCATTGCATGACAACTTTAATATACATACCAGTTCTTTGTCCCAAATATTATGGGGCCCTGAAATGAGGGGACTATGTACAAAAGTGGTGTAATTTCTACCTGGTCAAACCAAAATGACTACAAATAACCTTGAATAAAATCTGGAATGTGCACTTTAATCACATGTGAATTGTTTGATTACAAACTTAAAACTTTGGAGCACAGGGACAAATAAAGGAAAAAATGTGCCTTTGTCCCAAACATCACGGAGAGCGCTGTATCTTTCCTCTCGGCCCCATTTTCCTACCTTCACACAGAAATCTGTGATACCTTTCTGAATCTAGATCCTATCAACAATTTAAATATTACACTATGATGGCCTCCACAGCTGTTTACGGCTACAAATTCCACAGAGCCACCACCCTCCGGCTGAAGAAATTTCTCCTTATCTCTGTTCTAGAGGAACAACCTTTAATTTTGAGGCTATTCCTTCTGGTCCCAGTCTTTTATACTATTGGAAATATCTTCTCTATGTCCTCACCATCCAGTTTCATGAGATTACCCCTCATCTTTCTAAACTTGAGTAGGAGCTGTCCCACATCAATCAAATGCTCCTCAGAAGTTAGCCTTCTCTTTGTCAGGATCATTTTCGTAAACCTCCTTTGGACCTACTCATCACCAGCACCTTCCTTACTTATGGGTCCCAAAACTCCTCACAAATGTGGTCTGACAAATGCCTTACAAAGCCTTACCATTACATCCTTGTTTTTATGTTCATGTCCTCTCATTTGTTTTCCCAAATACTGACTCAACCTGTAAGTTAACCTGCACTAGGACTCCCAAATCTTTTGGGAACTTCTCTTTCTGAAATGTTTCTCTAATTTATGGTAGATTAAATTCTCATCTCTTCTGTAAACACTGGCAGAAAGGTTTAGTTTTGCAATGTTGACATATGGAGTTAAAATAACCCCTGAACATGGAAGCATTGAGTTGTTCGTCATGCAACAGGCCTTTCTGTCCAATTTGCCCATGTTGACCAAGACTGCCTCCATGAGTAGGTTCCATTTGCCTGCACTGGCCCTTATATAAATCCCCTCTAAATCTATTCTCTCTCCAATTGTATGTTCCTGGTGACTGTAATGTATGTAGCTGATGCAATATTAGATGGGTACCCCTTTACATTGATAGCATGTGATCAACTTTCCATGTTCTGCACGCAAATGTTTCGATGTAGAACTGGTTACAACTTGTTTACCTGTGGTGGAAGTAAAGGTGCAGCAAGGATACTGCCCCTTGTTGTATCATTTTCTTTAGTTTAATGAAATGTCCATGATGTAAATTTGAATACAGGTGCTCCCCGACTTGCGACCTATGCGACTTACGCCCATCCATACATACAATCAAATTTTTTTTAAAATATAAAATTTACATGGGTTATGTTGTACTTGACAAACTATAGCAGGGATACAGGGCATGTAAGAGCCAGGATGTGCATATTTATCTTGTTAGTCAATGTCCCCAGGTCTGTAGGCTGGGTGAGGCCATCTTTATTCCTGTGTGCATCCACAAGTCTTCAATTAGTGCATGCGTAGTGGATTTGTGTACTGAAGTTCAGTTGGCACATGAACGAGGATTAAGGGCATGAATTCAATATTGTTAGGGCGCTTAACTCATGCACAGGTACCAACCAAACTCCAATACACAAACCCATCATGAATGCGCCAACCGAAGACTAGCGTATGTGCACTGGAATCAAGATGGCTGCTCCCAACCTATGACGCTAACTAACAAGATAACCACGGACCAGAATGTGGAAAGATTCACGAAGGATGATCGACAAATTCAGGAAGCTTTAAGTTGTTAACGTCAAATCTACGATGAAAAAAAGAGTTGATTAAAAGTTTACTTTAATACTTTAGTATTCCACACGCATGGGCAAAATTCTGACTTACATCCATTTCAAGATACGACCAATCCTTTGGTCCAGGGGTGCAGTGCTAATTTTTTAGGTGCCGGAACTCACCAAAAATGATGACAAGGAGGTGCCGGAGCCACCCCAGGAAGTGACTGGACTAACCTCCTGAGGAACCAGTGCAGTGCTCCGGTGAGCTCTGGCAGCACCACACCCCTGCTTCCATCCCAATTATGACGATCAATCAGGGAGTATCTGTACAGTATTTTCCAATATCTGCAGATTTCCAGTTTATTGTCAGAGTACATACATATCATCACATACAACCCAGAGATTATTTTTTCTTCAGGCGACGCAGAACTACAGATGTTCCTCGACTTAAGATGGGCCAAATTACATTTGATTAAGTGGTTTGAAATTAGGAAGAGAATAAGATCAGCTCAGTAGTAACTGCCTCATTGCATAAAAACTACGATCACATTGCTGTCTGTGGTGTAACATCTGCCAAATCAAACATCACAAAATTATTCTTTTTAATTGACTCACCTAGCCCAGTAGAATGTTAAAACCTTGCTTTAAAAAAACTAAAACTTGATATTAACAATCTGTGAAAGTGAAGTTCCCATAAGAGTCAAATAACAAACAGATTTTTAAAAAATAAATCGAAGCTGTTAAAAAAAATAGTTTTTTCTTAACCGATGTCTCTGTTTAGTGCTTATAATATTGATAAAACCATTTGTAGCCATTTGAATATTCTGTACTGAGTTCTGTAATTAGTTGAATATCTGCAGAGATTCTTATAATAAACAGGTAGCAATTTAATAAAACAAGGGATTCTCAACTGTGAATGATTTAAATGTTTGCAGTTGGACATTTTCGTCTTATATTTGGTTAGTAAAGTGCAGGCAGTCTCACTTCATTAATTTAACTACTGGGGCTACAGGGTTTTTTTTTATTGCACTAAAATGTAGTGGTTTGAATAAATGATTCCATCTTTTTTTTATTCGGATATTATGAAATATTAACCCAAATCCAGAAGTTCCTCATCTTGGAGATTAATTTTGAATCATTCAGATAAAACACAGACTCCATCTGATTGCTTTAATTGTTTGAACCAAACAGCAACCTGGCAATGTGGAAGATCCTCAGTGAAAGCAAATCTGAAATAAAAATGAAAAATGCTGAAAACCTAGGCACATCAGTACAAAGAGAATCTGTCAACCTGAGAAAGAGTCCTAGACCTGTAACATTACCTATTTCCATTCCCACAGACGTTGCCTGATCTACTGAGTGTTCCCAGCATATTTGTGTTTATTTCACCTGTCTAACTGGAGACTGGCCAGTTCTCCTGTTCCATTCATGGTGACTTCACCTTGACAGCTGTAAGGGGAAAGCACTATAGCTTAGAGAGAAATACCATTTGTGGCAAGAAGCAGATAGATATGGATCTGTGCTAGAAAGTATTTGTGCCTTCGCATAATTGGAAGAATATCGGCAGAAAAAGGATCCTAAAAGTACAGTGCATTTGTTGAATAACCTGAATCTTAACGTTGTAGAATGCAGAATGAAGGGAACATTGGAACCAAACACTTCTTGCCTCTACTTAGAAACAACAGGAATTGTGTGGGAATTGGAGCATTATTCAATCACACAGTTCTTACCCAACTATTTGTTTGCTTCTTGGAATTAGTATTAGTGTATAGTACATGGAACAGAGGGAAAAATTTCAATATATTTTCTCCATATACGTACATACCATCAGCAATGGCTACAAAATGCCACTGAGGATAGACTATTAACATTGAAATACTTAGTTTCCCCCCCCCCCCACTTGCAATCAATATGCTAAATTTAAAATTGGGAGCTGTGATGTATTTCCACAACTAAGACAAGTCCAGCAACTGTTCCTTAATGGCAAAGCCACTTGTCCAAAACCTGTCGATGTTGATCCTTGAAAATTGCTTGGAGTGGGGCTACTGAGACAGTTATATGGCGGTCCTGTCTTACACTGCCATTCAGGTTGAAATAAAAGTGGGTGCCTGACATTTCAGCAGGTGTGGGAACAAGCACAAGGTATTCTTGCGCTGGGCATGTCAGTTGTGGCTCAACGAGTATTTCCCACTCTTATCACTGAGTCAGAAACATTTAGTTTTCTCTTACCACTAATGCTGCTTGGCTGACTGAGTTCTTCCAGCATTTTTGTTTCTGTTTCACATTCCAGCATCCATAGTTTTATTGGTTTTCCATTTAAGAGTAGCACTGAGTGACTGCTTCACTGATGAAGACTTGAAATTAAAACCAAGTCTTTCACCTCAAGTGAACATGAGAGATATTTCAATGATTAGGGGATAAGGTTGGGCTCTGTCCCCACTGACCTGGCCAATTTTCATCTCTCACTCAACAATCTGGTTATTATTACAATGTAACTTGTTGGAATTTGCTATGCACAGTCACTACATTTCTCACACCACAGGTCCTATGTAAATCACTGCACTACACAAAAGTTCTTCAATATAAGGGCTCCACCCAAAATATCAGGTGTCTTTTACTTCCTGTGGATGTTGCATGACCTGTTGAGTTTCTCTAGCACTTTTGTGTACCTCTGCATCTACAGATTTTCTTGTTTAACTCTATATGTAAATTATTGAATGTGCTTTGGGACATTGAATTAAATATTTTCTTGAATGCCTATACATAGAAAACGATCACTTGAGATTCTGATCACTTGAAAGCCCTTGTTAATTAATCATTCCATTTACTCAACTGCTTAATCCTTTCACAGTATGACCAATGAAGTAAAAATTTGTCGAAATTAATGCAAAAGGACTGTTACTTTCAAAATGCTATTCACCAGATAAGATGGTTTTCTTTTGTTGTGAAGTAGCATCATTCAAATTGAGGATAGTGTCCAAAACTAACAACCCTCTTAATTATTTTTGGGACTAAAGGGGCTTTATTAGCACTAACAAAGGAACCAAACAATGGTAAATTCAAAATAATAGTTTTTTAATTAAACTATTAACAATATAACATTTCTTACTTATCTCTAAACTTAACCCTACTATGTAAATGTAAATGTGTGTGTTTATATTTAAAGATCCACTCTGAAAAGTCAATCTTTAAAAGTTCAGCCTCATTTTAGTCTTGCTTGAAGGTCTTATATTCTCAGTTCAGAAATAATTATAAAGCACTTTTAAACATCATATCTTCAGGCCTCTTTACTCACAATATGGTTATTTTCTTCTACAATGAATTCACAAACCTAGACAAGAGTTAAACGAAGTAGCCATACAAAAATAGACCCAGTAGAAATCTGTCCTCTTTTTCAAAGATTTTTCAAAAACCACTGATCCTGTATTCCCCCTTTCCTAGGAGTAACACACTAACAACAGCACCAATTCTAGTTACTGTAACTTAACTCTATCTTTCACAAGGTTTCAACCCCTATGTGTCACAGGGTTTTGACTTCTGTAAACTCCAAGCTGAATTGATCCCTTTGCTCTCATTTCGATAATATATTTTTCATGTCACATGGTATGTGACATCCTTTCTGTCTTTGAAGCTCATAAGGTTTTTTGACACGAATGTGCTCAAAGCATTTAAGTCCACTTATGTCTTCAAGAAGTCTGCTTTCCTCAGAACTAAAATGGCTGTGCATTTATACAGTTGCTTCTGAACTAACCCCTATTGTTTCCAATATCTTAAAAGCCATCATAAATCCTTTTTATCTTCTTGACTCTAACTTCATCAGCATCATTTTTGCTTCAAACTAGCTTCTGTCTTTTATCTCAGAGGACCACGTGTGTTTAAAATGCTAATGTGTAGTCTTTATGCCCCTGTAACCACACAAACTAACTTATTAAGAATACATATGCAATCTTTTAACTCTACAATTTACTAAGACGTTTTTATATATGAGAAATAAAGTTTAACATTAAAGATTAACATAAATCCATTACAATAGACATGTCTCTATGGAAGCGGTTCACATAATCTCATGCTTTGCACAATGTAATTTTGTTGTACTCATCTCCTCTTTGATGGTTTATATCAATATATCACTGATGGAGTAGCTTTCCCCTTTAGGCTCCATTGATTAAATCTCAGTTGATCTGTACAGTGCGACCTACAGTGAAGCATCGAGTTTGGGGCACAGTCCATGTGTTTTGATGGATATCTGATGAGCACAAAGCCAACAATTCCATTTAGTAAAGCAAGCTATCACGAAAACCATCTCAAGGTTTTGGGACTCCTTGAAACCCAGGTGCATCACTGGGCCATTTTCCTGCAGCAATTCCACACCAGGGAAAGTGGAATGATACAGAACTTAAACACAGCACAGAAAGGCGGTGAGAGATAATCAGATTCAGGTGTCAGATTTATTGTCAGAGTACATACGTGACATCACATACAACCCTGAGATTCCTTTTCCTGTGGGCAATGGAGAATTACCATTTATTGGCAGTGCAAAAAAAAATGCAGACTCAAACAACATGTACACAAATAAAGAAATGTAAACAAACTGTGCAATAGAGTGAAAAAATCAATAAAGTGCAGCAATAGGAGTCCTTAAATGAGTCCCTGATTGAGTTTATTGTTGATGAGTCTGATGGTGGAGGTGTAGCAGCTGTTCCTGAACCTAATAGTGCCAGTCTTTGCTAAGGGTAGCAGTGAAAACAGAGCGTTTGCTGGGTAGTATGGATCTTTTTTTTAAAAATGTATTTACTGAGCATCCAAAACAACTTTTTACACATTATACAGCTGAACATTGGCTCCTATTTTCATTTTTTAACCGAAAACGCAACACACATATACACAAACATTCACATGTACCCTTAGATACCTGCCTGGAACCCCACCCCTGATCACCTTGGCACCTTTGCTGACAATATCATTGGTCTATTGCCAATTGTACAGGTGCAACCATCTCACAGTTAGTCTTTTACTCCATAAGCAATCATAATTCGGAGAAAAATCTATAAGGAGGTTTCCATTTGTCCAAAAACATGTCCGGTGATCTGTCTTTATGGGTTTTTGATTTTCTCCAGTTTAATAATTGTGTCGATCTTTGATGGTTGTTGCTGCTCTCAGATGGCATATTAGGCTTCCCTTCATTCACTCACAAGAGATTTCAGAAGGGCTCCGATTCACCCCCAACTCTTAGAAAATCGGGGAGGGGCAGTCACTTCTCACAACAAGATCCAATTCGTTGGATTTCAAACTCCAGGGTGAAAGAGTTGAACAGTTTGCTCCTGCTGTCCTCTGTTTGGCAAAGGGCTGATTCAGGCAGAGATCACGAGAGACCCTGGGCGAGAATGTGGATCCAGGGCGAGGTTGTGGACCCTGGGCGAGGTTGTGGACCCTGGGCGAGGTTGTGGACCCTGGGCGAGTTTGTGGACCCTGGGTGAGGATGTGGACCCAGGGCGAGGTTGTGGACCCTGGGCGAGGTTGTGGACCCTGGGCGAGGTTGTGGATCCTGAGCGAGGATGTGGACCCTGAGCGAGGATGTGGACCCTGAGCGAGGATGTGGACCCTGAGCGAGGATGTGGACCCTGGTCGAGGATGTGGACCCTGGTCGAGGTTGTGGACCCTGGAGATGTTCTCCATGGTGACCAGTGTTTTATCCGTGATGCCCACCACCTGTTGAAGGGCTTTACACTCAGGGGTATTGGTGTCCCCGTGATCCAGCTGGTCAGCACACTTTCCACCACACCTCTGTAGATAAAAACAACAAAACATCAACTACGAATGCTGGAATAGTGAGTGAACAGAGAGACGCTGGAGGGACCAAGTTGGGCGGACAGCATTCATGGAGAGAAAGTGGTCCATTACAGCTTCGGGTTGGGACTCTTCATCTGGAAATATTCACGGATGCTGCAGGAGTTGCTGAGTCGCTTAGGCTTCCCTTCATTCACTCACAAGAGATTTCAGAAGGGCTCCGATTCACCCCCAACTCTTAGAAAATCGGGGAGGGGCAGTCACTTCTCACAACAAGATCCAATTCGTTGGATTTCAAACTCCAGGGTGAAAGAGTTGAACAGTTTGCTCCTGCTGTCCTCTGTTTGGCAAAGGGCTGATTCAGGCAGAGATCACGAGAGACCCTGGGCAAGGTTGTGGACCCTGGGCGAGGTTGTGGACCCTGGGCGAGGTTGTGGACCCTGGGCGAGTTTGTGGACCCTGGGTGAGGATGTGGACCCAGGGCGAGGTTGTGGACCCTGGGCGAGGATGTGGACCCTGGGCGAGGTTGTGGACCCTGGGCGAGGTTGTGGACCCTGGGCGAGGTTGTGGACCCTGGGCGAGGTTGTGGATCCAGGGCGAGGTTGTGGACCCAGGGCGAGGATGTGGACTAGAGGCTACTTTCAACACAAACGGACACTCCGCTCTCGCTAGTCGTGTAAGTGCCTCAATATGATACAGCTGCAAAGACAATGGGCCGGCTTCCTCCCCATTGCCCAGACCGCCTTGCGGAGAGATTTAACCAAGAGGCTCCGCGGACCTCGCCAAAATGAAACGTTAGATCGACTGTATGAGGGTCCTTTTATTATAACCCGTTCACCGCAGCAGCGCCTGCGGATTTAATTGTGTACTTCCAGCAGGTTGCCGGCAGGGACCATCAGCCTCGAACAAGGAGAGGCAGAACGAGTGAACGCCCATCCAAAGACGGTCCATAAAAGATCCCACCAGCAGCCAGAACTCCCTCAGAGTCCGTCGCGCCCCGCGCAAACCCGCCCGTCTTACGTGCAAAAGGCGAATCTGCAGGCGAGCATCTCGACCCAGCCAGGAGGCAAACTCGTCTATTCATTGACACATTTCCCTGCCGGGACAAGCCTTCAGACCCAGCGAGTTCAATTTCCATGAGGTACTGTGGACATGTTTCCAGTCTGGAGCAAGGGTTAATATTTTCATCCGAAAGCGCCGATTATGGGCTGTATAGGCTCCAAAACGACGATTGGTAAGCTTCGCTTTCTTCTTGTGCTCAAGGCTGGGCAGAGTTCAATTGCACGGCCTCGAATAAAAAGCAAAGGGTCGGAGGGAGTGGAGACTCGCACTGAGAGGGAGCAGCTCTGCTCAACGAAGCCAGGATTTGAACGCGAACCATGCACCCCCTTCAATGGGCCACCACCGGCCAAGGGGCTCGATTTGATATTCGTCTGTGCACGCAGATTCTAGTCATTAATGATGCTTCCCGTTACAAGGCGAGCTGTCTTTGAACGCACCAACGAGGCAATCGTAATTCCCCATCGTTGAGTTATGCAGTCAGGGTTCCCCCCTCTCCCCCTCTCCCCCCTCTCCCCCCTCCCCCCCTCTCCCCCCCTCTCCCCCCTCCCCCCCTCTCCCCCCTCCCCCCCTCTCCCCCCTCCCCCCCTCTCCCCTCCCCCCTCTCCCCTCCCCCCCTCTCCCCTCCCCCCCTCTCCCCTCCCCCCTCTCCCCTCCCCCCCCTCTCCCCTCCCCCCCCTCTCCCCTCCCCCCCCTCTCCCCTCCCCCCCCTCTCCCCTCCCCCCCTCTCCCCTCCCCCCCCTCTCCCCTCCCCCCCCTCTCCCCTCCCCCCCCTCTCCCCTCCCCCCCTCTCCCCTCCCCCCCTCTCCCCTCCCCCCCTCTCCCCTCCCCCCCTCTCCCCTCCCCCCCTCCCCCTTCCCCCCCTCCCCCTTCCCCCCCTCCCCCTTCCCCCCCTCCCCCTTCCCCCCCTCCCCCTTCCCCCCCCTCCCCCTTCCCCCCCTCCCCCTTCCCCCCTCCCCCTTCCCCCCTCCCCCTTCCCCCCCTCCCCCTTCCCCCCCTCCCCCTTCCCCCCTCCCCCTTCCCCCCCTCCCCCTTCCCCCCCTCCCCCTTCCCCCCCCTCCCCCTTCCCCCCCCTCCCCCTTCCCCCCCCTCCCCCTTCCCCCCCCTCCCCCTTCCCCCCCCTCCCCCTTCCCCCCCCTCCCCCTTCCCCCCCCTCCCCCTTCCCCCCCCTCCCCCTTCCCCCCCCTCCCCCTTCCCCCCCCTCCCCCTTCCCCCCCCTCCCCCTTCCCCCCCCTCCCCCTTCCCCCCCCTCCCCCTTCCCCCCCCTCCCCCTTCCCCCCCCTCCCCCCGATATTGTGCGCGATCCGATCCAAATGGCCTTGATTTTAAGGGCCATTTTGTAACATTTTCCCCGATTGCGTGTTCCCCCCCCCGAGATTGCCTTAACCCTGCCACTTCACGGTTGAAATCTACCGGTTGAGCAGCGACTCGAGCCGGGGGTTGACTCTGATTTCCCGGCGGGGTTTTCATCACTGCGGTGGGAGAGTGGGGCAGAAAGCGTCACTGATGGGGAAACGGCGTGAAACCGGGGGTATGAAACGTTCAACCACCCAGCTGAATGAACAAAGAAGGTGCATCTCCTGGGCCATTGCTGGTCACTGACTTCACGAAGAGTATCCGCCAGGAGTAATTTTGGACTCCAATCTGGATCACTGGTGCCACAGTTCTACGCCACGATATTTGACCTGATCAAATGGTGTGAGGGGTTCATGAACTTTGCAAAACCGCTGGTTCACAACTTTGATCAAGGAAACGGGCATGTCAGCTGTGTCGTGTCACAGCCGGCGACCTCTTTCCATTGGGTGTGGCCCAGCACGGAGCCACCGGGTCTCCCCATAGACATTGCTCAATCAGGGCAGATCAAGGTGGTGCCTAAATGCACCCTGAGAGAGAAATAAAATGAGTATTCTCTAGTGGTTTTCATCCCTTCCCACTCACCTCCCTTTTTAACTATTCCCTACTCCATAGGTGCTCTGTGATGAGCAAGGGATTGCTTAAGGTGGTATGTGGGTGGTAAGAAAAAGTTTGAAAACCACAGTTTTCCTTCTTGACTCGCTATGTGCAGGGTTTCATCACTCCAAAGGAAATGGGCCAATAACCATTTTTCTTAAGCGAAATATTTTAGTGACAATTGGGTCGAGTGATTCTCAACCTTCCCTTCCCACACACCTATGGCAGAGGGTACGTGAGTGGAAATAAAAAGGTTGAGAACCGCTGGTCTAGAGCCAGCGGCTCCTCCACGTTAGTGGGAACAGGTGGGCTCATCACATGGAAAGTGGCTTCATTTGGCAGCAAAGATGATTCGGGGCAGCGAAGGTGGCCAACAGCAAAGCAAATCAATCCTGTCTTCGTCGGTGCGACAACACATTTCATTCGCATCCAGGTCATTGCCCTGTGCACAGACCCCCGTCCCTAATCCTGCTTCCATTGGACAACAATCACTTTTTAAAAAAAAAATTAAATCAGATTTAAGCCAGTTTGACATTTTTGACGCACCTTTTGATAACAATGTTGTATGTAGGATCGTAAACCTAATTTCCAAACTTTCTTCGCGTGTAATACATGTTTAATGATAAAGTATCCGGTTTCTCTCCAGGGGAAATTACTAATTTTACTTACAGAACAGTTACCATGAGAGCAGAGCAATGCAATTGCAACTCCACCCTGGGAGAATATTTCGCAGCAGTTACTTTTGGATTAAGTTTTTAAAATCAAGATTGTCCAACCGCAGACCTGTTCTTTCAACCTCCTAGTTTAATGAATATGTATCACGTGTAAACCTGGTGATTTCGCGGGGCCAGGGGTGACGATCACTCGTGGTACTGATTTAACAGCGACACTAGAGCTTCAATTTTTCCGGACGATCGGAACAGGCCAGATATGTGCTCGTTTCCTGATCCCAATACATACCCATCTCCAGTTCATTCATACCTTTAGCTTTCCCGCCCTCCCTCGGCTTTTCCCTTTCCAGAGGGCGGCGAATCTGTCCATTGTCGCAGGGGAGGCGACCTCAGTAAGGACAAGGTTTGATTGATGGTAATTGAGGGATATGGGGCAGGTCGGTGGGGATGAGCCCATTCTCAGATCAGCCATGATTTCATTCAATGGCGGAGTAGGATCGACGGGCCGGATGGCCTACTCCTATTTCTTATGCTAATAAAGAAAACAAGCTGTTCATATTTGCGGCATTGGATTGAAATGAAAACCAGTGCCTCCTAGTTTTCAGGACTCGCTATCAAACTTGGTTCTAACCCCCGATCCTCTAACAGCAGGTTGATTGAGGCAGACCCTCCATTTGGACTTGACCTTTGGTTCGGAGAGGAGCAACAGGCCGGGAATGAATGACTTGTTGAGCAGGGGAGCATTGCGGCTTGGCTTCGCAGTTAAAGCACAAAACCCTCATGTTTTTTTGTGGGCGCAGTAAATAATGAAAGCAGAGCAAAACACTGAGAGTGTTAACTTGCTCGAGGTGGAAGGAGTGGGCAGGGTTTGCTTTGTGGACAAGTTGTGCCGACTCTCCTCTTGGCACCTTCTCGCCTGGGATGAGAACCACGTTTGCTCAGTGGAATCGACCGGATGAGGCTCCGAAAAGACGATTATTCGCCGAAATTCCGCCATTGTGTCGTTCAATTGCATTTCGAGTGTGTCCATTATTTGTCACTCTTACCTGGTTTGTTCGATTATTGCAACATTAGTAACTCATTGTGAATAAATT
The DNA here is from genome assembly GCF_036971445.1 of Narcine bancroftii. Lineage (NCBI taxonomy): Eukaryota > Metazoa > Chordata > Chondrichthyes > Torpediniformes > Narcinidae > Narcine > Narcine bancroftii. The sequence continues at coordinate 102,844,218 of NC_091477.1, read as the reverse complement.
TGCGCCCAGGGCACAATTGTTCCAACTTTGCCTTTCCTCCAATTTGGGATTGAGCCCTGTCTTCATCGGATCATTTGGAAAACCGGAGAGAATAGGCTAACACGTTGACACCCAATTCTGTCTTGTTGATCCTGAAAAGAATCAGTCTAAATAATATTGCTGTCATAACATTTCTACTGCAATCCATTGCATTCAAATGAACACCAAATACTTCCAGACTGTAGATGGCTATGTTTTTGCCAATGGAATGCTTCACTCGTCCTGCGAGAGTGGGAGGGCTCCAAACGTATTTTGGCCACAGAGTAAATCAATTATTTTCTAAATTTCAAGTGAAGACCGATTTTGATTTTGTTTAGACTTAGGGCAGTAAAAATTTCTTTAATAACAGATTATTAGACCGTGCCACTTGACAACAGCACGTCTCTGGTAGCCTTCTTAGCTTGAAACCAGTGAGGACAACTCACTGGCGTCAATGCCGGCAGGTTGTCTTCGATAAGGAGGGTGTAATCCTAAATAAAAGGCGCTGAAAATGAGAAGAAATGAACTGACCCAGTGTGGAAAAGTAGATGACACAATTTTCTTGTTTAGTTTCATTGTGTGATGACGTTGTTTAATGTATCGTATATGTTGAGGGTGGGGAGGGGGCCGGGAAGGAAAGAGAGAGGGGGGGGGGGAATGACACTGTGTATATTCAAGAGGGAAAGGGTAACGTGTATTTTGGTCAGTATGGTTCATAGGGTGAAAATTTTAAAATGTGTGTGGGGATATGAGCAGAATGAGCCTGTTCGGCCCGTCGAGCCTGTTCTGCCATTCGAACGGGGGCCAAATGAGACGCCCCTTTAAGGACCGCGCTCGCTTCCCTGCGTGGGAGTTGCAAGGAATGCGTTTCCTTGGCAACGTCCATCGCCGCGTCCCGGTGTTTTGTGCTCGTCTTCCCTGGGTGTCAGCGTGGCCGCTGTGTTCTGGAGCGAGCGAATCCGCCGGGGCTGCCGTCGCGACGTGCGCGCACAGCGGCTGCGAGGACCGGTGCTCGCTCGGGCACACGGAGAACCCGCCCGCCTCCTGCCCAAGGTATTGCAATGGGAACCGAGGCCGATTGAATGGGCTGGGTGAACGAGGTGTTGCTCTTTCTCTTTCACAGTGGCAGTCGATACGACCTTACGCGTGGAGTGGAAGGAGGTGAAGTCGGCCGCGGCTCTCTTTCCGTTGGGAAATACGACCACCTCCCTGGTGCGAAGACTGGCACACCAGCTATCAGTCGACAGCCCGGAAACTGCCGAGGTGCGGGTCCGTCCCGTTGGATGGGTAATCTAAGGCAGTGCTGTAGAATACTATTAAATGACTCTTCTATGTTTGTCCTTAACCTATGGGAAGGAAACCAGGCAGATTCTTAAGTGTTTCATATTTGGTCTGCCCCTTAATTGCATTGTAATTCATTAATTGAAGTCAATGTTCTCATTGATGTGGGATTGAGTTAGACCAGTGGTTTTCAAATTGCACCCCTCCCCCCAACTCCCATTCCACCTGAACCAATCCCGATGCCATCAGTGCTCTGAGATTAGGAGGGATTGCTTAAAGTGGGAAGAAAAAGGTATGCAACTAGTGTTGGGATGTGTGGTCTGGGATTTGAATGATCTTGGTGCAGCTATTTCATTCATTGGAATTAAGAGATTTAGCTCTATTTTAATGGAATTCTCGCAGGTTGCATCAGGTAGCAAAGAAGGAACTGAAATGGAGAATGCTGGAAAACTGGGTGGGTCAGGCAGCACATGTGAGAGGGACTTAGCCAATGCTTCAGGCTGACTTTCCCTTCAAAAGCTTGAATTCAAACCTATTTTAATTTGCAGAGAAGGATCGAGTTGCTAAATGATAATGAGTTTATGTAATGAACAATGTACATACGCACCAACATTTTTACTTGCTGCAGACAAACGGGTATATGCGTACTTGTGTGGGGGGGGGGGGGGGGGGGACTCCAACAGGGCACATTGGCGTGCTGCACAGAAATTTGTGTCATAGGGGACCCAGGAATTGAATTACACATATGGTGACAGTGCAGGGTGAGAGAGATTTGGAAGTGCTGGCTTCTCTGGGGGGAATTACAAGTAAAACAGGATGAATGGGAACAGAGAAGAAGGAACAACATTTGGAAAAGTGGTTGCTCCAAATTTGCAATGAAGGCATGTTAAGCTGGATCCATGAAGTGAGTTGCAGACGTTTCCTGAGAACTGACTGCTTCTGATAATAGCTGGGAACACTATCTGACATTGCGATCCGAGTACCGTAATAGATTTAGTCAGAAGGTGTGCTATTCCCCAAACTTGCATTGGAATGGTGGAAGAGGTTAAAGATGGAGAATCCCCATTTCCCCTTCAGTTCCATCTGGTCTCACTTTAACCACCATTCTCACCTATTCTTCTCAGATTCCAGTACTGGCAGCCTTTGCCTTCCAATCACCCACTTGACTCTGTATGACTCGTCTTCCCACAGTGCACCTCTTGGTTTATGTCACAAAATATTAACCATCCTTTTTTAACCCTCACTGATGTCCCTTGACCCACTCAGTTCCTCCAGACGATTGTGTTTAGCTTCAGATTCCAGAATCTACAGCCTCCTGTATGCCTGGAAAACTCAAATTCTAGCACCAGATGCTTGATTAATCTTGTGGACTGAACAGAGGTGTTCCACAAAGCAGCCACTATTTGGGGAGCAATGCACAATTGCTGGAGGAACTCAGTGGGTCAAGCACCATTCATGGAAAGCAATAGATTGCTAACATTTCAGACTGACTCCCTTCATTGGGAGTAGCAGGGAATGGGCAGAAGCCCAATTAAAAGTATGGGGGAAAGGAGGGGAGATTGATTAGTGAATATGGGGGTAGGGGGAAGAAACAATGGAAGAGGCCGATGGTTCTGAAAGACACACTTTGATAGGTGACTTTAATATGACTATGGATTTTGATAACCAAGCTAACAGCAATACAATGGAGGAGGATATCGTGGACCAATATCTCTGAGAATTAACTGGAGAGCAGGCAGACGAGATTGGATGTTGTGCAATGAGTCAGGATTAATTTGATCATGGTCAAATGCCTGAATTGCCTACTCCTGCATGTGATTTGTATGAGAAAGGGAGCTGTTGCATTTACTGTGGTTACAAGAGGGAACCAGGTTGTTGCTGAGGGGAAAATAAGTTTAACGATGGCATCATACTGAATCTGGCAAAACTGTGGAAGATGTTCAGGATCAGTTGAATGCAGAGGCTGTTGGGGGAAGGAGTTGAGGGCTGTGGAGCCTATCCTTAATCTGGGTGAGAAGAGTGGGTAGTGAGATCAGAGGTGTAGGAAATGGAATAAATGCTGCTTGGGGTTCTGTCAACTATGGAAAAGGAGACATCTTGGAAAGACTTGTGTGGAGAATGTCATTAGAACAGAGATGAGGGAGACAGGGAAACTGGAAAAATGGAATGGAGTCTTTATGGGAAGAGGGTTTGAGAAGATGTGGTCACAATAGGTTTGTGAATGGGGTTTTGTTGCTAATCTATCCAATGAGATTGAGGAAAAGAATTTGAGAAGGGGAACAGAAGAATCAGAGAGGAATTAGGTGTTCACTACCCAGACTCCAATGCCCCAGTGCAACAACTTGTTTGTCCAAGCTCTCCTTGTAGCTAATGCACTCCAACCCAGGCAAGATTCTTGTAAACCTTGTCTGTATTCTCTCCAAAGTCTCCACATCCTTCCAGAGGGCCAGTAACCAGAACTGTACACAATAGACTGGACTAAGTATAAGGTGTTATACTCAGGGACTCTTAAGAGTGTTGATGTGCAAAAGTCGGAAGAGCAACACAACCAAACATGCTCATAAAGAAAGTGTGTGGCATACTTGCCTTTATCAGCCGGGGCACTGAGTATAAAAGTTAAGAAGACCAGTTGCTGGTAGGTAGCACTTTGGCGAAGTCACATTTGGAACATTGTATGCAGTTCTGGGTGTCACATGACACAACTTGACTTTAATTTCCCACTTTAATACTCAAACTCTGGCTGATGAAGGCATGCTTGCCATACATCTGATCTACCCTACCCACTTTTGTTGCCACTTTCAGCGACCTATGGGCTTGCCCTTTTATCGCTTCCTTTCCCTTCAGGATCGAAACACTCTTCAGGTGCAGTACTAATTCACTTCTAATTCTTCCAATTCCTTGTCCTGTGCTTAATGATCGCAGTGTGCTCTCGTCCCCAGTGGAGAAACCAAATGCAGATCGAGTGACCACATGTTAGAACCCCTCTGTTCATGTTGCAAAAGTGACCCTGTGCTTCCAGGTACCTGTCATTTTAATCTGCTATCCCATTATCACTTTGACCTTTCTGTAGTAGACAGCTCAGTGTAAGCTTGAGGAACAATTTCTCATCCTTCAGCGAGGCAAATTGCAGTCCTTAACAGTCGACATTGAGTTCTCCAGATAATCAGCTGTTTCAAGTCACATCGGTATTCACCAGTGCAATGTTTTGTATCTCACAGTTCCAGCACCTTTCAGTGCTCATTTATCTTCTGTTCACGTCTTCCCCAGACAGATAGGCTGTGATTATCAGGCCTTTGCTGCTCTCATTTACCTGTCATTCAGTCCCTCAGTTGCCACCTTATCACAAACAACCCCTTATTCCACACCCCATCCTCACCTTCTCACACCCCATCCTCACCTTCTCATTCACTTTAAACATGCTTATTTCCCAACTTCTCCAAGATTGGAGGGACGGTCATCAAACAGAAACGTGCAGAAGTTGCCTGACTGCTGGGGTATGTACTGCCCTGTAAATAAGCTTAGTTAAGGTGGCATAGTGTTCTATACTATGGAAACCGGCTCCTTGGCTCAAATTGTCCATGTAAGCCCCATCTGCCTGCATATGGCCCATATCTCTCTATCTTTCCTGTTCTTGTATATGTCTAAACGTCTTTTAAATGTTACATTTATCTCCGTCATTAACACTTCCTCTGACAGGTCAATCCATATATTATTAACCCTCTGTATGGAGAAGATGCTCCTCCAATCACTTACCAATATTTCCCATCTCACCTTAAATCTATGCCCCTAGTTTTAAATTCCTACCCTGAAGAAAAAAAAAGTCTATGACTATTTACATTGTGGATACCTCTCATTATTTTAGAAATCTTTATATTGGTGATGTGGTTAGTGTATTGTAGAGCCAGTGATCTAGGTTCGAATCCAGTGCTGTCTGTATGTTCTCCCCATCACCTGTTTGGGTTTTATCCGGGGGCTCCAATTTAATTCCACCCTTCAAAACATTGGTAGGTTAATTGAGTGTAATTGGGGCAGCACAGGTTTCATGGACCATTAGTGGTTTTACCATGGTGTTTCGTTTAAACAAAAAATAAAATATGTTTCCCTTTTCTGTACTCCAGGGATTAAAAAAAATTCCATTCTAACCGGCCTCTCTTTATAGCTCGGGACTAAAAAAAACACAATTAAATTAATGCTTGCGATATACAGTGAAAAATGTGCATGCTATTTCAAAGGAAATTATATAGTTTGCACAAGAACTCCCTGGATGTATTTATTTAAGAGTATGGTTGAATAAATTTAGGTATTTGAATGTGGATTTTATCTCCTGCAAATGCATAATGAAGCTGTCATAACAGCTAGGAACTGTCATGCTCATTTACTGTTTATTTCAAAGGGAAACTGCAATTTGTTCTTTCCAAATGTTTTTTTTCTGTGACCTTCAATTGGGTGAAGAGTATAAATTTTTATCGATGTTAACAAAAGAGGAGTTAACACAGTAAACATTAGTTCTATCAGATCATTATTAGAAATTCGAGAGATGGCAGTTGATTTAAACTGGCATTTTGTGCCAGGCTTCTGAGGGTACCTGAAAAAGCAGTAAATTAGTCACTGAAGGAGAAGGAGGTAGTCAGGAAACTACAGTAATTGGGTGAGTGCTACTGAACAAACTCCTGGAGCTGAAGGTTCACATGTCCTTGGGTCCTTATTAATTTTATTCTCGGGACGGATAGCGTAGCGGTTAGCCTGATGTTATTATGGAGCCAACGACCGGGGTTCGAATCTGGCACTGTCGGTGAGGAGTTTGTACGTTCTCCCTGTGTCTGCATGGGTTTCCTCCTGGTGCTCTGGTTTCTTTCCACCCTTGAAAACATGCAGGGTTGTAGATTAATTTGGGTGCAATTGAGTGGCATGGTTAAATGGCCAGAATTGGCTTCTACTCTTGCTGTAAATAAAAACATTTTAAAAAGTATGTCGGTATCTTAAAGGAAATGGCAGTGAGATTCTTCAGTTTTACTTTTCCAAAATTCCCTAGATTTTGGAAAGGTTCCACTAAAATAATTCCTTTAGCCAAAAATCAAAGGAGACTGAAGGCAGCAAACAACAGACCAACTGTTCATCAAGGCACTGGGGAAAATTCAGGGTGATCAGGCAAAGTCACCATGGCATTGTGAAAGAGCAAAATGTTTGACCAATTTACTGGAGTTTTGGAAGAAGTAATATCTGCTGTGAATAAAGTAGATGATGTATTTAGATTTTCAGAACTAATTTGACAATACTGTGACAAAGGTTCTTGTGGAAACCAAAAGTTAATGTGGAGGCTTGGCGAGCTAACAGGAAATGGAGAGTGGGCATAAATGGGTCTTTGATTGATGAGTTCTGATTCACAGGGATCAGTGCTGGAACCTCAGCTTTTTAAAATTTATGTTAATGGGGTGGATGAAAGTGACTAAAGGTATGATTGCTAAATTTACTGATGGCAAAAAGATAGGTCAGAAAGTGAGTTGTGAAGGAAACAAGAAGGCTACGAAAGAATATAATTAGTTTAAGTGAGATGTCAGAGATTTGGTGAATGGAGTAAAATGTGGGAAAATCTGAGTTATCTGTTTCAGTAGAACAGTTATAAAATAATTTTTTAATTGACAAGAGCTTGCAGAATTCAGTGGCCTCGAACGTGATTTGAAAAAGGCTTGTATGCAGGTTATTGGGAAAGCTAACAGAATGTTATTGTTTACTGTGATAGGAATTGAATGTCAAAATACTCGTGTCATTTTTTAAATTGTAGCGTATTGGTGAGACCACACCTGAAGTAGTGTGCTCAGTACTGGTCTCCTTATTTAAAAAGGTAAAGGTTCCATTATTGTCACATAATACGAAATTTACAATGTAACATGCATGAAATTCTTTAACTTTTATCTCCTGTAAGGCAGAAAGAGAGTCCCCTCACAGAAACCTACAGCACCTGGTGTTTCTAAGCAGTCTCCCCTCCAAATATTGGAGCCTGCTTAGTTTCTGAGATCAGACAACCTTGGGCGTATTCAGGAAGGATATTAATGTACTTGAAGCACTTCAGAGAAGGATCACTGAGCTGGTCCCTAGAATGGATGGGATATCATATGAGTAAAGTTTGGACAGGCTAGGATTGTAATCACCAGAGCTTAGAAGAAGTGAGAGGGGCTTTACTAAAACATACAAGATCCTGTGTTGTCCTGATTGGATAGAAAGAGGATGATTTTTAAAACTAAGATTCACTTTTTTAGAATAAGGGAATGTCCATTTATGGTAGCGATGAGATGTAATTTTTCCTCCCAGTGCATTTTGAATAATCGAAACTTTTCTTCAGAAGCACAGTTGATTTGAAGGCAGATGTGGGTACATACTTTAAATGGAGTGAAGAGTTACCATGATTAGACAAGGATGGAAGTTGCTATTGAACAGCAAAGCAGGCATGAGGTGCTAAGTGACCAACTACCACTTTTAATTCATATGTTTGTAAGAGTACATGTGTTCTGCACATGTTTCAGGTGTACTAATCTACAAATATATACTTATGAAACAAAAAGAGTTATAGAGATATAACTAACCAAAAGCTGCTCCATATCTACAGACTCCAATTGTTGCTCACTAACATGTTACTTGAAGACTAATTTGTGCAAAGTGCCAAAACAATTTATTCCCATCTGGCAAAGCAGATTTGCTCTTGATCCAACTTTATGGTTTCAAAATATTTTAATTGTACCCAAACTATGTCCCATAATCGCACAATAGTTCATAACTTAGCATTATATCAATGTTTATGGATAGAAAAACTTAAACCTTGGAACCTCACTGCAAGCATTTACTATCTAAAATGGCTAATTACTGCCAAGTCATTTTCTTCAATAACTTACATTTAATTGGAAAGTATCTGACTATAAGAAATGCACCATAGAATATATTAAGCATTTAAAAAAACCATATTTTGGTAATACACCCAACTAAAAATATTTTGTATTGTTTTTTAGCACAATTGTTAACCAATACAAATAAGTTCAATACCCACATTTCTTGTAAAGCCCCCATACACATTATTAATCAATGAATTCCTTGAAGATTTTCATTTGAGGATTTTATTGCTATTCTAAAATATAATAGTGAACCAAAATTTGCAAGAGTTGGCTTAACACCGATGATATATTGCAAGGTAAATTAAAGTGTGGTTACCATTGCAGTTAAGCACAAAACATTTACTTCGGCAGCAACCCGGGTTTGAATCTGGCGCTGTCTGTAAGGAGTTTCCAGATTTTCCCTGTATCTGCGTGGATTTTCCTCAGATGCTCCAGTTTCCTCCCACCCTCAAATGTAAGGTTGTTGCAGGTTAAAATTTGAATGTAATTGGGTGGCATGGGTTTAAATGGTTGGAATCTGCTTCTACTGTATTGTAAATTTTAAAAAAAAACAAATTTAAAAATCTGGGGTCTGAGTGAATCGTGCAAACTTAAAAAAAAAAAAAAAAAATGCCTCAAGCTCTATTAAACCCTGAAGGCCTGAGACTCTACACTGTATCATGACGAAAGAGATTGAATGACAAATCCTGTAATTAACCTTGGAATTGCTTCTTGTGATGGACTTTAGCAAGGTATTTGACAAGGTCCTGTATGGTAGGCTGGCCTACAAGATCAGATCACATGAGACCTTGAGTGAGTTGGCCAATTGGATGCAGGATTTGCTTCATGTTAAGAGGCAAAGGGTGGAGTGGAGTGGAGGGTTGTCACTCAGACCTGAAGTTTCAACTGTACAAAGGCAAGAATCGTGTATTATATGTAGTTCTGGTTACCCAACTATAGAAAAGACGGTCTTTTTAAAAAAAAAAAAAAATTTTGATTTTCCAATAATAAACAGGAGAGTACATCACTGGTTGTTATAGACCATGTCATTTCATCCAGTAGTTTACTTATATATGATGCGTCTCCCGCCCCCGTTTCCGCTGAGAGAAAAGGAAAGATAAACAGGACATTAAAAAAAAGTTAGGAGAAGAGGAAAAGAAACAAGGAAAGAGAGGCTGGATGTGACATCAGTGCTTCCAATATGTGCCTATGGGGCCACCCCCTTGTGTAGGCACTTCTCTTAATCTCCCTGTTAGTAATTCTCTGTAAACCTTTTTGTCGGTGAGTGGCTATAGCCATGTTCCTATCTATTTCAAATATGGCTGCCATATTCCAACAAAAGTGCTGTGTCGGTTCCTAAGGTTATAGGTGATTTTTTTTTTCCCATGGGACTACAACTGGGCATCTCGGTAGCCCATTTGCTGATGAGAGGAGGGGAGTAGGACTTCCAGGTCATCGATATGCTTTTTTTTGCTATGGCCAGAGATATAAATGTGAATTGGATTTAGAATTTGGTTAATGTGAATTGGATTTAGAATTTGGTTAATCTGTAGCCTATATCCATAAGGTTTCCTAGTAGATATAAGGTTTTGGTTAGTGTTGGCCAAATCCTGCCAGAATGGAGCTACTTTTATGCAGGACTAGGTTGCATGAAGAAATGTTCCTTGATCCACTCTGCAGTTGGAGCATGTTTCTGGCACCTCTGGCTTTGCTTTGTGGATTTTTTTGTGGTGTGAGGTAGAGCTGGTGCAAAATATTGTACTGAACCAATCTATCTAGAGTTAATGATTGTTGCGACACTGTCCTTGCACCAGTCTGACCAGCATCTTTCATCAATTGTGATGCCCAGCTCCGACTCCCATCTTTCCTTTGATCTGTATAGCTCTTGTTTTGGGCTTTCAGCTTGGAGTACCGAATACATTCTTGATATAAATTTAGACGCGTTTCCCTGTCGAAGTAACCTCTCCACCTCACCAAGGCACAGGCAGGGTTATTGAGAGGCCCCACCTGCCCCTCCTGGCATGATCTTAATTGGAGGAAACAATGGAAAGGTTTCATAAGACAAATTGTATTTGCCCCTTAGCTGCTTGAAGGACACAGTTGTCTCCCTTTGTAGCAGTCCTTGATATATCAGATCCCATGTCAGTGCGAAATCTCCAAGATTATATTGCCCTTATTCATGGGCATCAATTCATTATGAATCAGTGCTGTGTTTCTACTTTTTTTCCCGTGCTTTCGTTAATTTCAGACCAAATTTTAAATCAGGTGTTTGAGTACTGTTTTTTTTGCTATTGATTTTGGGGTCCCATTTGTATATGAAATCCTTCACCGTGCAATCCCATTTGCATCCAGATGGGTGGTTTCCCCCTCTTCAAAGAAGGATGCTAGGAACCTTGACTGGGTGCTAGATAGTATTTCTTAAAATCAGGTAATCTTGGCCCTCCCAGGCTGTCATCCCATGTCAGTTTCTTTAGGGCTAGTCTGGGTACTTTCCCATTCCAAATAAATTTCCTTATGTTGCCATTCAGCATTTTTAAAAAAAAAAAAGATTGTGGGAGTGGAATTGGCAATGATTGGAAGTGGTATTGAAGACCTGGCACCACCTTAATCCTTATACAGTTGGCCCTTCCCATTAAAGTGATGGGAAGATCCCTCCACCTCCTCAAATCTCCCTCAATCTTCTCAAGTTGGGGGGGAGTTAAGTTTATACAGGTTTTCCAAATTGTTATCAATCTTTATCCTGCCAAATGAAGTTGCTGTTCTTCATAGTTAAATTTATTCAATAGTATAATATTACTTTTTTCCCCATATTGGCCTTGTAGCCTGATATTGTACCATAGTCTTCCAGTGTGGCGAGCAGTTTTGGGAAGAACCTGGCTGGGTCTGTCAGGTACAACAATATATCATCTGCCATTAAGTTTATTTTGTGCTCACATTGACCCACTCTGAATCCCTTTATCAATGGATCTTTTCTAATCACCTCTGCCAATGGTTCAATTGCTAGGTCAAACAGCCCTGGCAACAGAGGGCATCCCTGCCTACTGGATCTACTAAATGTTGATGTTTGTCCATTTGTACTGACTTTTGCCCATGGTTTATCGTACAGTGTTTTTATCCAGTTAACAGATATTTGTCCCATTCCAAATTTTTCCAGAACTTTAAAGAGGAAAGGCTATATAGCCAATCAAAGGCCTTTTCTGCATCCAGTGAGACTATTATACTTGGATCTTGCTTTGTTTGTGCCAAATGTATAATGTTGAGCAGTCTATTTAAGTTATTGGCAGAGGGTTTTTTCCTGATGAAGACCACTTGGTCTGGATCTATCAGTTTGGGGAGATATTGACCTAACCTGTTGGCCAGTGCCTTGGCTATTATTTTGTAGTCTGCATTTAGTAGTGATATGGGTCTTTTTTTTTGGGGGGGGGGGTTTCACCACAACGATGGCTATTAAAAAAGACTCCAGGAGAGTTTGTGTCCTTGCTGCCTGGCTCAGTACCTGCATTAACAGTGATATCAATAAGTCTTTAAATTCCTTATAGAACTTGGGGGGGAAGCTGTCTTCTCCCAGAGACTTATTTGTTTGTAAGGTTCCCAAGGCCTGTTCAATTTCTTCCTTAGGAAGTGGGGCATCTAATTCTATCTGGTTCTCTTTGGCCAGTCTCAGCAGCTCAATTCTCACCAAGAACTGCCCAATTTTATCCATATCTTTTGGTGCCTTGGATTTATATAATTTCTCACAATAAGTTTTAAAGGTATCATTTATTTCTCTTGGGTTGTGCGTTATCTAGTCCAGCCTGGAATGAACTGCATTAATTGTCCTTGGAGTTTCCTCTGTGCTCAGTTGCCATGCCAAAATTTTGTGTGCTTTTTCACCTAATTTGTAATATCTTTGCTTGAATCGCAAGAGCGTTTTTCCTCCACTCTGTATATTTGCCGAGTATTATATTTAAGTTTCTTGTTTTCCTATTCCTGATATTTCTTATTTGATCCCAAAGTTTGCTATTATTTTTCTAATTTTGTGATCTCCTGTTCCAGTGTCTCCAGCTCCCTTAGGTGTTTTTTTTTAAATACTATTGGTGTATGAGGTTATCTGCCCCCTTAGGGAGGCCTTTAGTGTATCCCATAGTAAAAATTTGTTGTCCGTTGAGAGGCAGTTCATTTCACAGAGCATGGAAATTTGTCCTCTTACAAAAGAGCAGAAGTTTGGATTTCTCAGCAATGTAGCATTAAAACACCGTCTATGTGCATTGGCCTCCTTTTCAGACATTGTTATCTGTGGAGTTAGCAGTGAGTGATCTGATATTAGTCTTACTAAGTATTCTGACTCAAGGACTCTGCTCTCCATCTGACAGACTCCAAAAAGTAGTCAATTTTGGTGTATGAATCATGGGGTTTCGAATAGAAGGAATAGTCCCCGGCCTGTGGGTCCTCTGTCTCCATATGTCTATCAAGTTTAATTCTTTCATGAAGGCCAGAGTTTTTTTTGCCACTTTGGACCTCACCAGTGTGTTTGTTGTCTTATCTAGAATGGGGTCCAGGCAAAAATTTAGTTCTCCACCCATCAATGTACTCAGTTTACCCTCTACCACCCTCAGGAAAGCATTTTGCATAAACTGCTCATCATCAAAGTTCGGCGCATAGAGGTTTAGTTGTGTCCATGGGTCTGAATATGATCAGCAGTGCATCATTACAAATCTCCCTGCTGGGTCTTTAACCTCACCATTCACCACCATCAGAACCTTTTTGTGTATTAAAATGGCTATCCCTCTAGCTTTGGAGCCGAAGGAGGAGGAGAACATTTGTCCACCCAGTCCCTTTTAAGTTTGTCATGTTCCTTTTTCGTTAAACGTGTTTCCTGTTTAAAAAAAAAATAAAAAATTCTGCTTTCAGTTTTTTCCTTTTTATGGGGCTGTTCAAGCCATTCACATTAATACTGATAAATTTGATAGTCTTATTCATTTGTGTTTCTATATCTTATCATTTCACCTAACAGCATCCTTATTTGATGATCTTTGAGTGGCGCCCTCATCGTGCCTTTCCATCGTTTATGGTCTCCCCATGCCAACATCCACATCAGCCGGAAAAGAAAAAAGAGAGAAGATAGACATAAGAGTAGCATAACCCCCCCCCCCCACCCTCTCCCCATAAACTAGACTAAGTAAAATAAACCTTAAAAAACCTCTGTATATCAAGGTTAACAAATAAAACATTCAAAGTAATCCTGTCTTCTGCTTTGGCGCTTCTCCTTACTCCTGTAGCATTTCCCCTCCTACTACGAGTCTTCTTGTGTACCATTTTCTTTCTTGATTGATCTGCACTGCAACCTTTTACCACCTCTTCCGCCGAGCTCCCATTATTTTTCCTATTTACAGATTTTAAAAAAAAAATAGAAAAGGTAAAAGTATACAGTCCCCCATTCCCTTCAACCATTAGAGAACTTTGTCAAATCCTGGTTACTTTGTCCAGCCATGTCCATAATTGTTTTAATTGTTTTTTATGAGTCAATAATTGTAGAACTGTAGTGAGCTCCCATTGTCTTGTAGCTACTTAGGCATTCCATCCATAGTTCCTTCAGAGGGCTCAGTTTAGCCTGTGTTTTGCGGGCTTACACATTTTCCGGTAGCACTTGGGCACATCGCATAGTTTCCCGTGGCTCCTTGAAATGCTTCCTCTCCCCTCCAGGCAGCACAACTTTTTGGGTGGCCAGAAACAGCATTGCATATTCAACTTTTTTTGTGTCTCAGTATTTTCTTGACTTGGTCAAACTCTTTTCTTTGTTTTTAGCAGTGCAGAGCTTGGGTTGGGGAAGAACATCTGTCTCCCCCTGAAATTCCACCAGGTCTCCCTTGAGTGGGTAATTGATGCCCTTAGCACTGTTTTCCGGTCCCACAGTTCGGGGATCCAATGTTGGAAGAACTCCATTGGGTCCTTCCCTTCCTCCCCCCTCTTTTAGGCCCAAAAGTCTAATATTATTACACTGATTTATAATTTTCCAAATACTCCAACTTCTCTATCAGTTGCTTTTTCTTGATGACCCAGTTCTCCAGTTTTTCTTGTCTGTCCTGTATGTCCTCCATCTTGTCCTTGTCTGTCCTGTATGTCCTCCATCTTGTCTTCCAGGGTCCCTACTCAATTCGTCAAGGTCCCATTTGATGTTCACAGTTTGAGCAGGCCTTCTGAGACTTATTTTAGCCTGGTGTCTAGTTGCTGTTTCAGACCTGTGATCTGGGTCGCCAACGACCTCACCACTGCCAGAAAATCTTGATTGGGCAAACCCAACATCGTGCCTTCTGCACTAGGCCCCGCCATTAGCGCAGGAGCCTGCAGGTTGCCAGCGTCAAGTGGCTGGTCTTGCTCCTCAATCGCCTACCTCCTGGTCTTCTTTCCCATGTTACCTCAGTGGGACCAATCTCTTCCCCCCCCCCCCCCCCCCGTTTTAAAAGTTTTTAAGTGGGAGCTCTCAAGGCACATCTTCCCAGCTTCACAGCATCACATGACTCTGGGAAAGATTTTGTTAAGCTGGAAAGGCTGCAGAAAAGATTCACAGAAATGTTACTGGGACTGGTAGGCCTGAAATATAAGGATAGGCTGGGGTAATTCTCCCTGCAGAGGAGACAACCCTCTGCAGTGGACCAGTGAGGGGCTTTGCGGCTGAAGAACACACAGGCAGCAGGCTTTTGGCGACTTGAGGCGAGGAACCTATGCAGGCTCTGGGTTGCTGGCGACTTGCATTCAAATGAATTGCACGAGGCTGTGGACAACTGAAGGCTGGATGGACCCTGACTGAAGGTTATCAAGTATCAGAACCGAATGTGAGAGGGTCCTGAGGGCGGGAAGGTTCTTGAGGGGAGCCTCAGGTGCTGAAGGCTTCCAGATCACATCGGAGGTTTGGATCTGGAGCTTGGGCACCAATGATTTGGACTGATCTGTGTTGCTGTGGAGGCTACGGGAGCACTGGAGGTGAATCCATGGATACTCAGTGACTCTTTTGCTTCGCTTTCTCTGACTATAAGGGGCACCGAGCAATTTCAGCTGAGGGCAAATCTTTGCCTTACGGCAGACTATATGCAATTTCATGTAATATTACATTTGCTTTATTACATGATGATAAAAGAATCTTGAGTATAGCAAGCTGAGGGGGAGGGAATTTATCGTGGTTTAAAAGTTGTGTGTGGGGATAGATGAGATCAAAATCAAAATTTATTGTCATGAACAAGTCATGAAATCCAGTGTTTTGCAGCAGCGTCAATAGTGAAAACATACATATTATAGCCATCTTATAACTTTACTGAAAACTTTAAAAAAATAAATAAATTAAATAGTATGGCATGAAAAGTAAGGCAGTGTCTTTGGTTCATTGATTATTCAGGAGTGGGGAAGAAGCTGTCCTTGTGCCATTGAGTGCTCATCTTTAGGCTCCTGTATCTTTTTCCCAATAGTAGCAGAGTAAGGAGGGCACGGCCTGGCTGGTGGGGGTCTTTGAGGATAGAGGCTGCTTTTTTAACCCTATCATTCCCCAGCTTTTGACTCGGTGGCCATTGATAGAGCCTATCAAGGATGTTTGGAAATAAAATGGAAATGTTATCTTAATATTGGAGGATATTAGCATTGCAGAATAAATAAGATTTGTGCATGATCTTGAAGATCAGTGCATTTTGTTTTTGTTTTTGAGTGAAATGCATAATATTAATAGAACTGTTCATAATCACCTTTAGAGTGATTATGAGTGAGGTCTGGAGCCTGTGATGTCGCAGGCTGAGTTAACAACTCTTTGGAGTTTATTCTTGCTTTAGAGTTGGTGCCTCCATACAAGGCAGTGATGCAAGCAGCCAGAATGCTCTCCATGGTACACCTGTAGAAATTTTTGAGATGAGTTAAATAGTTACATTTTTTTAATCCCAGGGACAGGGAATCTAAAACTAAAGGGAAGAGATTTGGGATGAGAGAGGAAAAATTTGAAAGGGACCCACCAAGGGGGATCTTTTTTGATATAGGATGGTGGTGATGTGGAACCTGTTGCCAGAAGACTTGGTAGAGGTGAGGACAATTGTAACATTCTAAAGGCATGCAGGCAGGTATATGGATAAGAAAGGTTTAAGAGATAGGGACTGAATTCAGGGAAATAAGCCTAGATTGTTTACTGTGGCCAAATTCAAATGAGAGACCTGTTCTGCAGAACTCTGTGACTTCATACTTATTATGTAAATGGAGGAACTTGTACTACTCAGTGCACTTGAAGTTGTAGTTAGGAACTAAATGATGCCCCTGTGAGGTAAGTAACCAGTTGATGCATTATAAACAGCAGTTTGTTACATTCAAACAGCTTCTGTCTGCACCTATTTCTGCTGTAACATTTCAACATGAACAAGGCAGTTAGATTTACCATCACTTTGACAATGAATTTTGGGCCTACTTGTTTCAACTGCAAATTTAAAAAAAAAATTGTATGCCAACACATTGTTGCCAACTTAATTTCTGTCTTGATAATCGGAGGATTGTCGTAATGTTTTCTCCTTGTACATTATTCCCTACCTGTGTGCTGTGTGCTCTAGTGACTCATCTCCTATGTCTCTGGCCATAAAGGTCGACCTCCCTCCTCCCTTCCAGCATTCCTGGATCCAGGCTCGCCAAAGACTCGTGTTTATTAAGCCCTATCATTCTCCAGCTTTTGACTTGGTGGCCATTGATAGAGCCTCTCAAGGATGCTTGGAAATAAAATGGAAATGTTATCTTAATATTGGAGGATATTAGCATTGCAGAATAAATAAGATTTGTGCATGATCTTGAAGATCGGTGCATTTTGTTTTTGAGTGAAATGCATAATATTAATAGAACTGTTCATAATCACCTTTAGGACCATGAATTGCTGGAGTGATTATCGGCCCAATTTTGATTTCTCTCTTCCCCAGCCATGTCTTGCCAAGCAATGAAAATGGAAATGATCCTGTTTGCTTAGAGCCATGAGTCATTGAGCGTGGAACAGGCCCTTTACTGCAAACAAAAAGCCCCTGCTACACTCATCCCACCTGGCTGCATTTGGCCCATATTCCTCAAAACCTATCCTACCCTTCTGTCTATCCAAATGCAATAGTACCTGTGTCAACTATGTCCTCTGGAAACTTGCTCCCTACAGCCACCAACCTCTTTGTAAAACTGGCTCTTTCACTGAAAGACTTGCTTTCTTTCTTGAATTTATTATAAATTTCAGAATATAACATGCACTGATGTCTCTCCTCTTTGGGTACTTGAGTTTTAGAGGAACCCTTCTTAAATATGAAGAAGGATTAAAGTGCAGTTAGCATTTCCCCTTCAATTTTTTTTGAATATTTTATTTACAAATTTTAAACCACAGTAGTAAATACATTTCATTCAATGAAGAACTTTCAAAAATTATACATGTGGTATACAAACCCTCTCCCTCCCTCCCCAAACCCCCGGAAAAGGAAAAAAGAAAGATGGAAGAGGACTGGAAAATGTCAAGGGAATAAACTACAGTAAAACCTCGTCAAAACGCAGTAGTTGGTGTCCAAGATTTTATACTGTGTTTCAGCCGAGTCATGGAACAGTTGCATACATGTCACAGTGCCCACGGATAATCAAACCCAAATATTACCAGTTTTCGAAGGATCCGCTATCTCGAACTAACAATTTCCATGAAAGAAAGCAAGCCCATTCTTTTAATATTGGGATTCTGAATTTTAATCAATTTATTTTTACAGAAAAATTGCAAAGTTTGGGGTCCACAGACACCCACACTATCAGTGATTCCGTGGATTAACAAATCGCATTCTAACGAGGTTTCAGTGTATAGATAGATAACCAAGAAATGAGGTCTTCAGAGAGTCTGTTAAACATTCATACCTACATTTTGCAAATAAGGGTGCTATATTTTCCAAAATACATGATATTTATTTTGTAGACTTCAGTAATCTTCTCAAGTGGAAGGTAGCTACGAATTTCAGCCATCTCTCCATCCCCAAGTCCGTGCCTGATTGCCATGTTGTTGCTATAAACTTCGTAGAAACTGCTAAAGCAATTTACCAATTCAGTTTGATACATAGTTTTATTTTAGGTCTTAAACCCTAATATTACCCAACAAAAATAGCATCGAATCCTATGGAAACTTAACCCCCATTATCTGTTCCAAAAAAATTATCAACTTTCACCCAGAAATGTTCAACTTTAGGACACTGCCAATTAGAATGCAGAAATGACCTAATCTCTCATCCACATCTAAAACACAAATCTGATAATGTAGGGCTCAGTCTTGAGTAGTCAAATATAACTGCAAAAAATTAATATTGTACCAACCTATATCTAACATTTATAATTTTGGTCATATTATCTCTGCATAATTCCATCCAGTCTTTCTCATCTGTTTAAATCCACTTCCCATCTTAATCTTGACTTGTGCACCCCTATTTTGGGGACTTTCTTTTGAAGTAAATTATACATTACTGAAGTAAATTTACCTGCATTCCTCTTATAAATCAGTAATTCAAATTCACTCTGGCTAGGTGACATCAAACTTGAACCTATTGTATCAGGCAAAAAAGCCTTAACTTGATAGTAGCAAAAGAAAATATTATTAGGCACATTAAATTATGATTATGTCTTCCTTTGGAATGGCCACCCTGAGCACAGCTAAGATATTGAGATGTTCACCCTCATTTAACCCTTATAATGCTGGTACATATATGCAGTGTGTTTGCATTTGTTAACCAATTAACCATTTACGGAGCGGAAACAGGCCATGTTGGCCTTTCGAGTCCGCACCGGTTCACTGATTTTGTGTGCCCTCTTCAGGCATTGGTGATTTTAAGTGTAGTGTATCTTTGAGAATTTTAACATCTATTTGCAATATTGTTTAAATTAACCTATGACCATGTCTTCCTTTGGAATGGCCACCCTACTATGTAGTGTCACACTTTTCTTCTTTGGCTTGGCTTCGCGGACGAAGACTTATGGAGGGGTATATGTCCACGTCTGCTGTAGGCTCGTTGGTGACTGACAAGTCCGATGCGGGACAGGCAGACACGGTTGCAAGGGAAAATTGGTGGGTTGGGGTTGGGTGTTGGGTTTTTCCTCCTTTGTCTTTTGTCAGTGAGGTGGGCTCTGCGGTCTTCTTCAAAGGAGGTTGCTGCCCGCCGAACTGTGAGGCGCCAAGATGCACGGTTGGAGGCGAGATCAGCCCACTGGCGGTAGTCAATGTGGCAGGCACCAAGAGATTTCTTTAGGCAGTCCTTGTACCTCTTCTTTGGTGCACCTCTGTCTCGGTGGCCAGTGGAGAGCTCGCCATATAACGCGATCTTGGGAAGGCGATGGTCCTCCATTCTGGAGATGTGACCCACCCAGCGCAGTTGGGTCTTCACACTATATTACAGTAAATCACAGAAGCTACCCAAGTATGGTAATTAACTTCCTGAATCGTATGAGATTTAAAAACATGATGAAAACCTGCGGGATTTAACAGTAGTTTGCAAAACAGATCCTTTAAGACTAATGGCACCGAACACTGCAGATAAACCACGGAATAAACAAGCAGTGAATGTGCTTAAATAATAGTGGATTGCATAAATAATAATCTTTGGATTGGTGTAGTTTGTTTTCCTTATTTATTACTCTTGTGAAATTCAGATGCATTAGGAACCTAATTGCCTCATAATCAAAACAACTTTAAAAAGAATACAAGTTTCTTTTCGAAGCCTTTATAATGGAAAGATGGAAACTGCACCTTATTCTGTGCACCAAAACATATTTTAACTCATTTTTCATATTTAAAAAATAATTTAACTTATTCCAACACAGCATGTATTCAATGAATTAATAGGATTGCAATTGGGTGATGATAATTAGGTGAATGGGAAATGGTTAGCACAACCTGCTAGGATTGAATAACAGGTTTTCCTTCTCTGTATGTGGACTGGGTAATAATTTTGTGGGTGTTGGCACCTTGTGAACCTGAATGCCAGCAAACTGTTTGAGCATCAATGGTGAAGGCTTCATACATATCTAGTGGGTCCTTCACCACTCTATTAATACTGAATCTTCTGGTTTTTTTTCTTTCTTTTCACTCAGTTGGCCCTATTGCATGTATTCTTGTTGTCCCAGGTTAAAACCAAGTGACTCTATTGCCTAGTTTTGTATTGGGTAGTTGGTGGTTTTATTGTTAGATGATAACAGAAAAAAATATACTTTCAACCAAAATTGCTGTCATTTGGGGACCTCTTGCACAGTAAGTGTTGGAGAGCACCATAAACCATTTGTTACTGCAATAAAAAAAAGCCAGCATGTGTTTCACCCTTAAAGATTAGATTTAAAAGCATTGTTTTTCATACACTGGTCTTTGTCTCCTAGTCAGATTTGTGTCTCACAATATAAAGCAAGGTAAATTTGTTGAGCCCATTCAGTATTTAATGTATCTTGTGATGTGGTGTAATTGCTGGAGAATTGGTTCATCATCTCTGGTTACTATAGGAACACTGCATTGTAACTGGAAGGTCTTTGCAATGAAGGAGGTAACCTGTTCTCAAATGGTTTAAATGCAATGGAGTGTAAAAAAATAATGGATATTGGGAAGGTTGTTTGGTGAATTTCACCATGCTTTTTCCTATCTTAACAAATTGAAATTGAGTTATTTGCTTGGAGTTGAATTCGGAATGCTGTAGTTCTGTGATTGAAATAAAATACAACACTTGATTAGTATTCAGATTATAAAAATTAAAATAGAATGTTGTTTTCTAATCCACATTTGCTCAGTTTTGGGTTGTTTCTTACTAACCTCTTTAATTCTTCTTGTGTGAAATGTGTAGCATTCTAAACTCCATCTGCATCTTGAATGTATTATCATTGAATGTCAGATCTTAATTTTTATTCATTTGCATTCTTTCCTCTGAGAGATACTCCTTGTTAGCTTAAAAAGTCATGG
Organism: Narcine bancroftii; assembly: GCF_036971445.1. Classification (NCBI taxonomy): domain Eukaryota; kingdom Metazoa; phylum Chordata; class Chondrichthyes; order Torpediniformes; family Narcinidae; genus Narcine; species Narcine bancroftii. The sequence goes on along the minus strand of NC_091477.1, from coordinate 102,823,128 downwards.
GTGACAATATTGTTGCTGGAGGAGGTTGCAATGGTGATAGAATGGATATCTGAACAGCATCTTGAGGTCACCACAGCTGATCTGATTTTTGACATCCACTTCCTTTACTTCAGTTTTTCATAACTCTTGACTCTACTATGGACCAAAAATATGACTTGCCCTCCAATATACTCCATATAATGCTATGTTTGTGAACAGTCTGATTTTTATTCTCCCCCCCCACCCCACCCCCCATGGGCCATGAAATCTTGTGCGTGACTGGATATGGGACATCAATTTGAAAAGTTCATGATGGTGGTTATATGGAATGGATTGTAAAGTTTGTTTTCAGATGTAGTTTCCAAAAGAAGAAATAGGAGGAAGTTGAGGTAGAAAGATCCTTGTTGAACATCAGAGTTAAAATAATTTGCATAAATCTGCTATTTTTGGTTCTCATACTTAATAGAGTATACAGAGAACATCAGAGCAGGAGCAAGTGTGGAACCGGTGTCTCCTGGTCACCACAGCTTATCTGATTTTTGACATCCAGTTCTCTTCAGTTTTTCATAACCCTTGACTCTGCTATGGACCAAAAAATTGACTGCTTTATCTTCATTTTATGTAGAAGATGTCCTGCCTCTGGATTTCCCCACATTTCCTCTGGCAGAATTTTGCTGCAGATTTTTTTTTTTTTGCACCTATAAATTGTAAATCAAATATATGATTTGTGAAATGTTAGAAGGAGGAATGAATACAAATTATTTTCCTTTTAGAAGGGAATTCAAAATCCATATCTGGGGTGGAAGCAAACAAAGATTGAGTTTCTTTCAGTATGCTGAAGAAGTCTATTTCTTGGACCAGTTAAAATGTGCTTCATTAACTTTCCCTTGATTCCGCACTCTTGGCAGATTGGTGCAGCAGGGCAGGGAGTCATTGGGGTGAGTGTGCTAAACTTGCCGGCTTCCAGTTTTTGTGCAATAAGAAGTGACCAGGCAAAAGCAGTTGGAAAGCCTATTGTGAACTTTACAGTAACCAATTTCTGAAACTGGTTGTTTTGTCCTTTGAATTTATTCCTCACATAATACAACACATATTATATTAATTGGCACATGTAAGATGAAAAATATGGTAAACATTTTTATCCTCAAAAAAAATGTGCATGTTTAATTTGGTTGTTAATCTAGTAACACTCTAATTTACATCTGTCTTTACAGCCTAGAAAAGTCAGGTTCGACTTGTTAGTATTCCATTTGAGAAACACCCAGGATTTCAACATTACAGGCAGATGGAATGTTTCTGCAGCTAATACTCTATTTAGCTGTATAATCTTCAGTCCTGATCCAAGCCAGATGTTCAACTATTTCCCTTTCAAAGTAGTTAATTAACATATAATTAAATGCTTTTGATAAGCTTCACCATTCAATCATTCATATTAAAAACAAAACAAGGATTGCTAATTTGGTATTTACATCCTTGAGGTCTGTGATCGATATAAATTGGCTGTATCCATACTTCAAACTGCCTGTTTGTCAAACTTTTAATAAATCAATGGTTTCTTAAGCAAACAAGTTCAGAATTTGAGTTTTTCTTCATACTTTTGTCATTCTTTTCTCGAAACTCTCAATAATGCACCAATGTTCTTTTGAAGGGGAAGATGTCAAAACCATGATAAAAATTAAGTATATTTAGTGCACTACTTCCATGGATTAAATGACTTGTTTTCAGTCATAATTTTCATTCTTGGTTCATAAGTTTCTCTGACAAGGCCAGATTTTATTTGTCATTCTTGCTTGCTCTGTAGTGATACTTATTTTTGCAAGGGAGATCTTTTTACTGCAAAGCTTTGCTGATGTAGGGGGAAATTTAATGGCTTATTGTTGTGGAGAAGGCAGTTAAGAATGAGCAATAATGAAATCCTGCATAGGAAAACTAGATGAGGCCCAGATTATTCACTTCTGAACCATTGTTATTTTTTAAAGTTAATTATGCAATTTTGTGTTTAATGTTAATGATACCATATTAGTTTTTGTTGTTTCAGGTTTCTTAAATTGAATTCAGGTTCTCCAACTGCCATAGTGGGATCAAAAGTCACATTTCTGGGTTTAAGTTTTTAAAAAATTTAGACATGCTGCGCTGTAACAGGCCAATTTGGCCCTATGAATCCGTGCTGCCCAACTTACACCCCATTAACCTGCACCCTGGTGCGTTTTTGAAGGGTGGGTGGAAACTGGAGCCCCCAATGAAGTGTGGAGGATTTTTAGGAAGCACTGGGAGTGAGATAGGTTGTGTGGATATTTGTGTGCTGTAAGTTGGTAGGAGCGGAAATTTGCTTTCCCTGAGTTATAATGTTTGCATTCAACTTCATTATGCATAATTAAAGCAAATGGTTGATGAATACATTCTAAATTGTGTCACAATTCACAATCCAATGCTGATGCAAATCAGAAGAAGTGGTTGATTTCACCACTTGCTACTTATCCAATTTACTTATCCATTGCTTAATTTATCCAAATTTTTTATAATTCTGATTCTAACTCTGGACAACATTTCTGTGGGTTGGAGCTGAGGCTTTGTCAGTTTCTGTTTGGATCCCTCAGGAAGCTTTCCCATCCTATGGATGTTGGAACAATGCATCAAGAGAGCTCTTCCTGAGTCTGGAGGGACAGCCAGCAGATTCCAGCAAGTTGCTGGGCAGGTATTTGCAGGATTTTCAATTGGGCAAGAGAGAGGGGAAAAAATGGAGAAAGACATGGAACAGTGCAGCCCAGGGACAGTCCCTTTGGCTTCAACTTAAATTTCTTTTTGTGGCCTAGGTGACAATTTCTCTACAAGGACTTGCATGGAAAGTTGTGTGCACATAAAGAATATATTTTCTTTGTGGTTTCATCAGGCCTTGTTTCTTGCTGACAATTTGGCCTTGTGTGGGAAAATTGTAACAGCTCTCTTTTGGATCCTACTAATTAAAGTTGATGTTATTACTGAAACAGTATATGCTCTGGGCAGGTGTTCTTCCCATATATTAAACAGGTTAGAATCCAAAAATAAAATCTCCTATGCTGTCTCATTAGAATTTTACCTTTTGAAATAAATGCTCTACTTAAAGTAATTTAACCAGGAGACTTAAATCTTCAGATATAGGACCTCTAGCCTTTTGCTTTACACCAGTGGTTTTCAAACATTTCCTTTCCACTCACATACCACATTGAGCAATCCCTATGCCATAAGTGTTTTGTGATTGGTAAGGGGTTGCTTAAGGCGGAAGGGAAGGTTGAGAACCACTGCTCTAGACCCAATAATTACTGAAATATTTTGCTTGAGAAAAATTGTCATGGGCCCATTTCCTTTGGAGTTATGAAACTGTGCCCATAACTAGTCAATTAGGTACGATTAAAACAGTGGTCTTCAATCTTTTTCTTTCCACTCACATACTACTTTACGTAATCCCTTACTAATCAAGGATAATTACTTAAGGTGGTATGTGATTGGAAAGAAAAAGGTTGAAAACCCCTGCTTTTGCACAGAGGCTTGTTTACTTGTGATCACTTGCTTTCCATTGACTGATGGGCATGAATTCGCTCCTAGATATGAGGCTGAATTTCAACACCTGTTCTCCTGCTTGTCTGTCAGAGGAGCAATGACTTCCCCAGGAAAACTGCCTATTCCCAGATTATACAATTTTTCTGGAACTTCTCAGCGTTCAGCTGGGTTCAAGCCATTTGAAAAGAGGTCTGCATGCATAACTTCGCTTGGAAATGACCATAATTTAAGGAGTTGTCTTTTAATGGCCATGAGCATCAGTGAAATAAGGGTAATTAATGTAAGAAACATAATACTAGTGTTCAGTTACCATTTTTCTAGACATGGATTCACACCCTGAATGTGGGCAATGTTTATCATGTCCCTAAGTCTAGGGTAACATTCTTCTTGAAAAAAATCATATTGTGACCTTTTATAAAAAGTTTCAGATTATGAAATGGCTGTTATTGGATTTCACAAAGGCATCATTGGAAAGGTCGTAGAGTTTTTGAATTTCTTCTCAATGCATGTACAGTGATACTTTCTGTTCCTCAATACACCAGTATCTGTATAAAATTTTAAATCTGAAATTCTTTGACATAATGAGAAACTATTCATGTTAGCATGTATGCAATCTATATTGTTCAATAAAGAATGTAGGAATAAATCCAATAACTGAAAGCCAGCCAGTTTAAATACTATAGTTTACTATATTAGAGGGAAAAAGTCAAGAAATAATAATTCTGGATAGAATGAGCAGCCACTTGGACTGATTTAGATTGCATAAATTAAAAAAAATGTAAACATTCAGCCTGGTAACAGGCCCTTTTGGCCCATGAATCAGTGCGACCCATTTACACCTAATTGACCTACACCAGTATATTTTTGAACGGTAGGAGGAAATCGGAGCCCCTGGGTAAAAATCGATGCAGACATAGGAAGAACATACGAGCTCCTTATGGACCGTGCAGGATTTGAACTCCCGTCGTTGGTGTGTAACAGGTTTGCACTGACCACAATGCTAACTGTGCCACCTTGTTAAACATTTGAGTTTAACAGACTTGATGGTGTTGCTTGATGAAGCAATGTGCAGGCTCAATGTGGAAAATGTTGCTGATGTGATCTACCTATATGGATTTCCAAAGGGATTTGATAAGCTGCCACATAAATGGGTTGGCATCTGGATTAAAGTTATTCAATGAAAGTGGTGTATCATCATGGCAAGCACATTAGGTAGGTTTTAGGAAATGGAATAGCAGTGGTTGGAAATTAAATACAATTAAATTCTCCAGGGATACAAAGGATATTGGTTTTCTTTGTATTAATGTATTGGACTTGGATGTACATAGCATATTTTCCAAATTGAGCAGAATAAATTCTAAGGAAGACGATAACAGATTAAAGATGTAGACAGGCTGGTGAAATGGCAGGCAGATGAAATTTAATACTGAGAAATGTGAATTGTTACATTTTGATCAGAAGAATGAGAAGTGGCAATATAATTTAAAAGGGGCACAATGCAGGGAGAGATCTGGGAATGCGTGTGATAATTTATGGAAAATGATAAGCCAGGAGGTGAAAGTTTTTTTTAAAAAAAAAAGCACTTGAGGTCTTTAACTTTATAAACATGAGCAAACATACATGAGTCACATTGAGCCTTTGTAAATCTCTTGTTCCATCATAATAGGGTTCCACACTTGAAAGATGCGAAGCTATTAAGAGCATTGAAAGAGCATGCCATTAAGTTTTATCAGAATGAGTCCATGGATACAAATCTTCAGTCAAGTGGATAGATTGGAGAAGCTCGGTTGCTCTCAGTGGAACAGAGGAGACACGATAGATGGTTTATACAAGATAGAGAGAAAGAGGACATTTCCTTTGGCAGTGGACTCAATAATCGTGTTATATGGCGAGCTCTCCACTGGCCACCGTGACAGAGGTGCACCAAAGAAAAGGTACAAGGACTGCCTAAAGAAATCTCTTGGTGCCTGCCACATTGACCACCGCCAGTGGGCTGATAACGCCTCAAACCGTGCATCTTGGCGCCTCACAGTTTGGCGGGCAGCAACCTCCTTTGAAGAAGACCGCAGAGCCCACCTCACTGACAAAAGGCAAAGGAGGAAAAACCCAACACCCAACCCCAACCAACCAATTTTCCCCTGCAACCGCTGCAACCGTGTCTGCCTGTCCCGCATCGGACTTGTCAGCCACAAACGAGCCTGCAGCTGATGTGGACTTTTTACCCCCTCCATAAATCTTCGTCCGCGAAGCCAAGCCAAAGAAAAGAAAAGAAAAGAAGAGGACTCAATAAATAGGGGACATAGAATGAAAAGGATTGATGAATGAAAAGTTACACAAGGAAACATTTACGCAGTGGATGGATTTGCTCTGGATTTGACTGTCATGGGCAGTAGTGAAACTGAAACCTATTCTGAATAGGCATCTGAGAGGAAAGAACTTTCAGGGCTATGGGGAGAGAGCAGGGATGTGGGACAACTTAGTAAGGATAAATGGACCAAAGGTCTGCTTGCTGTGTTTTCAATCTGTGGTTATAATGGACATCTATTTATCTCGATGTTTATAAATTAAGTATAAACAGTAGTTGGTCCTGAGGCTTTTAAAATGATGAGAGACCAGATTTAAAAGCTCATCAGAGTGATCTGGTCTTTCCAATTGTGACAATTAAATATCACCTTTCATTCATTTCAAGTTAATTGCCTTTAATGTGAAAATGTAAATTTGAAACTAATATCCTTAATACTAAAACATGAGGTGAGGAAAACACAAGCTTAATATACAAGTGTTAGTGTTATTTCTTTGGTTGTGGCATGTTCTCTCTGATCAAATTAGCGTGGGACTTTTGTGTAATGAAACATCCTGATCTCCATAATGCTGTTTTGATCCAAATAAGCCAAACAAGGAAGAAATAAAGCATCACCCAGTAGGTAAGGCCCGACTTCATCTAAACCTGAGAGTGATAATTCAAATTGGGATTTGGAGTGGATAGAGAGCCTGTTTCTTTAGATCTTGGGATGATGATAACTCTGTAGTCAGTTACTAATGCAGTTGTTGTTTCTTGGCTATTTCATTACAAAAACAGCACACGACGAGCTGTGGCTCATGAACCAGGTGTATATACACAAGGGATCTGTTGCCAAGGTAACAGCCGAGTCAGGTTAGGCATGAATAAGCCTGTCAAAATGTCACCAGCTGCCAGTTTGCATCATGTCGAATACCCCACACTGAAATATAAAATGGGATCTCAGATTTCCTTCCATGGTGTATCAGCCTGACTGGGAAACATTTTGCTGCTCTTCATTCATTGTCCCTGGTTCAGTATCCTGGAAAGCCCATCCTTCAACAATATATTGGAAATGGGAAAAAGGTAAAGGCAACATTGGAGAAACTTCACAGTAAATTCTATTTGAGACGTGGAATGAATGAGGTGAAAGCTTTTGGGTGGCCAAATAACTTCAATTGGCACTTATCTCTAGTGTGCCATGAAAATGTTTTGAAAGTAAATCAAAAGCCTATAATAAAGCCATATTTTAATATAAACCAAACCATTGTCATAAATTAGCCATCCATTCTCAACCTTTCTTGGCTACGACCTGCTTGGGACTCTGCTCTTCCTTTATGGGCCTCTTCCCTGTGAAGCAGTACTTCTCCCCTACTGACTACATAAAAAAGATTTTAAAATATTTTGATTTCTGTCCGTGCTGTCACCCTTCCTTGTGCTGTGTCCCCGCCCCTGCTGAGAATGGATGGATTTTAACAAAATTATGAATTTTTAAATAAAATCACAATTTGATATTCACTCTTATGCTCATTTGTGTAGAAGTGGTACTCTGCAGAGGTATCTAGTTTCAGTCTAGTGGGACAGTAGCGTCATTGGGAAATCCCATTTAGTACATTGTACCATTGTGCACACTCTGTGATCCAGATAACCATTTAAGATTATATGAAATATATTCAAAGAAATTTCATGTTTCATATTTAGGATTAAAGTGCTTTTCTCAGATGCCTTTGTGGTTGGAATGGGTGGGATGGCTGCTGGCTTAGTATTTTTGAGGTGTCTTTCACTTAACTCATTATGTGGCCTTGTAACTGCCTCCATATGTCCACTGGCACACTGCAGCTGAACTGTGTCAGTTTTCTTGCATGTGCATTGAAATGTGAGTTTGGGGGTGTGAATGGGTGCAGAATGAGGTTTCTGCCAAGGTACAATAGCAGAGTGTTTGAACACCCACCCTGCAGGCTCAGAATCATCGAGTGAGGAAATGTCAAGGCAGTAAAGATGTATATGAGTCGGTGATTATTGAGGGATCAGGGGTGGATAGGGTGAGCAAATTTAAGTACTGGGAGTCACTATCTCGGAAGATCTTTCCTGGACCCAACACACTAATGGCATTGTGAAGAAAGCATGGCAGTGCCTCTACTTCCTCAGGAGTTTGTGGAGGTTTGGTATGACAACAGAAACCTTCTATAGAGGCGTGGTGGAAAGTGTACCGACAGGCTGCATCACAGTCTGGTATGGCGACACCAATACCCCTGAGCGTAAAGCCCTGCAAGTGTTATGGAACAGTCCAGGACATCGCAGGCAAAACCCTCCTCACCATTGTGAACATCTCTAGGGAACGCTGCCTTTGGAGAGCAGCAACAATCATCAAGGATCCATGCCACCCAGCACGCGCTCTGTTCTCGCTGCTACCATCAGGAAAGAGCTAGGTGCCACAATACGTGCATCACCAGGGTCAGGAACAGCTGCTACCCCTCCACCATCGGACTCCTCAACAACAAACTCAATCAGGGACTTATTTAAGGGCTCTTTTGCACTTTATTGATTCTTTTTCTCTCTGTATTGGACGGTCAGTTTGTTTACATGTGGACGTTGATTACAGTTTTTTACACTACCAATCAGTGGTAATTTTGCCTTGGCTGCAGGAAAATGTATCTCCAGGTTGTGTATGATGTCATGTATGTACCCTGACAACCTGAAATCTGAATCTAAAGAGAGCACTGGAAAGCCGTACACTGGTTTTAATAGTCTGATTTCTCATCCAGCTGGCAAGGGGTCTTTTTGTAACACCATCTCTCCATGTTAGAAATGTAAATGATCTTTTGGTGCTGAAATTTCATATCTTTAGAAATGTCAAAATCCATGTGAACTGATTCAGGGAAACATTTGCATGTGATTGCAGAGTTGTGGGTAGTGGACATTTCTGTGTCCATCTTGGAGTAGGGTGACCATTCCAAAAGGAGGATCTGGTTATAGGTTTGACACACACAGTTTGCATTTGTTGCTTTTGCAGTATGGTTTAATTTTTATTACTTTTTAAAAACACTGTAATGTATGGCAACTTATGAACAAGTTCTCCTTTTTGGAAATGGCCACCTTATCTTGGAGTGTGTGTGTTTAAAAATTCTCCAGTGACTACAAACCTGCAGGTTGAATCTCTGGATTTTGAAGTTCAGTAATCAACTAGTGCCTACTCCTTTACCACTAGCACCATCTGCTCCTGTGTTCAGGTGCACATCCTCCTCAGACAGACAGTTCAACTTGTCCCAGATGCATGTGGCTTTCCTGACACTCAGTGTATGGAATGATTAACATCTGAGTCCTGTGACATGCTTTATTGTGTCATGTTATTGGACACAATGGTATTTTTCCAGCATTGAGCTGCACATCCTGTGCTCATAATAAGCTATGCTCCCCATGGACTGCAGTTTAATTTCACATGCACAATATCCAGTAGTTTTCTCTGATCTTGGGGTTGATCAGAATTCATTGTTATCTATTTATTTGGTGGACTTGACCCACACCATCTTCCACAATGATTAATCTTTTATTTTCCAAATCCATCAGAACGTGGTAATGTCAACAAATCGAGAGTCAATATTTTTTTTATCCTCGTGTAATAGAAACAGTGCAATATTACACGGAATTTGCTTTAGTCTGCCGTAAGGAAGACAGATTCGCCATCGGCAGAAATTGCCTGAAGCACTTCTTGCAGTCAGAGAAAGAGAAGCAAAAGAGTGTTTCCCCCCAGAGTACCCGAATGTCTGTGGATTTGCCTCCAGCGCCCCTGCAGCCACAGAGTCCAGACCAAACCATTGCCCCAGCTCCATATCCGAACCTTCAACTATCAGGAAACCTTCAGTGCCCTCGGCGCCTTGTCGCATCCCAGTTCCAATACCTGGTACTGCTTTAGCCAGTCTCCAGCAGTCTGCTGCCTGGTGTGAATCCCTCAACCGCAGTTGCCAGCAGGGTGCAGCTGGTACGGGTACCTCAGTCACCAAAGGCCTGCTGCCCGTGTGTTCCTCAGCCGCGGAGCCCCTCACTGGTCCAACGCATGGCCACTATCCTGTGGAGTGTTCCCCCGTTTTCTGATGCCCTACGCCAGTCCTCTACTTCCCCTGAGTTTGCAACCCCTTGGGGCTGCTGCCGATCCTAGGTGCCGCCATCTTGGGTGCAGACCCCATGGTCGCAAATTTTGGAATCGTCACTATCAGCTCCATTAACCGTTCTCCTCTCCAGGAGTCCGTACCAGAGGCAATAGCCACTGCTGTTTAAAAACCATTAGCTGAGCAAGTGGCATAGATAACACACATTTAACTGTCCGTTTAGGACCATTTGTGTGAGACTAGATAGAAATGCCACATTTCTCATACTTGTCATGCTAAGTATGACCCATTGTCAATGGACAGACAACTGATTGATGGTAAATAGCTTAATCCCGCTCTTGCAATACTGTAGTGTGAATTTGTTACCAAATATTTTGTCTTTCTATGAAAGAATTTAGAAGGAACAAGTGGGCAATCTGTTATTGATTTATATTTGCTTTGAACTCCAAATTTATTTAATTTGAATAATGCCCTTAAGGTGAAACTTTGTAAACCTGCCAGCAATGTGCAATTTCATCAGTCAAGGGAATGCAAGCCAGTAATAATTAGATTTGGGATCACCTGTCATGTAACATGTCATAGAAATTAAAACTGTGTACACTACTTCATTTGAATTGTCAGATCTATTCTTTATTATATCAAGCCAGCCTTTGGAACTTCAGCTCAGCTTTGACAGGGATGGTTATGAGGAAATCGAACGGAATGCTGGACACAGGTTGTGTTGATGCGGTTACATCTTGGTGTGCTGGGATATTTGTGCACTGATATATGACTGAGGTAAATGAGATGGAACAACAGGAAAATAATACAAGTCAACTGTTTTGTTTTAGGAATGCCATCAGGCTTAATTCTGTCTCCAAACTCTCTGATCTCTGGATTGGTGGAGGGGGCTCTGTGCTCCTGAAAGCCTACTGTTGAGAATATTTTTGTTCCTCTTGTTGTGTGCCATCTTATCCTCAAACCAGGATGGTGGTGTGGAATGTTTTTGGAAACCCATCAAGTCCCTTTTGGAATCTGTGGCCCACGAGAGGTTAATTATTACATGCACTTAGCTTGTTACATGTACCGTCTTTACTTAGCAGAATGGCATTTGCAACGCAATTACAGATCTAATTTTGAGTGGGAACGCAAACGCTTTATTTTGCTGCTGGAAAGCATGATATTTTCTATCTGTTTTGGTGTGTAGGTTTAGTCCATTTGTAACAGATTGAGAGGAAGCTCTCCTACATGCACTCTGCCAATTACTTCTTGCTAAACAAATCTGCTGGCCAGCCCTACCATGACAGATTTGCACAGGCTGCTAAGTGCTTTCCTCATCTAATCCCTGATTTGATATTGGAGGTGGTGATGCAATCTGCTTCATACTGTTTATATATAAAAAAAGGTTGGCTTCGACTGCCAAGCCACTAAGGAATAGTTGTGCCCATTGGCTGTCGGGATATATTTGCTCATTAATGGCATTGATTCATAAAGTTGAAATGAAAACAAGACTTTGACCCCTAAATTACACAAAAAAAACTGCTCTCAAGTACGGCAACTGTAATATTTCTCTTCCAGCTTCTACATTAAATGAATGGCTCAAACCATGCAGGGAGCTTGCCTCAAATTTCAAGTGTAGGAGAATCACCTTTTAAAGAAAAGAGCTGGTGCAAAACCTGGAACCACTATAATGGGATTACAGCACAGTGAAGTCTTGCTTCCTCTGCTATAAGCGAAGAGGGTACAGTAAAAGTATTTTTTGAACCAACGTTGTAAGAATTGGCACATTCTGAAATCTATTTGAACAATTGATATCAATTTTCGGAATTTTGTTGCCATTACCTAAAATTGCCAACTCATTAGCTTTTGGACCACAATCAATTGTATTTAGCTATTCTTTTTCAGAACTTTAAAAAAATATTTACCTGTGTTATGTATGATAACACATGCACACTGACATGAAATCGATTAAAATTTGAGACAGGAACTTGATCTTAATTGGGATTTGGTTGAATATTGTAAACCAGCCTGTTTGTTCCTCTGAGTGGTGATGCGTGGTTGCTTGGCCCTTTGCAAACCAGGAAAAGACCAACTAATATCAAGCTGCATAAACATTGCCATCTACAGAAACATTGGTCAAAGTCCAACACTCACTGGTATTTTAGTATTTGTGTACAGCCTGCTCATTTCCTGGATTCTGGAGATGAACAGAATAGACAAAATTGATTTTTCTTTAACAGTATTATTTTTCACCATGTCGGTAATAATGCATAGCCTGTTAATGGGATAGTTTTTAGTAAGGAATAACTTTAAAGTGCAATATTGCACTTTGGACATTTTGAAGTTCACATTATTGTAAATGTAGTAGTTATTGCTCATGCTGAATCAGTCCTCCACATTTATTGCTTATGAACCTATTAAAATCTCATAGCTAATTATGAAGGTGAAATTCTGTTAAAGCAATACTACTCGTTGAGATACAACGTGATTATAAACGCATCTAACGGCTAGAGTTCTGGGCTGTGGAATTCACCATGATGGCTGGGGAAATTAAATTCAAAATTTAAATAAATGGAGAATTTTTTTGGGGGGGGGGCCAATAAAAGCCAGTTTTAGTAGAGAGATTGATGAAACGACTGGGTTGTTGCACAAGCTCATGTGATACACTACTATCTGTCATTTCTACCTGGTCCATGTCACAAATGACTACGCTCATCAGGATGGTAGACTCTGAAAGGCTTTTCAGTTCATGGGACAATTAGAGATGGACAATTAGAGACAGACAATAAATGCAAGCATCGCCAACGATCTGTTGTGAGCTCTTTACTGATCTCTCTATTTTCACTTGCCTTTTTCTCCATTCTCCACGTTGAACTGCCTGCTGAAGCTTCAACATGCTGCTTGACTTGGCCAGCTATAAAACATCAATTTAAAAAAAATTAGTACAAAAACAAAAGATTGTGAATGCCAGAAATCATTTTTAAAAAGGCAGAAAATGCAGGTGGACTCAGCAGGTCATGATCTTATTACCAGCTAATTAATTGTTTATTCAATGCAAGGTTCTTATTGGAGTTCCAATAAACAGCATCCTGTCAGGTGCTGCGTTGGTTACTCATTTCTGAAATGTGAGTGTGCACAACGTGAATGGATAGGTTACTCAATCAATGGGGGACACCTCAGTCAAGCTGCCTCCTGCCCTCACTCGAATGCCATCTGCGCTTTCAGCTACAGCTGTTGCTTCTGGATCAATGTTGATGAAATTGTGCACTTCATTTTAAATTAGAATTAATAACTACCGAATAAATTGCAAGGCAAGACTTCACTGGAGCAGATTTAATGATTCTAAAAGCATAATCGTGTGTGGTTTTCAGAACATTTGTGGGACTTTGAGATTTAATTGGGGCATGTGACTTTCTCAACAGCTCTTGTTCTTTGTGTTGTAGAATGCTGCTGCTTAATAGCTTGAATACATCTGAGATTTGTCTGATCTCAGAAGCTAAGCAGGCTCAGGCCTGGTCAGTACTTGGAAGGGAGACTGCCCAGGAAGATCAGATGCTGTGAGGGGAGCTGGACAGAGTGGTGACTCTCTGCCTGCCTTATGGTGGACAAAAGTCAAAGAATTTCATTCTAAATGTAGTATTAAGTGACAATAATGGAACCTTTACCTTTTAACTTTTGATAACAGAACTGCTCCCTTTTCCATTAAAGATGTAGAGCCCTTTGAATGGAACTACCATCTCCAATTCCAGCCTTGGAGTCAAACATTTAATTTTCTGATCATATTTGCCCTCCACCATCTGGTCCACAGCATAAGTAGCAATTCAAATATTCTCACCATTATAGTTCTTCATCTTCCTTTGGACCCCAACTGTTTACATTCCCTCAGTCAAACTTCCTTTGCCTTATCTATGTCCATGGCTTCTACATGCACCAAATTAACCAGATCTTCTCCTCTAACCTCAAAGACATTTCCTCAACACTAACCTTAATGCAGCCTTCTTGACCAACAGTCATATTACTGAGAATACTATCCATCCCCTATACATGTTGTGCCCCATCACTAATACATTCCCCTTCATGCCACCAATTTAAACAGTCCTTGCACCAGTGTGGAGGCTAGTTTCCTCATCTGCACTGTTGTATTCCACACTGCACTGTTGTATTCAAGAAGGCTGCGAGCCGGCTGATGTGATGTACTTGAAATATCAGAGGGCCTTTTGATAAGATGCCACAGATGTGATTATTTTTTAAAAAAAGCACAGTCTTGAGAAACATACTGGAATGCATTAAAGAGTGGCTAATAGATTAAAATGTATAATTTTCAAATTGGGAGGCTATGGAAGGTGGGAGTGGCAGGAATTGGTCCCCTCATCAAGATTACTGGTGGTTGAAAGCTAGATGGCAGTGTGGGCTGCGAAGAGGATGAAGAAAGGGTTCAAGCTAACAGAAGGGGCAAAGATATGGCCAATGGAATATACTGTAGAAAATATTGTCATTCAGTTTCATAAAGTAAAAAGAATGATGGGTGTTTTTTTTTGGGATAGATGAAGATGACCCGATGTGGGTGTTCATGGAGACCTGGTTGTCCATTGTCATGAATTCCCAGAAGGTTCAGCAAGTGATTAGAAAAGCAAGCAATATGTTGGCATTTGAGTTCAGAGGGTAGAGATGTGGATTTCAAATTGTATAGAACTATGTGGCAAGACTAAATCTGGAATATTTTGTCTCCTCACATATGGAAGAATACATATGTAATTTTGAGAGCCCTGCAAAGAATGATCAAATTGATTCCTGGAATAATGACCATTGAATGAGGAGAGATTAAGCTGAATAGACCAACGTTCTACGTAGTTTACAATGAGGGATGATTTCATTGAAATACTCTTCAGGGACTTGAAAGGATAGTTGCAAAATTGATGCCTTCTCTGATGAGAAGGCTAAATCCATAGGTCATGGTCTCAAAATAAGTGGTTGCCTGTTCAGGTCAGAGAAGAACTACTTTCATTCAAGTGGCGGTAAATCTTTGGAATTTGCTTCCCCAATGGGCTGTGGAGACACAGTTTTTCTGTTTTATTAAAAGATCAAGGCAGATTTTTGGATATTGAGAGACAAAAAAAAAATCAAAAAAGATTAGCAGGCAAAAGGAATTGCTCCTGCTTCTATTTCCATTTCTTGTGTTCCTGCATTTGTTTACAAAAAAAATTGTATTGATCAAGAAAAGGTCTGGTTTTTGATGATAATGATTTCCCTAGACAGAAAGATAATGTTAGACTGGCAAATTCCAAGGGTTGTGACAGCAATCGTATCTAACCGTCCTGGATGTAACAGTTGTGCTTGAAGACCATGTAGTTTGGAATCAAAAATTGTTTTCAGTAGAAACCCTGCTCTTTTATCAAAACATAATATTCTGCATTGCTTCCTTTTGATGTGAAACAATAGTGATTTGGAATAGTTTGACAATGTTGGTTATTCTTGCAGATATCAAAAAGTGATACTGTAATAAAGGAATAAGTACCTGGGCACAATCCAAAAGTAATGCTTTTATATTACAGTCAAATGCACATCTTGGACTGAAGTTCAGTTAAACTGAACATTGTTGGGAGATTTCTGTGTACAGTAAAATCCCTGCTATCCAGAATTCAAGGAACTGCCAAAAAAAATTAAGGAAAATAAATAGGTATAAAAGTTTAAAATTGGCACCCCCTAGTGGTTCATTTGCCAACACGCAATCTCAAGTAACCGGAAAATTCACTTACCTGGCGGCATCTACCAATCCCCATAGATGCCAGATACTGGAGGGTGTTTTACTACTCTGGCCAAAAAAAAGTGAGCAATGTTTTCTGCATAAAACTCCTGCATCTTTAGAAATGAGCACGTAGAAAGAGACACAGCAAAGCATGTGTACAGACAGATGAATCTGGCTACCCTCCAATGCTACTTAACAATGTACAGTTTTTAAAGAGGAAATTAGCATCACTCCAAAAAAAAAAGACTATTCATTGTTGTGAGGTTGTAATGCTCAGAATGAAGACGGACATAAAGTATACTTTGAATATTTTATTTAAAAATGTTTAGACCATTCATGTAGTCAAATACAAAATTTAAAAATACAAATACAGAAGTAGACACATTTATGCTGCCTGATGGTTGTAACCTAAACCCTCCAAACCCCACCCACCCAAAAGACTCCGGGGGGGGAGAAAATGTATACTTTGAATGTTTGAGTAGAAGGATGACCTTTGTATCTGATTTTCATTTTTCCAGGTAAATGTTGAAGACACTATTGAAATGTTACCAAAATCAAGACGCGCGCTTACTATACAGGAGATTGCTGCACTTGCAAGATCATCTTTGCATGGTATGTGTTCATTCACACTCCTTGTGTTTATGTATGGTAAATGCACTTTACAATCAGCTGGTCTAAAAATTGTCATCAAAATACTGCTTATACCGGAAGAACAAAATGAAAATAAAGTGTTGAAAATAGTAGCAGCTGCAGAAGTAATGGTTCAGCTTGTTGACCTCTTAACACAGTTGAGGAATTGTAAATAAAAGTTGCAGAGAAAGTGGGGAAGGATGGCGGAAACAGAGTGAGAGAGAATAAACACGAGGAGAGATTGAATGGTACAAATACTGGCTGAAAGGAGGTAGGAAAGGCAAGTGAATAACAAATGTTAGTATGGGCCGAAAGCTGGAATCGTAATAGAAATAGGTGATGATCAGAAAATGTTGGATTCAGTGTTGTATCCTGACATCTGCAATCTGCTCTAATCAAAGAGGAGTTGTGCCTCGAGCTTGCATTGAACTTTCAGCTTTCTGAGGAATGGAGAATTGAAGCGGGAGAATGACCACTGCACACTGAATGGAGGTGTTGTGCCAAGAGACTAATTGATCTGCCTTAGTTTCCCCAGTGCAGAGAAGGCTTCTCTATAAACATTGCATGCAGTACACTAAAATGAAAGAAATACAAGTACGTTGATGATTCACTTGGAATCTAAATGTAATTGTAAAATGAGAAAAGCAGAAATCTTACCTCAGTAATAAAACTACACAATGCATGTTCTGTGTGTAAAGTGCTCAGTAACCATGACAAAGGTGCAAAATCAGCTGTGGAGTCACAGCAGGGGAATAGGAAGAACAAATTGAAAAAGTAAATTCACTTCATTTTTACTCCATTGGGCAAACTGGGCTTGTGGAGATTCCTGATATTCTCTCACTCCCAATGTGTCAAAGTAGATGCATTTCAACTGTGCAACATTGGATAATTGAAGAGGTGAGTAGGTAATTGAATAAATCAATAGATAATGATTTAAATTATAAGACAGATTCTTAGAAATCGCTCCAATATGATATTGCTTCTGAACTTTATCTCAAAGGATCTCAACTGCCTAACTCTTGTCAAATCAAGAGACATTTCACAGTATCAGTGAAAGCTCCAGAACAGTGCTTATTATTTCCATGCAGATTTTTGGACCTCCATTAAACAGGAATTGTGTGGTTAAAGGGTCTCAACAATGCATAAATAAAATCACTATGTGAATTTAAAGCAAAATGCCACTTAGCTGTCCCATACTATACTACCTCGATCAATATGTATGAGCTTGCAATGTCCATGTATGTTGTCTTAATATTTCTCTGTTCTGTCCAAAACTTAAATTGAATCCCTAACAATTCAATATGACATTTTTAATTTTTAAACAAAAATTTAGACCTACAGTACGGTAACTGGCCATTTCAGCCCATGAGTCTGTGCCGTCCAATTTGCACTCCATTAACCTACACGCCCGGTATGTTTTGAATGGTGGGAGGAAACATGAATCCCCAGAGAAAACCCATGCAGACGCTGGGAGAACATACAAACTCCTTACAGACAGCGTGGGATTCGAACCCCGATCCGGTTCCAATTGCTGGTGCTGTAAAGGCATTGCGTTATCTGCTACACCAACCATTCTGCCTGTGGATAGTATCATGTTGCATCCTTCTGTAGCCTGTTTTATTTCCTTTTTCACATACCGTATATACTTGTAATCATCGATCCTGTGTAAAATCTGACCTTTTTGTGGCTCCAAATCACGTATTTTCTGTATATCCCCTGTAAAAGTCAACCCCCTTATTTTTCGCCCCAACTGCCCGCCCATCAGAGCTCCTGAAGCTGCAACCACGAAACCTCATCTCAGCTGGCTACCCACCCTTCCAAGCTCCCAATGCCCAGACCACAGATGCTTGCCTCGGCTGCCCACCCATCTGAGCTCCCGATTTCCCAAACACGAGCTCATCACCTGGTCCCAGTCATCCAACCTCCTGACACCTTGAAAAATGCAGGTACTTACCACAGTCAAAATTAATATCCGTGAAAAGTTGACCCCCTCAAAATTGACCTGAAAAAATTTGATCCCATAAGTCAACTACTTCACGAATATATACAGTACTTATCATTTTATATTTTGAATATTTGTATTTCCTGACCTCAAAAGCCAAGTTCTACATTTACCTACTGCCTTTTGTCCATGGTACAGTCAAGATACTACTGAGCCTTTCATAGAGTAATATCTATTACATCTTTATTCTGTATTCTTGGAAACTTGTTATACTTGATAAATGTGATCCTTGTATATATGGTAATATTTGACATGATGCATAGTAGCTTTGTGTTTAAATTAATGTTAATGTTTACGTTTTATACAAATTTATACAGTTCACTGGAATTGCAGAAAGAGATTAATGTTATCAAGGAAGATGTCCTTTTTTTTTCCATTTGTATCACTCTTCCATGTTAGAAATGAGAAAAAGTTGTACTTCATTGTATGATCAAATCACATAGGGGGAGAAAAAGTAATTTGTGCATGTTTTTAAGTGTTTGCCCATTTCTTATTGAAGTCTGGCCACTCAAGGACTGGACACTTCCTGACTCAATACCCCCTAATATAGGTATCAGTTCCATGTTGCATTTCATCCATGTCATGAAAGCAATCCATGGCAGATACTTTTGACTTGCAGATGGAAATGGAATAGAACGGTCACAGCTATTCACTGTCTAATTCACTGGCAGCCAGGAAGTGAAGGAGACTTGACTCACTTAATGTTATCTTTTTGTAGATTTTTAAATTCAGACACAGTGTCAATGATGCAAACATTTCGGCCCATGATTCAGTGCCGCCCAGTTTACACCCAATTAACCTACACCCCCCCCCCACCCACCAGTATGTTTTGAGCAGTGGGAGGATGGACAATGTTTATGAAGATCACAAGATCTGTGAACAACATGGTGTGGTGTTGATCATTATGGAGCAGCCTCTTGCACCAGAAAATTGGGACTGATCTTTAATCTCCATCTGACCCTATGTTCTTTAATTTCTTTAATACACAAAACTAAACAATTTCTATCTTCGAGATTGAGCTCAGTGTAGTGAATTTGAATTCTAATCATCCAATGGATGAAGAAATTTAATTTAGAAATGTCTATTTATCGTGGTGCTGCATGGACAACATCCAATTTTGAGAAAAGTCGTGCTTCTCCCACTCCAGCCAGAGAAATATCAACTCCCCATCTTTCCTGAGAGGCTCAGTAAGGAATGTGAAATCATCCCTTATTCTTTTAAGCTCAAGAGAGTCACAAGGCAAATCTGCTTATAGAGTGATATTACACAGAATAGGCCCTTCAGTGCAACTTGTCCATGCTGGCCCATTTTGCATGCTTCTAAACCCATCTTATCCATATATCCGTCCAAGTACAATAAACCTGTCATTCTATGAATTGATCTTTGCCACACTCTATTGCAAGTGAATGCTTCCTTGGTGAGGGAGATAAGATCAGTATAATTAAGAATAGTCTAGATGTTGTCAGCCACAAACGAGCCTGCAGCTGACGTGGTCTTTTTACCCCCTTCATAAATCTTCGTCCGCGAAGCCAAGCCAAAGAAGAAGATGTAGTATAACAATGGGTCCGTCGAGTTTGACCAGGTCGCCTTGACTCGTGCACAAATCCTCAACCAAAAAGAGCCATTATATTACCTACCTTCCAATTTGTTTGCTGTACCTCTCTATTAAACTTTTGGCGATTGCCATACAAGAACATACTTGTTCCTCTAAGCACACTATATTTCAATCTATATACTCCATCTTATTACTGTGACTACCAAGGAAAATGTCCTGGTATTTTTTCCACATAATATTCAATCAGACATGCACTGGCCATTGCATACACCCTTGAAGCCTCTCTGCCTCATCCTTCTAGCCCACACTGCCATCTAGCTTTGTATAATCAGCAAACTGATATATTGTCCTTGAACCTCTCCTCCAAATCAGAGATGGATTAAGAAAGACTAGGCCCACAGCCCAACACAAAATGCCCCTTTCAATTGACACTGTTGTCTCCTCTTTAATCAAACCTTAATTTATGCCAAAATAATGATCCCAATGCTCTGGGCTCTTCATAGTTTTTTTAATATATGTTGCACATTATCAAGGCAAAATGTACCACAACTAGTTAGTCCCTTTCTATTCTGCTCTAAGACCAGAAGTCCATACAACATAGGAGCAGAAATAGGCCTGTAAGTCATAATCCAAATCATTAATATACTGTACAACATAAAAAGAAGCAAGCCCAACACTGACCCCTGTGAAACACCACTAACAGCTGGAGGCCAACCAGAATATGATCCCTAAAACTAAATCCTAACTAAGATATGTTAAACATGGTTTCCCTTTTATTAATACCCTGACCAATAATCTTGTTTTAAATGTCCTTGTGCCCATTTCATTGATAGGTATTGGAACTAGCTCCATTTGATTTCATGGTAGTGAAGCTCCATTAAACTCTGATATTTTGCTCACTTTTGCTTATTCCTTTCCTGTTGTCACTTGCCCACCGCTACCATCCCACTTCTAGGTTTTCCCACATCTCCAGTATGTGATGGTAGCCACTGTGCGTGAGCATGCAAGTAGATGTTTGTGAGAAATTAACGTCTACATTTCTCTAAAATAAGGGTGTCTCAATTAAACAAAAATGTTTTATGTGACCCATGATTTGGCATAGCCCTAATGTAACCACCAAGAAGAGATAAAATCCAGTTTTAAAGCATCTCTAAACAATGCCAAATAAATGAGGTATAAACAGTCCTATATTTACCTTTATAAATCCATTTAGCCTGGCTTCACCCCAAATATCTCTGGAATACTGCATTATCACCACACTCCTAATGCTGGCATTGATGTGTCTTAATTAAAGATGATGACTCTCATCAAGTTTTTATTCTTCTGAATGAGTTTTTAAAATCTTTTTTTGTCCAGGTTTCTCCCAGGTGGTAAAAGATCATGTAACTAAACCTACAGCCATGGCTCAGGGTAGGGTTGCTCATCTCATCGAGTGGAAAGGTTGGTGTAAGCCAATGGAGTCTCCAATGACTCTGGAGATTGATTTCAATTCATACTCTGACTTGAGCGAAGGAGAACAGGAAGCAAGATTTGCAGCAGGTAAATCTAGCCCTTAGATGGAAACCTTTCTCAGAATATTTTGTGATTTTTAAAAAAATGATATATTTTGAGAATGTTCTGTGTTTTTAAGAATAATACAGGTAGTCCCTGATTTATGACCTATGTGACTTATGACCATCTGCACATACGACCGAATTATTAAAAAAAAAAAGATTTGCACGGTTTATGATGTATTTCACAATCTATAACAGGGATACAGGGCAATGTGCACACTTGTTAGTTGACGTTCTAGGGTCCTGGGGCTGGGCACAGCCATCTTGATTCCTGTGTGAATGCGCAAGTCTTCAATAAGCAAATGCACAATGGGTTCGTACATTGGAGTTCGGTTGGCACATGCGTAAGAGTTAAGGGTGCAATTTCAATATCGTCACAGAGCTTAATTCTCGCGTGTGCACCAACTGAACTCCGATATGCGAACCAACTGAAGGCTTGCGCACGTTCCAAACAAACTCCAATACGTGAGCCTACCATGCATGCATGGTGGGTTCGCTATTAGAGTTCAGTTGGTGTGTGCGCGAGCGATAAGGATGCATTTTCAATTTCGTCAAGGTACTTATCGCTCGCGCACGTGCCAATTGAACTCTGATACACAAACCCATTGAAGGCTCACTCATGCACCAACTGAAGACTCGCACATGCACCCAGTAAAATGATTTTGTTCTCTTTGTACTTTTAACCTTTTCTGCCACTTTAACAATATACTGTAGCATTGAAAGGTCAGCTTCGATTTATGTTTTTCTCTGGGAATAAAGTTTAAAACCAGAACAATATGAAGACAATATTTGTTCACTGAAGCAATTAATAGGTAATAAGCAACACTCATCGTATTAGCACTAGTGCTGTCCAACCCACTTTTTTTTCCCTCATTTGCAAAGTTGGTGCAGCTACACAGATTAACTGCACAAGATTTGCAGAATATTTGTAGCTTGACAATTCCCTCAGTTAATGAATGTGCTTTTATATTAATGTGAAATGCAAATATGTTTATGTTCAGGAAAAAATCTGCTGGAGGAAGTCGATGGGTTGGAAAGAACGTGCTTGGGCGCGTTGAAGTCAAAGGCTATATCTAATTCTACAACCTCCTCGGTTTGTGTCAGAACTGACCACATTTGCTCAAGCCATCCTTCTATAATATTGGCTCAGTTTTTCTCTTCCATTAACACAGCCTGACCTATTGGGCATTGTCCTCCAACCCTGCAGTTCACATTTTAAGGTGCTTTGTGTATATTCTCACTCTCTAACTGTTGTTTGTTTTTCTATCTCTCCTCCCCAACCTTCACACAAACCCATCAACTGGATGATGTCTAAAATTTAAACCCATGCCAACCCTGACCTTGATAACTTGTTTTCCCTTCCTGACTCTAATGGAGTGTCTTTGACCTGAAACACTAACCGTTTCACTTTCTGCAGGTG
This sequence comes from Narcine bancroftii, assembly GCF_036971445.1. NCBI lineage: Eukaryota > Metazoa > Chordata > Chondrichthyes > Torpediniformes > Narcinidae > Narcine > Narcine bancroftii. The sequence goes on along the minus strand of NC_091477.1, from coordinate 102,800,343 downwards.
CTGTCTAACCCACTGAGTGCTTCCAGCGTTTCTCCTTTTTATGTAATTACAAATCGCTTTCATTCAATTGAGGAATGAGTTAAATTTTAAATACTATATGTAATGCAGACACTTTCCACTTTGGATAGGATAAAACTTTTAAGATATTTATCTGTTTCTTGAACTGTTGCTTTAAATGAGATTCATTGTATTTCAGGTGTGGCAGAACAGTTTGAAATTGCAGAGGCCAAACTCAAAGCGTGGTCATCTGTGGATGGTGATGAATCAAATGATGACTCGTATGATGAAGATTTTGCACCAACCACTGACAGCACACAACCAGCTGGTAATGGTGACCTATTTATTGATTATTCCTTTAACCCACGCAAGTGTGAATGCAGTAAAAACACTTGGAAACAATCATGTTACTGTTTGATGTTAAAAGTGGCAATATTTCTTAAGACCGATTTTCCCTTAGTCTTTCCCACCATATCACCTCAGTTCTGAAATTCTCCAAGGAGCATTGATAATAACTTTACAAGTCATCGTTGATCTATTTTTAATTCTTCTTCTGTTTCCTTTCTGTCTCGTGGTTGTGGATATTATTAGTGTGAAATATGCACCATTGGTGGTGGTTGTACAGTCTTAAACTGGCAGAGTTCATGATTAGATTCTTTCTCCCCCCCCCACTTACTTTACCTCCAGTCATGGTCATACCTTGTCCTGGGCCAGTCTGTAACATAAGGAGCTTGACTGAGTCCAGCTTTCAATGTCAGATCTTGGAACACAAGATCAGTTGTACCTGCAACCAAAGAAAAGTGGCTGGACTGTACAGTAGTCCTGCCCTTTTCAATTTTGATCTAAAATACTCAGGGATCCATATGGAAATAAGCATTTCAAATCACTTCCATGCTCTTGAAAATTTGGTGTTGCTGTGGACAATTCAAATCCTTTTTTTAACATAAAAAGTTCCAGAAATACCACCTTTAGTTCACTGCTGTCAGTTGCTTGTACATGAGCTGTCATTGACTTGCAAGGCAACTTATCGAAGCCCCTCATTAGTGGGTGATCTCACGAACAGAAAGCCTTCAAGCTACTGAAACTTAAAAAATAACTGGAAATGCTGGAAATCTTAAAAACACTGAAAATGGAAAAGCTCAGCAAGTCTGGCAACAGATTTAATGTTTCAACTCGAAGACCTTCATCAGTTTGCATTGTATGCAACATTTTTATGAATCCCTTTAAGTTGACTTTCCTTGAAACTTCATTGTACTTTGACTTCCAGGATGAGAAAAGCATTTGCAAGCTCACATTTTTCACCATTGTTATTCTTGAGGAAAAGTTTTTTTTACCCACTCAAGGTTCTGCAGCTGTGGACCATTAGAAGAACACCTCATGATTAGTGCCATGTTTCCAAGAAGCACAAACGATGGACTCTTTCCCAGAAAATTCACATTGCTGAATATCTGGTACTATCTCGACCAGTGGTTCTCAACCTTTTTCTTTCCATTCACATATCACTTTAAGGAATCCCTATGCCATAGGTGCTCTGTGATTAGTAAGGGATTGCTTAAGATGCTATGTGGGTGGAAAGAAAAAGATTGAAAACCACTGTTTTAATTGTCCCTAATTGACACGTAAAATGCACAGTTTCATAAATCTAAAGGAAATGGGCCAATGACAATTTTTCTTAAGCAAAATATAACAATTGGGTCTAGAGCAGTGATTCTCAACCTTCCCTTCCTACTCACATACCACCTTAAGGAATCCCTTACTAATCACAGAGCATCGATGGCATAGGGATAACTTAGTGGTATGTGAGTGGAAAGAAAAAGGATGAAAACCACTGATCTAGAAGAATGGATCTTGGTGGAGAATAACTACTGTCAATGTCCCTCTGTAAGAGACATGCAAGAAGCAGAATCATCGTGGGAAAACAAGACCATTACATGGATCAATCATTGACAATCTGCACTATTCATCCAATGGGTGAAAATAACTTATCAATAGAATAATATATACACCATGACCTCTCGACACTGGAACCCGTGGCAGAAGCAGAAGAAAGAAGTTGTCAACCAGGGGGATATCCCACCTCAGCAATATCAGAGGGGATTGTGATAGAGCAAATCTGAAATTATTTTGAAGTTGTCTATCACAAAGGGAGTTGGAGAAACATTAAATTAACTTTAATTGAATTTAAAGTATTTAATCACGTAATGATGCTGATAAGTTGCATTCATTCAACTGAACATGTTTTGCTGTTGACTTTTGTTTTTACTCAGTATCTGATGGCTCTCGTGTCAGTGTCCCAACACGAGTTGGCCAGCACTGGAGGATTCCAGTTGCCCTGACACTGCTTTTCCATGGTCACAATGTCCTGGTTGATCCTTTCACCATGTCTGTCATGTACTGCACCAAGATCAGCAGGGAGGAAGTCCAAGTGCAAATGCAGAATCTATATTTTCAATGACATTTTGCACCTTGATTTAATATGCTTGAAGTAGACTTGTATCCTATTTTTTGTGATTTCCTGTCATATATCTAAAGGAAATACATGATAGGAACATTTTAAGGTGATTTTGTTGTGACCAGCAGCCCCAAATCCATAAAATACACCCAAAAGTGTTCAGGAAACCATCTTTGTCGACCAGTAATGATGATAAATGTACTTTTATTCATGAGATGTAATCTTGTTTCAGATCCAACAGAACAACACCCTCCAGTAAATTATCCAAGAGACAGGCTGCATAACCATTTGTGCCAACTTACAGTGAGACAGTCATCCTGTGAGCAGCAGAGTGATTCCTCCCAGACAGTCTCCCCAGAGACCCTTTGTTCGAGTCTGTGCAGTCTGGAAGACCATCCTTTGCTTAAAATGGAGTTGGGAACCCCGACCGAGTTGGCCGCAAAACTATTTGGCCAGATTAGTGCAATGTCTGGTCGTCATGATGTGATTTCTCAGTTTCACCCAAACGGAAACACTGAATGTGCCTTCAGGAACCTTGTCTGTGAGGACTCCTCTTATTCCGTGTCTTATGCTGAATCTTGTTTTACTCTGGAAGATGATGACATGTCATGCCAAGACTACAAAAGCATTTCTAAAAAAGAGGATGGGGAGTATGAGGGACGGAGGAAGGTATCAGACGTTGCTTCCTCAGGCGTGGTATCTCTGGATGAGGACGAGGCTGAAGATCAGTGAATCCTTGTGACCCTGGCATGCATTTCCCCCTTTGCTACTGGTCTTTAGGCGTCCACACAATCACTCTGTATTTTGTAAAAGACTCCCCTTCGCACAAATAATTGCCTGAGGTTTGGTGCAAAGGTCTGAGCACTTCCCAGGTTTGCATGCTACGAAGTGCCAAAAGGAACAGTTTGCTGAAATGTTCTTAGCACGGTATGTAGCTCAAGCTTTGAGAACCTTTCGTACTGATCTTTAAATTACATGTTACGTTATTTTTCATGCTGGAAAGCACTCTCCAGTCTCAACAGCATGGCTATGTTTTGTGTTTAAAATGGCCAAATTATAATCTTCATACAAGATTAAGCAGGCTGCTGGAATGTTCTTAAAAACAGACAAACTGTCTTTTTAAAAATATTTCACCTAGGAGGTATTTGCTTTTAACCTACTAGTTTTATACCATTCAACATACTAATGACTAATTAATTTTCAATGGTCTAATGAAACACATAGAAGTGTCTAAATCTTTTAAATTCCCACAGTTGGATCCTCTAATTTTGGATAACTTAGCTTCCACTGATGCAGTAAAGGAAAAGTGCATTATGGTTCAAATTTTATATTTTTGTATGTCTGCATCTGTGAGGTACCTGCTGTATATTGAATTGCACGGGGCTTCAGTGCTGTGGCTGTAGGATATTTCTTTGTATCACTGTGTGATATCATCGACAAACGAAGAATACTGTCATGTTATTGACTTTCATGGTCACGCTGTTTAAATTGCAAGTGTTTCAACAAAAATCTGCATAAAAATTATACAGGAATCCTCTCAACCGAATAAGACATGACAGCTTGAAAATACTGATTGGTAAAATAGCTGGGGAGGGGGGTGGGTGTGGATTGAAAGAGAAATCAACCACAAATTTTCTTTCCGAGTGAATTAATTTGACAACTCTTGTGTAATGATGTAACATGGTGCAATATTTTCTAATAAACCGCATCAGATCATGTACTTGCACGTGAAGAAGATTTTTGGTTCCCTGACAGTTCACTGCCTGTGGCTTTTTTTGTGGTGTTGATGCTCTATTGGCATGTGGATTAGCAATGGAAAAAAAATCCCCTATGCAATGTTTTCCTGAAAAGTCAGCAGCTCATTTGCTTCAGTCATGACCTCGAGCAAAAGACCTGGTGTTTGACTGGAATTGGCATTTTATTTGGATATGGTTTATAGATGTTCTCTGTTTCCTCAAAAAAAATGTCAATTTTTATGGTCTTCTAAAGTTTTCATGACTTGAAGTGCTCTCCAATTATACATTCATCTTCCCTAGACTACTGAAGCAAACCTGATTAATTTCCATTTTTGCTTGAAAAACTTTGAGAGAAATGTAAAGTACCTTCTGTAAAACAAAATCAACACTGACAATTTTTTCCAATTGCATGGTTTGAGCTCCCAATCTATTACTTTTTAAGTCATGGCCATGCGATGATATTGCCTGTTTTGGATGTGTTTGAGTCTGCACGGCCATTTCGCTGTGCGCCTAGGAAACCTTGCTGAATGAACCACTTCACATCAATTTTTCAGTGATCAGCAAAGGTTTGCAGAACTTTCTATTACAAGCTTTGCAAATATTTTTGTTTCTGAAGGTTTAAAAAATTCCCAGTTTAATGGAAGATGCCACTGTGAATGTTCTGATGAAATCTATTTGCACTCATTTATTTTGTAAAATTGTACATGTATTGATGCAGTAATGTTCTTTCGGAAATAATCTCTTCTTTTGTCTTATCATTTTCTTTGTTATAGCAACGATTAAGAATTCCAAATAAACTAATCAGTGAAGTTCCTTTGCTTCAAGCACCTTGTGGACTTTTCTTTTTCAACCTTCTAATCAGCTTTGCCAATTTTCTGTGTCTAGAATTAAAAGAAAGTATAATATCACATTGGAAATAGTAAAAACTAAGAAATATTTTGTAATCTCCTGAAAATGTCTCACTAAGGGCATGGGAATAAATGCACAAGATACAAAAGGTACCTGTGTTTTACAGTGATTGACTCATGACAGAAGAAAAATATCTGTCCATGACTTCCTGCACTGCCAAACAGAGGCCACCCACAAAATACTCCATTTCTCCAAGCAGGCAGCATTAACATCAACCATGTTTCTAGGGCCCTTTCCTCCAACGCTCTTCATCCCTTCCTTCTCTATTCACAGATCGATCACCTCCTCCATCACTTCTCTTCCCACCATTTTATTAAGGCACCTGCCTTGAGGAGCATGCCCAAAACTCTGGTGAAGTATCTGTCCTTGCTATATAATGAACACCGTAAACTACAAACAGCATCTGCAGACTTTTCTTGTTTAACTCCATTTGTGTGCTCTCGAAAACCTGGTTTCAATGGCTTGGACTTCACTTTCCCGACCTTATTTTCCGTAAGGGTCCACTTCAATTGGATTTCTGTGATCCAGCAGCCTTAACATCAAAGTTAAAGAATTCTCACAGTAAACCTGTAAAGAAACAGCAGATTTTCAGCCCCTGTGAAATTTCTTGTTTTGTGCTCTCCTCTTGGACAGCACGAGATGTCTATCAAGGCTGCGTCAGGTTCCATGCAGAATGGTGTTGTGGAGCTCAGCAGATTTGGCCAAAGGTTTGCAACATTCACACACAATTAAAGAAGTTGCTGAAGTGATACAAATAAATTTAACAAAAATGTCCAATTCAGTGCATTTCAAGTTAGATTATTGGAATTTTTAAACCAGAGAGAGATTCTAGGCAGTAGTTATGGTTGTACATTATTAAAACTCACAGATTTTGTGCAAAATGCAGGATATTTTCACTGACACTAGTGTATGATTTTTGGCAATTCTGCAGACATCGATGCCTACAAAATAACACAGCCTGTGGCAGAAACTCTAATCACTGATTACAAATATTTCTGACTTCATCTCATCACCACACAGTAGAGAGCCAGGCATTTGTTACAGTCCATCTAGTCCTGTTTCTAAGCAACAACCTCCATCACAAATACATAAAGCAGAAGGCATTTTGCTCAGCTCTTTCTCTGCCCTGAGATTGCTGGCTGTCCCTGCCTTTGGCCACATCTCTTCTTCCTGTAATGACTGAGGATCGAGCTGCATCGACAGAATGGTTCCAGTCCTCAGGCTCACCAGCTGTCAGAGTGACTGTTCAAACGGGATCTTTGTAAACTCTCAAACATTCCAAAATATACAAAAACATCTAAGATTAAAACATTGAAAAAGGCTCACACTTTCTGAGGAAGAATTGTCAACATTTAAACTAACTGAATTAAAATCAAATAAAAAGTGTTACTCACCATGCTGGGTGGGCAAATATGCCACCTTGAGGCTGGAACTGTGCTGTTCATAAGAACTGAACAAGGCCACTTGGCCTATCGAGTCTTTTCTTCCATTTGTATCATTGTTGATGTATTTTTGCTCTCCACTCTCCTACCTTTTTGTAACGTTTGACACCCTTCCTAATCAAGAACTATCAACCTATGCTTTAAATGTACCCAATGATTTGGCCTCCACAGCTCTCTGGTAACGAGTCACCACTCTCTGGCTGAGGAAATGTCACGGGGAGCCCACTGACACATTATCATGGCAGCAAAGTGGATGTTTCTGTCAGCTGAAAGTCCGTTGCTGGGCTGGATCTTACCTGAAACGTGCGTACAGGTGAATACTGGCAAACAGTTGGTACCTGGTGGAAGATTTAGACCTGGGACTATTTTTGGGCTGTTTCTCATGTAACTTAATTGAAAGCTATTAACTTGGGGTGGAGGGGGGCAATTACACCCAATTGAACCACAACGTTTTGAAAGGTGGGAGGAAACCAGAGCACCCGGAGGAAATCCACGCAGATACGGGTAGACTAAACAAACTATACAGACAGCGCCAGATTCAAACTTCGGTCACCGGCACTGTAACAGTGTTTAAATACATGAAAATTATATTTCTTTCTGACTTGCAACAAAAGATAATCTAAAATGGGTTTCCAACTACATTCACACACATTCACTGATATCAACCAAACAATGCAGCCAATGTCATTTACAAAATGATTAGAGGAATAGATCAGGTGAACACAGAGTAAGGGAAGCAATAACCAAAGGAATGAAGTCTAAAATGGGGTGGGTAGGAAAGATTAAACAGGAACTTGAGGGGTAACTTTTTTTTTTTACAGTGTATGGAATGGGCTGCTGGAGGAGGTGGTCGAGGCCAATACTATTGCAGTAGTTTTCAAACTTTTTCTTTCCACCCACATACCACCTTGAGAAACCCTATGCCATGGGGGCTCTGTGATTAGTAAGAGATTACTTATGTGAGTGGTAAGAAAAAGTTTGAAAACCACAAGGGATATGGGTAAAAGGCAGGCAGGTGGGACTAGTGTGGGTGAGGCATTTTGGTTGGTTTAGGCAAGTTAGGCCAAAGGGCCTGTTTCCACATTCTATACATACATACATACATACATACATACATACATACATACATACATACATACATACATATATATATATATATACACACATACACACACACACACACACACATATATATATATATACATATATACATACACATACATATATATATACATATATACATACACACACATATATATACATACACATATACATACATACATATATATACACACACACACATACATACATATATATACATACACACACATATACATACACACATATATATATATATACATATACATACATATATATACGTATATACACACACACACACATATATATATATATATATATACACATATATATATACACACACACACATATATATATATATATATATATATATATATATATGTATAGAATGTGGAATGTTAATGTACCAACAGAGTGGTACAAAATCTTTCCGGGAACATTAGAACCAGCATTTGAAAAATTGGTACAATAAAAAATTATTTACTTGACTGGGATGTTGATTCCTCAAGGCATTCTAGTTTTGGGCATAATCTGTTAACCATCTGACAAAAAAAACCATCAGAAGATATTTGATTTATTGAAAAGCTAAGACCATATTTAGTACAGTACATTATTAAGAGTTTATATATGTTTTGAACATTTGAAAAATGAATAATAATCAAAGGTGTCCAGGAAGTACAGAACAAAAAGCAAAATCCACAAAAAAAACCTTGAGTTAATTTTAAAATAATAATGTGATCTTGATCAGTTAATATAATCCTGCCTGGGACTTGTGCATGTATTGAGAATGATAAATTACAAAAGCATTTTCATATATTCTCTCAATTCCTGCTTTTTGAGTTAGTCTGGTGAGCTCTCATTTCATGTCCACCACAGCCCCTCAGTGCTTGCTTTCTGTTCTAACAGACTATTATGGCTGTCTCCCTCTCCTGTCCAAAGATATGCAGGAATCATACCAGATTTGCCATTGGAGCTCCAAAGGTGATTGATTTTCAGACAGTCTCCAACTTTCCCAGGGCAGCAATAGCAAATATCAGAGGACATTGGATTAAGGTGAACGGATGAGGTGACGTCAGAGTTTTTTTTTAACAGAGAATAATGGGTGGCTGGAATGCATCGCTGGGGGTGCTGGTGGTGGAGGCTGGTACAATAGGAGTCCTTAAAAGACTCTTAGATATGCACATGGATATAAGAAAAATAGAATGTTATGGGAGTCAGGTTATAATTGGTCAGCACAACATCGTGGGCTGAAGGGTTTGTACTATGTGGCACTGCTCTCTATGTTCTGCACATGCACTGCTAAATGTGAAAGTTGAAGACTTACCAAGTGACAGTTGATGCTGACATTGTTACTGGATTCCAGGTGGTGTCCTTTCAGATGGTTTTGCAGTAACTTCCCAGTGTTACACTAATTAACCATTGTGTCTGATAAGATGTGATGCATTATCTGAGATTGCATTGATTTCAATGGAGCATCTTGGCCTGCAGATAAAGCAAAGGTAAATAATTGTGAAAACATTATTTTACTTTAATACTACTTAATTATTCTTTATTTTTAATTATTAATGATTGAAATTTGGACAATTTTTAAATGCCTCTACATTGTATTGTCATTTAAAACTACTGAAATGCCTCAAAGTGTTTGTGAGAAGGCATAGCTCTGCTCAGCTTTGCCTTCAGTCAAAGGATGTTGGTGCATTCCAGGGTGAAGTTTCTGGGCTATACCCACTGAGGCCTGGCCATATGAAACTTAGTTCCTGCAATGACATGCTACATCATCTAATTCATCTTTGGGCAAGACTTTAATGTTTGCTTGCACTATGTATGAGGAGGTAACATACTAGAACCAGAAAGTTTTTTTTTTGGTTGTCAAGCATTGGTGCTGAGACCTCAATATTTACGATTTATACTTTAACGCTGATACACAAAGATAGGTTGAAGAGCAAGTTGTAAATAGAGCATGAGGCAGCTACAGAGAAAGACAGATAAGGTTACTTGTGTAGGGAAAGATATGGCAAGTAGGGTTTACTGTAGGAAAGTGGGAAATTGTCCACTGGTGGAAAAATAAAATGGAAGCTTATTATTTAAATAGATTGGGAGTGATGGGGAACAGGCAGGTAAGTGGAATGGAGATTCAATGGCCTTCTGGCTGTCTTGAAGCACAAGTACAAAAGTAAAAGGTACAAGAAATCATTAATAATAATTTATGGGGGAATTTAATAAAAAGTAGAGAAACGTGAAACAAAATACTTGGATGCAATAGAAACTTACTGGAACAGGGAGGCAACGTGCAATGAATAAAAATTTACTCACCATTCATACTGTTGCACTGGTAATTTTCCACGAAACAGCATGCCATAGGTGCTCTGTGGTTAGTAAGGGATTAGTAAGGGATTACTAACCTCACAAAGATAAGCGTATACAGAGCCGTTGTCATACCCACACTCCTGTTCGGCTCCGAATCATGGGTCCTCTACCGGCATCACCTACGGCTCCTAGAACGCTTCCACCAGCGTTGTCTCCGCTCCATCCTCAACATCCATTGGAGCGCTTTCATCCCTAATGTCGAAGTACTCGAGATGGCAGAGGTCGACAGCATCGAGTCCACGCTGCTGAAGATCCAGCTGCGCTGGGTGGGTCACGTCTCCAGAATGGAGGACCATCGCCTTCTCAAGATCGTGTTATATGGCGAGCTCTCCACTGGCCACCGTGAGGGAGGTGCACCAAAGAAAAGGTACAAGGACTGCCTAAAGAAATCTCTTGGTGCCTGCCACATTGACCACCGCCAGTGGGCTGATATCGCCTCAAACCGTGCATCTTGGTGCCTCACAGTTTGGCGGGCAGCAACCTCCTTTGAAGAAGACCGCAGAGCCCACTTCACTGACAAAAGACAAAGGAGGAAAAACCCAACACCCAACCCCAACCAACCAATTTTCCCCTGCAGCCGCTGCAACCGTGTCTGCCTGTCCCGCATCGGACTTGTCAGCCACAAACGAGCCTGCAGCTGACGTGGACTTTTACCCCCTCCATAAATCTTCGACCGCGAAGCCAAGCCAAAGAAAAAAATATACTCGTGTAATCATTGAATTTGTTTGGACCAATTTTGTGGGTCAAATTTGGGTCGACTTTTTACATGGGTCAAACTTTTAACTGCGGTAAGTACCTGCATCGGGAGCTCAGATGGTAAGTCAATGTTCAGTGCGTTGGGAGCTTGGATGGGTAGGCGACAGGGCAAGGATCCACAGCCAGGGTGTCGGGAGCTTGGTTGGGTGGGCAGTCTGGGGGGTTCAAATTTTACACGGGTTACACGGAAAAAAAGGGCGGGGTCGACTATTACACGAGCATATATATGACTTAAGCTAGTATGTAAGTGGGGAAAAAACCATTGAGAACCATTCCCTATGGCTAGCTTTGATGAGGAGTGTGTAGCCTTGATGAGTTGGCTCCAGATGAGGAGATATCACTGGTGCCTGGTATCTGGGGAAGTATTGGGAAGGACAGAGGCTGACAGCCTGCAGCTGTAGGCGAAACACCCCAAGTGAGGTCAGGTGCGTCAATTCCCATACTGACAATGCCACTCTTGTACCTCAGGCCAGGCAACAATGTGCAGCTGGGATGTTGTTCAATAAGTCTCCAGATCACTGGAGCACAGATGTCTCCTTCCGGTTAGTGGCATTGTTGTGAAACAGAGCAACATATAGCTGTCCCTGGGAATCATCCTATTGCTGGTTCAGGGCTAGCAGAGCCCTGGAGGACTGGGACCAAATCTCAGGATCCTATAAGCTGGGTACATTTCTACAGTCATTGTGTTCCTTGGTATCATTATTGCATGGGCAAATCACCTCCAGGCAGAAGGCAGGTTCTCCTTGTTCTGTACCAGCTCCACAAATAATGTGGACATGAACTACTCATCTCACGGAGTAGGTGTGATAGGTTGGATGTTGTTTCAGAGAATGTCTACCCAAAATGTTTCCCTTTGCTGGGGCTAGTTGGACTCAGCACCACTGCCTTGGCTTAAACTCCTTGAGATGAGATGGTGGTCCCCTTCTCCTGACAACAGCCCACCATTGCTAGATGTCTCCGCTTTGAAACAGATCCCTCTAATTTTTTCCCTCTGGATGCCAGATTCTGGGCTGCTGGTCTGTCGGAATAGTTACCATCAATTGTGATGGAATCTCCTCTTGATCTGTGACTGATCCTGGTTTCTCTTCTGGGAAGCAGGCTACAGCTTAGGTGTTGATAAATCAAAGCAATTAATTTAGTTGATGCTATTGCACCTTATCACCAAGAATGCCTCTTAACTACAATATTTGTGATGCACTGCAGTCTGTATCATTTTGTACATGTTAATTCTGCACATGTTCAAAGGTACAATTTCTTAACTGAGTCAGAGATGAGTTTATGTTGAAACTGATGACCCATGATTTGCTACCACCACTGGGCATGTGTGCAAGTGCCAAGTGTTTCTAAGTAAAGTCGTAACTAACATATGACGGTCTAAGATTATGAGTGTTCATTAATTACAAGCTGTGACCTCACATCTATGAAGCAGTCTGAAAAAGTTTGCTTAAGACTTTGGGTCCATTGATAATTGAACTTTTAAAACTTTCTCCAGAAATTCCTTAAGTCGTGTCCAAAAGAACATAACCAAGTTGAATGTAAAAAAGAATATACTTTGCAACATCTAAAACATAAATCTGAAGAAATTAAATGATATCTCTTTATTTTTATTAGGCAATGTTAAAATGCTTAGTTTAAAATTGAGATTGACTATGTATCAAATTGCATTTTTAAGATTAGCAATGGTTGTTGCGAGAAAATGTACAGCTATTACTTGGAAAAATAAGATTGATTTGGGATTTCAGAGATGGCATATGGAAATGAAATCTTGTCCTCCATTGGAAAAAATAACATATAGTTTATGTGACAATTATCATTTCTTTTCAGAAAGTATGAAGCCCATATCTAGATCAAATGGGTTTAAAAATTTGAATCGCTTGTAGATTGTTCTGGTGGTGTTGCCCTGATCCATGGCAGTCAATTGTATTTGTGATTGTTTAAATCTCCTTTCTTTCTTGGGGTTATTGGGTGGGAGGGGGTGGTTCTGGGGGGTGTTGGGAGGAAGGGAGGGGGGTTATTTTGTATGATGATATACAATATTCATTGTCAATTATTTTGTGGTGTGTTAAATTTTAAATAAAATATTCAAAAAAAGTCTTACACTTCTTGAGTCTATAATGGAGGGGGCACATGCAGTCTCAGTGCTGCCTCAGAATAAATGAGCAGTCTATTTGATCTACTGAGTTTCTCCGGCATTGTGTTTTTACTTAAAGGACACTACTTGACCTGCTGAGTTTCTCCGGCATTGTGCTTTTACTTAAAGGACACCGCTTGACCTGCTGAGTTTCTCCGGCATTGTGCTTTTACCGGTGTCTGCAAATTTTCATGTTTTACTTCAGTCTATTTGGTGTTGATTAAAAAGAGATGAGGAAAAACACTAACAGGAGAGAGACGGGCAAAGTGACAGAGATATGGCAAGGAGGAGAGAGACAGAGGAAAAGGAAGCAGAAATAAAAACAGAGGCAGAAATAGTTGTGTGTGTGAGAATGAGTTAGTTGTAGAGAAAGTTGTTTAATGGGAAAAAGCAAGATTGGTAGATATACTGAAGTCTCAAGCTGTGAGATGATAACCCTGGACAACACATCTTTTCAAAAGGTTTGCAAAAAATTAGGGGTTGTGATAGACAACTTCAAGATGAATGCAAAGATAATTTCAGATTTTCTCTGTCATCTAGGAACTTGGAGAAACATGAATGAACTTTTATTGAATTTAACATGTTTCATCACATAGCTATGTTGAGACATTGCATTAGTTCAACTGACCTAAAATGTTTCGCCACTGATTTTTATTTGTGCTCAGCATCTGATGCTTCTCGTGCCAATGTCCAACAATAGTCGACCAGCATTGATGGATTTTAGTTGCCCTGATACTGCTTTTCCATGGTCGCAATGTCCTGGTGAAACCTTTCACTATGTTTGTTATTGATCAGCGGGGAAGCAGTCCAAGTGTGAATGCAGAAAATACATTTTTAATTACATTTTGCACCTCATGGTTCTGTATGCTTGAAGTAGACTTAAAATTTGACAGGTAATCTCAATAGTAAGTTATATCAGGAAATTTTTAAGGTGATTTTCATGATCAGTAGCCCAAAATCCATAAACTCAAAAGTGTTCAGGAAACAAACTCTTTGTTGTCCAGTGTAATCTTCTCCCAAATTGTCACTGGCCCTATCAATGCTGTCCCTGATGGAAGCTTCTCTACTTTCAACCAATGACATCTGTAGGGTCTCTAGCACTCCTTTAAACAGATGACGTTGCTCTTGATCCACAGCCTCTTGGGTCCTTCTCACTAATCATAGGAGCACTGGTACATGAACCTGCAAGCAAGCAACACTCCTCAGTATCTGGAAGAGTGCTAATGTGGTAATTATATATGCACTTCTCAGTCTGGATAATGAGGTGCGATTTGTATGGCTAAGTCCCAATTCTCCATGCAAGTTGGGTGGGACTTCAATTACACCCATTGCTTCAAAAGTACTGTGTGCAGTTTGGGGCCTCTTATCTTAGAAGGGATGTAATGATTTTGGAGAGAGAACTGAGAAAGTTTACCAGGATGATTTCTAGAATGCAAGGGCTAACATATGAGGAATGTTTTTCAGCTCTTAGATTGTATTCATTGGAGTATAGAAGAATGAGAGGGGATCTCATAGAAACATTTCAAATGCTGAAAGGATTTGGACAGAGTGGATGCGAATAAGCTTTTTCCCTTGGTGGATGAATCCAGAACAAAAGGGCACAGTCTTAGAATTAGAGGGTACCAATTTAAAACAGAGATGAGAAGAAATTTCTTTAGTCAGAGGGTCATGGATTTGTGAAATTCATTGCCACATACAGCTGTGGAGGGCTGGTCATTGGGGGAGTTTAAGGAGGAGATTGATTAGTCAGGGTTTCATGGGGAAAAGACTGGAAATTGGAACTAGATGTGAGAATGCTTTCACTCAGGGTTGAGTTGCAGAGTGATTCGATGGGCTGAATGGCCATAAAACATAAAACACTTTTATAAGCAGCAGTATTGGATATCAGAATATTAAAAAAAATATATTAGTGTCAGTGAGATTTGCAACTATGTTTTAAAGATGAGTTACAGAGCAGTGAAATTTCAAATGACCAGAGAATTCACTTTGGCAGGCACCGAGTGTTTTGAATTCTTTTTTGTTTGTAAATTATTTTAAACATTTATATTAAAAAAAGGAAAAAAGAATAAAAGAAAAATCCTACATTGTGCCTTTGTGTCCCATACTTAGCAGTTGATTGGACATACAAGATCTGGGTACAAACACTTCAAAAGCTGTGCTGATTTAATCTTTCTAATTAAGCAGACTGTCATCACACAGTCATAATAGGGTTCAAATGATTTGCCAAGTTCTGATTTAGCTCTGTAGGTTATGCTGTTTAATTCATTGTCTGAAGTTAAAACAGAGTTCTTAGTAGCATCATGTTGATACACTGTGCAAAAGAAGCTGGAACATTATTGTCTTATTGATGTGATATCAAATTGCCATTGACCTAACAATCAAAGCTGTGCATAAAGGAAGATAATATACCTCAGAAGCATCAAAAATGTTTATAATATTTTGATAAAATATTTCAAGAATGTAGTTAGATCATAATCAGTGTGATTTTAAGCAAGTAGAATAACCATTTGCATGCAGAGATACAATGAAAGAACTCACACACAAGGCAGCACAGTGGCACCGATGGTAGAGCCACTGCCTCACCATGCCAGAAACCTGGGTTCAATCCTGACCTTATACATGCAGCACCGAAGGTCAGGAATGAACTTGCCCATTCTCCACGTGGCTTTGTGGGTTTCCTTTAGGTGCCCCAGTTTCCTCCCACATCTCAAAGACATACAGCTTGTTGGGTTAATTGAATACCTTAAATTGCTCCGAGTGGGTAGGACAGTAGAATAATATGTGGTTGATATTTAGAAATTTCTCCTCACAAGCTCCTAAACTAATTACTGTCAGCACCTAGAAGACAAAGACAGTGAAGGCATGGTCTTCACCATTTTCAGGTTCCCTTCCAAGTCACAATAACCTGGGTTGCAACGGCATTAGCATTAGCATTCCTTCACTGTTACTGGGTGAAATTCCATGAACATCCTGCTGAATTGCATCATGTGAGTACCTTCAACACAGCTTGAGGAGACAGGCTATCACCATTTTGTCATGTTGTAGTGCTATTCATGACAACAAGAAATAATTTATAAAAACTATATAATTAGTTAAAGATATTATCACAAGAAAAATGGAAAAAACTATATAGTTGTTTACATTTCCTTTAGTGGGACAAATGGCCATTGGCTTTTTGTCCAGACTTTTTGATTAAAATAAATTAACTTCAAAAAAGTTTTGTAAGATTACATCACTTACCTCAATAGAGGAAGAGCTTGTATTTTTTCAATGCAGAGGGCCAGATAATCTGAGCCTCCTAATCTGACATGCATCCGATGAGCTGGAGCGGGATCTGTTCATGTGAAGGGATCTGTTCATGTGAAGACTCCTGGTCTCATATTCTGAATCTGAGCATGTTTCACTGGCTGGCAAAGGCTGTAAAGCTTTTGAATAGTTTATGAATGTTTCCAACTATTGAAAGAGATTTAAATAATTAAAACTATAAAACATATCAAAATATTCTAACAAATAAAAATGTTAAACATTATAATATCAAAAAAGAAAAAAAGCTGATTGACTCCAATCAAGAAAACTGTTTTAGAACCATCTCTCAGGAAGTCTGTGCTCCACCACTGGCTCAAGGGTGAGGCCAGCGATGGTGCCTCAGCATCTAACCTTCAGGAAGTCTCATACTTCCATATTTAGCCACACTTGGTTGGAAGTCCAAGATTTCTTAACACATGAATAGTTAATAGCTGGTAGATCCCTTTGGAGATCTTGGCTGTCAGTCAAGAAAATCAAGCTCACAGTTGGACCATTGCACTGTGGGAACCAACTACAGCAGAGCCCCCTACTGACAAGAAGCAGAACGTTTCAGTTCTGATTTTTAATGGAACAATATTGCTTGATCCAGGATATTTTTTGGCTAAATTATTGATTTTTCTCAACTTCAAAAATATCAGTATTTCTCTTCAAGGTGCAAATTATTTAAAAAAAGCCACATATCCTCCATTTGCATTTAACAATAGCTGCAAGGGTGAGAATGGTGGCAAGTAGAAAATTAGTCAACTTTTGTTGGTTTGAGAGTGGATACGGAAACTGAAGCATTTAAGCAACCCACGTTAGCTTTTAGCATTTAGCAAATTAAATTATTGAACAGTACTGTACAATGATAAAAAAGTAAACTAGTGCAGGAATATGTATTTGTTCATGATCCCACCATCAGACAAATCTTTTCCTTTCTTCCACTCTCTGCCTTCCGTAGGGACTTCTCCCTCCATGACTCACTTGAGAAACTGGGTGCACTCTGGGAGATTGCTTCGCTGAGCACCTTCACTCTGACCACATCAATGGCAGGATCTTCCATTGCCTTCTGCGGCAGGATACCTACCCATTAATTTATTCTTGTTGCCATGGTATTTATGGAATTAGTCCAGTTGGATTCTGGTCAACAGCAACTCCTAAGATATTGACAGTGAGAGACCCAAATGAATGCCAAGAGTTTGTGACTAGATTTATTTCTGTTAGAGTTTGTCATTACCTTAGCAAACATGTTACTTGCCACTTACCAGCATGTGCATCAGTCTTGCAGTATGCAGGCATGGATTGCTGCTTTACATTAAGCATTGAGTAATCATCACGGAAGGAAGATTATTGGCCAAGGACACTGCCCCATGGAGCTCCTGCAGTGATATGAAATATTTCCTCATCACATTGAAAGAGGCCATTTGTTGTGTTTGGAAAGTATCAGGTCCAGTGAGTTCACAGAGAGACGAGTCTAGGCACAAGTGTTACAATCACACATAACTAATTAACACCCAGGAATGAATGGGGAGAATGGCCAACGTTACTCAATTACTATATTACTTAAACAATGATATAGACATTCACATCGGACCTAGTTTGGGCTCCAATACCAGTGGCTGCCGATACACCACATGCTCACACCTTCTCCCCTATTTTATCTAGCTCTAATCTGCTCTAATCTGGTTTTTCCCTTGTTTGATAAAAATCTGATAGGTATCTTAATTGTGCTGCTCTATAATAATTCTTAAAGTTTGGTAGCTGTAAGCCCCCTTGTTTGTACCATTCTGTTAATTTATCTAGCGCTATCCTCGGTTTCCCTCCTTTCCATAAGAATTTCCTTATTATTTTCTTTAGCTCCTTGAAGAATTTCTCTGTTAGGTGAATTGGTAACAATTAGAATAGGTATCGTATCCTTGGGAAGATCTAAACATAAAGATAAAGAATGAAACATGGGAAAAGCTATGCTCCGGAACTATGAGAAATACAATAAACACAAGATTACGCATGATACAATATAATTGGTAAAAACAGGCTATACACCACGCCCCAAAAGTTAAATAAATGGGACCCAACAGTATCAGACAGATATTTTCGCTGTAAGAAGGAAACGGGAACAACAGTACATGCAATTTGGGCATGTGAGAAAGTGGAAAAGTTTTGGGAAGAATAAAATCACAAAAAGCAACATACCAAAAAATCCAGAGATCTTTCTTCTAAGTAATATAAGAAGTAAAGAGCTTGTACTCAATTTGGATGGAGCACAAAAAAGATTTATTATGATAGCCTTAGCTGTAGCAAAAAAATGTATTATGTTAACCTGGAAATTAGAAGATAACTTGAGAATACAGCAATGGTACATAGAAATGAATAAATGTATTCCATTGGAAAAAATAACATATAATTTAAGAAATAGCATCACAGTATTCAAACAAATTTGGGAACCGTACATGGAACACAACAGAGAAGTCCTACTGTGGACCTCCACCACCTAAAATGACAGAAGGAGAAGAAGACGAAATGAACTGATCCACCACCTAAAATGACAGAAGGAGAAGAAGACGAAATGAACTGACCCAGTATGTAAAAGTAGATGACACAAATTTCTTGTTTATTTTCATTGTGTGATGACATTGGTTTAATGTATCATATATGTTGAACGTTGAGTGGGTGGGGAGGGGGGTGAAGGAGGGAGGGAAGGGAGGGGGGAAAAGGGGAGAAAATGACATTATGTATATTCAAGAGGGAAATGTTTGTGTGTATTTTGGTCAGTATGGTTCATAGCGTGAAAAATATAAAATTAAAAAAAATGAAATGTGATATAGACCTTCGCATAGTAAGGGAATTAAGAGTTATGAGAAAGGCAAGTAGATAGATCAGCCGTAATCTGATTGCAGGCCTACTCCTGTTCCTATATCTTATGCTCTGATAGCAATTGATCTTTTCTCATAGGATCATTTTGATTCACTATTTCTCTCAACTGGATGTTGCATCAAAACTATGGTTGGTGCGTAATCTTGCTCACTACATATAGAGATTCCAACAGTAACTTGATATTTAGCCATTCAAATACAGTAAATCCCTGACACAGTCTTGATGGGATTCCTCAGGACTACCTTGTGGAATAGCTTCTCAGACATGGGCCGGTTGGACTTGCTACACGATCCAACATTTGGTGGATTTCAGAGGAGATGATAGGTTAGCTATCAGGGAATGTAATTTTTTCTCAATTATTTTTGCTGTTTTAATATATTTTAATGAGCTTTGTACATTTTAAATTTTAATAATGTTTTTAAAAATATCACAAATTTTTAAAAAAATCAAATTCAAGGACACCTTTGATGGAAGGCAAGTCTCTGATCTGCTCGCGGGTCTGCTGGCTGTCAATGGCTGTCAGGAGTGCTTAAGAGCAACCCTTGGATATAGAGATTGCAATGTGAGATAGGTCCAGGCATATGTTTTCATTCAGGGTATAAAAGTGGTATTTCTGGGCTCAATCTAGCATGATCCCTCCCATCTCCTTCTACAAATACAGATGTTACCTTAATTTGGTTGGAAATGTTAAAACATCACTTCCTTCCATTCAATTCTTTTCCCCCTGTAAATATCCAAACCTAAAGTCTAACCAAGGGTTGTCATTCACCATTATACAGATGACACAGTTGAAGGCTATTCAGTCACTCAATACTCCCTAACTTTAAGATCTTCTACAAGATTTCTCAGAGACACTGTTTGTTGCTCCTGGGCATAGCAGCTCTGTTTATATTATATTGAAAACTTGATGCTTAAGGTGAACTTAAGTGCATTTACAGTATAACACCTGTTTTCAACACTGAGCAATCCCCAACCCTCACAAAACATTACAAATATCATTGCAGACCATTTAAGCTGCTCTTATTCAGTTATTTCTGTCTAAATCTAATGTTTGCAATACCATGGATTTTGTGGTACTCATGAACCCTGTCTGTCTGATGGAATTTTGCTGATATCAGAAGAAGCTTTCCTATCTCACATTCCATGAACACTATTCCTTTTTTGTTATCATGAGTCAAGTACTTTGAATCCATTTACTTGCTCGTATAGGAAACTATTGATAGCTCCTATATATGGAAATAGTTGAAGATTTATTATTGGCTGCTGAGGTGACCCTTCAGATTATTAAGAATACTTTGAATTTGAGCCAGAACCTGTGAGGTTTGCTGCTATTATTTCAGATACCGGCCACACACATTGTTCTCCTGCTTGGCTGCACGTACAATGTCATCCCTTAGTTCTTCCTCAACATTTAGATCTGAGCATTACAGCAACTATAGCCGACGATCTTCAGGTGATCCCTGCTTCGATCAATACATTGACACAGCACGGAATTTGTTCGAAGAAGAAATGGAAAAATCCTCCTTCAGGAATGGTCATTTTGTAAGGCCTAGAAATGAATCCTTTGGATACTCAGGTTTGATATTTATGTCTAATTTCTTTGGTCTGTGACTTCAGAGTTCATCAGAAGCTTCCCAGGTCACCTTTGGTTTTGAACTACAAATACATCAAAATATAATGTGATATATTAAAACTAATTCTACATCATTATAATATGTGTCTGATGGGCAATTATCATTTAACCATCATTTTTTGCTGTACAGTAAAAATTAGAGTTGTTTAAATTGCTAGGTTTGGTAAACAATTATTGTATCATTAAATTAGAATGGTGCAGCAAGTATTGTTTTGTTGCTTGGATGTTAGCAGTTTTAACATTTTTCAGATGCGAGCCCAATACTCACCAACAGCTATTTAATGTTGAAATTAGTGGGAATTTTCCAGAAGTTTAAATTGCAATAGTTTTTTCTCTCCATGATAATAAAAGTGTCAAAGGCCATTTAATATATTTCCTACAAATACATTAATTAAAAATGGCTTAATATGTCAAAAGTCATACTTTTGCTGTAATCCTGGGAAGTGTCTATTTACTCGAAACATAAAAGTGAAGCTGAAATGAAGTGAAACAAAATCAAAGTCAGTGGTTATACTGTCCTTCACTCTTGCAAACATGAATTAATCTTTCTTGTTGGTTGCCAATGTTCCAGTTAATAGAATGACAAGCAATCATAATATGTTTCCACACCAGTATGAACTAATGGTACAAAACTGCCTATCATTTGCAGTTTAATTCTGAGATAAAAATAGAACTGCTTGACATGGAGAAAAATCATTCTGAGATTGGGAAAGCATCGTGAGATTATAGAGAAGCTTATTTTGTATATAGCTACTTTGAACCTTCTTTGAACTATCACCTGGAATTTTGGCCAGAGTTAAGAGGCATCAAAGTTACCGGTCAAGGTCTCTTGATGAAAACTGGAAAAGGGAGAAGACTAGCATAAATAGGCAACTTGACCAGTATGCTCATGTGGGGCCCAAGGGCCCGATTCTATGCTGTACCGCTCTATGACTATGTTTCAAGTAGCAAAGATGAGGTGGAGGAGACAAAGGGAATGTTTGCAATAGAGTGTGAACCAAAGTTCTCGAAATAACAATTAATTTAAAGAAAAGTATTTGGACACAGAAAAGTGAAATGAAGTGGATAGAAAGTTACATCCTCACTCACAGAGAGAAGGAAAAATATCTGTTACCAAAAACAGTTAAATTTAGTATTGAGTCTTGAAGGTTGTCACGAAACAATGAATTTCATAGCACATGTTCATGACAATAAATTCTGATTCTGAAACATCAGGGAGCAGTTCCTTGAACTTACACTGAGCATTGATGAAGACAAAAGGCTCAGAACGGAAGTGGCCAGAGAATTAAAGTGACAGATGACAAGAGCTCATGGTTTTCCTTCAAAAAGAACAAAGATGTTATTCAAGGTAGTTGCTCTAGCAAAATTTCACATCATAACCATCAAATACTAAATTGAAAGAAAAGCAAGTGAATTCTGCTTCACTTGGAATAACTGCATGGGTCCTGGATGCTGGGAAGGGGAGTTAAAAGGCAGGCGTGGTATCTACTACAGCTGCCTGGGAAAATGCTGCGAGAAGGCGAGTAGTTGAAGGAATAGAACAGTGGACCAGGGATTTGGTATCCTTCATGGGGTGGAACTGGAAAAGATGTGGTTGGGAGTCCTGTCAACTATGGCAGTGGGTCAATCATGGTTAAGGAATTAGAATTAAGTGTAGAAAGTCTTGATATCAGAGTAGTTACAATGGAGATTTGGAAATAGAAAATCTGGGAGTA
This sequence comes from Narcine bancroftii, assembly GCF_036971445.1. NCBI lineage: Eukaryota > Metazoa > Chordata > Chondrichthyes > Torpediniformes > Narcinidae > Narcine > Narcine bancroftii. Next base: position 102,777,948 of record NC_091477.1, on the reverse strand, counting down.
TTTGGGAATTTAAGAATACTTTGAACTTCAGAAGTCATGGAGATATTAATCAAGATGCTGTCAATCATTTTGATCTAGAATATCACAATGTGTAATAATCACAGAGTCATCCAAGCAGTAAAGGTCCAAATGATGATGCTTTACATTACTGTTTCAAAAGTATCCACAGAAATTTTTATTTGTTTTCTTACCTCTTGAGGTTGTTAATCAGGACACTGGTATTTCCTAGTCTTCTTAGAAATTGCCTTGACAGCTAGAACAGACCAAAATTAAAACTCAAGATAAGCTTTAAGGCAGCTGGCCAGAAGTGCAGTATTCGTTATGTACCACTCTGAAATGTTGACCTTCATGAAGTGCATTAATCCTGAGCCCACAACTCACTCAGCTCAATAATACTTCATTGTTGAAGGCTATACTTGCTCTCAATTATTTGCTGGTGCCTGGAGTGAAATTGATGTCGCATTTCCTGATTTTCTTTTGTTTCTCATGTCATGCATTTCAAAGCAAAAGGTTGAAATTGGCACAAGATGACCCATCAAACAAACCTCATGACAATGCAATTGGGCACGACTTTTTCCACATATCTAATTATTTTAATCAGGATGTCTTAGTCTGAAATATATGTACATGTAATATGCATAAGAACCCTTTCTTGCTTTTCATTACTTTTTGTTTTGTTTCATAATAGCTCCAGTATCTGGGTGTCAAGGAAACCTTGGAATCGTCAGAACTATTGGGGATACTTACCAGGTTACAGCTGATGTCAGTCAGTTTGATCCAGAAGAAATCATTGTGACCATGTATAACTACCATATAGTCATCAAAGCAGAAAAGGTCCAAATGATTAATCCTTGATTTGATGTAATTTATTTAAATTAGCTGAAGCAGTCTCTTTCATAGCTACGTGTCCTTTGAAATTAATTAGAGGGTGAATTCATCATCTGAGAATAGATCAAACACCTTTTAATATAAAACTTACTATGTTATGTAATTAATCAGAACACTGAAGAATGAAATCATGAAAAGTCCAATCTGTAGGATAACAGGTAAGATTGGAGAAGCCTTAGAGTAGACATACCTATTGCAGTTTTTGAAGTGATCGCAAGCAAGATAGACAGGGGAGGTTCAGTGGACATTGTGTATTTGGACTTTCAAAAGGCCTTTAACAAGGTGCCACTTATGAGGCTGTTAAACAAGATGAGAATGCATGAAATTACAGGAAGGATCCTAACATGAGTGGAGCATTGGCTGGTCAGCAGGAAACAGAGAGTGAGAATAAAGGGATCCTATTCTGGTTGGTTACCAGATACCAGTGGTGTTCCACAGGAGTGGGTATTGGGGCCACTTCTTTTTACAACGTATATCAATGATTTGGATTATGTAATTGATGGTTCTGTGGCTAAATTCACAGAAGATACCAAAATTGGTACGTGATGGGGAAGGGAAGGTTGAGAATTACTGCTCTTGACCCAATTGTTACTGAAATATTTTCTTTGAGAAAAATTGTCATTGGCCTATTTGGAGTTATGAAATTTTGCACATAACAAATCAATTAGGTACGATTAAAACAGAGGTTTTCAAACCTTTTATTTTCACCCACATACCACCTTAAGCAATCCCTTACTAATCACAGAACACCTATAGCATAGGGATTACTTAAAGTGGTATGTGAGTGGAAAGAAAAAGGTTGGGAATCACTGCCCTAAAGATTAACCTCCAGGTTGAGTCAGTGGTGAAGAAGGTGAATAGGATACAAGAGTAGAGATGTAATGTTGAGACTATAGGGCACTGGTGAGACCTCACTTGCAGTACTGGTACAGTTTTAGATGCCTTATTTGAGAAAAGATGTTCTGGCTTTGGAGAGGGTTTAGAGAAGATTTTCTTGAGTGATATCAGGAGTGAAAGGGTTAGCACGAGGAACATTTATCAGTTCTTGGACTGTACTAATTTGAGTACAGAGAATGAAGGAGGACCGCATAGAGACATTATGAATGCTGAAAGGCCTGGACAGAATAGATGTGGCAAGATTTTTTTCCCATGGTAGAGGAATCTAGGACAAGACTCAAGGATCGATGCTGGAACCATTATTATCTATCATCAGTATCAATGATTTGGACGATAATGTGGTAAATTGAATCAGAAAGTTTGCAGATGACACAAAAATTCGAGGTGTGGTGGACAGCAAATAAGGTTTTCAAAACTTGCAGAGGGATCTGGTCCAGCTGCAAAAATCAGCTGAAAATGGCAAATGGAATTTAATGAAGACAATTACAAACTAGAAAATATGGGAAAGGGTGAAAGGGAAAAAGTTCAGGGAGAACATTAAGAGGAACTTCTTCCACGCAGAGAGTGGTGGGAGTGTGAAACAAGCTGCCAGCTGAAATGGTGAATACAGGTTCAATTTTAACACTCAAGTAGAATTTGGACAGGTACATAGATGGGAGCGGTATAAAAGGCTATAGATTGGGGACAGGTCAGTGGGACAAGGCAGAAAAATAGGTCAGTACAGACTAGAAGGGCTGAAGAGTCTATTTCTGTGCTGTAATGTTCCTTGGTTCCCAGGTTAAAAGGGGTGCAGAACAAAGATGCAGAAAAAAATCTTTCGTCAGAGGGTCCATGAGTCGGTGGAACTTATTGCCACAGGTGGAGGTGGAAGCGCGGTCATTGGGTGTATTTAAGGCAGAGATTGACAGGTTTTTGATTAGTCAAAGCATAAAGGGTTATGGGGAAAAGGCCTTTCTTTCACTGAAATAACTAAAATCTTGCTCATTTTGGCTTGAAAATAAGGTATTTGAATGCATATTCATGATAAATGCAAAACAAAAGAAATGTAGATGTTGGAAGCATTAAATAAAAATCGAAAACGCTGCAAATATGGAGCAGATCAGATAGTAGGCTGTGATGGGGGGGTAACAGCATTTTAGGTCTCGAATTGTGAAATGAAGCAAACTTCTCCTGGAACACTTTTTCTTGGTCAAGAAATCAAAAGGTAACAAGAATTTGCTTTAATTTCTTCAGGTAGCTGAAGATGGAACCATTGTAAATACCTTCACGCATAAGTGTCAGCTCCCTGAAGACATGGACCCTCTGTCTGTGAGCTGCTCGCGGTCAGATGTTGGTATTCTGATAATTAATGTTAGAAGGAATCCGATGAAACAAGCAGAATCTCCACAACCAATTTATAGGAGTGAAGTTCAGCTGTAAATGTTATTCATTCATACGGCTCCATAACTTTAGCTACAATATATATGAATGTTTTTGTATATCCGTTACACACATTTATTTTAAGATGTCAGTAAATCTCCTTATCACACACTCAATTCACAGGCAACGACTTTTTGTGGAAAGAATATTGAATTTCTTCTCAAGTGCCACTCAAAAAAAATTTATAACTATATAACCATATAACAATTACAGTATGGAAACGGGCCATATTGGTCCTTCTGGTCCGCACCGATTTAAGTGAAACTCCACTAGTTCCACCTACCTGGTACCTGCCTATAACCCTCCAACCCTCTCACATTATGTACTCATCTAACCTCCTCTTAAATGACAGAAATCACCTCTTCCAGAAGGTCATTCCACTCAGCCACCACTCTCTGAGGGAAAAAGTTTCCTCTTATGTTACTTATAAAATTTTGCCCCCCTAACCCTTAACTTATGACCCGTCATTCCAATCTCTCCTACCCTCAAGGGGAAGAGCCTATTCATATCTACTCCCCTCATAATTTTATACACCTCTATCAAATCCCCTTTCTACCTTCTACACTCCAATGAATAAAGACCCAATCTACTCAATCTTTCTCTGTATTCTAGATACTGCAATCCAGGCAACATTTTAGTAAATCTTCTCTGCACCCTCTCTACTTTATTGATATCCTTCCTATAATTTGGAGACCAGAACTGCACACAATATTCCAAACTTGGCCTATTGTCATGTAATAAAACAGGTGTAATATTACATGAAATTGTCTTTAGTCTGCCGTAAGATGGACAAAGATTTGCCATTGGCAGAAATTGCCCAATGCCCCTTAAATTCAGAGTCACCAAGTATCCGTGGATTCTCCTCCAGCACTCCTTCAGCTACAGACTTCAGTCCAAACCATTGGCAATTTGAGCTCCACATCCAAACCTCCAACAAGATCAGGAAGCCTTCAGAGTTCTTGGCAGCCTCTCACATCCTAGTTCCGATATCTGGCACTCCTTCAGGCAGTCTCAAACCAGCCTCCAGCAGTCCACAGCCTGCATGGCTTCCTGACCTCGAGTCACCAATAGTCTGCCATCTGTGTGTTCTTCAGTTACAGAGCCCCTCACTGGCTCCCTGCTGTGGTCACTGTCCTTTAGGGTCATCTCTTCTGCTTATCTTATCAAATGAGTGGGGGGAGTTGGCGGGCATTCTCCCCATTAACTGGTACCCTGTGTCAGTTCTCTGTATCCCCAAACCTGTTACACCTTGAGGCCTCTGCTGAGCATAGGGGCTGCCAACATGGGCCCAGACTGCGGTCACAGAATTTTAAAATGAACCACCTCTGGCCCCTTTAACAGGCCATTTAAAGCTTGTACGGAGCCATCGGTAGTTGGATTGGGTGGTAGAACACTGTAGACACAGTGTCTCTGCTCCCAGCTCTCCGCGGTCAGTAGTGCTGCCATTTTTTTTTTACACTAAATTGAATAATAGTTGGGAAAATTCGTATTGTGTTGGAATATTTACTGGAAAATTTCTAGGGTAAACCTTTGTGGCCACTTTACACTCGAATACGATTGAACATTATTTAGTCATTTTATTACTCAGGATCCTATGTTATTTATAACATAGAATATTCATTCAGATTTTTACCATCAAAGAATAAATTATCTTTTCTTCCTGATTGCTAAAGAAAATTCGCATTTGGGTTGGAAGGATGGGTGGCGCGTACAGTGGCTGTTTATTTATTTATTTACTTTATTTCAGATTTATTATCAGAGAACATATATGACATCACATACAACCCTGGGATTCCTTTTTCCTGCGGGCACAACAGAATTACCACTAATTAGTGGTGCAAAAAATATTTGCTTTGCTGCTCCCTCACATCTCCGAGACCTGGGGGACATCCTGACCTGAGAAACTGTGGGTGCCAAGATTGTACATTATCCCTGCGACTGTGTGGTCTTCCCCTGTATGCTCTAGTTTCCTCTCACACGTCAAAGATATACGTGTTGGGAGATTGGTTGGGCACTGTAATTGCTACCTATGATAGGCGGCAAGATCATTGAGGCAGGCCTTCTTATCCCATATGATCCAGACAATGGGAATCTGGAAGGAAAATGCGATTAGTTTAGGAGGTGCTAAATGACGATGGAATGAAGGGTCTTTTTCCTCACGACACTCAATAATTTTACTTAGCATAATGTCAGTAACCTAAATGTCAAAAAGCTTGCAGAGGGAACTGGACCAACTGGAAAAATGGGCCAGAAAATGACAGATGGAATTTAATGCAGACAAGAGTGAGATGTTGCTTTTTGGAAGGACAAACCAAGGTAGGACATACACAGTAAATGGTAGGGCACTGAGGAGTGCTGAGGAACAAAGGGTTCTGGGAATACAGGTACATAATTCCTTGTAAGTGGAATCACAGGTTGACAGGGTCGTAAAGAAAGTTTTTGGCATCTTCAGCTTCATAAATCAAAGTATTGAGTACCGGAGTTGCGTTGTTATGTTGAAGTTGTACAAGACATTGGTGAGGCCAAATATGGAGTATCATGTGCAGTTCTAGTCACCAAATTACAAAAAGGATATCAGTAAGATTGAGTGAGTGCAGAGATTTACTAGAATGTTGCTGGGCCTTCAGGACTTGAGTTACAGGGAAAGATTAAACAGGTTAGGAGCATAGAAGAATAAGGGGAGATTTGATAGAGGTTTACAAAATTATGAGGGGTATAGACAGAGTAAGTGCGAGTAGGCTCTTCTAGATGAGGAGATAAATATGAGAGGACATGGCTTTAGGGTGAAAGAGGAAAGGTTTAGGGGGAGCTTTCGGAGGAACTTGTTCACTCAGAGTGGTGGGAGTGTGGAACAAGCTGTTATCTGACGTGATAAATGTGGGCTCAGTCTTAAATTTTAAGAATAAATTGGATAGGTACATGGATGGGAGAGGTTTGGAGGATTATGGAATTGGTGCAGGTCAGTGGGACTAGCATGGTGATGTTTCAGCACAGATTAGAAGGGCTGTGTGGTGAATGTCTGCCAAGCTGCCTGTCTCCCCTCTGGCGAGCCTTGCTGTACTAACATTGGCTCTTAAGGAGACTCCCTTTGGATATAACTGTGTATGCACCTATTGTCTTTCATTATTGTACCATTTGTTTCTGCTAATAAAAGCCATGATTATTGTTTGACCACATCATCTTTGTCTACTTCATCAACTGGCACTTCAGGCTGAATGGCCTGTTATCTGTGCTGTAGTGTTCTTTGGTTCTAACCTGACCACTGGTAAGATGGGCGATAGAATTCTGATTTTGTCTCCAAATAAACGTCCAACCAAGCTGATTCTTCCATTATCAGAAACGCATGCCCTTCTCTGCAATGGAATGTTTTTACTGGATGTTTCAGTCTCAAAATGAATGAGATATACAGCATGTTATCTGGACTCCCTCAAACAACATTCAATGCGACAGGCTCAGACTAAAATTAATGGTACACTTCTTTACCAGCAAGTTAATCACACAGCAGCGGACTCAGAGAAAGAAACCTACAGTCTCTGAATTACTGAATACACCATTTAAAAACATTAAAGCATGCTGAATCTTTAATAGTCTAATTCAAAAAACTGTTGAGTTCAGTCTCTAGTGACACATTACAAATATTATCAACAAAGATGTTTATCATCAAGAAACAACTGCAATTTAGACACTAAGGTGCACAAAAAGTTCACATGAAAATCATGCATAAACCCTAATGGATTTTCAAAGACAAATTTCAATATCCAAGATTAAAATGTTATGCAAGTTATCAGCACTCAGAAGAAATTTGATTCAAATTCTATATCTGGCACATCAACACTTAAATGTACATTAACATGTTGACCATAGAGAGATTCAGCTGCAGGAGTTAATGACCATCATCTACTGTGTTGGCACGACTGCATAGATTAATGTTTCAAAGATAAGAGGTAATTTCTGATGCAATTATTGGGCAGCCACTGTAGTATCTGATGAGATCAGATAAAGAGTGATAATGTCAATACCTCTAGGAGCTGGTTTACATTTTTAAAGAGCAATGGAATTACATATCTTAGCTGCAGCTGACTAATAATAAATTTGAAAGATGTTCTGAGTATCTTAATTTAGTGTTAAAATATAAAAATATTATATAAATATGCCTCTGGAGATTTGACGCACCGACACATTCATTATGCAGCCAGAGGGAGTGATGTTAGCACATTTTGGTATAATGTGCCAGTGAGAAAGTGGTCAAAACAATTAATCCTAAAGGATAAAATTGGCAATGGCAATGTGACAACCTTACCAGTGAGAAATATGCCTTCACCACTGCTCCATGACAAATGATATTTAATTGTCATATGTGAAAAGGATTGGAAAAGATAAATGAAATCACCAAGATTCTGATTTTAGTTACTTCCTTTGGCTTTACTAGGCATCTCAGAAATTACAAAAATCTTAACACAACGTAGATCAATTCCATCCAATGCATTTCTGAATTCTTCCAACCTCAGATACAGGTAGTGTATTTGGAGATAAGGCATTTAGATAATTTTGGATGCAAACTTAGCAACCATCCAGAACTAAAAGAAATCACATCATCATTATTTGAAAAATGTTATCCAGAGTAGACTCAGGATTTACTTCATAATTACAAAATCTATACTTCTGGTGGAATAATTCAGCATCTACAGCATCAGGTACAACTTGTTCTGCTGGTTATGGTCAAGTGTTTAATTTTCCTCCACTCTGAAATGCATTGTAGCGCCAAAAGCTACAGCTATGCTCACCTTGTGTTGAGTGATCCCTGGGCTCAAAGTCTGAGAAACGTGAGGTCCCATAGTGATAACACTGGACAATAATTTTTTTTCAGTAGGTTTGCTTCCTAAAAAAAAAATTTCAAGCTGAACATAGATAATTTCAGATTTGCTGCATCACATAGGAAGTTAGAGAAACATTAAATTAACATTTATTGAATTTAGAATGTTTAATTGCATAATGATGCTGACAAATTGTATTAGTTCATCTGACTGAAAAATGACTTACATTTCGTTCGTACTCGGCATCTGATTCCTCTCATGTCAGTATCCAACAATAGTTGGCCAACATAGATGAATTCCAGTTGCTCTGATACCGCTTTTCCATGTTTACAAATTCCTGTTGAAATTTTCACAGACTGCACTAAGATCAGCAGGAAAGCAGTCCAAGGGTGAATGAATTATAATAGTACTTGGATTCCCAAAAGGCACTGAATTAGCTGGAACATGTGCATTGGACACTCAGGCTATTGTGTGACTGAAATGCAGATCCCAAAAAATGAATACTTTTAAAATTTGACTGTGGGTTTACAGTAATCCATAGTTTCACGATTCCCATTACCAATATTCCCTTTTATTCGTGTCTTTTTTTGTTTAACCACATTTATTATCAAATTTGTCACACGGAACAATACAGCACAGAACAGGCTCTTTGGCCCTCAATGTTGTGCCATCTATTTTCCCTTTCATCCATATGGCTGTCTCCCTTAAATGCTCCTAATGTTTCAGCTTCCACCACCATCCCTGGCAAGGCATTGCAGGAAGTCACAACTCTCCATTAAAAAAAACCTTGCTTTTGATGTCTCCCCTTACCTTCCCTTCCTTAACTTTGTATACAAGTCCTCTGGTGTTTGCTGATCCTGCCCTGGAAAACAGGTGCTGGCTGTCCATCCTATCTATGCCTCTCATAATCTTGTAGACCTCTGTCAAGTCTCCTCTCATCCTTCTAAGCTCTAAAGTGAAAAGTCCCAGCTCTGCTAACCTTGTGCCGTAAGACTTCTTTCCCAATCCAGGCAAAATCCTGGTAAATCTCCTCTGCACCCTCTCCATAGCTTCCATATCCTTCCTATAATGAGGTGACCAGAACTGAACACAATATTCTAAGCATGGTCTTACAAAAGATTTGTAGAGTTATATCATGACCTCTCGAGTCCAGAATTCAATTCCCCTATTAATGAATCCCAACAACCCATAGGCCTTCTTAACTATCCTATCAAATTGTGCAGTGACCTGGAGGGATGTATGGATTTAAACCTCAAGATTCTTCTGTTCATCCACATTCTTAAGAAACTGACCATTAACCCTGTACTCTGCTTTGTCCTTCCAAAGTGCATCACCTCACACTCATCTGGTTGAAATCCATCTGCCACTTTCTGCCCAACTCTAAATTCTGTCTATATCCTCTTGAAACCTTTGACAACTTTCTGCTCCATCCATAATTCCTCCAACCTTCATGATATCCGCAAACTTCAATCCAGATCATTTATAAACATCACAAAGAGCAGGGGTCCCAGAACAGATCCTTGCGGCACTCCACTAGTCACCAAACTTCAGGCAGAATACTTTCCTTCCACTACTACTCTCTGCTTTCTTCCTAGAAACCAATTATTTATCCACACAGCTAAAGTTCCACTGATCCCATGCCTCATTGACTTTCTCGATGAGTCTCTCGTGGGGGACCTTGTCAAATGCCTTGCTAAAATCCATGCAGTCCACATCTACCACCCTATCCTTTACCATCAATTTCTTTTTTTTTAACCTCCTCAAAAAACTCAGTTAAACTTGTGAGGAATAACGTTCCCTTCACAAAGCCATGCTGACTCTCCTTGAGTAGACTGTACTTCTCCAAATGCTCATAGATCCTAGCCTTAAGAATCCTTTCCACACCACAGATGTAAGACTCACCTGTACATAATTTCCAGGATTCCCCCTATTACCTTTTTTAATCAAGGGGACTACTTTCGCCATTCTCTAATCCCTCGGCACCACCCCTGTGGCCAAAGAGAATTCAAAGATCGTAGCTACTGCCCCAGCTATCTCCATCTCTCAATTCCCACAGCAGCCTGGGGTATATCGCGTCCAGCCCCCAGTGACTTACCAATCTTGATGTTTTTAAGAAGATCCAACACCTTCCGCTTCCTTAATCTCAACATTGACCAGCACACAGGCCTATTCAATTTCAACCTCGCCATGATCAAAGTCCTTTTGTGAATACTGAAGGAAAATATTCATTTAGGACCTGCTGAACCTCTTCTGCCTCCAGGTACATGTTGCCTCCCTTATCCTTTAGCTGGATAATTAAAAAAAAATTAAGGTGCCATAATATTACAAGTGTATGTGATAATAAAGTGTATTTCAATTTAAATCTCTTCCTTTGTTCACAGAACTGTACAAATTTTGTCATGTTAATGAGTAGGTTGATGGCCAGAGATCTTGCTTGAAAAATTACCCAAAAATTACTGTTGTTGAACAAGGGCTCAGGCCCAAAACGTGGGCAATATATCCATTGGCTCCTATAGATATCGAATAGACCAACTGAGTTCCTCCAGCATTTTGGTGTTTTTACTAAAATTATCCAAATTAAAAGGCTGGCAATTGTTTTTGTTTCTTAACTTCATCTGAGTTAATATTTGGAAGAATGGAATTTCTACAGACAGAAGGAGATCATTCATCCTTTCACACCAATGTCTGTCCCTTGGAGCAATCCCATCAATCCCATGCCCTGCATATTTTCCATAACCCTTCAAATTATTTTGTTCCTAATTCTCTTTCGAAGGCGCTAATTCAATCTATTTTGCTTCATGGGATGACTTCCCTTTGCCAGTGACATAACAACAAACACTTTTGAATATTTTAAATTAGATGACAGAGTCCAACAAATATTGAGTCATAAAAATGTCCAAAATTGTGAGGATATACAAGTAATAAGAATCCTTTTCCAATGGCGAGAGTGTTGAATATAAGAGGGCAAGATAGGAGGCTTAGAGCAGATATGAGGGGGACATTTTTCACACTGAAGAGTGGTGCAATTTGGAATACATTACCTGAAGATAGCACAGACGAGACCTTGCATGCTTTTGTTGTAAATTGCCCCATTAGTTAACCATTCTCATGTGTATCTTTCATACTTTTCTAAACTGTAAACTTTAAATGTCCTGGCTAAATTATAATTTTCTCTCAATAGATTAATGGGCTTTTTAAATCATACAAATCAAGGCAAAGAGTTTCAATGAGCCAGTTAAATTACATTTCTCCTTAAACATTCTAATGATTTCATCTTAACATGTTATTTTTTTGCTCTCAACAACTGCTTCAAAGTTCATTGGTTAACACATGTAAAATTAATTTGTATTGCACTAAGGAATTCAAAGTACTTCACCAACAATAACCAACCTTACACATGGGCTTTCTACAACATTCATTGGCTATTACGGACAAAAATAAATTTTCTCAAGCAAGCCTACAAAAGCCATACATACTGGTTAAAAATTTATTATTCTTTGTAGTTTCAAGATAAACAAATTATGTTTTTTAAATAACACTGAAATTTGTTAAACTCTGAGCTCATTCTAATATACAGAAATTACTTTACAGAAGATTTAACACAGATCAGAAACAAATAATCAATGAAGCACAAAAGAATTAAGGCTAAAGTCTGATCAATTGCAATGGGCAGTTTAAACACACCCAATCTTTTGATATACAAATGACGTTAATTGGATTAATTCCATAAATGGAACTGAATGGCAAAATATATTTTTCAAAAAAATTATTGCACAAGTGGTGATTCTGAGGCTAAAGGCAACACAGAGTACCCATGTAGTTTTAGTATGGTGTAAAATGGCACAAGAATCTCAATGACCAGCTTCCATTTTAGAGCACTTAATCATATTATATGAAAGATACATGTTCAAATGAAATTTAGCAAGAATAACTCGCGTATTAAAATGCAATCCAATTAGACCAATTATTGCAGCAATATTTGAAGTCAGATTGTTATTTTGTTTTCTCAAGATTTCATTAATATCACTTCTAAATTGATACATCACTTCACAATCTCAATTTTGCTCCATTGTTTGAAAGAATCGCAACAAATAAAACAGCATGTACTTTACAGCGACCATACATTTGGGACTGGTCCAATAAAATGCACTATTTGATTTTTCATTCTTACACAAACCTTACTGATTGAAAAATTCTTCACAGTATTTGTCATAAATGTCAAAGAAATGTAAAAATGTTATTATAGTTTGCAAAGCTACTTTCTTGAACTCAATAACTGTATAGATATTGCATAAGATTTGTGCATATTCCTAATGTTCAATAGTTCAAGCTACAATAATATGTTCAATGTCAGTGTTTACAAAGCTACAAATTTTATATCTTCTGTGGAATCTTCAGAATATTACTGACAATATTTTGTAAATTAACAATGATAAATAACATTCATTGTTCTAAATTTAAATTAATTCATGAACTATGTAATTCCAGGAAGAGTCCCTAAAGCCAGCTGCAGAAAATACTGCTACATTTCTGTGACATTTCATCTCATTATGGAAGATCTCTGTTTTTCAAGAGTTGAAAAAGCAAATTAAATCAACAAAAACAATGACTTTGTGGAACCAGTATTGTCTTTTGGAGAAAATTAAAGGTTACACAAAAACTTTATTTCAGGATTGTTTGACCAAAAAGACACACCTTGCTCAAAAAAACCACCATCCAATATAATGGATTATCGAAGGTAATCTGATTTCCAGGCTCAGTTTGAGCTCTTCTTGTATAATTGCTTAACCTTTTTTTATTGATACAATCAATAATACTTTTGAGAAGTAACTAAATGATTATTACAAAATAGCTTGTACAATGAATTGGAACATAGAGCACGATTGAGAAACAAACCATAGCTGGAGGTACAACTCGTGGTGAAAAATATAAGTAGCCAATTTATCAAAGGTTTACAAGAAGCGCTTGCCAAAACCAGTGGTAAAAACAGATTTGTTTAGTCCCACAATATATGTTCATACTCTTTATCAAACATAAAGCAACTCAGTTGAGATGTAAATATTAATGATGTCTCATGCAATTAATAGGAACCATACATATCCATTAAAATTTGAGGAAGTCTTGGTCAAACCAGATGAAAAGAGACAAGATTCCTAGGAAAATGTTTGCCTTTTTGAGGTAAGTGTTTTTTGCCAAATTTAAATTCTTAGCATTCAAAGGATCAATTTTTTACTGGAGAAACAACAATTAAAGAGATGATTGGCGTGCACAGCGAAAGCTCAATTTAAACCAATAATCGTAAATCCCACCAAATGACCCAAAAGTAAACCAATTTCCTACAGATCATGTGATGTTATAGGAATAGTATAATGGCTCGCATCATTTGTTGAAGTAAGTGGTTGCTGAGGTGAAATGAGAAAATAGATAAAATGGAGCTATTTACATTTTTAAAAAAATGTGCAAGTTGGAAGCAAAATGAACGAAACCAGGAAAATTCCAGGCCCTCAAATTAATTTTCTTCAATGGAAAGTTAATTAAAAATTAATCTAATCTGAGAACCCCATCCATATTCAGTGGTCAAAGGGTTGTGGCAAATATCCAAAATAAAATTCCTTATTCCAGTGAGATCATGATTAAACCAAGCGTACGAGGATTCCGCTCATGAGCTATCGGTAAGGAAAGGATGTGCAAGACAGGAATTTCAATAGAAAATAAAAAAAAGGGTAATGACTTTCTGAACCGTTGGAATAAACATTGAAGGTACAACTCTAGTTGAAAGCTGGTGAAGTTTGTTCAACTATTACTTACCTATAAGGCTCAAGAGTTGAATGGCCTACTCCAGCTTTTATTACTTGTGTTTTAATGCAAGTGATTTCTAAGTAACGATGAAGAGAAAAAAGATAGGGACTTTAAAACCAAAGTCAGGGAAAACAATTACAATCTGTTTAGAAACAAAACAAATCATTACTTTTCATTCACAGATCTCAGTCTATTTATGATGTTCCCTGTCTTTAATTTGGGCAGTTTAATTTATAATTTTCTTTCCACAACATAAATTTCCATTTTGTATCACATGTAATCTGACACACTGTTGATACAGAACTGATTTTTATTTATTTTATTTAAGCTAGTAACTAGTATTCACCAATATAATTAGATTTTGAAAAGATTTATTGCCTCAGATAGCCTTAAACTGGATAATTTCAATAGCTTCCCTGTCATCATGCCTATATCATATCAGATTTATCTTTGGCACATAATTTCTGTGGCAAGAATTGTTCTCAGACATTTGAACAAAGAACATCTTCAAGATGGAGAATGTGAACAGAGTTATGATGGTCTTCAAACAGACAGCAGAAAAGGGAAGAAAATGCCACTATGTATATTTAAGAGGGAAATGTTTGTATGTCTTTTGGTTGATATGGTTCACAGTGTGAAAAATAAAAAAAATTATAATAATAAAAAAAACAAGACAGCAGTAAGAATGAGCAGTAATGAAATGGAAAAACAGGAGAAATTGCCCATGAAGTGCTTGGGGGTCTGTTCTGACTGAAAGAAAGAATAAATTATTAAGAGACATAGGACGTAAAGAGAACAGACACAGAACAAAGCAGAATAGAGTCACAGCACAAGCTGCAAGGTGTTGCTTTGGATCGCTTTGCTTGCTTGATAAAACGTACAAAGTGCATTTTATTTTAATCATCACTAGCCATCTCTCACATGTGAATTGCATAACTGAGAAACAGCCATAAAAATGTGGAAGAATGAACATGGATTAAAAATTTTAAGAATATGCTTTTAGTTCATTGGAAGAATAGATGAATTTAATGGATCTAATTTAGCAGTTGCGAATAAGGGTAAAAATATTGCTCTAATCAAGGTGAGAGATAGAAACACAACCGATCTCTACTGAATCTCAAAATTAATTCTCCACCGGTACGGACTTGAAGGGCCGACATAGTCTGTTTCCGTGCTGTAAACGGTTATATGGTTAAGATAATTGTTCTGAGATGTCAATGTGTGGTTCAAATTCAAGAAGGAAGAACTTGTTTAAGTCACAAATGCAATCTGCAATTTCATTCTAACACTGTAAACCTACACCAATACTCAGTCCTTGCACACAGACATTGGTTCCCAAAGGAATTCTTGATGGTAATAAATGAAAAATTGCTGCAGAGGTAAAGCACTGCCACTTACGTTGTGTATCAACTTGCAGAATATATCAGGAGTCTCTTTCAAAGGGACAATTAAATTTAATAGTTCTTTCAACACCAATCGGATAAATGCTATCAACAGTAAGAGGACCCCTCCATTTTTAACACCCTCATTCCAATACTATGCTCACAGCTAATATTTTGTTATAAGAACCTTGATGGTTGATGTTTGAACAAGTTTCAAGGTATCCCTTTTATTTGGAAAAGAAGGAAGATGTAACATAAGATGATTTGTGCATTATGGCTGATGCTCGCTACCTCCAATTCCTTTTGTTTGAATGATGGAATAGACTTGATTGGCTGAATGGCCTAATTCTGATGGTGTTATTAATGATCTAATTTCGCATTGTTTTCTCAGTGTCCAATGAACACTGGAAGACTTTTTTGATATTTTGCAATTAAAAAAATGTAAAAATGACAAATATCTCTGGTGCTTATTGTAACATGACACCCAATATTGTGAATCATAACTGACTGAATATTGTTTGACTTGATTTGAAAACATGGACTGATGATGTGTTAGCATCTATTGAGGAACCTGTCTTAGGTATGTAATACTTGAGGGGCACCAAACATTCCAAAGCAGTGTTATTCTAATCACAGTCAGCGAAAAGGATGCAGGCTTCTACTTCCATGAAACAAGATCTGTTTATGGTCTGGTTTGGTCTGCTCTTCTGAACAGGAGTCGAAAACATTGGCAGAAAGCCAATGTAAAGAGAAAGGCACATGAATGAAATTGAAGTTACATTTGACTTTAAAATCCTTGATCTAAAGTGGGATCTCACTTGTCAAGAATAAGCCCCTGACAAGTTTGTTCTAATTTAGTAGTTAAGAAAGCACTGTTTTTCATAGGTTTTATTGAGAGAATATCAACTGAATTGGATAAAACAATTTCAACTAAGCTGATGAAAACAAGTAAAAATGACTTTTGACAGTAGACTTTTAAAATAGCCATCAAGGAATGAGTGTGGATTTCAATTATTATTGAAATTCAAGCTCAATTATTTTCTATAAAAGGTACTAATATGTAGACTTTTGTAAAACCATGTGCAATTACCTCTGTATTAGAAGCAGAATTGACACACCACGAAGGCAAAGTGAATCTGTTAATACCTTCCAGAGGTACACTGGTCTTGCAGGCACCAAGAATAAAAATACGACACAGATTTGCCAATCACTTCCATTATTTTGAGACCCCAGATTTTAAATAAAACTCATCTTAGTGAGAGTTTAACATAAGTTGATGGCCCCACCTGAATCCTGATCCCACAGCAACAATTCCCTCCTGGATGCACATCATATTATGACTGCTTCCTTGAAATGCACTCTTGATCATTCAAAGCAGAACATACAGTTGAAATGTTTTGGGATTGGAAGCAGCTTTGCCAACCCTCTGCTTGTCACCCAAATAGCACCTGGAATGAGTATCAGTCATAGAATTTAATGTTTGATTGGCAAACAAAACCATGCACACAAACCCCCTGAAAAATGTAACCATCACATTACTGGGAAGATGGATCTTAGCTGTAGTAAGGATACATTTCTTGTAAATTATATGCCTGCCTTAGAATAAAATTTTGGAATTGATTGGTGTATGTTAATACAGTGGACTCAATAAGACCACTCTATTTGAATGGCGGAGCAGGCTTGACAGGCCAGATGGCCTACTCTTGCTCGTATCTTACAAGAATGCCTGGGTGGTGCAATGCAGTAAATGGAATTAGCCTCTTCATATTCCATCTCAGTTTTCCAGGGGAGTCTATTTTCAATTTCAATTAAGTTTCTAGGTAAAAATTCCACAGTGGAAATAAAATTATCTTGTCAACTATTCAGTTTCCAAAATGTCTGCATTCATTATTGATATTGATTAAATTGATATTGACATCAATTAAAAAAAAATTAAGCTTTATAGAGTTTGAAAAAAGATGTTTGCTGGTTTATGAAGACCAGCAAGCCTCTAGATGCTTCCTAACAACATGTACAGTCAGTGCTTTTAAAGTTTACCAACTTTAAATTACTCTATTGTTTAGAAGGTCATCATACAAATTCCAACTCTCTGGCAACAGATGAAAGATTTCATTCCCACATCCAAATCAAGTGCATCAAGTGTGAATAGTGCAGTTGTACTCAGGCAATTTGTTCTCTGCCAGACTTGTTCAGTGTGATTTGTCATCTGTGTCTGATGGACTGGACTCGCGTGGAATAGTAAGGCTTTCCCTTCTGTCCCATAGCTTGTGGATCTCTGTGGTATCCGATTCACTGCTACTGTTGGCATTCTCCCTGAAACTAGCCAAAGGTGGCCTCATTTTCACACCTTTGGATGTGACTGAACCCTCGATGGCTTTTCTCAGCTAAAATTAATTGAAACAAGGAGAGAAATGAACATTTCTTTCACGGAACAATCATTTGCTTGACAGACCTCAAATGTCTAATTAACATCATGAAATATACAGAAAAAAATCCTTCAGTCAGGTGCTTGATGCCCAATACCAAGAGAAAACATAGTGGTTGCACCAATCCAGGCTTACCTTTTCACTTCTTCCCCTTTCTCTAGAGTCAGATTTAATTAAATTCATAGTCGTATAAACGAAATGCAATTTCAATAAGTTACAAAGAAACTTGTAAAAACTCAGTCTAATTTAGTTTAACATCCATCATATTCATGATGTATTAATATTATGCAGCAACATTTTGAATTAATGAAAAATTTTAAGTGACAACCTGGAAATTAGGTTACACTGTAACGGTTAAGTTCTGGTATAAAAGTGCTGATCTCCCTTGGGGTAAAGATATTGATGTAGAAATTGACTGCAGCATTTACTGTACTTCTGAATAGCAGCAGTGCATTGTACTTTCCTTTAAAAATGCCATTTTTTGACTTTAGCATTAGAGTCCTACTTGGAGTCACTCATGCATTTTGCATTTGCTGAAAACAAATTTAGACTCCACAATTCCTGACATTGGACATACATTTGGCTCTCATCACCATTGACCCATTTCATCTTAGAATTTTGCAAGAAGTTATTATGATTAGTTTGGGTTCAAATCTTATGGACTGCAGTCCCCCCTCTCGTACATACATGCACACGTGTGCAAAGACAAGCACACCATGCTTGCTCTACAACACCCACCCCATTGAAGGGCATTAATCAGGACAGGGCAAACAGATAACTTGCGTCATCTTAATTATCCATTGGGCATGGATGACATTGCTGTCCAAGATGGTTTACATAACTGTCTCTGAAAATGTGAAACATTCTTCCAGATGGATTGTCTTTCAGGGGTTTTGCTCCTAATGAAAACGGACCTTGCGTTCTGGGATCCACTTCATAGGTTTTAATTTCCATCACAGGGTCTACTTCACCATTTATGAGCCCTGTACAAATTTTTCTGGTAAAATTTATTTTTGATATATGCTATATCTGAGAGTGGAAATTAAGGGAATTCCTGGCCTTGGAAGAACCCTATTCCACCTCATCTGCATCCTCTGGAGCTCTAAAGTACTTCCCTTGGAAGAGTTGAACACAAAGTGTTTTTTTTCTTTAAACAGGTCTTTAATTAGAATCAAATGTTGCCTCATGTAGGGATGACATGGCTGACCATCAGAGAGACTGAAAACACTTGTCAAAGATTCAGGTGGTAGTCATGATGGAACTCTATTATTACATCTCTGGAACATATTATCGTACAAAGAGATAACGGATGGGTCCAATCACTTCTCACAAAAGTGAAATGCATTGAGCACCTGTGGGAGCAAATGAACCCACAGAATTTACAGAAGTATCTCTGGCAAATCCCTGACTTATTATCTAGACTAAAAGGCAAATTTAGGCCTAATATAAAGCAAATATCACTTATGACATTTAAAATAAATTAGTTTCTTTTGAGAGTGACAGGAAGGTCGATGATTGTGGAGTATAAATCTCTGAGCTAGGTGTGAAGATGGAAGACTCCATTTTCCTTTTGCCAGAATGCCTAATTGGAAAAAAATTGTCTTTTTACACTTGAAAAGATCTGATTCCTGAGTTTGTTAATTGATTATTAATCATGATAACAACTCTACATTTGACATTTTCAAACCGTAATATGGGTTTAGACTGGCACACCAATTGGAGTTTCACCTGCAGTCACCCAACTTTATGTTGCCACTAAAAGGTAAAATATCTCACCTCTTTAAGAGCTACCACTCCTATCAACTTTCCAATACTTGTAACATAAGCATGGTTAAGTCCCAACAGGGAGAACATGGTGTGAGTCTGAAAGGAGAGGAAAATTTTAAATTCAATACATGACTCTAATTTAACATTGTAATTCATTCTTTTTTTAATTGCTGCAGTACGCTTCAAAAGAAATTTGACACAACTTGAAATAAATCTTGGATGCTTCTCCTTCCTCATAGTTAAAGATTAATTGTCTCCAATAATTTTCAAGGTATCATCTATGTTCAGCTCAAATAATTTTACCACCATTATTTTGGTACAGATATGAATATCTTTTGAAGAAAATACAACATCAGGACGTTTAGCGCCTCAAAAACAAAACATCAGGACGTTTATCCCCTCAAAAACAAAACATCAGGACGTTTAGCCCCTCAAAAACAAAACATCAGGACGTTTAGCCCCTCAAAAACAAAACATCAGGACATTTGGCCCCTCAAAAACAAAACATCGGGACATTTATCCCCTCAAAAACAAAACATCAGGACATTTAGCCCCTCAAAAACAAAACATCAGGACATTTAGCCCCTCAAAAACAAAACATCAGGACATTTAGCCCCTCAAACACAAAACATCAGGACATTTAGCCCCTCAAGAACAAAACATCAGGACATTTAGCCCCTCAAGAACAAAACATCAGGACATTTAGCCCCTCAAGAACAAAACATCAGGATATTTAGCCCCTCAAAAACAAAACATTAGGACATTTAGCCCCTCAAAAATAAAACATCAGGACATTTAGCACCTCAAGAACAAAACATCAGGACATTTAGCCCCTCAAGAACAAAACATCAGGACATTTAGCCCCTCAAGAACAAAACATCAGGATATTTAGCCCCTCAAAAACAAAACATTAGGACATTTAGCCCCTCAAAAATAAAACATCAGGACATTTAGCACCTCAAAAATAAAGGCAGTATCCGGCACCTATAGGGAATGGTATATGCCAGATTAAATATATTTTCTGGTTGCTTGAGATTGCATGGTTGAGTGATTGGCGAACTAACAACGAGGAGCACTAATTTTAGACTTGCGTAATTTACCTATTTAGTTTCCTCAGTTTTATTTTGCTGGTTGCTTGAGGCTGTCAGTGCTTGAATTCCGGATAACAGAAGTTTTACTATATATAAAATTTTGACCTTTGGTCAAATTAAAGTTACTGAGATTATGTAAATGAACATTTTAAATTCTGGGACTAGAAACATCTGGTGAAAGTCCTTCTGAATTTTCTCAATCATTTCCATTCAATACAGTTAATGGGCTACTTGTTGGCCATTCCCACTCTTTCAAAGGTGTGTTGAAGAACAACAGTATGGTTTTGCCTCTTGGAATCCAAGCAAATGAGTTGCAAGGTCTTGGAACCATATACGAAGTATCAGAAAGGAGATGTTGGTGGCATTGGAGCACATTAAAGTGGGCAAATTCACTGTCCTTGATCAAGTGCATTCTTTCACTATATAGGAAGCTGGGGAAGAAATTGTGGTGACCCTTACAGAGTTATTTATATTATATATGGCCTTGGGTGAAGTATTGGAAGACGAGAGGTGGCTATAGTTGCGCCATTATTTTAATAGGGTAGGAAGGACAAGCTACAGATTTGCAGGACAGGGAGCCTTACGTCAGTGGTGAAAAAGTTGCTTGAGGGGATTCTGAAGCACAAGATTTACCAGTATTTGGATAGGCAGGGACTAATTAGAGACAGTTAGCATGGCTTTGTACATGGAAGATGGTGTCTCACGAACCTGTGAGATTTTTTTTGAAAGGGGAGTTGAGAGGATTGATGACTGGGTACTGAATGTTGCGCAAGGTTTTGACAAAGATCCCAAATGGCAGGCTAGTTTGGAAGATCAAATTATATGAGATCCAAGGTGCACTGACCAACTGAATTCAAACTGCCTTAGTGGAAGGAGGTAGGGGGTAGAAGGGAAGGTTTGCTTTTCTGAATGGAGATGGATAACCAGTGATGAGCTGCAGGGTTCAGTACTGGGTCCACTGTGGTTTGTTATCTATTTAACAATTTGAATGCCAGTGCAGTTAACAGGATTAGTAAATTTGCAGATGACATTAAAATTGATGGTGTTGTGGACAGTTAGGAAAGATATCTAAATTGACAAGATCTCAATCAGTGGGGGAGGTTGGCCAAGGAATGGCAAATGGAATTTAACTCTAACTTGTGTGAATTGTTGCACATTGATAAGTCAAACCATGGTAGAACGCACACAATAAATAGCAGAGCCCTGGAGATTAATGTGGAACAGAGCGACCTGGAGTACAGGTCCATGAAAGTGGTGTCTAAGGGATACAGGGTGGTGAAGGCAGGGTTTGCATACTTGCCTTCATTGGGTGCGGTATTGAGTACAGAAGCTGAGACCTCATGATACAGCTGTGCAATGCGTTGGTGAGACGACACCTGGAATATTGTGTGCAGTTCTGATTGCCCAGCTATTGGAATGATATCAATTAAATGGAAGGGTGCAGAGGACATTCAACAGGATGTTTCCTAGCATGGAACACTTTAGTTATTGGGAGACTTTAATTTGTTTTACTTGGATGAATGAGGCTGAGAATAGCTAATAGGGGTATACAACATAGAACATAAATGAGTACTGCACAGGAACAGACCCTACGGCCCAATGTGTCTGCGGTGAACTAAAACTCTGCTGCTTGCACCAGAATGGGTGTTAAAACATCATGATAGTTATTGATAGGTTAGACAGCCAGTCATTTTACCTATGGCAGGGGTATAAAAAAAAGCAAAATGGCATAGATTTAAAGTGAAAGGAGGAAGTTTTAAATGGGATTTTTCTTTTTACACATTAAGTGGATGATATTTAGAACTTGCTGCCAGTGGAAATGATGGCGTCAGATACAATTAGTTCCTTTATGAGACATTAAAATGGGTAAGGCATACCTAACAAGATTAGGGTAAATGGGTCAAAAAGATTGACATGGACAAGGTGGGCTGAATGGCCATTTTCTGTGCTGCGTAACTCCACGACTCTGTGACGAGTGAGCGCATCGTTAAATTTCCTTTTCAACAACCTCTCACGATCATCGTCCTGCAGTTTGCAATTTAAACCTTTAATTTTTCTAACCAATCTCAGTGTTGCGTAATTATCTCCCTGCAGGGATGATTCAAATTAAACTCATGAAAAGTTAGGTTTCAGAGAGAAAGGGAAACTTTGAGGCAGCCCTGCAACTTAAAACAAAACAATAAAATTCTGTTTGATTATTAGAATTGTTTCTGATTTTCAATACACACCAAATATTTCACGTACAAAAAGAAATGAAATAAGATGGTGTGGTAGAAACATACCATAAGAAGTGTACTGATAAAAGACTATTCATAGACCATAAAATGTCGAGAGCTATGAATTAGCGTTCCTCAGACTGGGAGAGAATCGTAGTGGTTTGACAAATAGTTACTGTGAAATATTATGCCACATTCATTTATTACATTTGAGATCAGCATTTTATGGAATAAAACATGCTCATTAATGTTCTGCTCAGAAGACATTACTGACTGTTTAATTAACTTGTCTGTGTGCACAATGTGGTTTTAACTGAATCAATTGTTCAGGTGGTGCACGCTGTTTGGGAATCTTCTATTGATGAAAACAATGCTGTTGTGGAAGTATGTAAAGAAACAGTGTATCATGTCATGTCAACATTTATTTACATCATCCTGTCATCCTCTGTGGAGACATACAACGTGCTATTTTATTATCTTCCTCTTTTAAATATTAATGACAGTAACTTTGCATGGTATTATTTGCAGTGTTATTGCACTGCACGATGAATAACATGCCTACTGCTGCCAGACATGTTCACAAATCAGAGATTTAAACAATGAGACAGCAACCTCAGAGCTGCCTACATTATGAATTATCCACATTAAGGCAATTATTTTCACTTGTAACACTGGTTATAAAAAAATACAGGAATACATCATTTATTCAAGTGTTGGATTTTAATGTCTGGATTTCTTAAATGGAATTATTTCTAATTTTCCCTTGCACACTGAAAATGCCACATACAAATTAAAACATACAATTAGCTCAATCAAGATTTTATGTAGCAGCTCCACACCAGAATCCTTTCTATTCACAGGATTTGAGAGGTATATACAGTATGTCAGTGTTAAAAATGAATAAATATTTCAGGAAAGCTTGAGTGGGGCTGCACATCATGTCAACAAGGCAAGGCCAGGAGAGAATAAGGAATAAAGACTACCTACACACTTCATCCACTGGACGGATACCTCTCTGCTCAGCCCTTCATCTCTCCCTAAATGTTTCCATTATCAGGTTTGCTCCTCATCAGATTCCAGCACATCACCTTTGTGTTCATGTGTAACACTCTTCAGCAGAAGTCTCCACCATCACCTTCCCTTCACCCTAACCTGGTTCCATCCAACTGGTTTTATTTGTCTGCTTGTGAGCTGCTGGGCGAATAATTCCGATGCAAAATCCACAGACAGGCTTTAAATTAGCTTAAACTTGTACATACCAGTCTCAGTAACTTGCTGGCTCCATGTGTCTGACTGTCCCTGAAGGGGCCGGCTCAAGTCTTTATACAGGCCGGTGACTGACAGCCGGCAGGTGGGGCCAGCTTCCAGGTTGCCTACCTGCAGGTACAGTGGTTGCCCCCTGCAGTAGGCTGACAGGAATGCAGCCAGTGTAGTGGTTGTATCACCACACTGCTTCCACCTACCATCCACTAGCCTCTGTGTCCCACCTCCATCCCTCCCTCATTGAGCTCCATCTGCCCATCTTCCCTCGCCCATTCTCATCTATTGGCCATATCCCATACCACCTCTACTCCTCTACCTTCCCTCTGAATGAAGTGTCTCAACTTGAAACATTAACAATTCCTCCCCCCCCCATGCTGCTTTATCCACTGAGTTTCCCCAGCAGATTTTTTGTGCACCTTATTGCAGTTGTTTCAGTCTTTTGTGTCTTGAATTTAAACAAATACTGTGTCAATCTTCATGGAAAAGATATAAAAACTACCTGAAATACTGATGCACCAGGAGTCCAATGAGAGAATGATGAACTGAAGAAAATTAGTGTGAGAAAAATATACTTGAGAAGTTGTTGAGACTGAAAGCACTGAATCCCAAGTACTTAATGACCAACATTCCCAGAGTTATGAAAGAAGTGACTGCCATCAAGTTTATAGATTCTGGAACTGTTCGAGTGTATTGAAAGGTAGCAAATAGTAGCCTCATTCTTTAAGAACAGAGGGAAAGAGAAAACAGGGAACTATTGCATTCCTAGTTAGCCTAAAATTAGTAGTAATAAAAATGCAGGACGAAAGATAATAAAAAGGAAAGCATAATAACATTAATCCGAGCCAGCATGTATTTATAAAAGGGAAATTATGTTTGAATAATATATTGAAGTTCTTTGAGAACTTGACCTAAAATATATAAAAAGGAGAGTGGATGAAGTGAGTTTTAGATTTTCAGAAGTAGTTGATCAGCTGGGTCGTTGACTGTGGAATGGGGTGATGTGTCAGTAACATGCAGAAAGCAAAGAATGAGAATCAATATGCCTTTCTTGGCGAGGCAGAGACCAGTGCTCAGGCCTCTGGTAATCACAAACGATAACAACAATTTAGTAGAAGGGACCAAACAGCTTATTGATGGTACAATACTGGGTGAACTTGCAAATTAGGTGTGTGAAGGGACTTCAAGGAGAAAAAGATAAATATAAATCTGCTGGGAAATAATGTAGAAAAATATATAGTTGACAAAAAGTCTTAAAAATCAGATCAGTGCTTTTTTAAAAAAACTATGAGTGATGGGAGAAATGTTTATTCTCAAAGGGATGGGTTTCCTAGTACATAAACTTGTTGAATATCTAATTTTCTCCAAAGTTAAATATGACATCAAGCCATGTAACCATTGATTATGAGTGAGCAGGGCAGCATCTTTCCATCTGATCAAAATAACACGTCTTGCAATAAGAGAGGCAAAGGTTAATCTATAATGTTAAGATGCCAACAATTTCACTACTTTCTGATCAACCATCCCAAACTAGGGTCTGGTGTTAGGTCTACATTAATAATTATTGATAAAGTACAGAAGACTTCTTCCCAGTATTTGACAAGGGTCGAACAAGACCAGAACATATGAATTAGTGAACCATTCTCATTCTTGCCTCTGTCACAATAAGAGTTAATATTAGAATAAATATGAGCTAATTTAACTTTTGACATATAACCTCTATGCACAACTTTAAATTTTAGTATTGAGTGATGGGCACATAGAGATGATGTGCTAACTAATTTAGTTCCAAGAATCTTCAAAAATTGAAATACGGAGAACCTACTCCCATGCCTTTTTAATTTTATCCAATGAAGCTTGCCT
This sequence comes from Narcine bancroftii, assembly GCF_036971445.1. Lineage (NCBI taxonomy): Eukaryota > Metazoa > Chordata > Chondrichthyes > Torpediniformes > Narcinidae > Narcine > Narcine bancroftii. Next base: position 102,752,126 of record NC_091477.1, on the reverse strand, counting down.
TGATTTCAGCAAAGCATGATATACTAAAGATATTAACCCTTTCTGAGATGCTTGTAGATTAAAAAACACGTAACTATACTTTTTAGTTATGTACATAACTATTACATAAACTACTGAAACCTTGTACACGTGCAGCAAAGTAAAAGGCAAATACAGGTGTAATGTTTCAAGAACCAAGGTGCAGTTCTATTAAATATATATTCATACAAAATAGGACTAATCTCACTTCAATGAAATACTTAATTGAACATGTTTAAATACCATGGTTAATTTTCAAACATATTATTAAAATTCTAATGGCCTCTAATTAAACTGTACTGAGTAGCATTAAAAAATCCACACTACAAATTAATTATGAACAATATAATCTGTTGCAAATAAAAGGCATCTAATGGAACTTGCCTTGTGTAAAGATGTCCATTCTACAAGTTGGAAGGGTGCTGGGTCGATTTTACAGTTATTGAAGTCCACTTGTTCATCAAACTGTTTATCTTCCCATTCCACAATCTGGAGGAAATATTTTTAATCATCAATTTACAGATATAGTGTTTCAATAGTTCACAACTAAATCTAGTGCATAGAAATGACATAGAAATTTATCCAATCAAAATATATTCCCTGTCATTACAGGACACTACCATGTTTAGATTGTTAGCGCATTTCAGCCATTCTAGTTCCTTATGGTGACAAGTTCAGTTTCAAAACGTCAGTACGGTTGGCGTAATGGTTAGTCTTTACAGAGCCAGTGATCAGGTCTGGGAATGGAATCCCGCGCTGTCCGTTACGAGTTTGGTATGTTCTCCCCGTAGGGTTTCCCCGGGGGCTCCAGTTTCCTCCTACAATTCAAAACGTAATGGGGATGTAGGTTAATTGGGTGTAAATTGGGCGGATGGATTTGTGGGCCAAAATGGCCTGTTACCATGCTGCATGTTTAAATTTAAATTAAAAAAACATGTTTAAATTCACTGAAGCCTCGATGTTCTTCCTGACATTTGTCATCTTGAAAAACAGATTGCCAATCCTAATTACTTCCTTAATTTCTAATTAAGACCAACCATTCCAATATTACTAAACTGTTCAGCAATTGTGAAGGAAATTATGGCCAATGTACAAATGATTAGATAATATGAGGAGCTGTCTTCTATAATAGAATACAGCACAAAATGTTGTTTGAAAGATTTAAAAATCATATCACCATAATGTAATTTCTATTATTTAACAAAATATATTTAATTCATTCAAATTAACAGATAATCCCAGAAAATTAATGATGAAATTCACAATACTCTGCTCCTACTAAATCTGACTATGCATCATATCCTCACCCTCACCCACAGTTCCTATGAATTACCTTTATTCCATTATCTGCACTGAAAGTGTTCACACAAAGAAAACATTAGATAGCAACATTGTATGACAGCTAATAAACTGGGAGAATTTTTTTCCCCAACGGTGATTTAAATATCTGTGACCTTTAACATGTTTGACCATATTATCGTCCTTCAGTGCCTCTATTGATTCCCAGCTGAATGAGCTTGCACTTCAAAAACTAGACACTGCAGATACTGAAATTCCAGATTAAAAACATAAAATGTTGGGAATATTCAACAAATAAGGCAGCATTTGGTCAATGAAACCTCTGTTTCTCTCTCTTAATTTGCTGCCTTACTTAGAGCTTTTTCAAAATTTTCTATTTATTTCTAAGAGTATATTTGTCATATTCCAGGTGCAATCAGTGAATTGCACGTAAAGACTTCCCTTGCTGCTTAACTTTCTCAAATTCTTTGAAGATTTGACAGGGAAAGTTGACAAAGGAGAATGTGAAGGATATACAGTAAAACCTCTGTTATCCAGAATTCAAACAACCGGCAAAAACAAGAGAAATAAATAAAAAAATAATAAAATAAATAAGAATAAAATGATAGGTAAAATACTCAGGTTTAAAATTGTAAAGAAGCACACAGAAGGCAATGGATTGTAGAAAAAAAAGTAGAGATTTGGGATGAAGTTGAATTGCTTTTCTAAAGTATTGCTCAGTAATGGATAAATGGTCTCTGAAGGAACACTTAAATCTTTGTTGAAGATGGAAGCAAATATTCAGTCAGTTGAGAGCCTTGGTCCTGCTTTGCTCAAGTTGTGTGAAACAGTAATGGTGTCGCCCAGGATGAAGAGCTGGTTAATGCGGCATTGACTCTCTTAAAGTGTCTCCTTATTGCTACTTAGTAAATCGCCTCGATCAGAGACTTTATCCATAAACTTGGGGGGGGCGGTAGGGTGGGGGTTAATTACCTATAATGTTATTGTTCATCTTTTGGGTGGCTCTGTGGAGGGGGAGGAACCTGCAGATGCAGCAACAGTTAAATGTTTTCAAAGAATGTGACTGAAAATAAAATAAAATTCATTAAAGTTTATATATTCATGCAAGCGAAGTTTGTTCAGTGTAAGTAAGTATAGTATTTATGACTTTAAAGCTTTTTATTCTTAATATGGGTGTATTAGTTAGACATTGTAAGAGTAAATTTCAAGCAACCGGAAAATACACTTATCCATCATCTACCAATCGCCAAAAGGTGCTGGATACCAGGGGTTTTACTGCATTAGATTTTCAAAAGGTGTTTGACAAGGTTTGATGCAAGAGGCTATGCATACATTTTGATCCTAAGGTATAGGAAACATTCTAGCATGGATTGAAAACTGGTTGTCAAAAAGAAAACAGAGAATAGGTTCTCAGACTAGAGGGATATTACCTGTGGAGTATCTCAGTGATTCGTTCTTGGCAAGAAATTGTTTACTATTCCCATCAATGACCTGGAGGTGGGAATGATGTGTAAGATTTTTAAGTTCTTTGATATTATGAAAATAGATGGAAGCAGGCTGTGACTCTGAATGGGGGTGGATGTGTGTGTGTGCATCTGGCTATCAATGAAATAAAAGATAAAATTTGATTTTGTGTTGAAGTCAGTAAACGTATTTATCTTGAAATGATCCAAAAAGAGCAATTAAAGACCAATCAAATCAATAATAATCACTGATAATCTTTGGAAAAAATCTTACTAAAATTTCTTCTAAACTAGGGAAAATCCAAAACATGTGAATCAAAGAAGCCTCAGCAATTTTAAATTTGTCAGAATTAAAAGTTTTGTCTTTTAAATTGAACAAGATTCTTGTCAAAGCTTTCACATTTTACTACAGCGTTTAACACTTTTCCAAATGCTGGTTCCAAAATTGTGTATAAATCTGATTTAAATATCAGACTGAATATAATCCACAGTAGGTTTTGAATTCTAAGTGTGAATTTATCTACTCAAAAAGAGAAAATAACAAAAAAGTTCCACTGGAATGCTGCACACAGTTTTGGACAAAATAAGGTGCCGGTCCCTTAAAACTAAGGTGCATCGAAATTTCTGGCGAATTCCTGGAATTCTCTGTCCCGAAGATGATGGAGGCCAGATCATGAGGCATATTGAAAACTGAGTTAAAAATAAAGTAAAATATTGAGGAATTAAGGGTTTGGGGACAGAAAGAGGAGTCGAGGAATAGCAAAGATCATCCTGAATGGTGAGGGAGGCTTGAAAGGTCTGATGTTCTACTCCTGCTCCTATTGTGTTCCAGATTGCACACGATCTGGTCATTCAGAGATCCTTGAAAGCAGGGACTTGTAAATGAAATGGAGTTAGTACCACATTACTTCCCCCATTTCTGTGCTATCTTCTTGACAAGCAAGATAGAAGCAACTTATTTAAAATTTTTCAGAGGAAGTTGAGAGGAGGTGAAATTAATTAGCTTAATGCAGTTGAAGTAGCTTCAGGGAAAATGCTTTAATTCACCTTAATAATAGTCTTTAAAGACTTCAGAGTCCAGGGATTTGCCTCTAAGGGCATCAGCGCAGATGATCTTAAAAATTTTATAAAAAGGCTGTCGGCAATTTGAATTTTTTTTAAAAGTCAGTTACAAAATAAATTGAATGATCACCAACAATCTAGAGCTAAGCATATGTTTATTGTTGTGACATGCCAGATCCAGCTTAGAGCCCACGACAGGGGATTTGGGACATCTGTGGACAGGGCAAGAAACAGCTCGTCATCAGATTGAAGAATCCTCACTAAGTCATACAGATTCTTAACCTGAAAATAAAGACTGGAAATTACAATATTGTCAAGTATTGTGTGTAAGGGGTCCGAAAGCTAGAGTTGTTACTAATGGTTTGCTTTCAGAATCCTTTAATTTAACAAGATCTACTAGACAAGGATGTCCATTATCACCCGTCTTGTTTGCTTTAGTTATTGAACCTCTAGCACAATTAATAAGTCAGAATGATAGTATCAAAGGTATGAGAGTCTTGAATGAAGATTATAAAATAAATTTATTTGCGGATGACATTTTGCTGTATTTGGTGGATCCTGATGTTTCTCTGCCAGCACTTCAAGATTCTTTAGAGATTTATGGTCAATTATCTGGTTATAAGGTTAATTGGACTAAAAGTGAAATTTTATCAATTAGTAAAGATGATTATTCAATGTTTAGAAATATTACAAATTTGAAGTGGACGAAACAAATTAAATATTTGGGAATTAATGTTAATACCGACTACAAAAATTTATATTCACTTAATTATCTTCCTTTAATGAAGAAGATCAAGGCAGATTTAGTTAAATGGAAAGATTTACCTTTGGGTTTATTAGGAAGAATTAATACTATAAAAATGAATATTTATCCTCGTATACAATATTTATTTCAATCAATTCCTTGTTGTTTACAAAAAAGATTTTTTAAGGATTTATATAAAGTAATTAGGGATTATTTGTGGAAAGGAAAATTTCCTAGGGTGGCGTTGAAAAAATTGATGTAGGATTTTCAATTTGGAGAGTTACGGCTACCTAACTTTCAATTTTATTATGAAGCAGCTCAATTTAGATTTCTTAGCGCATTACTGGCCACACAAGATAAGCCTAGTTGGGCACAGATAGAATTGGCAGTTATTTCTGAAAAATTTTCGAATGAATTTTTATTTCGATGGAATAAAAATTTGTTACGAACTTATGATGTACCAATATTGAAACATTTAATGAATTTATGGACAAGTAAATTACATAAAATGGGATTGAAAAATAAGTGGTCGGGAAGATTGCCATTATATAATAATCAACTTGTTCCTTTCACGGTATCTAATACTATTTTGAAACAATGGGAGGAGAGAAAGGAATACATAATTTATCTGACTGTTTTTTAGAAGGTCATTTTTGTTCTTTTGTAGAATTGCAAAAGTATTGTGTGTAAGGAAAGGTGAAAAGTGGGAAAGAGAGAGATAAAGTGCTCAAAAAGAAAAAGGAAAGAATTTTAGTTAAGTTCTAAAGGAATTGGAACCACGTCAAATCAAACTTTGAACCCTGATTGGCAGTAATTAGGAAATTATCTTATTTCTGAATGGTCCAGCCCTATGTGGGTATGTCAACACAGACAAATTTATTAAATATGTAGATATTACACTTTGACTAGTCTCCAATTGCTTGTAAGTATTTTTCTTGCAATTTGTTTGGATCTTTATGCTCTAACTTAGTCTTCCTTAAGACATCAAAGTCATGGATAATCATCTGAAGAGCCAAGGTGATCATTCCAAGTTTTCTATCAACTTTTAGTGGTTACATTTGTAAACTTCAGTGTGAATGAAAATGACTGCACTTTTTAAATGGTTATATCACATTCGGAACAATAATCGTGTTAAAAATGTAATGTCACTGTTCATGCATGAAAAACCAAGTAATTCCTTTTATTGATCCCTGTAGTGAACTCCATCTGTTTACTTGGTCTTTACCAGGTATCAATCTAATAATGTAGACAGTAATCCTAGCCCCGATTGCTTGATGAGAAAGGTAACGTTTTCTCTGTCCTGTTAATGTTCAGATTTTGCTCCTACTAAAATAAGTGAAGAATATGTTTGACATTGTCTGTCTTTATGTTTGTAATCTTGTTCTTTTTCCACTTAAGCAGTGGTTGAGAATTCTTTGATTCCTACTAGGAATTTATGCTTCACCTCAAGTATTGATATCAGTGTAAACAAATTAAGCTTGCATTTATACTAACACAACTCACATGCAATTGTTTTGAAATACCTCTAATATGGATCGAGAATGTCATATCATGATGTAAACACAGCAGAACAAAGATATTTGACAGATATTTAAATTTATTTTATTTACCAAACAAAAACAAGAAAAATGTAACCATATTTAAAATTCAAAAGAATGCCGGTTTACCTCTGACAGTGTCATATCATCTTCAATTTCAAATTCATCCTGATTCAATAAAAACAAATACCAATCAATATTTAATAATTTGTACATGTAAAATAAAATATGCCCAAGTATTCAATCTGGAACACTTTAAATTTAAAACTGTCTTGTCACAAGTTAGAAGGTAACACAGGACAAATTGTCCATGAATTCATCCATTCTACGCCATGATGACAGCGCCTCCCAAATCAATAAAAATTATCCTGGTTCACTAAAACTTTGCAACTCATATCTAGAAGTCATTTTCTTTTTATAATGTTGATTGAGGATAAACATTGGCAAGAACAACCAGAATAATTTCTGCAAGGTTGTCCCAGGAGCTCTGCATGTCTACATAAAAGAGCACAATTGATGCGTTAAAGAAAGGCGAGGATCAACTGAGAGCAAAATCCAGAACTATCTGAGAGTTCAGTCCACAATATTTCAGATGCATCTTCTGCTGAGCATGAGCAAGACCTATCTGTACATCCCACCTGTGTTTGTCAAGGCACATGATTACACAGAAACAGGTCCTCATGATGCACACATGTTCTTCTTCCTCATCAGTTGGAGGGAATCTGAACAGATTCCAGGATGCAGTTTCTTATCTTGTGGATTAAATAGCTTCAAGTGGATACAGTTTAACATACAAATTCACCCCTTACATTGCTTAACCCTAGGCCCTAAACTTACTCACCTTCCCAGAGATCCGATTCCTAGTCACTGGAGTAGGTTGACAACTATTCTCTTTCAAATTACAGAGTAGTCTTCTATCAAGATTTGGTAAAAAGTATGTTATAGAGTTGCTGAGAGCAACCGATAAATAACTTTTAGCTTCTACCCATTGTCTGATGAATGGATGTCTACTGTCATTAGAAAGTCTCGGAGAACTGTGTCACTTTGTCTTTAATGAAAGATATGCCAGCATAAGGGATAATAATTAACTATGCATGTATTTATTCACATCAATTAATTTGTTTGTTCATAAGTGGCTCAATCTACAAGACTTTCGGTACAAACACATAGAAGTATCATTGGACCAGGTCCAAATTACATAAACTGAGGTCAGGGGAAAGTTGAGATTCTCATCTCATCATCAGGTAACAAAAAAAATGAACTGTTGCAAGGCACTAAATGCAAGAGTTTTGTTCAAAATTACTAAATGCTTTCAATTCAGAATATCAAATCACCTTTTGCCATCATGAAGTTCACGACTTCAATATTTTTAATCAAGGGTGCAAAATATTGACTTCATCTCATTTTTTTTCATATAAAGATTCCAATTACTCTACATAGTCCCCAAAAGTAGCTTGCTTTGTTGGAATCCCACTGTATACATCCACAGCAACTTGTGCTGATATTTCACTGGGCACCGACGATTATTGGTTTTTATTGATCCCATGGGCACATCTACAATGTAACTGTTGTGATCCAAATATCATCTAAAAAAAAAGTTATGACAGGTAAGGAAACAATTTCAAGGGGAGTGAAAAGAATAATGAGAGAAGAAAAGCTAGATGAACTTAAAAGAACTGAGCTTATTTAGATTAAAAAAGGAGGACATAGATTCATTTATGGTTTCTGGTGAGATCAGACACATACTGGGTAGCACAAAGACGTGTGCTAACGTTATGATGCAAGGTGAATCCATGTCCATTTCACACTGTATGAAACACCAAATACTTTCACATCAGTATCAGGATTGTGGAATTTCACCAGTGCCACAAATGGTGTTTGTTGCTTTGCAACATCCAAAACCAACAGAAGCCATGTCCCAAATATGGAGATGGTCAACCCTGGTGCACTTAATAGCCTGAATATGCTAGGGATTGTCTGATCTCAGAAGTGAAGCAGGCACAGGACTAATCAGTACTTGGAGGGGAGACTGCCGAGGAACACCAGGTGCTGTAAGTTTCTGTGAAGGGCACTGGACAAAGTGGCAACTCTTTAACAGCCTTACAGTAGACAAAAGTTAAAGAATTTCATATATGTTACATTATAAATGTAGTATTACATGACAAGAATGGAACCTTCATCTTTAACTGGTGATTTACATTACTGTATATTTTAGCATAAAAGCCAACCAGTGGACAAGTTGACCCCCATTTTTCAACCTCATTTTAAGGATTTTATGGTATATCCAGCATACAAGTCGACCCCAATTTTCTGGATGCCTGAGTTGGCCTGTTGACCAATGTACAAGTCGACCCCCAAAGATTGCAATGCCTGAAATGGGCTGCTGAGCGGTGTATACGTCGACCCCCAAAGATTCGTCCAGATTGATCTACTGGGCATTGACTGGAGGTGATTGCTATCATGGAGGGTCCATCGTCACAACGCAACTTGCAATGAAAGTATGAAGTGAGTTTTAAGGTGAAAGTGATAGAAATGGCCAAGAAAACCAACAACTGCAATGGATGTGCACGAGAAGTTGGTAAGAGATTGAAGGAAGAAAGAAGAGACTTTAAGAAAAATACCAAAAAGGTAAAATGTTCTTTGAGAAAAGGAATCACTCATTGGCCAGAGTTGGAAAATCACATAGCAAAATGGGTACAAAAACAGAGGCAAGATTGCTACATAGTCACCCAAAATAAAATAAGAACAGTTGCACTGCAGTGGGCAAAGTTGCACCCAAACTTCAGTAAAGATTTTGAGGATACAGAAGGCTGGTGCAATCATTTCATGAACAAGAAAAATCTGGTATTATGCCAAAAAACAAAAATTGCACAGAAATGACTAAAATTACTTGATATCATTGTGTGGTATGGTGGCTGCAAAGTATTGGACCAGAATTAGAAAGAGAAGTCTGTGATTTTAAGTAAACTACAGTGAAAGACTGGCAACATATTTTTCGGAGATCCAAGTTAATGACCATGAGTCAGAAGGCAGGATGGAGATCAAGAATCTGGTTGTGTGGTGCCAGGACAACAATCTTGCTTTCAATTTCAATAAGATTCCACCTGAATTGAATTCGCCCATCGTTATTGAATGAAGATCTACCGGGACCAATGCCTGAAGAGGGCACACAAAATCAGTGAACCGATGCGGACTCGAAAGGCCAACATGGCCTGTTTCTGCTCCGTAAATGGTTATATAGTTATATGGTTATATAAAGTTGAAAGCCTTCCCCAGTTTATTATATGTAACTGGCAGAAGCACCAGTTTGCATTGGCAAATATTGGAAACATGGACAAAACCCCCATGAATTTTGACATAATAGGCAATAGAACAGTGGAATGGAAAAGTGTTAAAACTGTGCAAACCAGTAGTACAGGCCGTGAAAGGACCAGGTTTACTGTGGGGTTATCGTGCATGGCCAACAGGATGAAGTTAAGATCCATGATAATGTTCAAATGCAAAATTTAACCTAAAATGAAATTCCCTGCAGGTATTTTTGTGCATGGCTGGATGAAGATGGTGTAAAACTATGGATAGACAACGTGTCTATGCAAAGAACAGAGTTTGCTGGTCTGGGATATGTTTCATAGCCACTTAATTGAGAAGTCTAAAAGAAGATTAACACTATAATACTTACATGGCGGTTATTCTGGGTGGTTTCACATCTATATTGAACAAGTAATTCAAAGACCATGTGCACAAGGAATGGAATCCATGGATGTCAAGTGCAGAAAAGTAATTTACAAAAGGCAGGGCAATGCGCGCTGCATCACTTGATATGCTGTGTAACTTCATGCTCAAGGCATGGGACAAAATTAGAGAATGTGATATAACCATTTAAAAAGTGCGGTATCTCACGCAATTGATGGCACAGAAGATGATTTATTGTGGGACACTGACGTCAAAGATGAGACTGCCTCAACAGATACAGACTAGGACCCATACGATGACTCCTTAAACAGTGAGAGCATGGATGTGTTTGCCGCCATCTTTGCCTTAGACGATGATAGCGAGAGTGATTTTGAAGGGTTCTAATTGTGTTATTTTCAGACGACGAGAGTGATTTTGAACGGTTCTAATTGTGCTGTTGTTTTCAATAAAAATATCAATGAAAATCTGTCGCAGTTGAGCTTTTTTTTGGTTTTTGAAGGGTCGATTTATACACCAAATCTGCTTTTCATGGGTCAACTTATACCAATATGACCATATAACCATATAACAGTTTACAGCGCGGAAACAGGCAATATAGGCCCTTCGAGTCCGCGCCGGATCACTTGAACAACTCCACTAGTTCCCCCCTCCCACTCTCCGCCCATAACCCTCATATCCATGTACACATCCTGTTCCCCTATCACCTCTGGTTTTTTTTCTCATGCCATCCCACTCATATCCACTTATGGCCTGTGGCCCTCCCCTTCCCCTTCCCATCACCATTTTGTTCATGCACCTGCCTCCATTTCTTCATACCTTGATGAAGGGCTCAAGCCCGAATTGTTGGTTATGTAATCTTTATCTTTACTACCTAAAGAACACTGCAAACGCCACATCGGATTGCTGGATTGGTGTGGATTGGATTTTGCGCTGAATTTAAGGTCTCAAAAGTATATAGGGAGTATAAGTCAGCCCTTATTTTCTTTTTTTAAAAAAAAAAATTTTTTTCAGGTTTCACGACTCGATTATATATATATCTATATAGATATATATATCTATATGCCAAAATATATGGCACTTTCTTCCCAAATGCACAAAACCCACATCAGGTGAGATTTTAGCAACCCTTGTCACACCTGGAGCCCAGCCACTGATACCATTTCTTCTAGGCAAATTCTCAAATGTATTGTATCGTTTCAGCATTAAATTGAAAGCATTAGCAGTAGAATTAATAAACCTTCAAGGTTTCTGTGGGAGGTTAGTTCAAAACTTTGATTTTAATTTGGATTGACTGTAACTACACCATTGCCCACAGCTCCATAATCTAATCTGTGACAGACGACCAGAGTTATGAGGCAACACACTGCTGGGAAAACTCTTACACAGCTCATAAAGCTAAGCCCAGAATAATTTCATTGCTGGATGAAGCATGCAACACACTCTTGAAAAATTTTCTTTACCTTGCTTACCAATGTGGATGATCACTGTTTTAAGTTAAATTCTTCAGATTGAGTATAATCAGTGGAGCTCGGATTCATGGCCTCTAAAATTAAATATCTTAGAGGTCAAACAGCTTATAAAAGGGAACTGAGTTATTTATTGTCAAGTGTTCTAATAATAGTAATGAATGTCGGGGATTCTCTAGTCCTGCTGTCATAGTTTATGAATTTTGGGGAGTTTTAAAACCAGCAGAATTTCCTTTTCCTAGAATAAATGAAGCATGTTCTAAAAGGAAGTGATTGCCTGATAGCAAGACCACCAAAGGTCCTGCTGAAGGGAAATGACTACATGGTGAAAGGAAGAGGGTGCCAAAAGAGACATGGAATAAAGCAGAGTTTGCCAATTTTAAAATTTAAGAGGAATTTGGACAGTAATATGGATGGGAGAGGGACGGAGGGATATGGTCTGGGTGCTGGTCAGTGGGACTAGGCAACAAAAATGGTTTTGCAGACTAGAAGGGCTGAAGAGCCCTCCTTCTGTGCTGTAATGTTCTATGCCTTTATGAATTTATTGGTTTACATTGCCAAGAACTGAGCAATAGACAAACATTTGTTCTTTGTGAAGGCAAAGGAATGACCCACAAATAAAAGATAGCACATTGTCTGATTTCTGATTTTGGTAAATCATCCAGAATGAAGCTAATTAAGTGAAATTTGTCTGTGGAAGAAATCCACTACTTTCGTTTCCTTCCAGGCCAGAATGTGTTTGTGATAAGCTTCACTCATTCTCCAGGATTGACATTCCTCACCTTGACTATTTCTGGATGAAGAAAAGCTTTTGATGAATGATGAAATTTTTGACTTCAATTTTCCTGAAGAAGCTTCCTCTGTAAGAAGTCTTTACAAGCACAATCTGCCATTTAGACAATGTGCTTCTCTCTATTTATTCAAAATATTTACACTACCAGCTGGCAGCGTGGCAAATAAAATGTATTTACTTTTTCTGGAACTCCAGCAAAGAAATGCCTGAGTATCGATGAGAAGCTTAGACAAACTGTGCCGACAAGTAATTCCGCTTAGTTGAATCATGAGCTTGGATCTCCCATGCTGCCTGCCAAAGATTTTGACTCATTCAGGAAATGGGGCAAAAAAAAAAAGTTGCTGCTTCTTCTCAGAAATCTAGAGACTCCTTGTAAAAGCTCAAACATAGCAGAGGACTGAAGAGGGTGCAGCTTAGCCAAGCATGACTTTAGAGGCCTTGGATCAATTTAGGTTTAGAAACAGAAAATGCTGGAAACATTCACCTCCTTGGGAAGCATCTGTTGAAAGAGTTTTGGTTCAGAGAAAGAACTAGGAAAGAGATTTAATTAAATTTAGACATGTAGCAGATAACAGGCCCTTTTGGCCCATGAGCCCATGCCACCCAATTACACCCAACTGACCTACAACCCCGGTAGATTTTTTCAAGGGTGGAAGGAAACCGATGCCCCTGGAGGAAACCCACGCAGACAAGGAGAGAATGTATAAACTCTAAAAAAGATTTAAAAAAAGGTGATTCAAGGTTTCCAAGAAGGAGATGGGAGGAATAGGTAAGATTATTGCATCTCCGCATACCCAGGCTATTGATTAGAACCTTCATGAACTCATTCAGGATCCTTTTAAATGTAATGAGAGTTTTAGTATCCACCCATATTTCAGACCATGAGTTCCAGATCTCCACCACACTTTGGATGGAAAATATTTTATGATATTCATCAATTATCAATGTTTCCTGGTTATCAATTACTCTGTTAAGTTTCAAGTCCATTGTCACATGTACAAGATACAGTGAGAAAATCTCCTTTGCAAGCAATCCAGCTAAACATCCCACACAAGTGAAGCAGAGTACACAAATTAGTTCAGGGCTGAAGTCACGTTATTTTACCAATGCCGGGAAATAAACTCTCCTTGAAATTGGTGGTGTGTGATTTCATGCCATGACTCTTCTTCCTAACGGAGGAGGGTGAAGGGAGCATGGATGGAGTTTAAAAAAAAAACACACTAGCACTTTTCCGAGGCAGTATGAAGCGTAGATGGAGTTGATGATGGTTGGGGAGTGAGAGGTTGGGGGATGGTCATCAATTTCTTGATGTCTTGGCCAAAAAAATTCCTGTATCATGCTCTAATCCTCTTCTAATTGCTCCAAAGAAAACAAGTCTGATCAGTCTCTTCTCATGATCCTCAAAATTCTCTACCTCATTCTCTCCAGTGCATTCAAATTCTTCCTGTCTGATAGCAACCAGAACTGTACACAGTGCTCCATTTTTGAGCTCGTTCATGCTTTTTATTTTTCAATAACTAAATTCTAACCCACAAATGAAAGACCGGGTGGTTTTTCATAAAGTTGCTGGAAAACCTTTCAGATAAGACATATTATTCAAAAAGTAATCTTTGCTGTGAAATTAATACTGTGAACTTCCAAATAATAAATATTTCTAGGACTAATTTTGGACCTGTATTTTATATCCACGGTATGTGAACGTCATATTTCATAAAGTTGATTGTACTTTTGCCAAATACATGAAATACTTTGAAGAGGAAATCAAGAAAAAAAGGATAAGCTACTTTGAGACGTGTCTAAAAACAAGGATGTCAAGAGAACAGTTGGCATAGCAGTTAGCACAATGCCTTTACACTGCCAATGATTGGGATGGTGGTTCAAATCCCACGCCGTCTGTATGGAGACAAATACAGATGCTGTCTGTATGTACGTTGTTCCCGGGTCTGCGTGGATTTTCCCCGAGGGCTCCAGTTTCCTCCCAATGTTCGAAACGTAATTAGATAATTAGGTGTAAATTGGGTGGCATAAATCACCGACTCGTGGGCTGAAATGGCTTGTTAACATGGTCTATGACTAGATTTAAATTTAAATTTTAAAAAAGTGATGGGGAGTTTCAATGTCATACAAAATCTTTTTAAAATCCATCCTTTGTGAATGATATCAAAACATGTGCTGTTATTTAAAGAAAAAAACTGCAGCCTGCTGCATTGAGCAATGTTGTGCAATCTCCTCAGGTAACAATGTAGTTTACATTTGAATGCAGTAAAACTTCAACAACATAAAGGACAAGTTACAATGTGATACCCAAGCTACGTTAAGTGCCAATTGCTGTTTTATTTACACACATTTCAGGATCTGGAAATAGATTGCAAGAACAGAATTTATTGCCCTTCCAAATTGTCTTTGAGATGAGCGGCAGGTCTGTATAATGGAGCACTGAAGAGTCATGCCCAGGTAGCCTGGAGTCACATATTGGCTGACTAGGTAAGGATGAAATCTTCCTCCCTTGAAAAACATGCAAAATAGATTTTTAGGACAATCCAGTCATTTTGTAGTCACCGATATAACTGATAGGCTTGTTTCTAATTCTGAGGTTTCAACTAAGTTTAAGTTCGATAGCTGCAATGACAGAACTTGAACTTGAGTCTCTGCATTGTCAGTCCAGGCTTTTTTTTAAATTACTAGAGAGACATACGAGATGTAGAATCTGGAGTACAAATCATCTGCTGGTGGAGTTGAGTGAGTTGAGCATCATCAGTGGGGGGAGGGGGAGGGGAGGGGGGAATTAGTCATGCCAATTCCCTATCTCACTCCTGCTCTGACCTGTCTTCAGCCAACTATTCTTATCTAATGAATCTCAAGTTTATGAACTGTAGTTTATTTTCCAGGTCACCACATTAGAGCCTTTGGGGCTCAGAAATGATTGATTGGTTCAAAATTATAGAAAATTGCATTTCCAGTTTCTGTTTCACAGCACTAATAATTTTCCATTTGCAATTTTACATAAAGGGTCAGCTCAAACTACTTGCATCTTCTTCAAGCCTATCATTTTTCTCTTTATTTATCTTATTCTAATTCTATTTCTTCATCATTGTTTGAGCATGTAGTCTTTCTACCCTATCACACATCTTTCCTTTCACTTTTTCAACTTGCTAGGTGTCTTAAAACTTGCTTATCCCTCTCTCCTCCTGGTTCTGATGAAGAGATTCAGCCTGAAACATCAACACAGTTTCTCTCTCCACAGACTCTCCCTGACCTCCTGAATATTCTGCTTCTATTTGTATTTGCACACCCTCTACACAGGATTAAACACTGGCATTCTTTTCCCTCTGCTAGCTCTACAAGCTGGAATACTGCAGCCAGCTATAGCCATGACTAGCTGTTATTCTGCCAGTTGTGTGCAGCTGGATAATCCTCCATCAGGAAAGCCCCTCTAACCTTAGTCTATGACTTTTGACTCTCAGTTCCCATGTGCATTTACCCTCTTTGACAAGCATCTACACTGACCAAGGGATCTCCAGAGCTTGTCATACTCTGGATGCTGAGCTGCACTGCCCTAGACGTATTCACTGCCAAGCCAATTTCATGCTCCAGTAGGTGCTTGATATTTCGATGTCAGATTGCATTTTGGCCAAATCCAAAATATGAAATTCAAGAATTGCAAATGAATAAGGTACAACAATGGCATGCTTCGACAAGCATCACATTGATACCTGGAAGGATCCACTAGTGGGAAGATCTGGGAGTGCCCCACTGCACAACCCCATAGTGACATCTAAGGTGTCTGCAATTTGAAGGATGCATGCAGTTTTGGTTTCAGTGGAGAAACCAAGCAGCAAGTGAAAGAGGCTAAATAAAAGAAGGTCCGGAGATGGGGAGAGGAGGATCGATGAGTTGCCAGCTGTGCTGCAGGCAGGACGGCAATCCAAACCATTTATTAAAAAATAATACTAATTAAAATTTAAATTAGACCAAGCTCAGAATGTATGACCAATGAAATGGCTGTGTTTATGTCTGTATTAAATTTCTGACTTGAATTCTCTAGAACGACTAGAGCATCAGTTCAGACCTATCAAGTTGATTACACGGTTTCACCAGGAGAAGTATAACTGCTGTGTAAGATGCTAAATGCTTACATGAAAACTAAAAAAAAAACGTAATGCTACAAAGCTTAAATAAAAACATGTTGGAACTACTTAGCAGTTCAGGCAGCGTGTGTGGAAAACAAGTTAACTTTTTCAAGTTGAATCCATCTCTAAATGTTAGCACCCTTCACATGTCAAGGTTCGAATGGCTGTCCTGTCTGTAGCATGGCTGGCAACTCATCAATCCTCCGCTCCCCTTCTCTGGATCTTCCTTTATTAGCCTCTCTCATTTGCTGTTTGATTTCTCCACTGAGACCAAACTTGAAAAGTGATGTCAGCCAGATTCAGGGCTGTACCACTTCTTCACATTTTGGGTCTGTTTTATTCACCCTTTCGTATTGTGATACCCTTATCAAACTTCTATTATGGAAAATATACAGATTGGCTGCATTTGTGGTAGATTGAGTGCCCAAGGACACAAAAGCAAAAATAGCCAAGGGCACAGGCTCCCATACACTGAAGATGTCTATGCAAGGCATAGCCTCAAGAAGACAGCCAGTATCATAAAGGAACCCCATCAGCCTGGTCACAAGCTCTTCTCACTGCAACCTTTGGGCAGAAGATACAGAAGCCTGAAAACCACTTCCTTCAGGTTCAAAAGCGATTTCTTTTCAACAGCAATCAGACTCGTGAACTTCCCTTTATTCAACCATTCATAAACTACTCAGGCACCATGAAAATGCCTGCCTGCAAAATTGAAATACCATCTTACTTCTTGCACTGCTGTAACTGTATTTATTATCTATCTTTCATAATTATTGTTTATTAATTTAATTTACTGAGACGAGTGCAAATTTCAGTGCATATGTACATGACAATAAACTCATGATCAATATCCTAAGATGACCAACATGATTGCCATATGTGAATAAAGATAGAAAAGCAAGATTTCTGCCACGGGCTAGTTTGTTTCTAAAGAAAGCAGACCACACCACCTTCATCTGGCTCAATTTTTACTTGTACAGTAATTTAACCAGTTCTCCAAGTATAATGCATACCTTATGTGGGACAAAGAACAAAAAGCAAGTCAACACCTTTCACTAGGACAGCACGGTTAGCGAAACACTTTTACAGCGCCAGCGATCCGGGTTCGAATCAAGTGCTGTCTGTAAGGAGTTTGTATCCATGTCAGAGTGGGTTTCCTCCAGGTGCTCCAGTTTCCTCCCACCATTTAAAATGTTAGGGGGTTGTAGGTTAATTGGGGTATTTGGTCAGTACGGGTTCATGGGCCAGAAGGGTCTGCTACTGTGCTGCATGTCTAAATTTAAAAAAAAATTAAAATGAGCCGCAGAAACCTCAGGATATTTAATTGGTGCTAACAGGATTTAATATTTTTGAATAAGATTTCACAGCATTACTCAGCAAAGTTTGGAGAATAATTTGACTTTAATATTAATAAAATAGTAAATTGAACTATACGAGAAAGGTTAAGAGGATATTATGGGTGTAATTTCAATACAGTACATGAAGCCAGATGCAGGCGCCATATATTGGATCTCCTTGATTCAGTGAAGTGCCCCAGTCTGGACTGGAGTTATTGTACAAATAACCTAATGCTCAGTGACATTTTGAGGTCTCCCAAAATCCTAAGTTCAGTCCAAGACTGCAAGATCTTTGTGACCAAAACACAACTAAGCTTCTTGTTGAAATAAAATGTAGAATATATTTGATCACCTACCTACCACTAATTCCAACCTTGTTTACACACATTTTTCTTTCCATTGACTGCGATGTGGAAATGAACAATATATTCTGGCATAGATGTTGTTTCACTCTTTATTCATGATGTGTATTTCAGGTCTAGCAAGAGTCAGTGACAATTATAGCAATTTGCACGATGAACTGGCAAACATTGCAGCTTATCCCTAAATAATTCAGTACACATATAGCTATTTTCCCTTGGAAATACTTTGCCAAAGGGTATTCGTGCTGGCTGTCCGCTTGATTCTACTGTGCGTCATTTTTGATATGATCCTGCCTTAGATCTGATGCCAGGGAGAAACAGGAGCCCTCTTAATGATGCAGTGAAATAAAAGCATTTTGGATGCTGAATATTCCTGGTCTTTAAATGAGAGTCTGGAGCCATTCCTTCAGCTGACCTTTTAAAGATCTATGCCTCGAGGCTACTCCTGGCAAGCAGGTGGGTTAAAACTACAGTTGCTTAAAAAAAGCAGGAACAATTTGACTGAAACTGAGGAGCTAACCCTAACAAAGTAGCAAAGGAATAACATATATTATGGACTCCTGGAATGGGTCCACAGCAGCACTCCGCGATCCCGCCTTCTATCCAGGGGGCACTGAGTCAGGAAGATAATGGTGGTGGCGGGACTAGTGGAGAAGCAGGCAAGCCTCAGATGTTTGAGTGAAGTGATCCACAGGGTCAGCCAGGTTCAGGCGTAAAGATGCTGCTGCCGGTGAAGCTTCCGTCGGAGCTGACGAGTTGCTGCAGCCAATGTGGCTGGAGGCTTGCTCTTGGGCTCAAAGACCAAAAGGCCTTCACCAGGCTGCAGGGGCCAATGGGAATCTGGGGTTGAGGAGGTGAGATGGAGAGATGGCCTCCCCTCAGGCTTCAAGCGCAGATGGCCTTTGGGAAGTGGTGGTCGAGGTGGTGAGAGGGAGAGAGCAAGCAGCTGGATATGGGGGCTGGAGCTTGGCATTTGGGATGGTGGACTACATCAGAGAAGGCTTCGTGATCCTTGACCACTCACCGTCTCCAAAGGCACACACTAGAAAGGTTTTCATGGTATTGTAGTACACATGCCAATAATAAATAAACCTAAATCTAAGTTAATGTCATTCCCATATTAACTCTGGTAATGACACAATTCAAAATGTGTCATTACTGTTACATTTCTCAACAACAGATTGTGATACAAATAGCCCTGGAAAGTAGATAACAACTTTCCTCCACCTACCCCCCCCCCTGCCCCACCCTAACCCTCTTTCAGGAGATTTTTCCTGTTCTGGAGGTCTGATTTCTGGGGTAATAACTAGAGCCAGTCTTTTCCATTCTACTGCAGAACCATTTTAATCCCCAAGACGCACCGCGTGGTTAGCCCACTGCTCTACTCATTATACACCCATGGCTGTGTGGCCAGGCAATATTCCCATGCCTTCTACAAGTTTGCCGATGACATCACAGTTGTTGGCAGAATCACAAACTTCATTGAGGAAGCCTGCAGGAGGGAGATAGATCAGTTCGTTGAATGGTGTAACAGCAACAACCTTGCACTCAACGTCAGCAAAACCAAGGAGATGATTGTGGACTTCAGGAGGAAGTCAGGGGAACATGAACCAGTCCTCATTGAGGGCTCAGTAGTGGAGAAGGTCAACAAATTCCTGGGTGTCAGCATCTCCAAGGATCTGTCCTGGAGCCTCCACATTGATACAATCACAAAGAATGTTCACCAGTGGCTATATTTTGTGAGGTGTCTGAGGTGGTTTGGTCTGTCACTGAAGACTCTTGTAAACTTCTACAGGTGTACTGTGGATAGCATTCTGGCTGGCTGCATCAATGCCTGGTATGAAGGTGACAACTCTCAGGTCAAATTCCAGAGCACAAGGCTGTCACAGCACCAGCGATCCAGGTTCGCTGTAAGGAGCTTGTACCTTCTCCTTGTGCCTATGTGGGTTTCCTCCAGGTGCTCCGGTTTCCTCCCACCCTCCAAAATGAACCGGGATTGTTGGTCAATTGAGTGCAATTTGGCAGCACAAGCTCGTGAGCTGAAAGGATTGGTTAACAAGCTGTATGTCCCAATTTTTAAAATATTCAACTCAAAATTCAAGCCGATCAGTCCTGACAACATTCTTATGAATAATTTCTGCACTCTTTCCATTTTAATGATATCTTTCTTGCATCTGGATGACCAAACTGTGCACAATACTCCATGTGGTGTCATCAATGCTTTGTACAGTTACAATATCTCATCATTTCTCCTGTACTCAGTGCCCTGACCGATGAAGGCAAGTTCTATGTAAGGGGTGGCACAGGCAGACACTTTGTCTACCTTTGTAACCCCTTACATGGATCTATGCACCTGGATCCCCAAGTCTTAGTGTGCTACAATATTCTCCAGGCCCCTACCATTTACTGTGCACAGAATAGATGACAAACAACACCGATCCCTGTGGCCATCAATCTGAGAGACAATTCTCCGCTACTACCCTCTGACTCCTATCATCAAGCCAATTCTGTATTCAATTGGCCAGTTTACCCTGGATCCCATGTGTTCTGATCTTCTGGACCAGCTACACTGCAGGACCTTGTCAAACGCTAAATTTTTTCCCTCAATTGTTCAAAGTCAGAATGCTAAATCCATTTGGCAACTTCAGAAATTGTAATTCATCAAATTGGTTCAGATTAGAATGACAGTTGATTGGAAAAATTAAGCAGCAGACTTGGTCACATCTGCACAGCTTCAATATGTGCCAGAGAAGAAGGTACAGAAGTAATTCTGAAGACCAGCACATTCAGGCTCTTGAAACCACCCCCCTCCCCGACCCACGCTTACTACACTAATCATAAAATGGACTGTCTCCATCATTACATGACCATTTTTTGTCCTTGCAATATGGTAACTGACTTTTCATTATGTAACTTCTCATTTATTATATTCAGGTACACTATTGTAGCTTTAATTGAGTGAAGTATCTGGCTGCAGCAAAAATCTCAGTGCACAAGTGTATATTGTACAATATACGTAGCAATAAATTTATTATTATTATTCTTCCAGTGAGAAGAGAGAAGCCCAGGGAATGTCCTATTGATTTTGAAACTATCTTTTGAGATGGTTTTGTTCATCTCTCAGTCACACCATCTTCTTTAAAAGATACAAGAGGAAACAAAATCCATATGACAAGCTGATCACAAATTTAAAGGTGTGACGAGAGTTGTCATGTCTTACTGTGAAATTAGTTGAGCAGTTCAGGAGAACATTGCTTGCTGCTGATGGCTTTATCACAAATGTTGCACACAATTATTCGTCGAACATTCTTTTGCGCTGAATTTATTAACTACAATCTATCCTGTATACTAGTAGATATTTCACACTCTTTTGACATTTTGAACCCTCCAGTCAAGATGCAGAATTCTTGATTTCCCTTCTGGCTCAATGAAGGATTCCATTGTCCTGGTGCCAGTCTCTTGGCAACAAGCCCCACATAACAGCATAAATGTCACCTAAGCCATTGTAGTACAAATTTGTGGCTGGGCCTGCGCGATCACAGAATTTTTCCCAATCCTGATATTGTCCCATCAAATCTATCCTTGAAGCTTCTCATCTCATCAAAACCCTTTTAACATGAGTAAATAGTTTCCTATAACATTCCATAGATGCAGCACTGCTTTTCTTGTTATTTTTCATCTTCCACCCTCCTTGGACATTTAATCTCTCCTGTCGTTCCCCCCAGAACACAGAATAGCACAGTACAGACCCTTTGGTCCTCAAAGTTGTGCTGATTTGTATATACCTACCAAAAAAAATGCTAAACCCTTTCTACCTTGTAACCCTCTATTTTTCTTTCATCCATGTACTTGTCTAAGAATTTCTTAAATGCCCCTAATGTTTCAGCCTCCACAACACTCTGAGTAAAAACCCTATTAGAGGCCTTCCCTTCTGTTTTCTTCTTCCTCCTCCACTTTACATTTTAAAGTTTACTCTGGTCAAACTTCTCAATGCTGATGAAATGAAGTTGCCCTGAAATGCCCTCAACTGACCTGCTGAGTGTTTTTAGTATTTTCTGTTTGACATTTGACGTTGATTTGTTCCGTGTGTGAAGGCAAAGGCTAATGCACCAAAACCTAACTGCAACTACAAACCACTGTAGCCAAGATGAAACACAACTCTGATAAGGTGTTAGTGACTTGTTGTTTCGAGCATGGTGCAGCACTGAAGTCCTTCAGTGCAGATGGCAAAAAGTAGCAAGGTAAAATGGTCAATACTCATTGCCATGAAAGACACTCAGTGGTTTATCAAAGAATGGCAGAACAACCACCTGGACAACTCAGTTCCTGTGCCACATGGGAAAGCATGGTAGTGAGATATGGTGGCTAGAAAGCAGCAGAATCAGAAAGAGCACCAACACTTTGTCAACATACAAAATACATGAACGCTGAATAATTTAAGTTATCAGAGCCAAATGGAATCAAAACAGATTAGTAATGAGATGTAAATATTTGATTTAAGGGGGGAAAAAAAATCAAGCATAAATCAGATTTTAAAAAATTGACAATTCAGCCATTGTCAAAACTATCCTTTGAATTGAATGGATTTACTCAACATTGATTGTTTTTTTTTGCTCATTTGAGATGGGAGCATTAGCATTTCAACAGGCAGCTCTACCGAAGACAACAGGTATCTCAGTGCTGATGCTGTCACAGTCCCAGTTCAGCCAAACATAATTACTATTGATAATCTTACAGGGCTGAACAGCATTGTTCCTCTTGACAAAATATTGCTGCAGTGCTGAAGAAAATATCTCTTTCAGAATGGGTATGATTTCCATGTTTGTAAGTATTTATTGAAAAGGTTATCCTATGAGCTCTAAAGAGAATACTTTTCCAGTAGACACACATCTTCTATTAAATTAGGTGCCCTCAGATTGGCTGGCTAACCTGTTTGATGGTTGTTGAAATATATTACGTGCCATTATCACTGGGCTGATGTAGATTAGCAAACTGACAACCAATTTCTGCAGTCCAATGATAATCTATAACTGCTGTAACATTTGGACATTATGATTAATCGACATTCTCAGGCACTGTGTTGTGTTTTGCAGTATTCATAACTCTCTCCGTGAGATTTAGGCAAGGTGACAAACACCAACTTTCATGCAAAAAGTTGATCAACAAAAGGGTAAATGCACTGCATTTAAATTTCCCAAAATTGACCATATTTGCATTGAACTTTACAGAAATAATTCAATTTTTCTGATGGTGTTCACGCAGATTTTGGTGAACACATCAGTCATTTTTTTAAAGCATATGAATATATTATAAAAAAAAAAGGTTTTTTGAAGATTTATAGTCTGAAGTTACAGCATGTTCTGCAGATGGGACAACTTCTCCACAGTGCAGCATTAAAAAAAAACACCTTGTGTCATTAAACAACGATGTCCCAAAATTGCTTCCAAAAGTGCAGCCGTGTCCAGTTATTTCCTTTCTGAGCTCATAGGATAAAATTTAAATGGATTTGCATGATGCTCTGAACAAATCAGAATTCTGTATTAATTTTGATCAGACAATGCGGTTATATATTGATGATAATGGGTTGGCCGCATGTCATTTCCTCACTTACCACTATAGATATTCGAACACGTTTCGACTTTCTGTGTTCTGACATTGCCTGATTCTTTAATAGAAAGAGGATAATTCAGGTTATACAACACGTGCAAGAAATTCAGAGGTGAAGCCTTGCATCTGCCTTAAAATTATCTGCAACATTTTCAGTCAAAAGGTGATTTGTTGTAACAATTAACATTTTCAAGTCTTTTCCTCTCCCACCTCCTAATCATAATTTTAACAGTTATTTCATGATAATCTACTGTGCCCCCCCACACAAAAAAAAGCTTCAGTGCTCAGTAGTGATGCACTTGCTGACGCCTCATGTCGTTGGAGGTTGTCAAAATATGACAGGATGTCACAAAAGAATCTGTTGGCTGTTCAGCTACAATTTATGAAACTTGACAGATATGGTACAAATATAGCAGCCCAGGAGATTTATTACATACTATAAGCTTGGCACTCTGCATGAGGAGGAGTGAATAGAGCTCTTCATTGTCACTCACTAACTGCCTTCATGCACGGTAATTTTATCAAGGCAGCACATTAATTCACAGAATTTTCAATAATTTGCTTACTGCATTTCTTCACGTTAAAGGAAAAATTTAGAGCAACATCATGCAATGTGAAAGTCACATTTCATTCACTGGAAATGTGTTAACCTGTGATATCAACATCTTAACAGTGACATTCTTGTTCCTTGAATCCCATCAATCCTACCACTTTATTTGTGGAAAAGTGCATCCAGAAGCAAGTCATTGGAGTAAACGTTGTTCTGTCTTGACCCAGAATAAGAAGTACATAATTATTTTTCTTATTCTAGTTGTGTCTAGTTTCTCCAATAACTCCTCAATATCATTGATGCTGGAAATCAATTCCAGAGCCTGCAGAGGACCATCATTCAAAAAATGTATTATTTATCTTCTTGTTGATGACCCAGGTTTGGTGCAGACCTCAAACCCTAACCCAAGAGGACTGAGGTCAGCTTTAGTGTTTGTAAATAAAGGAATCAACTAAGCTGTAGTTAGTTGCCATGGAGTTTGAAATCTTGTTGTTTCTTCATTACTGATTACACCATGTAGTTCCCATGGTGACAGCATCCAAGGTCCCCTGATGATTTCAGCAACAACCCCCTGACCAATCCTTTCCCAACTTAGTTCGATCCTTCTGGTAATCAACCTATCTTACTTTTGTCTTCCCAAATCACTAAACACACTCAGATCATCTCCACAGCCTTTCTGATAACCTTCTCTATTGCCGCCCATCAACTCCCAACCCCATCCACCTCCAAAATGTCAACTCCTGAACAGAGCACTTTCCCTGATTTCTAACATCCTTCCAAACAGCTCTTGCTAACCAAGTGCCGCACTCCACAATCCCCATTCAACTCCATATCTCTCCTTTCTCTTCATCGTGGGATCTATTTCTACTCTGATCAATTTGCTTTCTTTATTTTTGCATCTCCTCTATTACCTGTGACCACCTGATCCCCAACTCTTCCTTTTTTCTCCACGCAAGGATAGGAAATCATGGAGTTTCATTGTTTGAAGTCAATTCTACTATATGCCACGCTTTGGCACTTGAGGCCAGACGTACCTCTGAGCCAGGGCCTCACACAAAATTAGTGTGGGTTCCCTGCAGAGCACGGTGCGAAACATCTTTTCATAGAATCATACGGCATGGAAACAAGCTATTTGGCTCAATTTATCGATGCCAACCAGTGGGCAGTTTGATCCCATTGTCTAGCATTTGGTTCATAGCCTAAGCAATTCAAGGGGTCTTCTCAATACTTTACAAATGCTGTCAGTAACCCAGCTTTAACTACTCCCAGGTAGTGTATTTCATGTACCTAGCATTCTCTGGTGAAGAAGAACCCCTTGAATCCCCTTTAAATATCTTCTCCTGTGTCTTGTCTTCCACTTGGGAGAAGTCTACTGTCTTTACATATTTCAATCATGTCCCTTCTTCACCTCCTCACCCCCAAGGAGAACATATCCAGATTCTCCAGTCTCTCCTCATAACTGAACTGCTCCTTTCCAGGCAACATGTGGTGAATTTCCTTGGCATCTGCCCCAGTACAATCACATTTTTCTCATAGCAAAGTGACCAGAAATGCAGTATTCCAGCTGAGGTCTGACCAAAATTGAAACATTACCTCCCTACTTCTGCATTCAATGCCCTGACGAATGAAGGCCATTTTTCCATATCCACCGTAATCATGTTATCTGCCTGCATTATCACTCACAAGGATTAGTGGGCATGTACTTTATAGCTGGATTACAGTTTCTAGTTGGTATCATTTAAATCAAAGTTTTATTGTAACAACAAACTTAAAAATTAGTTCTACAGTATTTGAATATGGTAAAATACAAAGGGAGTCCTGGCTATAATATTACACCAGCAAACATCCACAATAACAGTTAGAGTTTTAGTGCACCAAAGTGAAACCATCCAGTCATTAAAATATGGTTTAAACATGTCTGTCAGTTAATATCACTTATACTATGAACTGAATCAGGCATAAAGACATTTTTCTGTAGATTTGCTGAGAATTATGTTAAATGATAAAATAAACAATAAAATTATATTCCAATATGTACTGATTATTTATATTATATGAAAAGCTTTAATCATGAAATAGTAAAATTGCAGAACAAGTCTACTGAATGTACAATAGGAAGAAAAACAATCAAATTTGCAGCACAACTTACAACACAAGGGGAGACTTACAACACAAGGGGAGACTTACAACTCAAGGGGAGACTTACAACACAAGGGGAGACTTACAACACAAGGGGAGACTTACAACACAAGGGGAAACTTACAACACAAGGGGAGCCTTACAACACAAGGGGAGACTTACAACTCAAGGGGAGACTTACAACTCAAGGGGAGACTTACAACTCAAGGGGAGACTTACAACTCAAGGGGAGACTTACAACTCAAGGGGAGCCTTACAACACAAGGGGAGCCTTACAACACAAGGGGAGACTTACAACTCAAGGGGAGACTTACAACACAAGGGGAGACTTACAACACAAGGGGAGACTTACAACACAAGGGGAGACTTACAACACAAGGGGAGACTTACAACACAAGGGGAGACTTACAACACAAGGGGAGCCTTACAACACAAGGGGAGACTTACAACACAAGGGGAGCCTTACAACACAAGGGGAGACTTACAACTCAAGGGGAGACTTACAACTCAAGGGGAGACTTACAACACAAGGGGAGACTTACAACTCAAGGGGAGACTTACAACACAAGGGGAGCCTTACAACACAAGGGGAGACTTACAACTCAAGGGGAGACTTACAACACAAGGGGAGACTTACAACTCAAGGGGAGACTTACAACTCAAGGGGAGACTTACAACACAAGGGGAGACTTACAACACAAGGGGAGACTTACAACACAAGGGGAGACTTACAACACAAGGGGAGACTTACAACTCAAGGGGAGACTTACAACTCAAGGGGAGACTTACAACACAAGGGGAGACTTACAACACAAGGGGAGACTTACAACACAAGGGGAGACTTACAACACAAGGGGAGACTTACAACACAAGGGGAGACTTACAACACAAGGGGAGACTTACAACTCAAGGGGAGACTTACAACTCAAGGGGAGACTTACAACACAAGGGGAGACTTACAACACAAGGGGAGACTTACAACACAAGGGGAGACTTACAACACAAGGGGAGACTTACAACACAAGGGGAGATTTACAACTCAAGGGGAGACTTACAACACAAGGGGAGACTTACAACACAAGGGGAGACTTACAACTCAAGGGGAGACTTACAACTCAAGGGGAGACTTACAACTCAAGGGGAGACTTACAACTCAAGGGGAGACTTACAACTCAAGGGGAGACTTACAACTCAAGGGGAGACTTACAACACAAGGGGAGACTTACAACACAAGGGGAGACTTACAACACAAGGGGAGACTTACAACACAAGGGGAGACTTACAACACAAGGGGAGACTTACAACACAAGGGGAGACTTACAACACAAGGGGAGACTTACAACACAAGGGGAGACTTACAACTCAAGGGGAGACTTACAACTCAAGGGGAGACTTACAACTCAAGGGGAGACTTACAACTCAAGGGGAGACTTACAACTCAAGGGGAGACTTACAACACAAGGGGAGACTTACAACACAAGGGGAGACTTACAACACAAGGGGAGACTTACAACACAAGGGGAGACTTACAACACAAGGGGAGACTTACAACACAAGGGGAGACTTACAACACAAGGGGAGACTTACAACACAAGGGGAGACTTACAACACAAGGGGAGACTTACAACACAAGGGGAGACTTACAACACAAGGGGAGACTTACAACACAAGGGGAGACTTACAACACAAGGGGAGACTTACAACACAAGGGGAGATTTACAACTCAAGGGGAGACTTACAACACAAGGGGAGACTTACAACACAAGGGGAGACTTACAACTCAAGGGGAGACTTACAACTCAAGGGGAGACTTACAACTCAAGGGGAGACTTACAACTCAAGGGGAGACTTACAACTCAAGGGGAGACTTACAACACAAGGGGAGACTTACAACACAAGGGGAGACTTACAACACAAGGGGAGACTTACAACACAAGGGGAGACTTACAACACAAGGGGAGACTTACAACTCAAGGGGAGACTTACAACTCAAGGGGAGACTTACAACTCAAGGGGAGACTTACAACTCAAGGGGAGACTTACAACTCAAGGGGAGACTTACAACACAAGGGGAGACTTACAACACAAGGGGAGACTTACAACACAAGGGGAGACTTACAACACAAGGGGAGACTTACAACACAAGGGGAGACTTACAACACAAGGGGAGACTTACAACACAAGGGGAGACTTACAACACAAGGGGAGACTTACAACACAAGGGGAGACTTACAACACAAGGGGAGACTTACAACACAAGGGGAGACTTACAACACAAGGGGAGACTTACAACACAAGGGGAGACTTACAACACAAGGGGAGACTTACAACACAAGGGGAGACTTACAACACAAGGGGAGACTTACAACACAAGGGGAGACACAAGACTTTGGTCAAAGCTCATGCTATGATGGAAATGATCTTCATCATTAATGTGTAGAATTCAGCCTTTTCAAAGACTTACAGATGAAGATTGTTCCTGATTACCTGGATATGTACTCTGTAGGATCTTAAATCTGAAGGTTTATATGCTTTGAATAGCATCACAAAATTAGTGGGATTGAATGGATGACAAGGGGGGCACGTACCTCTCCTGGTTCATCCATCGAGTTTACACAGAACAGATTTTTCAGTGCAATTCCAGTTTGATCCAAGGCTCCTAAAGAAAAGAAATGCACTTTATATATTCCAGCAAGCTCATTTCAGTATCCAAATTCCTTAAAATTACATTTTGTGGGTTGAAATCATGGCATTGTTTTAACTGTAAAAGAGGAAAAAAAAAGATTTCTGCAAAATTTTAACGGCCTATCCTTTTTCACTGGACAATGATTATGATTAAAGTTACCCTGTACCTGCTTAGCAATGGATTAAAGCAGAAACTGTTCCAGACTGACATAGAATTACCAATCAAATATACCCCATGGATGGCACAAACTATTCTTGTAGTACTGAAGATTATTTTAAAAGAAGTGGAAAGCTGTTTTTCTCCTTTACAGTTAAAACAACACAATGACCTCGACACACAAATACATTGCTGAAGACGGCATTTATTGCTGCACGTAACATTAGTTTGTAATCAGGAACAACGTCAATGAAATGTACTCTGAGCAGAATTAAAACAGAGTGAGATTTAGAAGAATCTTGGAAGGTAACTATCTGGGGAATCCACAAGCTTGATGCTGACTACAGGTAAATTAAAGCAGAGTCAGCCAAGTAAATGACTAAAAGTTTGGATCAATGTTCTCAAGCAGCTGCCTTCACCTTGTTCAGACACTTAGTTTTACCTTTATTCAAGATGTACCTTAGGGCAAAAAATAAAGGCCTATATATTCATGTGACTAAAATTCAAATTCTTTCCACCCTTAAGTTTGGAAATTTGCAAGCTAACAATAAAAGATCTTAACATATAAAATATTGAGCAATGTAATGATAGGAATGAATGCAACAATGATTTGAGTGGTATATTTTCAAAGTAACAAGGTTCACATGTTAGAACTTAAAGATGTATCATGAACATTTGTAAACATTCTCCTTAACACAAATCTTTGTTCAAACTAATAGGAGGGTTCCGAGAAATGCTACAAGTACTTTATATCGGTCATCACCATTGAACGTACAAGAAATAAGAAATATTATGTAAAAGATTGATCACCCTCAAAGCAGCTAATTCAATCATTCTGGATGATTACCGAGTACATCTTGCAGAGCCTGGATCGAAATCCTTAGTTTCCTGAGGTTTGCGTGTGGTGTCAGAGGATGAAAATGGTTCAAGAGACAGGAAAGGTGTAAACTCAATAATTAAAAGATCAAGCCAGTCTCATTAATGGAAGGGATTACTTTTTGGGAAATATTCCGGGCCAAAATGAATTGTTTTTTTAGAAATGTTGTGCGTTAATAAATGAAAATCAGTATGGTTAAGAGAAATGAAAATTACATTGGATTTGCTTGATTTAGTTCTGTACCAAGATTGCCCACAGTAATGTTTATGGTAATGCGATTGATGCTGCGAAGACACATAATCAAAAAACACTTGACATACGACTGCTTCTAAACTGGTTAGCAAAATTCCAATGGATAAAATGGAAACTGATAACATGGTTTTTTTCAGTATTAATTTGTTGAAAGGATATAGTCAACACCAGTACTTATTACTCATTCTTGCTGTTGCAAAAGTAGTTAGGAGCTGACTTTTGGTCTCGTTTAATCTGTGCAGTGAAACTGCATCCACAATTCAGCTGAAAACAGAGCTTTAGAATTTAGACAAAGCTAATTCCAGGAATATTGACTTGGATGTGAGCATGATGTTCTTTTCCAACTCCATGGAGTGCTGAGGCAAGCAACTTCAATTGATTTTATGATTGGGCATATCCTGAAGTCAGGGGAAGAAATTATTTTGGGCATTGGATAGATTACCAATCAGGCTGGCTGCTTTTTCCTGTATGTGTTGAGCTCCAGTGTTGTTGGAGCTCCACTCATCCACACCATGAAGATTATTCATTGGAAAAGTTTGAGAGAATCACCAGATAAATTTCCTTTAGTTAGGTATAGAGAGATACCTTAACAAAATGGTGCCAAATACAATAAAAGTGAATTTGGATTTGTTACAAAATTTTGTATTAGTAATTTTGACTTTCTACACATGTAATTGGTTAAGTTGGAAAATTTAGTTGTACAGAGTAAATTTGCCTTTTTTGGTCAAATAAATATGTTTGTGTTGGTCTCTGCCTTCTTCGTGTCGAGGTCACTCTGAATCTGTTTACAGATACTATTTATTGTCATGTAATAAAACAGAAATGTAATGTTCCACAAAATTGCCTTAATTCTGCCATGAGGCAGACAAAGATTCGTCATTACCATTTCCCAGCACCCCTTATAACCTTATACAAAAAAGAGAGTACCCCAGAGTCACTGAGTGTCAGTGGATTCACCTCCAGTGCTCCCACAGGCTCAGAACCACACATCGACACCCCTAGACCAGGTCCAAATCTCCGACACGATGAGGAAGCCTTCAGTGCCCAGAGACCCTTTGGCATTCCTTTTTGCCCTCAGCATCCTCTTAAATCCTGGTTCTGATACTTGTCTCCAGCAGCCCGAAACCTGGCGTGAGTTTTTTGACCTCAAGTTGCTAGCAGCCTGGGTAAGATCCTCGCCTGCAAATCGCCAGGAGCTTGCTGCCTGTGTATGTCCTTCAGCCGTAGAGACCGCCTCCATGGCCGCCATCCAAGGGTTAGGGTTCTCCTTCTCAACAGTGATGTTCTCCCCGTTTCTGGTGCCCTGCACCAGTCCGCTGCTCCCCCAAAGTGGCTGCTGGCAAACAGAGACACCACCATCTTGGGCCCTGACCCCCCCCTCCCCAGTCACAGGATTTTAAATAAAACTGGTTGACTCCTTCAACGGGCTGTATAAAGCCTGAACAGAGCCATTGGGAGCAGAACTAGGCAGTAGGATCCTGCAGTGGAGCGTGCTGGGTCTCTGCTCCCCGTTCTCTGTGGCTCCGCAACAGCACTGCAGTTATAGCAGCTCCAGTAGCATCGCCATTTTTAAAAGAATCAGCAGTAAGTACTTTCTCTACTATTAAGGGCAGCAATTGTAAGGCAGAATAAAAGAATGTTCTGACTGAGAAATGGCTGAATTGGTTGTAAATATTTGTATTTACTTGGCACAACGCAAGGAACACGTTGGATGGTTATTTAGTGAGTGTTGCCCTGAATGATGTGAAAACTATAAGCAATTATGAACTTGAAAATACTCAAGTCACAACATACAAAACCTGGTTTTCAATTGAGAGTACATTTGTTGATGCAAATTTAATGGAATGACAGTGTACTTGATTCAGATGTCACAAGAACAATTTTGAAGTTCATTGTTGACACAAAATGACATGGGATATCAAAATCCATGACACTCAGACCTGATTTGTAGAGTTCAGCTGTTGAGCTACTGCTATTTAATGCAGATAAATGAGAGTCCAATGTGACTGTGATTACAAGACACAAGGATGAACTTTCATTTAGATTATTCAAGATGTTGGAGTGGCTCAGCTCTGCATTTGTAAAAGAATCCAATGGTTTCTCATACTTGAATTAGCTGCAAGTGACACTGGTAGAATAAAGAACAGATGGGCACTCAGCCTTTCTGTTAGCTAATGGTGCAAAGTCTTAAGGATGTGAGAAAAGAAATCTGGTATGTTTAACTTTGTCTCATGAGAAAATAATTAGCAAAATAAGTTTTTTAATTGCACTATTAACAACTAGGAACAAGGGTCAAATGATTAAATGTTAACTCTGTAAAATAAACTCGTATCAAATACTATTTAGTCACTGTTCTCTTGAATGTTCAGATTTCTTGAAGAATGAAACAAAGTCAAAGGGTATCAGAAGATTTTCATTCTCCATTGTGCCATGCTGCCGTAATTGCAATTTTAAGAAACAAACCGATTAATAACAGAATTGCAGACAGTCTTTTATAAAGAATTAAATCAACATCCTATTCAGATTCCTGAATTACTGATTACTTTCCACAGAATTAAAATATAATGAAACTATGATGAAATGTTTGATTTCTGAGTTAAAAAAAATTCTGTTCAAAAAGTGGGCCACAAGTTGGTAAATATATTTAAATTTGACTCTGTCATCATTATCCAGATGTCTGAAACCAAAGGAGTCACTAATATGAATGACATGCTGGGGAACACCCTTCGGCCTGTGCCACCATTCAATACATTTGATACAGAGGTAAAAGATCAGTTTTCTTCTCTCTTATATTAACTACATATTCCTTAATTCCTTTCATGTCAAAAAAAATCTATCGATCTCTATGAAATCTAGTGAATCTCCATGGTCTTCTTAATTAGAGAATTCCAAAGATTCATAAGACATTGGGTGAAGAAATTTCTTCTCATCTCTCTTGTGAATCCTTACATTCAGATTATAACTCCCGAGTTGAAACTTCCCAACCAGGGAAAACATCCTCCCTACATCTACCCTGTCAAATCTTGTGAGAAATTTATAGATTTCAATCAGTTCATCCCTTATTCTTCTAAATTTAGAGAGAATAACCTGCCTCCTCATCGGTCACCCCTCCATCCCAAGAATCAATCAGATGACTCTTCATTCACTCAACAATGAGTAAACCATTATGATGCTGGGGTGGCCAGATCTGCAGGTAAAATGTCAAATATGATCACATCATGGCAGTAAGATGTTTCTACACTTGCACTAAAATCCCCTTGCAATGTATTATTTGATTTCCTAATTTCTTACATTAATTTAGAATGTTTCCTGTACAAAGGTCCTTCTGATAATAACAACATTCAATCTCTTACTATTTAAAAAGATTCCCTGACTTTTTTTTTCTACCAACGTGGATGACCACAGTTGTCCATATGATGTTCCAAATGAGTCTGTCTGTAAGCCCTGAAGCTTATTGATAAAGATTGAGGTCCACCACTAATTACAGCCTCTCATCTGAAATCACACATTTATTCCTGCAAAACTAGGAATGCTGTGTGACTTGCTGAGTTTCACCAGTATGTTGATGTATTGCATCTGCTGTTTTCTTTAACTTCATTTATTTCTATTCTCTTCTCTGTTTCCTCAATCCATCCATGTATATAATCTCCAATCAAATGCACTCTAATTTTGCTAAATAACATCTATAAAGGTCCTTGAAGATCTTTTGAAAGTCTAAATGCATCACATCTACAGTGCTTATCTGAAAGGTTAGTTACAACCTTGAACATCTAACAAATTTGTCAAACACAGTTTACTTTTCCCAATTCCATGTTAGTCTGCCCTACTTTGTAATTTTCTAAATCTATTCCAAAAATGCATGGAATTCTGGAAATCTCCTTTGAGGGCGGCATGGTTAGCATCGCGGTTAGTGCAATGCAGTTACAGCGCCAGCGACTGGGACAGGGGTTCGAATCTCATTCGGCCTGTAAGGAGTTTGTACGTTCTTCCCGTGTCTGCGTGGGATTCTCCCAGGTGCTCCAGTTTTTCCTCCCACTCTTCAAAATGTTCCAAGAGTTTTAGGTCAATTGGGTGGGACAAAATGGCCTGCTACCTGCTGTATTTCTTAATGGGAAAAAAATTAAAAAGGAACCAATGCATCCAAAGCCACTATTTTAAAAACACTGGGTCATGGGTCTTCAGGTCCTGGGTGCAGGGCAGTGGTGAAGCATTTTTCTTGCGTTATGCATGAAGCTATTTTCATAGAACATGAAGGCTTTTTAGTCAATCGTATATGCTGGTGGAGTGAAGAATGACAATTAAATGTCTGGTGAGGATAGAAATGCAACAGAGGCGGCTAAGATATCTGTGAGATTCTTACTAAATTAGTCAATAAATTATCTATTATAATCAAGGGAAAATTTATAAAGTAGCCTGAAGTCAGCTAAGATACTGGCACAGTGTAACATTTTACTATTATACAAGCAAGATTTACATATTCATTAAATGTAATAAATCTTTTTAAAAACTTGTTCACCTCAATGAGCACTGAAGCAGCTTAATTATTCATAATCATCCTTTGCCTCATCTAGTTTTTCTCTGGATCCAGGGTAGCTTGGTGTATTGACACTAATATTTGGTCTTGACATTAAATGTAGCAGTGTGAGTCATCTTCCAAGGAGGAAACTATTTAAAAGGAGACTGATGCCACCGAACAGAGCAAATATGCATGACAGCTCTGTACCAAACTCTGAACCTGCAATCCCTGAGGTATTAGCAAGGATCTAAGATGATGCTATTCAGCAGATACAACTTTTTAAAAAAGAGTGGTGACAAAATAGAATGGAATGAATGACTTGAGCAAAGTAAATCAGCAGGAAATCAGCAGGTCTTGCAGCATCCAGAAGAGTTAAAAATATATAACTTAAGTTTCAGGCCTGAGCTCTTCTTCAAGGTATCACAGCAGATGCAGACTTTCCAGTTTCACTCCAAATGATTTGAACAATCTACATGGTAGTTTATGTTGAAGAGCTATTAATCAGGAAAAGGTTTTGAGGACTCTTTCTGTGCATGCTATTTCTCACAGAAAACGTTCAGTCAATAAATTATTTGAAAAGGGAGCTGGACAGATTTTTCAATACAGAAGAAAAATTGTGTGAAAATTTCTTACTCGATGACACTTCATGAAAGGACAATAAAAGAGAGAGAGGTCTGTCACAGTGTTCGAGTATTATTTAACTGCAGTACAAATGCAAAATGCAGATAAAGGTAAGGAACAATATTCAATTTAATTTTCAACAAAAACCTAGCCCAAATACAGAATGTAACAGTTTCTGATCTGGATTCTTGCTTCACTTTGCTCCACGATTCCCAGAAGTTTAGATACTGTCGGGAGCAAGCTGGAGGTGAGTGCCTTTAAAAGGTGCTGAGTGGGACTCGGGACACAGACATCTCGGGACTGTTGTGAGGAGTCTGGGACTCTAGAGAGCTGGGACTGTCAGGAACCAGCTGGAGGTGAATGCCTTTAAAAATCAAGAGTTAAATAGGTAATTGGTGGGAGGAGTAACTAAGGGGTCGTGACAAGTAAAAAGAGGGGTTGTTCAAGCAGAGCGGCCAGTGGAGAGCGGCCCAGGATAGGAGTGAGACTTAGGCTCACATGACTTCAGCGAGCGGAGGCTGAGGATGAGTTTGATTCCAATACAGTAAGATCTTTGAACTTAATGAGGAAAAGTTAATGGAATCAGAGCAGTCAAATGCTCTGATTGCAGGATGTGGGAAATCTGGGATAGCACAAGTGTCCCTGATGTTTAAACCTGCAAGAGGTGCATCCAGCTACAGCTCCTGGCACACTGTGTTATGGAAATAGAGCCGGATGAACTCAGGATCATTCGGGAGGAGCTTCAGGGAGACAGTCAGGAGACAGGTAACTGGGTGACTGTTAGGGGAGGGAAGGGGAAGAGGCAGACAGTGCAGAACACCCTGTGGCTGTTCCCCTCAACAACAAGTATACTATTATGGAGACTGTTTGGGGAGGGGGGGAATGATCTACCAGGGACCAGTCATCATGGTCATGTCTTTGGTGCAGAGGCTAACCTCTCGGCTCAGAATGGAAAGGGGGAGAAAAGGAGATCTATGGTAATTGGTGAGCAGATAGAAGGTTTTTGGTGAATGAAATCGAAACTCCTGGATGGCATGTTGTCTCCCAGGTGCCAGGGATATATCTGATCAAAGTCATAGCATCCTGGAGGGGGAGGGTGAGCAGACAGATGTTGTGGTCCATGTGGGGACCAATGAAAGAGATAGAAGTAGGGATGAGGTCCTGAAGAAGGGTTAGGAAAGTTAAAAAGCAGGACTTCAAGGGTGATAATCTCAGGCTTGCTGCCTGTGCCACACATCAGAGAGGGTAGGATCAGGAAGAAGTGCCAGATGAATGCATGGTTGAAGAGTACATTCAGGGGGCAGGGGTTCAGATTTATGGATTATTGGGATCTCTCTGGAGCAGGCCTAACCTGTACAAAAAGGACGGGCTGCATCTGATCTGGAAAGGGACCAATATCCTGGTAGGCATGTTTGCCAGAGCTATTGGAAGGGTTTAAACTAGCATGGCAGGGGGCATGGGAATCAGAATACAAGGGCAGAGATTAGGGTAGAAGGTCAAAACCATGATGGTCTGTGTTCTGAGTTGGTGAGGAAGGACAGGCAGGGGTTAGAGGGGTTGAAAAGTGTATATTTCAATGCTAGGAGTATTAGGAACTCAGACTATAGATCAATACATGGAACTATAATGTTGTGGCTGTTACAGAAACTTGGCTGGAGGAAAGGCAAGATTGGCTGATGCAGGTACTGGAGTTAAGCAGTTTTAAAAGGAATAGGATGGGAGGAAGAAAAGGTGGGGGGGGGTTGCATTACTGGTCAATGATAGCATCATGGCTATAGAAAGGGAGGACTCTGCAGAGGGAGTGTCCATTGAGTTGGTGTGGGTGGAAGTCAGAAATAAAAAGGGATCTGTCACTGTACTTTCGGCCCCCAAATAGCCCTCGGGACACTGAGGAGTAGATAAACAGGCAGATTTTTGAATAGTGTGGGAAATACAGGATTGCAGTTATGGGTGATTTCAACTTCACTAATATTGATTGGCACCTACTGACTGCAAGATGGATAGATGGGGCTGAGTTTGTTAGGTGTGTTCAGGAAAGATTCCTGACACAGTACGTGGACTGACTGACTAGAGGAGGGGCAGCACTGGATCTACCATATACGTCGGCGTACAAATCATGAAACACTCAAAAAAAACATACAAAAAATGGGGGTCAACTTATATGCCAGATATAATATTTAGACCTTAAATTCAGATCAAAAACCATTTGATGCCAATTCAGTGTAAAAGTCGATTCTGGAAGTGCCAATTCGGTGTATTAGTCAACCCCAGAATCACCTCCCCATTGCTGGGCGCTGCCATAACCCACGCAGTCATTCTACAATTGTAGAGCCGAGGTCTTCGCTTCTACCCGGGAATCTGAGGTCACCACTCCTGCCACATAGGTTTCAGGATCCCGCTCCCACTGGGAGAACAATGTTGTTGCTCCTACTCAGGAGGACGAGGCCGTCGCTCTTGCTGAAGAGGACGAGGCCACCGCTCCTGCTGGAGAGAACGATACTGCCGCTCCTGCTGGAGAGAACAATACTGCCGCTCCTGCTGGAGAGAATGAGGTCGGCGCTCCTGCCACATAGGTCCGAGGTTCTTGCTCCCACAGGGCGAACGATGTCGCCACTCCTACTCAGGAGAACAAGGTCAGCACTCCTGTTCGGTAGGCTGAGGTTTTTTTTTTTTTAAAAACTTTTTTTTTTACTTGCTTGCTTAATTTACAGCTTTGTTATTTGTGATTAGAGTGTTGTAACAAGTTTTGAGTTGTTGCTGAGAAGCCCTGACAGCCTGAAAATATACCCGATGTACCATAAAACCATTAAAATGAGGCTAAAAACTGGGTCGATCTATCTGCCGGTCAACTTGTATACTGAAATGTATAATAGTTCTGGGTAATGAACCTGATCAGGATGCGGATCTCTCAGTGGGGGAGCATTTTGGTGCGAGTGACCACATTTCCCTTATCTTCAACATAGCCGTGGAAAAAGATAAAAATAGACAAAATGGGATAGTCTATTTCCCTAGTTAAGGGTTGTGATAGTACAGATCTATCACCAATGTATATAGTTACAGTATCTAGACTGTGCTTATAGCGATTGGCTGAGAGCTAAGCCACGCCTACTGTCTGGGCCTTAAAGGGTTGTGTCCCTAGCCAGGTCGGATCATTCCGGATTGCTCAGCCATCTGTGAAGAGGTCCTGTCTTTTGCTAATAAAAGCCTTGGTTTGGATCAACAAGTCTTTGGTTCTTTCGACGAGCTCTACAAGGGCCAATTATGAAGGGATGAGGCAGGGACTAGCAGAGAAAATTGGAAACAGATGTTTCAGGTGACAGGAAAGAAGTAATGTGGAAAAAGTTTAGTGACCACGTGCAGGGTTCAAGATAGGTTTGTCCCACTGGGACAAGTAAAAGATGGTAGGAAAAGGGAACCCGTGGCTGACGAAACAGGTGAGTCAACTAGTCAAGAGGAAGAAGGAAGCATATGTTAGACATAGGAAATAGAAGGGCTCATGAGGAGTATATGGTAGGCAGGAAGGAGCTTAAGAAAGGACTTAGGAGAGTTCAAAGAGGGCATGAGAAGGCCTTGGCATGTAGGATTAAGGAGAACCCCAAGGCGATCTATATGCATGTGAAGAACAGAAGGATGATGAGAATGAAGGTGGGGCTGCTGAAGGATAAAGGAGGCAACATGTGTCTGGAGGCAGAGGCGATTGGGGAGGTCCTAAATGAATATTTTCCTTCAGTATTCACAAGAAAAAAGGACCTTGATCATAGTGAGGTTGAAATAGAATAGACCTCTGTGCTGGACAATGTGGAGGTTAAGGAAGTGGAAGCATCAAGATTGACAAGACCCTAGGGATGGACACGATATACCCAGACTGCTGTGGGAAGTGAGAGAAGAGATAGCTGGGGCAGTAGCTGTGATCTTTGAATCCTCTTTGGCCACAGGGGAGGTGCCAGAAGATTGGAGAATGGCAAATGTAGTCCCCTTGTTTAAAAAAGGTAATAGGGAGAATCCTGTGAATTATAGCCCGGTGAGTCCTACGTCAGTGGTGTGCCAACTACTGGAGAGGATTCTTAAAGATAGGATCTATAAACATTTGCAGAAGTACAGTCTGCTTAAGGAAGGTCATGCCTCACAAGCCTAATGGAATTTTTTGAGGAGGTAACAAGAGAAATTGATGAGGGTAGGGCAGTAGATGTGGTCTACATGGATTTTAGCAAGGCATTTTTAAGGTGCCCCACGAGAGACTCAACGAGAAAGTAATGAGACACGAGATCAGTGGAAACTTGGCTGTATGAATTTTTAAAATTGGCTTGTAGGAAGAAAGCAGAGAGTAGTAGTAGAAGGAAAGTATTCTGCCTGAAGGTCAGTGAGGAGTGGAGTGCCACAAGGATCTGTTCTGGGACCCCTGCTCTTTGTGATTTTTATAAGTGACCTGTATGAAGAGGCGGAAGGATGGGTCAATACTTTTGTGGATGGCATGAAAGTTGGAGGAGTTATGGATGGAGCTAAAGGTTGTCAAAGGTTACTAGTGGATATAGACAGGATGCAGAGTTGGGCAGAAAAGTGGTAGATGGAGTTCAATCTGGATAAGTGTGAGGTGATGCATTTTTGAAGGAGAAATCAGAAGACTGAATACAGGGTTAATCGTCGGTTACTTAAGAGTGTGGATGAACAGAGGGTCCATGAACAGAGGGTCCTTGTGGTTCAAATCCATAGCATCCTTCAAGGTTGCCTCATAGGTCGATAGAATAGTTCAGAAGGCCTCTGGGATGCTGGCTTCATTAATAGGCTGGTTGAATTCTGGACTAGAGAGGTCATGATATAACTCTACAAATCTTTTGTAAAACCATGCTTAGAATATTGTGTTCATTTCTGGTCACCTCATTGCAGGAAGGATGTGGAAGCTATGGAGAGAGTGCTCAAGAGATTTATCAGGATGTTGCCTGGATTGGAAAACAAGTCTTCTGAGGCTAGGTTAGTAGACTTTTCTCCTTGGAGCGTAGAAGGATGAGAGGAGACTTGTTAGAGATCTGCAGATTAGGAAAGGCTTAGATAGGGTGGACAGCCAGCACCTGTTTCCCAGGACAGGAATAACATCACCAGAGGACATACTTACAAAGTGAAAGGAGGGAAGTTTAGGGAGATATTAGGGGTTAAGTTTAAAAAAAAATAAACGCAGAGAGTTGTGGTGTCTGGATTGCCTTGCCAGGGATGGTGGTGGAGGCTGAAACATTGGGGGCATTTAAGAGACTTAGACAGGGTTACGGGGTAGGGAGAGTTTAGTACTTTTTTAAAAGAATATATGAGTTGGCACAACATCGAGGGCCGAAGGGCCTGTACTACACTGTTCTATGTTCTATACTAATAATTACCTAACTTAAATTTGTCTGAATCCTGAGCTAAGATGTTTTCTTATTACTTAATCTTCAGTTAATACAAATCAACCTTACAATCAGCATCACCTTCTGTTATCCTAATACGATAGATTTTTACCATTAAAACCCTGAAATAATTTGTATCTGCTTCTAAATTTCTTCAATGCAAAAAAATCTACACAACATTCTTTCATTTGCATTATGAAATTTCATGAGGTTAACAGGCAGATATAAATATGGATTGCATACAAGGGAGATCTACATATGTATTCACAAAACAAGCATCAAAGCAACAAATGAGAGAAAATTTGGACTGATTTTTTTTCATGAGATGAGTTAATAATTTTAATACAGGTATTTGCATCAAAGTCAATTTCACTGCATTTCAAACTATTTGACCTTTAAATTATCTCTCTGAACACACTACAGATTCATCTGACAGTCATCAATTTTTTTTATAACGGTCTGTACAGCTGCACTGTTATTATTTGATTGAATTGCAAATATCTGAAAACTTATTAAATTTTGTTTAAAAGGTCGAGCAGAATAAGAGTCACATTTATATTAGATATTACGGAGCAGAAAACCTCCAGGTAGAACCTGTTGATTTTTAATGGTTCTAAAGTTCTAGGTTTGACAATATAGCAAAGCATTTTGCAACTGGAAAATTAGCATTCACAATATTTAATTTGAACAACATGCTATTTTAACCATTTTCTACAATATTTTATATTACATTGCAATTGCTAATAAATGAAATTTTAATTTGCAAAGATTATTGCATGGTTTGAAAGAACAAACAATTTTCATGTATTCCAGTACCAGGCAACTCCCTCCAGTTTTGCAATATTAATTATAAGTATCCTCAAGAGGCAAAAGGACATTGAAGCTGAAGAGGGCACTGAAAGACAACCAGCCTGATATCTTACAGCAATGAAGATGATTAAACTCTGAATGAAAAATAATTAGCACAATGAAATGGATGATCGAATGAGAGAATCTTACAGAGTGGCTATTGTCATAGGGACACTAAATTTCAGTCGCTGATGGCAAAGTATTGAAATTTTACAACATACCCATCCTCAACATTGGGTTATTCTTAGAGCCTCAACCATGCAGGGTTTGGCATGCACTTGTCTTTGAGTGCATGATCAGCCAAATGTGATAAATGGATGATATACACATATTTCAGCTTGCATGAGAGAACAACACTGTCATATCTCTGCAAGCACATTGTGATGTCAAGAAATGGCTGAAAGCAGTTCTACAGCAGAGGCTAAAGGACCAGGCAAATCTGCCTGCAGAACTGAAGATTTGCGATGGAAAATCCACCATGTGTCCAGATAAATGGATCCAATGCAGTTTACAAGACTTGGATCTACTTAACTATGTAGAAAATTGCCCAGAAAAAAAGCAGGGAAATCCATTCTGGCTAATTGTTCCTCTGAATCATCAGTAAATTGTTGGAAGACGAGGTTGACAGTGGCATTTCATACAAAGGAAGATGGTTAAGATTGCTGGACATCAATGATCCAAGCCCAGGACCTCAATGGAGGAGCTCCTCAGGTGGATGTTCATCACCCAACCACATTCAGCTGCTTCTACACTGATCTGCCAAATTAGCATGTTTGATGAAACTCGCTGTTCATTCAATTGCAAACTCCTCAGAAAATGAACCAACCCATGCAAAAATACAGAAATACTAAATTGCATTCAGATAAGTGCCCGACAATGACCATGTCCAACAAGACAGAATTTCATCTCTTCTCTTCACTTTCAAAGATGTTATCAATCACACTATCATCTCAGAATCATCAAGACCAGATGCTCACATAGGGAGGCCACACAAACAAAGTGGCTACAAAAGCACGTTGGGTAGGGTGAGGCAGTGATTCACCTCCTGCCATCCTCCAGCCTTCCCACACTCTACAAGTCATAAGTCAGGAATATGATCTGGCATCCAATACATCAAAAGCTCAACAAGAACAAAAAGTCTGCTTGGATGGAATCTTCTGCACCATTTGCTGCTTCCAGTGGTGGATTTAGGCATAAGCGAAACACGCTACATTACTATACTATAATCTACAATAGAGATCAAGCCCACCAAATGATAAATATGTAATCAGTAAGTGCATTCATTTGAAAATAATTCATATTGTCATTTTTAAACAAGGGGCCTCCAAGCTTTATATAGCTTAGGGCCTCACCAAGTCTAAATATGGCACTGGTTGCTTCTATCACTGTGGGATATGGCTGTAGTGAAGGAAAGATGCATTGGAGGTTACCCTAATGGGACTAGAGAGACTAAGGTGTCAGCAGTTAGAAAGCCAAATGGTTTCTTGGTCTTTATTGTTGGGGGATTTGAGTACAAAATACATTCTACTTGGTACACCTGGATGCCCTCAAGATATACTTCTGATAAAGGGAATATGATGCTTGAAACGGGGGAATAAGAGAATAAGCAGACTGGTCTTAGACTCAGGGTGCATGAAAGATTATCTCACAGAACCTCCAAAATGTTTACAGAAATTGACAAGGGTAGTGGCAGGGAGGATGTTTCCCCTCACTGGGAATATAGAAGCATGGCTAGAGTTGTAAAGGTAAGGGGACTGCCTTTCAATATCTTGAAAGATGAGAGAAATTTCTTCATCCTATTAGACC
This sequence comes from Narcine bancroftii, assembly GCF_036971445.1. Taxonomy (NCBI): domain Eukaryota; kingdom Metazoa; phylum Chordata; class Chondrichthyes; order Torpediniformes; family Narcinidae; genus Narcine; species Narcine bancroftii. The sequence goes on along the minus strand of NC_091477.1, from coordinate 102,708,786 downwards.
TGAATCTTTGGTATTTCAAAGGATTAATTCCTGAATATTCAATAAGATTGAAAGGTTTCAGATATTAGGAGAATCAAGGGATATGTGTACAGTAAAGAAAGATCAGTTAAAAATATTGAGAATGGCCAAGCAGGCATGAAGTTTTTCATTCATCATTTATTTATCTACAATTTATCAGAGCAACGTGTTTCTGCACTCTGCACCTTTCTCCTTCAGTTCTGACAGTGCAGCTATCTACATCAGTTTCTACTTTTATCCATAGCTGAAATTCCCCTCAAGGCATGACCTTTGATCAGATCCATTCAGTTCTTTGTTCTGACATGAACTTTCTCTCCAAGAGTTAATTCTCAATTCGGCAATATAAAAATTTAAATTTTTTTAGTACAGTATAGTAAAATCTCAAGCAACTGGCAAAAAAAATGCAGAAAATAGTTAGGTTAAAAAAAGAAAGTTTACAACGGTTAGTTTTAGCAGTTAGTTCACCAATCCATGCACCTCAAGCAACCAGAAAATTCACTTACCTGGCATCTACCAATCCCCATAGATGCCAGATACCAGGTGGGGGGGGGGGATTTACTATATTCAATGCAAAGCAAGACCTTGCCCCACAATACCAGTGTGAAGGATTTCAGATCTACAAGACTCTGGCTACTGTGTGTTCCTTTTATTCTGGACTTTTAGCCATTTTAAATAATTCTACCATTAATGGCTACACACTCAGATAATAACAGAATTTCACCCTATCTTCCAATATTTTTGGCTGAGCTAGCTCTGGTGTTGCTTTAACATCTTCTCTTGGCATCAGTTTCAGTCCAAATTTGATGTGTCTTATTCAAATTTTGTCTGATAATGCTGCCATCAAGTGCCTTGGGATAAGTTATTTCATTATAGTCTAAATAATATAGCCAATGCTGCCCAAACCATGACTTCCACCAGTACCAACAAGAATAGCAGGTACCTGGGAACACCACCAACTACAGGTTTCCTGCAAGACCATCCTCCCTCATTGCCCTGAAACTCCCCAGCTAACAGCACTGAGGGAGCACCTCGGGAGAGTGGGTTTCCGGAGGTCCATGGCTACTTACTCTCATGGGTAATTGGAAACATTACTACAGCACCGGTTCCTGAACCACAAAAGGGTCTGAAGCCATTGAGTGCCTTGAAGCTAGACTACGTTGGCTGGAGACCCAGGACCCCGTAAAATTCCTCCAGCTCAGAGGCATTTTGGATTTCACTCGTCACCAGCGACCTGCTGCATTCAGGCAATGAACACTCGATCACTTTTTAAAGAAATAAAATGTTAATTAAAAGATGATTGCAAATTTGTACATGTGTTCTTGATCTTTTTTGAAAACGCTGTTTCTTATGATCCTGATTTAACGTGATCCCCCGCTTTCTTCACGATGCAATTTCTTTTTGGGACCCAAACTATCGCATTATAATGGAGTTCTACTGTAGGGGGCTTGTTCTAACATGATGAGACATTGTGGGCTCTGGAGCCAACACTGCAGATTCCCAGGGCTGCCCCTACTATTTTATATTTTTAATAACAATACTATAATTATCTTGCCACTGTTTCTTCTTTAAGGTTTTTATTTCAGATTTCTTTAATAAACTGAACCAAAGTTGGGTATCTTCAATTAAGGCATTTGATCTTGGCTTCTGATTCGTTGGGTTACGCCTTATCTAGCTGAGACCAGGAATACTATTGCACTCACTGCAATGTGATAAGCAGGCATCACATGTTTTTGGAGCCAAAAAAAATACCTCTTGATATGTTTTTTTTGGACCTGGACTCAGCAGAGAAAGAACACGAATGAGCAAAAATCAGTGGCCACAGACTTGAATGGATTGGTAGTGTACAGAGTTTGAGAGGATGTAAACAGACAAAACAAATTTGACCAGCATTAAATGAAGGGGATTGGAGAGTGGGGGGGGGGGGGAGAGAGGAGGGGAAATCTCTGAGAATTGAATGCCAGCACATGGCCAATCAGGTTGGTGGGAGTGGGTAAATAGGGGATGGATAAATCAGAGGATGTGAGGTGAGGGATTCATCAGTGCAATGTGGAGTTGAGGGAGTGGTGTTGCTCAAGGCTGCAGGGAGTTTATTCACTCATCTTGCAGGCCCCTCAGCGCAGCGCTGTGCTGGAAAGGCCATATCATCTCAGGAGCACCAGCAATGGTTACTCCCATACAATATTTCCAGGTTCTCCTAGAATTATCTGAAAGGAAAAAGGCATAGGGAATCATATCATTGTTCACACCCCAATCAAAAACTGCATCAGGGTTGCAAGATACTCAATGTCGAGAAATAAGGTGCCAAATCTCAAGATTGGAGCAAAAATAGTTCTTAAGATTTTTCACTCTGGAAATAAGAGATTTTGAGTTGTATGTTGTTGGGGAAAAAAAAATTGCCAGCCATTTGAATTTGCAAACATATTGATTGCGGCTGTTCCAGAAATATTGGTGAACAACTGCAATCATCCAGCTAGATTCTTTGTAAAGGAAGATTGGAGCAACAGGAACAGTGTATGCACCAGGGTACGATGTCGTTTCACAATCAGCTCCATTTCCAATCTCAGTTGTACCACTGTGAACAGTCATCAACAAAAATAATCAAAGTTACTTCCCAAAGAGCCAAGAAAATTGACATCATTTTGTTGCTCTGTCATACTTGATACTGAGTGGCTCAGATTAATAAAGTCTGCCACAGGTTTACAGCCTTTTGATATTTCTGCATTATCCAGCAGCACTGGTCTTCATACGTCGTAGTACGACAAAACTGGTGGGAATGGCATATGCCTCTTTAAAGCATCGAATGCATTCTGTTGCTACTCGTGCCTCATCCACTCCACATCTTTTTGCGTCAGCTGTTACGGTGGAGCTGTGAGTTCGCTTGAGTTCGGGATGAACTTGCCCAGGTAGTTAACCATACCAAGGAATCTTTGTAGGGGTGTCACATCCGCTGGAGCCGGCATCTCACTGATTGCCTTAGTTTTTGAGGGGTCCACCTTCAGGCCTCTGTTAGTAAAGACATGGCCTAGGTAGCGGACTCGATTCATTCGGAATTTGCACTTCCTGGGGTTGAGCCTAAGGCTCGGTAAAGAATCTTCTTTAAATTTGCGTCGTCTTCCTCTAAATTCTTACCGCCCACGATGATGACTATGATGGCACAGGGGTACCTGGCCAAAATTTGCTCCATGGATGTCTGGAATACTTTGCTGCCTGAATTGATCCCGAATGGCATCTGCAGAAATCTGCATCGACCAAACCCAGTGCTGAATGTGGTCAGTAGTGATGATTTTCAATCAAGCCTGATCTGCCAGAAGGAAATTTTTGTGACTAGAACAGAGAACACCACCCTTTCGCTGGCCATTTGTGTGGAAACTTCCTCCACAGCATGCATCGGATGGTGCGGTCACTTCAGGACTGTATTGAGGTCTCGTGGTTTTATACATTATCAGACCTCTTGTCTGTCTTTCTTCTTGGCAGCCACCATGGAGGAGGACACCCATTTGGTCAGCTTGGAGACTGGGGTAATCACACCCAGGTCTTGCATTCTGTCCAGCTCGGCCTTGTCTTTCATCGCCACCAGTAGATGGTGCGCCAGATGAACCACGGGTCTCACTTCTGGGTCAAGCCGCATGGAGTACGTTACTGGCAACTTTCCCAGCTCATCTGTGAAAAGGTCACTGTAATCTGAAAAAATTCTCTGGGACAAATCATCTTCGGAGGGGCTTATTTGGTGTACTTCTCTGCTCAATGAGCTAAGTCCCGTGTCAATGCATGCGCTCAGGCCCAACAGAGGCATGTCATCTTCGTGGACTACAAAGAACATTAGTACGCGTAATTGTCCCTGTACCTAGCACCGCAGCCGCACCATGCCGTTGCTTTTGATTCTGCTGCCTCCATATATCACTATACTTGTTGACCTGATGTATGGCTTAATTTGTTCCGTTTTCCTCAGCTGACTGAATATTTTCAGTGACATGACGTGGCAATTTGCTCCTGTTCCGACCTTAATTTCTGCCATCTTGCAATTGACTTTTATAGTCGTAAAGGCTTTATTGTTTCCTCTGATTTGCATTTCCACTGAGTTCCCTGCTGTCCGCAGAGTCAGCCCATTGACGTAGACCTCACCACCTGGGTTGCTTCCCTCTTTCTCCGGCTCCAGTTGGTCGATCATCCTCCTAGGTCTAGGCCTAGCATTGGTTTGCTGCCTGGCTCTGCAGAATCTGCTGAAATGGTTCCATTTTCTGCAGGCTCTTCACTGCTGGCTGAACGCCAGGCACATTTCTCATCTTGCCTTGTGGTCACCTCCGCAGTTGCAGAGAGTCTGGCATGCCCTGGCTGGCTTTTCCTCCTGACCCCCAGCTGTTGTCTGTCCTGCCTGGACTGTGTCAATGCTGGGGAGGGGCTAGCTCCCTGGTATTCTCCTCTGTGGTTTTGTAAGACAAACAGGTAGCGATGGCTTTTGCTAGTGTTAAGTTATCGTCACGCAGAAGTGCTTTCCTCATACTGTTGTCACGAATGCCAGAGACCATCCTGTCTTTAATTCTTCAGAGATCGTTCCAAAGTAATTGTCCTGATTTTCAAATTGCTGACGTATGAATGAATTGACTCACCAGGTTTTTAGTCTAGTGTTAAACTTGTGTCTTTCCATCGTTACATTTCTCTGAGGGTTGCACATTTCCCTGAATTTTCGTTTTAGGCAACCGGGGTCCTTGCTCGACTCATCCAAGCTGGTAACGAGTTCCCCTTCATGCACTTTGTCCGCATATGTGAATGATCTCTCCCTTTCAATGGCTTCTGGGCCCACCAAATTCAATAAAATATATGCTCTGGTGTAGGCAGGCTTGTCACTGTTCACTGCCACAATAAATATGCCGTACTCTTGCTCAAAAATACGCCAGTTCTTGGCTACATGGTCCTCAAGCACGAGTGGGTCGGGCTATCTAAATCCGTCCTCCACTATGGTGACTGTTGCAACGTGGTGTTGGTTACTAACTTTTGGTCGGTTGGAAGGCCTTAGGCTTGGGACGTCTGTGATCCTGCCTCTGACACCATGTTTGTTGTTGTGTGATGAATAACGACGACTGAGAGCAGCATTGATCAAACTGTTTACTTTGCACACACAGGAGAGGGAACTTCTTCCATGGTGTACACTCCGCGCAAAAACCTGTTTTCTCACCGTCACGCCTTTGTGGAGTTTGCGCATGCACAGAGTGCTGTCGCGAGTACGGTGGCTGCAATGCAATTGCAGCGGGTGCAGAGCAGCCGAAGGCAGCGGCTGTCTACAAACATAAACAACACAATCAAAAGTTAATCATAAAATATAGGTATAATTACTAATATCCATCAGATAGAGTGAGCTTTTTTTAATAGACTGATTCTGATTATAAATTATGTGCAAATTCTAAGTTTCCTTGGCCAATTCGGAAGCTTTATACACAAATGATTCTTACTACTTTCAAACAATAATTAATTTGATACAAAATTCTAAAATATGAAACAACGCTCAATGTGTATTCCCGATTTATGTTAAATTTGAACTAACTTGATTCATAGAACTTCCATTTGGGAAGTTCACTGATGTGTTGACAGAAATAATGAATTTGCACGTTCCTGAACTGTCACTCTGCTTCAGAGTGTTTAGCATTTTACTTTCCCATGAATAATTAATTTCAAACAACGATGAAACTGGAGGAACTCAATGGCTGAGCATCCTCGGTTGGAGGAAAAGATTTGTTGACATTTCGGATCGGAACCCTTCATCAAGTCGCTGACTGTGCACTGACTGGCAAGCCACGCAGTTCACTTCTCATTTATCTTTGTTAACTACCGTTTTCTGGAGCAAGTCACTGGCTGATCTGTGAGGCAGAGGCCTTTCTAGGTAAAACTGGCAGGCTGCGCTCCTGGATTTTCTTCAGGTGACATTTAAGCCCTTCGGTGGGATTTAAGTTTTCTAAGTTGTCAAAGGGAGTTGAATAACTGTAAATGACTGCAAATACTCTCAAAAGGATTAAACTTTAAAAAAATTTACATTCCGAGTTTTAAAAAATGAAAACACAAAGATATTTTGCGAACAGGAATATATAATTTACTTAAACAGACTCAATTAATTCAAGAAAAAGAAATAATCCTGTGCTGCTGTTTCTCTCTGGAGCCGTTCTTTTCAATTTCAAGGGGGGACTGAAGGAAACTGACAGAGGTTAACCAGAATGATTTCTCAGCCTGAGTGCTGCACAATATGCAGGTGTTTGTAGTTTCCTCCTACTGGAATCAGAAGGAGTCCATCAGCAGAGCACAGTAATCCTGAAACCTTAGGTCAGTGAGAAGGATAACTGGAGGCCCACCTTTGCTCCGAACCCCAAATTTTCATCCAGTTTCATGGGTAAAAGCCAATCATGCCTAGTAACTTATTCTAATATATTTCCCATGTCACTTTGCAAATGCATTCTTGGTCTACAAACGAAGCAGGACTGTAGCGCAAGGACCAAGACGTGTTGATGCAATTCAATCCTCATCTGAAAGTCAGATATTTTGACTGCATCTTTAGATTTTAAATTTTCATGTCTACATTTATAGAGTAGTTTTGGCATATAATAGTTACACCCTGCTCTTATTTCTCCACCAGGGGTTGAGTGTAATTACATCTCGACATACTTTGCCTGAGCTGTATCCATTTTAATTTTGGGTATTAGAACTGAAAGCAAAAACTACTGGCAAGAAAGAGTTGCCTATAGAATTCTTTTGATGTATGATGTCTACTTTCAAGCTGGTTGGAGATCAGCAACATTTCAGTCACAAGCCACTTGGAAACATCCAAATGCTTATCGCCAAAAGAACAGTTGCAGGGGAAATTGCTGCAATCTACAAACTTTCATTCAATTGCTTGTCGATCTGCAATTTATACGTACCTGACATATCATGTGCACTGCTTGGGACGCGCTTTAATGCTGGTTTCAATGGTTTCTGTGATACACTTCGAGTTGGAGAAAATGATGATCCCTCAGTTCCGATCTTGGGAGAAACAATAAAGCATTCAGAAAAGCACCACATGCTGCAATATCCATGAGAAGCAACAATTCTTTAAAACCAGTAATTTGCCATAATGCATCTGGCTGCAGCAACATATGCAGAAATATGGAATAATGCAATCGCCTTCTTGGCCCTTCCTGGTGCATATGGCTACAGCAACATTTAGTATAAATTTAGTTTGAAAATTGTACACCAATACTTGATTGCATTGAAAAGAAGTTTTAACTATCAATTTTATATCAAAGGCAGGATGTAATAATAATGTCCATTGTTTAAACCAGGTTATATATTCATTGGCAAAAGCTTAAACAACAGATCCTACTGATGTGACCATATCTCCCACGTACGGTTTGGATTTAGTTTAAAACTACCCAAGGGCTTTGCAATCGAGTTTTGATTGTATTTTATCAAAGATGGAAGGCAGCCCTGTTGAGGGGAGTATCAGTATTAATGCCATCGTATTGGTGACTGGAGATGAAGAATAGATTTTTCCCGTAAACAACCCAGCTTTCCCCCTGGTTATAAAATGCAATTCAAATTTTAGATAAGTTTGCAATCTTTCTGATAGAATTCTGTTGATCTGTGACTGAATGGTAAAAATTGTCAGCTAAATGAGCTATAAGAACAACTTAAAATATTGTACATTTTATAAATATATTCAACAATATAAGCAGTCAACTTCAAAACAATGAAAGAGTGATGAGCTAGAGGAGGGAGGTTGTTGAACCAACAACAACCTTGCACTTATTATCATAGCAACAGAGAAATGCTGGTGGAACTCAGCAAGTCTTGCAGTATTCATTGGAGGTAAAGATAGAAAACTGGCGTTTCCAGCTTGAGTCCTTCAAGGTATGAGTAAAAAACGAGCAGGCACCTGAATAAAATGCTGGGGAAAAGGGAAGAAAGGGCAGGGGGAGGAGAACAGACCAACAGACAAAAGGAGATATTTGGACATGGATAGGATGACAGGAGAGGAAAGGTAAGAATTGTTCAGGTGGCTTTGTAAATGCAGAGATGGAGGAAAGGAGACAGAGGGGAAAGGAAAGAGAGAGAGAGGTAGAGCTAGGAGAAAGGAGAAGTAGGGAGAGATAGTGGTGGGGGGGGGGGGAGTTCACAAAAACTGGAGGTAAATTTTGATGCCATCCAGTTGGAGAATGTCCAGATGGAATTATGAGGTATTGTTCCTTCAATTTGCAGAGCTCTCTTTCTGGTATTTCATGAGACCATGGACATATCTGTTGGCATGGGAATGGAATGGGGAAATGAAATGGGTGACCACTGGCAGATATCCACTTTTACGGAGTACAGAGCTGAGGTTCTCAACAAAGTGATCTCCCAGTCTCCGATGTCGAAGAGACTGTAATGGGAGCTCTGGATGCAGTGGATGACATCTGCAGATTAACAAGTGTTGCTTCACTTGGAAAGACTAGCTTGGTACGAAAACACCATCATCTACAATTGCGCAGACGATACCTCGCTAGTGGGTTGTATAAAAAGAGTGATGAGCTAGAGGAGGGAGGTTGCTGCACCAACAACAACCTTGCACTCAATGTCATCAAAGCCAAGTAGATGATTGTTGATTTCAAGGAGGGAAAACTAGAGGCGTATGATCCTGTGACCTTTGGGGGATCAGAGGTGGAGAAGGTGAGCAAATTTAAGTTCTTGGGTGTCACTATCACGGAGGATCTTTCCTGGACTCAACACACAAATTGGATCATGAAGAAAGTAGGTCAGCATCTCTACTTCCTCAGGAGCTTGCGGAAGTTTGGTATGACACCTGAAAACCTGGCAAATTTCTACAAATGTGTGGTGAAAAATGTGCTGACCAGCTGCATCATGGTCTGATACAGGGATACCAATTTGCCTGAGTGCAACATCCTCTAAAAGGTAGTCGATCCAGCCCAGAACATCACAGGCAAAACCCTCCCCACTCTCAAGATCATCTACAGGGAACACTGCCATTGGGGAGCAGCAGCAATCATCACTGATGTACACTACCCAGCACACACACTGTTCTCACACTGCCATCAGGAAAGAGGTGTAGGTGCCACAAGACTCACACCCACCAGGTTCAGGAACAGCTGCTACCCCTCCACCATCAGACTCCTCAACAACAAATTCAATCAGGAACTCATTTAAGGACTCTTACCTGTGCACTTCATTGATTTATATTTTATTCTCTCTGATTTGCAGAGTTTTTAAAATTCATTATCTGTTTACAGTTCTTTATTTGTTTACATGTATACGGTGTGTACAGTCTTGCACTACCAATAAGTGTTCAATTCTGCCTCACTCGCAGGAGAAGAATCTCAGGGTTGTGTGTGATGTCATGCATGCATTCTGACAATAAATCTGAATTCTCACCTCTCTTATCATATCTAATTAACACCTTTTGTTGGTCTTGACCAGTCTTTATTCTTACACCTTTCCGTTTTTTGCTATTTCTTGAAGAGAGTTCAGGCAGGAAATATTGGTAATAGATCTTTACCTCCTGTGAACGCTGTGAGACCGGCTGGTTTCATCCAGCATTTCTGTGCGTTTTTACTCTACTTCAAGTAAGCTTGTTCATTTAAAAGTCATAAAATGTACACATGAGAACACTGAGATAATGGAACTGAGAAAATCTGCCAATTTAAATTGTTTGTGCCTTCTAAAATCTTTGTATATAGTAGACAATTCTCTTCCTTACGAGGGGAATCTTTCTCCTTGATGCAATGAACAAAAGCTTCACTCCTATCTGGTCCTTTGCATTTTCAAAGCAGGGAGCTGAATTGCAATCTCTGCTGATACAGCAGGAAAAAAAAACACCCAACTGATCAAGTAATGATGACAAAGCGTCTTCAATCTCACTCCAAACCATTGGAAAATTGTGTGGATTGCAGGAGACTCGTCGAAGCCCATCAGAAGCACTGTGTGAGAAGGCTGAAGCATGGCAATCAGGCTAGCATTCGGGTTAGACTGACAGTTAACACCTCCAGAAATCTGCATCTCAAATACTAAAGCACTTCTTCAACGCGACACCGCTGAGTCAACCTGTGTTGAAACTCATTTTGTTTCAAGTGAGAATTGTGTGTACCTATTACTCAGCCTTGTGTGACGCACAAAATGGATGACCAGAACTTCCACTTCTCTTTGGTAGGGGTCCGGGATTATATTTCCAAGCCACTTCTGTGACTGAGTTCAAGATTCTCAGACTGCCCTGGATATGGCAGGTTCTGGGCAGGCTGATTGCATCTCTTGCCTTTTGATCCCTACCTACCTGTCGGACAGGGTAACTTGTGCCGGAACCTATAAATCTGCCCACAGCACTGAACCCCAGGGGTCTGCTAATGAATAACTGATGTCTTTTCCAAGGACTTTGGGAGAGTTTGAGAGACATTCACACTATGCTGCAGGTCAACAGTAAATGCAGCTGTATGGGTCAGGTTGAAGAGAGACTGGTCATTGGCAAGGAGACAAACATGAGGGGCAACAGACTATGGGGTGGGAAAGGAGCTGCTGAGGGAGAGATTGTGGAGGTTGCATGGAAGGGGCGGAGTAGCGTAGAAAGGAATAAGCAAGCAGGAGACTGAGGAATTGACAAGTTTAAGGGAAAGTTGTACTGAGATGGAGGGTATAAGGGAAGGGGCATGGGTAAGAACGCAACCAATTTTCCCTTGCAACCGCTGCAACCGTGCCTGCCTGTCCCGCATCGGACTTGTCAGTCACCAACGAGCTTGCAGCAGACGTGGACATTACCCCTCCATAAATCTTCGTCCGCGAAGCCAAGCCAAAGAAGATTTCTGTGGTTAGAGTAGAGATCAATTGTGCCTCCAAAGTAACTTCCAGATGCATCAACTCCAGTTAAAATACTCTGGAATATGACTCAACATTCATTTCTGGTCATTCTTGAGAAATTTTTTTTTGCTGATAATTAAAATATTGAGCCACAATAAATGAACAATAATATTTGTTACCCGATTAACAACCCTTCCATAACAAATATTTCTTCCATTCACCAATCTATGCAACCTACAGAATACACTGCAGTAACTCAAGCCTGTCCGACAGAACCTTCTTTTCCAAAATGGCCAAGGATTTCAGGCATGTTGAATGCCACACCTGCAAACTGCCTTCCAAGCCACACATCATCGGTGGGTATAAATTCTGAAACTCCTCATTAAATAGTGCCAAGAATATGCCTTCATCAGAGGGAATGCAAGGGTTATCACAGCCAACGTAAGCCTGTCTTGCCAACAATGCCTATATCTTGCAAAGGAGAAAAAAATATAACTGGAAAAGATGAATAACCTGCTGCCTGGGTATAAAAATGGCAATGAAGCAGTCTTTGTAAACTGAACCATAGTCTCAGTGCCATTGAAGCCAGTTTACCATGGGATGATCACTGACTATCCATTTCAATAAGATTTTAATGATTCAAGTTAAACAGCAAAATTGAAATAGTTCGAAATTTAGAAATTCATGCTATTTGTATGATTCACTACAAAAGATCCAAATCCTTACCTCAAATCTGACTCCAGAATCAGAAGTATCTTTGCTTCCTTCATCATTAAGCCTGAGGGTGTCAGAATCCACCTTCTCCTTGGCCTGAGCTCTCTTTCTGAGGTAGTCCATCCTCCTCTGTCGATTCAGCTGATTATCAATAAGGGCTTGCAGCTGATTCCTTTCGATGGAGCCCAGTAGAATCATGGACTCTTAAGGACAAAACCGGCCCAAGTCAAATATTTAAAAACAAGAACACAATGCAAACCAGATCTGTTGATGCCTGCCCTTCCATTCATCACAGGTCTCCCTGAGCTTGAATGATTAGCTACATCCAAATGCATACACCTGTTTTCCCCCTCTGCACAACACAGCAGATGGACAGAGAGATAAATATCCCAGAAATCAGAGGGCATTTCAATAAGCCAATGCGTTATGAGACCTTTACATAAAGAGGAACGGTTTTCACAGAATCTGTTTGGCTTCCCTGCATTGTCAAATGTGCAAGATTTGGAAGGGAAAAACAGAATGAATTTCAGGCCGAGTAATACTTACCAATGGTTACATTGTGCAATTTTAAGATGACTTACTGGCTGGACAAACAATATACCTTGTTATAATTAGTTTACACAAACCATTGTGGGAGACTGAAAAGTTAGGGACACTCCTTCACTGCATGTACAGCTTTCAGAGACTGGATATCGAATCTGTTAGTGGCAAGAAAAATAAATTCCTAGAGTTGGAAGCAGCATGCTTGCTGGTTTTATAATTCAATGTAGTATTTAAGAAAGTATAAATTGATAACCTGCAGTGGTTAGAAACATTTTAAATTACAGTCACAAAAACAAATGACCATAAATATGACCTACTATCTTGCACATTTCATAAAAGAGGAACAACCATGAGTTCTCACTTTGCCACCAGTGTTCAAACATACTGTTCTTAAGCCAGACTTTATATATATTTAAGGTTAACCAAGTACATAAAACACAATTGTCAATCACTTTGGATATCTACTTCAGTTGTAGCATTAAAGTGATTTGAATTTAATTTACAAATGGCTACTGATCAGCTTTTAAACCATCTATCCAAGACTACTCGATCCAAGACAACTATCCAGATTTATATACAGTAAAACCCTTGGTATCCAGAACCTATGGGGATTGATAGATACCGGGTAAGTGTATTTTCCGCTTGCTTGAGACTAACTCTTACAATACCTAACTAATACACCTGCATTAAAAGTGAACAGTTTAAAAGACAAAAATACTATTCCCCATGCCACAGGTGCTCTGTGATTAGTAAGGAATTGTTTAAGGTGGTATGTGGGTGGAAAGAAAAAGGTTGAAAACCACGGTTTTAATCCTACCTAATTGACTCATTATGTGCATGGTTTCATAACTCCAAAGGAAATGGGCCAATGACAATTTTTCTCAAGCAAAATATTTCCGTAACAATTGGGTCTAGAGCAGAGATTCTCAACCTTCCCTTCCCACCCGCATACCACCTTAACCAATCCCTTACTAATCACAGAGCACTGATGTCATAGGGATTACTTAAAGTGGTATGTGACTGGAAAGAAAAAGATTGAGAATCATTGCCTTAAAGCATTTTACTTTATATTCAGTCACATTCTATGAAACCATTGAACCGTCGCTGTGTTCCTTCCCCCTCTACAGAGAATAATATTATGATAATTAAACTCCCTCACCCAAGTTTACAGATAAACCCTCTTTCTGGGGCAAATGTTACTAAGCAGGGATAAGGAGACGCTCTAAAAGAGTCACCCCAACAGAGAGCGCCATCAACCAGCTCTTCATCCTGGGTGATAATATTGCTGTTTCACACAATTCAAACAGCTCTACAAGAAAGCATGTCCAAGCACCCTCTGACTGAATATTTGCCCCCATTTTTACCTATTATTTTATTGATATTGTATTAATTTTAATAATTTTCCTTGGTTTTTTTTGCCGGTTACTTGAGTTTCCAGATACCAGGGCTTTTACTGTATAATTACTTTTGGTCTATATGATGGATCATTGGAAAGCTAAACCAAGGACTGATGTAGGAAAAGAGGACAGTTTAAATACAAAATGCATAGGTACAGCGATGGTAGCAAAAACTAACAAATTAACAGGAAGGTGCATGAAGGGAGAAAATGGGAATGGAATGAAAAACATTGAGAAATGTCGAGGTGATTCTGAAAAGCTCCGAGAGGAGTAAATGTCTCCAGATGCTGTGATTGTAGTAACAAGAAAAACGCTCAAAGAACTCAGCAAATCTCACAGTTTACGTCGGAGGTAAAGATATAACCATATAACCGTTTATAACACGGAAACAGGCCACGTCGGCCCTTCAAGTCCGTACCGGTTCACTTGAACAACTCCACGAGCTCCTCCGCAAACTCCTGAGGAAGTAGAGGCTTTCTTATCTAACTAACATTTTGGGCCTGAGCCCTTTGTCAAGGAATGAGCAAAAACCAGGCAGGTACCAAATCAAAAAGGTTGGGGCAGGATGGAAGAAAGGGGAAGGGAGAGCAGTTAATTAAATCGTTTGGAATTTAAAATAAATCAGTGATGAAATTATTGGGTTATTGAAAATCTGCTATCCTGACTTGTCCTTGCCTGAACTTAAATCTAGTCAAGGAGCAAATGGTTGACTATTAATTGCCTTCTGAAGTAGCTGAGTCAGGTGTATCGAACCACCATATCAAAATACAATAACCTAATTGTGGAAGAGTTTCCACTTAAGTGTTTATTTTGGTTAAAATCTCACCATCTTTTTTGCAATTAGGGATCAACACTAAATGCTAACCTTGTCAATGATGCCAAAATAACAAGAATAAGAGGTCACATCATAGATTTGTTGTACAAAATACTTCAGAAATTGATGTTTACAGAGGGAACACATTCCTTTCATAATTTATCAAAGTACTTCCGTTTGGCCACTGCTCTGACTCCAAAATTTAAAAAAATTCACGTTCAATTTTTTTTGGGACCTTTTCAGGACTAAAGTGATTTCCAAATTGACATGTGTGGATAATGAATTGTACCTTTTGAAGGAACATCAAAGCAAAGCAAGTCTGACAGGTGCGAAATTAGCTTAGTCTGCCATGATTTAAACAAAGTTCAGCTCCTTTAGCATACAGAGACCTTTCCAAATCTAAACTCAATAACACAAATTATTCATTGCTGTTCATTTCCTTACCTGCTGACTCAACAAGAGGAAGGTGTTTAAGTTTGGTAGTGTGAAGGAGATCTTGGAGGTCCCTGTACTTGCAATTTACAATGACGAATCGGATATCTCTTACCATGATGTCTTCCACACGGATATTATATTTCCTGAAAAAAAACATGAAATGATTGGTTAAAAAATGCTCTCACTGTTTGAGGTCAAAAGAACGTAAGTGTGTTAAATAATGGCGACAACAAAATCAAGACCCTGAATTTTACCTTGTAACCTTATTATACAAGGCTTTTTTTTTTAAAACCACAATTGTTTCAGAATCAGAATTTATGGTCATGAACAAGTCATGAAATTCGGTGTTTTGCCGCAGCGTCACAGTGCAAACATTCATATTATGAACCATTTTACAATAATATATTAAAAAATAAAAAATAGTAGCACACAAAAGGTAAGGCAATATATTCCTTGCAATTATTTTAACAACTTGAAATCAAGGTTAGACAATTCTGAAAATGAAATCCATAAATGCAATTTCATAACTATGTCACAATGGGAAATTGTGTGTAATCGAATTTCAAGACTGACATTCACAGTTTTGCTAGAACAATGTAGCAAAGGGTAATTCAATGGTTGAACTAAGTTGATGGTTGACTTCTATTTGTACATTTTTCTGCATTGGAAAATAATTTATGTTGTACAATGGGTGAACTGCAAATTCAATTAGTAGATTGGAGCCTGCACAGGTACTGGTCTCTGCTGATTTGGCGCAAGACATCCGTGAGTGTTTAAAATAGATGTTGCATTCCTCCCATCTGATCACTGGCAACCCAGTCGAGACAACAGGATTGTTATCCCAATACAAGAGTGTCTCTAAACCAAACTAACTTCTTTAATGATGTGATTTGGTGCAAGACATCCGTGAGTGTTTAAAATAGATGTTGCATTCCTCCCATCTGATCACTGGCAACCCAGTCGAGACAACAGGATTGTTATCCCAATACAAGAGTGTCTCTAAACCAAACTATCTTCTTTAATGATGTGATTTGGTGCAAGACATCCGTGAGTGTTTAAAATAGATGTTGCATTCCTCCCATCTGATCACTGGCAACCCAGTCGAGACAACAGGATTGTTATCCCAATACAAGAGTGTCTCTAAACCAAATTATCTTCTTTAATGATGTGATTTGGTGCAAGACATCCGTGAGTGTTTAAAATAGATGTTGCATTCCTCCCATATGATCACTGGCAACCCAGTCGAGACAACAGGATTGTTATCCCAATACAAGAGTGTCTCTAAACCAAACTATCTTCTTTAATGATGTGATTTGGTGCAAGACATCCGTGAGTGTTTAAAATAGATGTTGCATTCCTCCCATCTGATCACTGGCAACCCAGTCGAGACAACAGGATTGTTATCCCAATACAAGAGTGTCTCTAAACCAAATTATCTTCTTTAATGATGTGATTTGGTGCAAGACATCCGTGAGTGTTTAAAATAGATGTTGCATTCCTCCCATATGATCACTGGCAACCCAGTCGAGACAACAGGATTGTTATCCCAATACAAGAGTGTCTCTAAACCAAACTATCTTCTTTAATGATGTGATTTGGTGCAAGACATCCGTGAGTGTTTAAAATAGATGTTGCATTCCTCCCATATGATCACTGGCAACCCAGTCGAGACAACAGGATTGTTATCCCAATACAAGAGTGTCTCTAAACCAAACTAACTTCTTTAATGATGTGATTTGGTGCAAGACATCCGTGAGTGTTTAAAATAGATGTTGCATTCCTCCCATATGATCACTGGCAACCCAGTCGAGACAACAGGATTGTTATCCCAATACAAGAGTGTCTCTAAACCAAACTATCTTCTTTAATGATGTGATTTGGTGCAAGACATCCGTGAGTGTTTAAAATAGATGTTGCATTCCTCCCATATGATCACTGGCAACCCAGTCGAGACAACAGGATTGTTATCCCAATACAAGAGTGTCTCTAAACCAAACTAACTTCTTTAATGATGTGATTTGGTGCAAGACATCCGTGAGTGTTTAAAATAGATGTTGCATTCCTCCCATCTGATCACTGGCAACCCAGTCGAGACAACAGGATTGTTATCCCAATACAAGAGTGTCTCTAAACCAAACTATCTTCTTTAATGATGTGATTTGGTGCAAGACATCCGTCAGTGTTTAAAATAGATGTTGCATTCCTCCCATATGATCACTGGCAACCCAGTCGAGACAACAGGATTGTTATCCCAATACAAGAGTGTCTCTAAACCAAACTAACTTCTTTAATGATGTGATTTGGTGCAAGACATCCGTGAGTGTTTAAAATAGATGTTGCATTCCTCCCATCTGATCACTGGCAACCCAGTCGAGACAACAGGATTGTTATCCCAATACAAGAGTGTCTCTAAACCAAACTATCTTCTTTAATGATGTGATTTGGTGCAAGACATCCGTGAGTGTTTAAAATAGATGTTGCATTCCTCCCATATGATCACTGGCAACCCAGTCGAGACAACAGGATTGTTATCCCAATACAAGAGTGTCTCTAAACCAAACTAACTTCTTTAATGATGTGATTTGGTGCAAGACATCCGTGAGTGTTTAAAATAGATGTTGCATTCCTCCCATCTGATCACTGGCAACCCAGTCGAGACAACAGGATTGTTATCCCAATACAAGAGTGTCTCTAAACCAAACTATCTTCTTTAATGATGTGATTTGGTGCAAGACATCCGTCAGTGTTTAAAATAGATGTTGCATTCCTCCCATATGATCACTGGCAACCCAGTCGAGACATCAGGATTGTTATCCAAATACAAGAGTGTCTCCAAACCAAACTAACTTCTTTAATGATGTCAAACAACAAGCAATTTTTTGCATCAAACTCGAAGAAATTAGCTGCCATCTGAGCCTCCATACATATTAAAGATAATGAGATTTGAGCCACATTCTGAATAACTAACCAAATTAAATTATTTCTACCTATAAAAATAGCTAACTGGCTGATGCTCATTGGTTGCTCAGCAACAGTACGAGTTCCTTGGTACAGAAGACAATAATAATTCGTCAGAGACAAATTTGCTTAATGTTGCATACAAGCATATCAAAGTGAATAAGCAGCTGAAATAATAAAGCAAAATGCTGATCTGATGTCTATACGTGGGAATAACAATTGAATATTGAAAATACCTTGTGATGAACATTATGGGCTTGAATGCTAATAAAATACATTGACAGTTGCTCTATTTCCTTCAGTGCTTTGACTTGGGAATTGCTCTACCAATAAGATAACTTCCTCATAAGGATGAGCAAAACGCCAATTAGCAATATTTTGTTTAAATTATTTCAGTATCTACGTTATGGAGTTGTACTTTTTAAAATGGCCCTTCAAAAATAATCAGTTAAATGCTGTATTGTTTTCACAAGTGCAACAGTGCTTATTTGTCTAAAGTAAACCAAAGGATGCCAGAGGTGCTCTGTGGTTAGTATGGGATTACTTAAGGTGGTGTGTGAATGAAACAGAATGGTTGAGAACCACTGGTCTAAACCATATATTTGTCCAAGTGCTCCCTCTGGCAGTATCTGCAGAGACCACTTCGGGCTCACCATTCTCATCAGAACCCAAAGCAAGTCAAAAATGACTCCATGAGAATAGCAGACAGAGTAGAGGAGATTCCACTGATGCTGGAATTTATATAATTTTGTTTTAATAACCTCTTCATAAGATCACTCCAAATGTCCCATTCAGAACTACTCTCCACCAGATTTACTTGATAATATTTTTAATTGAATCCTTCTCAGAAAGGATTAATTGGAATTATATGATAGATTTTACATCCAAAACTTCATGCTAAGATTTAAAAAGCTTGGGAATTGGAACTTGCAAGATCCTTATTGGAGGATCTATGAGACAATATTCTTAAACTGGTGAATACATCTTCAATATGTGCCCGACATTCATGAATCCAATTCAAAGTGGTTCATCATGTTCACATGTCCAAAGATAAGATGGCTTGTATGTTATTAACCCTACTTGTGACAGGTGAAAACTGATATTGCTAATTAACACATATGTTTTGGTCTTGTCCATCCTTAGAAATCTATTGGAATAAAATTTTTAATATCTTTTCAACTGAATTTCAGATGGAGCTATGTCCCAATCCCATAACTGGTGTTTTTGGGGATATTGAACCAGATATAGGGAGTTTTTCTGTACCTGAGCAATGGGTTGTGGCCTTCTCTACATTGTTGGCTAGAAGATCTATCTTATTCAAATGGAAAGACTCTGGACCTCCAACAGTGTTTCAATGGTTCTCTCAAATTATGTCCTTTTTAAGTTTAGAAAAAATTGATATCATGTAATTTGATTTATCGGTGAAATTTGAAGGTGCATGTGACCTTTTATGTCTTATTTTCATTTGATGTAAATGTGTTTAACGTGATTAGACGTACTCACTCTTCCAAAAGCTACAAAATATACCATATGCTACCATCAGGATAAGCTGCTCAGATGTGTTTTTTTTTGTTTAGTTTTATTTTAAATAGAGTAGGTTAGGTGGATTTTTTTTATATATTAATTATTTTTGATGCCTTTTCTGTCTTCATCCAGTACACACTGGGTGACAGAGTTTATACTGTTTGAAGTTTTATCTATACACACACACATGATATTGTATTTTTCAGTTTCATCGCCTTTCCTTCATTGTACTATATTTATTATAAAAACCAATTTTTAAAAAATTTGAAAAAGAAAAAAATCTAGTGGCTAAACTTCTGAAGGCATAGACAAACATGCCCTGTCATTACACTATCCATTTAGTGTCCACTTTTGTATCAGCATCCTAAACCTAGAGTAGGGATCATGACTCGAATATTCAAAGCATCCTATGTCTTTTTCAATATTTTTATTAACATTGAAATTTCACATCCAAAAATACAGAGTACTTGTCAAGTACCTTCATTCTTGAAGATCACTGGTTCCTTATTAAGTACAAGTGGGGGAAAAAAGGGCAAA
This sequence comes from Narcine bancroftii, assembly GCF_036971445.1. Classification (NCBI taxonomy): domain Eukaryota; kingdom Metazoa; phylum Chordata; class Chondrichthyes; order Torpediniformes; family Narcinidae; genus Narcine; species Narcine bancroftii. The sequence goes on along the minus strand of NC_091477.1, from coordinate 102,689,046 downwards.
AATTATTGGAATCATGAGCTTGCCAAATATCAAATTTTGACAAAAAAAATTAATCAGCTAAAATCATATTCACATCTTCACCAAAATCATTCAGGATTTAGAGTCCGGTATAACTATCCATGCTGACTATAATACCTGTCAAATATTGTATCAATTTTTAAAACAATAAATACAAGTTCTTCTTGTCTCTCCTCAATACCAGATAAAGGATGCAGTAAAAATCCCAATATTTAACTTTGTGGAGAAAAATCCCAAAATGCAGGTAAATATATTTAGTAGAGATTTGAAAGGACGTAGAACTGTAAAACTGAAGAAAGAATTAAAGGGCAGTGTTCCACATTTTACAGGCAAGAAGGTCATGAAAGCTAAAGAAAATGAAAGATATTCTGCAAAAAGACTCGAGTCGGAATAATTAAAGACAAAAACTGATCGGGAAATGGTTGAACCATGAATTTTTAAGAAAACAACAAAGTGGTGAGAAGTGTATTTAATTCAAAAAATCCTTGTGTAATGAGGCATTTTTTTTAAAAAACCTTATCGACTTTTTGTCTGTGTACAGAATGACAAATGAAAGAGCAGGATGAAGGGAATCATGATGTGCACATTGAATGAGTGATCTAATCTGCTGAGCAACGCTGGCCTGTGCACGCAATCTCCTAAAAACATGTTTTTAAAGCTTTAAATTTTGCTGCAGTGTCTTAAATTTGTTTTCATCAGAATACTGAACCACACAGCAGGAAAATTTGAAAGTGCATTTATGCAAGACGTTATTAATTTTTAAACATGCATAAAGAAACAACACAAGTGGAATTATTTTTAAATATATATTTTGTACAGATACTTGTTTGTACAAATAAATAGATGTGCAGAATTTCTAACCATGGGATTTCAAGAATCTTTTGTTTGAAATGTAATATTAGGATGGCATATTATTGCACCAGGATTTCTATTACGATGGATCTAAAAGTACCCACAATTTTAACAGAGTAATCCATTGGAGTTCACCCTTGCATAGATAAATGCACGCATATCTAAGATATTCTGCTCCTCTAAAGCATATAGAGGTGAACTCTTTAGTACAGACTTATTGTTGAATAACTGCAGCAATGTGCATACATTTGCTTTTAAAGAGAGAATAAATGACAACTGATGCCGAACAATCTCACCACCCTGAAAATGTAATTTTAATGAAGTGAAATCACATTTCCACAAAAGAAGATGTAGCTGATATTTTCATTCCCATTTATCCTATTCATTGTACTGTAATCCTTCAGTTTGATTGGTTGAAGACTCTCACTTTTTATGCCAGGCAGTCAAATGCTACAGACTCTGTCAAAGGCATGATCCTGATCTGGTGCCCTTATGAAAGTGATTTGTCCTCTGTGTAGAGTAAATGCTGACGATGCTTCAGATTTGATTCCCAAATTTCAGTGCTGCTAACATCAGCATCTCCATGCATTGTTAACACAATCAATTTATCCTCAGATCGCTGCTTAATGTTTGAGGAAATGAAGGTGCCATTGGTCAGGTTTCTTTGAGCTACAATATTTGTGTAAGGTGGTTATTGATTGTTTTTTTTTTGTTTCAAAGATTGGGAATGTCCTTTTTTCCTTCCTTTCGCTAATGCACTGAGCTAGATTCTTAGGTACTCCCCAGGCTTGGCCTTAAACATGCCTCTTAATTTGTCTCCCATCTTCAATGCCCACTCTGAGCCTACTTTGCCCAGGACACCTCAACTGCTCCCTCTTTTACATTCTGTGATACTCTTGATCACCAACGGTTTCTTGATATTGTTACTCACCCTCCCCTTTAATTCTGTTGTTTTCAGCCCTCCCCTCGAAAAGGTATTCCTGATCCCTCTGTCCTCGACAAACCACTAACATACTCCCTCCCCAAAGGCCTGAATATGTTGGGCATTCCAAATTCATACCATTCTTTTGCAAATCCTTTCCTTGCAACCAACAAATTATGATTCCATTCCTGTAACAGTACCAAAATGGATCTTATCAAAGTTACTGTGGGTCTTAGATATTTGCAATAAAATTGCTTTTCATCCTTCTCAACCTCCTCAGTTTTGAACTACATATCTGACCACATCACCCTTCTTGAATGCTCTCTACCAATGCCCAAATGGGTGGATAACATCCATCTGTTTCCATTCTTGCTATCCAAAATTATAATCACTGAATCTCCAGTGAATCTGAATCTCTTCCTTTGTGCCTAAACCATTACTTATGGTGGTTTTCTATGGCCTCATTTTACACAGAGCTTCTTAGCAACAAGAGCAAAACCAGAGTGATTGACTAAACACTAATTTCCAGACCATTCCTTCTCTTAAACTGTGGCATGTATCTTGATATCAAATGTGAGTTAAATAGAGTAAAACTCCTGTTATCTGGGATTTTAAAAACCAGCAGCCTCGAGCAACCATCAAAAAATTGCAGAAAATCAGTAAAATATAAGGATGTTTAAAATTGGTGCACTTTGCTATTAGTTCACCAATCACACAACACACAATCTCAAGCAACTTGAAAATTCACATCCAGCATCTACCAATCCCTGTAGATGCCAGATACCAGGGATTTTACTGTAATATGAAGACGGAAGTCTTTGTCAACAAACTCTATCCAAAGTCTCCATCCTTCTTCCCAAATGAAATTAAAACAAACTATTTTGAAACTTGGTACAATTTTTAAGATAAACTCCAGACTACATACTAACCCACTCCCACCTCAGTAACGTCACCTGAAATCATCACCACCTCATCTCATCTTCTGCTGAAAGTCTCATCCATGACCATGTTAATTCTAGACTTGACTATTATGAGTTTTTCTGAGGACTCTCCCTTGTCACATCTTCTGTAAACTTGAGGTCATCCACGTCCTGACTTGCCCTCTGCTACATTTATCCATCATTGAGTTAAACCAGGCAACAAAAATAGTCAGATTGATATCAAGATATTAAATATTCAAGATAATAATGAATCTCCCAGAGGACGGACAGTTCTGAGGGACAAGATCTATTTATATTTGGAAAGGCAAGGAGATACTGATCAGGGGTAGTCAGCATAGCTTTGTGGGTAGAGAAGCGTGTCTCACAAATTTGATGACATTTTTCTGAAGAGAAGACCAAGAGGAGCGATGAGGTGAGCAGTAGATAGTGTCCACGTGGACTTTAGCAAAGCCTTTTACAAGGTTCTACATGGGAGGCTGGTCTGGAAGGTTGGATCACATATAATCCAATAGATTCAAAGTCGGCTCGGTGGCAGGAGACAGAGGGTGGTAGTGGAAGCTGATTTTCAGATTAGGAGAATGTTAACAATGGTGTGCCACCGAGGTCAGTGCGGCGAGATATATTAATGATTTGAATGAGAATGTAGGTAGTATTATGTGCAAGTCTGTGGATCACACCAAAATTGGTGGCACAATTGAATTTGAAGAAGGTGGTACAAGCCTACAGCAGGATCTAGATAAATTGGATAATAAATATGGAAAGGAATGAGAGATGGAATTGAACTTGAACAAGTGCATTGTGATGCATTTTGGGACTAGGGCAGGACATTTGTAGGGAATGGTCATTGAACAGAGACATGGGAACACATAGTTCCCTAGCAATGCATGGTGTTGAAGAAGCTTTACATGCTTTCCTTCATCAATCAGAGCACAGGAGTTGCAATCTCACGTTAATAGATGTACAAGATATTGTTCAGTTCTTCTCATTGCACTTGGAAGAACTTTGTGCAATTCTGGTTGCCACATTGAGATTAGGTTAGAGGGGTTTCAGAAAAGATTCACAGGGATGTTATTGGGATTTGAGGGTTTGAGTCATAAGAAGAGATTGGATAAGCTGGGACTGTGTTCCCTGGAGTGAAGGAGGCCGATGGCAATTTTTTAAAGATCTTGGTGGGCATACCATCATCTTCCCCAGGGCAGGGATATTTAAATCTTGAGAGCATGAGTTTAAGATGAGGGGTGAATAATTTAAAGGGGTCTAAGAGACAATATTTTCACACAGAGGATAGTGTGTATATAGTGGAATGGGCTGCCAGAACAAGTGGTAGGAGCAGATACAATTACAACATTTAGAAGACATTTGGAGAGGTTTATGGATAGGAAAAAGTTTAGAGGGACATGGGTCAAACGCAGGCAAATGGGAATAGGTTAGCTTGGCACCCTGGTCAGCATGGAGTTGGGACAAAGGCTGGTCTCCCTGCTGTACAACTCTAGAAGCCATTCAGTACCACACATAAAACTATTATTCATGAAGTCATAATGCCTGCAGCGAACATCTTTACATGCAGAAGAGTAATTTTAAATATATTCCAAAGACTAAGGCAAAATTATTTAATAAATATCTATAAATTTACAGTTTTACTTGTTACTTCAGTTAACTATTCTGACCAATTTTACTTTTTGGCAACTTAATGCTAATTTCGATCGGAACAGTGGCCCGAGTGGGGATAGGTGAGCATTCTACAGTACTAGAATTGTTTGTTGGACTATTTTCTGAGGAGGTTGTGATACAAGGATACCCCCTGATCTTCTCCTTGGATCCTCACCATGCAGGCGAGAAATACTCAACACTATAAAGGCCATACTACAGACATTGTCCTAGTTTTACATTTAGAACAATACTCCTGAATTAGCCATGTGGCGAGGTAACTTGTACAAATGCTGAAACATTGGCAATTATTTACCTGACAACATAGAATGTTTCCCAGGAATGCCTTTTTCAATAAAGCAGAAGGAATCCGATTTAGGTATTTATAGGTTAAAACTCTCTCATCTATCAAGGAAATCAATACTATACACATTTCTCAAGACGGGGTCAAGCCTTCACTCAAATAGATTTTCACATGTCTGTAGCTTGCCACATACAGGAGGGAGATATCATTTAGTTGAGTTGTGTCACAACAACAACAACGTTGCACTCAATGTTAGCAAAACCAAAGAGGTGATTGTGCACTTCAGAAGGAGGAAAAACTTAGAACTTAAACCAGTCCTCATCGAGGGGTCAGCAGTAGAAAGAGTTAAGAATGTCAAATTCTTGCATTTCAACAACTGTCCTGGGGCCTCCATGTCAAAGCATTTATGAAAAAGAATCACCAACGCCAAAACTTTGTGAAGCATTTGTGAAGATTTGGTATGTGACAGAAGACTCCTCCAAATTTGTACCAGTGTAGCATTTGGACTGGTGGAATTACTCTCTGGTATGGAGGCACCAATGCACAGGACAGAAGAAAACTAGAGAGTTGTGACCTCAGCCAGTGCCATGTTGGACAACAGTCTTCACTCCATCCTGACATCAACAAGAGGCAGTGCCTTAAGATGGTAGCCTCTATCCTCAAGAATCCTTATGATCCAGGCCATGCCTCTTCACGCTGCTACCATCAGGAAGGAGGCTGAAGACGAACTCCAGCAGCACAAGGACAGCTTCTTCCCCTCTGCCATCAGATTTCTGAACCACAAGCACGACCTCACTTTCTCTTATTTTTGCACTAATTTCTTTTTTAAATGTAATTTATAGCAATAGTTGCATTGTGATGCTGCCACAAAACAACAAATTTTGTGACTTGTTTATGATAATAAATTCTCATTCTGATGTCAACAAAGTTCACCTGGTCCAATTCATGCACTACAGGCCCAGGTGCATATGTACACTGATGCGCACAAACCTTTCTGCCATATCCATATTCTGCGGGTCACACCACGTAAGCACAGCATGTCATTCTAACATAATCCTGGTTTAATTATCTATGAATGTAAAAAGCAGCTTCTTCATGATCTGACCTCAGGGATATAAATAGGCAAGTCCTCTCTGTACAAAGCCATTTCTGTCAAATTTCCACTGGCAGCATTTGTCGGTGTAACATTGCATTTTTAGATGATGCATTTGTAAATATTCTTAAGAAAGGTGAAGAAAGAAGTTCTAGATAGGTTATCTTGTTTGATTTATTAAAAAAAAACAAAAGGGTTCAGGACAATGGGCACAATTTCAGAGCAGTTCTAACACGTTGGTTAAATTAATAGCTGTTCACCTGGTTATAGGTTTGATTATTCCTCATGAACTGAACAGAGTGCACTGAGAAATATCGCACCACACTAATGGATGTTTGGAAGTTATATTAAGAAATGGATTGAGTCTTAAACAAACCCAATGCACAGCTTCTTTCTCCTGTTAATAGATCCTATAATTCAGGGCAATTTTATCAGCAGGGCACAGAGAGAGCAAATTACTGAGTTGTTCATAGGTATTTGACTGTGCACCCGCAGAAAATTAACTAAGCAATCCTTTCACGTTGGTCCACCTGGCTTAGTGGGAGTGGATGTCCAATTGGAAAGAAATAAAACCAAATTGTTTTTCGTATTTTCAAATGTGTAATTCAAGAACAAAAAACAACTTCTCTCCTCGGGAGAGATACAGTAATGTCAGGATTGGTATTTCTCACCATCCGCCCTATTTATGCCTCTCATTGTGCACTTCCTTATCAGGTCCCACTTCAGCTCCACAGAAAACAAACTGAAATGTTCCACCCCAGGTAAGATCCTGATAAATCTTCTCTGCACCGTCTCCAGCATATTCTGGTCTTTTTTATGTATGTATATATATATACAATGTGGCGACAAGAACTGCACACAATACTCCAGCTGTTCCCAACCCAAATTTTAAAAAGTTGTGCTATAGCCTCCTTTCTGTGCTTAAATAGTGAAGGTTACCAGAGAGGTCTGTGCTGTCACCATTAGAGAGCTCCACTTTTCCCAATATTCACTCAGCCCTTCTCTCCAAGATACATGTCCTATCTTATTTGACCTCCCAAAATGGATCATCTCACACTTAGCAGGATTAAATTCTGTTTCTATTGCTCCACCCAATTTATAAAGATCAAGGTCTTTCTGTAATCCAAGATTATCCTCTTTAGTATCACCAACATCACCATTTTCTCGTGTCATCCACAATGTCGTATCCAGTTCAGTCGATGAGCTGCAAAATGCAGATAACACATTTGGAGTCAGAGCCCCAAGTCATAATTAACTCGTTCGCTGAAGCATCACGAGAGGACAAGCCTTACACTTTACATCTGCAAAACAAATGTCCTCTACCAACCTGCCTTGTTATATAACATTGCCCTCTGGCAATAGACCTTCATTGTACATTCATTGAAAATGTGGACAGTTTCCTGTGTATAGGGATTCGTCACTCAGTGAAGGAAAGTTTTGATGATGAAAAGAGCCATTACATTTAGTGCACCTGAACAGCATTTGTTTGCCTGGCAAAAAGGTTCATTGTGTCCTGGCTAGCCCAAGCCCTTGACCTCTGGTAAGCTCCTGAATAATGAACGACTTAGAGGAGGCACTGGAGAAATACCACACATGCTATTTCAGGAAAGTCTGTGTCATTCCCCTCATCATTAAAATCCCCAACATTAAGGCCCAAAATGCACTCAGTCAGCTCCGATAGATAAGCTGTGTCATTTACATCTCCAACACCAAACTCTGGAAACAGATCTTCTATTCCAAACTCAATTAAAACAAGAGATGTTAGTCAGTTGAGCAGAATTATAGATGTTTTCAAAGCCTCCCTGAAAAAAAGCGGAATACCACTTGAATGTTAAAAATGAAGGCTGTACATTTGGAATAGCACTGAGAACGACATCCATCTGTTAAACAGCATTGATGGTGGAAGGCACACTTTCAATCTATACATGTAGCACTTTCTTCCCTACACAGTTGGGCTAATATGGGACCCATATTAATGACTTCAACATGAAAGTTATCCTTGACATTGGTGTACTACCAAAGATAAAATACTCAAACAATGAACAGGTTTCTTTCATTCCTTAAAAGCAAGATCTGCATTTGCTGAAGCTCGAATTTAATGAAGGCCCTAACTATTTCTTCTCTGCTATAAAGGGCAGCATGGTTGGCATAGCGGTTAGCACAATGCCTTCACAGCACTAGCGATTGGGACTAGCGTTTAAATCCCGCGTTGACTGAAAGGAGTTTGGACGTTCTCTCCGTGTCTGTGGGTTTTTCCCAGTAGCTCCAGTTTCCTCCCACTGTTCTAAATGTACCAGGGGTCATAGGTAAATCGGGTGTAAATTGGGCGGCATGAGTTTGTGGGCCAAAATAGCCTGTAACCATACTGTATGTCTAAATTTTTAAAAAATTTAAATTTAAAAGGATGTTTACAATTCGATTAACGAGACATTAACCTGAAAAACTTTTCCAAGCATTCTGGCTGACCTGCTAATGGACCTCAGCATGTTCTGCTTTTGCATCTGTGGAGCTCCATTTGGGTTTCAATTTGCACAGCTGGGATTCTGGGAAGCAGAACTGGACCAACTTGCCCTCTCAGTGGAACAATTCACAATAATAGAAAGGTGATCTATTGAGACATGCCACAAAACTGCAAGGTAGAAAGGAATTCCTAAAGACAAAACAGTTCGGTTATGGGAATTGATGGGACAATTGCATGTGTGAGTGCAGTGAGAATACAGCAAAACTCTTGGTGTCTGGTACCGATGGGGATTGCTAGATGCCGGATAAATGTATTTTCCAGTTGCTTGAGACTTATTCATACAATGCCTAAATAATACACCTGCATTAAGAATAAACAGTTTAAAAGACAAAAATACTACACTATACTGTACACTACACATACTGCCAAGCTGACACTGAACAAAGTTCAGTTGCATGAATGTAAAGCATTTTCCTTTATTTTCAGTCACATTCTTTAAAAACATTAATCTGTGGCTTCTCCCCCTCTAAAGAGCCGCCCAAAAGGCAAACAATAACATTATAGAAAATTAACCCCCTCCCCCAAGTTCACAGATAAAGCCTCTGACCAAAATTTATTTTATGGGACACAATGAAAGCGTATTTACAAGGTCAAATAATGTTATACTAAAATTAAGAAGGATGATATGAAAGAAGTAGAACAATTGGAGACAAAGATAATACATTTATAAAAGGACCTATAATGACAAGTAAATGAGGACAAATGAAGACAGCTTATTAATAAAAAGCTTCAGTACAATATTTTACAAACGTATATAATAGATAAACCAATAATGAGAATTAAACAGAGGTATTATGAATTGGATGAAGGGCACATAAGTTCTTGCATGGCAGTTAAAAAAAGAACAAGTATCGAGAATGATTATGGCAACTAAAATTATTTTAATTTAATTACTTATAAACCTCAAGAAATCAATGAAAATTTTAAGCTAATTTACAGAGCCTGTAAATGAAGATAATAGATAATTTTTTTTGTCACAAATGAATTTACCAAAATTAAATTTGCAAGAGCAGAGAGAATTGGCTACCCCCTTCACCTTAGCGGAAGTTAGGGAAGTACTGAGAACATTACAAAGTAATAAGTCTCCAAGAGAGGATGGTTTCCCACCTGAATTTTTCAAAGAGTTTAAGAATTTATCAATTCCTCCATTTATGGAAGTATTAGGAGAGGCAGTTGAAATGCATACCTTACCAGAATCTTTTAATATGGCAATAAAAACAGTAGTACCAAATAAAAGGAAATCCTTTAAAACCAGCATCATATAGACCAATTTCATTGTTATATGTAGATTATAAAATAGTAGCAAAAATATTAGCAAATAGGTTGGTAAAATATTTTCCAAAATTAATAAATGTGGACCAGACTGGTTTTGTTAAAAAGAGAAAATTAACAGATAATGTGACTAGATTATTGAGCAAAATATACCAAGCACAAAATAAAGGAGAGTTAAATATAGCAGCTGATTTAGATGCTGAAAGAGTGTTTGACATTGAATGAGACTTTTTATTCAAAGTACTTGATAAATTAGGATTGGGAGCAATATTGACAAATTGGAATAAAGCTTTATATAATGGACCAAAATCTAAAGCTGTAACAATTTCATTTAGCCTTTTGATTTAGCTAGATCTAGCAGATAAGGATGTCCATTATCTCCAGCTTTATTTTAGCAATAGAACCATTAGCAGAATTGATTTGGTTTGATTCTGATATTAAAGGTTTTAGTGTTGGTGGAGAGGAATACAAGATTAATTTATTTGCAGATGATGTAATAATCAATTTGAAGGAACCAGAAAATTCATTGAGTAAATTATATTTAAGGTTAAGAGAATATGGAATAGTACCTGGATACAAAGTAAATTGGGATAAAAGTGAGATCATGGCTCTTACTAGAGGTGATTATACTCAGTGTAAAGAGATGCCCAATTTAAATAGCTGATGAATGGAATAAAATATTTAGGCATACGAGTAGATAATAATTTAAATAATATATTTAAATTGAACTATACCCATTTACTTAAAAAAATTGATGACATTTTTTTAAAAATGGATGGAATTACCAATAACATTATTGGGAAGAGTTAATTGTATAAAAATGAATATATTTCCAAGAGTGCAGTATCTTTTCCAATGATTGCCTATATCTCTTCTGCATAATTTTTTCAGGAATTAAATAAATATGTAAGAAAATTTCTTTGGAAGGGAAAGATGTCGAGAGTTTTGTTAGAAAAATTAACATGGAAATATGAATTAGGAGGTCTGCAACTAACAAATTTTAAAAATGATTATAAAGCTACACAAAAGAGATTTTTCTCTTGTTTTTACAAAGAGGGAGAGAAACCAACATGGATTAAGGTAGAGATGGAAAAGATAGGAGGGAAGGCAAAGTTGGTGATATCTTGGTACCATGCTTGTTTTCCTTTTTCTTTTCTTTTACCATACTTCTATCTTTTTCTTTAACTTATGTTTTTTAAAAATCTTTGGGAATTATTATTTGGGGGAAGGGGGTTGGTGGGATTTCAGGAGGTATGATATGAAACATGCATAATTGATTTGAAATATATGAATATTATTCTTTGTATCTGGATATTAATAGATGTATGGACATTTAAATAAAATATTCCAAAAAAAACCTCTGACCGGGGCAAGTCTTACTAAGCAGGGATAAGGAGAAGGAGACACTTTAAGAGAGTCCCCCCTCAACGTCAAGCAGCATCAAACCACTCTTCATCTTGTGGAATGCCATTTTATTCAAACAGCTACTATGAGCAAAGTACAATCAAGGCACTCTGCTAGCTGAATATTTGCTTTTATTTTCACCAAAGGTTCATGTGTTAGTTCATAGAACATTTACAATTTTAAACTCAAGTATTTTTTACCTATTATTTTATTCTTATTTATTTTAATTTTGAAAATTTATTTCCCTTGAATTCCCCCCCCCCCCCCCCCCCCCCAGGGGCTCAAGGATACCAGTTGCTTGAATTCCAGATACCAGGGGTTTTACTGTATAAGGCAAGGATAACTCTATTGCTTGGCAATGGCAACTGTTCCAGCACACTGCGAAGGCTTATGGGACCACCTATCTATCACAGCAGCCCTGAAACACTCAAAGCTTTCTTACCAACATCATCGAAGAAGAATCCTCAAGTACATTCACAGAGTGATTCCATTACAGTGTGATTCCATGACAGTGTCAGAGGACAACCTTTCAGTATTGGTTCAGCTGACTGAAGAGACATCTGGTCCTGAAAAACTATAGTTTGGTTCTTCAATGACATCAGCTTGTGCAATCACTTTGTAGTAACTAAGTAGCCCCTATGGTTTAAGGACCTTGAGGTAATGGAGGTGAAGCCCATGCCACTGCATATAAACTGTTGCATAACTCTCTGACTAAGCCTGTAAGCTTCCAAGGTCAGTACAACTACCTCAACCATCCCAAAAAGTACTTAACAGCATTGTGCTAACAACACATACCTTTATTTGATCTATAATTCTGCAGTTGTCAGAATTAGTTACCATCCATTTTATGAAATTCTATCTGATCTATTTAAAGAAAAATCCAGCTAATTATCACTTCCTCCTTTCTTGCAGCAATTGGCTCCTCGCTGGCTAATCTATCATTCGACAGGCATATACAAGTACGCTACCTGTATATCTGACAGGCAAAAGCAAGTACCCCATCCTTCCTTCATGAACTATGACAGTAAGTGATGGTCGGAGATACAACTATAACTGTGCTTAGTCAATATCCACACACATACTGACAACTTGACACACTAAATAATTATGATGGTTAATGACCCAGGAATACCAAAGCAAATTGTAAGGCATCTCCTGCCATCCTAATTAAAAACAGCTAACTCAAAGTCAAAAAATTAATAACATTAGCTTCATGGTGTCAAAGACAACCACACACTGAACACAGTGAAAGTGAGAGCTGGTGATGTATGTAATGAAGTACAAGGTGGATTTTGAAGTGTCTAGAAAAAATTAGCGGCACTGTTATAATGGCAGCGATGCCTCTGATGTGGACCCAAGGAGAGCAAGAGTGGAGTCACAGAGCTCCTCTGCAGGATCCACAGTGGGCACGAGAGGTTGTAGACTCTGGGAAGAAGGAGGAGAGAAATAGGAGATGATCTGAACATCGGGCACTGTCACTCTGAACACAGGCACACCTCAGGGCTGTGTGCTCAGCCAATTCCTGTTCACTGACAAACAACTGCATCACCAGATCCAGCTCCAACAGTAACATCGTTTGCAGTTGATACAAACATAGTTAGCCTCATCAGCAACAATGTTGATTCGCACTTTTGAGATGAGGTTGGAAAATCTTGTGCTTACAGTGTAAGAGTAACAACACAAGTCTCAACATGGACAAGACTAAAGAGATGATCGTGGACTTCAGAAGGACCAGGAACATCCACCCTCCACTTTATCTTTAGACATACAAGCTCTATGAACTATTTTAAATTGCATTAAAGAATGACGTGGACAAAGTGAAGAAGTATTAACTAGTCTAGTTAATCTTCCTGATATTTCAAAAGATAATGTTGTTTGAAGTTCTGATTCCCATGTTTGTCGAATCTCATCCATGGGGCTGATCTCAAATTTAATGTAAGAGTATAAATAGTACCAATTAACCCCTTCTGAAAGGGGTTTAACTGAAAAAAAGTGTCAAGTAAATCTGGTTGTTGTAATGTTAGATAATTAGACATTACCTCATTCGAGAAATTCTAATCTATAGAGATCTAAAAAAAATGTGTGGAAACCATTCTTGTGAAATATATTTTTGACAATGCTGCTGGATAGCATAGTGGTTTTGGAGTCGTTGAAAGAAATAAGTATCGATACAGTAAAATCTCTCTAATCTGGAATTCAAGCAACTGGCAGCCTCAAGCAACTGGAAAAAAAAATTGCAGAAAATAAATAGGTAAAAAATAAGGAAGTTTAAAATTGATGCGCTTCTCCGTTAATTCACCAATCACGCAACACAACTGGAAAATTCACTTATCCGGCATTCAACAATCCCCATAGGTGCCAAATACCAAGGGTTTTACTGTATAATGTAATCAACATTTATCGCAAACAAATCTTATGGAAAGGGGCAGCATGTAGACTGTACAGAAATCAGAGTGCAGAAAATTAAAATAGAAAAATTGCAGATATGGTAAATCTTGTATAAAAGAACAGAAAATGGTGGAAACATTCAGCAGGTCCAGTCATGCAAAAGAGAAACAGAGATAACATTTTGGTTCAAAACTTCCAGTTCAGAGTCCTCAGCCTCAAATATTCCACAAATGCTACTGAGCATTTCCATCAATTTCTGTTTTATTATTAGGGCTGAGCATAAAACTCAAGGTGAATATTAAAGTGCTAGGCAATGAGCTGAGTACCACTGCAGAAAGTGTACTGGCTTTCTTGGAAAAATGCTAATGAAGATGAGAGTTTATAGCCATAAGCATGCAATGAAATTCTTGCTTGCTTCAGTTACACAGATGCATAAAACGCACTAACAAGTAACAAGTTTAAACTAAATTAATAATGCACCTCAAAAAAAAAGGATGGTTGGATAAAATGTACACAGTCAAAGTAATGCAAACAATTTGCTGTTTTAATAGTGCAGATACATTTTTGGTTCGTGCAGCATGTGGAGGATCAGGAGCCAGAGAGTTGTGGGAAAAATAAAACTGTTCTTGGACCTAGTGGTGCTGGACTTCCAGCTTCTATACCTTTGCCTGAATGAAGCAGTTGTGACCAGGGTGATGTGAATCAATTATGTTTTGGCTGCCTTCTTGAGGATTGTTCTCAGGCATTCATGCTTCCAAACCAGGCAGTGATGCAAACAGTTGGCATACTTTCCACGGGACACCTGTTGAAATACGATACAGTATTTGATGATGCGACTCCCTCATCTCAAACTACTTAGAAAGTGGAAGTGTTGGTGTGTCTCCTTCAGTTGCCACAACGTGCCGGCTCTTAGACTGATCCTTCGATACGTGGTCATGAAGCTACCATCTTCACCACCATCTTGCCAATGAATACCAACCTCCATAAGAAGCTTTTGCTTTTGCCAACACCGAGAGCAAGATAGCTGCTCTGGCCCCACACAACTAGATTCTCTATCTCCATTCCATATTCTGACATCATTACTCATTATTGGCCAAATACATTAGTGTCATTTGGCAAACTTGGCCGTGCAATTGTGGCAATAGAAATTAATCCAGGTTATGGGGCATGAGGCATAAAAACTCAGACAATGGATTAACTGTGGAATTTCCTGCTTTGCAAAGTTAATTAGGAACAGAATCTGCAAAGGTATGAAAAAGATTTAAAGTGATATTTTAGCAACAGTACTAGGCATCTCTTTGACATACAGTATATGTATGAACCTAAGCTATTGCCTGCAGATTCAATACATCTCAGAGATGTTTAGTTTGATTGAATTTTAATATTTAATACTAAATTGTATTAAATCCACAGGCATAGTAGCAAAATTATCATTGATGTTACCTTTTATTGCCCATGTCCGTGAGAAATATTAATTTGGAAGAGCTGCACAAAGGGCAATTTATTTGCTGATTCATCCTTACTCTGATTTTGAAAGAAAAGTTTAACATCTAACTCAGCAGGAAGCTTTTAACCTCCATTCCCATCCTTGATATCTTAGTCAAAAAGAGAAAGCATTTCTATGTACCATTGCTGTCCTCTCAGGCTCTCTTCTGATTTCCAAGTTGACATTATACATTTTTTTGCTACAGCTAAGGCTATCCTAATAAATCTTTTTTATGCTCCATCCAAATCGAAGCCAAGTTCTTTACTTCTTATATTATTGCATTGAAAAAAATAACATATAATTTAAGAAATAACATCACAGTATTCGAACAAATTTGGGAACCGTACATGGAACACAACAGAGAGGTCCTACCGCGGACCTCCACCCCCTAAAATGACGGAATGAGAAGACGACGAAATGAACTGACCCAGTGTGTAAAAGTAGATGACACAATTTTCTTGTTTATTTTCATTGATGTCATTGTTTAATGGGTTTCATATAGCTTGAACGTTGAGTGGGTGGGGAGGGGGGTGGGAAGGAGGGAGGGAAGGGAGGGGGAAAAAAGGGGAGAAAATGACACTGTGTATATTCAAGAGGGAAAGGTTTATGTTTATTTTGGTCAATATGGTTCATAGTGTGAAAAATTAAAAAAAATTTAAAAGAGAAAGCATATGGTCATAGTCTATCATGTAATTTGAATATTCACAGCAGACATTAGCCCAGCACTTCTAAAAACCATGAATCTTGAGGAAATGTCTCCAATTTTCATGACATTTATTTCTTGGGAACATTCATGGCTTTGGATAAATCGAAGGTGAAATGGGTAACTTTTGAAGAGCTTTTATATAGTCTTTATTATTGAAGGGGGAAATAAAGGTTAAGGTTCCATTACTGTCACATAATACTACATTTAGAATGTAACATACATGAAGTTCTTTAACTTTTGTCTACTGTAAGGCAGACAGAGAGTTACCACTTTGTCAAGTGCCCCTCACAGAAATGAGGCCCCAGCGAGGAACAAACTTCTGGCCCCTGGTTTACAAGACTAGTGCTCTCACCACTGAGCAGTGAAAACAAATATCAATGAAATGAATAAAACACAAACCATTTAGGAACCAATAGGATAAGTTATCCCAGGAAACAATTCTCTGCAGGTATCGCAATGTTAGTGTGCCAGAACTTGCTAATTGCACTGTGAGCATCTTGCTGGCTTTTGACTACTTTGGCAGATTGATGTTGATGCAGCAACCATGAAACACGATTATAGGCAAAATATTAAATGTAACCCACACAATAATTCTCCTTTTAGATGCAAATAATTGGAACCTTAGGTATCTCTCACACAACTTGACCCAGATGCTCCAGTTGCTTTTTTTTTCGTGGAGTTAGAGCCACGCAGCACAAAAATAGGCCCTTCAATCCAAGTTCTTCATTCAGACCAAGTTGCCTACCTGAGCTAGTCCCATTTCCATGAATTTGGCCCATACCCCTCAAAGACTTTCCTGCCCACGTACCTGTCCATAAGTTTTTAACCTGTTTCTGGAGCTTCCTTTGGCAGTTTGTTCCATCTACCCACCATCTACTGTGCAGATAAAAGTTGTCTCTCATGTCCCTTTTAAATCTTTCCCATCTCTTAGATGATAATCCCTTTGAGAAAGCCCACTGGTGGCAGTAATGCTAATGGTGAAATAAACCAAGAGATCAGAGGAAAAAAATAATTTGAACAAACAGACCTAACGGTCTAAAGTCAATGCATTCCTGCTGAGACTCATCAAAATAGATGTCCCCTTTCCATGGGTAGAAATAATGTCCTATGCACCATAATTTTAGGAAAGTGAACGCAAAACTCAATCATACCTCAACCTACCAATGAAAGTTCTTG
The DNA here is from genome assembly GCF_036971445.1 of Narcine bancroftii. Lineage (NCBI taxonomy): Eukaryota > Metazoa > Chordata > Chondrichthyes > Torpediniformes > Narcinidae > Narcine > Narcine bancroftii. Next base: position 102,672,316 of record NC_091477.1, on the reverse strand, counting down.
CTTACTTTTAAGGCAAATAATTCCTCCAGGCCTTCAAAATTGCCCATGGGGAAAGGTGAGCAGAGGTGACAATAAATTTTCAGCCATCTTTTTCCAGCCAAACAGATTCACTTGGAAAACTGAGATAGTCGTATTTTCCCTTGCAACCAGATAGTGTAGCTGAGTCAATAATACAAATGTGGTTTCAATAGAGACGGTGTTATCAAGAGAAAAGACCAATCAAAAACCATTCAAGAATCGACAGACATTCCTGTGAATTAATATGTGTTTTGAGAAGACATGAACACTGTAACAGTAATACCCAGTGTTTCTATTTATCGACAGCGATATTCACTCAGTAAGGTACCAATTCAAAGCTGCAATAAATGTGATATAATGTAGATCACTGACAGTTTGAAAGCTGAGCCCACTGCAGCAGACACAATCTCAAATCAAGCCACCATTATTTGCACGGTAAAGACGAGATAATGTTTCTCCAGGACCATGGAGCAGATTTATACAAGTTAAAATATTAAAACCTTATACAGTAAATGTCCATGGTATACTATCCACATATGTTCTGGGAATTCATGGCTTGGGGGGAAAAATGGTTGCCCAATCTGGACACAAGGGCCTCAGTGCTATGGTACCTACCAGATGGCAGAAGGGAGAAAAGTTTACATGAGGGGTGTGTGAAGTCCTTCATAATGTTTATTGCTTTCCGCGTGCATCATGTCCTGTAGATGTCCATCATATTAGGAAGAGAGACCCCAATGATCTTTTCCATGGACTTCGATATCTGCACGGTTTCACAGTCGGAGGTGGTACAGCTTCCAAACGAGGCGGTGATGCAATTGCTCAGGATGCTCTCGATACATCCTCTGTAGAATTTAGTGAGGACGGAGGGTAGGAGATGAACACTCCTCAGCTTTCGTGGGAAATAGAGGAGCTGCTGGGCTTTCTTGGCTATGGATCAGCTGTTAAGGGGCCAAGTGAGATTCTCCACCAAGTGCACACCAAGGAATTCGATACTCTTGATGACCTCAATGGTAGAGCTGTCAATTTTCAGCGGAGAGAGATTCCCCCGGTCCCTCCTGAAGTTGACAATCATCTCTTTTGTTTTATTAATGTTCAGTTCAAGGTTGTTGGCTCTGCACCAGTCCGTTAGCGACTGCACCCCATCTCTGCACACTGACTCATCATTCTTATGAGCAAGGCCCATCATTTTTACTAATAAGTGTCATCAGAGAACTTGACGATGTGATTCGAGCTGTGTTTTGCTACACAGTCAAGAGTCAGCAGTTGACTAAGCACACAGCCCTAGGGGGCCCCTGTGCTCAGCGCGATGGCCTTGGAAGTGCTGTTTCTGATCCGCACTGCCTGAGGCCTACCCGACAGGAGGTCAAGAATACAATTGCAGAGTGAGGGCTCAACTTCCCTATCAGGTACTGATTGTGTTGAATGCTGAACTGAAGTCAATAAACAGCATTCAAACATACATGCCTTTATTTTCAAGGTGGGTGAAGGTTAGATGGAGGACGGTGGCGATAGCATCGTCCATAGAGCGGTTGGATCTGTATGTCCAGTGACAACTAATATTAGTCAAGACTCAGTGGGGAAAAAAAAACCAACAAAATTTACCCTGAGAGTTTGGAAGGAGTACGTTTTGAAGATTTTTTTTTGGAAAAGCTGCTAGGCTAAAGATAATTGCTCGACTTTAAGAGGGAATTTTGACCACTCTATTGCTTGCTAATCTTGTGGGAAATGGCGAACACAGAATCATAAACATGCTTCCTAGCAAGTTCTTTCAACGGAATGCTTGCTGAGCATTAATTTTGTAGCTTTTTTTGTAAAGATTATGAGCTCAAAATTTGTTGAGCCATCAAGGTATTTGTTAAACTGGGGCTGCAAGCTGGATTGGCCGAGCAGATATGAGACAGAATTTTCGTAGGCAGATGTTGTACAATGAAGTGCCAAATCTTAATTTTCACTAATGCAGCAAACACTACACTTCAATATCTTCTCCTTTGTATCTCTTAATGGAGCAATGATCATGGAACCATTACTGATGAAAGTCACAGGGCAGAATGTGAAGGAGCTATGGCACAGGAAGGGAACTGTTTCACACACAGACTGATTTGTTGATGTTGCTGGAAGAGGCAGACCCCAGAAAGCACTAAAGGCAGAAAGGAGGTTGCATCTGCACCAACAACCCAAACAAGATTTTTAAGAAAATCATATGTAGTCAAGGTTAGTGGAAAAAGCAACAGGTCTCATCTGTCAACATGCATTTGCTCACTAAAAGCGAGACAAACACTCTCTCAAAAATTCAGTGCTTTACTATTACATTGAGTCAACTAAGGTGCCACACATGGAATAACATTTCTCCCTCATCATGGACGTGGTTGTTACAGAATCAGTAACCAGAGATGAGCGAGAATCATTGAGGACGATGATATGCTTGTATTCAGTTCTCCTCTGTCATTTGCCTTGGCTTTTCCTTTTCTCTTCCTGCCCTGGATCTCCATTATGATCGAAAGGATCAATACCAATCCTTCCAAACCATCCTCAGCACTCATCTACACTTTCTGCACAGCTTTCAACTGCAGTATCGATCTGGCAATGAGTTCTTCTACACAGCAATTCTCCCCCAAACCTGCAGTTAATTAACAATCTCTTTAAACAGTATTGGTGTAATGCCAGCAAGATTTTTCTTCTTGTTTCAGGTGTTAATAGCATTCCTGTGAACCAGTTCCACAGGAGAGGTCTCAAATGGATGTTACATGTGGCATGACAACATCCACGTGCCCTCTACTTTTCCTCAATGTCAGGTAATTAAATGCAAAGACACAAGATTCATAATTGCATTATGTGCTCTGTACACTGGGGTCAAGTTAGTGGTCGATTATATAGACTGTATATTTCATTCGGTCAACACGTTTAAAAAAAACCATGCAAAATTGAATTTTAGTCTTCATTCATGTCAGATGGTACAGATCTGGTTTGGCAAGGATCCAAATGTTTATTGTCAAAGATCATAATTAGTTTCAGTAGAAATTTAGTCATCAAATTACAGTTCTTCTTTTCCTCAGAAACTTTAAGTGTATATTTAAACCAGAAGTTTCATTTACATTTTCATTTAATCCCAATAATGTTGATTGGCAATATTCTGTATTGATAAATTAATGCATTGCTGCATGACAGGGCATTGTTCCATACTGCTAATAGCCCGACAGTAACTTGCTGAAGTTACTTGTCCAGTCAGTGGATGCCAAAAGATGATGCTTCATTTCACAGGCATCACAGTCACAATCTATTTTGTGCATGACGAAAAAGGGGTCATGGAAGGAGTCAAAGCACTGGAACTGCAACTGAGATTTTTCCACCTGGCCTTGTAGAGCGCAGCCAATTCTACATCTTTGTAGCATCACCCTTGTTGCGATCAGCGAACTCAGCACAAACTTGGGCTCAAACTCCAATCATTTAAAATTATTTCAAACTATGCCACCACTGCACATTGAACCAGAGGAGCCCATCGAATACAGCAGAAGTCCAAAAATCCAGATAGCTGAAGTCCAGCCCACCCGAGAATCTGGACTTTTCGAAAACTCCCAAACTTTTTAAATTTAGCAGGCCTTTGTGTGTCTGCATGCATGCATAAGTGCCACAGATACCCAGCGGCTGGCAACAAGCAACCATGCTTGTTGACTTTACTTTTCTTTAAAATTGCTCATTTTTATAAATGAAGCATGTAGTATTTGCTAATGAATAAACAATCAAAATTTACCTGTTCATCTTTTCTTTATTCTTCCTTAAATTTGAATTTTAAAAGTACTGGCCGAGAATCCAGAAAGACAGTTTGAAAACCACTGGTAGAGGGGTGAGAGACCACTTCAGCTGACTCATGAAAAAGGTTTTAAAGTTGCAGAAGAAATACTGCACTCTATTTCAAATGACCAATGAAAAGGGTTCTAATTACAGAAGAAGGCACTTGTCTAAAAAGGACATTTCTCTGAAGCACCTTATCAAGGGTGTTGTAAGTAATCAATGCTCTGTCACCACCGGTCTCTGCCACCCACTTCAGGACCTGCTGACTTCATTCTAAGGCCTGAGTGTCTCACCATTCTAAGGCCTGAGTGTCTCACCATTCTAAGGCCTGGGTGTCTCACCATTCTAAGGCCTGGGTGTCTCACCATTCTAAGGCCTGGGTGTCTCACCATTCTAAGGCCTGGGTGTCTCACCATTCTAAGGCCTGGGTGTCTCACCATTCTAAGGCCTGGGTGTCTCACCATTCTAAGGCCTGGGTGTCTCACCATTCTAAGGCCTGGGTGTCTCACCATTCTAAGGCCTGGGTGTCTCACCATTCTAAGGCCTGAGTGTCTCACCATTCTAAGGCCGGAGTGTCTCAACCATCTTAAAGCTGGCATGTCACATCAATTTCCAACCCATGTGCCATCACAGAATTTCTGAAACTGTATTTTGAGCGGTCTTCCGAGAATTGCGCCTTGAGCTGTGTTGGCTTAGGGTATTCCACACACACCAATATATTGTATACGATTAGATAAGTTAGTTAAATTAGATTAGGTCTTATATAATCATTATTTTAAAATAACACTATCTGGGCTAATTTTTATCGCTGTCTGATACGTTACACTAGTGGATTCAATTCTTGCCTCAGGTGACCTCTTTGGTATTTGCACATTTACTGTGTGGACTTGCTCCATGTGCTCTGTTTCCTTCCAGTCCAAAATACACGCTGGTTGGTGAACTGGCAACCGAAGATTATTCAATAATAAGGAAATGGCAAGGGAATCAACGGGGAGCTGATGGGCATATGTGATAAAATAATTTGAAGGGTTGCAGGGAAATAATGGATGCAATTGTTTTATAAGGAGCCGGCAAGTCTCAATGGGCCAAAAGGTCATCTTCTGTGCTATAGTAAGTAATAACCAATCTCATTAATATTTTGCAATATTCTACCAGCAGTTTTGTTGAAGTCTTAAAAATGAAGTCATAAAAGAATATTTCATTTCTAAGACATTAAGGAGAAATTAAATAGATTAATACCATCAGAATTAATTTGTATGGGGAAAAGAGAACTGGAGTAAAAGGGATATCAGAAGAAATAGGATACTTAATCAAACCTCCATAGGTGGAAAGTAAACTGACTAGTGCATCACAGTCTGGTTTGGTAATTCAAGCGCCCAGGAATGGAGAAGGCATCATAGCCAGATCCACCATAAGGACCGAGCTCCCATCCACTGTAAATATCTACGCAAGGTGCTGCCTCAAGAAGGCAGTCAACATTGTAGAGGACCCTATGATCACAACCTCTTCTCATTGCTACCTTCGGGTAGAAGGTACAGGAGCCTGAAGACCAGCACCTCTGGCTGAAAGAACTGTTTCTTTCCAACAGCCATTGAGCACTTGAACCTCCCCTCCTTAATCTCCAACACCATACAAAGCACTGGTTACATCATTGTAACTCCAACTATTTTTCTTGTACTATGGTATCTTTAAATATTTATCATCTATTTATCTCTTTTGAATTTACTTCAATGCATACCTAGTGTAGCTGGTTTAGCTGCAGACAGTAAGAATTTTGGTGTATATATACATTGAACAATATATAGGACATTCATTATAATCATTAAAAGGATTCACAAAATTGGAAAACAAACAAGGATTAAAATGCACGCTTTGTATTAATCAGGGTTGGAAAATTATGAAAAGAACTTGGAAAACTTTACAGGAAAAATTAATTTTGGAATCTGTATGGAAAGTAAGCACACTGGTATTAATATCTTCACGGGTGATCAGGAAGAAAGATGATGATACAACGTTAAATTAAAAGTTAAAAGGGGAATACAATCTGCAAAGAGGCTGATAAAGGCAAAGATAGGTGGACAGAGGAAAAAGGGTTACATGAGCAGAAAAGATGCGAGAAACTTATGAGTACTAGCACGTACACTTTGGTTTTAATGACATATACACAAGCTAAAAACTGGCATATTTAAATTCCTGCAGGGCACAAAAGTTCTGGAGAAACCCAGCAGCTTCAATAGGAAGAAAAGGGTAGCCAATGCTTCGGACCTGAGCTCATCACTGACCTCATCACTTCCTCTCATCACCCTTGTTCAAACTCTCAACTCATTGTTTCCCAACCCCACACTTCTCAGTTCTCTCTTACCCCCAGATCCACAAACCCAATTGTCCCAGTAGACCCAGTATTTCTACATGCTCCCGCCCTACCGGACATCCTATAGATGCTGCAAAACCTCCAGAGTTTCTCCAGCACTTGCGTATTTTACTACAATCACAGCATCTGCAGACTTTCCTGATTAACTTAAATTCCTGCATGCAATTTTTGGTCAAAGAGCAGTGAGAGTGGTGTCAGCAAAGGTCTACAAACCAATGTTCAGCTTGTTTCATTGGATCCCATCAATACTAAGTCTCATTACACATTTGTCCAAATATGATTTTAAAGAACCATTAATGAGTCAGAGCAAAAAAAATACAAACTGCTGGAGGAACTCAGCAGGTCAAGTGGAATCCATAGAGGGAAAGGAATGTTGACGTTTCGGCTTGAAACCCTGACCCTATCTGCCTTGATGGCCTTTTATCAAAATTGCAAATATTTCTTTCCCTATACAGATGCTGCTCGACCGTCTTGAATTCTCCCAGCATTTTGACTTGCGCTCAGATTTTTGTGTCTCCACTTAATCAGAGCGGTTGGTCTGAATGAAAAACAAGTTAAAGATGGACCAAGCTTCGATATTAAATGCCAGCATGACTATTAATTCTTCCAACCATGAGATAAAAGCTAGCATCCCCTTCATATTCTCCCAAATGTTTTTATTCTACTCTTCAGCTTCACATACAGACTTTGATGATCCTTGCGCAAGATAGCGAAATTAAAACATCAGATTGCAGTCATCAATTAATTTCCCAAAGGACTCCTTAAATGCTGCAACAAAAATAACAACTCTTTGAGGTGTTAAATTCCCTCAGAGAACCAATGGCTTTCAGCAGGAATTAATTGCCAAGTCTACTCACTCAAGGTGTCCCCAGCCGAGCTCCGGAAGGTACGGAAGTTTCTTGATGCGAATTATACTGTCATAGACAGAAGGCTGCAGGCTTTGAGAAACAGCATTAGCTAGGATGACTGCGATCATAACTGGCAGAATGTGGGAGATCTGGCCTGTTAGCTCAAAAACAATCACCGAGGTGGAAATCGTGTGGGTCACTGCACCTGACAACGCTGCCGCACCTGGGGAGAAAATTGGCAAATGAAGCACCTGGCTGGCAAGCACCCACCCCCTTGGCATCAACTACGCTCATTTATTCTTCTGTTGCGGCCAAAAATAATGATTGCAGACAGAAAAAGCCTCACCTACAACAGCGTATCCACCTGGCACAATACGATAAGTACCACCATCTGCATGGATGCCATCAGGAAACCAGGCTGCCATGCTCTCGCCAACAAGGCGACCAAATGCAGCTCCTGAAAAAGCCAAGACTGATAGTAAAATACGACTGCATTATTTGCTTCAAGCTAACAAAAAAAATGCATGTTCATTTGCTCAAATTCAACATTATTGGAATATTTGTCTGAGCTTAGCTTATCAAAATCTTTGACGTTTTGAATACATTCATTATGTATAGCAATCAGAAAAATCATTTTCTTCCTCTAATTATTGCATTAAAATTCTTCCTCAAGGAACCCTTCTTCGACTCATCCAAAGTGCAATGCTGCATATTAAAATATTCCTTTACATTTCTTGCAATTATATTTAATTTTAAAATTATACATTATAACTCAATCAAATGAAATTATGATCAAAATAGAACAAAATCAGAGTGACTTTCCATTTAAAGCACAAAGATTCTAAACATCAGCAAAATAATTCAAATCCAGAATCTGAGATCCACATATTGTTCACAAACGGTTTCTCCTAATTTCTAATATTATCAATTCATCAACAGTATACTACTGAAATTCTTGGAACTGTGAGATGAGTCACATGAAGAGACAAAATGTGAAAGATTCAAGCTTCCTGTCACCTCCTGGAAAAAGAGTGCTCTAAATGTCAAACACTCAATCCTCACAAATTTTCTTTTGGTCTGAGAACAACTTCTTTTGAATCAGGTAATTAAAAAAAGATATAGCATGGTTACAGGCCATTCCCGCTCACAAACCCGCACTGCTCGTATAGACTCATTTACCTACAAACCCTGTATGTCTTTGGAAAGTGGGAGGGAACAAGAGCACCCAGAGAAAACCCACCCAGACACGGGAAGAACGTACAAATTCCTTACTGAAGGAGCTGTACTTGAACCCACTGGTGCTGTAATAGCATTGAGCTAACTCGATGGTTCTCAACCTTTATTTTTCCACTCATATACCACTTTAAATAATCCCTTACTAACTGCAGAACACCTATGGCAAAGGATGCCATAGGTGCTCTGTGATTAGTGAGGGATTACTTAAGGTGATCTGTGAATGGAAAAAAAGGTTGCAAACCACTGTGCTAACCGCTTTGTTAATTGTGTAGGGTCAAAATATAATTCAGGAGCATGTTAATAATTTGCATTTTGAGTCTCTTATTATATACAAACATTTTAAAGTGTATTCTGGAGGGAAGTTGTTTCCCTGCTTTTAGCTGACACGAGATGTGTGCATTCGGCAGGTTCGTTCACGATAGCTCTCAATACTCACACAGAACAGATTTCCCCTGTCTGCACATCTCCAGATTGATGTGAGCTAGGGAACTCCATACAGATTTCAACAATAATCCACCAAAAGCAGAACATATTCCAGACTAAAATTGAACAATAAAAGCAGAAAATACAGAAGGTATTTAACAGGTCAGACAATATCTGAGGAGACAGAACAGAGTTAACATTTCAGGTCAATGACCCTTCACTGGAGGTGGAAAAGTGAGAAGACCAGCATTTAAAAAAAATGTGAGGGTGAGTGTAAATGGGGAGAGTGATACCAAGGGAAATGAAGATGCTCTCCCTCCTAATTCTGCTCCAATTTCATTTAATAGTTACAGATCACAAGCTTTCTCACACTTGCTGATTTTGCAATGATTGTTTTTCTTCTTCAGTGATTCTAACAGCAGCTCGGATTGAGTTTGTCCTACCCTGGTGCCCGTTCTACGTTGATAATGTTTGTTCTACAATTTTTAACTGGATTGTGTTTCATGGACCTAAACCAATCAGTAGGCAACTGGAAAAAATAAAAATTAAATTAATGCCAAAGATCTATCATGAAATAACAGGCTGTGAGGGGGTTAAAAAAATTATGAAAGTGCCACCAAAATGGAATTAATGAATATGATTGGGAATAAGTGTGGTTCCAATCTAAGAAAATTCATAGGAAATAGAAAAGAACAGGCCTGTGAACAAATGGAATTGCCAAGTCCAGGCAATGAATTAGAAACATAAAAGACATTCAAAGCTCAACTCATTTAACTATAGCGGTTATAGTAACGCTATTACAGCACCAGTGATCTGGCTCCTAGAACGCTTCCACCAGCGTTGTCTCCGCTCCATCCTCAACATTCATTGGAGCGCTTTCATCCCTAACGTCGAAGTACTCGAGATGGCAAAGGTCGACAGCATCGAGTCCACGCTGCTGAAGATCCAGCTGTGCTGGGTGGGTCACGTCTCCGGAATGGAGGACCATCGCCTCCCAAGATCGTGTTATATGGCGAGCTCTCCACTGGCCACCGTGACAGAGGTGCACCAAAGAAGAGGTACAAGGACTGCCTAAAGAAATCTCTTGGTGCCTGCCACATTGACCACCGCCAGTGGGCTGATATCGCCTCAAACCGTGCATCTTGGCGCCTCACAGTTTGGCGGTCAGCAACCTCCTTTGAAGAAGACCGCAGAGCCCACCTCACTGACAAAAGGCAAAGGAGGAAAAACCCAACACCCAACCCCAACCAACCAATTTTCCCCTGCAACCGTGTCTGCCTGTCCCGCATTGGACTTGTCAGCCACAAACGAGCCTGCAGCTGACGTGGACATTTACCCCCTCCATAAATCTTCGTCCGTGAAGCCAAGCCAAAGAAAAGAAAGAAAAAGATCCGGGTTAGAATCGAGTGCTGTCTGTAAGGATTTTGTACATTCTCCCTGTGTCTGTGTGGGTTCCTCTGAGTGCTGCAATTTGCTCTCACCCTTCAAAACGCATGGGGGTCGTAGGTGTATTTTGGGGGCACGGCTTATTGGGCCAGAGGGGCCTGGTACCGTGCTTACATCTACATTTTAAAATCTACTTTTAAATAAAAATGACTTTTAGAGCTGAGATCTTCTGTTAAGCTGTTCCGAAAGAGCACCGTTCAATGATCATAGGATGCACACAAAGGCCACAGTGGATATGTGTACGCTTTAATACGCATCTTGTTTTGCACTGTGCAAACTACAGGTGCAAGTGCGCAAATTGCTGGAATCTGTGATGTGAATGATGCAAGCCTCCTTCAGCTGGCTGTCTTCCTCTCACAGTGGCTTAGATTTATCAAAGCTCTGTTGAAAAAAATGCCACTTACATTCACTCCCTGTTGATAGGCCTGATGATTGAGCCATGAATGTTCCTCTTTCTCTTAAAGTCTGGTTTGTAAACCCTCGGAAGGCCAAACTGAAACAAGGAGAACCTTCACTCTTCATTTATCTAAGCTTGCTGAAGTGTTAAGTGAAGGGCTCTAGTTGTTGATCAACTTGGAAAAAAAAAGTTCAGACTATCACTCGTGCCATTGATTAAGATTTTTTTAAAAATAATTGTAGAAAAAAAGTAAAATTGTGAAGCAAAATCAGAGATGAACTGGGAAGATGTTCGTGGAAGATGGATAGGGGTGGAGAAATCACTTATGAAATGTTCTTAATGATTTTTCGTTAAAGTATAAAGAAGAAAAATCCAGTTTACAATTTATGTATTTTATTAAGTTATTTTCCCAGCAGCCCCCCCCTCCCCCCCAAATATTGAATGCTTCATCGTAAAGGTCAACAACTGTGCTTGGATCCAAACCTGGATAAAAACGCTGAATTCCAGAGATGTGGAGAGAGTGCACGTCCTTTGCGGTCCAGTGGTATTTGACTGACTATGATATCAAAGAAACTTAATACCACTGAAGCCAATATTGGTTGAAGTTACAAAACGCACACAATATGCTTGTGGTTTTGTTGGTCATTCAGGCCCAGAACACTTTTTCAGGAACTGGTTATATTATCTTCAGCTACTTTGTTGATATTCTCCATCCAGCATGCCAAAAAAATATACTCATGATAATAATGAAATAGTCCCAAATGTAGCCAAACCTAGACAACATCCAGGCATAGAAAATATGATAAGCAAGGTTCAAGCAATATTTGCGGCCTCTATCAGTTGGTTACTGATTAAGAGTCGTGTGATGAGGCAGCAATTCGCCCAATAAGATCTCTCCTGGTGTCTTTAAGGACATTGACGGGGAGATTTGTTGATGGCGATTTCTTGCTTTCCATCTTGTAGACTGGCTCCATGATGCAATGCCACAAATACCCATCGCCTTCAATGTACCAGCTAAAGGTACAAGAATGGCAATTAGTGGAATACCACCAGCCCCAAGCTTCCTTTCAATGACACTATCTGCACTAAGAAAAAACATCACAGTTTCTCATTGTCACTTGGTCAAAATCCTGAGATTGTTAACCCAGAAATATTCTGAGAGCATCATCATCATCTTCTCAAGGGCAACCAGGGAATGAGCAACATATGCTGACATAGCTAGTCATATAGCTGAATAAAATATAGATAGAGGCAATCTGTATTCTCCTTCCTCACTGTAAATTGTGAGCAGATTGCAGGAATGGAAATGCCATCCACATGTTTCTTTTCAGTCAATTCTGCCTTTAAGAGAGAATATCAAATAAATGCCAAAGATTTCTGGTAATTTAAACAATATGAATCAGAATTTATTGCCATGATAAAGTCACGAAATTTAGTGTTGTGTAGCAGCATCAATAGTGCAAACATTTTATAAACCATCTTGCAACAATAAATAAAAATAGTGCATGAAAAGTCAAAGTAAGGCAGTGTCATTGATTATTCAGGAATCTGATGGCGGAGGGGAAGAAGCTGTCCTTGTGCTGCTGAGTGCTTGTCTTTAGGCTGAGTTAACAACCCTCTGGAGTTTTATCTTGTCCTGAGCATTGGCACCTGTACACCAGCCAGTGATGCAACCAGCCAGGATGCTCTCCTCAGTACACCTGCAAACGTTTTTGAGGGTCTTCTGCGACATACCGAATCTCCTCAAACACCTCACAAAGTACTGCAGTTGAAGAGCCTTCTTCGTGATTGCATCGGTGTAGAGGCTCCTAGACAGACCCTCGGAGATGTTGACACCCAGGAATTTGAAGCTCTTGACCCTCTCCACTACTGAGCCCGCAATGAGGATGGGATCGTGTTCTCCTGACTTCCTCCTGAAGTCCACAAACATCTCTTGGTTTTGCTAATGTTGCTGGATATATCATTCAACCTACATAACCCATTCGTTCCATCTACCCAGTTGTGAATTTGACAAAGTAAAGCAAAACAATATAAAAATTTTAGCTCAGACAATAAAGATTGAAGGGAAATAATCACCTCTTCAGAATCTGAGAGTGATTTTAACACTAAATTATAATTGAACAGATTTTATTTTCATTAAGGCATTTAGGCAACCTTTTTAAACCATATAAAATGTGAAATGGACGACATGATACAAAGACAACATTCAATAGAAGAATGAAGCACAACAGGAAAAAAAAACAAAGCAGTGATTGAGTTGAATGTAGGAAAAATGCCAAGAGTGGCAAATAACTGAACTTTAGGTAATTACTTTGAGATGAAAATCATTGTGTAGCTTTAATCAATAACAGCCATAGCTCGGAAATGTATTAGATCTTTCTCAAAGAATTGATGAACAAATTCAAACAGTATTGTTTATTTGCATTTTCAAACACAAAATTATTTCTAATAATAGAACTGTAAGCTGCATAGAAAAAACTGAAATAAGAAATAGTTGCAAGTTGGGAATAACACTTTGAAGCAGTTTTTATAAATAGTTGCCTCTCCCCATCTACAAGCTAAGTAGAGATTTGAAAGCATATTCTAAAATCTGCTGACAGTTGAACATTTGCTGAATACCAGTATATCTTGATGATGGTAATTATATAAGGTGAATTGACAAAGACGATGGGCGAAAGGTAATTGACAAAGCAACACAAAGGCTGATTTTTAGTTTTTACTATTGAAAAGGAGCATCACATAATTAGGCATTCACATCTGGAAATTGTAGGCATGGTACCATGTTGTTCTATCCATTAAATTCACTGAAAGCACAACTATGGTGAAATCAACCTTGAATTCTGATATAGACAAGGAAGACTCCCCATGGTGGTACACCACCGGCCTACTGCAGGGGGCAACCTCTGTACCTACAGGAGTGTAAGGGGACAGAACAACACCTGGGCGGCTGTCAATCAGTCGGCCTGAATGGATCACCTGGTCGGGTGTCAGTCACCCTCCGGGATATAAGCCTGCACCAGCCTCCCGAGGCCTCACTCAGAGTTGCTGCAGCCACAGCCAGCCTGGCTCTGTGGAAGTCTTTGTGGATTAAAGCCTGTTGTACAGTCTTTATCTTTGTGTGTGTCTGATTCTGGCTAACAGTGCACCAAAATTTAATCCACAAAATTTTCCCACGGCGGCCATGGAAAAACTCCTGTCCGCAGGGAGCCTCGAGGTCAACCCACGCCACCTGGAAGCCCAGACACGCTTCAAGATCTGGCGGCAGGTGGTCGAAGCAATCATTGAAGCACACGATGGTGACATCCTGGACTCCGATCGGAAGAGGTTGGTCCTATTCCAGTCAAAGCTGGGTCCCTGCGCCATCCAGGTAACCAAAGGCTGCTCCACGTACAGGAGCGCAATGGACACTCGAGAACTTGTACAAGCCCCCCATGAATGCGGTCTGTGCAAGGTACCTCCTCAACACCCGAGCCCAGAAACCCAGGGTGAAGGCGGAGTCTTACCTGGGACACTTGCAAGAGTTGGACCGACCGTGTCTGGCTGAACCTGGGGTAGGTACAGAGGAGGTCGAGAGGCTGATCCGGGACACCTTCGTCCAAGGGCTACGCTCGAGGGCCATCCAACAGAAGTTGCTGGAAGACAACATCTATGCCCTAACCAGGACTGTGGAAGTGGTCCAAACCCTGGAAGCAGCAGCCCTGCACGTCAAAGTCTTCGATTCCAGGTTCCCCCAGGCTCCCTCATGGCCTTCTAACACTGCAGCCCCAGGCCGAGCTGGGAAGGAGAACCTCGCTGCGGCAGGTGCCCGGCGCCCCTGTAAGTACTGTGGGTCCTTGTGTGGGTCAGATCGACAATCGTGCCAAAACTGCCCAGCTAGGAACCAGTATTGTTCCTGATGCGGCAAGAAAGGCCACTTTGCAAAAGTGTGACTCTCTAAACCTGCACTCAGCTCAGCAGCTCTCTATGACCTCCCCACCTCCCCCGCCGACCCCCCCCCCACGTGCACGTGCTGGGCGGCGCCATTGTCCCCCCGACGACCTCTGCCTTCCCCGACTTCGACCGCGCAACATCCAGCCCCACTAGCGACCGTCGCAGCGTGTGCCCTGAGCATCTGCACCAGCCTCCGCCCTCACCGGCACCGCTCGCTGAGAACTACAGTGACATCACTTCTGGCTCATGGCATGACGTCACTTCTGGCTGATGTAATGACGTCACTGTCGCTGGTCATGATGATGTCACTTCCCCCGGCTCAGCGGTCACGGCTGGGGAAGGAGGCCAGCCACGCAGCGGCACCCATCACGTGTCACCGCCATCTTGGGCCAGGCAGCTCCCGACATGGAGAGGCCCCGACGACACTGAGAACGACATGGTCAAGAAGGGCGATGACCAGGCCACCTTACCGATGCTCCCCACGCCTACGGGTGCCATCAGCTGCCGTACTCCACACCGAGCAACCGATGGCAATGTGGTCAACACGGGCGATGACCAGGCCACTCTACCGATGCTCCCAACGCCTCCGGAGGCCATCAGTTGCCGCACGCTGCACCCAGTGACCGACGGCAATGTGGTTCACATGGGTGATGACCAGGCCACCCTACCAATACTCCCCATACCTCCGGGTGCCATCAACTGCCGCACTCCACACCGAGCGACCAATGGCAACGTGGTCAACACGGGCAATGACCAGGCTACCCTACCGATGCTCCCCACGCCTCCGGAGGCCATCAGCTGCCGCACGCTGCACCCAGCGACCAACAGCAATGTGGTCAACATGGGCGATGATCAGGCTGCCCTACCGAGGCTCCCCACGCCTCCGGAGGCCATCGGCTACTGCACCTGCACCTCACGACTGATGTCGACGTGGTCAACACAGGCGATGACCAGGCCACCCTATCAACGCTCCCCATCCATCCAGATAGCGAAGACTCAGACTCCAAGATGGTCCTGGCTGCCACCACGCTGACCAGGGACATCCCCCACGACCTCGGGCGCTCGATGATGTGCGAATCAACAGACAGGTAACAAAGAGCTTCATTCACCTGAGCGTGGCCCACTCCCCAAGGTTAAAGGTCCACCCTACCACCTGCTCGATCGCCTTCGTCACCAAGGATAAGACTGTTGGTACCCTCGGGTGCTGCTCAGTCGACATAATAGTGGGAGGGGAGACTTAAATAGGATTCAGGCTCCTGGTCATGCCCAAACTCCTCTGCGCACCACTCCTCCTGGGCCTAGATTTCCAGTGCCACCTGCAGAGTGTCACCCTTGCCTTCGGGGGTCCCCAACCTCCACTCACATTGCACAGCACGCCAACCTACCAGCCCCGGCCAACCTGCAGCTTCTCCACACTGTGCATCACCCCACTGGGACTCTTCCCACATCTTGCGCTAGGCTGCAAGCCAACTGAAGACAGAAGTAGGCGCTATTGCGTCGCAGACAGGGACTTCATCAAGGCAGAGGTGTGGCGACTCTTGACAGAAGGCGTTATAGAGCCCAGTAACAGCCCTTGGAGAGCCCAAGTCCTGGTGGTCAAAGGGGGAAGTAAGCAGAGGATGGTCGTGATTACAGCCAGACCATTAATCGGTACACCCAGCTGGATGCCTACCCCCTGCCAAGGATCGCCGTCATGGTCAATGAGATAGCCCGCTACCAGGTTTTCTCCACGATTGACCTGAAGTTGGCGTATCACCAAATCCCTATCCACCCAAAGGACAAGCCCTACACTGCCTTTGAGGCAGACGGGCGGCTGTACCAGTTCTGCCAGGTTCATTTTAGCGTAATCTTCCAGCGGGAGATGTACACAAGCTGAAGGTGACGTTCCCATATCTGGATAACGTCACTATCTGCGCCCGTGACCAGCAGGACCACGATGCTAACCTGGAAAAATTCCTCCAGATGGCCGTGGAGCTGAACCTCACTTACAACAAGGAGAAGTGTGTATTCACCACCACCCGTCTCGCCATCCTGGGGTACATCGTGGCCAATGGAGTCGTCGGCCCAGATCCGGAAAGGATGCGCCCATTAATGGAGTTACCCCTCCCCCTCACGCTAGAGGCCCTCTGCAGGTGCCTGAGCCTGTTCTCTTATTACTCGCAATGGGTCCCCTCTCTTCTCGGACAAAGTCCGCCCACTGGTCCAAGCCACAACTGTTCCCCTCCCACTTGAGGTGCAGGGAGCCTTCACCCGCATCAGGCAAGACATCACGGACGTTACGACCTCGCTGCTACCCTCAACCAAAGGGGGTGCCCCGTCACCTTCTTCTCCAGGACCCTCCACGGCTCTGAGCTAAGGCACTCTGTCATTGAAAAGTAGGCCCAGGTGATTGTGGAAGCAGTCCGCCACTGGCGCCACTACCTGGCCGACAGGAGATTCACCCTCATCACAGACCAGTGGGCCGTGGCGTTCGTGTTTAATACGACCCACAAGAGCAAATCAAGAACGACAAGATCCTGCGCTGGAGTTGGCAACCTACAGCTACGACATCCAGTACCGCCCCGGGAAGTTTAACAACTCCCCCAACGCCCTCTCGCGCACCTGTGTGTCTATGCATAATGTCAGGTTGCAGGCATTGAATGAGTCCTTCTGCCATCTGGGCGTCATCTAGTTGTACCATTTCGTTAAGTCCCAAAATCTGCCATACACCATCAGGGACATGACCAAGGTCTGTCAGGTCTGTGCGGAGAGTAAACTCTATTTCTTTCACAGCCCCCCAGGCCCACTTTGTAAAGGCTACTCGGCCTTTCGAGCGCATTGGCATAGACTTCAAAGGGCCCTTGCCTTCCACCAACCGAAAAGTCTACTTCCTCACGGTAGTGGACGAGCACTCATGCTTCCCTTTCGCCATCCCTTGCCCGGACACCTCCGTGGCCACCGTCATCAGGGCCTTGGGGCAGATTTTCACCATGTTTGGCTACCCCGCCTTCATCTACAGCGACCGGGGGGTTTAGTTTCATGAGCGACGAGCTGTGCCAGTACCTGACGGCGAGAGGCATCGCGACCAGTCGCACGACAAGCTATAACCCGTGAGGCATTAGGCAAGTGGAACACGAGAATGGGGTGGTCTGGAAGGCAGTCCTCCTGGCTCTCAGGTCAAAAGGGTGCGCCGTTGAGTACTGGCAGGACGCCCTGCCCGAGGCGCTCCATGCCATTCAGTCACTGCGGTCACTACCAACGAGACCCCTCACGAATGTCTGTTCTAATTCCCCAGGAGGTCTCCAGCATGGCTCGCATCCCTGGGACAGGGCCTTGTGTGTATGGACACACAAGGCCGAAGCCCTGGTAGAGCAGGTTTTCCTCCTTCATGCAAACCATAACTACGCTTACGTTAGGTTCGGCAATGTCAGGGAGGACACTGTCTCAACCAGGGACCTGGCACCAGCAGGAGCACCCACCACACCACTCCACCCTCCAACCCAGGACGACGCTGACCGGGCATACGTCCCCGTCCCCATGCAGCTATGGGACACACAGGGCCCCCTTTACCACCAGGGGCCTGTTTCAGCCTTTGGAGACGAACCCGCCCCCCCATCCATCCAATACAATCCACATATATGGACCCCGGCACCCTCCCGGCCACCCCTCCGCGCAGCACCACACAAGCCCTGCCGCCAGACTCCCCACTTCCCCTCTGATCAGTGACCAGGAGCCAGTCCTACGATGGTCACAGAGACCCCGGCGGCCACCGGATCGTCTCAACCTGTAAATATTGTATGTACATAGTGGGTGCGATTCATTGTTACTGCCCCCCCCCCCCCACCCCCGGGACAATTTTAAAGAAGGGGGTGAATGTGGTGGTACACCACTGGACTACTGCAGGGGACAACCTCTATACCTGCAGGAGTGTAAGGGGACAGGATAACACCTGGCCGGCTGTCAATCAGTCGGCCTGAATGGATCAAGACCTACCCGGTGGGGTGTCAATCACCCTCCGGGATATAATCCTGCGCCGGCCTCACTCAGAGTTGCTGCAGCCACAACAGCCTGGCTCTGTGGAATTCTTTGTGGAATTTTGCAGCTATGAGGGAGGAGCTATCCAAAATAAAATGGGAAGATACACTAGCTGGGAGGACAACTGGGGAAAAATGGCAGGTTTTTATGGACATTTTTCACAGGATTCAGGACAAATTTATTCCAAAGTGGAGGAAAGGCTCTAGGAGATGCAAATGGCAGCCCTGGCTAACTAAGGAAATCAAGTGCATTATCAAGTCCAAAGGGAGTAATTATAAGATAGCGAAGCGGAGTGGGAAATTAGAGGATTGGGAAACCTTCAAAGAACATCAGAGGGTAACTAAGAAAGCCATAAGAGATGGGAAAATGAAGTACGAGAGGAAATTAGCAGATAATATTGCGGAGGATAGCAAAAGCTTTTTTAAGTATGTGAAGAGGAAGAAATTGGTTCGGTCTAAAATTGGCCCTTTGAAAATGGGCAAGGGTGAAATTATTACCGGAAACAAGGAGATGGCAGAGGGATTTAACAAATACTTTGCGACTGTCTTCACCAAGGAGGATATAGGTTATAGTCAGTTAGGGGGTAGTGGTCATGCGGTACCAAGAGACTTGGGGAACTTTACTGGGGAGGTAGGGGATCTAATGGATATCCGGATCCAGAAGCAGGAGGTTATGAGTAAATTGTTGGGACTGAGGGCTGATAAATCCCCAGGGCCTGATGGGCTGCATTCTAGGGTGCTTAAAGAGGTGGCTATGGAAATTGTGGAGGCACTGGTCGACATTTTCCAAAGTTCCATAGATTCCAGGGAGGTCCCTGAGGATTGGAGAGTGGCTGATGTGGTGCCGCTTTTTAAGAAAGGAGGGAGGGAGAAAACGGGAAATTATAGACCGGTTAGCCTGACATCAGTGGTGGGGAAGATATTGGAGTCCATCATAAAAGGAGAAATAGCAGAACACTTAGTCAGTAATAATAGTATAAGGGCTAGTCAGCATGGATTCCTTAAGGGTAAGTCATGCTTGACTAACCTTCTGGAATTTTTTGAGGATGTGACAAAGAGGGTGGACTCGGGAGAGCCAGTGGATGTGGTGCATTTGGACTTCCAGAAGGCCTTTGATAAGGTACCGCATGGGAGTCTAGTGGGCAAGATCAGGGAGCATGGTATTGGAGGTAAGGTGCTGACATGGATAGGAAATTGGTTAAGAGATAGGAAACAAAGGGTTGGAGTGAATGGGTCTTTTTCAGAATGGCAGGATGTGACGAGTGGAGTGCCTCAGGGATCGGTGTTGGGTCCTCAGTTGTTTGTAGTTTATGTTGATGATTTGGATGAGGGGATTGTGAATAACATGAGCAAATTTGCAGATGACACTAAACTGGGTGGCGGTGTGGGGTGTGAGGAGGATGTAAGGAAAATGCAGAGGGACTTGGACAGGCTGGAGGAGTGGGCGGCTAAATGGAAGATGAATTTCAATGTGAACAAATGTGAGGTTATTCATTTTGGGGGAAGTAATAGGAAAGCTGAGTATTATTTAAATGGAGACAAGCTAGGGAGTGGGGAAGTGCAAATGGATCTGGGTGTACTTGTTCATCAGTCACTGAAGGCTAGCATGCAGGTTCAGAAAGTTGTGAAGAAGGCAAATGGAATGTTGGCTTTCATTAAGAGGGGATTGGAGTATAGGAACAGAGACGCCCTTCTGCAGTTATACAGGGCCCTGGTGAGACCCCACCTGGAGTATTGCATCCAGTTCTGGTCTCCAAACTTGAGGAAGGACATACTAGCTATAGAGGGTGTGCAGCGCAGATTTACAAGGTTAGTTCCAGGGATGGCAGGGTTGTCATATGCAGAAAGGCTAGAAAAACTGGACTTGTATCCATTGGAGTTTAGAAGGATGAGGGGGGACATGATTGAGGTATATAAAATCATCAGGGGGATAGACAAGGTGAAGTCTGATTACTTGTTCCCAATGATGGGGGAGACGAGGACTAGAGGGCATAGTTTAAGAATACAGGGTAGGCCCTTTGGGACGGAGCTGAGAAAGCATTTTTTTACCCAGAGAAGTGTGAATCTGTGGAATGCTCTGCCACAGAGGGTGGTAGAGGCGGATTCGCTGACTATGTTCAAAAGAGAGTTAGATAAGACTCTTGTGGGTAACGGAGTTAAGGGTTATGGGGATAAGGCTGGAAAGGGGTACTGATGGTAATGATCAGCCATGATCTAAAATGGCGGTGCTGGCCCGACGGGCCAAATGGCCTACTCCAGCTCCTATTGTCTATTGTCTAAAGCCTGTAATACAGTCTTTATCTTTGTGTGTGTCTGATTCTGGCTAACAGCGCACCACACTCCCTTCCAGCAGAAAAGATGCATAAAATTATCATTGTTCTGGATGTAACAAACAACATATTTACCAAAATAATTTAAATATATAAAAAAGAAACGTGGATTTGAATCATGCTGAAATCTGGAAACTTACAAAGAAGCACCAACTGTCATATGCATTCCAATAGTGATCTCCACTGCATGTTAACACACCGAATGTGGCGGTGGGGGGGGGGGGGGAAGAAACAGGGGAAGAATGGGAGGGAGAGGAGTACAGACCAACAGACAAAAGGTTTTAATTGGAAATGATAGATGGATAGGAGAAAGGAAAGATGAGAAATGAGAAATTGATTTTGGCTCTGTGAAAGGAGACAGAGGGAAAATGGGAAGAGAGGGAGGGAAAGAGAGGGAGGGAAAGAGAGGGAGAGAGGGGAAGGGAGAGAGGGGAAGGGAGAGAGGGGAAGGGAGAGAGGGGAAGGGAGAGAGGGGAAGGGAGAGAGGGGAAGGGAGAGAGGGGAAGGGAGAGAGGGGAAGGGAGAGAGGGGAAGGGAGAGAGGGGAAGGGAGAGAGGGGAAGGGAGAGAGGGGAAGGGAGAGAGGGGAAGGGAGAGAGGGGAAGGGAGAGAGGGGAAGGGAGAGAGGGGAAGGGAGAGAGGGGAAGGGAGAGAGGGGAAGGGAGAGAGGGGAAGGGAGAGAGGGGAAGGGAGAGAGGGGAAGGGAGAGGGGGAAGGGAGAGAGGGGAAGGGAGAGAGGGGAAGGGAGAGGGGGGAAGGGAGAGGGGGGAAGGGAGAGGGGGGAAGGGAGAGGGGGGAAGGGAGAGGGGGGAAGGGAGAGGGGGGAAGGGAGAGGGGGGAAGGGAGAGGGGGAAGGGAGAGGGGGAAGGGAGAGAGGGGAAGGGAGAGAGGGGAAGGGAGAGAGGGGAAGGGAGAGAGGGGAAGGGAGAGAGGGGAAGGGAGAGAGGGGAAGAGAGAGAGGGGAAGGGAGAGAGAGAGAGATAACTAATGTTTTGGGCCTGAGTCCTTCAAGGTACAAGTAAAAAAACAAGCAGGCACCTGAATTAAAAGGCTGGGGAAAGGGAAAAATGGGCAGGGGACAGACCAACAGACAAAAGGTGTTAATTGGATATGGATGAGAGGACAGGAGAGAGAGGAAAGGTGAGAATTGATTGGGGGAGGAGGGGTTTTTGGTTCTGTGTAAAGCTCTGGGAAAAGAGACAGAGGGAAAGAGAGACAGATTAGATGGAGGAATTGAGAGAAAGGAATGGAATCCTTACAGAGGACAGGGTGTGAGGAGGTGGAGTTGAGGTAGCTGTGGGAGTTGGTAGGTTTGTAGATGTCTGTTGAGAGTTGTGCACCCAGCCCCCTCCCCAATATCCCATCTTTTGAAATGTCTCCTTCCTTGAGCTCTGTCTCTTTTTCAGAGCCAAAAAACACCCCCTCCCCAATTAACTGTCACCTTTCCTCTCTCCTGTCCTCACATCCATATTCAATTAACACCTTTTGTCTGATGGTCTGTACTCCTTCCCCATCCCAGTCTTCCCTTCTCCATAGCCTTTTAATTCAGGCACCTGCCTGTTTTTTTTTAAACTCTGATCCTCTTCAAGGGGTCAGGCCCGAAACTTGCGGTTATATAATCCCTACTACTTATGGATACTTTTACTACATCACAGCGTCTGCAGACTTTCGTGTTTCACTCCAGCAGATTACAGCTTTTTTGTTAAACAGATTGTGAGAATCATTCAGTCACCAACGTAAATATATGCAAAAATATATATCCATAGTCATTAAGACTACAAGTACCTCTAAAGTTTGCAGGGTATAATGCTAAAATGCATAATGTGCAGGATTTTAAAGAAATATTCATTTGGTGCCGAGGTTTCATTTACAAATCAGACTGTGATAATAATCAAGTATAAAATGAAGAGATTTTGTGTTGGACAAGAGGCAAAAGTTAGCTGAAAAAAAAATCAAAAAATATAAATACTCACTTAAAATAAACCACCGTTTGGATCATGCAATAAGGGTAGCAAAGAAAGCAGACAACAAAAAAAACCCCAGGTTTAGACAGAAATCATGGAGAATTTTGTATTTGTAAATATCACATCGAAATGCAGTTAAAATGAATAATGGCCCAAAATAATACACTGAAGAACAAAATAATAAAATTAGAAAATTGTAATTAGATACTTCTTAAAAAAAAGGCAATAAAAAAAAAAGCTCACCAATAACAAATACTGGCATGAAAGCTCCACATGGTACAGGAATCGTCGTGGCCAATGCAGACATCCAGAACTGGGGGAAGACAAAAATCAATAGTTTCAATAAATTGTACAAAGCAGACCTCAAAAGCAAACAATAAATACAGAATTAAATAAATTATTAGTTAACTCTCATATCAGCATTTGGGTACAAGGTTGACTGTAGGTTAAACAGAAAACAAATCAAACTGCTGATGCCGCAGGTCAAAAAATAAATGGGGACAGGGTGTGAAAACATGGTTCTCATCGTAACTGGGACCCCCTTAATTAAAGTGAATAGTGGCACAAAGTAATAAACTTCTAACTGCACTTTATAAAATGGAAGAAATGGGATTTAAATGCAATATGCAATGAAAATCTGCTACCAAAAATGGTTGGCTGTATTTTTATCTACCAAGCATCTGAATTGACGTAGCATTACACACTGATGCTAAATTGCACTTAAGCCCACAACGTTGAAACAAGTTATCTTCAATAACTTCACAAAGCAAGTTGTTTTAATGTAACAAGAACATAAACCTCAACCAGCTTGGTTTTGGAGGAAGACGATAACATCACATGTGCTTCAACAACCCTGCAACAACTTGAAGCCTGTAAACTGTTTTTAAGCATAATGACTACATATCAATCATATTTCAAGAATTATTTGTTGAATCCCTCAAGAATAAAATAAATTGAAATGCCACCATTTTGCATAATATGTCAAATGATATTCCCACCTCTGAAGTTACTTCATTAATTACAACTTAAAGCCTTAGACATTCACATTTTTTAATGATTCCTCTATAAGACACTGTGGGACGTTATTCTCGAACCACTTCTATTAATTCGTACCTTTGATACATAATCAGTTAAAAAGAAAATCTGATGTCCTGCATTCAACCAAGCACTCAACCAAGGAGATGGGGATGCTTGATCAAAAGATAGCCCCAAATTATTTCCGCCAAGACATGTGGATCATAAATCCTTTTATGGATCCACTTACCCAAAATTATTTTTGTATTGGTCAAGCTTACATTTTCTTCATGTTTACACTTCATTTTCTTCCTGAGACAGGGTTCTGGCATCTTTCTTGTGAATCCTGCTTTTACCCCGCCCCCCCTCCACAATATTTCCTTTTCCCTTTGGAGGTAAGGAGGCCATAATGGTGTTGGATATCTTAAATGTGATCTAACCGAGGCACTCTACAAGTCTAGTGAAGTCTAGTAAAAAAAACCCACAGATTTGCTGGAGGAACTCAACAGGTCTTGCAGCATCCATAGGAGGTAAAAATATATTTATTCAGGCTTGACCCCTTTGGTTATATATCTTTACCTCCGATGGATGCTGCGAGTTCCTCCAGCATTTCTGTGTGTTTGCACTTGTGATGGAATATTTGTAGATGTATTTGGGAGATAAATTGGTAAAATTAGATTACATACATACACACACTTTAAAACAGATCTTATTTGAAATACTGAAGAATTCAGTATTAAGTGACTTTGCAGAAACTATGGAGAATGCTATGCAAATTTCACAAGTAGGTGCTAATTGAAATGATCTCATTAAAGCAACAAGCAAGAGACTCTGGCTGTTGAAAGCTCTTTGCAAGGGTTTTTTCCAGAGTGCACAGAAAGGCAACTCCTGGGTTCTTGTTTACCTAAAAACAACAACTTTGTGAAAGAGAGAGAGAGAGAGAGAGAGAGAGAGAGAGGGAGAGAGGGAGAGAGGGAGAGAGGGAAACAGAAAGGAATTTTGTGCTAGCCTGAAAAAAAGAGGTTATCATCTGGAGAACCCTGACGGGGCAAGTTTCATCAGCAAGACATTGAGGTGACTAGTTGTGGAAAAACACTTTGAGAATTTTCCTGAGCAGTAAAAATTTACCTTTCGAGCACCAAAGCCTGGTGAACTTTATATATGTTAAATTCTGTGCACAGTATAAGAATTGCCTGCAACCAGTGAATATGGAAGAATGAGAAATGAGATTGAACTGTGAACCCAAGAACTTTTCTTAAATTTACACACATATTACATACACGTGCGCTTAGAATTAGAAGGGGGTTAAGTTGAGTTAGTTAATTTACTAGCGATAAGTTAAAGTTTGATCCTGTTTTCATGTTTAAATATAATTAAAAACAACTTTTATTTAAATAACTACTTGTCGTGGTGAATGTCTATTGCTGCTGGGATTTGGAGTCCTTTGGGCTTATAACACACTACAAGCCTACCATGACTTCTTTGTTTTTGAATTTTATGCCTCCAGAAATAATTCCATTTTTTAAAAATTTGCTTTCATTTGTGGCACCATTATTAGTCTCTCTTATTGAATATAATGATCTTTATAACTATGATCATAGTTCACTGAGCACCTCAACCCCATTTTCACATTCCTTATTTTCTTTCTGCTAACAGGGCGTCCAGTTGACAACCCACAAGGTGCCACTACTCTTTTAGCTAACCCGCAGAGTCTAGGCAGCAAGTTTCAGGTGCATTAAGGGATATTAACATAACATACCTGAACACAGAACATTTGCAACAAAATCTAAAGAAAGAGATTAAATGCATGGAACTGAATCTTTAACATGTTAATAAACAATAATGATTTAAATAATTCACATGGAATGATAGATATGGAAAAAAAATCTACAATCCACAGCTGGGACATCTGGAGCCTTACTCCTGACTGAACCTCATTATAAGTTGCATTCAGCTTACTGACAACAAGGATCTGCAAGCTCATGATTCATTGCACAAATCACACACAAAGGTTAAGAACTCCCGGAAGATCTAATAAAGCACTAAGTAATTTTATACATTTTTGCACCAGGGAGATAATAAATTGTCACTGATGCAAATTCAAAACAGCTTGAATTTACCTTCTGGGTGTGACTGAATTAATGAACAACAGCTGTCAATTTCTATATCTGTCTGCTAATTTTCTGGTAATTTACATTATTGTGAATTGATCAGTTCAGATGCATATTCTCGGTCTGAGCTATACGTCCATGCACATTATTTTAATTAATTAATCAAACTAAAATAAATGAGACAAAGAGTTGTATCAAGAAATTATCTACTTTTTCCTTAAGTTCCTTATGAATAGATGCCATACCATCAGGGGTGCAATGATACATTTGTTATACTGATGGTGGTGCGGGCTAGGGGGGGCAGGGATTGTGGAGGCAAGTGTAAATTAGCATCTTGAGATAATTCAAAAAAGAAAAATTCTTATCAAAAATATAATGTGTTGATTGTTAACCCTGGAATAAAGGCAACCTTCTAGAATTACATTGCATTGGCATTAAGTGCAAGGAAAATATTCTCTCTTCTAACAAATTACATCTCTGCAACAGCACTATTCTTACCGCACAGGTCCAGATTTTTCAGCAAAAGTAACGGGGGGGGGGGGGGGGTTACAAATTATGTCTACAGTAGTCATGGAAAAGTCTTCAGCAAATTCCAGCTCCAAACATGCAATGTTGCCCACAATGATGTTTAGAAAAAAAAATAGAATTTTGCTGTCTGCTTCACCACTGACAAATTCTGAATTTGTAGTTGATAATGAACCAAATGCAATGCATAAAATTGTCATTACAAGCAGCAGGACACAATATGATATTAGCATAATTGTTAATCATTGCTAAACTATCCCTCATTGAACAAGAACAACAACAACTGTAGTCCTATTTCTTCAACTATTGTTTGAAAATGTCGCTATATTTAATCACTTTTACTCTCCCTTCACCAACCTCGCTTATTTCTCAGTCAATCAGTCATATGAGTCATGGAAGTGCACAGTTAAACAGTTGGAAAAATGAGACCGTGCCTGTTATGGTTCATGTCCAGTGCTGGAGTCCTTTATTGGCAGCAATTGATCATTATCATCGAAACCTAGAACAGAGGGGGCCCAGTTTCTCTTACTTCACTGTTGTCAACTCATCTAAAGTGGACACGAAGAAGTCTAACTAACAGCAAAATGTCAGCAAAGTCAATGGTGTTACTTTCTTCTTTTTGCTGGAGATGTAGAAATACATTCAATTTTGAGGGAAATATGAACTGCAACTTCTGTTTAGCCATCACAATAAAATTAGCTGTTGCTATAAAACCCAGTATAACTTATCTGGATGTTGGATTGATTTATTTTTTTCCCCTCCCAATCAATATTCTGATTTAATCATGAACTGTGTCATGAATCAGCACATCTCTTGAATAACAGTTTTCCACACTTCCATTAATTAGAGTGAAAGGAATTAAGATGAGAGTTTCAGAATGTCAAGATCTGAAGGTTTAAAGGCTTCTACTCTGGCAGTGGAGCAGATACATTATAAATTATATGGTGATGGCAGGAGATAGGATGCATTCCTCAGAAAGGATTTGAACTGGAAATGTTGACCTCACTTCTTTACATGGACATCACTACATCTGACACTAGTGAAGGGCCGGATGTAGTGAGCTCACACAAAACTATTAAGTAATGCTGAGTATTTTCATATCAATAATTGATAATGCCTCAATGTACTTCACCTGGGACATCCAGCAAAACTTGAAAAGTGATTGGTTGTGGCCAAGTCCTATTGGAGGGGGAAATTGGTAGACACTCATAATATTGCTGTCGAGCGAAGCCTAACGTGCTTTCTGCTCTCGACTTCATAGCAACTTACAAAATTAAATTAACCATCAAATTTGTGGTCACTTTAAGGATCACGTATCAAGCTTTTTTTGACCAAAGAAACAAAGTGTGCACACACAGTGCTTGAGCTGCCCTGATCTTGGAAACCAGCATTGAGCCCTGAATAACTATTATGATCTTTACCAGGACTAAACATGCAGTTTCAGTGGACAACTTTGACTTCAAACCAGTATAAAGGACATGGCACAGCTCATTTCGGGTCTGTGTTGTCTGTCCTTCCTTTCCCAGAACAGTTCGTCTCCTCTAAAACTACAGAAGGGAAAGCTGCCACAAAGCAGCTCCATCATGCTGGTAACATGAAAAAAAGAAAATGGGCAGGAACATAAGAGGTAGTGATCGAGTGGAGGCAAGGAGAAGCATGACATTTGTTCCAGTGCTATTGGAATAAGATTTTTATACACGCATATCATACAAAATAGCAGGTACACAAGTAGTATGATTGGCAATCTTTTAAGCTGTTCCCCAAACTAACTGTATGCAAGCCTCGAAGCCACTTGTAACCACAGACCAACCAGGGTCCTGTTCTTTCCTGGATGGAGCTCTCAATGAAACAGTTCTCAATTGAAACTGCTGCTGGTATCTTACATCTCGGTCACTGCATTGGAGACCTTGGTGAAAGAGACAGAAAACCAGAAAGAAAAATCAGAGCACCCTTCAGCCAAAAAATAGGTCTTCATCTGAAAAAAGATCAGTAATCTGATTCAATGGCGATGTGAGCAGAACTGATCAATGGCTTCTGCAATGGGCAGGCCAGCAAAGATGAAGATAAGGTGGTTCAATTCAAAATGCTCTCGAATAGTTATTTTTCTCTGTGAGCACAGCTTTTTTTTCGCAGCTCACAACATTTATTTATTGAATGTCTGCAGGCAATGTCGAAGTAGAAATGCTAAAAGCATGCTGTGTGATGATTGATAATATTGCTGTATATATCTTTGGCTGTAGACACGTCATGCATATGGAAACACATTCTAAGGTTTCAGCATTTACATTGTTCTATAAAATTTTAAGTGCAAAGAGTTTAGGATCCAATTCAATTGTGTAAAACAATAAAGCCCCACAATGCACGATTCTGAGGGCAATCTTTTGATCAGGGTTCTTTGTGGGACCCTCGACGTAGGAGCCCAATTAATAGTTTTAAAAGCAAATTCAAATAGCTGCAGTCTGTTCACCAAGATGCACAGAATTGTTTCTATTATATTTAGAATTTCCTTCAATGTTAACTCCTCAATAGTGTTACAAATATTCTTAGCATTTAAGAAAAATTACAAAGCATGGTACCACAAACGATTTCCTGTAAGTTACCCATCATAAAAGAAATGAAATAATAAGGATTGACTATTAACCTAATTAACAATCATTTTACTTGCTCCATGGTATTAAGGGAAATATATTAAATCACTACAAAACCCTTAATCAAAAAATATAAGAAAAAATATTAGAAGTACAGTTATCATTGAAATTGTCCTTCATACATGGATGCACTTTAATTGGCCTCCAAGCTGTACATTGCAAATAATTATAGCTAATGTTTAAACATTGGCTTAAAATTCCAAAGAATTGATGTAACAACAGCACATGCTACAGAATATTTACAGTTGGAACTAGTGGGAAACAACATAATGGAATATGCTCTTGCAGATTGATTTTTGCATGTTTTCATCTGGAGCATCAAATCTAAATTCAGCAAGATCTTATTCCAACAACAGCATTTAAAATGCTCAGCTTGTTGCACCTGGGGTGCACTGAGTCACTTGGATAAAACAAGACCGACATCAAAAAGGGGGAATTCATTGATCTAAATATTGTAAGGAATACATCGAATTCTTACGAGTCCAAGGCAGCCATTCTCAAACTCTTTTGGCGATGGCCTCCATAGGATTCTGTTCAAAATTAATGCCCCCCACCCCCTCTCTGTGAAGCAGCCAAGCTTAGTTGGTTTCTTTCCTACTTCCCTCCCACTGACTACATTAAAAAAAAAATTAAAAATATGATTTCAGTCTGTGGTCTCCCTTAAATGTGGTGCTACTCATCACATTATTAAAACCAAATCAAAATAGCTTCTGTTCAGTTATTTCAGATTAATTCAAAACAATCTGATTGTAGATAATTTCATTAATACACAGTAAAAATTCTGAAATTACAAACAAACAAAAATGGCATAGATTGCATGAAATGGTTTTGATGTTGTTCCAGTTACATTATAGTGACTTTTTTTTTCTCCTGAACAAGTCCAGATGACCAAAAACATTTTAGTTTTAGTGATCCCTTCAAAATGCAAATACAGGCATACCCTGATCTATGAAGCTAGAACATTCCTGAGAAACTGTTTATAAACCAAAAATTTGTAAAGCGAAGATCCGTTGACTACTATTGGAGACAATTTTCGTAAAATCCATTGTAATTTCTTCATAAAAGCAAACATGGGTTTCCTCATAAAAGCGAATTTTCATAATTTGAGATTTCTTAAAGCAGCGTTTACCTGTATACAAGTTATTAAATTATGTATTTGATTCTTTTAATCTGGGCCTAAGTTGATAGAGTAGTTATTTCTCAGTTACCTCTGAATACAACAACCCAAGTGTTGCTCATTTGCTGTGGCTCAGACTGAACTCAATTGGACTGAAATACTACAACATAGTTACAGTTGCACAAAAGACCGATCAGGATCTGGTGACTTGTCTGCATTTAATGCATTAGCTTTTCTAACAACTTATCCCTCATGTACCTCATTGGTACAAGTTGTCCATACAATTTGAAACTAACCCATCAGAAATCTTTAGTATATTTGCAGTCTCTTCCAGCTGAAGATTGATGTAAAACATTTATTTATTGTATCTTCCATTTCCACATTTCCTGTTATTAATTCTCAGTCTCACCCTCTATTCTTACACTTGACATTTTTACATGCATCCATTGGAGTCCTTGCTGCTTGTTTTTATATTACTTATCATTTTCCTCTCCAAATCATCTTTCTTCTTCCTCATTAACTTTTCAGTCTCTCACTACCAGTTCTTGTAAATTTCCTAGTCCTCTGCTTAACTATTAGCTCATGATCACTTTAAATGGTCTTGTCTTTGACTTCACATTTTCCTTCATATTCTTTACTAATCATGGATGCCATGTCTTTCTTTTGGGGTCCAGCCTTTTAATTTGGATAAATTTCTGTTGCGTGTAAAACACGAAAGTCTGCAGACACCATGGATGAAGTAAAAACAATTCAGGCTCCTTCCCTTATCCTGCCTTTGGGACTGTGCTCCTCCCCCACCATATTGACATTTTTCCATAACTTGTTGAAGGGATGAGCCCGAAACATTGGTTATGCATCTCTATCTTTGCATAAAGTACTCTGTTTGACATGCTGAGTTTTTCCAGCATTGTGTTTTTTTTAAAAAACTTTTCCAGTTAACGTAAAAGTGAACTTTTACTTACCCAGTTGACTTTGGGCTACTTCATATTCATACCATTGCAATTGATTTTATTTAAGTTGGGGACCATAATTATTGATCCAGGGTGTTTGCCCTTCAGCTATATATAGATTTATACTCACTACACCCCAGGGAATCCTGAATTACAACATTGCTTATTAATCTTCATTACACATCTCTCCAATGCCCCATATGACTGAAATTTAATGTTCCTATTTCTGTGTTCAACCCCCCCCCCCCCTTTCAATAAACGATAACTCTGTCGGCTTTCTTAATTACTTGCTTCACCAATAGACCAACTTTCTGTGAATGATGCATTTGAATACCCAGATCTCTCTGAATCTCAGTTTGTAATCTTTCACTATTGGACAAGGTGTCTTTTTGAATTTATTTCTTGACAAAATGGGCAATTTCATATTTTCCCCACATGATAATACACTTGCCTATCACTTTGTCTGCATTACTTTGTAGCTGCCCCATTTGTGATGTACCTATCTTTGCAGAGTCAAAGAGGTTGCATAGTGCAAAAATGGCGGACAAAATGTGTCCATCTTGACCTTTTTTCTCTGCATAAGGTCAGTATCCTTTCATGCTTTGCCTATTGAAGTACCTATCTAAATGTCTCTTAAACATTGATATGCATCCAAAAGATTTTACAGCATGGAGTCAGGCCCTTTAACCAACTTGTCCAAGCCAACCAAGTAGTCTACACAAACTTGCTCCATTTGCTTGTGTTCAGCCCATACCCCTCAAAGCATTTTCTGAGCATATTCCTATTAAAGTGTTTTTTAAACATGACAATCCACTCTACCACTTGGTCAAGCAGCTTGTTCCATATACTCCTACCTTGTGTAAAACTCCCAATGGTCCTTCCTTAGCCTCCAATGCTCAGACACAATGGTGTTTCCAATTCTGCCACCTCTCTGACGAGTTCTAGATATCAACCACACGGAGTAAAAGAAAAATTCCCCTCAAATCTCTTCCTCTTTAAAACTTTTTCCACTCACCTAGGTCCTCTTGCTTTTGTCCCCCACCTCGAATCTATGACTATAATTTTGTAGATCTCTACCAGGTCATCCCTCAGCGTCCTTTGCTCTGGAGAAAACAAACTCAGCTTATCCAATCTCTCTCCATAACTAAAATTCTCCATTCCAGACAGCATCTCATTGAGTCCTGTGCAACCACATCCTTCCTGTTGTGCAGAACTGTGTATAATGCTCCAAGTGCAGCTTTACCAGCCTTTCATTAAGCTGCAAAACAATTTCTAAAGTTTTACATTCTCTGCCCCTATTTGACTTACCAAAATGCATCTCCTCTCACTTTTAAAGCCAGCAAATATAGCAGCTGTAATTATGGTTCCTTGACCCTTTCCCTTTGCACACTGCTCATTAAATCATGCCAGCCAAAAAAAATCTATTTGTCTATTGTTTTCTCTTGCAAATTTAAAAATTAAGCTTTAATCTTCTGAGCTGCACTATTACAAGAAGTCATTATATTTAACTTGATGCAACAAAACCTTTACTTCAGGTGGTACAAGGGAAGTATTTATATCATCCACAAATACATTATGTACGAAAAACTAAAGTACCTGTAATAGCTAAAGATAAATTGGAAAAACCGTACTCCTATTTTGTAATGCCACCAATTTGTGATGTTATGAAAAAATGTCTGTAGAATGGCAGTTAAAATTTTAATTCAATTGAAAGTAACCAGCTGTGTCTAAACCTGCCACTATTTTTTATGGCAGCAAACTGCATTGTGCACCTTTATCTGGCTATCAAGAAATTGGCAAATCAATTTTTAATTATGTTAAATACTTCAGAGAGTTTAAAAATACTTATGAACAGAATGCAGCCATTGTTAACAAGGCCAGCAATTACAATTCCACCTCAAAACCTTCTGCCACTGTTTTCCTGAAATAAATTTAACATTGACCAATGTGGCTGACTATCGACTGTCGTCTGAAGTAGCCAAGCAAGCCCCTCGGTTACAACTTAGTTTCCATCTCAAATCAAAAAAAAGAATGTCACCACAAATACCAGCTGGCATTGACTTAATGCACTGGATTTTCCTCCCAGATCAGTTATGCTTGCAATTTATCCTCAAAAGCATCTAAGAACCATTGTTTAAATTAGGAGCCCCAGTCTACAGATTACTCAAAGCAAATGTACAACGCTGCCTTAAGAACTAAATCATACATTTTGGATTATGTCTGATTTCAACATTGCATTCCTGGGTTTGCAACATCCCACTGGCAGGGCAGACTCAAGAGAAGACAACAGAGGTGGTGATGGGGGTGGGGGGGGGGGCAGAGAGTGTGGGGGCAAGGGTGAGGAGGCGAAGGCATCTTTTTGTCACTATGGCTTACAGGAGGAAGAACCCTGGAATCCTCACATCACGTCAGACATGAGTAAATTGCATTGCAACCCCCTAATGTCATTTTGTGTCTTCCCTCAACTATTGAATCAGCATTATAATATATGCTGCCAAGAGTGGGTTATCAATGTTATCTGGGCCCACTAAGTTCAGTTGACCACCTTGCAGTCCCTTGCTCTAAGGACACCCTTCATCTACCATGCAGGAAAAGGAATAGTTGACATGTCTGAAAGTAACCCTGTATTAATACTCAACAAAACATTCACATTTCCTACATTTCTAGATCTCGCCTTACTGAAGTCCCTCCGTAATAACATCAGGGTAAACATGTTATTTTCTTTAAATTAATGTCCATACAAAAATATCAAAACAAAAGGATCATGCAGCTATCAACATGTTAACTAATGGTGTACCTGAAAACCTATCCTAAGAAGAGTTCATATTCAGGCCTGCAAAGTCTGCTAATGGGTGACCTTTCTCTTCAAGTCCTTCATGTTTACAAAGTGATCAAGGAAAAAAAAAATTATACACATGATGTTGTCACATTTATTTCTACATTCAGAGTCTGGTGTCAGCCATCTGGACAACATGGTCAGTTCAGGATTAGCTGATTCTAATTAGAACCTTGATGCCAGGGATTCTTGTCTGACATTTGTACACTTAATCCTGCTGAAGATTTTGCATAAGATACAAGATATACTTACTATAGGAGCAGAAATAGTCTATTCACCCATCAAGTCCATGCCATCATTCCGTCATGAGGTGATCCATTCTCCCACTCAGACCCACTCCCCGCCTTCTCCCCTTAACCTTTAATACCCTGACTAATCAGATACCTATCAATCTCTGCCTTAAAAACATCCAACAACCTGGCCTCCACAGCCACTTGTGACAGCAAATTCCAGAGGTTCACCGCTCTTTGGCTAAATAAATTCAGTTTTAAATGAGCACCCTTCAATCCAGAAGTGGTGTGCTCCTGTTCTTCACTTCCCTACCATGGGCAACAACTTTGCCACATCGACTCTGCCACATTGGACAGAAACAGTCATTTAACCCACCACTGCCATTCTGGCCCTTTTGCTCATCTACTTGTATCCTTCCATATCTTGCCTGTCTAAATGCCTCCTTCATGTACTGATTGTATCTGATCCCACCATTTCCTCTGGCAGGGAGTTCTCGATATCAGTCTGAGTATAAGAGTCTATTGTCATATACAGAAATACAATGTAAAGATACACCAAAATTCTAATCTTTCACAGGTATTGAAGATATACCAACTGCAACACTACCTCAATGCACCTTCACCAGGAGAGATAATAAAAGGATATATAAATATTCATAGTTGTAATTAATGCAACAAAAGCAATGACAAAACAAATGATCTTGCCCTTCAGATCTCCTTTCAAGCTCCTTCCTCTCACCTTAAATCTGTGCACCTTAAATTTTGATGCGTCTGACATGAAGAAAGGATTCCATCTACCTATCTGTGTCCCTCATACCGTGCCCTCCATAACGTTTGTGAAAATTTTGCAGAGGTATCACTGGTTGCACTTTTCCAGTCCTCACATTTACAACTTGGATAGGAAGAGCAAATACATGCAGATATCTTCTCTAGAGTGGTGGTGGAGAGTGTTAGCACTTTCAAGTTCCTGACTTCTGCTGGAGCCAGAAAATTGAGGCAACCATGAGGAAGAGCACCAATCCCTCTACTGTCCAAGAAGTCTGAGGAGATTCATGTGTTGTTGAACACACTGTCAAACTTCGACAGGTGTACTGCAGGAACTATACTTACTAGTAAATGACCTTATTTGAAAACTTGAGTGTACAGGAACACAGAAGCTGCAGAAAGTGTCAGACCTATCCAAATCTGTCACAGACACTGATCTCCCATCAGACAAAGCCAA
Organism: Narcine bancroftii; assembly: GCF_036971445.1. Classification (NCBI taxonomy): domain Eukaryota; kingdom Metazoa; phylum Chordata; class Chondrichthyes; order Torpediniformes; family Narcinidae; genus Narcine; species Narcine bancroftii. The sequence continues at coordinate 102,636,899 of NC_091477.1, read as the reverse complement.
GTCTGTCACAGGCACTGATCTTCCATCAGACCTAGCCAAATCTGTCACAGGTACTGACCTCCCATCAGTCCTAGCCAAGTCTGTCACAGGCACTGATCTCCCATCCAATGAAGACATCACAAAAGATCCTTATCATCCTGGTCACAACTTCTTCTCACTGCCACCTTCAGCCAGAAGGGACAGCAGCCAGAAGTCCAGCACCTGTGGTTCAAGAACAGTTTCTCTCTCTTCCCCCCTCTCCTCACCACCAACAGCTATTAGAGTCTTGATCCTTTCCAGGTTATTTTGGGATCACCATGAAATCTATCTGCATTAATGGTGCACCACTTTTTCTGAACTAACTACAACTCTAAATTTCCATTTATCTATCCTCTTGCATTTATTGTTCTCCTCTTCTACCTCATGGCTCTTTATGGTAATTTAATTTATCCTATTGTTGTTGGTGTAGCTATGTATCTGTAGTAAGCAAGGATGTTGGTGCACTTGAACATTTTACTTATTTTATGAAAACACTCATAACATACATCATATCAAAAAACCTAAAAGTTTCAGTAAAGAGGATGTTCAGTTTCCTTCTTGATATTACAAATCTCTTCCAGGATCTCCCAACATATTGCAGACAACCCAGATTTTGAAGCAATAACTTGTGCCTAATACTTTTAATTTGATACAGTAATTCCTAGTTTTCCAAAAACATTTCCATCAAAAGTATAATATTGGCATCATTTGAGACAAGCATTCACTGGAAACAGTCAAGTATTCCTCCCATCAGGACAAAAGTCCTCGACAAATTCTTGATAAATTGCTTTCAGGAATGGGGCAAAACAACCACATAAATTGTTTCCATTCACACACGCTGAGATACAGTGAAGAGCTTTTATTTGCATACTCTCCAGGGAGGTCAACTCATATTTAAAAACAGCAGGAAGCGCAGTATTAAAACAATGTGGTGTTACAGCAAGTCAAAGACTGCAGGCAATGGTGTTACAATACAAATTGCAGGGTACAGAGTGAAATACAATTTAAAAAGTGAAAGGCATCGTCTTAATGAGTGAAATGCATGTACAGCAAAAGTCCAAAAATCCTTACGACCTGAAAATCTGGAGACCCTGAAAATTCTTGGCTTTTTTGTGGTGTGTGTGCGAGCATTATCCCTGAGTTAAGGACTTTTACTGCATCCCAATAACATAGCAGCCAACCACCTTATAATCACAAAAGCAACCACAGTTGCTTAAACGAATGAAAAGCTGAAACAGTGCAACGCATGAGTCACACTTCTATATTCAGGGACAGATTAATGGTGTTTGTTGAGTAGGTTCTGCATACTTACAAATACTGTATTTCTCTGCATCATGAACAATCTATATCTGAAGAGCTGACTGGTGGTTATTTAAAAAGACATTTATAGCTGTTATGAGATCAAAGCTATTTTATGATTACGGCTAGGGGAAAAACAACTTAGACAGATTCTGCACAGCAGGTTGTTCTGGAACACCATTATAGAGAATGAAATTTGACAAGGCAAATAGCAAGACCTGTATTTTATTGCCCACCCCTAATTGTCCTAGTGAAGGTGGTAGGGACTAAAATCTTGATATGTTGAAGCACCTAAAGTTCACTACTTCCATAGTGCCAGTGGGATGGTGGGGTTCGAGGATTTTCCAGAAAACGATGATAAAGGATTATCTAGTCAGGATGGAGCACAAATTGGGTAAGAGGGGGCTGTGATAATGGTGATGACATATGACTGCTTCTCCAGTCTTTCTCGATGTCGCTGGCTGTGGTTTTGGAAGGTACTGTTGATGGAGGGTTTGTGGCCTAATCTGGCACATCTTGCATGCACTGCAGCAAAGTGGGTGAACGTGTAAGCCAATGGATTTGTTCCAGAATGCCAAGCCCCAATGTGCTCTCCTGGCTAAAGTATTCATGTGACGAGTCCACGGCAGTTTTTGATCTTGCTTTAATGAGTCACTGAATGCTGTCTGAGGAATTTAACTGATTTGACTAGCTGTAAAATGGTCTCCAACTTCACGAAGATTCATAGATACTCAAAAAAATGGGGAATATATTGCTTAACATTTTAGCTGATTTAGGAATATAAAATAGGCATAAAACACATCACTTCAATACAGATGCAGACTGCTGTTAATTTGAGGCCTATTTGTAGGTTTCTTAGGTAGAGTTCTGAATAGATTTAAAGTTTCCTAGAATTTTAAATATTCCTCACTGACAAGAACATCGAACATTCTTTAACTATCAACCTACAAGCAAGGCTGAAGCTAATAGACTGAGAACCAAATGCCTTGGAGAAAATATTTTCCTTCAAGTTATAATGTGGTGGAAAGAGATTCATTAATTGCTTTGAATGATGATAGAGGGACCACAAACATTCAGGTTTCTTAATTTCTATTATTCCTTGGAGCTCGTGTTCCAGGTTGCTTCCCACTGCACAGTATTTCATCCTTTTAGGTGGCCCAGCCTAACTTCTACCCTCGTTTTGATTTTAGCATCCTTTTACATTTAAAAATAGGTTTCCAATATGACGTTTCACCAATAGTTCAGAGTCTGTGAATTCAGTCCTTTAAATTTCTCAGCTATTTACTGAACCAAAATTCCTTACTAATACATTAAAGAAATTAGAAAATCCAAATAAAGTACTTGATTGCTGAACGTTCAGTTACAGGACATAATCCACCACACAATCAGTGCCATTACTGAGTTAACATTCCTTGGTTCTGTCTTAATTGACATTGAAGTTAACCAAAGTTGATTTTCCGTTTCCATTTGTGACTTCCACATCAGCTATCTACATGATTTTGAAGTGAAATGACTTATTTTGTTACGATTTCATGCTAAATTATCATCTTATGCACATGAGAAACTAATTTAATATAATTTAAGCTAATTTTCACATCAAATATATTTAATAAAAATGTTCATTACTTAAAAATTTGCTGTATTCAAACATGACTTCAAGAGAGTTAAATCATTTAAACTCTATAATTCTAACCAGAACATGCTAATCTCACTTCAACCATCTCTTAAGTAACCTAATGTGACAAAATTTACCCTAAAATCTTAATATAGAGTAATGTGACAAAAACATTGTTGACTTTAAAACCAAACTAATTGATTAAAAAAACTTAATTAGTTAAAAGTTTATTTGCTAGTTTGCCCATTTATTTGAAAGCATGAAAAAATTGAGCTGAAAAATTTGTTGTGATGCTTTCTATAAGAACATCAGTGTTGTAGTGAATGCGTCATGCCCGAAGTGGCGACCTGACACCCGGAGCCCATGGCCTACACAGTCGGTCGTGACAGGCTATGCTCTTCGAAGTCGGTGCCCGACTCAGTAGCACATGGTAGCAGCACACCACTCCAATGGGCTAGCCAGTGGCAGCCAATCGGGTGGAGATAGGGAAGCAGCCATACCTGGGGATGAGAGGGGCTCACTAATTGGCCACTCCTCGGATAGCACTAAACAACCAATACCAGGAAGTGGATCGTAACACCACTAGTCGGGTGGCATGATGACATCAGGGATGGTCTTCTGGGCCCTTTATAAGGAGAGCTGCTAGCACAATAAGCCAATGTTGAATTCACTCCCGTAGTGTGCAACCAGAGGCCATGGTTTGAGATTGCAGAGGGAAAATTATAAGGGGAACATGAGGGGAAATTTCTTCACGCAAAGGGTGGTTGAGATGTGGAATAAGCTTCCGGAGGAGGTGGTTGAAACAAGGACGCTATTTACATTTAAGGAAAGACTGGATAATTACATGGAGGGGAGAGGATTGGAGGGGTATAGACCAGGTGCTGGTCAGTGGGACTAGGAGGGTGGGGATTTGTTCCGGCATGGACTAGTAGGCCAAACTGGCCTGTTCTGTGCTGTATATGGTTATATGGTGTGTGTCTTTTTTTGAGTGTAACCTCTCCAGCAGTAGTAGCCAGTAGTGTCATTTGCAAAAGAGACAGTTTTTTTTTTAAATACTGTATCCACACGTTACAATATTTGTACTTTAGTTTAAAATTATTCAGTATCTAACACAGAGCTCCTGTGAAAAGTATGAAAATATTTCATAGCCACATTTTACTTGATGTTCAGCACATATTGTCCCCCCTCGTCACACTCTTTTGTTTGGTACAACTTTTCTCATGACCCTGTAATTTTTTCCATGCTCTTTCAACCACTCCACATTCCTGTCTTGCATTCAAAATTCTCTGTCAGCCAAGTACACCATTACCTTTGGTAACATTTTTACAATGACCTTCTATTTCAGTGCATTTCAAAAATTTGCAAGTTAGTCAATGCAAAAGAAACAATCTCACCAAGTCTTAAACTCAGAAAGTGAACGTTAAAGTGCTAATTAATTTCAAGTAAAATTTTCATTGCCTCATATTCTTACGTTTATCATCAGTAGGGCAAGAGTTAACGATGGACAAGCCAAAGATTCATCAACCCCAGGGCGCCCTGTGGTTAGTTCAGTTAGGTGCCAAATTCAAAAACTATAAACATGTGCATGAAAATTCATTTCCTGAGGAAGCTGATGCTTGCAGCTGTTCTGCCCAAGATCGGCTAAAATTACATAGCTATTTCAATTAGTAATTCTAATTGGAGTTTATCATACAAAATAACCAAAGTAGTTTTAAATTCTCTGCAATATATAGAATTATGTGCACTTCATATTGTTCATAATAGTTGCATTGACCTGCAAGGACCTTAGAATGACAAATGTACAAATTTATATTATTTTCTGCATTTAGTTTCTGGTTCTTTTACAGCCATTACACAATAGATCAGACTACTTTCCATAATTGTAAAATCTGTAGTCACTGAATAAAACCTGACATCTGCACACAGTTCCAACAGAATCACGAGTCAGGGCTTAATACTTTTTTTTAGTCAAATTTAAAATTATGATACCTATATTTTGTATTCAAATTTCTGAAGGCAATTTTTAATCTCTCAGGTTGGCTGAGCTAATAAGTACATTTATGCCAATATTCAAAATGCTTTTTGTCTTTTCACCCAAACTTTGCTCAATATTGAAATACTGTAACTAAATTTCAGGGTTTAAAGCAAAAAGCTCTATCACGTTCAAAAGACATGACCAGGCCTCCCCAAAGCAATGCTGTCTTTCCCAAATAAGTCCAAACTTTTTGAAATGCAAGTAAATCCATAAGAAGTATTTTGAATCACTTCCCTATCACTGATACTGCCCTTTTTAAACAAAGGAACAACATTGGTTATTCTCCAGTTTTCTTGGACTTCTGTGGTGAGAGGATATTAAAATCTCTGTCAATCTCCTTCTCGCCTCTTTCCATGACTTTGTATAATCAGGCCCTGGGGACATGTCCACCTTTATGTTATTGAACAGATCCAACTCCTCCCCCTTCTTGATATCAACGTGCCCTAGAATATTAGAAGACCTCACATTGACCTCACTATTCTCCATCACCTTCTCCTTGGTGAAGTATTCATCTACTTCCACTCAATCCAGGCATAATTTCCCTCCTTTGTCGTCCTTGAATGGTCCTACCCCTTCCCCAGTTTCAGTTCATGTTCAATGAATGCATAAAATTCCTTGGTTGTTTTCTTAATCCTCAATGTAAGGACACTTCATGGTCCCTATTGGTGCTCCTGATCTCCCATATGCTCTGCCTCATACTGCATTGAATGGTTGACTGGATTTTTCTACTGAAATGGTTGGAGTTGGACTTGAACTCAAGAGTCTTCTGAGAAGAATTTGAGCACCAGTAACTGGGCTACAGCAGAGCTGTGTCACCATATGATAAGCGAGATGCATCAATGAAGAAAGGGATAACATATAATTTAAGAAATAACATCACAGTATTCAAACAAATTTGGGAACCGTACATGGAACACAACAGAGAAGTCCTACCGCAGACCTCCACCCCCTAAAGTGACAGAAGGAGAAGAAGACGAAATGAACTGACCCAGTATGTAAAAGTAGAAGACACAAATTTCTTGTTTATTTTCATTGTGTGATGACATTGTTTAATGGGTTTAATGTTTCCTATAGGTTGAACGTTGAGTAAGTGGGGAGGGGGGGTGAAGGAGGGAGGGAAGGGAGGGGGGAAAAAGGGGAGAAAATGACACTGTGTATATTCAAGAGGGAAATGTTTGTGTGCATTTTGGTTAGTATGGTTCATAGTGTGAAAAATAAAAAGATTAATTTAAAAAAATGAAGAAAGGGATGTCATAATACAGCTCATTTTCATTCTGTTCCAGTGAAATTCTAATCTGCAAGTCGTTCTAGCAACTAGATCGACTTTATGAATAATTACTTATAAATAACAACTGCAAAACCCAAGTACCACCAAAAGATTTTTTACCATGATAGTTGAAGCAATTAAATGATCAATATAGACTAAAGAAATTAAATTTTTGTGACACCAATGCAAATTGCTTTTGAGGGAATATTCATCAAATATATTAAAGCTAATTTCATAGAGATGTTGTTGGCAGTCAGCTAGTCAGGTCTGAATCCAGGCATGTGACCACCTGTCTGTGTGTAGATGATTGATCGGTTTGTTCAGTGCAAAACTAACCAGACAGCCTTAAGTGCATGTCAATCATTGTATTCAGTAGATGGCAGGGAGGCAACTGCCACACTGATCTTCTAAAACATGAAAAAATTGATTTGACCTTCAATCAGAAATATCTCATCCTTTTGCTTTTGATTATTTTACCCTCCAATAATGCCAAGTTCAGAGCTCAGATGCAACAAAGTCACAATGGCCAAGAAATTCTCGGCCAAAAATAAATGCTGTGCTGTGTTGGACTATAGCAACACTGCACACATTCTGCGTGCTTTAGCATAAGTAAAACCTTTAATATTTTTGGACAAGATTTTTGTTTGCCAAGTACATTTCTCCCAGTGAAAAAAAACCTCCCTCAAATGGCATCCATAATGCAGTGACAAATTTCATCTACAGTGTGATTTTCAACCTCGTTGTTCCGGAAAGCAATAGTTCTTGTTAACTTGTGGAAGAAACAGGTATGGTTAACCTTGTCTTCTCTGAAATGGCATTATTTGAAGGGTCAATACTCAGCATTAGTCTTTATTATTCCCGTTTCTGTGATATCTGATAATATAACCGTCTATGGATTGGGCGCTTTGCCTATAGTCAAGGCACAGTATCTCAGCTTCTAGGTTGCTGATCTCTGCCACATTTCATAATCTACTGCTCACTGCTATATTAGGGAGATCACCCAACTCCATTTGAAGAGAAAACTTCACTTGCTTTTTCTTCATCCAAAAAATGCAGACAGCGTGGGCACTAACATTTGCTTGCATTGCAAGCTTCTCTATAGATGACATTTTCATCCTGGAACAAATATTCCGACTGTTTACCCTAACAATGCCTTTTACTAGGTCACACTCAGGTCCCCAGCAATCCAGATTTTGTGCGGCATGCTTAGTTTATTGGTTAGCATAACCTTATTACAGCCCCAGCAACCCAAGTTTGAATCTGGCACTTTCTGACAGGAGTTTGTATGTTCTTCCCATGTCAGCTTGGGTTCCTCTGGATGCTCCAGTTTCCTCCCACCTTCCAAAGCATATGGGTTTGTTGGTTAATTGGAGTATTTTGGCAGCATGGGTTTGTGGGCCGAAAGGACCTGTTATCATGTTGCATCTCTACATTTTTTTTAAAAGATGTGGCCAAACCAAAATTCTATAATTCTGTGCCAATCAGATTGGTATTCTGGGCTGAAACTCATGACTTTTAAAAAAAAGTTTTTAAAGCAACAACCTTCCTGCTTCTCTTATCTGTTCCTTTTATTTTTTTATATATATACATGTTTTTATAAGATTCTCCACCCCCACCCCCCATTCTTCTAAACTCAGATGAGCATAGTCTCATATTCTCTCCTCATAGGCTACATTTCCACAATCAAACTGGTGAACCTCCTCTGCGCTGCCTCCAAAGGTAAGACCAGAATTGCACACGGAACTGCAGATGCAGCCTCATCAGTACCCTGTACAGTTGCAGAAGAATCTCCCTGCTCTTCAATTCAATCCCTCTCGCAATGAAAGCCAACATCCCAATTTGTTTTCTGGAACTAATTTGCTGGCACTCCCAGGTCTTTCTGCACAAGAATAGGCTGTAAATTTTTTTTTCAATATTTGAATACCTCTGGAATTCAGGCCCTTCAGTCTCAGTCACACCCTTTATAACATTCTTCCTGTAGCAAATTGGCCAGAACTCCACACAACATTCCAAATGTGGCCTTATATCATGTACAGCTGCAAAATGGTGTTTCAACTTCTATGTTCAATGCCCTGACTGATTAATGAAAGTTTCTCTGATCGACCTGTGCGGCCATTTTCAGGGAACGGTTTACTTGTACTCCTCGGGCTCCCTTTTCTATAACACTCCCCATGGCCCCACCATTCATTGCAAATGTGCTGCCTTGTTTTGACTTACCAAAATGCATCACCTTGCACTTTTACAAATTAAAACCCATCTGCCATTCCTTGGATCACTTACCTTTATAGTCTGAAGATAACCTTCTTTACAATACTATAAATTTGAGCATCTGCAAACCTATTAACCATGTTCCCTACATTCTCATCCAAATTATCAATATAAATGATGTGCACCAATCCCTGCAGCACATCACTGGTGACAGGCCTCTGATCTGGAGAAAGTATCCTCTTCTGACACCCTTCGACTTCCACCGCCAGACCAATCTTTTATCCATTTGGCTAGCTTACCCTGCATACCAGGGAATCTAACCTTCCAGATCAGTCTACCATGCAGCACTTTGTCAAAAACCTTACTGAGGTCCAACACTTCTGACCCTGTCCTCATTAATCTTCTTGGTCACCTCTTCAAAAAACAGAATCAAATTCATGATTAAATGCCGATTATTCAGAATCAGTCCTTTCCTTGGTAAACACCTGTAGGTCTTGTCTCTCAAAATACTCCACAGTAGCTTCTCGACAATTGATGTCTTCCCCAGACTTTTCTCTGCAACTTTTCTCAAATAAAAGCACAACATCAGCTGCCTTCTACTCTTCAGATACCCCTCCCATGGGCTATTGATAACAAATATCCCTACCAGGAACTATGCAATTTCTTCCATAGCTTTGCATAATAACCGAGGACACCCCCTCATCTGGCCTTAGTGATTTATCTAGGTTTGTGCTCTCTGGTACCTCCTCATTCAATTTTTTGGTGCAGCAAAAAGTGGTGTAAGAATGCTTTACCAATAAAAGAGGTTATATAAATGGCGCACAAACGGTCTAATGGGGAAACCAAATGCAACAAATAAGAAAGATAATTTTTAGGATAACACATAAATTAAAGCTGAAATGCTATCTAGTTCACTCATTATCACACCTCACAAGAGTTTTTTTTTCTCTCTCTCTCCTAACCTTTCCTTCAAAGGCACAACAGATGCTAAATTTGAACCACCTTACAAAGATACTGTCTATTGTACCTCTACAATAATTAGCTTTAGCAACTCATCCCTGTGAGGGGTCTTTAATAATGGTGTATGCTAAGCTGCTTTCATTTTTTGGACTTGAACTCATGCTTCAAGCTTGTCTATTTACAAGCACAACCTGCAGGGTAGTTTCACGCAGGCCCCAAATATCTGACAGAGCATTAATACGAGAGCGGCAGTAATCAGGCAGTTATAAGCCTGCTGTGACTGACGTCAGTTGGAACCAGCAGTAAATCAGGGGCACGTGTAATTAGTTTCATTTTAGGGAGGACATTTACACACTCAACTACTCTAAATTACATAAAGAGAACCAGAACCAAGTCAATGCTGACACATAAATAGGCAATTACAAAGCCATTTAAAACAAAAAATAAAATTATGACCCCCATGAAGTTTTTCTCCCTTTTCAACCAAGAATAAACTTTCCCTTCACCAAACAATGCCAGTTATGACTTCATGATACTTCAGTGCATCCATTTGCACCATTTAGTGCACCATTAAAATCATATCCCATGGAATGTTTGGTGTAACTAGAGGATGCCAATAATTTGAAACATATTTGGAAGATTTTGCTGGCAAAGTTTGATTTAACACTTACACAGCAGCAAAAATAAAATTGCTTTAACACAACATTCCCCATTACAGAAAGCACAAGGAGTGCAGACCAGCATTTGGTCATTGTTTATACAGATAGAACAAACATACTTTGTGGTTTGGACATACTGTAAGAGAGCACAATTTTAAACAAAGCTAGAAATTTCAATTGCTTTCCAGTGATTCCTTTATACTGAGAATGTATTTGTTTCGATTTTTGCTTTCAGGACCTGATTCCCAGTAAGCTAAACTTGATAACTGGACAACAGGATCCAGGACACCTGGTGCCAGAAAGGGGTCAGGTATATCAAGGACTGTTATGATCAAGGGCAACTAATGTCATTCGAGCAATTGAGAATTAAATTTCATTTATCTAATAGAACATTCTTCTGCTTCCTACAAATGAGATCTTTCTTAAAAGACAAATTAGAACAAACAATGACTCTTCTGGAGTGTAATACCATGGAAATTCTAATTCGACAGGGGAATGTATTTTGAACTCCACAGTGAGGGCCCGAAACCGGGATTACATCAGTTGAGGGACAGACGTGAGTCAGACTTGGGTACAGCGATTAATGAAAATTGGTGGGAAGACTCGTGCCTAAACAGCATGACAGGGATTGTCAATGTTAGATACATGCTGGTGCAGTACAATTTCTGCATAAATTGTACCTCATCCTGCAAAAATCAAAGTCAGATATTTCGGATACGTGTTTCAGATGCGGTGTCGAGTTTGGAACCTTTATCCACTCTACCTGGCTCTGTGTGAAAGTGAGATCTTTCTGGGTAGACCTGGGGACATCTTAAAAAAACTACAAAAGTAGAGTTTCCACAAGACCCAGAATTGTTCCTTCTTGGAGATATTAGTGAAGTACAGTTTAGATTATCCAAACACCAAATTCAACTTGCGAAGATTGCTTTGTCGGTAGCCAGGAAGCGTACGGCGGATGCATAGAAGTCAGACTCTCAACTGAGTATGACACGATGGAGTACTGAAATATAAAGTTGCATTCCCCTGGAGAAGATTAGTTACAACTTGAGGAAGAAGTATAGCACATTCAAGTATGATCTATACCTCACCACCTCCCCACCTTAAGAAATGAGTTAAGATACAAACTGTCCTGACAAATAAATAAAGAGACTGAATTAAAGTTGTGTTTTAATTTTTAGTTTACATTTTTACCTTTGCCTTTTATGGTATATTTAATATCTGGGGAAGGAAAAAACACTGGACTCTATATTATATTGTGAGATGTTTTATATTGTTCGTATATATTTGCTTGAGTCTCTTAAAATAAAATATTCAAAAAATTTTATAACTAGTGAAAAATTATGTGGGTTTGAGATGAATGATTAAACTCTGCCTATTGGTACTGGTACAGGAAGCACACCCAATCATTTGCAAGGAGCTATGTGTAGCCAACATGAAGCATACTGTTCATATTCAGCATTCTTCTGATAATGATCAATAGCAAATGCAAGTTAAAGCCAGCCAGTATTATTTAAAGGTGATGGAGATGTATTGTGAGTGCATCAATACTGGGTGGTAGTGTTTCACAACTCCATCTAATCTGGAAGGCATAACATGAGAGGACAGGCTATATGTTGTGTGCCAAGGGACAGATTATTGAAGAGATTAAAACTCAGAGTTTAGCCTCAAGGACCTGGGTATAGTGCCACACTAAGTTTGATGACTTTGCATGTACAGTTAAGGTCACTGTAAGCTCATGATGGAGTCCGAAGGCAACATCTATGGTTTTACCATTGTTTTGCTGGAAATAATTTGACTCATCTACAACCTCATGTGCAAGGGCAAATGTAGTTATGTGGACAGGCATTTATTTATTCCAGGGAACAGAAAAACAGCAGAATGAAGTTTAAAGTTCGGAGCAGAGAGCATCCGAGGAAATTCGTGTCATGGCAGTATAGAGTTAAAAACAACAAGAGTACTAACGTAGAGTCAACACAAAAAAGTAAACTTTAAAACCAGTAAATTATTTTCAGGTACAAGAGTGCACATCTGATAGGGTGAGGCTTGGATTGCTGCAGTGATCAATTTTAAGTGGGAGTCAACACATTAATCAGTGAATAAGGGCAATTAGAGAGGAGAAGATAAAAGCTGTGAATGCAGAGCTGCGGGTGCTGCCAACATTAGAGATGGATGACCGAAAGTGGAACTGGGCTATTCTGATACAAACCGAGGATGTGAGTAAATTGTAAATTTAATGTTTTAAAAATTTATATATTTTTTAAAATTTAGACATACAGCATGTTAAACAGGCCCTTCCACTCATGAGCCTGTGCCGTACAAATACCCATGCCGCACCAATTAACCTACAACCCGGTCGGTACCTTTTTTGAAAAGTGGGAGTGCCTGGAGAGAAACCCATGCAGAGACAGGGAGTATGTATACACTCCTCACAGACAGCGCTGGGTTCACTGGCACCGTAATAGTGTTGTGCTAACCATGCCAAAGATACGTTAAAAATTCAACACTAGATCTGAAAGGCTGCAACATGCCTGAACAGAAGATGGGCTGCTGTCCCTCAAACATGACTCAAAGAAGACTCCAAATGAGTAGGAGCAGAAAGTAGGCAACCAGAAGCTCAGAATGGCCTCCTGAATGATTGCAGGCATTCCACCATGCAGTCACCCAGACACGTTTAGTTCTCCAATCTCTATCGTGAATGCGGGAGCCACTGCGTAGGATTGAAAGAAATGCAAGTGCCTCATTTAGAAGGACTGACTGGGTTCAACAATAGTAGAAAGAAACAAGGTAAAGGAATAGCTGTTCATTTCCTGTATTTGCTTGGGGCAGTTCCTTTAGGAGAATAGTTGGTAGAGATGGATCAGGGAATTGTGAATGGGAACAGAATACTGAAAGGAGAGGGGAAAGGAAAATGAGTGGGGCTGGAATTTTGTTGAAGGTTGCATCATGCTTTTCTTTTTTTTTAGCACCACATGACCTACTGGGCACTTCCTATATTTTTCAGCTTTTGGGTTCCTTTGTTCTCTTTCTTTCTAACTGTTCTCATTCAATGGGTAAAATGATAATTTGTTCATCGGTCTCTCTCGTTATCTCATACCTTCCCCCCCTCCCCCTCTCTTTCCCTCTTCATTCACATGCACACCTCATCTATCAAATGGATAACTTGATCTACAATTTATCCCCTCCCAATCTAGGCCTCACCCCATCGGAAATATTCCCTATCTATCCCTGCCTACACTTTCCTCAATTTAAAATCGACTTGCATTCTTTTATCCTCCGTTCTGATGAAGGGTTTTCAAGCAGAAATGTTAACTCTGTTTCTCTTTCCACAGATGCTATTTGACCTGCTGAGTTTTCCAGCATGAATAGTTCAAGCTTCAAAAATACAACTAATGAAACACTTAATTGCCTGCTTATTTTGATGAACATACAGTTTGATGCAAGCAGTCTTCAATGAGTAATACACGAGGATAGCATTCATGGACATGGACTTTCAGGGTTAAGGATTTATTGTTCTTCCATTTCAATATTACTGCAATGTCACTGTTATTTATCTTTCTTATTAGAAATAATTCAAGAAATGTCCCACCTTCATCAAGATGAATATCACAAGTGTCACAAAGACATTTGCATGAGGATTTTTCCATGCCCCTGAAATTCCAATGTAGTCAATGTCCTCTGCAGTTCCTTGTTTTGCCCAAGTCCTATTATCAAACAGAGTCACCAAAGTTTCCTTCTGGGTGAGCTGGGAGACAAACAGAATAGCATTTTAATAGAATGGATAAATAAATAATAAACAAATGAAGAGCTCAAAAAATGTCTGCTTCAGACACAACAAAAGAAAACAGGAAAAATATTTAGTACAGAAGCAGGTTACCATTTATATAACTACACTAAATGTACCTGTTTAACTCGACCATAATTTCAACATCACTGCACAGCAATAAACACAGAAGAAATTATTCTTGTCTTTCAAAACTACAAAATTATTTATTTTGCATACTTCAGACCTTTCAGCCTATGCCTTGAGGTAGCTGAGAAATTCCACCCCAGACTGCAAACATTTACTATTGCCACACAATTCCATGATTAAATGAAGAATCATTTCTCTGGTAGTAATGCAAGCTTTGAGAAATTCAGCAGTCTGCATTTTTTGTGCAACACTAATACACGTCAGTGGGTACAAAATATACACTTCCATTAACAGTGCGTTACCAAGTAAATCCAAGGATTTGGCTGTTGTAATGTGCGTCGAAAGAACCAAAGACTTGTTGATCCAAACCAAGGCTTTTATTAACTAAAAGACTGGAGCCTAACACAAGTAGGTCGACCAGTCCAGAATGACCCAGTCTGGCTAGGAGCAATCCTTTAAGACCTGGTGTGGGTACACTCTCAGCCAATCACAGTCATCCTACACTACCATCTGTACATATGCACATTGGTGATAGAATCTGTACTATCACAGCTGTTCATCGGTTTCTTCCAATTAGAAATCAGATCAGACACTATTTATTGTCATGTAATAAAACAGAAATGTCATATTACACAAAATTGCCTTTAGCCTGCCAATAAGGCAGACAAAGATTCGTCATTAGCATTACCCGGCCGGCGCCCCTTATAGTCAGAAAAACAGACACTGTTTGGATGGAATGTCTTCAATCAAAAAGACATCTTGCAAATGCTGGTCTTCCTGATGATGAGGGCTTCAAAGGATTGTAGGGCTAAATGCAAATCTAGATGGACTGCTAACTTGTAAGGTCTGCAGTTCAGGGTTGGGTTTTGAGTGTCGAGATGATGGCTGTAGTTTTGCATTGAAGAAGCTTCAATAAGCAAGGAAAAGGAATTGCAGGAAAGTGGACAAGGCATTTGTAGAAGTTTCAAAATTGCAAGAAATACACATGAAGTGGGTAGGAAATAACCTTGAAATAAGAGTTGGGTGGATAAGTGAAGGAATTACACATATATTAATTGCAGAAGATGAGATTAAAGAATATGATGTAGCTGGGCAGAACTGGGAGCAATGGTTTACAAGCTATTTTTTAAAAAAATAGACATGCAACATGGTAACAGGCCCTCCTTGCCCACAAGCCCATCTCACCCAAATTAGGTTAACACAAATTAACCCTCAAACCCAAACAGTTTTTGAAGGGTGGGAGGAAACCAGAGAACCTGGAGGAAATCCACGCATGCACGGGGAGAATGTACAAACTCTTAACGGACAGCAAGGGAGCGGTCATTTTCGGAGTGGACTGAGTTACAGTGGTCACGCTTTGGCTCAACAGGCTTCAGTGAGAATAGTTAAGAGGCAAAGGAGAGTTGGAGTTGAAGTGAGAAATGGCCAGCCTATTCCAGGAACAAAAAAGGATTTAGCAGGGAGGCACAGGTAAGGTCAGGTTTTAGACAAACATTTGTTCCTCTAGTCATAGTTAGTGTATGGCAACCAAGGCAGGGGAATGCTCCTATTGCAGAATGTGGGCTGACAGGGAAGCCATCCATATCCCTGACAACTTTATCTGCGAGGTGCATCCAGCTACAGCTCCTATCAAGCTGAGTTAAGGAATTGGAGCTGTAGTTGGATGAACTACAGGTCATTTGGGAGGCAGAGGGGGTGATTAAAAGGAGTTACAGGGACACTATCACTCCTAGGAGGTAGAAAGAGGGTAGATGGGTGACAGCCGGGAGATGGAAAGGGAACAGGCAGGTAGTGCAGGGCACCCCTGTGAACGTTCTGCTCAATAATAAGTACACCATTTTGGATTCTGCTGGGGAGGACGACCATCCAGGGAGAAAGCCACGGTGATCAGGTCCCTGGCATGGATTCTGGTCTTGTGGGTAAGAAGGGAAGGGAGGAGAAGAGGCATGCTGGAATGAATTAGTCTGATAGTTAAGAGGTACTGTGGAAGAGATTGAGTATCCCAGATGGTATTTTGCCTATCTGATGCCTGGTTCCAAGATTTTTCAGATAGAGTTCACGGCATTCTCAAGAGGGAGGATGAGCAACCAGATGTCGTGGTCCATGTAGGGACCAATGAGGTGTGTATAAAGGGTAAGGAGGTACTGCAAGGAATGTTCAGGGAGTTAGGCCCTAGGTTGAAGGACAGCACCTCCAGAGTAGAGATCTCAGAAATGCTACCTGTGTCACATGCTAGTGTGGTTAGAAATAGGAGGATAATGCAGCTTAATGTGGGTAATGACATGGTGCAGGAGAGAGGGCTTCAGATTTCTGGATCATTGAGCGGTCTTCCAGAGAAGATGGGACCTGTTCCAATGGGACGGTTTGCATCTGAAATGGAAGGATACTAATATCCTTGCAGGAAGGTTTGCTGGTGCTGCTCCGATGTATTTAAACTAGATTTGCAGGGGATGGGGAACCAGAGAGCCACAGTAGATAAGAGGAGTGGAGGAGGGAAAAGATTATGTTAAACTTAAATGTGCCGTTAGAAGTTAATGGGTTGAATGTGGTGGAAATGTTCTCAGGTACATCTATTTCAATGCAAGGAGTATTGTAGGGAAGGCTGATGAGCTTAGAGTGTGGATTGGTACGTGGAATTGTGACATTGTGACCATTCGTGAAATTTGGTTGCAGGAGGGACAGGACTGGCAGCTCAATGTTCCAGGCATCCACTAAGGGGAAGGATGGGAGGGGGGTGGGGTGGGGAAGAGAAATGAATGAGGGAGGAGTGGCATTGCTCATCAGGGAAAATATCACAGCTGTACTCAGGTAGGACTGAGGCTATATGAGTGGAGCTGAGGAACATGAAAGGTATGACCACACTCATGGGGCTGTATTATAGATTGCCCAATAGACAGTGAGAATTGGAGGAGCAAATCCATAGATAGGTAGCAGACGGCTGCAGGAAACAAAGTAGTGATAGTAGGGGGATTTAATTTCCACATATTGACTGGGACTCCCATACTGTAAAAGGGCTGGATAGCTCGGAGTTTGTAAAATGTGTTCAGGAAAGTTTTCTAAATCAATATATAGAGGTACCAAATAGGGGTGCAATGCTGGATCCCCTAATAGGGAATGAGACGGGACAGGTGTTTAGGGGAGCATTTTGTCTCCAGTGATTATAACGCCATTAGTTTCAAGTTAATTATGGAGAAGGATAGGTTTGGGCCACGGGTTGAGATTCTAAATAGCAGAAAGGCCAAGTTTGAGGAAATGAGAAAGGTTCTAGAATGCCTTGATTGGAATAAGTTGTTTTCAGGAAGAGGGACCTTCAAAGGAGAATACAGAGTTTGTATGTTCCTGTCAGGATCAAAGGCAAGGCAAGGTTAGAAGGTATAGGGAACTTTGGTTTTCAAGGGATATTGGGTGGTGATCTGGCAGTGAGGCTATGGATTAAAGAGGAGGAAGTGCTAGCTGTGTCAAAGCAAATAAGGGTGGATAAATCCCCAGAGCCTGACAAGATATTCCCTTGGAACTTGAGGGAGGCTAGTGTAGAAATTACAGGGGCTCTGGCAGAAATATTTTAAATGTTCTTAGCTACGGTTTTGGTGCCAGAATTACCTCATGTTATTCAGTTGTTTAAAAAAGACTCCAAAAGTAACCCTGGAAATTAAAGACCAGTGAGCCTGATGTCAGTAATAGGCAAGCTATTGTAAGGTATTCTAAGAGATTAGATATGCAATTATTTGGATAGCCAGTGATTGATTGGGATAGTTAACATGGCATTGTGCATGGTAGGTCAGGTTTAATCAATCTTGTAGAGATTTTAGAGGAGGTTACCAGGAAAGTTGATGGAGGAAAGGCTATGGATGTTGTCTACATGGATTTTATTAAGGCCTTTGACAAGGTCGCACATGGGAGGTTAATCAGTAAGGTTCCGACACTAGGTATTCATGATGAAGTAGTGAATTGGATTTGACAATGGCTGGATGGAAGAAGTCAGAGTGTAGTAGTGAATGATTGCTTCTCAGACTGGAGGCCCGTGACTAGTGGTGTGCCTCAGGGATCGGTGCTGGGACCATTGTTGTTTGTCATCTATACCAATGTTCTGGATGATATTGTGGTAAATTGGATCAACAAGTTTGCAGATGACACTAAGATTGGAGGTGCTGTGGCCTGCAAAAAAGATTTTCAAAGCTTGCAAAGGGATCTGGACCAGCTGGTAAAATGGGCTGAAAAATGGCAGTTGGAATTTAATGCAGTTGGAATTTAACGAGGTGTTGCATTTTGGAAGGACAAACACAGTAAATAATAGAGCACTGAGGAATATGGTAGAACAGGGGGAATCTGGGTATACAAATATACAATTCCCTAAAAGTGGCATCATAGGGTTGTACAGAAAGCTTTTGGCTTTCATAAATCAATGTATTGAGCACAGGAGTTGTGATGTCATGGTAAAGTTACACAAGACATTGGTGAGGCCAAATTTGGAGTATTGTTTGCAGTTTTGGTCACCTAACTACAGGAAAGTATCGATAAGAGAGAAAGCATGCAGAGATTTACTAGAATATTGCCCAGACTTCAGAAACTGAGTTTCAAGGAAAGGTTAAACAGGTTAGGACTTTATTCTCTGGAGTGTAGAAGAACGAGGAGAGATTTGATAGAGTTATTTCAAATTATGAGGGGGATAGACAGAGTAAATGTAGATAGGCTTTTTCCACTGAGGGTAGGAGAGATACAAACCAGAGGCATGGGTTAAGGACCAAAGAGGAAAAGTTTAGGAGGAACATGAAGGGGGATCTTCTTCACTCAGAGAGCAGTGGGGGTGTGGAACAAGCTTCCAGCTGAAGTGGTGAATGGGGGCTCAATTTTAATATTTGAGAGAAATTTGGACAGGTACATGGATTGGAAAGGTGTGGAGGATTATGGATTGGATGCAGGTCAGTGGGACTAGGTTAAAAAAATGGTTTGGCATTGACTAGAAGGGCCAAAGGGGCCAGTTTCTGCGCTGCAATGGTTCTGTGGCTCTACAGTGCCCGATTTGAACCATTCGATAGGCTGAATGGCCAACTTCTCCTCCCTTCTGCAGAAGCTGCCCACTGTTCAGATGAAAAATCCCACAAATTTTACCCCCATAGATTGAAAATTGCAACACTGTAAAATAGCAGGAGGAAAATTCTTCCAAAAATTTGTTATCTGTTGTTTACCCATACATAGACCAACAAGAAATAGTAATTTATTAGCTAACACCCAAACCAGAAATATTAAATCTTCATGTGCTGATGTTTAACCCCGTGTGTAAACAGTGCCTTCTCTGCTGGTAATTTCAGATAACACAAAACTTCGGCATTAGTTCTACTATTTCATCTGTTTAAAATATACAATGGGATTTCAAACACAATGACATCAGCTGCAATTAGGGAAGACACATTGTAATATTATATACTTAATATCTTGAGTAATTAGACTTTTTTTAAAACTACAACTGAATAAAATTTCCTTTAACTGATTAGCTTTCTAATATTTTTGGTAGTCCAATCAGCTTTTATGAACCAATTAAGTAGATGGTGCTGGACAGTCTCAGCTCATTGCTCTGAATTCTCTTTGAAACAATACTTAATTATAAAAGTGTATTAACCAGATAGCAGCCAGCTGCTCCAATTTTCAAGAGATGTGCATTTGTTAGTGACTTTTAAAATGAGAGCTACATGAAAGAACATAGTCTCAGATTTTATTAAAATCATGCCCAAGCAATCTGGAAAAGGAATGGGCACTGTCGCTATGAGTCACCTAGTGGATAATTGAAGAACTGTCTGCCAACTATCTTGCTTACATATCCCATGTTTATTATAAGAAGGATTAAAGTCTTAGGAAAAATCTTTCATTCTGGCAAGAACTATATAGTGCATGTCTACAAATGTCAAAGCCACAGGACGGCCATTAATTAATTTCCTCAAAAAAAGTCCAGTAGAAATTCGATAGTTTACATGTTTGAAATGTAAAAGCACACTGTCTGCTTCTAAACCTACAAAGGATATTACTAAATTTTCTTGTTGGTAGCTGTTTCAGCTAATATGTTTTTTAGCATTTGCAAGAAGCAATTGAAATTTGTGTAATATTAAACCAAAATGTCAAACATAGGAGATTAATAAGAGCATTTTATAAAGGTTTATGAATACTGCTTTCTAAATTAATTACTTTATCCACAATTGATTGTTCAAGGTAATTTGATTTGAAAAGCTGCCCTCTTTAATTCAATTAATATTCATTCCAGGTTGGCCGAAACTGAAAAAAAAATCAACTCCATGAAACCATTGAGAATGACTGGAGATCTTCAAAAGAGTATTAAAAGATTGCTGCCTTGTATGAGCAATGCTACATTGGTGCGGGATGAGTTAAACAGCTAATCCACAGCAGGCAAGCAGAATGTTTGTTCAAGGATCAACTGGTATAAAATTCAGCAGCACGGCTCAACATCCCAAACACTACCAGGCAGGCCTTGTGTAATTATTCTTGGAGCTTAGAAGAATGAGGGGAGATTTGATAGAGGTATTTCCAATTATGAGGTGGATAGACTGAGGGTAGGTGAGATACAAATCAGAGGACATGGGTTAAGAGTGAAAGTGGAAAAGTTTAGGGGGAACATGAGGGAGAATTTCTTCACACAGACAGCGATGGGGGTGTGGAATGTGCTGAAGTGGTGAATGCAGGCTCAATTTTAACATTTAAGAGGACTTTGGACATGGATGGGAGAGGTGCAGGTCAGTGAGACTAGGCAAAATAAAATGGTTCAGCACAAACTAGAAAGGCCATAGAGGCCTGTTTCTGAGCTGTAATGTTCTATGGATCAATGGAGCATTCTGAATGAGCTTACAGGGGAGTTGGTAATAATACTTGGACAGGTACTTGAATGAGCAGGACAGAAAGGGATACGTAACTAATGCAGGCAAGTGGATTAGTGTAGATAGGCACGATGGCCAGTGTAGATGCAGTGTCTTGTTTCTATGCTGTACAGCTCCTTCTCCAAAGCAGTGGTTCTCAACCAGTTGGCCACAGCATGTTTCCATCTTTAAAAATGTTAAATGAAATTCTTTAATTTAGATAAAGATGTGTTTCTTACAGAGCTGCCTTTTGACTTAGAAATATTGCTCAATCATTGCCAATAAGTGGGTCATGGCATGTTAGGCCGGAAGAAAGGTGGGCCTTAAATCAAAAAAGATTGAGAATCACTGCTAACGGGTTTGAAGCCTAAAAGCTTTGCAGAGCCATCTCCTCCCACAATTGATTAATTCTTTCTGCCCCCCATTAATACATCTCATCCAACTCCTTTAGAGTTCTGAGCATCATTGACTCAAACCATACTAAACATCAGAAAGGGCCGCACCCTACATTTCATAAATTCATCAGTGGACATCCTCATCGATAAATCTTCCTAAGGCTTTCTTCCAAGACTTGCCTCTCCTTCCCTGTCATATATGATGTCTTGTCTGCTCTGTTACATTTCTGGCTCACCAGTTTTCACCACATTCATTCAGGATTCCATCACTTCAGAATTGCAGCAGTACTGCCTTGCTTAATGTTAAATCTGAATGCTGGTTGATTTGTTTAAAAAAAAAGTACAAATAAAAATAAAAATATACCTCTCCTGCCATGAACTGGCCAAACCCAGGAGGAAATGAGAGAGTGGCAATGAGCAAAGTCACCAGTGCTGGATAAAGTAGACGCCTATAAGAAAGGAGACAGATTCATTCAATGCCATGATCCATTCCAGCACATCCCAAACATCACACAAAGTAGCATTGTCCATACACCTATCAATATGGTGCAAGTGCTATATCTAACACACCTGCTGAAGTGACATTCCATTGCCATTAGGTTTTGTTTAACCTCCTACTACATAGTTGTACTCAAAGTGAAGGTAAGGGCCGCAGGAAAAACCATACACAAAATACCACAGATGTTGTAAAACTCAAATAAAACTAAGCTGGCCAAGCACAACTGTGGAAACAAAATTGCTCAGAGCTATTTCCTGAAGATCAATAAACCTCCGTGAAATTGTAGGTTCAAAGACAAATCTGTTGCTATCTCCACTCATACCGGAATACACAGCAGGAGAGGCAGTATGTTTTATTTCAGAATCTGAAGAGATATTTTCTCTTTTTGAGTAGATAAATTCACAGTTAGAATTCAAAACCTACTGTGATATATTCAGTCTGATATTTAAATCAGATTTATGCACAATTTTGGAACTAGCATTTGAAAGTGTGGCAATATGTGAAAGTTTTGAGCATGAATCTTGTTCAATTTAAAAGACAAAACTTTACATTCTGACAAATTTAAAATGCTAAAGCTTCTTTGATTCACATGTTTTGGACTTGCCCTAGCTTAAAAAAATTTTGGAAAGATTTTTTCCAAAGATTATCGATGATTGTTATGGCTTAATTGGAACCTTGCCCTTTAATGCTCTTTTTGGATCATTTCAAGAGGATGACGGTTTACGGACTTTAACTCAAAATCAAATTTTACCTTTACTTCATTGACAGCCAGACACACACACACACACACATAAAAATAGATAAATGAGATCATGCCCTGTTTAAATTTAGAAAAAATTAGATATTCTATGAAAGATTGAAATACTAATTTCAGAAAGACATGGGGCTGTTTTATGGACCATTATTATAATTAAAGTTTTAGGGTTGTCTTACCCTTTGATGCTGTCTGTTTCCAGGTTGTCATCACTTGATACTCACATTAGTTTTTTTTTCCCCCCCCAACCTTGTCTAGTGACATGGGTTTTGAATTATGAGGTTTTGTTTTTTTCTTTCTTTCACTTTTAATTTCTATTTCATTATATAATTGTGCTGTTTAATTTTTGTTTTATTGTAAACTTCAATAAAAATAACTTTGATACAAATTCTTTTAAATCCTTTTGATCCAAATACCTATGTTAGGTTTCATTTTGGTTTTACCTGCACTGCATTTGTGAGTGAACATGGAGCAGAATGGTGACTAACTTGATCTGAATAACTCTCTGCAGCCCTCTATGTGACCAGCAGATTATTTAAGTTCTAAAGCAGCATTTCATACTTACTTTTTCATTAAAAACTTGTTTATGGTTTTTTGTTTCCTCATGATTGCCACTATTTTTCTGTGGAAGTAAACAAACAAGGCACCGCCAAAGCCACTAGCAATCCTGCAAAAAATAGGAACAGCAACATTGTTATTTTTCAATAGGATTCATTTCTGCTAATTTCCCTCTGCTCTTCTAACAGGACTTGTAAATCCAAACCACAATGAAAGCAGGACCAAGCACCATACACCAAGCCTCCTCTGCTTCGTGCACATTTTTGCAGATATGGCAGTCTAGCTGCCTGAAAGAGATGGAAGCAATCAGATGAAAGGAAAAATGACTGCTTATTTCTGATGTCCTGTTCCTTATCCTCGAGCCCTGCCTCTGGGCAATAACCAGCACTGATCACACCCAAGCTAAAAAAAAATGTTCATGGCATCTGCACATCTGAATCCAGCACTGGAAGACTCGACTCAAGCTCCAGCTTGCAGATACAAAAGAACAAACGTGCAATGGACCTGTGTCCTTTTCACATTAGGCATTTCACAACCAACTAATTACTTCTTGAAGTGCAGATGTAGTTAAAGCATCGGGAAATGTTGTAGGCAATTCAAAAAGGGGGATGAGAGGAAACAGGCAAGTGGGCAAAATGCTGGAATCTTTAATAAATTATATCATGTCATGGCATGGAAAAGAAAATGATTTCTCAGACGCAACATAGATTTATAGAAGTAAACTTACTTTTGACTAATTAATTGGATTTCTTTTGATGATGTATAATTGTATAATTGAGGGAGAACCATTGGACATGATAAATATTCATATTTTCAATAAAGCTCCACAAAGGGAGTGGTGAACAGTACAAAAGACATTGAATTAGAAGTAACAGACCAGCACTGATCAACTGTTGGCTGCTGGATGCAGAACAAAGAGAAACAAGGAATGGCTTCTTCTCAGATTTACTGACTGCAACTATTATGGGTAGTATTAATGGGGTCAATGCTGTGGCCCCAACTATTCACAATTTGTCTCGCTAATTTGGCTTGGGTGACCATATGTAATATTTCTAAAGGTTTCTAAATAGAACATTTTTAAATTTGTAAATGGCAGAAAACTTAATGGGTATATTGAGTCGTGGTAAAGAAGCATGGAGCCTCAAGGGGGTGTGGACCACCTAAGTGAGCGAGCAACAGCATGGCAGAAGTAGATAGAAAATGTGTTGCTATTTTATTGGATGATATCTGAGCATTTACCAAATGATGAGCAATTGGGAATTTTTCTTGTGCATCAATCACTGAAAGCCCACATGCAGATGTAGCAGGTAGTAAGGAAGTAAAATGGTAGGGAGGACTTTGTTGCCAGAGAATTTCAGTACAAGAGTAAATATGTTTTATTACAATTATATGGGTCCTTGGTGAGATCACACCGGAGGTACAGTTCTGCCACTATCTCTAAAAAATTTACTTGATTTAGAAGGAGAATGGCCAGATTGATTGTTGGAATACCAAGTTGGAGCCTCTATTCTCTAGGGACTTCAACAAAACAGATACAATTCTTAGAGGGCCTAACAGTATAAATACAGGGTGGATATTTCCCATGGTTGAGGAGTCTAGAACTAAGAGGCTTGGTCTCTTAGCCATTTTAGAACTGAAATTAGAAGATAACTTTTCCTTGTATCTTTTGATTTCTTTAACCCAAATGCTTGGTCATAGATTCCATCTGAAACTGAAATCAATAGATTTCTGGATATTACAGGAATCAAGTGATATGGGGATAGCGCAGGAAAATAAGAGTTAAGTCTAGAAGCTCTGTCTTTATCCTGTTGGAAAACAGAAGCATTACATGGCCTACCTGCTCCTATTTCAAATCTTATGCTCTGATTCTACCATATGAATCTGCATGGCAATATTTCAATGACCTTTGGAGTAATCAAACAGCAACTAAAGGCCATTTACCATTTGCAACATGCCAGGGAAAGAGTGACATACTTTTATTCAAAAATTGGATAATTTGCATAAATTTAAAGAGATGGAAGAGCTGTATTGGTAGAATTGCTTTAGATATTCACTAGGTGAGTCTTTCAGTTTACTCCAGTGGATTTTTTTCTTACTTGAGCCAAAACTTCAATAGTCTTCAATCTGGTTCCTCATTTTTGCACTACAGATATCACCAAAGCAGTCAATAAACTTCAATAAAATTTCCACTTACTAAAAGAGGCAAAGAAGTTGAAACATCTAAACTTCAAAACAAATTGATTGCTCGTATTTCAACAGAATAGTTCCAGAGGTGACAGTGAAGGATGAAGCTTCATTTAAATCTAACATCACTAGTAAATCAGGTACGATTTGGTCAGCATGACAACAGCAATCTCCTGTCGAGTTACTTCAATTAAAGTATCCTCTGCTCAGGTTTCTGTGCCAAGTGACTCATTTTCAAGGCAAAACATTCATGTCAACCTCTTGTAAAAAGACAATCAAATCTAAGTGGGCTTTGCACTCTGGCCAGAAATGCATTATAGATGAGATAAAAGCTGTTCAACTTGACACAGTAGTGCTTTTATTTCACTCTCCCGCAATAGCAAATGTCACCTCAGAGCTGCATTTTGGTTCAAATAGCAGGATTAGTGCATTTAATCAAGTATTTACCACTTTTCAATATCATTTCTGCAGTTTGGTTCAAGGAAAAAAAATACATTAAATTAGATTTTTGCGCAATGTTTTCTTGCATTAATTTCCTTGGGAATAATGTGATGAAAATCTTGACATCTTTTGCATTGTAATTATGCTTACATCAGTTACTCTATGCAAGATTCAAAGGAACAGATTCCAATATGATCTGATTGAAGTCTCTTCATTTCATTTGGGGAAGGTGTAAGAACTAGGTGAGATGCTTCTTGGATATAGGAATTATAAATCCTCAACTACCTTGTGCCCATTGAATATACAAACTGATAGCAGGGTATCTTGCTCATTGCATGGTTAGCATAGAGATGAGCATTACCCTACTACAGGCCCAGCGACCCGGGTTTGAACCTGGTGCTGTCTGTAAGGAGTTTGGACATCTGCCCGTGTGTGTTTGGGTTTCCTCTGGGTTTTCTGATCTCCTCCCACCCTCAATAGATGTACAAGGTTTATAGATTCATTGGTGTATTTTGGTGGCACAGGCTCATGGGCCTTTTACAATACTGTATCTCCAAATCAAAAATTTTTAATTTAATGACTTCCCTTTGCAACCAACACTAGCTGTTGATAGCTTTCCTTACATTTCTCTCATCTTGGACTCAAAATACTCAGCACATTAGGGAGCCTCAGTGGAAAGAGAAATCATTAACATTTTGGTCAATAATCTCCTATTAGAACAGAAAAAGTGTTGGTTTCTGAAGGAAGCTTATTAACATGAATTATGTAACTTGCTGATCTCTCCACAGATGTAGTTTAATCTGCTGAGTATTTCCAACATTTCTGATTGCTACAAACTGCAACGTTTTATTTATATAGTACAGAGTTGAATCCAGTTAGGCTATCTAGCATTCATCCAATTCACAGCTTCTAGTATAAACTCTGAAGCCCAAAATGCATTGACAAATGGTTGTTCTGTCAAAAAGTGGAAGTGGGACTAATCTCTTTTTAAATAAAAGTAATGTTAAAAAATTCTGGATATTCATTATTAATTTCATCCTAAAATCTGGAATTTCTTGCATCTTCTGCCCGACAGATGCCCTCATTCATCATATTTTTAATAAATAATTTTATTTGCATTTATTTTAAAACAATAAGATTTAAATTTTAAATTCTATTGCAGCTTCAGGAAAATTTGCCCTTGAATAGTAAATTTCAGAGTTGCCTTCTTTCTACCATGAATCTATTTTTGTACATTCCTATTATTTTGCTCTACACACATGTTGAAAATATACATCAAGGGCATATTAACAGAGGAAGTAAATCACTTTGATGAAGGCCAAAACATTAGTCATGTATCATTACCTTTGCTACATAAAGGCCACTGTTTGACCTGCTGAGCTTCTCCAACATTTTATGTTTTTACTTTAACAGAGGAATTCCATGCCTAGCAGTAAAAAGACTGCTGCTCTTTCGCTACCTTGAGTATATTGCAGTGCCTCCGCAAGATGCTTAAAACAGGAAATTACTTGGAAAGTTATGTGATGTTTGAAGAATTTGCTTCTAAATTACCTGGCCTGCAAATACAGAATTCTACTTCAATGCCATAATGTAACAAAAGCACTTTCCAGAGTATCCCTAATCTGGTCACCAGACAGGAACCATAAAAGAAAACTTACAAATGGGAGATAAAAGGGATGAGAAGAGAGATTATACATACACATATACAATCACACACACACGTGAGTGAGTGAGTGAGTGAGTGAGTGAGTGAGTGAGTGAGTGAGTGAGTGAGTGAGTGAGCGCTCATCCCTTTTATCCCCCATTTGTATGTTACTCATCTTGTAACGTATAGGGGATGAGCCATTGGTTGGTAGCACTGATGTAATCTTGTGGTAGTCTTACATGTTACTTCAAGCACGATGAGGACTGCATGAACGAATGAAATATCAGCAGTTGCTCGAGACATTGACACTAAACATGCTGTTATGTACAAGAACATTGCATTTAAGTTATTAAAGTGGTATGAAGTAGCTAATGCATTTTATTTACTCAGACACAGTAATTTGTAACATACAAGCTGAAAAAACATTCCTTAATATACCTATTTCAATAAACTGTGCACCTTTAATTGCACTTGGGCACCCATCAACCTGTGTAACTGCTAAAACAGGAATGAAATCACAATATTATGGATCGCGAAGGTGACTCATGCAGAAAATGAGTTTGGCTCAAGAATTTACAGACAACATTCTACTTGATACCAAGGGATCTCCATTCAATTGAAAAAAACTTTTACAAATACACTTCACTATAGTTGATCTACATAACTATTTGTTATCTTTCAATTTAAGATGAGTTTAAGAACAATTCTAAATCCTAAATGAAACATCTTCCTGCGCTTTTTTTCCCAAATACTTGTGTGGAGGTTAATACAGCTGAAGATTCCAATATGTACCTAAAAAGATTAAATGAATTTTTTTTTTGTTGAATGCAAGTTTCAGTTCCTGCTTAAATGGTTAATCCTTAGATCACCATGAATATCAGATTTCTTGTCAGAGTACATACATGACATCACATACAACCCTAAGATTCTTTTTCTGTGGGCGAGGCAGAATTAGCACTTCCTGGTAGTGGAAAAAAATTGTACACAAGGTGTACATGCAAACAAGAACTGTAAATTGATAACAAATATATACAAGTCAACTGAGCAATATAGAGAGAATTTAAAAAACATCAATAAAGTGCACAAGTAAGAATCTTTAAATGAATCCCTGTTTGAGTTTGTTGTGGAGGAGTCTGATGGTGGGGACATCACATGATGAGGTCGAGTCTGCAAGTGGAGATCGACTCTCCCAGGAATTAGTTTAAAAAGTGTAAAATTGGCAGAGACTGAAACCAGAGTATTGGAAACTGTTTAAGAATAAACGGAAAAAGGGTTGGGGGGGGGGGGGGGGAAGAGTCATGTGATGTGGAGGATATAGGACGAGGGATCCTAACATTCCCGGGAAAATTCAAGAAAATGATTGTTTAAATGAAGTAAAGAGAGATTAAGATACAAAGGAAGAATACAAGAATAGTCCATTTGCCTTTTAAGATGCCTTTGAAGAAGAGTTGTTGCTGGAGCTGATGAGGGTGTTGTTTTTGGAAGTGGAGAGAGGCCTTTGGTGCAGAGAAACCTCGGATCTGGAGTGACAACCAGGACCCGTCAGAGAGTTAAGTTTCTGGGAATAGCAGCAAGTTGTTCTAGACTGTTGGCTGGGGAAGATGGCGCCGGGCCAAAGGAAACAAATTCCTTAAGCGGGATCAGATCATCGAATTTGAGTGAGATGAGTGATTGCAATGGAGTTTCTTCAGTGTATAAAGATGCTATACAAAAAGGATAAAAACAATATTGATTTTGAATTGCAAAGTATCCAATGCGTATCCAAATGGAAGAACAAATAAACCTTTTAATATGGGAGAATAAAAATATAAAAGAAAATACAACCAGTTATTAACAAATATGATGCAAGTACAAGAACGGAAAGGTGAAGAAAATCAGGAAGTTATGAAAATTCGACAGAAGGTTGGAAATGTGAAGGAGAAGCTGGAAAATTTGGATTCCGAAGTTAAGGAAGAAATTGTTGAGAGGAAGATAATTTTTGAAAAAATTGATGAGATGGAAAGTTTTAGTTGGAGGAATAATATTAAAATTGGTTTGGAGGAAGGAGAAGAAAAAGACGACATGATTTGGTTTCTCTGAGGATTGATACCAAAGGTTCTGGGGCTGAATCGATTTGAAGGCCCAATTGAAATTGAAAAAGCTCATGCAGCCCTCAGACCTCAGCCACAATTAGATGAGAAAACCAGCTCTATAGAAATTAAGTGTTCAAAATATCAAGATAAGGAAAAGATTTTAGATTTAGTAGCAGAAAAAGTAAGAATAAAGAAGACTCCATTTGAATATCATGGTTTGAAGGTTTTCTTTTATCAGGATATTACTATGCAGTTGTTGGCCAAGAGGAGGCAATTTAATGAAGTTAAGAGAAGTCTTTGGGAAAAGGGATATAAGTTTATGTTACGTTATCCAGCAATGATGAAGATTATATGACCAGATGGCAAAAAAAAATTTATGGATTGCAAACAGGCATCAGATTTTGTGGAAACTTTGCTTTTTAATAGGCTGAGTAAATGAGAGGAAATTATTTAGAATGAGGCGATGGACTAGAAAATTAGAAGCTTTGTATTGGGAGGTAAAGGGTGCGAATGATTATCTAAATGAAGTTAACAGAGACAAAATATGAAGGAAGAATATAAGAACAGTCCTTTGAACAAAATAATTATTGTTGCTGGAGTGGATGAAGGTGTTGTTCTTAAATATGGTTCAGAGAATTTCGGAACTGGAGTGATGACCAGGGCCCGTTAGAGAGTTGAGTTAATCAACCTTTTGACTGAACAAATGGTTTCAGGCCAAGGAAAATGGATTCCTTAAGTAAGATTAAATTATTGACGAGACTATTGATTTCAGGGACAAAAGGAAGTTTTCTTCATTGTTTTGTCAATTTATGGAGAATTTGAAAATATACAAGAATATTCTGGCATTTTACTGACTATTCGACAGGAGGCTGAATGGGGGCTGGCACAACTAGCAGGATTATGAAGCTCTTTTTGATTAATAAAGAGTGATTTCTATTTACTTTATTTCTTTAAGTGAAAAATGAATTCAGAATAATGGTGAATCACATGGGGGTGGGGGATGTGGACTGACTTCTATCAAATCATTTGTACATTTATGGCTTGGGTCACAACCCATAAAATGAAAAGGGGTAACGATGTGCATTATTTAAACAACATTAATAGGATTTTTTTGCTTTTATTTTTATTCTACTATTACCCTTAATATTATTGGACTCTATAATTATATATTGATAAAGTCTGTCTTTTTTCTTTTCCTTACTGGATCGACGAGATGGACATACATGATAGATAACAAAGGTTTGAAATATCAAGGAGTTGCGAGAGGAGAGGTGAAGGGGAAGTACTGTTTGAAATTGATTTTAAAATATATTAATGAGTAAAATATTAAGTACTTTAAGTTTTAACATAAACAGGTTTAATGGCCTGGTGTAAAGAAAAAAAGATATTGGCGCATATTAAGAAAATGAAAGTAGATAGAGCATTTTTGCAAGAAACTTATTTATTTGAAAAAGAGCATCAGAAGCTAAAAAGATATTGGGTAGGATATGTTGCAGCTTCCTCATTTAATTCAAAAGCAAGTGGAGTAGAAATTTTAATAAAGAAGACTCTTCTGGTTAAAATACAAAATGTAGTAATTGACCCTCCAAGGAGCCATGTCATGGTACATTATCAATTTCTTTCACAACATTGGACACTTCTGAGTATAAATGTAGATGATGAAAAATTTATACAAGAAACATTTCTTAACTTAACAAATGCACATAACAATATATTAATAGGTGGAGATTTTAATTTATGTTTAGATCCAATTTTAGCTAGATCAACAAGAGCAATAACAAAGAAAAGGCAGCCAAGGCCACATTGCTGTTAATGAATGATTTAAATTTAATAGATGCATGGAGAAGAATAAGAGGTCAAATAATAAGTTATACTTCTAAAATTAAGAAGGATTATGTGAAAGAGGTAGAACAATTAGAGACAGATAACAAATTTAGAAAAAGATTTGCAAAGACAAATTAATGAGGAGAAACAGAGATGACTTATTAATAAGAATCTTCAATACAAACATATGTTTAAAAACAGAACAAATATCAAGAACGATTATTGCAACTAAAACTGATCCTTAATTTAATTATAAACCAAGAAATTAATGAAACTTTCAAACAATTTTGTACAAAGCTATATCAGTCAGAATCTCAAAATGATGATAATAAAATAGATAATTTTTAGTCACAAATAAATTTTCCAAAATTAAATATGGAAGATCAAAGAGAACTGGGTATCCCATTCACCCCATTAGAGGTGAGGGAAGCATTGAGTTCATTACAAAGTAATAAATCTCTGTGAGAAGATGGTTTCCTGGCTGATTTTTATAAAGAGTTTAAAGATTTATTAATTTCCCCTTTTTTTGGAGATATTATGATAGGTGGTGGAAACACATACTTTTCCGGAATCTTTTAACACAGCAATAATAACTGTAATACCAAAGAAAGGATAAGGAATCTTTAAAGCCATCATCATGTAGATCTATTACATTATTAAATGCAGATTATAAAATAGTAGCAAAGATATTATCGAATAGGTTGGCAGAATTTTTACCTAAGTTAATAAATATGGATCAGATTGGATTTGTTTAAAAAAAAAGAAAATCAGCGATTAATGTGACCAGATTATTGAGTATAATACATCTAGCACAAAAGAGAGGGGACTTAAGTGTGGAGGTGGCTTTAGATGCAGAAAAGGCATTTGATAAATTAGGATGGGTCTTTTAAAGTGCTTGGCAAATTTGGGTTGGGACAAATATTTGCAAATTAGATTAAAGTATTATATAATGGACAAAAAGATAAAGTCATAACAAATGGGCAGATATTTAATTAAATCTAGTAGGCAAGGGAGTCCATTATCACCAGCTTTATTTTTTTTAGCAGTTGAACCACTTGCAGAACTGATTCAATCTGACCCTGATATTAAACGTTTTAAAATTAACCAAGAGGAATACAAGATTAATTTATTTGCAGATGATGTATTAATTTACTTGACAGAAGCAGAAGGCTCATGATGCAAATTATATTTAAGATTAAAAGAATATGGGAGAGTATCTGGTTTTAAAGTAAATTTGGATAAAAGTGAAATTATGCTTCTTACTACATGTGACTCAGTGTCAAAGAGATACCCTATTTAAATAGCTCATAACTGGAACAAAATATTTAGGAATATGGGTACAGAACAATTAAAATAATCTATTTAAATTAAGTTATTCCCCTTTACTTAAAAAAATTGATGAAGACCAAAAAATGGATGGAATTGCCAATAAAATTACTGGGAAAAGTTCATTGTATTAAAATGAATACATTTCCTAAAGTGCAATACATTTTTCAAACATTGCCAATATCCTTACCACATATTTATTTAATTCCTGGAAAAAAAAACTATGTAAGGAAATTTTATTGGAAGGACAAGATGTCAAATGTTTCCTTAGAAAATTTAACATGGAAATCTGAACTAGGAAGTCTAAAACTTAAAAAAAAATTAAAAATTATTGTAAGGCAACACAAATGAGATTTCTCTCTTCTTTTTCATAGAGGGAGAGAAACCAGCATGGATTAAAATAGAGAAGGAAAAGATAGGAGAGAAGACACCAGAAGATTTCATATATAAATGGGAACCCAGATTAATATTTGGTGACAGGGAACTCCACTATTGAAGCATTTGATTAATATTTGTATAAAGCAAATAATGAAATAGGAACAAGGAACCTGGATTGTCTAAAATGCCTTTGAATCAAAATAGACAATCCATTTACAATAAATTATCGACTTTTGAATGTTTTGTTCTCTAAGGGAATTAGAAATATAGAAGATTGTAATGAAGGAGGAAATTTAATTTCTTTTGAAACAAATAAAAAATAAATATGGGATAGAAAATAATACAATATTTTGTTATTATCAAATAAAAGCATATTTATGAAATAAATTGGGTCCAACAATGTTATTATCTAAAAGTAATGAAGTGGAAACCTTGATTTGCAATAGTTCTCAGCCATGAATGTATTATTGCAAAAGGGAACTCAAAAGCAGGGAATTCATAGATCAAGACCAGTGATTCTCAACCTTTTCCTTTCCACTCACATACCACTATGGGAAGGTTGAGAATCACTGCTCTAGACCCAATTGTTACTGAAATATTTTGATCGAGAAAAATTGTCATTGGTCCATTTCCTTTGGAGTTATGAACCCATGCACATAATGAGTCGATTAGGTACAATTAAAAGAGTGATTTTCAAACTTTTTCTTTCCATCACATACCACCTTAAGCTATCACTTACTAATCACAAAGCACCTATGGCATAAGGATTACTTAAAGTGGTATGTGAGTGGAAAGAAAAAAGGTTGATACCACTGATCTAGACAAAGATGGGAAACAGATTTAAATATTATTAATGGGGAGAAAAATTGGTTGGAACAAATACAATAAATGTTGGATATAGATTGGTTCAGTATAATTTTTTTTACATCAACTATATCTTACCTCACAAAAATCAGATCTTTCAGATCAATGTTTTAGATGTAACCAAGAGATAGGTACTTTAAAAAAAAATTCTATGTGGTCATGCCCAAAATTGAGGCCATTTTCGATAGAGTTAGGAACTTTTTTGGAGCAAGTCACAGGAGTTAAATTTCCACAAGATCAAATGTTATTTTTACTGGGTAATATTTCAGGGATAAGACTAAAATTTAAATTAAATTTATATCAAAAATTATTTGTAAACTTTGCATGACCAGTTTCAAGAAAATGTATAGCAGTGACATGGAAATCGGATTCTGATTTAGGTCTGCAAAAGACGGCACACAGAAATTCATAGCTGTATACCTCTTGAGAAGATTACATACAACTTGAGAAATAAATATAATACATTTTTTTGTAAATTTGGTGTTCATATTTACATATTGTAGGTATAAATTTATAGATGGGCTTTCCTTAAACCTCATGAAACCTCGTTGACTCCTTGGAATAAATAAACAAAAAAATTGAAAAAGGTTAGAATTGAGTGAAAGGCAACCAGGTCTATTTCTTTTCTTTCTTTACTAATTGTGTTCCTTTTCTCTTCCTTCCTTCCTTTCTTTCT
Organism: Narcine bancroftii; assembly: GCF_036971445.1. Classification (NCBI taxonomy): domain Eukaryota; kingdom Metazoa; phylum Chordata; class Chondrichthyes; order Torpediniformes; family Narcinidae; genus Narcine; species Narcine bancroftii. Next base: position 102,602,452 of record NC_091477.1, on the reverse strand, counting down.
TTTCTAACCCCATTGGGGTTATTATTTGGTGGGGGGTGGGAAGAGGGTTTTATAAAACCATGTATAATGGATTTGATATGATCACATTATTATATTTTGTATTTTAACATGAATACATGTTACATGGTAAATTTAAATAAAATATTTTAAAAAAGGAGTCTGATGGTGGAGGGGTAGCAGCTGTTCCTGAACTTGGTGGCACCTATCCCTCTTTCCTGATGGTAGCAGTGAGAAGAGAGCGTGTGCTGGGTGGTTTGGATGCTTGATGATTGCTGCTGCTCTCCTTCTGCAGCATTCCCTGCAGATGTTCTTGATAGTCAGGAGGAATTTGCCTGTGATGTCCTGGGCTGTGTCCACTACCTTTTGGAGGGCTTTACGCTCAGGGGTACTTGTGTTCCCACACCAGACCATGATTCAGCCGGTCAGCACATTTTCCATTACACATCTGTAGAAATTTCTCAGGGTTTCTGGCTTTTGTTCCAGTTAAAATGACTCGTTCCTCCTCATACCACCATAATTTTTTAATATTTAAATTGAATCCACAGGCCCTTTTAAATTGTCAATATTCAATAAAAAAAGTTTGAAAGCAACTTTCTGTAGAAGAGTAAAATAGTTGAAGGAAAGCAGACATACTCTGGCTATCCTGCCAATTGGAGATGATGGTTCTTGCAGTCAGTTTGTGGGGTTTGATAAGAGGATACCCCACTCCTCAGAAAGGAACAGCATGTGCGTGAATGGATTTAGGTGAGTAGGGGTTGCACAGGTCCAGATCCACCCTCTCAGCATCCCCTCCCAGATCCAGCAGCACAGTGAGATCCAAGACAGCTGGGGGACGTTCTGTTGCAGTGAATGGCCAGACCAAGCTTCGATGCAAGGGATGCCCTTTCTGTGCTTCATGGCATGTGTTTGTCAGATGGTCATTGACCCTGTGGGAGAGTTTATCCAACCTTTGATAGGTCTTGCTTTTCATCCTGCAGGATGTCTAGCCACTCTCCAGACCAGGCAAGCCTGATAGGGGAGCTGGTTTAATCTGACAGATAGTACTGGATTACATGGTTCCAGTAAAACTCAGACGAGTGACCTGACTTTTATTGTTAATACTACTATAAGAAGCTGTGACTAAAAAGAAAGATGGAAAATAACATCTTGTCATGTTTCAATAATGTACCATTCAAATGCTTTCACAGGTTGATCAAACACAGTTGAGACTGTGTTATATCAATTGTTCAAAATGTTTTCTTTAAACTATTTTCAAATAATATAGTATACAAGATGGATTGCAATCAAAGATAAAATTTATATCAGAACATTATATAATGCAAAAGAATATTGCAAATAATTAAAGATTATTAATTGCTTAATATGGTAATTTTATAATTCACTATTTTAAGTCAATCACAACTAACATTTGTACAGCTGAGGCTCTAATTTTTCTCCTGCTTTCTCACACCACGAATTGCAACTTCCACTTCTGGTTTCTATAGTAACGTCTTGGCAATTATGACATATTCCAGGTAACATAAGCATTATTTGAACAAATTCTTCCTCTCGAGGACAAGACATTCACCTTTAGGTGTGGAATAACCTTAAAAGCTATTTTCATTTTCATAAACCTAAGGGTGAAGAAGTCCAGAATGTGCTGTAATTTTAGTGGGATTGTTGTGCGCTTAGTATCCACATTATTTTTTTCATAATGTTCAGCAGATCCTAGTACGGCTACAATATCATTTCTTGAATGATGAAAATGATTATCCACTTGCAAAGGCTTAACATTTCTTATTTCCAAGCCAAAAGTCTAGGCAGTTTTAAGAAATGGGTTTATGTGATCTCTTAGCAAAGGTGCATACTTGTGATCAGTGTTTTTTTTTGGGGGGGGGGTGGAATTTATCGATAAACATCTCAGAACCACCAGAATAATTCCCAAATTAACAGAAACATATAATAATTCATATTTTCCAACAGCGTTCAATTATTTCAAGCTGCACATTGGAATGAACAGCTAGAAATGCACAATGTAAGAAGCACTTTAGGCAATTTCTACCATTGGTGAATCTGTCTGCCTCACATTGTTTTCCTACAATGACAATAAATTGAATCTTGAATGTTCAGCCAATGAACACATGCCTCCCTGTTAGCATGGTTCTTAAAAAGGACATTCATTGGTCTGACTAGGAAAGATCTCTATCACTTAGCTTACTTTCCATTAATTTATATTATCTGCCAAATTTAATATAATTAGCCAGCGATTGAACATTACTTACGTTGAACTCAACCAAGACTCCCAAGGGTGAAAAACCACTGGCGCCCAAAATAGCAGACTGAATCCTGGAAACCATTCAGCTCTCCAATCAACCATTGACATTTCTGTAAGTTCAAAACAGTCTGCCTGCCATCATCAACGTTCAGCATTGGGGAACAACATTGCACAGCAAAAGATTTTGGTGCAAAATGGGATCCAGTTTTGGAGCATTGCCAACCTCCCCTCCAAAACCACTTCCTCAGGTATAAGTCACAATACCTCCACATCCTTCCCGTGTTGCTGGAGAGGAGTAAGTAGCACCACTGTTGAAAAATTCTAAATCCGTTTAGTCTAATGAGGATGGAACGGTGACAATCACTAGCTTCATATTTTGCAGAATCTAGGTGTCGACGGCAAGATTTATTGCTCATCCCTTGTTGGTTTGTCAACAACCTGAACTGTGACAATGCTTATGGTAAAGGTACTCCTCACATTGCTGTAGGTAGAGAGCTCAAGGATTAAGGCACAGTAACAATACAGGAATGATGAAACAGTTCTCCATTAGAATGGTGTGTGGTTGAATCACAATTTTTTCTTACTTTTGTTTCAATAGTCATTATTTTTTTATTCCGTCTGATTTAACTTTGTCATCAACACAGCAACAATTTCCACAAGTACAATCTTTGAACAAGTTAAACATCCCAGTTTCTCACACAGGCCTATTGAACAAAATTTACTACAAAAAGGCACAGATGAGCTTGATGAAATTTCAGAAGGTATATCAAGGGACAAATGAGAAGGATGGAGACAGAGGGATTAAGGAAGGGTGTTCTATTGTTTTGGGGCATGGTAGCCCAAGGCAAAGCTATTGATAACTAAAATCAAATATGATCATTGGTCACACCATCATTAGTAGGCTTTGCATTTTTAAAAAAATCAAAAAGTAGTGTGTGGAAGGCTCTATGACTGTGTCCTTGATCTGGAGCAGATACTAAATGTTACTTGCAATGCAATGGTACCACTTAAGCACTGCTACTAGCATCACCTGTATCACCTGCTACTAGCATCACCTGTATCACCTGCTACTAGCATCACCTGTATCACCTGCTACTAGCATCACCTGTATCACCTGCTACTAGCATCACCTGTATCACCTGCTACTAGCATCACCTGTATCACCTGCTACTAGCATCACCTGTATCACCTGCTACTAGCATCACCTGTATCACCTGCTACTAGCATCACCTGTATCACCTGCTACTAGCATCACCTGTATCACCTGCTACTAGCATCACCTGTATCACCTGCTACTAGCATCACCTGTATCACCTGCTACTAGCATCACCTGTATCACCTGCTACCTGCATCGCCTGTATCACCTGCTACCTGCATCGCCTGTATCCTATCAAGCACACAAAGAATACTAATCCATTAATGCAGATCAAACCATTTTAATGTACAAAAGTGACCTGTTCAACATTTATGCATTGATTTATGCTAAATTATGTTTTAAGAACAGCACACTGCTTGAAGATATTTAAACAAATTAAAGCTGCCTCATGACAAACACATACCCAATTACTGCAAAAGCGGGAAGTTCTTGAAGATCAAATGGAAAATCGAGACGGAATCGAGTTTTAAATAAGGCCGTGATGGTCTCTGCAAAAGACGAATGGAAGTACATATCTTATTTATTATCTAAGGACAAATGGGGCATTTCATTTGGAGTTTCACAATCTACTTGTTATTTTGATATACCTTCGTCTTTGTTCCAGACAGCCAAGACGCGAAAAATAAAGGCACTGAAGGTAGCAGCGAAGAAACCACGCCAGTAATTTCTGACAGCAAAAAACGTTGATGTTACTTCAATACTGAAAAGGACACCTATTGGAAGGAGGCCAGAACAAATTGATCAACAATTTTAATGCACTTAATGACATGGGATGAAAGTTAATTCTGCATACTTTTAAGAAATACAACAACAGAACAAACATTCGAAGAAGAAAAAGAAGCACAAAAATAAAATAAAATTGAAGACAAGCATGAAACTTGGCTGTGTCCAAGGACTACTGCAAACATGCAAATAAAGTTGAGCAGCCACAGCAGTAGAGCAGTCAGAAAAGCAGAAGTTAAAGGGTAACACATTGCCAACACTCAAATAAGGTATTGCTAACCTAAAAGCAATAGCTGCAAGATCAGCAAAAGCCACAAGGTCACTATTTGTGGCCGTAAATCAGGATTACAATGTTAAATGAGAATGGATTAAAAATACTGACTCTGTCAAAGGAATTAAGAAATCTGTATAATAAATATATCATTGCTGTTGTTAATCTGTTAAAAAATGGAAAAGGGAAAGGGTCAGAAAGAGAAAAGTAGTGTTAAACACTGCCCAAATCACTCTATTAGTTTTTTCTAAATAATCTTATATGGGGCATTTTTACTTGATAAACTCTAAACTATGAAACCTTTAATGTGTAACCACATGTTCAAATACTCATCTTTGTCTTTTGAGAGGAGCAAAAGTTCCCTCCTTTGAGATATAACTTGGGATCCTGTTTATCTCAGAGGCAAATTTGAACACTGAATTTAACAATGACAGGGAATCCCCCTTCCCCCACTACTATGGGGGAGGCTATACTTTCTGTTTCAATGTGGCTCGGTTTTTTTCTCTTCCGCCTCCACCTGCCACTGTTTCAAGTGACCGTTCAAGTGGCAGTCCCCAAGTGAACCTTCACAACCTTGACCTGCATCCTATTGCAGACATTCCCTCCCTGCAACTTAAAGCCCACATGCCTTCTCATCGCGCCCCCCCCCCCAAACCTGATGAAGTTGTCCATGACTTGTAACACTGTCTCCGTTTCACGCCCCACTGATGCTGCCTGACCTGTTGAGTATTTTCTGGTTTTTGTTTTGGATCTCCAGCATTTACTCCATATTAGAAGTTTGCTGTATTTAAAACTCAGATACAAAGTCACTTAGCACCAGGCTTACGGTTACTAAACAAACAAGTCAACAGCTTGTTTCAATCATAAGGACACAGCCAAATCCTGAGAAACATCATAGATCAAGACCTGGCATTAGTAGAAGTGACATGGTAGCTATTGGACTACAATCACTCCACTGGCTCAGAGGATACAATTCTTGCTAAGTTAACACCAGCTACCCTCTGAATCAACTCAACTTTTTAAAAAATTCACTAACCATCAGAAACATTGAAGAGGATCTATCATTTCTGGCTTTAATAAACTGTGCATAGACCTTAAGAAGGAATTAAAAATGCATTTGCTTTGCTCCTTAACTTCACAAGGTTTGATCAGAATTAGGTAGCATGAAACCAGATTGGATGAACATTTACCTATTCAACAAGGAATGCTTAAAAGAGGGAAGGGAAGAGCAGAATTTTTAAGGAAAGGAATTCTGAGACCACTGAGTGCATGATAATTGATGTTGAACTGATTGAAATTGACATGGAAGACGGCCAAATTGGAGGAACACAGTGATTGCAAAAGGCTATAGGACCAGAGGCGGTTCAATGAATGGAAGTTTTAAGGACTTGAAGGGATTTTTAAAATATGGATGAAAATTTGGGAACTGATGCACTCAGAGTCAATGTAGGTCAACAAGCTAATCATAGATGTCCTCAGTCACCTTGTATCAACTTATCTGTTCTATCAAGATACTGCCAATTACAAGGAGAGCCCTCATGACTTTGATTTTTATGGTTATATATTGCAACCACCTTACAGCCAGACAGACAATAGGAAAGGCACAAAAGTTACACTGTTGGTAATAATATCCCTTTAACCATCTCATGCAGACTTGGAGATGATTTGATGGGCCTGGAAATGGATAACATGATTCTTGAATATGTCTAAGTCCACAACTATTAATATAGCCAGAGAGGAAAATACAGAATAACAGCAGTTTACCTCCTCAGAAATGTTATTTCCCGAAGGCTATTGAATGCAGCTGAACTAACCAACACCACCAAATGTAGTACACAATGAACAATCTCTGCTTTGCCAGTTGTCTTCTCTGTTGAATTTTACTAACTGTTTCTGGTCTCAGCATCAGCCAAGCCCTTTGTAAGACACACACAGCTTCAAATGGAACCAGATGAAAGCTGGCACCAAGAGTCCTTGAAATTAATTTTATTTTCAAAATTTGAAATCAAGTTGGCAAGAGCATCAATATATTAATTAATTCATAGCTGAGATCAATTATTTATTACAATACATTTATAAAATGGCTGATGAATTCTTCATCGACCTCCCATTACACCTTTGGAGGTAGATGGCTCATTTAAAATAAAAACAATTGGTGACGTCCGTAGAACAAATCACTCAGAAATTTTTATTACAAATTGTACAAATTAGAAGGGAACTGTGGTGAATATTGGAAAATAAACTGGTTCTTCACTTCTGAAAATTTTATTTCCTCAAATATCTTTTCATCATCTTTTTCAACCTTTTTCCTTATACATTTTTTTTTAAACACCTTATTCAATTAAGAATTATTCCCTAGGTCAACTTGTAGAAAAACTGTATTAAATGGTAAATAGATTTGCTTGATATAAAAACGTATTTTTGAGCTTTGTGTTTGTATCTTAACACAAGAATCTCATTAACCTGTACCACAAATAACCATGCCTGAAGACTTAAAGAATATTCACTTCAATTAAATTATTATTTTCAAATATGTGAAGCTAGCTTACAAATGGAGACCACGTATTTAGGATCATTTCCTCTCCAATGGATAAACAATGCATTCTTACCTCCTATAGGGGCAGCAAAGCAGCAGCCAACTCCAACAGCACATGCAGCTGCCAGCATCTCAATGTTGCGGGATTCATTCTGACAAAAATTAAATAAAATAACTTTTAAAACAGACCAATTCTGCCTCCTGATGAAAGGATGGGCTTCCCAATAAGTCAAAAAAAGTTGTCCATCAAATTAACCTTTATTTACATGTTAGAATGAAGTGCAAAAGATAACCTTTATTTTAGTTATACAGAATAATCTTGAATTTTTTTTAAAAATCAATGAAATAATGTTGTATTGTTAATAGAAGCATTTGGAGAGATGAGAATATATGTACTTATTTCAGGTTAATCCAAAGTGGTTTAATCCAATCTGTGGTTCCAACTTATTATGAAATGCTCATCTCCTTCCATCCTGGTCAACCCCCTTTTATATATTAACAAAAATAACAAAAAGGGGTTGGTTGCATTGTTTTAATATTTGTGGTTGTTGAAATGGTTCTTGTTGTAGGTAGAAGTTTTCCTGAACCATCTGCCATGTTAGGAAGGCAGTGGCATGTGCAATTTTCGTGCATGCCAGAATTATTACAAACAGGCTGATTGTGATAGATCGGCACACTAGTTGATTTGACGCCAGTGCTGCAAATTCATTCTCCACACTCCATTGCATTAAAATTGGTTGGTGACTAAAAGGCACGTTAGTCAGACACAGTGTGGTAAGCCAACAAATTATTTTTGCATGAACCACCTGCTTCAAAAATTCAGTAATACATAATCCCGATCCCCCTCTGATTTTTCCACCTTTCTCTCTCAGTCTTAATTGAGACATGCACCTGCTTTTTGCTTACACCTGGAGGAAGGGCTCAGGCCAAAACATCAGTAATAATATTTTCAATGCTATGGATGCTGCAAAACTGAGTGTATTCCTCCAGCAGTTACTGTGTGTTTTCACTACAGTCACCGTTTCACTCGACTGAACTAGTCTTACAGGGGGAAAAACTACCCACTGCACATATTCACCTCAATGAAAATCATAAAAGTAGCATCTTAACAAAAATTGCTTGTCATTAGTTGCCACTTCATCATTTGTGATGTGGTTAGTCAAAACCTGAAATGTTAACATGGACATGACATTAAAAAATATATTTCTACTCCTCCAAGTTAGTCAGATATGTACGAGCTCAGAGTTACCAAAGGCCCCTGTGAAGAAAGCAGTAATTGGAAATATCCAGCCTGGTTTTTAGTACCATCGCCACGATAATTAAAATTTTAAATGAACAAAGTGATAACCAAATCAAAGACAGTCAAGCACAAGATGACCATGGAGTTCAGCAATATCAGAAGAGACTGATTAAATGACTTGAGCAATGCACAAATGTGCTGGACAAATCAGTAGGTTATGCAGCATCTATAGGAAATAAAGGGTAACCAATATTTCGGGCCGGAGTCGAAAAGGTATGAGCAAAATCAGCAATGGATCTATCATTTGTTATCTCTATTAACAATTTGGATAATAATGTAATTGAGATCATTCGCAAATTTTCAGATGACGCCAAAATTTACACAGGATCCAGATCAATTGGGAAGGTGGGCCAAGGAGTGGCAAATGGAATTTAACTCTGACAAGTGTGAGGTGTTCACGTCAAACTAGGGTAGGATTTACACAGTGAATAGCAGGACCCAGGAAAATGCTGTGAAATAGACAGACTGAAGGATACAGGTGTAAAATTCCACAAAAGTGGCAACTCAAGTGGCTAGGATGGTGCAGGAGGCATTTGGTATGTTCCATTAATAACATACTGAGTACAAACATTGGGAACTCCATGATACAGCAGTTCTTGTAGGCCAGCTATAGGGAGTATACCAATGTTGGAAAGGGCACAGAGGAAATTCACTAAGATTTTTTCTGGAACTGGAGGACTTTGGTGAGAGGGAGAGGTGGAGTCTTTGGCGCATACGAGACTGAGGAGGGATCTAGTAGAAGTTTTTACAATCATGAGGTGCATGGATAAAAGTGAATGTTCATAGTCTTTTTCTCGGGGTAAATCATTCTCTAATTATAGGGTATGCGTTTAAGGTAAGAGAAAAGAGATTTAAGAGAGAACTGAGGAGCAACTTTTTCACTTAGAGGGTAGTTCATACCTGGAATGAGCTGCCAAGAAAGCTATAGAAGTATGTACAATTACAATGTTTAGAAGGCATTTGTACAGATATATGGATAAGAAGGGGCTGAGAAGAATATGGACTAACTGCAGGCAAATAGGGTTATAATTAATCAAAAAGCTTTTGGAATGTTGACTTTATTACGAAAGAGGTAGAACTTAAGCTGCAATTCAACAATGTCCTGGGTAGAATAAACTGGTGAAAAGAAAGAGTTTGACTTTGTGTCACAAAGTTTGGCAGAGAAACAATTTAGTATTTTTCTTCAGAAATAACAAACAGCCTCTTGATACCTGATCTTCAATAACATGAGTTCCACATAATGTGGGTAATCAACTTTTCTGGAATCTCACCCAGGGAGTGCAAATGAAAATTTGATCTGGTCTCTCCTTATAATTATCAGTATAACATTGATATACCCTCTTTTCAACCTTATTTCAAATTGAATAAAGTTTTCTGTGTTGAATAATGTATAGCACTCCCTGGACAATCTGTTTATTTAACTTGCACTGATACACATCTTTAAAGTTATGACCCATTCTAGCCTATATTTCACATTTGATAACATTGCAAATTCTCAGGTTTCAGGGAAAAAAAGTAACTTGTGTTTGAAACCAAGAGTGTTATTTTGAAGTTTGGATTTTGCATTCTTGCTTCAGAAATTAATTTCACGATAAGAACACTGATAATTTATGATAACTTGTACATTGCTAATCCCAATAACTTTGACTCCAAAGAGGAGGAGATGACAAATTAAAGAAACACAAGAACAGCAGAGGCTGGAATCCTGAGTGAACAGAGAGAAGCTGGAGGGACTCAGAGGGTCAGACAGCGTCCATGGAGAGTAATGTTCAGTCAATGTTGCAGGTTGAGATCAAGATGGGAAGAGGAGATTGCAAGCAATTAACAGAGGGAGGGTGGGGCCAAGAGGTGATAGGATACTGGAGAGAAGAAGGTGGGAGCAGTGGAGAAGCAGATAGGAGGGGAGGGGGGGGAAAGACCACTAGTAGGGTGGGGGATAAAAGTAAAAGGGTACAACAGATGTAAACAAAAGAGATGACTGTGTTGCTTCAATCATTATGTCTAACTCTGTAAAAAGATCTTACCTCATAAATTCCACCAAAGAGTGACATGAATTTACTCAGCAATGCAGCACACATACTTGCAATATGAACAAAAGGTCCCTGCAGATCAGAGGAGATAAAACAAAAAGGTGAGATTTGAATATGGCCACAACCATGTATCTGGCCGATAAAGCTGAGGTCAACTAAGGGAAAGAAGAAGTTGTGTAATTTGGCTGACATGAGCAGAAAAACATATACAAAGAAGATTTTACTGCAATTTGAAAACATTCAGGTCTATACATTTCAAATCAACATTTAGGCAAAAAAAATCAACTTTGAAGTTACTGAAAGAATTTTGAATGCAAAAAAGGTTTATGATACATATCAACATCATATCACTGATATTTAAAATAAGGTTTATACACAAATAAAAATATTCCATGGTAAGTAAAACACACACACAATGCTGGAGAAACTCAGCTGGTCAAACAGTGTCCTTTATATAGCCAAGGTAAAAATACATAACCGACATTTTAGGCTTGAGCCCTTCACCAAGGTGTGGGAAAATATTGGTAGGTGCAACTTTTTCCATACCTTAATGAAGGACTCAAGCCCGAAACATCTGTTATGTATTTTTAACTTTGCAATATAAAGGACACTGTTTGACCGGCTGAGTTTCTCCAGCGTTGTGTGTTTTCACTTCATACACGATTCTTACAGATTTTTGTGTTTTACTTTAAGTGCTTGAATGTAGTGTTTTTTCTTCATGTACATCATTCACTTAAATTATTTCCCCACTCCTTCACACAATAAGTGATTTACCATTCTAATACCTTTTATTTTAAACAAAAAAATTATAAAGATGCAGGTACTAAAAATCTGAAATAAAAACTGAAAATGCTGGACACATTCAGATCAGCCAACAGCTGTGAAATGAAAACGAGGAACTGTTTCAGCCAAAGATCCTTTGTCAGAACCTGGAAGGAGGGAAGACAAGTTTGCTTTAATTTTCAGTCAGTGGGGCAAGGGTTGTGTGTAGGGGAAAAAAAGACATGATGGAATTTGTGAAAAGTGCGAAATTTAAGTCACTGCAATAGAAAAGCCTAGACCACAGAATGAACACTGCACACGGATAACTATTGCAGATTTGGAAAGGGTCACAAGAAGGGGACAGAGCACACCAATGAGGTAAGAAGGGAATTGTCCCAGTAGAATGGAGAAAGATTGGAAGAAGAGATATTGTACCTGGTGGTGGAATTTTGTTGAAGGTGACAGAACATTGTGAATGATGCTGCAAAGAATACAGAGAATTTGTGTCATAGCAGAACTAAGGTTTATGGGGGAAAGGCAAGTTGTTGGAGCTGAGTCCATGGTCAGATCCACCATAATCATCTTGAATGGCAATGCAGGCTCAATGGGTCAGATGGCAGACTCCTGCTGGCATTAATATTAACGTCTCTGGTTTTCGGTAAACCCCCCCCCAGCTCTGTCCCTCTCTCTCCCCCTTCTCCCTCTGTCTCCTTTCACAGAGCCAAAATTAATTCTCACCCCTCCTCTAATCATATCCAATTAAAACCTTTTGCTAGTGTGGACTCCTCTCCCAGCCAGTCTTCAGTCTTTATTCTTAAGCCTTCATGTTCTTTCTTAGTCCTTGAAGAAGGGCTCGGGGCCAAAATGTCAGTAACATAGCTTTACTTCCTCTGGATGCTGCGAACCAGACTACGTTCCTCCAGCATTTCTATGTATTTTTACTGCAATCGCAACATCTGCAGACTTTTGTGTTTCACTCCTGTTCTTATTTCCTTTGTTCTCACGATGGAATGAAAAGTGAGGACAATGACTACTCTATCCTTGCTTGGTATCAAGAAGAGTTAATTATCAGATTAAAATTTGCACATGGAATTAAGGAGATAATAATCCAACACAGATCAAGGATTGATTAATGGACTGAAAGTAAAGCCAATGGGGATCTTTGTAAGGCCTCAGCTGATTGCTATCTGTACAAAGGAGTCAGATGAAAAAAACCAAATGCGATACGTTCACATTTATACAAAGCTAGTTGGCACCGTGGGGTGAGAGACGGTTGCAGAGGAGCATTTGGTGATACAGCCAGATTGGCAGAGTGGCAAAGAAAGCTTTATGGTCTCCTGGGATGGCATGTGTACTGCAGGCAGAATAACTGATGTGAATTCTCACAGCAGACAGTAGGAGCAGCTTCTTACAGTTCAGTATTCCAGGCCCAGGGTGCTGGAGTACCCTCCTACCCCTCTACCATCAGACTCCTCAACAACAAACCCAATCAGGAACTTTTACTTGTGCACTTTATTGATCTTCTTTGCTCTCCCTGTATGGCAATGTTTGTTTACATTTGTTATCTGTTTACAGTTCTTTTGATTGTTTACATGGTCACGCTGTGTTCAGTTAATTTTTTGCACTACCAATATGTGGTAATTCTGCCGTGCCCACAGGAAAAAGGAACCTCAGGTTTGTATGCGACACCTAGTATGTACTCCGACAATAAATCTGAAACCTGAATTTGGAGGATGCCACATCCAAGCACCACACATTGTTATTGAGAAGGCAGTCACTGTCATCTCTTGCTTTTACAGCACAAGAAATAGGAGCAGAAGGAGCCCATTTGGCCTGGCCAGCCTGCCCTGCCATTGAAAAGATCATAGCTGATATGGCCATGGACTCCACTGCATCCATTTGCCTTTTTCCTATTAACTCAATTTCCCAGTGGTGTAAACATCTATCGCACTCTGTTTTAAGTATACTTAATGAGGCAGCCTCTACTGTTTCCTTGGGCAGAGAATTCCTCAGATTCATTCTTCTGGGAGAAACAGTTCCTCCTCACTTCCATCCTAAATCTCCTCCCCTGAATCTTGAGGCTACGTTCCCTAGTTCAAGTCTCGCTATCAGTGGAAACAACTTTCCTGCCTCCATCTTATCTATCCCTTTCATAATTTTACATATTTCTATAGGACCTGGTTTTATTCTTCTGAATTCCAACAGGTAGAGAGTCAATCTGTCCTCATAGGCTAGCTCCTTCATCTCTGGAATCAACCTGGTAAACCTCCTCTGCACTGCCTCTACAGTCAATGCATCTTTTCTCAAGGAAGGAAATCTGAACTGCATGCACTACTCCAGGTCCTGAGGACACCATGCAGTGAATCAAATGGATTGACAAGCCCTGCAGTTGTATTGCAGTCATGAGTAGAGGGTGTCAACTATGTTTGTGAAGCAGAGCACATAGTATGTCTTGCTTTAAATTCATCTGTCTTTTTCACCAGTAATGCTAATCTCAAGACTTTTTTAAAAAGCCATTCATTCAGAACAGAGATAAGGAGAAATTTTGTCGACCAGAGGCTGCTAAATCTTTGGAATTCTCTACCTAAGAAATCAGTAACTGAGAATAATCAAGGCAAAGATTGGTTACTATTTAGATGTTAAAGAAATAAAATAATATGTGGTTAGAGCATAAAAATGGCACCAAGATCAGTTGTGACCTTATTGAATGACAGAATAGGCACAAAGAACTTTCTACTTCTTATGTTAATTACTGAATATCTGTCTTCTTCTCCTGATCTCGCTGCCAGCCGACAGTAAATAGTTCACAAGCACAGGAGGAACAGCTGGCAGGACTCATCCTTTGAGTTATGAACGAGGGCTATGCAGCATCTACTGAGAGGAATGGACAGTAGAACCAGAGCAAGGAATTAGTTGAAGTTGGAAAATTAAATGTCGTGCCCTTTAATTTTAAGCTTTCCAAGAGGAATATGATATGCTGTTCCTCAAATTTATGCTTTACCTCACCATAGGAAAAGATAAGGCCAAGGACCAACACGTCTGTGTAGGAACAGTGAAGATAGTTAAAATGGCTGGTAGCCGGGAGTTGCAGCTTGCACTAAGACAGAGCTCATCTGCTCTCGACAAGGTTTTCACTCAATTTGCTATTGAAAACAAGAGGACATAAAGTTACGATGAGATGGGAAACTTTTGAAGTGGTATTTAACATGAAACTACGCAAAAACCAGTTGATATCCAGAACTCACTGCCTGAGGAGGGGTTGGAAGTGGATACAATTACTACATTTAAGAGACATTTAGACAGGCATCTGAATGACCGGCTCCGCAGGATTTAACCGCCCGGTCCTTATGATAGTGGCTCCATATGGACTTTAAACAGCCTGTTAAATGAACTGATGGTATTTTTAATTAAAAATCCTGGAATCTCAGATTCTGTGCTCAAGACAGTGGCACCTATGCTCAGCAGCAGCCATGATGGTTTACAAGGACTCTCACAGGCTGCTGGCGGTCGAAGGACTCATTGAACTGGGATTCATGAGGGTGCTGAGGGCAAGAAGGGGTCCGAAGGGGCCTTGGGCACTAAAGGTTTCCAGATCACATCAGAGCTTTTGAGCTGGACTCTGCGTTGGTGATGGATTGTAAGGGCTGCAGGACCACTGGAAGCAAATCCATGGACATTCAATGGCTCTGAAGGGACTCTCTTTTGCTAGTCTTTCTGTAAGGGGAACTAGGCAATATTATCAGCGACTCTGTCTCTTTGAAGGAAATTTCATGTAATATTACATTTTTTTGTATTATTACATGACAATAAATTAATCTTGAATGGACAAGGCATGGTAGGATGCAGACCAAATGCAGGCAAATAGGATTTGTGTGAATGGGCAAAAAAAGCTCAGCATTGTCTTATGTGCTAAAGAGCGAATTTTGTGCACTACATCCCTGAATTATTTTTATTTCCAACTTCAACCAACAGCACCATATCACAGATCCAGCTCTTTATTTCATACCCTCTTCCTTCCATTTACCCTCTTCTGCTTACATTTCATCCAGAGTGACCAACTGTCTTTGACACATCAATGTCCGTCTCCCAGAATGCAGCACCCACAATTGCACCCTTCACTTTTCTCTCTCTCTCTTCTGGCTTCCTCCTCTAATACAACAAAAATGTTTATTTCCTAACTTTTCCAAGTTTTGATGGAAGGTTGTTGACTGTTAACATTCTCTGTCCTCTGAATGATATACAAACTTGGTGACCCAGGCTTTAAGAGGGAGCTAATAATTACAAGTTAATCGCGGTTAGAACTGTGACATTCATAGAGAGAAAATTAGAACCTGGCCCTGTGGGAAACTCCCAGCTTGCCTGGGAAATGAACATCCTCACTGTTGCATGTCATTAATTACATCAAAGCTGAATATTTATTTTGGTTATGAAATGTGGCATTTGTGTCCAAATGCAGTCATTTATGGAAATCTATTGAAGGAAGAAACCTCATGTCTTGTGCTGTAAAAGCAAGAGATGACAGTGACTGCCTTCTCAATAACACTGGTGGAAATGTTCTAGGAGCCGTAGGTGATGCCGGTAGAGGACCTATGATTCGGAGCCGAACAGGAGTGTGGGTGTGACAACGGCTCCGTATATGCTAATGTTTGTGAGGTTTTTCAGATGGTTGTTTTTCCAGACTCTTTTGTGTAGTCTTCCAAAGGCACTATTTGCCTTGGCGAGTCTGTTGTCTATTTCGTTGTCGATCCTTGCATCCGATGAAATGGTGCAGCCGAGATAGGTAAACTGGTTGACCGTTTTGAGTTTTGTGTGCTCGATGGAGATGTGGGGGGGCTGGTAGTCATGGTGGGGAGCTGGCTGATGGAGGACCTCAGTTTTCTTCAGGCTGACTTTCAGGCCAAACATTTTGGCAGTTTTCGCAAAACAGGACGTCAAGCGCCGAAGAGCTGGCTCTGAATGGGCAACTAAAGTGGCATCGTCTGCAAAGAGTAGTTTACGGACAAGTTGCTCTTGTGTCTTGATGTGAGCTTGCAGGCGTCTCAGATTGAAGAGACTGCCATTCGTGCGGTACCGGATGTAAACAGCATCTTCATTGTTGAGGTCTTTCATGGCTTGTTTCAGCATCATGCGTGTGTATAGACTGAGGTCCTCCATCAGCCAGCTCCCCACCATGACTACCAGCCCCCCCACATCTCCATCGGGCGCACAAAACTCAAAACGGTCAACCAGTTTACCTATCTCGGCTGCACCATTTCATCAGATGCAAGGATCGACAATGAGATAGACAACAGACTCGCCAAGGCAAATAGCGCCTTTGGAAGACTACACAAAAGAGTCTGGAAAAACAACCAACTGAAAAACCTCACAAAGATAAGCGTATACAGAGCCGTTGTCATACCCACACTCCTGTTGGGCTCCGAATCATGGGTCCTCTACCGGCACCACCTACGGCTCCTAGAACGCTTCCACCAGCGTTGTCTCCGCTCCATCCTCAACATCCATTGGAGCGCTCACACCCCTAACGTCGAGGTACTCGAGATGGCAGAGGTCGACAGCATCGAGTCCACGCTGCTGAAGATCCAGCTGCGCTGGATGGGTCACGTCTCCAGAATGGAGGACCATCGCCTTCCCAAGATCGTATTATATGGCGGGCTCTCCACTGGCCACCGTGACAGAGGTGCACCAAAGAAAAGGTACAAGGACTGCCTAAAGAAATCTCTTGGTGCCTGCCACATTGACCACCGCCAGTGGGCTGATAACGCATCAAACCGTGCATCTTGGCGCCTCACAGTTTGGCGGGCAGCAGCCTCCTTTGAAGAAGACCGCAGAGCCCACCTCACTGACAAAAGGCAAAGGAGGAAAAACCCAACACCCAACCCCAACCAACCAATTTTCCCTTGCAACCGCTGCAATCGTGTCTGCCTGTCCCGCATCGGACTGGTCAGCCACAAACGAGCCTGCAGCTGACGTGGACTTTTTTACCCCCTCCATAAATCTTCGTCCGCGAAGCCAAGCCAAAGAAGAAAGAAAGAAGATATATCTATACACACACATATATACATATATATATATCTATACACACATATACACACACACACACATACATACATACATACATACATATATATTTAGTCTCTTCAATCTGAGGTGCCTGCAAGCTCACAACAAGACACAAGAGAAACTTGTCCGTGAACTACTCTTTGCAGACGATGCCGCTTTAGTTGCCCATTCAGAGCCAGCACTTCAGCGCTTGACGTCCTGTTTTGCGGAAACTGCCAAAATGTTTGGCCTGGAAGTCAGCCTGAAGAAAACTGAGGTCCTCCATCAGCCAGCTCCCCACCATGACTACCAGCCCCCCCACATCTCCATCGGACACACAAAACTCAAAACGGTCAACCAGTTTACCTATCTCGACTGCACCATTTCATCGGATGCAAGGATCGACAACGAGATAGACAACAGACTCGCCAAGGCAAATAGCGCCTTTGGAAGACTACACAAAAGAGTCTGGAAAAACAACCAACTGAAAAACCGCACAAAAATAAGCGTATACAGAGCCGTTGTCATACCCACACTCCTGTTCGGCTCCGAATCATGGGTCCTCTACCGGCATCACCTACGGCTCCTAGAACGCTTCCACCAGCGTTGTCTCCGCTCCATCCTCAAAATTCATTGGAGCAACTTCAAAGTACTCGAGATGGCAGAGGCCGACAGCATCGATTCCACGCTGCTGAAGATCCAGCTGCGCTGGGTGGGTCACGTCTCCAGAATGGAGGACCATCGCCTTCCCAAGATCGTGTTATATGGCGAGCTCTCCACTGGCCACCATGACAGAGGTGCACCAAAGAAGAGGTACAAGGACTGCCTAAAGAAATCTCTTGGTGCCTGGCACATTGACCACCGCCAGTGGGGTGATCTCGCCTCAAACCGTGCATCTTGGCGCCTCACAGTTCGGCGGGCAGCAACCTCCTTTGAAGAAGACCGCAAAGCCCACCTCACTGACAAAAGACAAAGGAGGAAAAACCCAACACCCAACCCCAACCAACCAATTTTCCCCTGCAACCGCTGCAACCGTGTCTGCCTGTCCCGCATCGGACTTGTCAGCCACAATCGAGCCTGCAGCTGACGTGGACTTTTTACCCCCTCCATAAATCTTCATCCGCAAAGCCAAGCCAAAGATATACATATAATACATACATATATAATATATACATATATTATACAGACATATATATATATATATATATATGCTGGCATTCTTTTCTATGAATCATCATAGCTCTGTAGAATTTCTTCAAATCTATTCCTTGAAACAGATTTGTCTTTACATTTGGTATTTGGCTAATTGCTTTTGTGAAGTAACTGGGAGGTTTTTTTTTAATGCTAAAGGTGCTCAAAATTTAATCAGTGTTGAATTACATCATGTATGAAAGAAAAATTCCAACTGCTCCACTTTCCAATCTAAAGGTATGTTGAAGCATTCAGATAGATGTGCACCTTTGATATTTCAAGGTAAATGCCAAGTTTATTTGCTTAGGTGAATAATTTTGACTTGAGCATTTAAAGAAAATATTGCAATAATTACCAGAGGAATGGTTCTGCCTCATTTATATTTGTTTAATGAACAATGGCAAGCAGAACAATTGGAAAGAAATCCTGCAGCTAATAATAGCTCCAAACATTATCATTAACAACCACAACAAAGCTGTGCAGTGTTCCCACTAAAATGATTTTATAATTCATCAACCAAATACAGATTCAGTTTTGCTTTCAACTGCAGAGAAAAGCACAAAAAAATCCTTTTGATTTTTGTAGTAACAATTTTAACACTGGCCTTTCAAACACAAGGTTTGAGATGAAGTTATAACATTATGTATGTCAACACTGCCATCTTAGCACAATCCAGATTT
Source organism: Narcine bancroftii (assembly GCF_036971445.1). Lineage (NCBI taxonomy): Eukaryota > Metazoa > Chordata > Chondrichthyes > Torpediniformes > Narcinidae > Narcine > Narcine bancroftii. Next base: position 102,583,510 of record NC_091477.1, on the reverse strand, counting down.
TGTAACCTACAGATTCTTCTGATGAGTCAACATTCAAGCTTGATGTGTGCTAACATATAGACTAATGAATTCACCCCCTCCCCCAAGTTTACAGTATTATGAGCTCCCATTTCATTTAGTGTGGGTATCACTTTAAGAGTTAGTACAGGTTCCAACTGTTTGTTACTTTGGAGAGACTGATTGGTATCAGCTAGTACATGCTCTACCTATTCGCTACTTTGTCGAGGATAAAGGGCATTGGATGCTTTTTCCAGAGACACAGGTGGAGAGACAGTCATGTGAGTGGAACACTGAAGGAATAACAGCTTTATGAACATCAAACACGAAGAAGGAATGAACAATGATGAGGACAATTCAGCTGATTCTCCCCGTCAGGGGAATTATTGAACCCCACCGTGACCAAAGGAAAAGAAGTATTTCTGCGTCGGATCGTGATCAAAGTAATGGCAATTTTGATTGACCCATACCTGAATTTTGAAAGCATCCTTGAAGTCACGCATTTATATTCCCCTACATGAGGGAAAGGGGAGTTGTGACAACTGTTCGTACGAAAGTATATTTCTCTGGAAGAAACTCAACAAGGATTTGTGAGTTTCAGCAATCCGTTCACTCACTTTCTCCCATCTCCTTCATAATTACTTCTGTGCATCAGTTTAAAGGTCTGCATTTCAACAATGGACTTCTGAGACTGAAATTTGGAATGATTTTCCAGAATTATGCCTCAAGCTGTAATGGTTTGGTTATTACACAAACACACACACACTTACTTGGGTTTGATTTGACTAATGTGTTATATTATTAGTAGTTATTACCAAATATAGTGTTTTAAAAGAAAAGAAATAACACTGCCTTGGTGAATTTCCATTGCTGCTGGTCTGCGACGTTACAACAGATAAAGCCTCCAACAGGGACAAGTCTGACTAATCAGGTGCTATGAGCAAAGCACGGCTAGGTGACTCCGCTGGCTGAATATTTGCTCCCATTTTCAACAAAGGTTTATGTGTTACTTCAGAGAACATTTAGATCTACAATTTTAAACATATATTTTTACCTATTATTTTATTCTTATTTATTTTAATTTTTATAATTTATTTTCCACAATGTATTTTTCATTGACGTGGGGCTGCCATTCACTTGAATTTTGGATACCAGAGGCTTTACTGCTTATTCAAAACTTCACTGACCTTCTCCAATTGACTTCAAGAATCCAATATTGGATTTCTGTGGATAAATGGAGTCCCAATTTGCTAAGACTGATGATGGGTGGCAAGTCTAGCAAATCCATAAGTTTGTGAAGATCTCAGCCACAGTTTAGATTTATAGTGATTGCCTATTTAATGCCTGCACACAAGCTAAACATTATGGATGCCTTTATAACATATCAAAATACTGTACAGAGATAACATGCAATGTTTCTGGCCGAGGGACTTGACATTCCAAGCATCAAAGAGGGGTACGATCAAGTCATGGAGGGTTGTGTTTTTTTTTTAAAAGATTTTGTTTCTGGGGAGACTGAGGTTGGAAGTTCCCCAGCTGGACAATTAGGTTACTGATATTTAATCTGCAATTCCATTTCTTGGCTCTGGCTTGTGGAATAGCAAATTCTTACTAGCTGTCAGTATTGACATCATAATTTCAAGTTCTGCCATGCTCAGCAAATGAACTCAAAGGGCAGAAACAAATAAATGGATTAAAATAAAATGAAACAAACTGCTAAAATGTCGTGTACTTTTTTTTATAAAGAGTTCCAGCAATATGTTGTTTACTCATTTCTGAAACGTAAAATAGCATGGCAATCTCTGCATAGCCTTGATCCTGAGAAATAAAACCAGTAATAAGTGGAACACAAACCTCATATTGTAAATACATTTAATTTAAACAATGTATTTGGATGTAAAATTCAAACTATTTGTCCAGTAATTGATCAACTGGTGATTTCCATCACTCGTCAGTATGAAATATTATTCAAATTGCCACTCTCTTGAACACTAGAAATGTCCTAAGCCATAAACTCAATTAGGCCTGAATCAGTTATAAGAGTGAAGAGTGCTGGTAGTTTTCATCAGTGAAGCACCAAAATCTCTATTAGTAGAATAAATATAACTTTATGACTGCCAATTTCTCAGAGATCTCATACGGCTATTCTTGACATGCTTCCATTGATGACATAAACTCACAGCATTAAATTCCTGATCCTTGATCTTTCATCATCGTTCTCCAAGGTATAACAAGTAAACTGGATCTCCAGCCACTATTCCATACGATCAGAAATTAATTTACCTTAAGTGTTTGAATGATATTTTTGGTCAAATAGACCAATGTTCTTGAACATGTCTGATCATTTTCCAGTCTCTTACCTCTTTACCCAATGGCATGCCACTCCCTAATGCACAAGTTAAGCCAATCACTTTTGCGACAAAAGTTTTTAGAGTGAGGTATTCTTTTAGCACCACTCCACGTAGGATTGTCTTCATCTCTGGTATCCCAGAACCTGTGAGAAAAGAAAATGCATTTGCGTTCAAGTTGTGCCTTAGAGAAAATTCCCAAATTAATCTTTATTTAATGACATGCTAAAAGAATGAGGTTTTTAACATTAATTTAACATAAGATTGTGATTGGTAAAGTAGTCATTCAATTATATCAAAACTAACATTATTGCTTCTGGCATTAATGCTTCCCTTTAATGTAGAAGAATGCATTTTGTATTAATCATATTTCCACTGCATGCAGAAGGATCAAAGACATGCAAATCCTATATGCTTAAATGTGCTGACAGTTCTCCATGGTAGCAGAAAATCATTCAGCACATCATTATTTGCATGGTAAAAACATGATTTTAGTTATTTTCTTGGTCTACCTCTAGATCTCATTTTTTAATTCAGTGGAAACAATTGCAACAATATTCCTCACTTTACAATTTTTGGAATCAGGACCCGATTCAGTTTTCATCCAAGTTTCTTTAAGGAGTCAGTATTGAGTCTGTTGGCAGAACTCTATGTCACAAACTCAAAACAGCTCATCATCAACTGGGTGTTAATTGCTACATGGCTGAAAGAGAAATTGGGTTAGGCACAATTTGGGAGTAGAGTCCTAAAGTCTGCTTTGCCAAACCATGCAAGGTCATGGCTGACCTAATTTTAACCTCAACTCCAATATCTCACCGAGCCATCGTAACCTACTATTGAGCCTTGCTCATCTACTATTTAGAAATGTTACCATTAAAATGTTCAGACAGGGCGGTATGGTTAGCGCAACTCTGTTACAGCCCTTGTGACCCAGGTTCGAATCCGGTGTTGTCAGTAAGGAGTTTGTACATTCTTCCCCACCTCTTCATGGGTTTCCTCTGGTTGCTCCAATTTCCCCCTACCCTTCAAAACGTACGGGGTGTAATTGAGCGGCATGTGCTCATGGGCTGGGAGAACTTATTACTGTGCAGTATGTCTAATTTTTTTTTTATTTACTTCACTATCTTTGTGGATTGGTATTCCAAAAATTCTAATGGAAATACCCCACAAAATGTTTTACCTCACCTGTCTTACATGGACAACCCCATTTTTATAAACTGTAACCTTAAAGATTCTCAGAGAAAATATATTCTTTCTATATTCACTCTCTTAGGACCACTCAGGATCTTTTGCTTCAATCAAGTTCCCACTCTCTTCCAAATGTTTAGCCCATCCAATCTTTCCTCATAATTCAAGCTGTCAAGTAAACCTTTCCTGAACTACCTACATATTAACATACTTCTTTTAGCAAGGAGACTAACAGTGACATGGTATTCCAGATATGATTTAACACTTGAAATTGCAGTAGTCTTGCAGCATCCTTCTACCTGGATTGTTGTTCATTTCCCATGTTGTCAATCTATATATAAAAATCCAGAATTACTAACACTTTAATTGTTATCCAGTTCAGAACATTTGCAACTAGTTAATTATAGATTCACTAGTTGTCGCACCTTAGTTGCCTTTTAACGGCAAGGAATGGAAAACACGGACAATTTCATTTACACCAGTGTTGCAATTATGATAAAAGTACAACAAGCTATTGCTCAGCAAAAGGTTTCTTGACAGCACCATGGCTTACTAAATTGATTTAGTCCACGAATTGATTAATGATCCAACTTTTACTCATGGCTTTGAATTACACATAAGAAGAGAGAATGCATGTGGCTGATGTAATCGGTTTTGTACTCAGAAGTAAGAGACTGCAATTGCTGGAATCTGGAGCAATAAAAGAAAAGTAGCTCAAGAAACCACAGGTTAAACAGAATCTGCGAAGGTAAAGAGATAGTCAATGTTTCAGGTGTTGGCCCTGCATCAGGAATGATAGCGCAGAGGAGTGAGAGCCAGTAAATAGAAGTGAAGGGAGGGGTGAGACAGGGACTAGCAGCTGATAGGTGGAATCAGGTGAAAAAGGAGATGATGGGCAGATAGATAGGTGTTACCATTGGGGAGGCGTGGAATGAAAGAATGGCACGGTTAGCATAATGGGGCGACACGGTTGGTATAGTTGATAGCACAATATTGTTATTGCACCAGCGCCTGGGGGTTTGAATCCAGCCCTGTCTGTAAGGAGTTTGTACGCTCTCCCTGTGTCTGCGTGGGTTTCCTCTGGGTGCTCCGGCTTCATTCTGCCCTTCAAAAGGTACTGGGATGTAGGTCAATTGGTGTAATTTGGTGGCAAGGGCTCAAGGGCTGTAAGGGCCTGTTACTGTACTGTAAGCCTACATTTAAAATTTTAAAAAGAGCAGATGGGGCCAGGTGCATGTTGCCCATAAAAGCCAACACCCAGCACTTCATTCTGCCTTCATTTGTGTATAATTTTGATGTGTGAGAGTATAAATTTTGTTTCACAAAACATTTACATTTATTTATCAAATCAGTAAGATGAATACTTAATTATATTCAAATAGAATGTCAACAAGCTGAAGTGCTTGGACTTTTTTTTCTGAGAAATGTATTTCAATGGAAGGGCAGTTAATGGTTTACAGTGATTTATAAAGTCTGTTCCACATCAGGTAAGGTTCTTGTGAATTAATGTGCAAAATAAAATGAGATTAAGTGCAACTTATTGGAGTCGAAGGTTCAAAAATTGTTTGTTCATTACTTCCATCATCAGGAGCGATATTTACCACAGAGTAGAACCAAAAGCCAATCAAGATACAAAGATAACTTGTCACTATTTTGCATAACAAGAGAACCAATGGTGAACAGGAAAGAGATATAAATTCATTCAATTTGTTTTGAATAGACAGAACACCACATCATTTTAAAATTATTTGGGCATTTGTGTTATATGACATTATTTTTAAATTATATAGAGATGAGACTATTCCCAGCCAGTGGAGTAATTCTCCTAGCAAGAAAGCTTGATACACACCCTGCCACATGGGGAAGTGAATTTTGTAACTATCCATTGTTCACTGCTTTCTTTCTAGAGAAATTACCCTGTTTTCCACTGTCAGAAGTTCGATTATTTATCGTTTCAATAGACTCTTCTACCTGATAGATTGTCTGCTGCACTATTTGTTGATTTCCCTGTCATCTCCCTACCTTATTGGTTGATGTGATGTCGTCAACATAAAAAGTTTTATAATGTGGACAGCACAGATAAAGATGATTCAGTCCAGTATGTGCTGGCCATGATATCAAATTAAACTCAATCCATCTGTCTGCACACAGTCCATATTTCTCCTTACTCTACCTGTTCTCGTGCCCACCTAAATGCCTCTTCAACATGGCCTGTCTAAATCTCCAGAGAGTAATTCTGTCTGATGAGCTTCCAAATAGATCCATACTCTTACCGAGTATGGAAGTCATATCATCTATTCTAAGTGGACCATTGATTTGTGTGGGGCAAATAAAAATTAAGAAAATCTAAATGTTAAGACAATATACTGATGCTCATATAATCCCTACCACATGAAAATTGCCCCGATAAATGATTCATTGGCCATACATTGTAATTGATGGAAGTACCGGGGAGAGGGAGAAACTTAACAGCTGTAAATATAGCAATGACTAATAGTAGGAAGCAAATTATCCCCCACATACAATTCATATGTATTACAGGACTAAGGCAGCTGGATAGTTTTCAGACACAAGCAACAATATTACCATTGATCCAAACAAAAACAAATCTATCTCATCATTCTAATCTTCAACTTTAAAGATAGCAATGGCTTCATCAGTAGTAATGATCTCAAATCAGATTCAGCTGGCTCTTTTGGTAATCCAATGAACCCTGCTCTCAATCCCATGGACACTCTTTGAAAGGTAATGTTGAATCTATTTTCACCAACCATTTCAGGAGTGCCGTCCAGACTGTCGCAATGCACTGAATAAGAACAAATTTATCTTGTCTCTTGTTTTTGGCAATTTGTCCTCTGAATGAAAACAGTTCTGACGGATGTTGGCAACACACAGCACACCAAATGCAATATTATTTTCAATTAAAAGTATATAGGAGAGCTTCATTGTCAAAACATATTGAGATATTGATGGCCAATCTTAAGATTTGAAATTGAAGTAGTTTAGAAATGTTATTATAATACTCATTCCACTTCATTGTAATTTATAACATTACAAATTGACAAATTACCCACACTTGATGTAAGGACCCTGACGATAAAATGAAATTTCTTGTCTAAAGTTCTAATTAAGGTTTCTTTTTAAATTGGCTTATTTGTCATTAAACTGCCACATACAAACACATTGAAAGATGGACCACATTTCCTCCAAAATTAAAGACATCTATACAATCAAACCTTTCAAACATTTTTGTGTGGATTCTTTAGTAATCAATACATAATCTTCTCGAACAATCTCAATAGAAGATATTTACTCGTGCAATTTGGAATCCCAGCATGATCTAAACCTTATGATTTAATTTATTCCTGAAAATTGAAATGCACTGGGAGCATAGAAATCTTCCTGGTCGTGCATGCAGTGGTAAGTGGTTATGCACTGGCCAAGGGAGACTGAGAAATACTGAAGTTCGGCAAGGGAATATGCAGCTGAAGCTCTCGCAGAATGGCTACATGACTAGCCAAGATTTTCACCACGTGTGTGTCTGTGTGCGTGCATATTGCTATTTTTAAGTGTCTATTGTACATCCATGAGAAAATTAATTTTGTAACAAAAGGAACAGAGACTTTATTCTAACAATGTTTTGCACTTTAAAATATATTTCATGCAGCTTTCAGTACAACAGGGAAAATTCTTCAAGGTTTTTTTTAAATAGAATCACTGCAGAGAATGAGTTCTTCAGCTAGTAGGCCCCATTGCACTACCATCTATCCTGCCATTTCCCAGCTACAGAAAAATGCTGGTGAACACAGCAGGCTATGCAGTACCCATAAAAAGTAAAAAGCAGTTAACTTTTCAGGCCTGAGCCCTTTGTCAGCCACTCCCTGGATGTGAACTGATTAATGCCACTGATGTTAAAGGGAGGCCTATTAGCTCTCTCAAGGTTGATCCAAGGCATTTTTCCAAAGAAGGAAAAGGAATTTATCTAGGATGTCCTAATCAATATTAAACTGATGATGTGGTCTCTGACATTTGGTTGTTACTGGACCTTGCCTATTGCAACTATCTTCCTTGAAAATCGATTGGAAAGACTAGAATGTTGTTGTTTATGACTCATTCAAACAAATAGTCTGTACTAAAGTTGAATTGAGTTTTCCACAGTTTATTAAAACTTTATTAGTTGCTAAAACTATGATAAAAACAATTAAATGATAATTAAAATGAAGATTAAAATGGTCAATAAAAGTTTTTGGATTATCAAGTTTTTCCCTCTTGGCAAAACAAAGGAAAATCCAAACTGACCGTTATCTTAAACGTGCAGAGAGCTAGCCATAACCATGAAGCTGGCTGTTACAAGGAAACAACATGAAAAATGTCAATATCTACTAGCTGTTTGCAACTTTCAATTCATTTAAACCCTTACAATACCAGCCCCTAATTATTATATCTAAAAAAAGAATTACCATTACAAAGAAAGAAAAAAACATAGTAGTATGTTTCAGTTACATTTTAAAAGAAAGTGAAAGTCAATTATTAAATCTTTCCACTTCTTGCAAAAGACAGATTTTGGTAATTGTCTGTTCAGAAAACCAGTTTTAGTCTTAATCTGCTTGCATGTTTCATCATCCAACATTGATTGGTCAAGTGTGACATCTGATACTCTTGATTCCAATGCACAAATTTCTTTAAACTTCACAACAACAGGCTTTTTCAAATTTTTCTTTTTCTTCTGTGTTGTTATTAACTGGGCCTTCATAGTACATTCTTGATTGTTTTCTGTGGTCAGTTGGATCATTCTTCTGGCAATCTATCCCATAAGATGATGATTGTTCCTTTCAGTCAGTTTGTGGGGTTTGATGAGGATACCCCACTCCTCAGAAAGAAACCGTGTGTGCGTGAATGGATTTAGGTGAGTAGGGGTTGCACAGGTTCAGACCCATCTCTCAACATCCCCTCCCTGATCTAATGGCATGGTGAGGTCCAAAACAGCTGGGGGAAGTTCTATGGCCAGACCAAGTTTTGATGAAAGAGGTGCCCTTTCTGCACTTCATGGAACGCATTTGCTAGATGGCCGTTGACCCTACGAGATGGTTCGTCTAACCTTCGGCAGGTCTTGTTTTTTTTTATCTTGTAGGATGTCTAGCCACCCTCCGCACCAGTTAAGTCTGGTGGGGGAGCCAGTTTCGTTGCCGACCACCCAATATGCAACAAATAGTATTGAGTTACCTGGTGCCAGTAATACTCAGGTGAGTGACCGGACGTTCATGTCTTAATATCTTGTGTCGTTAAACAATAACTTGTTTTCTTTCAAAAAATGAATTTCCTCTTCCAACTGTATGTATCTTGACGTCTAAATCCCTTTCTTCAATTCTGCATTCATTTTTTTAGCAGTTAATCTTTTCTTTCACTTAGCTTTACAAATTCTATTTACAATTAACTCTCCATTCTTGTCAACCGCTCTCTGGTCTCTTTTCTTGGTCACTTTTAAAGCTGAAGAATCATCAGATTCATTCTCATTGTTCTGAAAATCAGTTTTGTTTCCAAGTACAAAGTTAAAAATCTTTTGGTTACGGTTTTCAGGAATATTTTTTTAAAAACTGTCCTTTTTCAACATTTTGTCCTCCATATTGTCAATCAAATGCTCCTTTATACTATCAGCACAATTTTCTGCATTTGCTCATTTTAAAACATCCTGCAATTTTTCTTCATTGATCTTGTTTGCTGGTGCATCTGGGGCTACAAAGGTTACTTGCAGATTTATTCCCAGACATTTGTTTCATTCCTGCCCCAGATTTAGCAGAATCACTAACATTTCCAGCATCTTCTAATACTTCCTCTTCATTTTTTTTAGATGAAAACAATTCCTTCAGTGCTGGTTTAAATGCTCTCGATTTACTTTCATCAGCAAGATGTCCCAAGAACTGTTTGTCGTCCAGGATTTTTGGTCATTATCAAGGTGCTCCGGAAAGTCTGTCTTGAGTGGTTGTTCCATTGGTTTGTTGAGTTTCACAACATATATCATACTGACACTTGTTGTTGACGGTTTCTGAGCAATATCATGGTTTCTTTCTAAGAGTCCATTGATTGTCCATCCAACCATAGTTTCGATAGTGTAAGGTCCATCTATCACACTCGGTTTTACTTCCAAAGACTTTGATACATCTAAACCGATTAGCATCCCTATCTCAGAGCTATCTTCCAGTATGTAAATCTTCCTCAGATATGACCAGCAATCTACATCATTTTGATGTGGCATATTCCCTTTATGCACAGGCATAGTCTTCTGTGTCCTGGGATCTCCTGGGAGATCCAGGGACCTTCAACCCTGAAACAGTGTTAGTCTCAACAACCTTTTGTTGGTCTCATGGTTTTCAATAGAATCCTTGACCTTTTTCCTTCAAGATTAACCTTATTCATAAGTTTCATTGTGCAAAATGATGCAGTGCTCCCTGGGTCAATGCATATGTATGTATCGTTGCATTCCTGCTCTTGGCCTTCACTTGTACAGGCACTATTGAGAGTTTGCAGCCTTAGTAAGACCACTTGTCAATATCAAGGCTTCAGCACTGTTTCCATCTGCTTCTTTCATTCTTGTTTGTTCCTTTTCCTAGAAAATATGCAGCATTTTGGGATGTTTTTGACTATATGTTGCAGCTGAGTTGCTCATTGCAGTTTTTGTTGACGTGTCCATTACACAGGCAGCCAAAAGATGATCCACTTTCCTTCAAAAAAGCAATTTTCTCACTATGCAACCGCTTTTCCATCAGTGCACACTTTTCCAAATCATGTATCATTACAGAACAAACATTGCTTCACCACAGGCAAATTTGCATTTTCTTTATCTGCAACTAATACATTGGTGACAAAGGCACTTCCTTTTAACTTCGCTTGAGACTGTGACTTGGTCTTGTCAACTTTATTTACTGTTTGAGTACCTCTGATAATTCCAAAAACCTGGATGTGTGACCACGTCCACTTGCCCTTCAATGAACTCCACCAAATCCTTAAAAGTAACCATTTTGTCACCTTTTTTTCTCATTATCAATAACTTGACTTCTCTGCAGTTCTTTTATCCGGCGGGGTAATTTATTTACAACAATTAGCATATAATCAGGTAGGTCACGCTCTTGAAGATGAGCGATCTCTGTCATGACGTTGCAACATCCTCTTAGAAAGAGGGCATAAGCTTGTACACCCTTTGTGTCATCCAGTCTTATTAACAACCATGAAAGACCTGTAGAAATGTTACAGTTTTTTTTTAAATTTTTTATTTTTCACACCATAAATCACAATAGCCATGATATACACTTTTTCTTTTTCACAATTTACAGTGACTTTTTCTCCCCCCCCCCCCCCCTCCCTCCTCCCAAGCCACCCCCCCCACCCCCCCCCTCTCCTCCATTTTAGGTATACAATCTAGGTTGCATTAATTCAGTCAGACAATGTTGTCATTCAACAAAAATACACCAGAAATTCTACAGAGTCCATTCTTTTCTTTCCTTCTCCTTCCATCAACTTAGGTAATGTTTGTCCCCGGTAGGTTTTTGCTATTGTATTTAATGTAAGGCTCCTATACTTGTTCGAATATTTCAATATTATTTCTTAAACTATATGTTATTTTTTCTAATGGAATACATTTATTCATCAGAAATGTTACAGTTGTTGCCAAAATGCTTCTTTAGTAATGACTCAGCCTGCTTGAATCGTTCATTCAGAGCCTTATATTGGCAACTCTTGTTGATGTCCACTCGTGAACTGCTGCAAATAATATAAACAATCATCCAGGTTTTGACACCTAATTTCAATACTGCATGCAAAGCTTTTCATAAACGCTTGATATTCAAGTGGATCACCATCAACAACCTCGAATCTTTCTCTTGGACAGAGAAGACAGAGTCTGTAACTGCATTAACAATGTAGTTATATCATCTTGTCTTGACATGCCTGGATGTAGAGTACTTTGTACACCCAGATATCTATAACCTGCCAGGAGCAGGTGGTATTCAGTTTCACGTGATGGCATTAGGCTTACATCTCTGTCCATTGGGGTTTGAGGTTGAGCACCACTGTGCTTTAACCTGATTAGTTCAGGACCAAACATCATTGTGGTTGTAGCACTGATTCAGCACCATCCCTTAACCTTTCTGGTTCAGGACCAAGATGTATTGTGGCTCAGCCTTGGTATAAAATATTTTCTTTTTCTGCTGTCCTCCCTCAAAGCGTGATGCTTTAGAAAATTTGCTTCGAGCACCAGATATCACCGCACCTTCTAGAGTCTTCGACTTGGCCTGATCAACAGCAATTTCTGTGTCCAGATCCAACAGCTCCTTAACTGCTCATCTCGCTCTTCAAAGGCATAACCATCTAGAACCAATAGCTGCTCCATTTGCCTCTTTGATTATCTCTTCTTTGCTTCTAAGTCGAATTTATTTTGAAGGAATTTTTTTTTTGCTTCAAGAGCTGCCTTATCAGCCTGAAGTTTTACATGAGTAAATACAGTACTTGAAACAATGGAGCCTGATCTAGAACTCCACTTACTTCTCCTGCTTCCAGCATTTGACTATTAAATCCTGTATGACAGATGTTGCCTTAATATCTGACTGTCTCCATTTTGGATTGTCCATCCTCCTCACTACTCACGACTCAGCTTTAGCCTTGCGGCTGATCTTAGCTTCTATGAATTTTTTTTTCAGTAATTCTGTGGGATCTGTATCTCAAGTAGGTGTAGCCTTCTTATCTATATCCTCATTCAGTTTTGCTTGAAAAGTCAATTTGAGTCTACTGGTTAAAGAATTGCCACCTTTGCAATTCTTCTACAAGTTGCTTTTTCTTCGTAGCTCGTTAGGGGCAGCAGCTTCAGCAGCTGGCCATCTTATCCATCCAGTCATCAAACATAACTCCAAAATCAAAGGACAAGTGGCAGTTTCTCCAAACTGTGTCCTTGCTTGCAATAAAAACAGAGAAGGAATCCTTTAGTAAGGCTTACCACTTCTTCAATGGCCTTGGTGCTGTTCATGTTTGTGTCTCTTTTTTTGATATGCTCTAAAGAGCCCAATCGATCTAGTCTGAATTCCAAATCCAATTTCCAACTTTCCATTGCCTTAAATTCCATCTTTTATTGACTAATGCAGTGGTTCCCAACCTTTTTCTTTCCACTCACATATCACTTTAAGTAATTCCAATGCTATTGGTGCTCTGTGATTAGTAAGGGATTGCTTAAGGTGGGATGTGAGTGGGAAGGCAAGGTTGAGACCCAATTGTTACTGAAATATTTTGCTCAAGACAAATTCTCATTGGCCCATTTCCTTTGGAGTTGTGAAACTGTGCACATAACAAGTCAATTAGGTATAATGAAAACAGTGGTTTTTCAACTTTTTTCTCTCCATCCACATACCACCTTAAGTAATCCCTTACTAATCACAGAGCACCTATAGCAGAGGGAATACTTAAAGTGGTAGGTGAGTGGAAAGAAAAAGGTTGGGAACCACTGGACTAATGCATCAATAATTCCTCTTTTATTGACTAAATATTGTGACTATCTTCCTTTATAATTGGTTGGAAAGACTAGAATGACATTGTTTATGACTCATTCAAACAAAAGTTGAATGGAGATTTTCCACAGTTTATTAAATCTTATCAGTTTCTAAAACTATAATTAAAAAAAACAATTAAATGATACAACGATTAAAATGGTCAATAAAACTTTTTGGACCATCTCAAGTCTTTCCATCTTCACAGAACAAAACTGATCATTATCTTAAACATGCAACCTTGAAGCTGGCTGTTGCTAGGAGACAACATTAAATATGTCAACATTTACTAGCTGTTTGCAACTTACAATTCATTTTAACCCTTACATTGCTCGCCCTAGAATGGCTGTTGCATTTCCCATGCTGTGAGAGACCAAACTTTTAAAAAAAGCATTTCCTATTAATCCTTTGGATTTCCTAGTCAAGAAACATGCTGAGTTAACTGTCACCTGGCAGAATATTTTGTGGACATTATTACTCCTGAAAACCAGGAGTAAACAAAACAAATTTCAAGTGTACCCAAACATTGTGAAAGTATTAATCAGAATGGCTTGCAATGCAGGTGCCCTTTTCATCATCAGAAATAAATAAGTACAATATACAATCACAAGAGTAAAATGAAGGAACATATGAATTGATCAGATCGCATCCATGAGGAGAAAAGGCTGGTTGTAGCATTAGAGGGGTGCTCTTCATTGCCTGAGGGAATTTATTGAGGAAACGTATCACCATGTCATCCTTTTTCCCAACTAAACTGTTTTTGTTTGCTTTTTCTACTTTAATTTCTATATCATTTTAACCTGTTACTCAATTTGATGCAGAGGCTATGATTTATTCCTGACATGTCATTCACCATTTAATTTTCAGTAGCAGCCTGGGTGACGGATTTGAAACTTAAAAGACATTTTGTAAATGTAGACGTGCAGAATTTTTACAAGGAAGATAAACTGGATTGTTAAGATTCGACTGTCATTTCTTACCCAAATGGGTAACCTTGGTTAGCATTCTTCATCAGTCACAACAGCAAGAAAACAATACTTCTTGTGCATCTGGGATTAATGAACCAACAAAGTACAGGAAAAATGGAAACATAACCAATTAATATATGGAGTCTTCTTCATGGCGTGTGTTGAAAGCATAATTGGCATATATGTCCTTTTGTTTACAAGTAGGTTAACCTCATTAACTTCCGGCAAATATAAAACAAGGACCTCCCTGGGAGGAAAAATACATGAGATAAACACAAAAGCCAAATTAAAATTATATTATTTAATCCAATGCATTTACCTGGTGTGGTGTTTGGAATTAAGGTAATGATTTACAATTTCATACCTATTTCACACCTTCAAAAGTGGTGCAAACCATTCCCAAATGTCTTTTTGTTAACACCTATACATGCAATCAAAGTTGTACCAATGTTGGATTAATCTAGAGGCATGATATTTTAATATTGAAAGAGTGAAAACCAAAGGACTGCATTTCTCACCCCTGTCACACACATTCTTGTAATTAGGTTCCATTTTTTCAGCTCCTCAGACTAAAGAAAAATTACTAAGAAATAGCATCTCTCTCCTTTACCAATCTGAATAACAAATGAAACATCAGTCCTTGGCAGTTAAGAAACATGCAAATGTGTATTCAAACACATCTCTGTGCAAGAGAATGCAGTTATGTGTTGCTTCACTTCAAATGTGCATTGTGTTTTGTTTTTTTTTAAATGGGATGAACCCCTTTTCTGGTAGAGAGAGAGAGAGGACACCACTAATTCCCAGTGATACTATAGGTGCCAGTACTCACTCCAAATTAATCTCAATGTGCTCCATGGCACTCTGTCAGCATCAAGGAGATAGTAATTAGTTATCACATTTATGATGGGCGATCGTTCACAGATGTAACCATACAGAGCAAGCCAGGTTCCTTTCTCAAATTTGCATTAATGTAAATGGACTGTGGTACTGAACAAAGTTAACGAACACAACCAATAAAAAGGCAGACAGCTATGACAATTTCAATTAAATGTCACTGTGAAACTCTGATATCTAGGTTAGAAAAATTATAACATGCAAATAAATCCATGAATATTTTCTATACGAGAGGAAAGCACGATCTGGGTAATATTTTAAGGTGCACAATATTTTTGTCAAAGATTAGTGACTCAACGACAATGTGAACTGGAGCCCTGGATTCAATGGGAAAATCAATAACACACAGAAACTTGGTGAGCACGACTTAACTGGGTTAATACAGACTATGAACCCATCACTCGTCCCCTCATTTCTCATTAGAACACATTTGATATTTTTGAGCTATTTGAGTTAACCAAACCACCTTCAAGAGTAACTACAGATTGGCATTGAGAAAAGATGATGAGAGGAAGTGATCAATGCTGTTACACATAATTATTGCAGAATAAACCATTTCAGATCAAGGGGCACATACCTACTGCTTGAGGAGCAACAATCTGGACAAATCCTGCTGAGAAGGTGATGAGAACAACAGGGTAAGTGACCCAGGCCAAGTACTGAAGAAAGACGTTGTGATTCAGACCACCATACATCCATTTTTGAGCTGTGGAAACAAATATTACATGTTAAATTGAAGTTAAGGAGGTACTTGGTAATGGTATATTTAACTCTGTTCACCTGATCCTTCCTATGCTCTATAATAATCGTCATAACCAATTCGCGTAATGTCAATAAAATTTGCATATTAATAATGTTTTTGTTGTCATTTTGAATATTTTTATCATTTTAAATAAATTGCTAAATAAAGGATTCCAATTTGCATAATTGCTAATACAGTGAAAATAAGAGGATTGTTTTTGCTATTTGAATGAAAAGCTTCTCTTCAGATCCCCTTAATGTTTCTTTCCCATTACTGTAGATCCTGCATATGTATTGTTCGTCTGTACGTGTGTCATGTCTGGTTGTGTGTCTGCAATTTTTTTTTTGCATTGAGGACCAAAGAACGCCGTTTTCAACAATCAGATGAAAAATCAATTGAGCTTGAGTTTATGATTCCAGACCCACCAGAGTGATTAAATTATATCAGCCTGTTCAGTTCAAAGGCAATTAATGATGGACAGTAAATGTCAGTATGGTCAATAACATTATGTAAATTATTATTTTTTTTAAATCCTTTCTGTCCCATATTTTTATCCAAGACTGATGTTATTTAAATTTAGACATACAGCATGGTAACAGGCCATTTTGGCCACGAACCCGTGCCGCCCAATGACCTATAACCCCCCTCAGTACGTTTTTGGATGATTGGAGTACACCAGAGCCCCTGGGAAAACACACGCAGCCACAGGGAGAACGTACAAACTCCTTACAGACACCGCAGGATTTGAACCCTGGTCCCAATCACTGGCGCTGTAATAGTGTTGCCCTAATTGCTACGTTAACTGTGCTGATGGGGTTGGGGTGGGGGGGTTGCGGGGACAACAAAAAGCTCTCATGATGTGTAAAAGCTATTCAGTTGTACCCGATGCCCTGGACCTCAGGCACAGCTGAATTTTGCTGTGGGATGTTCATGACAAAACAGCCTCTGGCATGGCACACAACATTTTGGCAATGCTGGCCATGACACTACTGAGTCTCAAGGTCATCGTGTTTAAAGCTTTGAAACTTTGGTGAGAAACATGAATATTTAATACCCTCAAATGGAATCCCTCCAACAGAACCATAAGGGATGGACTAATTAAATTAAACAATTGAGAATATCATTTTCTTTGCCATGAAACTGATTTCTTTGCCTCATGACCTCCAGTCACAGTAGGAAAAAAAATCTTTTTTTCATGTGGAAAGCTAACACATGGATTGAAATACAAATGCCAACTTGGGATGCTGACATCTAGCTACCAAGAAGAGGCTTTGTTTCTAAATGAAAATCTCAAAAAGTTTTCATTTTCATGATAACTTCCTCTCAACTTAAGAATCTTTCCATCACTGGAGGCCGAATGAATAAACTGACCAGTTCTGATGTTAAACTCTAAATGCACAATAGGTTGGTGCCCTGCCTCTTTAAAAGACTCTGCGACAGGCACATGAACGAAAGAAAAATTAAGGGTTATAAAGTTGGAGGAATTTGGTTTTATTTTTGGTAGAAACATATAGATCAGCACAACTTCAAGGGCCAAAGAGCCTGTATTGTGGTGTAGTGTTCTGTTCCATTGTTCCCTGGAAATTGTTTCAAACAAAAACGTGGGTTTGAGCTTTGCTTAAAACAGACATTCAAGATGTATAATCATCCTTATGTTTAGATCTTGTTCCCACTTTTGTTTGGGTTTACAGCTTATTTCATTGTTCTCTTTCTCTTGCAGCTTGATGTATATGTTTGTTATAAATCTTTTAATTATCATTTAATCACATATTCAAAGTTGCTTCCTTCTGGTAACCTCAGCCTGCTTCCCAATTTGTCCTTTAAGTAGGTTTTCAGTTGGTGGTATGCAAACATTGTACTGTGAGTTATACCATATTTGTAGTTCATTTGTTCAAAATCTGAGGCGCCTGCAAGCTCACACCAAGACACAAGAGAAACTTGTCCGTGAACTACTCTTTGCAGACGATGCCGCTTTAGTTGCCCATTCAGAGCCAGCTCTTCAGCGCTTGACGTCCTGCTTTGCGGAAACTGCCAAAATGTTTGGCCTGGAAGTCAGCCTGAAGAAAACTGAGGTCCTCCATCAGCCAGCTCCCCACCATGACTACCAGCACCCCCACATCTCCATTGGGCACACAAAACTCAAAACAGTCAACCAGTTTACCTATCTCGGCTGCACCATTTCATCAGATGTAAGGATCGACAATGAGATAGACAACAGACTCGCCAAGGCAAATAGCACCTTTGGAAGACTACACAAAAGAGTCTGGAAAAACAACCAACTGAAAAACCTCACAAAGATAAGCGTATACAGAGCCGTTGTCATACCCACACTCCTGTTCGGCTCCGAACCATGGGTCCTCTACCGGCATCACCTACGGCTCCTAGAACGCTTCCACCAGCGTTGTCTCCGCTCCATCCTCAACATTCATTGGAGCGACTTCATCCCTAACGTCGAAGTACTCGAGATGGCAGAGGTCGAAAGCATCGAGTCCACGCTGCTGAAGATCCAGCTGCGCTGGGTGGGTCACGTCTCCAGAATGGAGGACCATCGCCTTCCCAAGATCGTTTTATATGGCGAGCTCTCCACTGGCCACCGTGACAGAGGTGCACCAAAGAAAAGGTACAAGGAGTGCCTAAAGAAATCTCTTGGTGCCTGCCACATTGACCACCGCCAGTGGGCTGATATCGCCTCAAACCGTGCATCTT
Source organism: Narcine bancroftii (assembly GCF_036971445.1). Lineage (NCBI taxonomy): Eukaryota > Metazoa > Chordata > Chondrichthyes > Torpediniformes > Narcinidae > Narcine > Narcine bancroftii. Next base: position 102,565,140 of record NC_091477.1, on the reverse strand, counting down.
GGCGCCTCACAGTTTGGCGGGCAGCAACCTCCTTTGATGAAGACCGCAGAGCCCACCTCACTGACAAAAGGCAAAGGTGGAAAAACCCAACACCCAACCCCAACCAACCAATTTTCCCCTGCAGCCGCTGCAACCGTGTCTGCCTGTCCCGCATCGGACTTGTCAGCCACAAACGAGCCTGCAGCTGACGTGGACTTTTTACCCCCTCCATAAATCTTCGTCCGCGAAGCCAAGCCAAAGAAGAAGAAGTTCATTTGTTCAAAAGATAATAAATTATTTCCCAAAAATGGGAAAAGCTATGCTCCGGAACTATGAGAAATACAATAAACACAAGGTTACGCATGATACAATATGATTAGTTACACAGGCTTTATATCACGCCCCAAAAGTTAAATAAATGGGACCCAACAGTATCAAATAGATGCTTTCACTGCAAAAAGGAAACGGGAACAACAATACATGCAATTTGGGCATGTGAGAAAGTGGAAACGTTTTGGGAAGATCCAAATCAGGTGTTAAATAAAATCACAAAAAGCAACATACCAAAAAATCCAGAGATCTTTCTTCTAAGTAATACAAGAAGTAAAGAACTAGGCCTCAAATTGGATGAAGCACAAAAAAGATTTATTATGATAGCTTTAGCTGTAGCAAAAAAATGTATAATGTCAACCTGGAAATCAGAAGAGAGCCTGAGAGTACAGCAATGGTACATAGAAATGAATAAATGTATTCCATTGGAAAAAATAACATATAATTTAAAATAAAGTCATAGTATTCGAACAAATTTGGGAACCGTACATGGAACACAACAGAGAAGTCCTACCATAGACCTCCACCCCCTAAAATGATAAAATGAGAAGAAGACGAAATGAACTGACCCAGTGTGTAAAAGTAGATGACACAATTTTCTTGTTTATTTTCATTGTGTGATGACATTGTTTAATGGGTTTATTGTATTGTATATGTTGAACGTTTAATGTGTTTGGAGGGGGGTGGGAAGGAGGGAGGGAAGGGAGGGGGAAAAAAGGGGAGAAAATGACACTGTGTATATTCAAGAGGGAAATGTTTGTGTGTATTTTGGATAATATGGTTCATAGTGTAAAAAATAAAAAATGTATAATCATCCCAAACAAACAATGCACTCTTCTTCAATCCCGCCAGTTATATCTTGATTAGCGTACACTGGTGAAATTTAGACTGCTGTTATAGAAAATATTTACTAAGTCTAACAAGGCAGATGTATATGAAACATTGGTATAGGATAATATGTGCAGGAATACTGGGAAAATTGCTTATAAGCTCATGTCTTGGATAGATGATTGATAAAACTGGGGATGCTTGCTGAGGATTGTTTAATTTAATTCACATCATCCTGCAAATTAAGCAGGCCCATGCCTCCTAGCAGCACATGTACACCAGGCAGGTGTGGCTGATGTGACAAGTGACACAAGTCCAAAATGATGACAATCTCAAAGAGACACTCCATCCGCTTTCAATTCATTAGCTCCACCACTCAAGTCCTACACTATCATTATTTCATGGTAACAATGATGTGAAACAAAAGTATATAAAGTAACACAAACACTGTGGATACAACAGCCAGTCAGTAGATAGGCATCCTGCGGTGGCAACTCATCTTCTAATTCTGTATGTCTATCATCAATATTGCACAAGTCAAGGCTGTGGTCATATACTCACTTCTTCTCTGGATGAGTGCAGCTCGAACAACTTTCATATTGCTGGGCATTCTCCAGGAGAAAGGCCTCCATTGGCATGCCATCAGACCCAAAGGTTCACTTGCTCAGGGAAGCACAGTTGGAATAGTGGTTAGCGCAACACCTTTACAGGACCAGTGATCGGGACCGGACTGGGGTATTACTCTGACATTACTTTCCAAATCTGCAGGATCTCCTCTAAAATACGCAAATTTCTGGATTGGAGAAAAATATTCCTTTTTCATCACAGCCGTGTACATCCTGAACTCTCTGTCGAAAAGCATTGTTGTAGCCCTTTCATCAGGAGGACTGCATAACATATGTATATGGCTTATCACTATCTTCTCAATGACTTTTCTTCAGGTTCCAGATTATTAATAGAATTTAAATTCCACAGCTGTCATGAGGCTCTGGATTATTGGTCCAGTCCTCTGAATTTCTTGGAAATTAACCAAATACATTGTGCTGCAGAGCAAAATTCCAGGAAGGCAACAGCAATTAGAAATTCTAATTTACTCTAACAGAAAGGGGGAAAAAAAAAATCAAAAACTACAAGCCAAGTACAGTAAAATCCCCATTATCCAGAATTCAAACAACTGGCAAAACAAAACAAAAATGCGGAAAATAAATATGTAAAAGATACGAAAGTTTAAAAATGGCACCTCCCTCGCACTTATTTCATAACACAATCTCAAGCAACCGGAAAATTCACTAATCCAGCATCTACCAATCCCCATAGGAGCCAGATACTGAGGGTTTTACTGTAATTCCAATAGACATAACGTAAATAATACAAGAACTCGCTGCCAATTTTAAAATTTAGAGTTCAAATTTACTGTCAGAGTACGTACATGACATCACTTGGAACACAGATTCTTTTTCCTGTGGACCAAGCAATATGTAAATGCCCTACTTTTATGTGATGTATAGTTTATTACACATATTACCACTCGTTAAAGGAGATATTTATGAAACTTGAAGGACAGAATGCACCATTGCAAATCATATTGATGGCAACCAGTTATTTAAATAAATGGGATCATTAGAAAATAAACTTTCACTTGAAATCAAACCTATTCAAAATATTAAGAATAATTAGAGCAAGCTAAATAAATAAAAATGACTGCAGTGCAAATGGTTAAATTTTCTCCAGGCAACATCCATCATTATCAAAGAGAAAGAAACTGAACAATACTTATATGGCATCAGACTATTCATTCTGTTATGGGCCCGGAGGACCCCAAAACACAGCAGCAATAGAAATTCACCAAGACAATGGTTACTTAAACAAAAGTTGCTTTTAATTATCTTTAAACATGAAAGCAGGATCAAACTTTAACTTATTACTATTCTTCTTTGGCTTGGCTTCGCGGACGAAGATTTATGGAGGGGGTAAAAAGTCCACGTCAGCTGCAGGCTCGTTTGTGGCTGACAAGTCCGATGCGGGACAGGCAGACACGATTGCAGCGGTAGCAAGGGAAAATTTGTTGGTTGGGGTTGGGTGTTGGGTTTTTCCTCCTTTGCCTTTTGTCAGTGAGGTGGGCTCTGCGGTCTTCTTCAAAGGAGGTTGCTGCCCGCCAAACTGTGAGGCGCCAAGATGCACGGTTTGAGGAGTTATCAGCCCACTGGCGGTGGTCAATGTGGCAGGCACCAAGAGATTTCTTTAGGCAGTCCTTGTATCTTTTCTTTGGTGCACCTCTGTCACGGTGGCCAGTGGAGAGCTCGCCATATAACACAATCTTGGGAAGGCGATGGTCCTCCATTCTGGAGACGTGACCCATCCAGCGCAGCTGGATCTTCAGCAGCGTGGATTCGATGCTGTCGACCTCTGCCATCTCGAGTACTTCGACGCTTGGGGTGTAAGCGCTCCAATGGATGTTGAGGATGGAGCGGAGACAACGCTGGTGGAAGCGTTCTAGGAGCCGTAGGTGGTGCCGGTAGAGGACCCATGATTCGGAGCTGAACAGGAGTGTGGGTATGACAACGGCTCTGTATACGCTTATCTTTGTGAGGTTTTTCAGTTGGTTGTTTTTCCAGACTCTTTTGTGTAGTCTTCCAAAGGCGCTATTTGCCTTGGCGAGTCTGTTGTCTATCTCATTGTCGATCCTTGCATCTGATGAAATGGTGCAGCCGAGATAGGTAAACTGGTTGACCGTTTTGAGTTTTGTGTGCCCGATGGAGATGTGGGGGGGCTGGTAGTCATGGTGGGGAGCTGGCTGATGGAGGACCTCAGTTTTCTTCAGGCTGACTTCCAGGCCAAACATTTTGGCAGTTTCCGCAAAGCAGGACGTCAAGCGCTGAAGAGCTGGCTCTGAATGGGCAACTAAAGCGGCATCGTCTGCAAAGAGTAGTTCACGGACAAGTTTCTCTTGTGTCTTGGTGTGAGCTTGCAGGCGCCTCAGATTGAAGAGACTGCCATCCGTGCGGTACTATTAACTTTAACTTAACCCCCTTCTAATTCTAAGCACGTCTGTATGTATTGTGTGCAAGATCAGAAAAGTTATTTGATTCACAGTCCAATCTCACTTCTCACTCCTCCAAGTTCACTGGGTGCAGGCAATTCATATAATGTGCACAGAATTTAACATTAATGAATCTTCACCAGGCTTTGGTGCTTGAAAGGTAAATGGTTACCGCTCAGCAAGGTTCTTGTTGGTTTTAAGAGAGAGATTTGTTGCTCATTGGACATAAACTGATTCCTTCCAATCAGCCACTGAAGAAACTTGCCCCATCAGGGTTTTCCAGATGATAATCTCTTTCTTTCAGGTCACCTTTGTGTTTCCCTTATTTCAAGTGAAATATTATACAGCAAGCCATCTCCTCTTGTATGGACCACAAGGGCTTTGAACAGGCTGAACTAGAACTCAAAACCCATCTTCAAAATGGGGTTTTTCCACAAGCTTGCCAGCTTGTCCTGTTCCAGTCCCAGCTGCTGCTGCTGAACTGTAGAAATGAATTTTCTCTCACTCAGAGAAAACCACATGACCCTCTTAGAACAGCCAACTGCACTCAGACTGCAGCACCAGACCCAATCTTCTGAGTTCATTCATCTGTTGCTTTCCAAAACAATAATTCATTACCCCACAGCATGTCCAATTAACTCTACTTATGAAATCTCTATAGGCATTCTTCAAAGTTTTTGCAAAGGCACTCGGAGCCAGGACTGTCTGGCTTGAGCAGAGCTCTGGCATTTTAAATGAGATCTGTTTTGAAGTGTTTGTATCTGTGTGTAACCCAACTTAAAAAAACCCACAACTTGTATCCTTTAAAACATATCTATATACAATATAACAATCTGTCACAATACCCACCTAATTAGAACCAGATACATCTCTGCTTCGCATTGTGATCCTTTTTAATCATCATACTCCAAGGAGCCTTTTCCAAAACAATGAGCTAAGGCAGGCTGGCTATCTGATCTTCCATGTATCATGAGCCAAGTTAAACATTCATTTATCAATAAATACTGATGAGCATTACTCATCCATAAGATTGTTTCCATTTATCCTACAAGGACACTATATCATTTTTTCACATAAGCTGTGTTAAGATTTATACCAAATATTTCATCACTTTTAAAAGATTTTGGATAAAGGTAATGAATCTTAACATTGTTGAAGAAAAAAAATCAGCTTGTTCAATGTCATGTTTTGTTTTTAATCTCAGGAGTTGGTTCTGCGAGTCAAATAATGAGGCATGTAGACAAAGCCGAAATTAATTTGAAACAAGTGGTTGCAGATTTAATTCCACAACATTGCTGTTGCTAAGGAAAAGCAAAACACTACAGATACCACAAATGTGAAATGAAACTGGATTAAGCTGGAAATACTCATCAGGTCTGGGAGCATCTGTTGTAAGAGAAGTGAGGTAACACTTTGAGGTGACATTCTTTCAATACACTGAGGAATTCTGTAGTTTTCATATTATATTAGACAGTTGGTGCGATGCACTTAACCTAATGACCTGCCCAACCCAGTGATGAGAAAGATTCATTCAAAACATGATTTGTTTCCAGAGCAGATAGAAATGTGGGCATTTTGTCACATCCCTTTCGAACAATGACTATTCCTTGTTAACATTCAATGAAGTGGGAATACAAAACAATCTACGGTAATGAAATGGGCCACGTGGTGAAATTTTATAGTCAATTCTGAAAGCTTTGCTAACCTAATCTTAATTGACAAGTAAGCTTTGCATTTGTAAAATCAGGTTTAATTTTAGAATCAAATTAGTAGAAGAATAAGACATACTGCTTTGGGTTTAATAAACATGATTATAATATGAAAAATAATGAGCCAAGGATAGAAACAAGAGGTCATGAATTAAGAGTTAGGGGGAAAAAGTTTAGAAGTAACATGAGGGAGAACTTCTTCAATCAGAGTGGTGGCTGTGTGGAATGAACTTTTGGAAGAAATAATGATGGCAGGGTCCATTTTGTCATTTAAGGAAAAATCGGATAGGTAAATGGTTGGGAGGGGAATGGAGGGTTGATGGTCAAGATGCAGGTATGTGGGACACTGAAATTAGGGTGCACTGTGTGGTCTGGGAGCTGCTTCACCCAAGACAATAAGAAACTGCAAAGACTTGTGATCGTGGCTCAGACAATCACACATAAGCCCCTTTCACACTTGCATCCCACTAAATTAGCCGTTCAGTGCCCTGGGATAGAAATGGGGGGTGGGGGGAGGTTTGGCTTTTCACACTTGACCACTCCCTAACTGGGACAGTGAACGCTTTCACACTTGCAAGGAGCCATCCCCGGCATTAGGACTGTTCTACCTTCTACTGATGACGTCATGATGCATCGAGTGATGGTAGACCTGCCCTAAATCCTGATCAATGTATTATGATCTTTTATTTGAACAAAATTAATCATGTTAATTATAACATAATTAAGTTTTACAGTACAGTACAGTATGAGCCCTTCACCCCTTGTTGTTGTGCCAACCTATAAAAACCTTTACAAAGGACTGTGTGAAAGTGCAAGCAATAATTAGCAATAGCAGACAATTTTTAAACAGTGTGAGAAAGTTGGTAGCACTATAGCATTCAATTTATACAGCATGGGAAAGTTTATAGCGCTCGAGTGCACAATTTATATAGTGTGCGAAAGTTGGTAGCAGTATTGCATATAATTTATAAATACCGTGGAGGAAAAAGCGATGGTGGACCTGCCCTCCCAGAATTCCATGCAGCAGAGAAAGGATTATACATCCGGCTGCGTACATGGAGCATTCATAGAGGAGTTTCTCTGTCAAACGGCATTCTGGGAAGTCAGGCCCACCATTTGTTTTTTCCCACGGACTTCATAAATTGCGCACTATAACGCTACAAATTTTCCCACACTGTTTAAAAATTGTCCACTATTGCTGTTTATTGCTATTTATTTCCTCTCTCTCTCTCTCTCTCTCTCTCTCTCTCTCTCTCTGCCACTGCGACTTTCCCGTAGAAAAGTTTATACCTTCATTTTAATCTTTTCTTCCTGCACTCACGCAAAAACTTGGGTCATTTCAATTCCACAATGCAATTACCCATTTCACACTTGCCTGATTGCAATGCTGAATTAACAGACACTGGAAATTGTACTAGAGGTCGAGGCCTTCAATCCCTGGCATGAGATGATGTCATCCGACACCGGCGTTCAATTGATTTTGCTTTCAGCCCTTTAAAGGCTGGTTGGCGGTAAATTCCTAGGATCACTTGCAAATGTGAAAGGGGCTGTAGAGACCTTTTCCTGCATTGACTCCATCTGTAACTCTTGCTGCCTTGATAAAGCAACCAACAAATTAAAAGACTTATCCCAGCCCAGCTATAGAAAAGGGGAATTTCCTTCCTGTCATTGTCAGGTTCCTGAATGAACCCCAACATAATAAAACTATTTACTGTTTGCTCCTAAATAACTAAACCTCTGTCTATAATGGAGTACTTTTGTATGGTCTTATTTGTTGTAATATGTGCAAGATGTATTTTGGTGTGCTCGCACAATGATCTCATGGTATCTCAGTATATATGACAATAAACTTGAACTTGAATTTAGAACATACTGCACTGAAACTGAATTCAATCTCCAAACTGCTTCATAAATAGCTTGATCCAAATCCCACACTATCCAAGCTCCAATCATGTTTGGTCAACTTCTCTCAATCCCCCTACAACTGCATCCTAGCCTATGATTGGGGTGGCATGGTTTGTGGCACAATGTGGTTAGCACAATGCTGTTGCAGCACCAGTAATTGGGACCGGGGTTCCAATCCTGTGCTGTCTGTAAGGAGTTTTGTACCTTCTCTCAGTGTCTGTGTGGGTTTTCCCTGGGAGTTCTGGTTTCCTCAAAAACATACCAGGGCCGTAGGTCAATTGGGCGTAAATGGGCAGAATGGGACAATAGACAAAAAGGGGTTCTCAACGTGCTGTATGTCTAAATTTAATTTTAATAAAACATTAATTTGATGATTCACCAACATCTCCACCAAATTAAGTCCAGCCTGTTGCAATCCATATTCTACTCTCCAGCCTGCTGCATGATCAGCCAAACCCCTGCCCTCTCTTTGAACCCCAATCAGTCAGCTGTTTTTCCAATTATCCATCATCCCCAATAACTGATAAGCAACTTATCCTGAGTGCACAAGAAAATTACAGCCAGAGAGATGCAACAACTGATAATCAACCCATCTGTACAAATCCTATGTTAATTCCACTTTTTATATTGTTCCATCAATCGCATGAACTGCCCCGAGATTTTCCCACCCACCTCCAAACTGGGGAATTATTTATGGTGGCCAATTCACCTACCAACCTTCATGTCTATAGAAAAATGTTGAAAAGCACAGCACAGAGACAGGTCATTCAACCCACCTTGTCTACACCAAACATCATACTGCATTCTTCTTTTCTTTGTCTGCTCATTGATATATATCTAAATGCCTCTTAAATACGGCTGACATACCTGCTTCTATCACCTCCCCTGGTAACACATTGCAGACTCTCGCCACTCACTGTATATAAATATTTGCCACTCAGATCTCCTTTAAACTTTTCTCCCTCTCACCTTATACTTATGCCCTCTGATATCACCCTTTTTGCCTCTCAGGATTTTATGTTCTTCCAGTCATGTCATCCCTCAGTTTCTCATGCTCTAGAAAAAAAAACAAAGTTTGTCCATTGTCTCCTTTAGATAGTACATTTCAAACCAGATGAACCTCTTGAAGGCTTGCACATACTTCCTTCAAATACAGCCAATCACAACATTTGCACAATGCTTCCCAACTTTTATAATCAATGTCCTGACTGATAAAGCCTCTTCCAGGGTGCTATGGGCTTGCACTCCAAGATCGATTATTCTTCCATTTGACCTCCTCGAGTCAACTCCATCAACCATGTCAACACCCAAGTGATTTTGATCCTGCTGTACCCTTTGACAACTTTCCTCACTATCCATAACTCCACCAATGTTTGCATCATCAACACCATAATAATAAGGTCCTGTTATTACAGATTTTCAGCTTCCTCCCCTCACTCTCATTATTTGCTTCGCTTGACCAAAACAGTACCAGAGCCAATGTGTCGGTCAAATGACAAGGACGCGATGGCTCGAGGAAATGGTTAACATTGAATACTGCCTGGTTACTGAACTACAAAAGGTCCGATAATTATTCATTCTGTTATCACATCCTTAGATGATTGTATCACTTTTTTTTCCTGTATTCTCACAATGGGAAAATCTTATTCACCATTTTAAAGCCACAGTAATTCGATTAAAGCCAAACACCACATTGCTCATATTTCTCGCTGTTTCTTCACAACACAGAAGGTGCCATTCAGCTCATAGGCTACGGACTGGCTTTTCAGAGCAATTCCATCATTCCCCCACATGTTTTCTCATAAACTATTCTCTTTTCACTTCCCCATAGACCATCTCTTCCAATTTTCTTGTCATCTACTTATGCCACGAGTAATGGCCAATTCATCAAATAGCGCATCTTTAACACAAGGAGTGAAACCAGAGGATTAATAAAAAGCCCAAATGATCACAGGGAGAAAACCACACTGGAGGTCAGAATCAAACCTGGAGCCCTGAGGCGGAGAGGCAGTAGCGTGAACTACGGCGTCATTGTGCTTTGGGTGCACCACCATGCCACTGCTAATAAATGGCTCAGCTGAGGTCATTTTTAGGGGAGCTGTTTCTGTGCAACTTAATATTTTTATTCACTCTCAACAATAACGTGTTCTTACCTTGCAAACACATAGCAATGGCAAAGTCCATGGCCCAGCTTACCAAAGCCATGAATAATCCCAACAAAATCAGGAAAATCCAATCTTCTCCCACTTTTGAAATCAGGAATGTTTGACATCGCACACTCAGTACTGCAGACAGAAAAAAATGGAAATTGTTATCATTCAGCAGATTATGAGTTAAATCATTTACAATCACTGACTGAAGAGATGGCTTGTCAACTTGGCCACAGCTAATAATGTCTTTGCTAATTGACCTATTCAGTAGCTTTCAAGCTGCAAGAGGAACAGGCCTTCATTATCAACATGTTCCAACTTTTACAGAATTATTCCAGAATAACATTTAATTTCTATTTGATCCTTTTAAAAAAAAACACTAACTTGTCATACCAAAAATATTGCCAAAAACTCTATATTGAAAATATCTTTTCACATTACTCTTCTGTTCCAGAACAATGACAAGTCAAGAAGATGAAATGAACTGAAATGCTGTGTAGCAAAGGATTGCTCTCAATCCTCTGTTCTCAGGTCAAGGCAAGCAAAACAGGAGGGAAAATATCCTATTGGGTGAAGTCCACATGCTCTTCGATTGTATGTACAAGGTATGAGATCTCCACTCAATGCACAGAGATTCTGTGATGAACATTGAACCAGGATATTGTGTGGTCAGTTATTTTTGCTGATCTCATTAGTCTTGCTGATCTTTCACATGAAGGCCCTCTTTCTCTGGAGATGTCATTACATAGGTATGTGCTGCTCTACTCCGGTCTCTGATCCATAAATCACATTTTAAAGTTACTTTTAATAGTGCATGAATCACCTAGGAATTTGCCCCATTACCTCTAGATACATACTTGTACAAAACTACTCTATCTTGGGCCTTGCGGCCTAGTGATAGCCATCCAAGGTCTTGATATGTTGGACATTATCTCTTATACAAATGATTCCTGTTAATTCAATCTTCACTGGATCCGTAATCTCTGTAAATTTAACTAAAAGCAGCAGTTATATACTGCTGGTATTTTATGATTGGAGATCAACTGTGTCCCTTCTGCCAGTATATTGATTAAAGTCCCTGATTTTTGTCCAAAAGACCACTTTGTCATCAACTGGGCACATGCAGTGTGCTAAGATTGATCAATGCACTAACTGTGCTAATGTCTTCTACCATCATCCATCCCAACATGCCATCCCACTGGGTGCCCATTATACAATTACTGTTGTCACATAGGCACAAATATCGTGTTAAATAATGCTGCCACCCATTTGTTACAACCAGGAAAACCAATGGACATCTTCTTAAGTCAGCTGAATACTTTTCAAATTATTGGCCATTCATCTTTGAAGTATAAAAATATCAAGAATTATTTTACACAATTTTATTTGAAAATGCCAAAATCTGGAAGATATTTATATTTTACAAAATAAATAACAGTATTATCTTTACAGCTGCAGACTATGTGATTTCTTAAGAAGTCCCATATACAGCGAGGCCTAAAGTGATTCAACACGATGTCTGCGGTCGCCAAATAAAAAGAGCCTCAAATACTTATTAAGGATTGAACATTAAATGCTGCTTCTCTGCCAGCACCAGAGGGTTTTCAGCAGACTGATTACACTTTGGCTCCAGTTAACCAATTATTCAGTCCAAATAAAATGATTTTTTGATAAAAACACCATGCAGAATATCATGCTTTACAGCCGCAAATCAGAGACCGTGTATACTCATTCTTCGAGTATTATTCTGCATTTTTGTTTGGTGAAAAGATATTTGCATCATAAATGTTCAATTACAAAAACAAAACAATTAAATGGCTACAAAAGTAATATAAGATTTGGAACAGAAAATTATGAAAATATTTCAGTTGTTAAACAAAAATCTGCAGATGCCATGTTCGTCGTGCAAAAAAGTGCTGGAGAAACTCAACAGGTCACACAGCATCTTTAGGAAGTAAAGGTAAACCAACCACATATTTATTTATACATTTAGAGACTTCGGATATGGAGAACCAAATTTGCCTTTGGTATGTATAACTAATAGGAATGCCAACCGTCCTTCACATTTGCTGGGTCAACATCCCCCCTTTCAAGAAGGGGACTTTTTGGACCTACAGCTTTGCCAGCAGAAAGCCCTGGACAAGTTTCAACGAGGTTGGGTGGAAAATGGGAGGGACTGATCACAGGCTATTAACAGCCTCCCAGAGGCCGTACAGTACTTTTTCGTTGGAATCCACAGTTAATTCACAGCACACCAACCAAGGGTGAAGCAGGCCTTGATGCATGTGGCACTGAACACTCGCACATTGATTTGTGAGTGCAAAATGGAGAACTATCCATCATTCGCTAATGTATAGAGTCTGAAGCCAATTTAAAATGACAGGATAAGTGAGGGCAGTCTGAAAAATTGCTTGATCATATTAGATGAACATTAGTAGTGCTTTCCAAATATATTAAATTTTGACTAATGTGTACTCAATTGATTAGTTAGGAATAAATGAAGGCATGGCAAACTATTGAGATGTGCTAAAAATTAAGATAAAAAATAGTTCCAGATTTTATGATTAGCAGGAAGATGTATTGCTTGCTGCTGACCACAAAGAAACTTCTCCATGGAATCTTTAGTTGGCATTAGGTGCTTTCAAATTGCAGTACCTGGATGGCCCTCCTGGAACCCAGGTGAGATTACTAGATTGCGTGTGCCTCCTGCACCTTTCAAATAGCAACCTGGCAATTTAAGGGGGGGGAATAAATAAAAAAATAAAAAATCGCACCCCTGCAATGACACATCACACAGCCACAGGGAATCCCCTGGTCCCCGCGTTCTTTCTGTTTAAAGTTCCAGAGTAACTGGCTGAGCCCTTTCAAATAGGTGGAGGACACCTTGGTAATCTTTACTGGGTTCCCTGACCACCTCCGAGGTAGGTCTGGGACCCAAGTAGATTTTGACATGGCTTGTCCTATTCAGCCCTTTCAAATAGCCCCTGTAGCTGGGTCTTCAACCTAGTAAATTGCCCAGTTAACCCCAATTTTACAAGGCAAATTTTTAAGGGTCTATTGTGACATGGATTTGCCCTTTTATAAAAAAAATACAATTTTTGTATTTTAGCCCCCTAAGACTAGAGCTTGATCATGATAAACAGAATAAATGGCGAATCAAATTAAATAATTTTCAAACAGGAAACCCATTGATCATTAGTAATTTTAGAAGAAGCAAGGTAAAAAGGAGTTGTTAACATTGATAATGAAATATCATAAACATTTTTTTAAAATAAAAGTTAATGAAATGTAATTTTCTTATAATAGGGTATTCAACGTTAAACTTGTTTTTCCCCAAGCCTAGATGATTGTTTAGCAGTCATTATAACTTAAAATAAATATTCAATGAGACCGCATTTCTCAAGATTTAACATTTTTTTAATGTTTTTACAACTTGAAAACTGTCAAATGGTAAATTACATCAGTTCATTGATTTGTGGAGAGGACTTCCAATAAATTAGCCGCGTACCCAGAAAGAAAAGGTGTCTATGGACAGCAGATCCCTTCTTTTAATCACAGCTCCCAGAAAATGCAGCCAGTTTTACAGAATGTCAGTGAACAGTAACAGTTGTGCTGTCATTACAACTGCAAATTCTGGGTTCAAAGTTATGATGGCAATTAATTTTTGCTCCTTTTACTGACTTAGTGCATTTTACATATTTTTCTTCATACTGAACATCACCAAGGAAAAATGTGCTCTGCACATCATTTGCCCAAGTTAGATGAGAAATGTCACCTACTGTGTGATAATACATTCAGGAAGTTCCTTCCTGAAGGGTCTTTAAATTCTAAAATTAATTGATCCTCATGGCATCGCACAGAGACAAAATTCATTGAATTTTAATAACAGACCTGAAGTCATAAATGAATAAACTCAGTGGAATTGTTTCTCAATTCTATTGTGGATTGTCACAAATTTATAAAATATACAGTCGAATGACCAAGTTCAAGCAGCTAGATATTTAATGAATGCAAAAGATAACGTCATCATTAAGATCTGCACTAATATCATTATTACATTTAATCAGTGAGCTATGAAATATAATGACAATTTATACATTATATAAAAATAGACATGAACTACAGTCAGGCCTGTCAACTATTTAAAATGATTAATTTTACAATGAAAAGTATTAAACTTATTTAATTTTGACTTTAATTGAACATAAAATTGATACAACTGCATCCATGTCTTTCAAGCTTTCAAATCATAATTTATATTATTACAATTCATAAAAACTTTTTGTTTTAAATTCATCTTGTTGGTTCCTACTTATTGTTTCATTTTTATTTACATCATTGAATACCTCATAGCAAAATGATCAAAAACTTAAGTTAAAAAAAAACCAAAGGAATAAATTAAAAAGAGAACTTATTGAACCTTATACAGCTTCAGGTATCAACAAAAGAAATGAAGCTTATCTAAAGAATGGAAAATGAACTTCCTTTCTATTTCAAGCTGGCATTTCGCCAGTTCCCTGGGCTGACAAGATTGATTGAATTCTTAAGCAATAATGCGGCATTGAGCTTCTTGACAACCCCACTTGAAAATGAAAGAAGTTGCCAGCACCGTCAAGGAATTACTTTTGAATTTTGATAGGGCCAAGCACTCTCTGACCGAAGAAGAATCATTCCCCTTGAAAACGAATTTGGTTTTTATTATGGTCCAAAATTAAGCTGGTTGCTTCATTCCTTTGAAATTCTTTTATTTGGTAATTCAGCTTTTGTGTGACACTTTAACAAAAAATACAAATTAATAAATACCTAGCAGACTCATCCTCTTGTATCGAGGATGGGCTTTATGGTTCTTAAATCCTGTTTGAAACACTGCTGCTCTCTGCTGCAAGAGAGATTGGAGTTGCACCAAAATGTATTGAGTGCATTCTTTTTAATGATTTAAATTTTATTGTTCTTTTAAAAAAATTTTCCCCAAACTCTTGAGTCAGTGTAAAAGTTATACAAATCATAAGTTACAAAACAAACATTCATAAAATAGAAACAAACATGGCAGCAAAACAAAAAAATCAATATAATAGCCATGTGTCTATTTAGACCTCTTAATAACAGAAAAAAACTGCCATTCATTAATATGGTTCACCACTACAACCATCATTATCCCTCCCCCTCCAGAAAACCTAGATATTTGCCCCATTTTTTGTGTATAGACGTCTAATTTATTGAACTATTTTTAAGACACGCATTCAAACACTGCCACTTTGGCCATTTCGGAGACCCACTCCTGAAATGATGCCCCCCCCCACCTAAATTCTTTCAACCTCTATATATAATTTGTCTTCCTAGTAGGAAGACATAAATAAGATGGAGAAAGTGAACAGAATTTGAAAGGAATTAATCCCTCAACTCAAATTGTTCAGTTTCCCAATGTTGAAGAATATACTATTATATCCAATAATATCCCCAAATAACCCAAGTGTGCCTCCTAAGACAAAGAATCTGGGGCAAAAAGGAATTTGAATATCTGATACCTCACCAATATAATCCAAATCCAAAATTCTCGAATTCGGGGACAAGACTAAAGCGCATATAATGAGATCATTCTTAAAGGAAACAATACATGCAAATTCTTCATCTCAAAATTTAAATAAATGGGGAAAAGTAATTACACCACAGAGCTGGAAATATTCATCTCTTCACCAGGAGCTCCATGACATGCTTTGAAATTTGTCACATTCTGCAGGAATCGCATATCAATTTAGAATCAGAATTTATTGTCATGAACAAGTCACAAAATTCATTGTTTTGAAACAGCGTCACAATGCAAACATCTATATAAACCACCTTACAAAATAAAGAAAAAGAAAAAGTTTAAGTAAGGCAGAGTCCGTGATTCATTATCCATTCGCAAATCTGATGGCAGAAGCTGTCCTTGTGCCACTGGGTGCTTGTCTTCAGGCTCCTGTGCCTTTCTCTTCCCCCCCATGGCAGCAGAGTGAAGAGGGCATGGCGTGGGTGGTGAGGGTCGGGGTACTTGAGGACAGAGGCTGCTTTCTTAAGACACCGCCTCTTGTAGATGTCCTCAATGGAGCGAAAACTGGTGCCTGTGATGTCACAGGCCGAGTTAACAATGCTGTGGAGTTTTTTTTTCTTGTTCTGAGCATTGGCCCTCCTAAGAAAGTGAAAACTTTTCAATGCACAATAAAATTGTGACCTCACTTCAGCTTGCATTTCCCTCCTTCTCCACATGCCTCTCCAACATTACCTGGAAGGCGACTTCCTGGCAGCTGCTCTTTCCACACAAAAATGCAGCAGACAAGTGTCTCACTAGTGAATGGAGAGACAATCTTGAATGTTTTGGCTTATGAATATATTCATGAAAGTCCTGAGTTCTTTTCTTACCTCACTGGAGAACACATTTGGTAGTTTCTGGTAACTATTCATAATCTGGGCAATTATGGATTTAAAGTAATGAATCAGGCAGGATCCATTAAGTGAGTAATTAAGAAGAGTAAACTGTGGGGAATACAACCAAAAACCAATTTAGCCTTCTTAACCAATTAAGTTTCAGTACAAGAATTAAACATCAATATGAGTGCAAAATGGATGTCTGCAGACGCTGTGATTACACCTGCCTGCTTTTGCTTATACCTTGAAGGAGGGCTCAGGTCCAGATCATTGGTAATATATCTTTACCCTCTATGGATGCTGTGAGACTGGCTGAGTTCCTCCAGCATTCACTGTGTTTTAAACATGAAACACCAATACAACTGCAATAGTACACATTTTACTCTAAGTTTTAGAAGGCAACTATTGCAATTTATTTACTGTTTTTGCATTTGCATGCTTCAAGACAAGCAGCGGTAATCATAGTGACCACATGTAGCTCACAAAGCGGCTTATTCAATTTGGTCAGCTGGCAGTCATCCACAGTGGAGACAGAGTTATCTCAGAGACTGAAAAATTATTCTTTGGCCCAGAAACAATGATAAATTGTTCATTTATGAAGGCAGGAAATGAAATGTAAACAGCAATAATAGAAAGAAGAGGGCCATTTGGCCTCTCATAACTGTTCCGCCATTTAATAACAAACATTTAATTCACCACAACTGTCCCCTACTATAACCCCATGTTCCTCAACTCTCTAAATATCCAAATGTTATTAACCACAACCTGGAATATACTGACCAATTGAGTAACCGCAAGCCTCCTAGGCAGTCATTTCCAAAGATTCGCGATTCTGAGTATGAATAAATAGCCAATCCCTTTTCAAGAGTCAATGGTCCCTGATCCTAGCCATTCCAGCCAGGAGTAACCAACTCAGCGTTCATGGTGTCAAGCCCAATAAAACATTTTTGTTTCCATGAGTTCACTGGTCCCTCTCCTCCAGAGAGTACATGCAGTTTCTGGTTGATCTCTCCCTGTAGGATAAACTTGTCATCCATGTTATTAATCGAATAAACCCATGTTAAGCACCCCCATCACATAAATATTCTTCCTCTGACAAAGTCAGATGTGTCAGCATTTCAGTGGAGCGAAGGAAATTACAGTGAGAGGGGAACTGGCCAAAGTAGATTGGAAGGAAGCACTAGTACGAAAACAGCAGAGCAGCAATGGATGAGGTTTTGGAAAAAAAATGGGGAAGGTGCAGGATAAATACATACCAAAAAGGAAACATTCAAATAGAAAATGTCACAACTATGGCTAACAAGGGAAGTCAAAGCCAACATAAAAGCAAAAGAGAGAGTGTATAAGGAAGGAAATATTAGTGGGAAGATAGAGGATTGGAAAGTTTTTTTAAAAACTTCATAGAAAGTAACTAAAAGACTTATAAGGAGGGAAAGGGTAAAGTATGAAAGTAGGCTGGCAAATAATATCAAAGAGGATACAAAAAGCGTCTTCAAGTATATAAAGAGTAATACATTTTTTTGCTACAGCTAAGGCTATCATAATAAATCTTTTTTGTGCTCCATCCAAATCGAGTCCAAGTTCTTTACTTCTTATATTACTTAGAAGAAAGATCTCTGGATTTTTTTTTGGTATGTTGCTTTTTGTGATTTTATTTAATACCTGATTTAGATCTTCCCAAAACTTTTCCACTTTCTCACATGCCCAAATTGCATGTACTGTTGTTCCCGTTTCTTTCTTACAGCGAAAACATGTCTGATACTGTTGGGTCCCATTTATTTAACTTTTAGGGCGTGGTGTATAGCCTGTGTAACCAATTATATTGTGTCATGTGTAACCTTGTGTTTATTGTATTTCTCATAGTTCCGGAGCATAGCTTTTCCCATGTTTCATTCTTTATCTTTATGTTTAGATCTTGTTCTCATTTTTGTTTGGGTTTACAGCTCGTTTCCTCGTTCTCTTTCTCTTGCAGTTTGATGTACATGTTTGTTATAAATCTTTTAATTATCATTGTGTCTGTAATCACATATTCAAAATTGCTTCCTTCTGGTAACTTCAGCCTGCTTCCCAATTTGTCCTTCAAGTAGGACAATGTAAATGCATTATTTATAAAAAAAATGTATTATGTCAACCTGGAAATTAGAAGGTAGCCTGAGAATACAGCATTGGTACATAGAAATGAATAAATGTATTCCATTGGAAAAAATAACATATAATTTAAGAAATAACATCACAGTATTCGAACAAATTTGGGAACCGTACATGGAACGCAACAGAGAAGTCCTACCGCGGACCTCCACCACCTAAAATGACAGAAGGAGAAGAAGACAAAATGAACTGACCCAGTACGTAAAAGTAGATGACACAAATTTCTTGTTTATTTTCATTGTGTGATGACATTGTTTAATGGGTTTAATGTATCATGTAGGTTGAACGTTGAGTGGGTGGGGAGGGGGGTTGAAGGAGGGAGGGGGTAAAAGGGGAGAAAACGACACTGTGTATATTCAAGAGGGAAATGTTTGTGTGTATTTTGGTCAGTATAGTTCATAGTGTGAAAATTTTTTAAAAAATTTTAAAAGTATATAAAGAGTGAAAAAGAGGATGAGAATAGAGGACCACTAGAAAATGACATTGGAGAAATAATAATGGGAGTTTACCTCAGTCTTCACTCTGGAATACACCAGCAACATTACAGATGTCAAAGGGTATCAAGGAAGGAAAATTAGTGCAGTTGATATTTCAAGGGAAAAGGTGCTCAGAAAGCTGAATGGTCTAATGGTGAATAAGTCTCCCGGACCAAATGGATTGCACCAGGACTAGAAAAATCACAAATGTCACCCCACTATTCATGAAGGGGGAAGAAGCAGAAATTATAGACCAGTTAGCCTGACATCAGTGGTTGGGAAGATGTTGGAGTCTATTGTAAAGGAAGAAGTTACGAAGTACTTGGAGACACAGGACAAGATAGGCCAAAGCCAGCATGGCGTCCTTAAGGGAATGTCTTGCCTGATCAACTTATTGAAATCCTTTGAAGAGGTAACAAGCAGGCTGGATAAGGGAGATGCAGTGAATGTTGTGTATTTGGATTTTCAAGGTGATGCACATGCCTTTATTTAACAAGAGAAAGCCCATGGGAAAACAGAAAATATACTAACACAAGTAGAACACTGGCTGATTGGCAGGAAGCAGATTTGCAATACAAGGATAACATTCTAATTGACTGCCAGTTGCTAGTGGTGTTCCACAGGGGTCGGTGTTAAGGTCACTTAGGATCATAGAATGAATGGTTTTGTGGCCAAGTTTGCAGATGATACAAAGGTTCCTTGAACAGCAGTAAGTGTGGAGGAAACATGGAGGCTTCTAAACCATCAAGATTCGGAGAATGGGTAGAAAAATGGCCAATAAAATATAATGTCGGAAGGTATATGGTCATGCACTTTGGTGGAAAAAATAAACAAGCAGAATATTTTTTTTTTAAAATGAGAAAAATGAAAAAAAAAAACACAGGTGCAAAGGGACTTGGGACCCTCATGCAGGATAGCCTGAATTTGCAGGTTGAGACAGTGGTGAAGAAGGCATATTCAATGCTGGCATTCATTTCAAGAAGAGCTGGGATATGATGTTGAGGCCTTAAAACACACTGGTGAGACCTCACTTGGTGCATTGTGAACAGTTTTAGGCTCCTCATTTAAGAAAGGTTGTGCTGACATTGGAGGAGGTTCACCAGGATGATTCAGGTATTGAAAGGGTCATCACGAAAGGGTCCAGTGAGGGGTGATGGACAAAGTGGCGACTCTCCGACAGCCTTCTGGTAA
This sequence comes from Narcine bancroftii, assembly GCF_036971445.1. Classification (NCBI taxonomy): domain Eukaryota; kingdom Metazoa; phylum Chordata; class Chondrichthyes; order Torpediniformes; family Narcinidae; genus Narcine; species Narcine bancroftii. The sequence continues at coordinate 102,544,982 of NC_091477.1, read as the reverse complement.
ACAAAAGTTAAAGAATTTCATGTATGTTACATTCTAAGTGTAATATTACATGACATAATTGAACCTTTACCTCATACAAGGAGCATTTGACACCTCTTGGCCTGTATTCATTGGAATTAAGTAGAACAAGGGTGGATCTCATTGAAACATTTTGAATGTTGAAAGGTATAAACAGAGTAGATGTGGAAAGGTTATTTTCCATGGTGGGAGAGTCTTGGACAAGAGGGCACAACTTCAGGATTAAAGGGTGTCCGCAGAGATGAATAGAAATGTCTTCAGCCAGAGGATAGTGAATCTGTGGAATTTGTTGCCACAGGTGGTTGTGGAAGACAGGTGTATTTAAGGCAGAGATTAATAGGTTCTTGATTAGTCAGGACATTAAAGATTATGGGGATGTGATAATACAGATTCTATTACCAATGTATATATGTACAGATTGTAGTGTAGGATGACTGTGATTGGCTGAAAGCATAGCCACACCTACTGGCAGGTATTAAAGGATTGCTCCTAGCCAGACCAGGTCATTCTGGACTGGTTGACCTACTTGTGATATGTTCCAGTCTTTTAGTTAATTAAAGCCTTGGTTTGGATCAACAAGTCTTTGGTTCTTTCGACGAGCTCTTCAGGGGAGAAGACCGGGAACTAGGGCTGAGTGGGGAAAATGAATCAGCTCTTGATTGAATGGCGAGGCAGACTTGATGGGCTGAATAGCCCATTTCTGCTCCAATGTCTTATGGTCTTAAATGTATTTGCATCATGTAACTGGAGCATTCTTCTACTCAACTCTTTTGCAATAACGAATAGTGGATCATCATTTATCTTCCTGATTACTTCATGTTAGGAAGGTGGCTGAGCAGACCAAATGGTATTTGTTATTTGGTTTATTAATTCTGCTCCTTTGTCCCTCTGCCTCAACTGAGCATGTGTTTATGCTCCACATCACTGTCTCTCTCCCTTCAAATACAGGAGAAAATTGATCCAGAGTTATTCACCCAAGTCTTTATAGCATGAAATTGCACAATTCAGAGAGGCTGTTCAAATTGTCAAAACATCAAATGCTACCTAGTATAGTTGAGATCAGTCAAGAAATATATAGTCTCATCCTTATGTAACTGAAAATTTGTTCTCGGAATAGGAGGAGAAATGGGATGGAAATACTGTTTCGATCCACAGACTTGCAAGGACATCCAACTTCACTATCTGAATTCAATTTCCCCAGAAAAAGAGATGTCAATACAAACATTTTCTGGAGGAAAAAAAAATCAGAGCTCCTCAATCTATAATGTGACAGATTTTGTTACGTTGCTCATTTGGTTGAACTGATTCAATAGTTTTTCACTAAATTTGCTTGATGAGGCAGATCCAGCGACAAATCAATTGATGGAATTGTTCCAAGTGTTTTATTCATCCACATTAGCAGAGGAAGTCCAACTGTTGGGAACGTGGGAGGAAACCAGTGAACTCAAAGGGAGCCAAGTTTAAACACTGGGACTGTATTAGAAAACAAGCCCTCGAGTAAACTATTTACCCCAAGAAAACCAGCTTTGTTGTTTAATTAAATCATGGCTTTTGTGAAACTCAATTGTTTGTATCCATTGGCATGATAATAAGCTATCAACTTTTCTGTCCACCTGCAAAATGAAAATCTCATCCAGGAGGTCATGAAAAAAACCAGTGCATATCTGATGCATTTGTTAATTCTACTTCATCACTCCTCTTTCTCATCCAAAAATTCCATTCACTCTCCCTCACTTTAAATTCACTGTTTCATAAACTTCAAACTCACCTTTCAAATGCTCAAATGAGGCAAAAGGCAACAATATTTTGGGGACAATATTCAGATTTCCAGTACCATTCATGTGACGAGGTGCTTCTGATCCCAATGCAAAAGGTTATGCCTATTCATTCTGGACATGGACCAGTGGAAAAATCCCCCAACCATTTCACATCCCATAAAAGCTGAAGCACCTCAATTAATTTGCTTTTTTTATCATTTAAAAATGAAATGTTACCCCACTTCAGCTGAAGTCCACAGAACCAAGAATCTCAGGGTTGTGCGTGATGTCATGCATGTACTCCGTCAAGAAATCTGAAACCTGTCCTCATGATTTAAGCAATTTATTTAATTTGCACAAGACCAGTATAATTTAGCCAAGCGGCAGTATCCAGACTGTTTCCAAATGGGATTGTCTAAACAAGAAGAATACTTAAATAGCTCTGCACACCTGCCTCCTGAAATAAAGACAAACATTCAAATGGTCATTTTAGTTTTTTTTTAAAAAAAGAGCTATTGGTCTTGAGAAATGTCTCTGTTAATCACTGGGATTAATTCTGATTACAAACTCATATTCTTTCTGGCCCATGGTGATAGAATGAAAATCTGCAAGCTCTACACTGCCACTCTCTGGATATGTTACATCATGCAGAGAAACTAAATCAGATTCCAGAGATATTAGTAATAAATGAAACATAAATTGATAGATTTTTTTTCTCATTGATAGGATGTTAGCTTCTCACATATTGTAAAACATTGCATGTTTTTTTAAAAAAAAGTTAAATACATTGGACAAATGGTTAATTGAGTTTGACATTAGGTTAAATATGTATAGAAAACAAACTTTCCAGTACAATATTAACTTTTAAAAAATGATAATGCATCAAACATTTTAAACAGTGGGAGTAATGTTATGCCATTATATTGCATTTTCCAAAGATAAATGTTCTTTATTTTCTGATGTCCTTTCATTAGCACCAGTTCCACATTCAAATTAGCAAAACCACCTTGCTAAAATTTCTCGTGTGTTTTTAGAGGCAATAGCTAATCTCTATTTATTCCACATTTTTACTGCCTGGAACATCAAGGAGCAGGTACATTTTTCTGCAATGAGCCATATAGTGTTTAATATTGCCTGCTCTTGTTTGTGCCCAATTGCCTGCAAGGCTTCGGTGTTGCTGCAGTCAAAGGAGCAGACCCCCTGCCCTTGCTCCGAGATTGCTTTAGTCTTATTTTGGCAACTCACTACTGTCAAAGGACTTTGTAAATGGTTTAAAAATATCTGATAATTAAGCTGCTGAAATAAATGTGAATAGTGTAGAAAATAAAATCCAAAACACTAAATATAATAAATATACAAAGAAAAATGTTTTAAGTGATAGACACAGTTAGTATAGTGATTAGAGCAATGCTATTACAATGCTAGTGACCCAAATTCAAATCCAGCACTGGTGTAAGTTTGTACGTTCTCCCCATCTCTGTGTGGGTATCCACAATGCTCCAGTTTCCTCCCACCCTTCAAAAATCATCTGGGGTTTGCAGGTTAATTGGTGTATTTTTGCTGCAGAGGCTCGTGGGCTGTAAGGGCCTGTTTCCACGCTGCATCTCCAAATTTTAAAAAATAATTGAAACATGAATATGAAAATAAAGCATTAACCAGGTGATGCACCAGCTATGACCGTTGCACAGGTGAAGAACCAAGTGTGATGTGCATCTGGCCAGCAAAAAAAAGCTCTAACTCGGAACTCAGAACTGAACCAGTAGTGGAATGAGAGTTCATATGGGGTGATATCTGATCTCCAACTTGCTCAATTCTTCTAAAAGTGGGTTTCAGTAATGAATTACAGCAAGCCACTGGTTTCCCACTGACCAGCAGCAGGATCAGCACAATGAAGCTCCACTGATGTTTTAACTCCTATTAGAACAAGGCTCCATCTACAGAATTTTCACCAATGCTTGATTCAAAGTAAAATTATCTAGTTAAAAACAGTTGTCTTTGCACACATGAAAATACTCTCGCCCTGCCCTTAGATAATCAATTGCACATCAATTGAGCTTTAATGGAAGTTTACTTTCCTTTCTTGATCGAATTTTGCTAAAAGAATGACTGAATATTGCTTTTCATTCTGAATTCATTCCATTAGCAGACAGCGTAATGCTTTCAGTTTCGTACAATTGGACTAAAATAGTTTTTTTTTTAAAATCACCATTCTTGAAGGACATGCATCCAGCTAGCCAACTGGAATAATTCCTTTTTTGTTCAGACATACTTGCTGGATTTGAGCTTTATTTTTCAAATCTTTCTATTGATTTTATAATAAAGTGTAAATATAGTGTATATGGAATACATAATAAGTACAGAAAATAACAAAGTTGTTATAAGTTAATATCCATAATCACAAAACACTTCTACACACTGAATTAAAGAAATAATATGAAATATTTTAGTATAATATACAATATCTATTCCCACTACTAAAACCGAGTTGTATAGTGAAAAGATTAATACTCCACTTTAGCATGAAAAATAGAACATAAAATTATCATCAAAATTGTTGTTTGTTCTCAGAAATTCTGGAAATAGTTCACAAATGGTTCCCACATATTTTGAAAATTCATATCAGTTACAGAGCATCAGATTTGAGATTAAGGCAAGACATAATTACACAAAACCATTGTGCGTGTGTGGGCAGAGCAGCATCACTCCACGCAAGTAGTATTGCATGTCTTGCCACAAGGGAAGTAAAGGATATTATTTTACATTTAGTTCACATTAAAGTCATGCCATTTTCTCCAATAGTGCCAAAAAGGGCAACTAAAGGACCAGGCTCCAAGCTTAAGTCAAGGATTATTACTGAAATCTGAAAAAAATCTCCTTCCAGTATCTTAAGGCTCAAACAAGTCCAAAATATTAATTAATGTAGCATCCCCATAGTTACATCTGTCACTTCCGTATTTGTTTGCTAAATAGGCCAAAACATATTTCACTTCAAGCTTTCTCTTAAATCAAAGGATACAACAAGGAACAAGCAAATTCACTGAAAGGACTAGGTGGGTATTCTATTGTTACCACCTATTACATAGAAAGGAGATAGCAGAGAGTGTAAGGCAGTCTGTTATACCCTGAAGATTCAATGTCAACCATTTCTAGCATGAAAAGCAAGTGACGCAAACAAATTAAAAGATATAAAGAATCATTGTAACTGAATGATAGATTATAATAAACTCTATTTCATTGTTATATAATCAACTCATTTTGCATGGAACCAAGCTCTTGGGCCTAACTCATCAATAACAGTTAAATGCCTACATGAGCTTGCCATTTGCTTATGTTCAGCCTATGTCTGCCCATCTTTCTACCAATGTACCTTCTGAATGTAAACAAGTTGACTTTTCTTTTAAAATTATTTTTATTAAAGTTTGCAATAATACAAAATTTAAACAATTATATATCGAAATTACAAATTACAAGAAAAAAAACCTCAAAATCCTTACCACTAGACAAGGTTGGGGGGGGGAAAAAACTAACATGTGGGTATCAAGTGACAACAATCTGGAAAAAGACAATGCAGAATCAAAGCTTAAAACAACACTAAAATTTTACATTGTGATAATGGTTCCATAAAAGGGCCCCATGTCTTTAAGAAACTATAATTTTAATCTTTAATGGCGTATCTATTTTTTTCCTAAACTTAAACAAGGCGTAATAATGGTAGGTGGAGAATTGTCTTTCCATTTAATCAAAATTGCACGTCTGGCTACAAATAAAGTAAAGGATAAATATTGGTTTTGAGTTGAAGTCAATAAAACATCATCATCTTGAAATGATCCAAAAACAACAATTCAGGGGCAAGGTTCCAAATTAACCTTAGGAATCTCTGATAATGTTTGAAAAATATCTTTCAAACATTTTTCTAAACTAGGGAAAGTCCAAAACATGTGAATCAAAGAAGCATCAGCAATTTTAAATTTGTTACATGGAGGGTTTATATCAAAGTAAAAATTAGATAATTTAACTTTAGACAAATGTACTCTATGGACCATTTTAAAGTACGATATTGTGCACAAAGGGAGGTCGTATTAATCACATTATAAATGGAATTGCAAACCTCATCAGAGAATGACAGATTCAAATCCCAGTTTCTCTTGATCTTAACCATTCTTAAATCAAGCAAATAGTTATAAATCTGGGGTAATGAACCTTTATGAGAAAGTTGTAAATCAAGAAGTAAACTAAGAATATTTGCCTCAGGAATTTGTGGAAAGTCAGGGGATCTGAGATGGAGCAAAATGTCTAATTTGTAAATATCTAAAAAAAAATGATAAGTTGAATTTTACCACCAATTGTTTAAAAGAAGCAAGATTATTTTGAATAAAAAAGTTTGAAACATTTAATGCCCAATCTGTGCCAATCTTTAAAAGCTGTATCCTGTAACGAAGGTAGAAAAAGGTAATTAGACATAATAGGATTAACAAGGGAACGATTCTGAAATCCAAAAAAAACTTCTCATATTCTCGAACTATGTTTAAATATCAGATTATTTGTTAACTTGTATAGAGAGGAAGATAAAAAGGACCCAAAAATTGCCAACAAAGAAATACTATTTGTATAATTCCATTTCTATCCACGAAGGGCAATCAACCAAATTATCAAAATGTAACAAAAGAATTAACTTACAAATAATAACTGCCCAATAATATAATCTAAAATTGGGAAAAGCCAGTCTACCATCCCTTTTAACTTTTTGAAGATTAGCTTTATTGAAGCGAGGGTGTTTCCCCTGCCACATGTAGGAAGATATAAGCGAATAAACTGAATTTAAAAAAAATTTAGGGATGAAAATTGGTATGGATTGAAGTAAAATATTAATTTTAATATAATTATTATGACCAATCATTGAAAGTGATAAATAGATTGGACAATTTTTCCTTAAAAAGATCTTTATACCTCTTAGTAATTGTAATGCCAAATAAATAAGTTGACTATTTAATACTAAATATGATAAGCGGGATAATAGTAAACAAGGATTAGAAGTTGACTTTTTACTTTGAGGCAGATTTTCACTTGGCTGGTAGTTTCTTCTTTCTTTGGCTTGGCTTCGCGGACAAAGATTTATGGAGGAGGTAAATGTCCACGTCAGCTGCAGGCTCGTTTGTGGCTGACAAGTCCGATGCGGGACAGGCAGACACGGTTGCAGCGGTTGCAGGGGAAAATTGGTGGGTTGGGGTTGGGTGTTGGGTTTTTCCTCCTTTGCCTTTTGTCAGTGAGGTGGGCTCTGCAGTCTTGGAGGTTGCTGCCCGCTGGTAGTTTAATGATTGAGAATAAATATTTTAATTTGTGCCATGGCCAAATGCATTTGAGTTTCTGTCTCACAGTGCATCTCTTAAAAGTGAAGCATGACTTTTACTTTAAAAATGTATACTGTAATCAGACACACAAGAACAAGTCGTTCAGTCCATCAAAGCTCATCACATTTCTATAATAAATTTTTCTAGGCCTCTGTTACCTTGCTTGGAATATCATCTCCACAAATATAATCCAATCAGCCACATGATAATAACTGTGAGAGCATCAATTGCTTGCAGTTTGAGGTCTGAAGATTTTAAAAACCTTACATTAGCTTCCCTCTCATTGTAGGGAAGTGAGGCTTTAACCACACAGATTCTACTTGTAACTGCAGAGAAAGATCCCAGAATGAGCAACAGATTTTCTCCCCGTCAATAATTTAAGAACTTATTTTGGATCAGAAAATCAGGGCAAGGAAACGTTTTGTGTTCTCAATTTTAATAATCAGTTTTATAATTAAAAGTATTAATTAGAGTTGCTGTCTCACAGCTTCTGCAAACAGTTTTGATCCTGAACTTCAGTGAGGTCTGCACAAAGTCCCTGTGAGCTTCGGGTTTCTTTCTTTCTATGACCTATAGTTTCCTTCAAGTGCTCCAGCTTCCACACGTCCCATCCAGGAGATGGTAATTAAGGTGATTTTTGAAAAATGGGTTTGGGTACGATTCGTGCGCTTAAAGTGAATAGAAGTTTGTTAGATGGTTGACACTGACTCAATGCACTGAATGGCTTGTTTCCACTCCATCATTCTGTGACTCAATGACCAGTTTAGATGATCAAAGCAGGCACACCAAGCCATAACTGAGATTGCAGGCATGTGTACAGAGAAAATACACAAGATCGTTCAGGAAGAGTCACTTGATTCAACAAATGTGGTTAGTCTTTGCACAGCAAAGGATTCTGTGGAAGCAATGCAATGCTTCTATTTGATTTTATTTTCTCAATGTCGTCCTGTGCGGAGTGGATTTAAAACTACCATCAATAGTTTTTCTGTTAATGAGAATTTCATTGATAGGAATAACATATATTTTTTAGGCATGGTGCAAATGAAAGTGTCATGTAAATATCTAAGAATAATAGATAAAACTAAACATACTGACATATTGTAGAACTGGGACTAGGTAACCAATTGAAAACACTATTATATTGATGATTGGAAAAATTAATATTGGAGAATATGGTGCAAAATTGTGGATCTGTGGCGGCACCCCACTAGGCAGGCAAACCAACCCCGCTTGTAATCCACGCGGCGGGGCAGCCAGCCAAAATGGTGCCTTTGAGGGTTTCCCCTTTTTCTCAGGACAGGGCTTAGAAGCCCATGCTGGGGGACCACGTGATGCCCGGGTGACATGCTTGACTAACCTATTAGAGTTTTTTGAAGAAATCTCAGGTAGGAGAAGCCAAGAGGAGGTTGTGGATGTCATATATTTGGATTTTCAAAAGTCTTTCGATAAGGTGCCGCATACTAGGCTGATAAATAATATGAAGGTTCATGGAATTACAGGGATGCTATTAGACTGGATAGACAACTGGCTGATAGGCAGAAAGCAAAGGGTTGAAATTATGGGATCCCGTTCATGATGGCTGCTGGTAACAAGCGGTGTTCCACAGTGGTTGGTCTTGGGGCCGCTGCTGTTTACAATTTATATTAACGATTTGGATTGTGGAATAAATGTTTTTGTGGCCAAATTTGCAGATGACACTAAGGTAGGTGGCAGAGAAGAAACTGTTGAAGAAACCGTAAAATTGCAGAGGGATATAGACAGATTGGGGGACTGGGCCAAAATATGGCAGATGAAGTTCAATGTTGAGAAGTGTTCGGTTCTACTTTTTGGCAGTGGGAATAAACAGGCAGAGGACCATCTGGATGGGGAGAAATATCTATCCTCAGAGGTGTCCTTGTGCAGAGTAATCTAAAAGTTAATGCCCAGGTGGGATTGGTAGTGAAGAAGGCTAATATTATGCTAGCATTCATTTCAAGAGATATAGTGTACAAGAGTAGAGAGGTGTTAATAAGATTCTATGGAGCCCTGGTGCAAACCCATCTAGAGTAATGTGTACAGTTTTGGGCCCCCTATCTTAGAAAAGATGTGATGTTGCTGGAGAAGGTGCAGAGGAGATTTACTAGAATGATTCCTGGAATGCACGGGCTGACGTATGGGGAGAGTTTGACAGCTCTTGGGTTGCATTTGTTGGAGTATAGGAGAATGAGGGGGGATCTCAGAGACATTTCGAATATTGAAAGGTTTTGATAAGAGTGAATGCGGATGTTTCACTTGATGGGTGAATCGAGGACAAGGGGTCATAGTCTTAAAATTAGAAGTTGTCCAATTAGAACAGAGAGGAAGAAGAACCTCTTTAGTCAGAGGGTCGTGGATCTGTAGAACTCACTGCCACTCAAAGCAGTGGAGGCCAGATCACTGGAAATGGATAAGTATTTCATTAGTAAGGGTATCAAGGGATATGGGGAAAAAGTTGGAAATTGGAACTAGGTGCAAGCATAATTCAGCTTAGTGTAGAGTCATGGAACAGACTCAATGGACCTAATGCCCTGTTTCTGCTCCTTTAACTTGTGAATGTGAGATTATTAAATTTAAAAAGATCTTAACTGGAATAAATATAATAAACCATGAGAACAAGCAGTGATAAGTGGGGAAAACAATCACTCCTGGACTGATCTTAAGATCATCTCAGTTTAAAACTATTAATATTCAAAATTGTCTCAGGGCAGGAAAGGGATGTGCCAAGTTATGCTGCATTAATTGGAAGCAAGAGATGGTACACCAGATGGCTCAAGATTTGTGGTTGAAATGACAGTGAAACAGGCAGCATTTGTTGTCATTTAACTGTGGAAATGGAAGTACTGCCAAAGTAAACACCTATTCATCCAGAAGTTGCTGTCAGTAGTTCTCTATACATCAGTTCAACTACATCCTGTTGTAATCTTACATAAACATCTTACTCCCTCAGTATCCAGGGTTCTCTCATCTTGCCAGTCTTGCCCTGACTCAAACAGAAACATGCTTACCCTGAACTTTCCCGACATTACTTTTAAAATCCTTGCACTTGCCAGACTCCACTTTATCTACAAATAGCCTCTCCCTATCAATCTTTGCAATTTCCTGTCTCATGCCATCAAAATATGCCTTGCCACAGTTTTGGACTTTAACTTATGGTTCACAACTATCCTTTTCCGTAACTATTTTAAAATAAATGGAATTATGGTCTCTGGACCAAAAGTGCTCTCCTTAGTCACTTACCCTCTTGCATTCCCCAAGAGGCAGTCCTATATTGTACCATCTCTAGTCAGGCCATCTACAGATTATTTGGGAAAATTCTCTTGGATGTATTTAATAAACATCCCACCAAAACCCTTTGGACTTTGTCAGAATCCTAGTCAATATGAGAGAAGTTGAAATCACCTGCTACTATTATTATTCCTGTTATTCCTACAAATATGATCACTGACACATTTGCTACTCTAATTCCCACTGACTATTGGGAAGCCTATAATATTACCCCATCATCTCATCCTTACTTCACATAGCTTCATTGGAAAATCCCCCAAGAATATCCTCTCTGGTCCAGTTCTGCCACAATGTTGTCCTCAGTCAAAAATGCAACACCTCCACCTATTTACCTCACCTCTATCTCATCTGTAGCTTCTATATCCTGAAACACTGAGCAGCCAATCTTGCCTCTCTCTGCCATGTTTCTGTTACACCGATAATTCTCCAGTCCTATGTAGCCAACTATGTCTTGAGTTCATCCTCTTTGCCTGTCAGACTTACTTGAAAATAAATTGAATCAGTTGCCAATCTGTCCAATGTATTTCTGGCTATGGAGGGAAACCAGCTTTGTATTCTATTACGAAAAAGATGGAATTTACAGATTTTATTGATCATTTCACTGAAACTTATCAATCAAAGTTAACACCCCTGTTCTTTTAAAGGTTATACACTTGATTTAAATTTTTGTGTTTGTTACGAATGTGTGAATTTCATAATAGCATTGAGATACACCATTAACCTGCAAGGCCATGTGGTGGTCCTGTTTACTCAAGTGAACAGATTTCTTTAATTCAACAGCCTTATAGTTAAGATCTGTGCTTCTTTACAAGAACCTCATTCAAAATACCATTCACCAAAAAAAAAAATCAGTATTAGAAATTATGATTGCAACTCTCAGCAAATTTATAATGTGGCAACCCTTTTATCTGCTGAACTCAAGCATGAAAACCAGTCGGCTGCGATTAGCCTCATTTCCCTGGATCATCAGCTATTGTTGCTATGGAGACTGAACCTCTATTGCCTTGTACTACTCTTTGCGTAGACACCGATTTCCATAGCAGCAGCAGACACCAAGTTGCCATAATCACCTGAAAAGTGTGGCAGACTACAATCATTTCCTTAAATCTCTGAAAGGGTTAGATTCTACGGCCATCCTTTTCCCTAGCAACTACCTTAGTTGCCATAGGGATGACCTTTTTAATAGAATAGCTCAAAAGTGTGAACCTTTTGAACATTGCTGCTATTCTTTCTAACTTACTCTTTGTCTAAACAACAGTTGAAATGAAAGGAAATGCAAAATATACAGAAAATTAAAGAATGTAAACAATTGGGCTCAAATGTAAAAGGGAAGATCCCTCATTGAGGATAAATAACAATATTGGCACAAATTGTGAACCACAGATGCACATGCCAATTCACTCTTACATAGCTTTTTCTTCTGGTGTGAATTTCTCCCCGGGACCTTCATTGCCCTACATTACATTCACTTCTCATTATGAAATGTGCACATTATAGAGTAAGGGCTGAATCACATGATGGAAGTTACAGATGCTGCAATCTGTTCACCTGCCACATATTCACTGAACTTTTTAGGCAACAGATACCCCAGAAAATGTTTTGTACCAATCAGAGAAAACAGGTTTAATCACACTTTTCAGTTCAACTATGTGGCACTGAAGAGAATCAAGAGGAAGTTGGTGTAACGTACATAATTGTAACCAATGTAGTCAGACGAAAATACATATTTTCAACAAAATGTCGGACAACAGGTGCAGCGGCACGGTTAGTGCAAAGCTGTTACGCTGCCAGCGACCGGGTTTTGAATCTGGCACTGCTTGTAAGGAATTTGTTCGTTCTCCCAGTGTCTGCGTGGGTTTCCTCCAGGTGCACCAGTTTCCTCCCACCCTTCAAAAATGTGTCAGGGTTGTAGGTCATTGGGTGTAATTAGGCAGCAAGGGCTCGTCGTCTGGAAGGGCCAGTTATCGTGCTGTATGCCTAATTTTAATTTTTTTTATTTATTGGAAAAAATGGTGCACAAAAGATCCTCATTTATATTTACTGTGGAGAGGGACGCTAAAGAATTGTGGCTAATAAGTTGGATGTCTTAGAATATTTTCACCATACAGATGTACAGGTGCTAGTGGTCTTAAAGCATATTAAAATTGATAAATTCCCCAGGCCTGAGCCAGTGTACACAAAAATATTGCGAAAAGCTCAAGGAGAAATTGGTTTGGTCTCAGCAGAAATAACTGTATCCTCTTTAACCACAGATGAGGTAGTGCAAGATTGGAGGCTGGTTATTGTTGTGTCTTTACTTATAAGATGGGGAGCTACAGGCCAGCGAGTCCAACATCAATGGTGGGAATGTTGGAGATGTAAGGTAAAAACATCATGAGATGGGACCGGAGAAGGAGTCACCCAGTACTAAGGAGTAACAGAATGCAGATGTGACCTTGTACACTCAAGATAAGCTTTGCACTAACAAGAATGATGAGCAGCAGACTAACAGAGAAGGGTAGCAACAGTTTATTCATTGGACAATGTCATGGTATGATAATTTACTAAGTACTTATCCTGAGGTATAAAAAAACACCATTTTGCTGATAACGGCAGAATGCATTCTCCGACTAACTTTGTTAGACGCAAGTGTTACAATCCGGTAATAAAGAACAAAGAACCCTGATTTCGACTCAGCCTGGTGTTTGTCTCACTCATTCATGAACAAAGCAGACCTAACAGAGAGGATCTGAAGGACAGGACCTACCAGCATTTGGAGACCCAATGGATAATTAGGGATTAGTTGACATGGCTTGTACACAAATGTCTCACAAATTTGACTCTTTTTTTTTTGAAGAGGTGACATAGAGGAATGACAAGGGCAAGAGAGTGGACAGTGTCTGTGTGGATTTTAGTAAGGTCCTTGAGAAGGCCCCAAATGGTAGGCTAGTCTGGAAGATTAGATCACGTGGGATTCGGCACAAGCTTGGCAATTAGATTCAACAGAAATGTTTTGATCTGAAATGCATCTGTCTGTTTTCCTCCAAGGCGGATGCCTGGCCCACTGAATTCCTCCAGCATTTGGTCTTTGCTCCAGATTCCAGCAGTCTTTTATGTCCCTAGTTAGATTTAAATTTAGCTTGGTGGAAAGAGTCAGAGGGTGGTTGGTCATTTTTCAGATTTTTGATGTGTGAACAGCAATGTGTAGCAGACACCGTTGCCGAGTCCACTATCATTTGTCTTTAAAACTGTTAATATAGAAGACAGCAAAATAACATGATTACTAAGTTTGCAAATAACAACAAAATTGGAGGTATAATGGACAGTGAGGAAGGCTATCCAGGATTACACCATAGAACAACTGTGCAAATGGGCCATGGAAATGCAGATGGAATTTAACTTGGCCAAGTGCACATGTTGCATTTGGCAAGTGAAACCAAGAGAAAATTGCATAGTCAAAGGCAAGACCACGGAGATTGATGAAGTGCAGAGAGACTGAAGTACATAGTTCCCAAAATGTGGCAACACATAGTCAGGATGGTGAAAAAGGCATTTGTCATACTTGCCTTCATCAGTTGGGGCATTTAGTACAGCAGTTCGGATGTCATGTTACAGTTGAACAAGATATTGATGAGTTTACATTTGGAATAATGCGAGCAGTACGCGTCATCCAGCCGTCATTAAGCTGGAAAAAGTGCAGAAAAGACCCACAATTATATTACCAGGACTGGATGACTTGAGTTACAAGGAGAGGCCAAGTAGTCTGGAACTATTTTCCTGGAACTTAGAAGACTGGTGGGTGACTTCATAGAGGTATACAAAAGGACCAGGGGCATAGATTAGATGAATAATTGCAACACATAAATGCTGGAGGAACTCAGCAGGTCTCACAGCATCCATAGGAGGTAAAAATATGTAAATAACATTTCAGCCCTGAGTCCTTCTTCAAAGTATGAGTAAAAAGCCTTAGATTTTTATTTTATATAACAAAAGCTTTGAGGCCTTTGGTATGGTGGTGTGGGTGGGGGGGGGGGGGGGTGGGGGGAGGGAGTGGTGGAGGTTTATAGACATTGGATGTCCACAATGAATATGGGACTGTCAAGTTCAGGGAAGTGGAAGTTGTTGAAATGATGGAAGCCATGTCAAGTACCGCATATGTTGGTGGAGAGGAACTGTTCCAGAGGGGACAGAGTCGAGCTAAGTGGATACCAGTTCAGTGGAGCAGGAGCATGCAGAAATGATGGGTCTACCAAGAAAATTGATTTGTGGATTTTGGGTGAGAAGTAGAACTGGGCAGTACAGGGGTTCGAAAACAATGTTGGAGGCCATGGAAGGGAGATGGCTGGAACTGATGAATTCAGAGGTAGTAAGTGAGATGCTGGTTTGATGAGTTTTGGTGGGGTCCTGTTGAATGGGTAAGCAAGAGGAGAATTCTGTAGTTAACGTATGGTGTCAGCTAGATAGCGGTCCGTGTGCCAGACCACAACAGTGCCACCCTTGACTGTGCATTTGATGGTGAGGTTGGAATTGGTGGGGAGAAGGTGGAGGGAAAGGTGCTCTGAGGGAGTGAGATTAGAATGAGTGAGGGAGTGGTGAAGTCAAGAGGGTTGAGGTCTTGGTGGCAGTTTAAAATATAAAGGTTCAGAGCAGGTAGAAATCCGGAACAAGGTGTTGAGGAGGAGGAAGAAGGTTTAAGGTGAGAGAAGGGGTCTGTAGTGTGGGGTGATGAATCCTGGTTGTAGAAATAGGCAACTAGTCAGAGCCAACAGAAGAAGAGTTTGGCCTCTTGGTGTGCATGGCACTCACTGAGATGTGGCCAAAGGGGGAACAAAGGTGAGGACATAACATTCCATCTCCAAGAGGGGGAAGGTCAGATGGGATAATAAAGACCAGGTAGGGATTGGAATGGGGGGGTCAATGGAGTGAATGGTTTGGGGGGGGGGGAAAGAAAGAGGATGAAGAGGATGGATTGGACCAGGAGTTATGGGTCAGAGGGATTCAAGGGAGGAAGAGGAGGTTCGAGGGTCAGGGCGAGAAGGACAAAGGTGAGAGTTGGCATTGGAAGTTCAGTCCTGTAGGTTGCCAGGACCAGGGTGAGAGTTCGCAATGGAGGCTTGGACCTGAAGGCCATCAGGGCTGAAGTAGAGGCCTGCGACAACTATCGCAGAGGCTGCATTCTCCAGCCAGATGAGCTTCCCATCCTTGATGGCTATCAAGTGAGTGTAGAACCAGGGGTTGAAGGCGTGGATCCAGCAGAGGATGAAGCATAGAAGTGGTCAGTGGCAGGTCCTGGTGAGTGAGGTTTGGATCTGTGACAGCAAGAGAGCGAGGGTCTGCTGGTATCTGCTAATGGAAGTGAGGGTAGTCTGTAGGATATGGCAAGAGAAGCGAAGAGAGCAACAGTCAATGCAGTGGATGTACCTCTGGTGAACAGTCAGACTTTTTCCCAGGTGGGTAAGTCCAAAACCAAGGGGGCACAGATTTAAAGTGAGATGGTAAAAATTTAAAAGACAGTGATGGACATGTGAAATGAACTACTAAAAGAAAATGTAGGACCAGTGTACAATCATGTATTTAAAAGACTACTGAACTGGTGCATGGACAGGAAAGGTTTGGAGTGACAAGGGCCAAAAGAAGGAAATTGGGACCAGCTTGAATGGACAACCTGGTCATCATGGACAAGTGGTGCTAAAGAATCTGTTTCCATACTCTATAGGTCTATGACAGTCTTGCCTCACCCAAGGCTCATGCATATGCTCACAAATTTATATCATTAGACTTGAACTAAAGTGGGGACTCCACAGCGTAACTAACTCAGGAGTTTTGGTGCTAATGTAGCTCCAAGATTCTAAATCTTTCACTGAGTAGCAAAAGTCAATCATGCAATGATTTTTATACCTTTTCCTTTACAAAAACATTTCATTGAATTCCACAAAAAAAGTTTGCTTTAAATGTCTAATCTTTAGTTCTTCCTTCTAATTCAAATGGTCAGGGGCAGGTGGAGGAGAAAATAAGTATGAACTGAAAAATTAAACCACACATGTAATACTTTAGAAGCTACATGCCCAGATAATCAATTAGAGGCTTTTTTTGAACTTGAAAAAAATGTTCTTAGCTCACGGTTGTGGAGGTCGCAGCCATGGCAATGAAAGAATATTGCACACATGCGGCTTTCTGACATGGCTTTTCATTAACCTGGTTAATGCCAAGGATATGCACCAGAGCCCTCAGGATCAATGTCAATACATCTGCAGTTTAAAATCATATTTTGATTTTAACAGATTAATATTGACTTTTAATATCGCGGCCTACTACAGCCATCGCGGCCTACTACAGCCATCGCGGCCTACTACAGCCATCGCGGCCTACTACAGCCATCGCGGCCTACTACAGCCATCGCGGCCTACTACAGCCATCGCGGCCTACTACAGCCATCGCGGCCTACAGGCTGCCAGTCTTTTCAACAGCAACATTGTTTACCCTTTGAATGGTAATCTTGTCCTGTTATAGTAAGTACATGGTTGATTCAGTGTGAAAATTACAAACACAACCGCATGTCCCAGTCAAAGTACTGAAATAAAAACTGATATGTCGTGACAATACTTGCATTTACACAGCACTTTTCAGTATGAGATGTCTTCAACTCATTTAGATTGTTAATTGTTTTAGTGCATGCTCACTGCAGATAATATTTTAACAGTACAAAAATACTGAGTTAATTGCTTGAACATTTCCTCATTCTGCCTAATAATTTACATTAGCAAAAATGAAATGATGTC
The DNA here is from genome assembly GCF_036971445.1 of Narcine bancroftii. NCBI lineage: Eukaryota > Metazoa > Chordata > Chondrichthyes > Torpediniformes > Narcinidae > Narcine > Narcine bancroftii. The sequence continues at coordinate 102,527,798 of NC_091477.1, read as the reverse complement.
ACCTTTCAGGAATTGCACCCCTCCCTTATCACACCACTCCATCTATGTCGATGCCCTTCTCTACATTGAAGAGACTGGACACAGTGATGCACCATTAATTACTTGTTCACCGACCAGTCGCATCCTGAAATGGACGCATGTCGGAAATTCACTGTATCGTTTATCAAATACAACATTACAGCCACCAAGGCCAGCTCTCGTGAGAGGTTGGCCACCTCTGCCATAGGAGCTATTTTCCATGGATAGGCCCCTACTTTCAACCCAAAGGCGTAATTTTTATATTTATATGTTTTGGTCGTATGTATGGATGGCCGCAAGTTGAATAGGTTGTAAGTCAGGGACTACTTATATAAAGTACACTGTCTCACCTGCCAAATTGCTCCAGCATTGTGTTTTTACTTCAATGTGCCTACAAATTTTCATGTTTTAACTCCTGTCAGGACCTTTGACGGCCACAGAGCCAACAGTACCCCAGCAATTAAAACTGTACAATTATTCTATTCACCCAGACCTTGGGAAAGCAGAAATAATTCCACACAATTTGTTAGAAATTTCAGTGGCAGAAAACTATGACGTATTTTTTATAATTTAAATCTAATGATTTCACTATCTAGTTATTGGTATTTGCAAAATTCCCACTGTTTTGGATCTTAGTCAAGATCCCACTGCAAATCAAAGATCATCTTTACATACATTTCAATTGTAGATGGTGAAAGTCAAATTCCAAATGTTACTGCTGCACTCACTCAGTATTTGAAATAATTTCAAATAATCAAAAGCGTATAAATAATCCATGAAGATACACCTTTCAATTCAGCTATCCTTAACTGCACTGCCAGTAAGATGATAAGAACAGGAATCCAACGTCCTTTACTGGACCCAAGGGATCAACATAGCTCATGTGAGAATGTTCTCATCCCAGACCACACAATTTTAAATACTAGTCTACTTGATCTTAAACCATTTCTTTTTGAAACATGTAGTTCAAACTTCAGTGTGAAAATTGTCACAGATCATGAAACTCTAAGGATAGAAGAATGGATGGAAGAAAAATAGAGGGTTACGTGATAGGGAGGGTTTAGTACTTTCCCCCCCCCCCCCCCCAAAAGAATATGGGTCAGCATAACATTGAGGACCAAGGGGTCTGTGCTATGCTGTAGTGTTCTATGTTCTAAACAGATTTCTGAACCAGGACTATTCCCTTAACAGAAGCATTCTCCCATTGTGATCGTCGCCTGCTGGAAGTTGGTGATTTCCTTGCTTGTTTTTAAAGGACGACAAAGCAGCATTTGGAAGCATAATTAGAAGTACTTCAGTGCCACTTTCTCAAAGAGACAGGAAAAAATACCTCACTTTGAACCCAATTATGGAGATTTCTAAATAAAGCAGCCCACTACAATAACAAAGACAAATATTTGATATACTGAGAGGAATTACTCTGGAGATAATGGTTTTATGGCAAGATTTGAGCCTACAGAAATACTACCTTCCAATACCCATTGAGAAAAGATTTGCCAACCAACCCTGAAAGCACTGCTTGGCTTCTTTCCATTCAAGCCAAATTATTCCTCTCTTGGGATGTAATTGGACAGTGGATTATGTGCCTAATATAACACTCAACACACTACAAGCTACATTTCATTTAAAAAGCAAATACTATATTCAACTTTGCTGCAAAGAAACCTGGATTTATTTTTACACTTGCACTTCATGGAACCTTAAGGTACCATAAGCAATCAGTCAATGAAGTGCAGTTCCTGTTGTAATGTATCGAACATGATCGCTATTTTGCCTGTAGCAAGCACAACAAACAGGAGTGTGCTAATTACCACAATGTTGCTACAGCATGTTCAGAAATGTTGGTGGAAATGCTGGAATCGCCATTAGAACAAAAAAAAGCAACAAGGACTGACAATTTCAGCTTTCTAGAACGATCTCATTTAAAGATTCATTCTGAATTCCTCTCATTAATTAATCTGTTTGCAAAACCAGTTGGAACAAACTAAAAATTTGATTGATTGGTGAGCTCGAAGAAGCCAATCAAGTACAACAATGCAGCAATGGGATTAGACGATTAACTCTTTGCAATAAAATTCTTCTAAATATTCCAGGGATTAATTTCATTGAAACTCTAGAACTCTGAATCAACACAAAAAGACCAAAAGCAATTAAGTTTCAGATTCCACTTCTATCAAATGTGTCCTCAGCCTCTGTCTGTTGTGCGCAGAGCTACAAATGGAAGAATCAGCTTGCTGATAATATATTAGGATATATATTTCTCTACATCTATACATTTTTCCCCCAAACATCTCTGTGCTGTCAGTAACCAAGAGGGTCAAACAAACAAGACATCAGTCTGAGTAACAGTTATTTCCTTCAGCACCCTGTGGTTATGCCATCTGAAACACATTTTTAAAAAATCTACTAATGATGTTGTTTAGCAACCCCCTTCCAGAAACACAGGATTTTCATGCTGAGTTTCTATTAAGGGGGGAGAGTGAATCGGATATTGAATTGCAGATGGCACAGATTGCCCCCACCTGCCTGAATCTGACATCTAACAGAAATCAAATTAGACAGTTCAAACTGCATATCATTTGCTGGGAAAGATTTCTCAAGATGGCAGAGTTAAGACGACCACACAGATATGTGGAACAGATATGTGGTGCATTTAAACAGATTATTTAAATAACACCAAGAGTTGAGATCACTTGTGAGCATTGGCAATCTTTGTGGCCATCTCGCCACAGATTTCCAGAAAAACAAAACTCTAAATTGCAGAGTAAATTATTAATTCAGATTTATTTATTTACCCAATGGTGCAGATATTTACATAATGCTTGTCTAAACGAGTTCATGAAAGCCATCTCTCTTTTTATTCCATTGCTTTCCCTATCCAATTATTACCGCAATCCCAGAGTACCACCTCGAAGGATTTGCACAGTTTTATTTTAAGATAGCTGGGACACATTCAATGAATTATTTTGCTGTTTCACAAAAAAATGCAAGAGATGGGAGCAGAGAAGGCAAGATCTTCTCTCGAGTACAGCTATGGTCTTAACTTTACTCGCAAGCCTCATCCCGAGAACCCACAACTGCACAACATGCCAAAAATCCAGCATAGGTGCAAATATAATTCATGGGTTTGTAGCCATTTCCTTCTGGCATAGGGAATAAAACCAGCATATTATTCCTTCCTGCATCTCACCAAAGCCCTGTCCTCTTCTAGCAGCACTTCCTTCCCTTTCTCTCCATCTCCCCTGCCTCAAAGACATACATTTTTCTAACAGTCTGGTTAGATCCAATTACTGCCTGTGTTCCTTGCAGTTGGACACCTAGATCTCTCTCAACATTAATGTTTAATCTGGAAGGAAAATATGAAGATCTGAAGACATCGTGGTGGAAATAAAAACACAAGAAACTCAAGTCAAAAGGTGTCCTTTATATAGCAAAGGTAAAAATACCTAAATGATGTTTCTGGCTTGTGCCCTTCCATCAAAATATAGAAAAATGTCAGCAGGCGTCCGAACAAAAGGGTAGGGGAGAAATGGTCACAAAGGCAGGAGGTAATAGGTGGAGAAGGGAGGGAGGGGATAGCAATGATCAAAGGGAGTATGGGTGGCTAGATGGATAGAGAGAGAGAGGATGGGTGGGGGGTGGGAAGGACAGTTGGAAGGAAAAGGGGAGGGGGAAGGAGGGGAGAGGAGAGCAGGTGAGCAGAAATCTGAAAGTTGATGTTAATACCATCTGACTGGAGAGGCCCCAGATTGAAAATCAGGTGTTGTTCCTCCAAATTGCAGGTGGTATTGGTGGGATTGTTCACAAGACCATGTACTGACATGCGAGTGTGGGAGTGTGAAACAGAACTAAAATAGTTGGCTACTGTGAGGTCTTTGTCATTGGTGCGGATGGAGAAGCTCAGCAAAGCAATCTCCCAATCTGCACCCAATCTCTCAAAGGTAGCACCAGATGCAGTAAATCAATCCTATGGATACGCAAGTGTTACTTCACTTGAAAGCCCCATTTGGAGCCCAGGAATGTGGTGAGGGAGGAGGTGTGAGCACAAATGTGGCACCTCCTGCAGCTGCAGGGGACGATGCCAGGGGGGAGGAACGGTGATTGGTGGGGAGGGATGAGTGCGTGCGGGAGTTACTGAAGGGAGTGGTCCCCATGAAAGGCGTAGAGGGGAAGATGTGTCTGGTAGAGGAATCCTGTTGTAAGTTCTGGAAATTCCGGAGGATAATGTGTTGGATGTGGAGGCTGGTGGGGTGGTAGGTGAGGATGGGGAGGGTGGGGGGGGGATTTGCGACGGCACCAATTTATCACAGCTTACAAACAAATAAAGAATACACTCACTCATTTCTTTCAGCACACCGTGAAGTCACCTTTATTATTCACTAGACACAACATTGTATTCTTCAACTCCCTAAACACCATCCAATTAAACTCCTCCGACCTTCTCATTGGCTCATCGACAGAGGGGGCCAGGGCAGATGAGTGGGAAATGGAGGAGATGTGGGTGAGGGCTGAGTTGATGGTGGTGGAGGGGAAGCCACATTTGTAGAAGGAAGACATTTCAGAAGATCTGGACTGGAAGACCTCATCTTGGGAACAGATGCGGCAGAGATGGAGTAATTGAAAGAGGAAGATAGTATCCTAGCAGGGGACAGGGTGTGAGGAAGTGTAGTCAAGGAAATTAGTGGATCTGTAATACACGTCAGTGAAAAGCATCTCCTGACATGGAGACAGAGAGATCCAGGAAGGGGAGAGCATGGTTGGTCCCTCAGACCTCATCTCTTCACTTGTACATCCAGAAGACTAATTTATTGCATCTGATGCTCCTTTTGTGGCATTCTCTACATTGGAGAGACCAGTTGCAGACTGGTAGATCGCTTCGCTCACCATCTCTGCTCCATTCACAACCACAGTGACACCACCACCCCCCCCCCCTCAGTAACCAAACATTTCAATTCCAGGCCATACTCCCGCGCTCTCATGTCTGTCCATGGCCTTGTGTACTGTGCCACCCTGACCACCCACAAAATTGGAGGAACAACACCTTATTTTCCATCTGGGGCCCCCACCAGCCACATGGCATGAACATCGACTTAAATGCTTTCCATTAAAACTACTCACCTTTTCTTTCCCCTCCCCACTTTTCCTGTCCTTCCAGTTCTTTCACCCATGCAACCCTACCATCCCCCTCCTCATTGCTGCTGTCCCTTCCCTCCCTCCTTTCTCCAGCTATCATCTCCTGCCTTTGCCACCCCCACTCCTTCCCGCCTCCTACTCTTTTGTTCGGAAACTTGCCGGAATTTTCTCATACTTTGATGAAAGGCTCAAATCCAAAATGCCAGTTATGTATCTTTTCCTTTGCTACATAAAGGACACGGTTTGACCTGCTGAGTTTCTCCAGCGTCTTATGTTTTTACTCCAACCACGGCATCTACTGAATTTTGTGATTTACTCCCCTTGTTTAATATATTGACTTCAATCAAGAAATTTTCTGTTCAAGTTCAGGGCTAAATGATTTTTTTTTTATAAACGCTTTTCAGGCTGGAGTGGTAAAGGAGATGATGGCATGCTTGCCTTCATTGGGTGGGACACGGAGTATAAAAGCAATAAAGTCACTTGGCAACTCTATAACACTTTGGTGAGGGTGTAATTGGAATACTGTGTGCATTTGTGGTGGCCCAGGAAGTATTCGGAGGCTTTGGTACAGAAGAAGTTTACCAGGATGTTGCCTGGTTTAGAGAGTACGAGTTATGAGGAAAGGTTGGACAAACTGGAGTTGTCTTCCCTGAAACGTAGGAGGGTGTGTGGGTGACAAGATGGAGGTTTAAATAATCACGAGAGGCATCTATAGAATAGAGTCCGAATTCTTATCCCATGGTAAAAGCATCATACCCTAGAGAACACATGTTTAAAGAATGGAGGGGTGGATCAAGATTAAGGGAGATGTGCAGGGCAAATTTTAAAATTAATTTACACAGTGATGGAGACAAATACAATAGTTGCATTCAAGAGAGTTCTCGATAAGACACATTACCATGAAGGAGTTGGGGGGGGGGCTATCAAGCGTATGCAGAGTTTTTGTTTGATTTAGACATTATGTTGGGTAAAGACATGGATAAAAGGGCTGGTTCAATGTTTCCCCTCCTTCCAAAGTGGCTGCACACCTCTCCTCGCATCATGCTGCCCCAAACACATTTCCGCTCATTAACTTATCTACATCTGTGTGCTCTTCACATCCTCTTCACTGCTTCTTTCACACCTATTGTATCACCAGCAAGTGTGGATGCTTTACACTTTGCCTTTTCAACATAATGAGGATTCAGCCTCAACTCCTGAAACACACCATTACAATTCTATTCTCAGCTGTTTATTTTACTATACTTGAGTTGCGCTTTATAAGCCTTCAGACACCAGTCTGATTGAGAAGACAGAATGCCATGAAGATAATTATGAGTAAAGAAATAGGAAGGAACAACCACATGTGTGTTAGTATGGGGAGAGTTTATAAATAGTTTTGCTTTTGCAACTGAAATCACAAGTTATTTTTGAAATATATTCTGGTTTGTTATTACATCTTTTATTTTCAGTGCCATGAAAAAGAATAATAACATTTGCAAGTTACACATTGCATTTCCATAAAGATACTTCAAGATATGTTCTCTTTTGTCTTCTTGACGGAGGGGAATGTTTTCCAAAAACATTTAAACATTTCCCCCCCTCCCCCCCCACCCCAAAGCATTGCATGCAGACATGCCGAATGCAGCCAGCACCTTTTGGATGAGATAGGCTTGGTAGTTTGGTCACTTCTTTTCTTCCTTCCTTTTCATAGACCTTAGGGCCAATGGACCTTTGTGTTCCAAAACAATCACCCCAACTTCAGGTTGGTCACATTTCTAACACTGACATGCAATTCTTGCAACAGCTCACATAGTAATCTTTAACAGGTTAACTATCACATCCGTGATTCAATATCTAGAAAGACCAATTTAGGGTTCATTAAAATGCAGTTAGCATGTGCACATAAGGTTTCAAGTCTGTTGCATTGAAAAATCTGCTTTGAATGTATTAAAACCAACAGCTATTCATATTGCCCTTTCAATTTAGAGCACCAAGATCTGTAAGACAAAAAACACCAATTGAACACTAATGTCTGAAATAATTCAAAATATATGGAACTCTGAGTAATAAATGAGAATGTAAACAATTACTTGGATTACAAAAAGCAGTAGGGAGTGATTATCTTAGTTCAAGAAAAGAAGCAGATAGAAGGGAAATGCTGGATAGATTTGGGATTGATGGCTAATGGTAAGAGATTACATAGATAATCGTTCATTAAGTATTCAGGGGAGTTTGAAGTGAAGGGAAAGGCACCTTCTGAGACAGGGTATCATACTTTCAGAGACTTTTAACACAATCAGCTGCTGTGTGCCGTGCTTTGATGATAGCAGGCCCGGTATTAAAAGCAGTAAATGTTAAATGATGACCAGTGCGATGCCGGCCACAGCATTCAAACTCACAAAGTATAAGCACGAATAAAGCATTTGATCACAGTACTATAAACTACTGAATAAATCAATAGATATGGGATTAGAATAGGGAGTTGGTGCAATGATTAAAAATTATGCCTCATCTCTTTGAATGCAGAAGTGGTTGCAAAGTGCAAAACAACTTTCTCTTACTTCTAGTCTTGCTTTCATATTGAAACTTGGGTCGACATTTTTACTTCAAAGAATTTGAATGATGCAACTGGCATTACCCTGACCACTATCTAATTGCTTTTCTGCTCCAGCCCTGGACAAGCTATCATAATGAAAAGGCAACACAAATATAGTTGATTGTGCTACCTCTTTGAACATCTGATCCAATGTCTCACAGTGGCTTTTAAAAAAAAATAAGGATTATAAATCGAGAAGGTTGATATTAACCTTAGAACTTCTGCCCCTTAAGCAATAATACAACAGCTTTTTTTTGTGCGTGCCCGAAGCTAGATTTCAGATTTATTGTCAGAGTACATACATGACATCACGTACATCCCCGAGATTCTTTTTCCTGTGGGCCAGGCAGAATTATCACCTTTGGATCATGCAAAAACTGTACAGAACAAACATATGTAAAGAAATAAAGAAATGTAAACAAACAGAGAGAATAAAAGCAAAATGCAAAAGTAAGAATCCTTATATGAGTCTCCAATTGAGTGTCGTTGAGGAGTCTGGTGGTGGAGGGGAGGCAACTCTTCCTGAACCTGGTGGTGCGAGTCTTGTGGCACCTGGACCTCTTTCCTGATGGCAGCAGTGAGAACTCAGCACATGCTGAGAGATGTGGATATTTGATGACTGCTGATGCTCTTGGTCGGCAGCGATCCCCTGTAAACGTTCTCGATGGTGAGGAGGGTTTTACATGGGATGTCCTGGCCTGTGTCCACTATCTTTTGCGGTGCTTTTCACTCACATTATTTGACAGTTGAAAGCACATGTTCAAAGCTTTTGCAATTAATATACTTCTATAACATTAGAAACCAACTGCAGACAGAGCAATTCACAATAGATGGCAACCATGTCAGCAAACTGCAACAGCAAAAGACTCTGTCAATGCATCAATCCAAGTATAAAACACTAATTCTACTGCAAGACTATTTGCAATTCACCATATGAATGTTTAATTTTCAACTCCCCAATTATGTTTAATTGAAAATGTTTTTGAAGTTTGGAGGGTTAACATCTTGTTAATCAATATCTTTGAGAAACTAACTATGTGACCTAAAATCTCTGATGCTTTTAGCAAAGTAGAAAGGATTGCCAGGCACTAAAGCTGCTGGCAAGAAATCCAAATTTTGCAGAAACCCTCATTCATCTAGACTTACTTCACCATTTGATGTTCATGTCTGCGCCAGGTTTATGTTCCCTGCAAACTTGAGCTCAACCACTCCAGCATATCCTATTTTGCATTGTTCTGTTTAGCCACCCCTAGTGTTTCAGACTTCAACACCCATTGCTGTTTTAAATTCTCATTCTATTTTTCAAATTTTAAATCCTCTTCTTTCTTTAATGCTAATACCTCCTCCAATCTTAAGGTTGCCTTCTCCCAATATATGTCCTAGGCCAGTGCTTTGCAATAGGTGTTCCCAAGTTCGTACTTTGCCTTGTGGGGCTGCAGGCCTGCTCATGAGATGATCCACAAGTTACTGCTCCTGCCGAACAAATAAGTCAGTGGTTTCAGAGAACTAACAACAAATTGTTTTCATTATCTGTTACAAATGTATTGCCAATGAATTGATGCAAATTTTATATATATATGGGAAAAACTATGAAGGTGCTATTACTTGCAGAATTAAATTATGCAAGGTAAATAGACTTCCTGGATCTTATAGTTCAACACTGACATCAACTCCCACTTTGAAGATTATATCTTTCGGGTTTCCATCCCTGCCAAGTCAGCACTCATGTTACTGCTTCACTAGCAGTATACAAGTATAATGCATCTATTGGCAGTGTTTTTGTTTATTTTACAGAAGAACTGCATAATGGCCAGCCAATAAATGGGGGCAAAATTATTCTCATTTTCAAATAGCCGCAGAAAATGGCAGGAATCCAATTTTAATGAAAAACTGCAGCTGCAGGGAAAAAAAAATGAAATGAAAATTATGCTGGAAAGAATAACATCAGGAGAAATGTGTGTAGGGAGAGTGCACAAATGTTTCCAGTTGATGATCTTACATCACAATAAGGAGGAAAAATTGGAAATTAAACAAATTTTAAGGGAGTCAGGTGGAGAGAACCAAGGAAAGGTCTGTGGTAGGACAGAAATCAGGAGACAATAAAGGTGTTGAAGTAAAACACAAAAGTCTGCACTCACAGAGATTGAAGTAAAAACAGCAGGTCAAACAGGGCACCTTGTATGGTAAAGAAACATAAACAATTGTTTTGGCTTCAGCCCTTCAGCAAGGTCAGGCTGATAAGTGGCAAGGTTTGTTCATTGCATTTATTTGCTCGGGGACATGCACCTAAAAAGGAAGCAAATCAGGACAAAAAAAAAATGTTGCAACTGTGGGAACAAAACAAAGGTTGAATTCTGAAATAAAAGAGAATGCATTAAATACCAATCAAAGCTAGCAGAATATTTTGGGAGAATAAAGAACTGAATTAACATTACAGGTTAATGATCTTTTATTAGAACTATAAGAGCAGTCGCATGCTGAGTGGTAAGATGACATGCAGCTCCTCAAGCTTGTATGAGGCCGCAGAGAAGCCATGCAAGAGGCTAAAGACTGAGTTCAGAGTGGGAGTGAGGTGAGAATTAAAGTGTCAAGAAAGTGGAAACTCAGGATACCTAACATCCAATGAACAAACAAGTTCTGCAAAGAGCCATACAATCTGAGATTCCTTTCATCTCTGTAAGATTGGAAATAATACAAGTGAATTACTGCTTCACCTGTAGGACTGTTTAGGGCCCAGGATGGGGAGAAGGGAAGAGGTAAGATGCCATGAAAAGGGATAGATAGAGGTTAAGAAGATAGAGTGAATCAAGGAATCACAGAAGAAACAGTCCGTTCAGGCTCAGAGGGATGAGAGGGAGGGAGGGAGGGGAAATGGCATCACGTGGAGATATCATATTGAAGATCTTAGAAAATACAGAGGGACATCAAGAAAGAAAGATGTATTTTTAACCACAGATGGTAATTTGTTAAATTTAGACACAGTACAGAAACAGGCCCTTGTGGCCGACAGGCTGTGCTGCCCAACTAATATCATGGCACATGTTCAGGACCATAAATTCTGATTCTGAATTTCACTTTGGTAAGAGGATTAAGCGGAAATATCCAGACTCTCAAGATGGAGAAACCCAAAAACCTCATTCAAGAAATCACATTTGACAAATTTGGTTAGAGTTCTTGAGGATGAAATAAGTAGGATGGGTTAATGGCAAACAACAGATGTGGTGCCTTTCAATTTCTAGAAGGTAGTCAAAAAAGTGAAAGATAAAAGTTTACTCCACAAGGAAATGGAATAAGTTAACAGCAAGGAAAGAAGATTGGCGAATCGACACAAAACAGAGTTGGGATAAATGGCTCCTTTTCAGATTCACAAGCAGAAACTAGTAGGGTACCACAATAATCAGTAATGAGATCTCAACAACTTAAACTAGTGTCATTCGTGAGATAGAAAAGCAGCCCACGGAAGATACTGTGTTGTCTCAAATCACAACCAATTCACTCTCCTCCTGCAGGCAAAGGAGCCTGCCTCTTCTGACAATGTGTAAATCCACCATGTTGTGGCTCATCTAGAACGCCCAAGGCATTAAAGTTTGCATTCCAAACATGGCCCAAATCCCAGGAGCAAATTGCAAAAAAAAAAGTGATTGATGCAAGAAATGAAACTGATCATTTCTTGTGTTTTCTTCACAAAACTCATTTTTAATTCAGAAAACAATTTACAACAATTTATGTATGAGGCATATTCAAGTTTAGTTCCATCAAACATTTACATGAGTAAATATGGAAGAACTCTGTGATCAAGCTGCTTCCTAATCCTATCTGTGCCAGGAAGTAATTTTGGGTCAAAAACTGTAAATTTTAATTCATAACAATCTTTTCTGCCAATTCAATCCTAAACACAGAATAATAATCCTTTACCTTTGAATTATTTCTTGATCTCTGAGAAGGGCTATTGAATCAAACCGAATTTTTTGATCAGTAAATTAGTAGCAATCAAAATAGTTGTTTCAAAGTTTCATGACTACACAGTCAAACGGCCCGCTGACATTTGCTATCAATGTTTACATATAGATGATTTGTGACAACGATGAATTCTCCAACAGCATAGAACAGAAATTATAATATAAATCAATAATTAATGATTTACCGGAGGAATCTTTTCACGTCAAACAAGCGATCGTAGATTCAGCTTTAAGACATTGCATCAACTATATGCATCATTGTTGAAATATTATGCAGAGTAAATTTCAGACATGCATCTTGAATTATAATAATAATCTGCCATCTTGTTTATGCCTATTTAATGCAAGTGAAATGTGGACACATTGGTTATTTCACATACGAAATCCAATATGAAAGTGAGAGTCAGTAGAACATACACAGAGAACAAGTTCAACACCAAACTGTCATACCAGACTTTAAATTCAATAACAAGTGTTATATTCACAAAATCACAAGATCAATATAAAAGCACAACATGCCTCGGTTTCTGCTCAAGTCACGAGAATAAAGCTGCTGAGGCGAAAAATAGCAAGACAAGAGTTTTTAAGTATAAACAAGGGAAAAAAATATACCTTTTTCTCTTTAGAACCATTCCCAGAATAGCTGTTTTGATATATCTTATGGTGTGTGCTCAGCTTTTAAATAATGTAGTTTTTCTTTCTGTTCATCTCCCCAAATAAACTTTATTTTTGAAGGACAACATGGTGCACTTCAAGACTTGAAACATAATACAAAACTATCAATTTTGCAAAGCACTGCTAAGTGGTTCAGTGGTGAATGCAGATCCTGAGAAAAGGATGAGATGTCTGAAGACAGTCAGATGGGTGAACCTTGACGTGTGTGGGAAAGGAAGAGAAAGAGCAATTCAGAGGGATGGAGGGCTATTTTGCCAGAATGAACAGCTGAAATCTGTGACAATGAGGTGTGATACACATGGAGGACAGAGTCGAAAAAGGCATTCCAAGAAGAGTCAGATAAATCAATAGAAGTCAGAGAACAAAGCTGGGTGCCTCCAATATACTGACATGAAGTGACAGCTCCAACCCAGTGCAACATATCTTGATAACAGGAAAGAAGGACTCGATAGCCATTCAGATACGACAACCTAAACATTTGGAAAACTTGACAAACAGATAGAAAAATAGCCAAGGCCTAAGAAAACAAAGCATTTAAAGGCAAAAATTATTTACCATTCAATGATTTATCTATGATTATGAACTAAACTTTACTATATTTAAGTGAAATTGAAAGACTGTCTAAACTAGACTTTAGGTTAAGTGGGATTAGTTGGGAGAACAGAAGGCTCAGATGTGAAAATCTAATGAATGAGCCACAAATGTTATGTAATGTCCATGAACAATGTAGAAAATTAAATTTGTACTGCAAATGGTTTGTAAGCCATTTGTCACACTGGTGCCATAGTGAGCTAACTCATCTCAAAGCAAGTAGAATGTATTAACAGCACACCTTGAGAGCCCAGCAGCAATGCCCTTTCTTTTTAAGTTTTTTTGTCACAGACTAGATTCATTCAATAATTTAAAATAAATTATGGGAACTCTCCTGCCACGTACATTTTGACATACTTCAGAAATAGTTGCAGTGGACTTAGCCATGGTGTAATGGGTCTAATCATTAGAAAGAAATATTAAATTAATTTTTAAAAGAACATGGGTATCAGTTTAGTTTCCACTTCAGTATGGTTAACCAACGCACAGAAATAATTTCTGAAATAGCTGAAGCAGAGCAAAATGATGTAGATGGACATCAACTCAGACTCTGCCAAACTTCCTCAGTACTTCCACCATTTGTGTTTTAAGCAAGATCTTGAAATGACCATAGCATCAATAAGATAAGGGAACGTAGAATACAACCGTAGGGTAATAAAGAACAGATTGCAGGAGATTTGACCGACTAGAAATAGGAAAAGATTGGCAAAAGTTGACATTGGATGGTTACAGACAGAGAGGAGAGAAATAGTGTCAAGAAGAAGGGATAAGCAGAGAAAATAATCATGAATGACTCAGAAACCCTCCTGGAAATAATGTAGGACAAGAGATCTAGAGTAAATACGCTCCAATAAATCAGAGATAATTGATGAACATAGTAGGACTGGAAAGGAAACAAAGTCTCCAGGGCCTGATCGCTTCATTCGCAAAGTTTTGGAGATGGGTTTGGATGCACTCATCACATCTAAAATTCCACTGCTTTGAGAATATTTCCCTCAGATCGAACCTTACAAATAAAACCCTATTGTATTGATAAATGGCAAAGAAAGAAAAAAAATCAATTATGACAGCGTTCATCATTCAAATTCATGCATGCACAAGCATCATGTGTACTACAGTTCAACTACTAAGGTTGCTTGACCACAATTCCAGGGTGAGGGTAGCATCTATTGAACAGACCCTTTTGGCCCATGAACCAATTGACCTACACCCCCATATGTTTTTGAAGAGGGGGAGGAAACTAGAGCCCCTGGGGGAAACAGGGAGAGCGTACAAACTCCTTAGACAGTGCACTTTTTGAACCCCAGTCCCAATCTCTGGCACTGTTCCAGCATTGCACTAACTGCAACTGAACAGTTTCCCATCATTTTGATGGACGTGAGGTGTGGTATAGTGCTGAGAATGACTGATGTTTGGAACATTGATGCAGCATTACCTGGCACCAGTCTAAACTGAGGACGAGAGGGGAGAAAGAAAATATCAAGAAGGAATGGTTAGGATCGCAAATACCATCATGCAACAAGAACAAAACAAATGAATTTCTGTGGGAAATTAAATTTGAGACGGATTCTCCATAATCCATTGTTATGGAACAAAGTCAAAAGCTTCAATTAGGTCAAGAGAGGCCATGTATGATTGTCGATGCTACTCTATGCTTTTCTATGGCATTTTTCATCTTGTGACGATCATCACCATGAAATAAGTCTCCTATCTTGGAGATGGTCCCAAGTGCACTGCCTGAAGTGACAAGGCACATCCTTCTTTTCCCTTGAAAGGGGAATGAGAGTAGATTCACAATTCAAGATCGTCACCATTATAATTTAAATCAGCAGGGAAAATGGTTTAGGATTCCAGAATAATGCAAAACAATTAGAAGTTGTTTCTTCCCTTCCTTTTTGCATCCATTTTCAGGTAGGAAGTGGGCCAGGATTTAAGAGGCAGGTACTCAGAATAATGTTGGGGACTTAACAAGACTCAACTCCAACTCGAGAGTGAATTCTGGTCTCCAAACCTGATGGACTGTTCTGCATTTCAATGCTGGACTGCACTTGCATGTGAGTCTGGGACTTCATGCTGTTGCAAAGGCTGAAGTTGTTAGGATATTATACAAGAAATACAAGTGGGAGTATTCCCCTCGTGCTTGCTCTGCCATTCAATAAGATCATGGCTGATCTTGTACCTGTTACCTTTCCAATACTAATACCCAATATAGTCATATAGTAAAAACACAGAAATGCTGGAGGAACTCAGCATTGTCCATAGGAGGTAAAGGCATATGATAAAACTCTTGGAATCCAAGGAACTGGCAGCCTCAAGCAACCAGCAAAGTAATCAAAGAAAATTAAATTTAAAAATTAAATAAATAAGAACAAAATATAGGTAAAAATACCCAAGTTTACAATTGGAAAAGTAAATGTTCTCTGAAGTAACATGTAAACCTTTGATGAAGATGGTAGCAAGTTTTCAGCCAGTGGAGTGCCTTGGTCGTACTTTGCTCTTGGTAGCTGTTTGAATAAAGTTAAACAGATCAGCAAAGGCATCGCCCAGGATGAGGAGCTGGTTGATGACCCTCTTAAAGTGTCTCCTTATCCCTGCTTAGTAAGAGTCGTCCCAGTCAGATATTTTATCTGTAAACTTGGGGGGGGGGTTTAAGTATTGAGAATTTATTGTTTGGCTTTCAAGTGGCCCCATGGAGGGGGAGGAACCTGCAGATGCTGCAATGGTTAAATGTTTTCAAAGAATGTAACTAAATAAAGTAAAATGCTTTATATATTCATGCAAGTAAAGTTTGTTCAGTGCAAGTATAGTATTTTTGTCTTTTAAACTATTTATTCTTAGTGCACATGTATTAATTGGGCATTGTAAGAGTACATCACAAGCAACTGAAAAATACACTTCGCCAGCATCTACCAATCCTCATAGGTGCTGGATACCAGGGGTTTTACTGCATGACTGACATTTTGGGCCTGAATCCTTCTTCAAGAGACCTGTTGAGTTCCTCCAGCATTTCTGTGTTTTTACTACAATCAGTGTCTGCAGACTTTCGTGTTTCTCTCCTTCACTTGTCATGTTGCATTTTTCCCTTCCTCTTGGTCTGAATTAGTAGTGTGGATGGACCAAACACATTGCTGTGGAATTGTATCATAACATAACAATTACAGCACAGAAACAGGCCATTAGGCCCTTCTAGTCTGCACCGAACCAAACACTCCTCTCTAGTCCCACCTACCTGCACAATGACCATAACCCTCCACCTTCTTCTCATCCATATACCTGTCCAGCTTTTTCTTAAATAATAAAATTGACTCTGCCGCCACTATTTCTCCCGGAAGCTCGTTCTACACCGCTACCACTCTCTGAGTAAAGAAGTTCCCCCTCATGTTACCTCTAAACCTCTGCCCCTTAACTCTTAACTTATGTCCTCTTGTTTCAATCTCTCCTACTCTTAACGGAAATAGTCTATCCACATCCACTCTGTCTATCCCTTTCATAATCTTAAATACCTCTATCAAATCCCCTCTCAACCTTCTACGCTCCAAAGAATAAAGACCTAATCTGCCCAATCTCTCCCTGTACTCTAGATGTTTAAACCCAGGTAACATTCTGGTAAATCTTCTCTGCACTCTCTCCACTCTGTTTATATCCTTCCTATAATTAGGCGACCAGAACTGCACACAGAACTCTAAATTAGGCCGCACCAATGCCTTATACAATCTCAACATCACCTCCCAACTCCTATATTCCATGCAATGATTGATAAAGGCCAGCATACTAAAAGCCTTCTTCACCACCCTATTCACATGAGTTTCTACCTTCAGGAAACGATGTACCGTCACTCCTAAATCCTTCTGCTCTTCTGTATTCATCAATGCTCTCCCATTTACTATGTATGTCCTGTTCTGATTCTTCTTACCAAAATGAAGCACCTCACACTTATCAGCATTAAATTCCATCTGCCATTTTTCAGCCCACTTTTCTAAGCAGCCCATATCCCTCTGCAATCCTTGAAAACCTTCTTCATTATCCACTATTCCGCCTATCTTAAGGTCACTAATGTTAATGATCAAGGCAAACTTATCAAGGACAGAGGAGGAATAATTCAAAGGATTTGAGCCAAGGATAGAAATGACTTGCTCCAATTACATAGCCCCAGTGAGATTGCATCAGGAATATTGTGAACAGGTCTGTTCTTCTTAACCAAAGGATGTCTATATTTAAAACAGAGAGAATACGTTACAGATTCATGAGACTGATCCTTAAGTTGTTGTGTTTTCCACACAAGGAGAGATTAAGCAGAGTCCATATTGTCTAAAGCTTAGAAAAATGAGACATGATCTCATTTAAACAAACAAAATTCTTGATACTTGATAAGATTGACACAGGAAACTAGTTTTCACTGAAGAGGTGTCTAGAATTAGGGTTATAGACTTATAATAATGATTTAACATTCAGGAATGAGAAACATTTTCCACAAGAGGGTTGTGAATCACGGAAAAAGTCAATTGAGGAGTGACACTGAAGCAGAGCTGCTGAGAGTCAGAGTTTTAGATTTTAAGGGAATCAAAGAATACAGAGTTAGTGCAGGAAAGGTGATGCTGCATTAAAGATGAATGGCAGAGCAGGCCTGAGAGCCAAATAACAACTCCTGCTTCTGTTTCTGATGTTACATCCTAACAACTGCAGCCACTGAAACTTCACCAGGACCCAGACTCCTATGCAAGTGTACCACTGAGTTCACTCTCTAGATGATGTAGCCAAGTTGTGCTGGGTCCCCAAATTACATTGGACAGATCACACTTAGATCCTGAACCATGTCTGACCTGACACTGGAAGAAACTATTTTTAATTGTTTTGCTTTATTTTGATATACAGGGTACTCAATTTATTAGGGAATTAAAATGTTTTTATATATTACTTAAGAATTCATTTTTAAGAACAATTATTTTATAAATGTGACTGCATGTTGGTCATCTAAACACTTAACATCAAATTTCAGTTAGCAAAGCTGCTTCTCGGAGGCCGTTTGTGAGGTGGGACCTCTTCAATGCACGTCTCAGGTCCTGTCACAGATAAGACTACACCATTGGCCTGTGACGTGGAAGTGCAGCAACATTGTGCTTCTACGTCAGGACAAGGCAACTTACAGGCATGGGCAGTAGTAGGCAGCAATTTGGTCAGTGGATCCACCCAACATGATCTGGTTCTTTGCAACAGTGGAGCCCATCCCAAATTTAAGCAGATAAATGTAATGTTAGAAAATACAGCAATAACTCAGAAATGACAAGGTCATGCAACAGCCAAGCAAGGAGGAAGCACTGGAGACAGTAGGATACACTATCCATTTGCTCTCAGCTTTCTCACAATTCTGACCAGTACAGAATGTGCATTTATAGTCAGAAAGACAGCAAAGAGTTGGGGAAGGAATGAGCTGATGATAGTAGCATTTAATATACTCATATGTTCTTTTACAAAGTGGATTGGAAGTTCATGGCACAAAGTGAACAAATTTATGTTATGCTGCCAAGGTGGCGCCGTTCGTAAACAAAGATTGACAAGGACCAGTTGAGCCAAATTTTCAGTATCTGTACTGTAAGTTGTGTAACACAAGTTTTAAAAACATCTCCTCCCCAAGAATCTTGGCTTGGCTTCGCGGACGACGATTAATGGAGGGGTAATGTCCACGTCAGCTGCAGGCTCGTTTGTGGCTGACAAGTCCGATGCAGAAAAACCCATTCAGAGCCAGCTCTTCAGTGCTTGACGTCCTGTTTTGCGGAAACTGCCCCAAGAATAACATGGCAGCAAATGATAAACAAAAATCAAATGCAGATAATCAAATATTTTTTTTCCTAAATAGAAGTACAATTTTCTCATTTTTATTTTCTTTAAATGTAATATTCCAAAGATACTTTTATCTCTCAGCAGCATATCATGTAACTCCACGTTAGGGAAATGAGTCATAGATTACAGACAATCACAGCAACAGAACAACTCATGCTGATAGAATCTTTTAATGATTTGCTCTTTCTGAAATGATCATTTAAAAATGTCACTACTCATTTGCTTTTTAACCCAATCTGAAATAAGATCTGCATTTATACAATACCTTTCATTTCCTTTTCAGGACAGATCACCAATAGATCCACCAATACATTTCCTTCCACAGCTGCCTCAACCTTCATCCTCCACCTCTTTGTTTGCTTCCATCTGTTCCTCTCCTGTTCTCTCTCTCTCTCCCCCAACTCCACCCCTGCTCCCCATCTGGCTCCATCTGCCCATTATCCTTTATCCTTCCTTAGTGTATCTATCACCAACTGACCCCTTCTCCCCTCCTCTTTAACATTGCCTGCTTCCCTCTCCTTTATCATTCCTAAAGCAAGGTTTTGAACTGTCTATTTCCCTTCATGGATGCTACCTGACCTGCTGAGTTGCTTCAGCAATTTGTTTTTTTTTGTAAACAACAGATCATCTGCATTGGTACTGTTAAGTTAGAAACACACAGTGCCCTCCATGATGTTTGGGTCAAAGATACTTTTTTCCTTTATTTGCCATGGTGCTCCACAGTTTTAAATTTGTAATCAAGCAATTCACGTGTAATTAAAGTGCACATTACAGATTTTATTCAAGGTTATTTGCATACATTTTGGTTTAACCATGTCGAAATTACAAAACTTTTTTATACATATACACACACATATACACACACACATACACACACACATACACACACACATACACACACACACACACACACACACACACACACACACACACACACACACACACACACACACACACACACACACACACACACACATACACACACACATACACACACACATACACACATATACACACATATACACACATATACACACATATACACACATATACACACATTTCTTTGGCTTGGCTTCGCGGACGAAGATTTATGGAGGGGGTAAAAAGTCCACGTCAGCTGCAGGCTCGTTTGTGGCTGACCAGTCCGATGCGGGACAGGCAGACACGATTGCAGCGGTTGCAAGGGAAAATTGGTTGGTTGGGGTTGGGTGTTGGGTTTTTCCTCCTTTGCCTTTTGTCAGTGAGGTGGGCTCTGCGGTCTTCTTCAAAGGAGGCTGCTGCCCGCCAAACTGTGAGGCGCCAAGATGCACGGTTTGAGGCGTTATCAGCCCACTGGCGGTGGTCAATGTGGCAGGCACCAAGAGATTTCTTTAGGCAGTCCTTGTACCTTTTCTTTGGTGCACCTCTGTCACGGTGGCCAGTGGAGAGCTCGCCATATAATACGATCTTGGGAAGGCGATGGTCCTCCATTCTGGAGACGTGACCCATCCAGCGCAGCTGGATCTTCAGCAGCGTGGACTCGATGCTGTCGACCTCTGCCATCTCGAGTACCTCAACGTTAGGGGTGTGAGCGCTCCAATGGATGTTGAGGATGGAGCGGAGACAACGCTGGTGGAAGCGTTCTAGGAGCCGTAGGTGGTGCCGGTAGAGGACCCATGATTCGGAGCCGAACAGGAGTGTGGGTATGACAACGGCTCTGTATACGCTTATCTTTGTGAGGTTTTTCAGTTGGTTGTTTTTCCAGACTCTTTTGTGTAGTCTTCCAAAGGCGCTATTTGCCTTGGCGAGTCTGTTGTCTATCTCATTGTCGATCCTTGCATCTGATGAAATGGTGCAGCCGAGATAGGTAAACTGGTTGACCGTTTTGAGTTTTGTGTGCCCGATGGAGATGTGGGGGGGCTGGTAGTCATGGTGGGGAGCTGGCTGATGGAGGACCTCAGTTTTCTTCAGGCTGACTTCCAGGCCAAACATTTTGGCAGTTTCCGCAAAGCAGGACGTCAAGCGCTGAAGAGCTGGCTCTGAATGGGCAACTAAAGCGGCATCATCTGCAAAGAGTAGTTCACGGACAAGTTTCTCTTGTGTCTTGGTGTGAGCTTGCAGGCGCCTCAGATTGAAGAGACTGCCATCCGTGCGGTACCGGATGTAAACAGCGTCTTCATTGTTGGGGTCTTTCATGGCTTGGTTCAGCATCATGCTGAAGAAGATTGAAAAGAGGGTTGGTGCGAGAACACAGCCTTGCTTCACGCCATTGTTAATGGAGAAGGGTTCAGAGAGCTCATTGCTCTGAGAATATTCTCCCAGAATCACAGTGCGGCTTTCGCGCTAACAGAGGAACCACTGACATGGTCTTTGCCCTCAGACAGCTCCAAGAAAAGTGTAGAGAACAAAACAAAGGACTCTACATCACCTTTGTTGACCTCACCAAAGCCTTCGACACCGTGAGCAGGAAAGGGCTTTGGCAAATACTAGAGCGCATCGGATGTCCCCCAAAGTTCCTCAACATGATTATCCAACTGCACGAAAACCAACAAGGTCGGGTCAGATACAGCATATACACACATATACACACATATACACACATATATACACATATATACACATATATACACATATATACACATATATACACATATATACACATATATACATACATATACATACATATATATACATATATATATATACATATATATACATATATACATATACATATATACATATATATATACATATATACATATACATATATACATATATATATATACATATATACATATACATATATATATACATATATATACACATATATATACATATATATATACATACATATATATATACATATACATATATATACATATATATATACACACACATATATATATACATATATATATATATACATACATATATATACACATATATATATACATATATATATACATATTTCTCTCATTTCAGGGCACCATTATGTTTGCGACGTTTGGCTTCCCACGTGTTTGTGATTACTCAGGAATGTTTAATTGCTTCATGATGCAGGTGTAAGAGAGCTAGGCTTACTTCTAAGCTTTTAATCACCTTTGAAGTGTGTAGTTGCCATTTTTCAACACGAGTATCGGAGTTGTACCAATGAAGGTCAAAGAAGTCATTACGAGGCTGAAAAACAAAACTTTAGGATTACCAAAATCAACAGTTTGGAACAAGATTAAGAAGCAAGAGAATATTGGTAAGATCAATAATTGCAAAGGGACTGGTAGGCCAAAGAACACTTCTACAGCTGATGACAAAAGAATGATCATCATATTGAAGAAAAATGCAAAATCCATGCTACTAGTTGGCCACAGAAACAGGAAAACCAGATTCCAATTGGCCAAGAAGAATGTAAAAGAGCCTACATTATTTTGGAAAAAAGGTCTTGTGGACAGACGAGACCAAGATTAATCTGCATCAGTGACGGGCAAGAGCAAAGATGGAGGTGTGAAAGAACTGTCCAAGATCCAAAGTTGACCAGTTTTGCTATGGTTTGCATCTTGCAGTGTGGCCTCTGTATTTTTGTTCATGAAGTCTTCTGTAGGCAGTAGTCATTGGCACATCTACACCTGCCTCCTGAAGCATGTTTCTGGTCAGACATTCGTTTGAGGATTTTTCTTCATTATGAAGACATCAGCAGTGGAGGTTTTCTTCAGCCTACCAGCCCCTTTGTGATTACTGAGCTCTTTATTCTTCATGAAGATCCAGACTGTTGATTTTGGTAATCTTAACGTTTGGGCGATGTCTCTAGTTTTTCTGCCTCGTAATGACTTCTTTGACTTTCATTGGTACAACTCCGATACTCATGTTGAAAAATGGCAACTACACACTTCAAAGGTGATCCAAAGCTTGGAAGTAAGCCTAGCTCTCTTATACCTGTATCACGAAGCAATTAAACATACCCGAGTAATCACAAACATGTGTGAAGCCAAATGTCCCAAACATTATGGTGTCATGAAATGAGGGAACTATTTATAAAAAGTTTTGTAATTTTGACATGGTTAAACCAAAATGTATGCGAATAAAATCTGCAATGTGCACTTTATTTGCATGTGAATTGTTTGATTACAAATTTAAAACTGTGGAGTGTAGTGGCAAATCAAGGGGGGGAAAAAAATGTCTTTGTCCCAAGCATTATGGAGGGCATTAAACAGACATTGGAGCTAACTTCCTTACTTTTCTTTGAAATACAGCTTTCAAGTTCTGATTTATTTGTAGATACACAACATCACATACAACCCTGAGATTCTTTTTTATGAGGGCCAGGCAGAATTTCTATTTATTGGATAAGTATTCAAAAGAGAGAAATGTAAACAAACCAACTTTGCAATGCAGAAAATAAATAATTATTCAGTAATAAAGTCAAGTATCGAGTCACTATTGTCAGAGTCCAACCTAGGTCTGAGGTAAATGTCTATATCATTGCTTAAATGAGTAATTGAGTACTGTTTAACATTTTCCCCTGTTTGTCTCCCACATGTTAAAGTTGTGTGATTATAACACTTGTGTCTGGACGCATCTCTCTGTAAACTCACTGAATCTGCTACTCTTCTCAACAAGACACCACCTAACACTCCTTCAATATTGTATTGGAGCTGGATTTGAACTGATGTCTTACCAACTGAAAGATTACCACCAATGTACAACATTGGACATACCGAGGGCAACATTCTCATTTATGGTATTTTAAGTCGACATGGGTCTAAAGGCAACAATAGATTTGAGGCCTAAATCTCAAACAACAAAAGTCACTGAAATAATATACAAAAGGATATTTTTGATGCAAAATAACATTGATGTAACTAACAAGACAATAGATATTTCCAAAGCATCGCTCAAATGGGAGAGGTCATTAAATTTTCCTCCTCAATTTTTGTGTCAACAACATTATATGGTACAGAACGCAAATTTTCAAGCATTATTGGGAGTTGGGGGGGGGGGGGGGCATTAGACAATCATATTTTTGGTTGAGTTCTCCGTGAAGAATACTAAATAGATGGTCAAAACTTGAAAATGTATGGAAAAAAACCCCAGAAATATTAAAAAAACATCTTTGGCAGTCATTCTCCAATAACCAACTCACAATCTCCATCCTTTACCTCTCTTTTCATTTAAGCTTCTCTTCCATGTCTGTATATAGTGACCCTCCACCCATGCAGTGACAAATTTCTTTCAATGCCTATTTTGTCAACCGGGAATCTCTGTATATTGATCGCACTCTCTCAGGCATATTACTGGACTCTTCTACATAAGTTCAGTGGTTACCACACAAAAGGCTCAGCCTTTTCCCCTGGATTTCCAGCAACAATAATTCAGGATTTTGTCTCCAGATGCTACAGGCAGTAACTCCCATTCTTGCAAAAAAAATTATTCCTTCCAATGTAATCAACTGGAAATTTATGGCCGCTAACATCTGCCTGCTACGTCTGATCAAGTTACTTCCCAACTGAAATAAACCAAGCTCATTTGTTCTCCTGGGCAGTATAATTCCATACCTGGGAACAATCTGCTTTTCAGATGGAAAACAGCTTTTTTTTTGGGACACCAAGCAGCTAATTTATGAGGCTGGGCTCCTGCCCATATTCAGCAGAGGAAGTCAGTTCAGCTCCCTGATGAATCCATGAGCACTATTCCAGCTCCTTCTAAGGCAGGAGTCCCCCTTCGATCAGAAATTCCCTACTGTGGCAAGGATTAAAAGGAGCCAACAGCACGTAGGCTGAGAAGGCAAAGGGGTAGAGCACAGGAGAAAGCAGTGGATGCAACAAAAAAAATTAGAAAGGAAAAGTATTCGACATCAGGAATTACCTTTGCTGCTGCTCGGACAATCACTACTTTATGTTTAATCAAGAGGAGGAAAATAGGTATAATAAAGTTAGTGTCATGGATTAAAGCCAAGATCTCGCTGAATATTAGAACAAGCTTGGGGTGAATTAAGTGGCACACTCTTGAATCTTTTGATCAATGTCGCCAGGAACCTTGCAAGAAAAATACACCAACAGGAATGTGCCATCCTCTACTTGAAATAATGAGCAGACATAGAACAGAAAGAAAAGTTCCCATGACCTTGAGGAAAATAGAAACAAGGAGTGCCAGAGAAAGCTCAGGAGATCTGGACAAATCAAATAAAGGGTGCCTCCTTACCACTGCAATAAATATACAAATTTCCTCAAGCTATATTGGCTTGAAGAGGTTGAGGAGTGAATTTCTCCCATTTTGAGCCACATTCTTATGCTATAGATGTAATGAACCACATGTACATAGTAAGTTTCCAGCCTGCATCACTTTTCATGCAACTGGATAGAGACTAATGTCCATTAAGCAAACTTGAATTACCTCCTTGAGATGCTGGTGACCTTTGCAAATCATTCACTAATAATAATCACCAGACTTGAGAGTTAAAAAAAACACAAGCAAAAAGAAAATAAAATGACGGAATTTAATTATACAAATGCATTTGAAGGAGAAATCCTTATTTTTGCAAGTTATGGGTGGCTTTCACGAGATACAAAGTCATTACAATGCACATTTAAAGAAAGAAAATATTCTCCATCTGAACAAAAAATTTAAAACTTCAATGGACCTTTTCAATTCAGGTACTCTCAGTTTTGCCTCTAATACAAGCTTACAGCATCTGCAAATTTCCTGCTTACATCCTTAATTTGGCTCTAAGTACAAGTGTCATGTACGTGTTGTGATGCAAAGAGTGACTGACTACAAGATATAATGGAATAAAATGCATAGTATATGTTTTAAGAGAAAAGTTAACCGTGATAGTCATGTCAGCACATTGCCATTGGAGTCTAGCATAAAACAACAACGTCAGCACATGCTGGGGTCGAGGGCAATGCACAAATGTGCTGGAGAAATTCAGTAGGTCACGCAGCATCCACTGGAAGTAGCCAATGAAGGCCTGGGCCCTTCATCGGGTATAAGCAAAAACAGGCAGGTGCCTGAATATAAAGGTAAAGGGGTGGGGGGGGGGGAAGGAGGAGAAGAGAAAGCAGGGCAAGGAGCAGGAGCACAGGTCTAAGGATACAGGTAGGAGGGTAGAAAAGAAAACAGATATTAGGGAGAGAAGGTTTTCCTCTGAATTGACAGGGAAGGGAAGGGTGTGGGAAACTGGAGGAAAGGAGACAGCTATGGAAAGGGAAAGAAAGAGCTCGGGGAAGCAGTTCATGGAAACTGGAGAAGTAGCAATTTTATTGAAATGGAAAGACGCCTCTTCTACCCATATAAGTTTGGAAAAAATTAGACACAGCATTAAAGATAGAAAGTTTCAATCTGTAAAGATATGGGGGCCCATTCATAGAATATTATCGTGATAGGAAAAATTAAGATTTTTGAATGTTCCGGAGATTCTCTGTCTGACATCTGGAGGTCGTTATCCATTCCATAAATTGCCTTTTCCTGTACAAGGATTACCTTGATTAGAGGTAGGTTTTGTTTTTAGTTTTTTTTTCTTTTATTAATTTTTTTAAATCTAGATCAATTTTGAAAATATGGGTTTAATGTGGTAATCATAGATTAATTCAATAACTTGTTTCATATCTGGACTAAAGAACTGCTTAATGTTGCTCCATCCCTTTTTTGTATCGATATGAGATGACTTGTTATGTGTTTTTCTTAAAATCTAAGTTTATATGTTAAACTCAATTGAAATATTTAAAAAGGAAGAAACCGGAGAAGTCAATGTTAATGCCATCCAATTGGAGAGTGTCCAGATAGAATACAAGATGTTTACTCGAGTCCCTGCCAATTTTTGCATATACCCAACCAAAGACCCAGGCCCGAAGCACTAATTTCCCTTTACTTCCTCTGGATGCTGCGTGACCTACTGAATTTCTCATCTCGTTTGCATATTTACCATTTGAGCATGATGCAAAAAGAACTTGAATTTTGCAATAGCCAAATCCTAGATTTTTTGCATCACTGGTTAAATGTGAACTGATCTGGCCAGGAATGCAGAATGAAACCCAAGCAAGTCCTGCTGTCCTGTTGCTTTCATTCCTTATGGGCTGGCCAGAATGCAACAACACTGAAACAGAAATCAAAAAGCAGAAATCAAGAAATAAATGTGTTTGCAAAGCAGAAAATATCCAAATACAAACAATTTTTTTTTAAACTGGAAAAGCATTCCCTATAATTGTTCCACTGATGTGGCCCAACAACCAGTGGTTGTGAGTTCCTTATCCAGATGTTATTTTAAAATAATGCGATATTTGTTTCAAGCTCCCATGGCAGATACAGTAAAATCCCTGTTATCTAGATTTCAAGCAACCATCAGCCTCAAGCAACCGGCAAAAAAAATTGGTAAAAAATACAAAAGTTTAAAATTGGCCCCCTAGAGGTCAGTTCACCAATCCACGCAACCGGCAAATTCACTTATCCAGCATCTACTAATCCCCATCCCAGGGGTTTTACTGTACTATATTATCAATACGAATCAAATAAGAGAAAAAATTCTGATGAAATGGAGAACTCAAATCCAGATACTGAAGTTGCTCAAAATCTAAAAGTAGAAATTGCTAGAAATATTTAGAGGTCAGGCTGCAGTGGAGGAAAAAAGAAATAGCATTAATGTTTGAAGCTGATGGCCCTCCAGCAGCTCACCTAATTTTGTACCAGTGTCCACAGATGCTGGCCGGCCAGTTCATTTCCAGCATTTACTTCAATGACTATAAAATAACAATAAACTTCGGTGCATGTTATTTTTGTTTCTTTTGACAGATTTATTCCCTTGTAGACATTGCTGGTAATGTCAGTATTTTACAGCATGTCTAACTCCAACTGCTATTGCAGACGAGAGTTGACCAGGTTCGCAAGTAACAAGGCCAGGCAAGGACGGCTGATTTCCTCTCCTGGTGGCAGAGAGTGCCGATTGGCATTTTTTGGTAGTTTTTGAAGATTTTTAAGACTTTTTTGGTTCCGTTGGGTCTTTTTATAACTTTTTTTAATTTAAATTTTTTTTTTTAAAATGGTGCCAAATCTGGCAACCCTGTCCTGGAGAAGGTAAAACTTGGCAGGTTTATATTTTTTTTTTTAAATCAGTCATTGTATGATGACTATATCTGAAAACAGTTTTCCGAACAACTAATTGGATAAAATTATAGAATATTTCTTTCATGGAGCTTTAAAAATGATTTAACTGTTATATAAAAACAGCATTTATTGATTTTATGCCAGCAACTTATCAGGATGAGTAATAACTAATTTGTTCTCCAACAATACATTTTCAATCTTTAATATCATGAGAGAAAGTGCATAACATGGAAAGTTGCCCATCAGAACTCACTATTAGGGAAGGAAACATCAGTTCCACTGAACCTTTCAGTGATCAAGAACATAATGGACATTTCAAATTCTGGGTTACATTGCAGTAGTATGCCCCAAATGGAAAAAACAGTGAACTGTAATATGGGAATCAAGTCATCAGTTCATCAGAAAGAAGGCAACATGCCAAAAATGTCTGTTCACACATGTTCCGAATCATATTCCACATGCTGAATATGAACATTTTTTTTTAAAAAAAGGACATAAACGCTAAAAATTTTGTTACAGCTTTGCAGTCAAACGGAGTGATTATATTATTCTTGTATAAACTGTCTCGTTGGTAAATGGTCAGATTATTCAAAATACAAAATGAACTGTGAAATTCCAGCATCACTTTCTATACATAATTAATTACATCAACTACATTAAGTACTAGATTCCCTTTAATTACATCAACCACATTAAGTACTCTATTCCCTTTTGAGATGAGTAGTATCTCCAGGAGGCCTCATCATCTCCACCACAGTCCTGGCCGAGAACCTAGGTTCCAATATGCTTCCCCGAGTCCAGCATCACCATTGCGTCTCTTAAGAGCATGACTGTCAACTGAATTCAGTCTCTATCCATCAATAGTCCAGACCCCATAGAGTGTTATACCATCCACAAATATCTGTGCTCTCTTCTCCTCCTCCTCCATAAAACTTGCACAGACAAAGAACCTCCAATTGTCTGCTTCTTTGGCTTGCTCTCAATCTTGGATCGCGTTAAGCAACATGCATATTTTTTAACAGTTAGAATACTGCTGAATATGCATTATGTTTGGGACAAAAACACTTTTTTTCTTTATTTTTCCCTTTGCCCACAGTTTTCAATTTGTAATCAAGCAAGTCACATGTATTTAAAGGGCACATTCTAGATAGATTTTATTCAAATTTATTTGTATATATTTTGGTTTGATCATCTAGAAATTACAACACTTTTATACATCGTTACCTCATTTAAGGGTACCATAATGGTTAGGACATGTGGTTTCACAGGTGTTTATGATTACTTGGGTATGTTTAATTGCTTCATTGGCGCAGAAGACTTCATGAACAGAAATACAGAGGCTACACTACAAGATGCAAAGCACTAGTTAACCACAGGATGGCCAGATTACAAATTGCCAAGAAATATTTAAAAGAGCCTGCAGAGTTCTGGAAAAAGGTCTTGTGGACAGATGAGTCCAAGATTAACCTGTATCAGTGATGGCAAGGGCAAATTGTGGACAAGAACTGCCCAAATTGTGGGCAAGAACTGCCCAAGATCCAAAGCATACCACCTCATCTGTGAGATATGATGGTGGAAGTGTTGTGGACAGAGCATATACAGCTGCCACAGGTACTGGCGTACTTCTCTTCATTGATGGTGTAACCGCTGACAGCAGTGGCAAAATGAAATCAGAGGTGTAGAGAATTTTCTCAGGTTCAGGCAAATGCCTCCAAACTTATTGGATGATGGTTCATCCTTCAGTAAAACAATGATCCCAAACATACTGCTAAAGCATCAAAGGAGTTTTCTGAATCTAAAAACTGAAAAATTCTTGAATAGCCAAGTCAGTCCCCGATTTAAATCCAATTCAGCAAACATAAGGGGACAAACCCCAAAACAAGCAGGAGCTGACGATGGCTGCAGTAGAGTAGATACTAAAGTAAATACTAAGAACCTGGTGTTGTCTATGAATCAGATTTCAAGCAAGATATATCACACACACATAGCACTGTAAATTGCTGTTATATTCAATATGCTAAATGCTGTAGCAACTGGTCAACTTTATGGATACAAGAGCAACTAGTCAAAGATTCATACAGAAACTAGCCCCGCGACCTGATTCACCCATGCAACAAGGATGTCTGAACTGATCCCATTTGCCTCCGTTTCACTGTGTCCTTCTAAACTATTCCTATCCATGTACCCTTTCAAATGTTTTCTGCAGAACTTTACACAAGAGGCTCATTCCAAAAGTGTCTCAATCCACAAGGCACTGCATATGATCAAATGCCAACATATTGTCAAGCCAAAACAAGCAATGCCTAGATAAATGCTGAACGACTTTTGATGGCTGGCTACCCATTATGCTTCATGGATCAGTAAGCTGTCAAAATTGTCAATCACCAAATGTTTCTGAATGTTTCAGGCATCCAAATGCAATTAAAAAATTAATCAAACTATACAAAATGAAACAAATTATGTTTGCAAATTCAATGAATACCTCTCCACTTGAGCCAGGTCCAATCTGATGTTGACTCAGTGGGCAACTTCCCAAGGTAAATGTTGGGAAATTGCAGAAAGTTTGCACTGTGCTATTAGAGTCTATGAAGTATAAAATGTTGGCAAAATCCCGGTGAGTACCTCTCTGAGAGTTTGGGACATCTGGATTTAAGCTTAATTGCACTAGAGTCTCAAGCTTCCTGACATTTCTGTGACATAATAAAAAGAATTCCAGTGCAATTTACCAGCTGAATGTCACACATTGATTATTCGTAGACATCCAGACATTTAAACCCCTCGGCTCCCTCAGATGCTCCAGCTCCACAGCTGCTGGCCTTAACAGATGTCTTCAGACGATCGACATCTGTATTTAGAAACACAAGCGCTATTACTAATGCTTTCTGCATACAGCAATATGAACTAAATAGAAGAATCACAACTAATAACTCATGAGAAAGTAATGATTCCAAGTGACACATTTTAAATAAATTGACAGTCAAATTAAACTTGGATCTTCTCATCACATCCTTTTCATTGGAGACCATAATCACACCCTGTTTACCCTTCTCTAATATAATTTCAATCTCTCTCTACTTGACACTCAAAAGTAATCAGAAGTTTCCATGGTTTCATCATCATCCATGTTGTTTTATGAATAATTTTGGGCCCGTCGTCATTGTTACACTAACCAAAGAGAGCACCCTGTCCTTGTGGACTAAGATCATGTGTGGGCCACAAGTCACATCTCTTCCAAGACTAACAGTCATGAGCTTTAAACACATGGCAGTTAAACAACTGTTTGCCTAGGAATAACATAGTCTCTGACCAGATTAGGAAGCCTCAAGGAAGTTTATTCTTACTGGCAAATGTTTTTTTTTTAAAAAAACAATTTTGGTCACATGAAACAGCATCAGTATTGGGAGTAAAAAGATTATAAACCTGACCTAAGAAGGGCAAGGTCTCAATCACCAGGTTACTAATTTCACACAACATTTTCTATTCATTTTTAAAAAGATATTCAATTGCAAATGATGTTTCAACAAGTACTTTTGGGTGGTGAGAAAAGGAGAAGATATTTTCAGGAAAGGATCCATTACAAGTTATAAAATATCTCAAAAAGATTTGAAAACAAACTGTATCTCTTCAAATTCAATGCACAGTTTAACAAGCATTTCTGATATAAATAATTGGCTGAAAAAAATAACTAGTAAAATTTATAACCGGCTCCTGATTACACCCACACTCCAAAGACACATTGGCTTGCAGGCTAATTTGCCTGTGCAAATTGACCTATATTTGGAGGTGAATGGTAGAAACTGCGGGGGATTGACAGGAACGTGAGAATAAAATGAGGAAGTAGGATGGTACTCGACGCTTGGCAAGGCACAGGAGGCAAATGGCTGGTTCCCGGGCTGCAGGATTCTATGGTTGCACAATTCCCTGGTGAATCAAACAAGGGAGGATGAGAGTCTTGTTATAAACTATGTACATAAAATTTATGCTGCTTTCCTCCATTCATTTTTGTGGGAAATGGAAAATCATCCAGTTTTTATGGAGCGACTCCATGGCTCAAGTGGACTTTGTTTTCGGGCTAACAAGCTTATGGATGATCCCCATTAAACTGTTTGCTGCATGTCATAGACATCACCCTACCTCCAATTCAATGATTTGCTGCAATGACGTTAATGGTAATGATTCTGCATCCCCCACATATCGTTCTTCCAGCCTGAATCTTTATTTCAATTGTACCATTACCACCCCCATTATTTTTGTTTTTAATGCCTTTAACTTTCCCAGTTCAAATGCAAAGTTATTAGTTTGAACATCAATCCTTTTTTTTTTCTTTCCACTTTACACACCCACACCAAATGCTTCATTTCACCAGACCAAAAAATGAATGCATTTGCTATTGCATACCAATTTCTCCACCTCTTCACTATTACATATTTAAATAAAAATTATTCCACAAAAGAATCTAGCTCTAACAACCTGTCCAGCCCAAGTGAGCTGGGTTTAAATCAAAGATCATCTTCAAACTTGAACAATTAAAGAGTTGGACTACATCTCGCATAGAATTGCTGTACACCAGATCCTGTCATCTCATTAATACTTCATTCTGGCAATATAAATGTTGAAAAAAAATTAAGCATTCCTACTTTAACATGCTCCCATAATACTCATTATGCAAATTTTGACTAAGAGAAACAACTTATGAGTGCTAATCTGGAGAAGATGTTGGCCTTCCAAGAGATTTTTCCATCTTTTTGCACCAAAGAATATTACAGCGCAGAAGAAGGCCCCTTCGTCCCTTTGAGTCTGTGCCAAACCATTTTTCTGCCTAGTCTCACTGACCTGTGCTCAGTGCATAGCCCTCCATACCCCTCCCATCTATGGACCTGTCCAAATTCTTCTCAAATGCTAAATTTGAGCCCGCATTCACCACTTCAGCTGGCTACTCGTTCCACACTGTATGAAGTTGTTCCCCCTAAACTTTTCCCCTTTCACCTTTAACCCATGTCTCAGGTTTGTATCTCACCTACCCTCAATGAAAGACACCTACGTATATTTACTCTGTCTATTCCTCTCACAATTTTAAATACCTCTATTAAATCTTCCCTCACGGTCCAGGGAATAAGGTCCTAACCTGTTTAACCTTTCCCTGTAACTTGGTTCCTTAAGTCCAGGCAGCATCCAAGTAAATCTTCTTTGTACTTTTTCCATCTTAGATATATTTCCTTTAGTTAGGAAACCAAAACTGCACACAATACCCCAAATTCGGCCGCACCAACATCTTATACAACATGACCATAACATCCCAACTCATACACTCAATACTTTAATTTATGAAGACCAATATGCCAAAGCTCTCTTAACAACCCTATCCACCTGTGACACCATTTTCAGGGAACTATGAATCTGTATTCCCAGATCCCTCTGTTCTACTGCACTCCTCAGTGCCCGACCGTTCACCTTGTAGGTCCTTTCTTGGTTTGTCCTTCTAAAATGCAACACCTTACATTTGTCTGCATTAAATACTATCTGCCATTTTTCAGATCATATTTCCAGCTGGTCCAGATACCTCTGCAATCTTTGAAAACCTTCTTTGCTGTGCACAGCACCTCCAATTTTAGTGTCATCTGCAAATTTGCTGATCCAATTTACCACATTATCATCCAGAACATTGATTTAGATGACAAACAACAATGGTCCCAGCACATATACTTGTAATGTGTGTATATTATAAATGCACAAACATTTAATGTACACAATGTGACCTTTGAGTACTGTGTCAGGATATGTTATATAAAAATGTTTTAAAGGTGATAAATAATGGCAGGTTTTTTTTAGTTAGGTCACATACAAACACTTCAAAACAGATCTCATTTAAAATGCTGGAGCTCTGCTCATGGAAAGCAACAGATGAATGGACTCGAAGATTGGGACTGGTGCCGCAGTCTATCTGAGTGCAGCTCTGGGAGGGTGCGGGAGTTGGGGGGGGGAGGGGGAAAGAGAGAGAGAGAGAGAGAGAGAGAGAGAGAGAGAGGGGAGAGAGAGAGAGGGGGGAGAGGGAGAGAGGGGAGAGGGAGAGAGGGGAGAGGGAGAGAGGGGAGAGGGAGAGAGGGGAGAGGGAGAGAGGGGAGAGGGAGAGAGGGGAGAGGGAGAGAGGGGAGAGGGAGAGAGGGGAGAGGGAGAGAGGGGAGAGGGGAGAGGGGAGAGGGAGAGAGGGGAGAGGGAGAGAGGGGAGAGGGAGAGAGGGGAGAGGGAGAGAGGGGAGAGGGAGAGAGGGGAGAGGGAGAGAGGGGAGAGGGAGAGAGGGGAGAGGGAGAGAGGGGAGAGGGAGAGAGGGGAGAGGGAGAGAGGGGAGAGGGAGAGAGGGGAGAGGGAGAGAGGGGAGAGGGAGAGAGGGGAGAGGGAGAGAGGGGAGAGGGAGAGAGGGGAGAGGGAGAGAGGGGAGAGGGAGAGAGGGGAGAGGGAGAGAGGGGAGAGGGAGAGAGGGGAGAGGGAGAGAGGGGAGAGGGAGAGAGGGGAGAGGGAGAGAGGGGAGAGGGAGAGAGGGGAGAGGGAGAGAGGGGAGAGAGGGGAGAGGGGAGAGAGAGGGGAGAGAGAGAGAGGGGAGAGAGAGAGAGGGGGAGAGAGAGAGAGGGGGGGGGGAGACAAGACACGGAAGTGGCTGATCAGAAGGAATCAAATTGTGCCCAATAATCAACAAATCTCTCTTTGAAAACAGACAAGAACCTTCCTGAGCAGTAACCATTTAACTTTCAAGCACCAAAGCCTGGTGAAATTCATAAATGTTAAATTCCATGTACAGTATAAGAGTTGCCCGATACCGGTGAACTTGGAGGAAGAAGTGAGATTGGACAGTGAATCAAAGAACTTTTCTGAACTTACATACACATTATGTAAGCTTAGAATTAAAGGGGGTTAAGTTAGGTTAAGTTAATAGCAATAAGTTAAAGTTTGATCCTGTTTTCATGTTTAAAGATAATTAAAAGTAACTTTTGTGTAAGTAACCATTTGTCTTGGGGAAATTCTATTGCTGTTTGGTTTTGGGGTCCTCTGGGTCTATAACAGTACATTAAATGTGTGTTCGTCCGCGAAGCCAAGCCAAAGAAATGTGTGTGCATTTATAATGACACAGAAGTAGGTATTTCAGCTCATCGTCCAATATGCTCCAAGAGCAACAATCCTGTTTGTCATCAACTCCTCTCCTAATTTTCATTTGCCCTGCATCAAATTCTCTCCACAGTATGACCCTCTTGCTTTTCATTCCTTTAACCAACATGAAGGAGTAATTTAGTCGCCAGCGAACCTACCAATACATTTTCGGAGTATGGAAAGAAACTAGAGTATGTGGTGGAAACAGAGAATGTGTAAAGTCCACATAGGTAGCATCCATGTTCAGGATCAAATCCAGGTCCATTGGGGTGAGAGGCAGAGGCACAATGTTGCTGCACCACAAGCTATTTTGTACTCATGTTTTCTTGTCAGTGTGAAAGAAAACTTTGCAACAGCAAGCACTTGCACAAAAGGCACACTGGGCCACTATCCTCCACATATTTATCAAATAAATCTTGAACTATCTCTGTACAATCAGAATTGTAAACATTTATGTTTTTATGTAGTGAATTACTGAGATTAATCACGAAACTCCCAATTTAAATTAAAGTAGGCTGTCATGCATTTCAAAAATGCAGAGATAAAAGGTTTTTTTTAAATGAGCAGATCAGTCATTTCATAGTCAGTATAAATACCTACGGGTCCAAGAACGCTTCCACCAGCGTTGTCTCCGCTCCATCCTCAACATCCATTGGAGCGCTTTCATCCCTAACGTCGAAGTACTCGAGATGACAGAGGTCGACAGCATCGAGTCCACGCTGCTGAAGATCCAGCTGCGCTGGGTGGGTCACGTCTCCAGAATGGAGGACCATCGCCTTCCCAAGATCGTGTTATATGGCGAGCTCTCCACTGGCCACCGTGACAGAGGTGCACCAAAGAAAAGGTACAAGGACTGCCTAAAGAAATCTCTTGGTGCCTGCCACATTGACCACCGCCAGTGGGCTGATATCGCCTCAAACCGTGCATCTTGGCGCCTCACAGTTTGGCGGGCAGCAACCTCCTTTGAAGAAGACCGCAGAGCCCACCACACTGACAAAAGACAAAGGAGGAAAAACCCAACACCCAACCCCAACCCACCAATTTTCCCCTGCAACCTCTGCAACCGTGTCTGCCTGTCCCGCATCGGACTTGTCAGCCACAAACGAGCCTTCAGCTGACGTGGACTTTTACCCCCTCCATAAATCTTCGTCCGCGAAGCCAAGCCAAAGAAGAAGAATAAGTAAGTCACAATACAGAGTACAAGAGTGCAGAGTTACTGAGAGAGATCATTTGGTACAAAGGCAACAGAGTTTTACTTTTTTTGGGTTCATTCAAGAGACTGATAACAGGGGGAAAGAAACAATCCTTAAATCTCCTTGTGCTGAATCTAGTTCTGCTAGTGGTATGGACCCAGGAAAGCAGAGAATGGACACTTAGTGGTATGGACCCAGGAAAGCAGAGAGTGGACACTTAGTGGTATGGACCCAGGAAAGCAGAGAATGGACACTTAGTGGTATGGACCCAGGAAAGCAGAGAGTGGACACTTAGTGGTATGGACCCAGGAAAGCAGAGAATGGACACTTAGTGGTATGGACCCAGGAAAGCAGAGAATGGACACTTAGTGGTATGGACCCAGGAAAGCAGAGAATGGACACTTAGTGGTATGGACCCAGGAAAGCAGAGAATGGACACTTAGTGGTATGGACCCAGGAAAGCAGAGAATGGACACTTAGTGGTATGGACCCAGGAAAGCAGAGAGTGGACACTTAGTGGTATGGACCCAGGAAAGCAGAGAGTGGACACTTAGTGGTATGGACCCAGGAAAGCAGAGAGTGGACACTTAGTGGTATGGACCCAGGAAAGCAGAGAGTGGACACTTAGTGGTATGGACCCAGGAAAGCAGAGAGTGGACACTTAGTGGTATGGACCCAGGAAAGCAGAGAGTGGACACTTAGTGGTATGGACCCAGGAAAGCAGAGAGTGGACACTTAGTGGTATGGACCCAGGAAAGCAGAGAATGGACACTTAGTGGTATGGACCCAGGAATGCAGAGAATGGACACTTAGTGGTATGGACCCAGGAAAGCAGAGAGTGGACACTTAGTGGTATGGACCCAGGAAAGCAGAGAATGGACACTTAGTGGTATGGACCCAGGAAAGCAGAGAATGGACACTTAGTGGTATGGACCCAGGAAAGCAGAGAATGGACACTTAGTGGTATGGACCCTGGAAAGCAGAGAGTGGACACAGCACTCGTCTGAAGGGTTCAACTGCCTGTTCCTAATGCAGACGGCTCCATACAGGCATTGGAGAAGCTAACAGTGTTTTCAAAACTAAAATCCTGCAACCATGGGTCTCTGCCCAAGATGGTGATGCTCGTGGCTGGCAACAGCCACAAACGGGGTTTGAGACTCCAGGGAGCAGCAGACTGATACAGGGCACCAGAAATTAGAAGAGCACCTTCCCATAGAGTCGGGGAGACAGAGGAGATGACCCTACAGGACAGTGACCAAGGCAGCGGACCAGTGGGGGGCTCAGCGGCTGAGGGACCCGTGCAGGCTGTGGGCAACGCTTTCGGGTGACCCGCACAGACTGCGGGCTGCTGCAGACTGGGTTATGGGAACCAGCATCAGAGCCTGGATTTGAAAAGGTGCTGAGGGAAAAAAGGGCTCCAGAAGAGCTTCAGGCAGTGAAGGCTTCCTGATGGTGTTAGAGGTTTGGATCTGGTGCTCTGGTTGCTAATGGAGTTTGCAGCTGCAGGATGTGCAAACACTGGAGGCAAATCCATAGACACTCAATTATTCTGAAAGGGCTCTTTGCTTCTCCTTCTCTCTTACCGCAAAGGGCATTAGGAGACACTAATAGCGACTCTTCATCTCCCTTATGGCAGGCAGAAGGGAACTTTGCATAATATTACACATTCTGCACTATTACATGACAATAAATGGAATCTTTAATAGTGATCTCATATTTGTGAACCTGATGCTAAGAGCGTGGTCAGGGTGGAACAGTTCTTTTAATAGCTTGGTTGCGTTGCCATAGCAGCATGAAGTATAGCTATAGAAACCAGTCCTCACAAAGTTATCATCCATCACAGGAATATCCAGAAAAAAACTTCCCTTTAGCCAGCCACCAAAATAAGCCACCGTTTCTTGCTAAGTTTCAATATGAAGAGTTGTCTTAAATTTTGGCAGTGTGAGGGGGGGGAAAAAAAGTCAAATTCTGTGAATACATTTGCTGTGTACTTCTCAAATGTGCAAGGTTGTTGGTTAAGGGTGCAGTGTTTAGGTGACAGGTGATATTTTGGGAGAGGCCACACAGACCAATATTCTTCCCGTCAGTGCCATTTTTGAATCCTAGGCTTTCCTTTAAAAAAATGCAGAAAACAAATATTGATCCCAATTTTGTGCAATCTCTCTCC
The DNA here is from genome assembly GCF_036971445.1 of Narcine bancroftii. Lineage (NCBI taxonomy): Eukaryota > Metazoa > Chordata > Chondrichthyes > Torpediniformes > Narcinidae > Narcine > Narcine bancroftii. The sequence continues at coordinate 102,489,437 of NC_091477.1, read as the reverse complement.
ATGGTAGGAAGCTCAAAGAGGCTTGGAATCGCTGCTTCCAATCATGGGCTCACTTTGGTGGGGGGGGGGGGCTTTAAAGAAAGGCAGAACTCATTTGCAAATGATAAATTGTGCCTCTGAAGATGGGGACGTCAGGGCAGATATTGTTATCATTGTTGGTGTTACCCATCAGGAAAAGAGAGCAACTTTACTGACTGGTCAAAAATTCTCTTTCTCAATCATTAGAATGGAATTACTGTTCCAAGGTATGCCTGAATGCACACCAATTAACATGTCTCTGTTTCCACGTGCAGATTTCCAGGTCAGATTTGTCAATGGAAATTTACCATATTTTCACTCCTATAACATGCACATGTATTATAACTGAGCACACGGACATAACGCACAGAAAATCATAAATTGTGTAAAAATATTTTCATATAATGTGCAGGTGTAGTATTCTAAATTCCAAATGGCAAAATCAATTTGCATTTAAATAGGACACAAGACAAAGCATATACCAATATCTACCACAGTTCTTTGGCTTGGCTTCGCGGACGAAGATTTATGGAGGGGGTAAAAAGTCCACGTCAGCTGCAGGCTCGTTTGTGGCTGACAAGTCCGATGCGGGACAGGCAGACACGATTGCAGCGGTTGCAGGGGAAAATTGGTTGGTTGGGGTTGGGTGTTGGGTTTTTCCTCCTTTGCCTTTTGTCAGTGAGGTGGGCTCTGCGGTCTTCTTCAAAGGAGGTTGCTGCCCGCCAAACTGTGAGGCGCCAAGATGCACGGTTTGAGGCGTTATCAGCCCACTGGCGGTGGTCAATGTGGCAGGCACCAAGAGATTTCTTTAGGCAGTCCTTGTACCTTTTCTTTGGTGCACCTCTGTCATGGTGGCCAGTGGAGAGCTCGCCATATAACACGATCTTGGGAAGGCGATGGTCCTCCATTCTGGAGACGTGACCCATCCAGCGCAGCTGGATCTTCAGCAGCGTGGACTCGATGCTGTCGACCACAGTTAATCTGCTGCAATTAACACTCAATCAATTTCCCCCATAGGTGTCAATCATCCATTATATAGATGATATCTTGCTGCAACACATTAACAAACTTCAGAGAGGTTTCAATTATATAGATGGAAGACAGGCTTCAGAGTTGAGCAGGATTTTAATTCTGATCCTATCTCAAATCAGAGACATTTGTTATGTTCATCTCCTCCCTCAGGGATGGATCTGGGCAATTAACGTTGATAAGGTGCTGTGCCCTGGCCAGAATGTACTGTTTATAGGAACGCCATGGCATTCAGTACAAAGAGATATACCCAAGATCAAAATTTCCCACGCCCACTATAAATTGTGCCCATTCTTTCATTGCCTCTATTACATTTCCACCCTCACTACAACTTTCTCTGCTTGCTATAAATTGCCGGCACATCTTTCTCATAGCCACTATAAATTGTGTGCCTTCTTTCAATGCTATTGTATTCCCATGCCTGCTATAAATTGTCATTCAACTTGCCCCACACCCACTATTAATTGTGTGCATTCTTTCAACATGTAAAAATAATCTCATAGAGCACACACATGCATATTAACGGATGGGGAAGTGGGGGTGCCTGGTTTGTAAAATAGGCATATAATGTGAGCATTATATGTGTAAAAATATGGTAACTTCTAAATTAAGTGTCACTTGGACATGTGATTGAATCAGGGTGAAAGTCACAGCAGTTGCAAGCCATGCACTCAAACTCTTTTTGTAGCACGTTTAATAATCTTCTTTATGCTTTACATCTGCTTTTCATCATTCTCTGTATACTTTCCCTTCCTGGTTTTTTTTTTAAAAAACTATCCATTCCTGACAGAAATGGTTCCACGTGGGATAGGTTTTCAATGAAATTCAAGTATTCCTACACTGGCTAGCTGATAAGTAGGACCACATTTATATCCAATTTGCAAATTGAAAGCATATCCAGAGCTTCTGGGAAATTGTTTCTCTCTTTGTAATGAGCATTGCAAAAAACTATTTTCTGTCATTTTATGTTAATTCCTTGGATAAAATCAAAATTGCATAAAAAGCCTGTAACAAATATGTCTGCCCTGCCTTTCAATTAGATCTGATTGTCACTTCATCTCAGTCTCTTACCCATGGTAACTTTCACCCTCTTGCAGATCAACTATTTATCCCACCTAAAAATATTGAAAGATTCTTATGGAGTGCTTCATTCACCCACTGAAGAAGAATTCCAAAAACACAAGACCCTCACAGAAAAGAAGACTCCTCTGTCTTATAAACACAATTCCCCTTCACTTTAAACAATGACGTCTAATTCTACATTCCCCCACAAGGTTAAACACCCTCAGCACATCCACCCCATCAAGACTTTTCAGAATCTTGAATTTGAATTTGAAAAATTGAAAGAGTCTGCTCTTATTCTTCCCAACTCTGCCAGATACAAGCCTAGATCAGCTAACCCTCCATTTTGTCTTGAAAACCTTTGAATTTCAATGCATTAGATTTAATTAGACCAACGTGATATGCAGTACTCCAGGTGCAGAGCAGAAACACAGTGGTTGAAGGCAGGATTTGGTAGGGAGCCAGATTCAGGGGGCCCAAGACCAGAGTTGAGGCTGGGAATGGAGTGAGAGGAATTAAAGTCTTGAGTTTGAAATCTGCAAGATGATCCACAATCCTCTCAGTGAAGATTTTGGTTAGCCTACTGGTAGATAAATTGGCCACTGTAAATTGTTCCTAGTACATAAGCGAGTAGAGAGAACAGGGTAAAGGAACAATAGAGGGTGTGGAATACCCAAAACTACAGATGCTGGAATTTTGAATATGCAATCCATGAATAATAATGAATGGTCAATGTTTCAGGTCAGGACAATTTATTGAGACATTTTTTTCTTTTTTAAGGGAGATTGGGGTTGCTCTGAGAGCTAGCATAAGCCCTTTCTCCGCTAGCACCCATGTTTTAGTCAAAGTAGTGGCCTTGAAAAATCCCAATCCGAACAATTTACAAGTAAATAGCACCTTATTGTGTGCTGAACACTGCAGTCTGCACACATCACAGCTCCTTGGTAACAAGTGCACAATAAGCTACAGAAGCCGAGAAGTATTCCGGCTTCTTGAAAGCATCATGTCACATAAAATTTATCATAAAAATTCCACTGCAGCAAAACATCACACAATAGAATATATAAGCCTCTAGAATCTCTAGCTTTTTCTGTGAATCTCTTAAGTTTCACAACTGCAGAAGTTTCACTGTTTGTTTTGGGAAAGCAGCATCTTACCTGCAGTCGTCGCCATTACTTTTAAGATCAGTAGTATGTATGACATTCATCACAAGCATGGCAATAACGTGAATGCTGACACCCCCTTTAAGCATAGTTAAGTCCTCCAGGTTGAAACAATCTTTTGTTAGAGCTAGTAAATAAACAACATACATTTCATCTCATATCTCCTGAGCAAGTCTACTCATCTTGCATTTGACTTTATTGTAGTTATGGACACTGAGCCTATAATCTGACAAGAATGTGTTCCATTAATTACACAATTAAACAACAATTGAAAGTTGTTGAATATTTAATAGCATGTTACTAATTATAGCTTTTATTGCCTTTTAAATAATGTTGCTGATTGCCTATAACCCTCTCCCCTCAAACCCCTGATCAGAAAAGTTAAACAAAGGATCCTCAATTTCTTAAAGCCAATAAACCAGAGAACTTTGAGTAAATCTTTAATTTATCATATCATGCATTTGTACTTTATTCCTCTCTTAATCTTTTGTTCCCCATTTTTCTTTCTCTAAGCAAATTGTCATTTAATTTTAGTCATTCTAATTTATCATCTTCAATTCTTGATTGTTATTGGTTAAAGGTTCACCCCCACCCCCATTCCCCACCCCAACCACCACCACACCACACTCCATTCACAAGTGCCCCAGATGTTCATTTGTCCTCTGGTTCTGTATCCTGCACCTCTAGCAAATTGGCCATGCTAAATTTTTAAGCTCAAAAGAGCTGGGAAAAATTATAATTAATGGGGATAACAAAGCCTTGTTGGAGGCAAAATCTCTCATGAATAATGCACACCTCCCACCATTTAACAAAAAAATAGCACCAACTATATTATAAATATTACTGTATAAGAATACTGCAAATATTCTTGGATGTCAAAAGTGACAGGAAAATCATGCTCTGTTCTGTCTATTCCAAATAACCATAATAATTTATGCAGACTGGAAAAAATCCAGGCTCTAAAAAAATAGAACCAATTACTTCAGTGCAGGAAATGTTTTAAAGACTGATCACACCTCCTACTGGAAAAAAGAGATATTATCCTGCCCAGTTACAATGTTGAGATTTTGTGTGAGGTGAATACAAATGCAGAAATCTCCTATGCAAAAAATAACTTCAAAATTTTCAGACAATTATGATCACTCTTTATGTCAATCACCTCTTGGATTTTTCCATTTGTAATGAAGCCACAAACTGGACCATGAACTTCAAAAGGAATCTATCCATTAAGATAACATTCTTTGCACATTATCTAAATCAACCACCCTATCCAACGATAATTTGCTACCTTGCAACATTGAACAGAAGAGAAAGGCAACAATGAGAGACTTTTCCTCATACTTGCATTTTTCTTTTTAAAAACTAAATACCTGTACTAATTTCTGTGCAAATAGCTTAAGTAGAAAGTCTAGATACTCAAACAGGAACATTTTAAATGATTAAGTACATATTTTACAAAAAAACCACTAGCAGTAAATCAGGTACATGTATGGATCCCAGCAAGAGGCTGGCAGCCCTATAACCCAGGAAGATGCTGAACCACATCATGATCGGATCACACAATCCAAGATCTACCAAGTCCTGCAAGGGTCAAATAGGCAAGGTATTTTTTTTTTTTTTTTTTAAATCATTCAAAAGGATAAAATTCACATTATGGTTCTTTTCACCTCTAATTTTGACATTTAACTAGATCTCGAGCACATCCCCCATTGTCCTGTTTTAACAGGCAGAATCTGCAGCATTTGGGTGGAAAACCAATCAGCTGCATGAGGTTTGATGGTCAATTGGATTTGAAACACTTGGGGGAATTTCAATAAATCAATAGCTTTTAGCTACCAATGTTTGTTCATTCATGGACATCATGATTCAAATAAGATCACGATTTGTTGTCCTCTTATTTGTCACATCACCAGAAAGGCTAGTTTTGGATAATTTATGGTTTCGAAATAGATAACCACTTCAGGAATGCTGATAAAAGATATGTAGAATTTAAAAATGTCCCCCATGCTCTTGGTGATTTTTATAAATTACCTGGAGAAAAAGTAGATATATATATATATAGATATATATATATATCTATATATATATATATATATAAATAAAATACACACACAGACAGAATTGTGGATGCCTGGAATACTCATACCTTGACGAAAGGCTCAGGCCTGAACAAAAGTACAGTGCTAATTTTTTTAGATGCCGGAGCTCATACTTCTGGCAAGGAGGTCTCACGAGACCTGGCCTTGGTGGCTGCCATGTTGTATTTGATGAATGGTAGGAGGAGGATGGAGTATGACCAGTCGTGGAAGGAACAGGTGCCTTGAATGTCCAGAATAGCGCTCAGCTATGGGGAGGGGGGAACCTGGAGTGATGAGGTGCTGGCATAGCCCCATGAGGTGCAAGAGCGGGGCTCCAGTGAGCTCCGGCAGCTCTGCACCCCTGGGCCTGAAATATCGCTCATATATCTTAACCTCCAATGGACGCTGCGGGACCTGCTGAGTTCCACCAGCACTTTATCTTCATATTGTAGCGGCCCACTAACCGGGACGCGACCCCGGCACACTGTGGCTGACAAACGCGGTGACCACACAGACCCCGCGGGGGCCAGCGACCTTCATCTCAGGTCACCATCTACAAGGCGGGAAACAATGAGCAATGGCGAGAACGTCACCCAGTTGGAGATGGGCGCTGCCATGACATCACTCCTGTTGTCGGCAGTGCAATAAATCAGTCTTTGACTTCAACTCCTAATGCGCGTCTTCTTTCCACACTCGCGGTAGCGCACACACTACAGTATTCTTTTGTGGAAAGATGTACACTAAGTTCCCCAAAATGTACTGTGAAAACCAACCAGAGAGCAACCAAGTTCCATCAATCAGATATCCCTTTCATAGTAATGTGATAAACAACAAAAAACCAAAGATTAATATTAAATTTAAAGATACTTCACACATCTCCACCTGGTAGGTTTGCCTATTATTTCACCCTGTACATCAGATTGAAGCAGATGAAATTATGTACAGATTGGAGAAATGATCAGTGCTTAGTCAGAATTCTCCAACTAAATAAAGAAATAAAGTTAAACCCTTGTTATCTGGAATTCAAGCAACCAACAGCCTCAAGCAACTGGCAAAAAAAAATTGCAGAAAATAAATAGGTTAAAAAAAAAATGGAAGTTTAAAATTAGCACACTAACAACTCAACGTGCAATCTCAAGCAACCAGAAAATTCACTTATCTGGCATCTACCAAGCCCCGTCAGTGCTGGATACCAGGGTTTTCCTGTATTCAACATGAAGTTTGACACTCATTTATTCGCTGTCAATAAAACATATCCGGTCCATGAAAGTGGTTTTCAAATTACAATAGAGTGTTGGTGCATTGGGTCAAGATTCTTGCAGTATTTAAAAAATATTGAATATTTAAGTTTGTCAATTCATTAAAGATTCTCTCTTCCCCCCCCCCCCCTCAAAGAAGTTCCCTTTTTAAAAAAAAGTAGCTCAGCAAAGGAGACTAATCTAAAAATAGGCTCTGGAAAAATGTGAAGTCAGGAGGTTCCTTTTCATGGCTACAGATGCTCACTACACAAGTACAGGATGAAAGAGGCTCTTTTGAATAAATGAGAGACGACAGCGGAGAGATCAGCTCAACAGCACTGCTCCTCACACTAGTTTCCTTGAACATGATTCGACCTAGCTATGAACATCCATGTACTGAATTAGACAAGCTACATTTTATCGACATGCTTTGAAATAAAGCACTGCATTATAACACAGAATCAGAAGAGGGATTTCTCACAAAGCAACACGGGAAGTCACTTTATTTAAGCTGTAAACGCAACATACAGAAGATAAATTTCATACAACCAATTCCAGATTTACATGGAATAAAGGGAAAAAATACTGGAAACATTCAACAGATCAGGCAATGAAAAATGTGACAAAGGCCCCATATCTCTTCCACAGATGCCACGACCTGTTGAGTGCTTTCAACATTTGCTGTTTTTATTTCAGATTTCCAGCAGCTGCAGTGTTTTGCTTTCCAAACACGTACAGAGTTCAGCACTGCAGTGTTATGGAGAGATAGCAAGTTCATTCAATAGCCATTTCCATTCTGAAACTGAGTTGCTGTTTTCAAGCTCATGCACAATTCAGCATAGGATTGACAAGAGATACAAATACTTCATGTACCTTTCCTCGGGTCCTCTGATTTCTATCAAACTTGTTTAAGGAAAAGGAATTTAATGAAATGCAAAAGAAAAGTAATTTAAAATGTTAAAACCAAACCAAACATGCTGACATAGATATGGTTGCTCACTCTTTGTGGTGGATCATTGCACCACACACAAAGGTTTTAACTATGAGATAATCACTGCAAATCCTCTGCAGTGCTGAGGCTATCTTGAATGCTACTGAATGCAACATCAGTAAGAGAGGGATGGATGATAAAGACCTTGAGATAGAAAGAGTCTGATTATGAAAGAGGGCTCTACTTGGTCACAGTTGTTCCTGGAAAGTCTAATGATCAAAATTCCCTGCTCAACATGGACTAACTACCCCCCCGCCCCCCCCCGCCAACCCCGAAATCAGCCGAAGGGAAGGTCATACAAGGAGCTTGCACTAGATGTGAACTGTCAGCTCTCAACAAATGCAAGAACCCAGTTAATTTCCAGGAGAACACAATCTGACCTGGAAACTGAAATAAACATTAAGCAAGAAAAGTAACTGATTTTTTATACAGGTAGCATTTTTGTTTTAAAATGCACATCAAATGCAGATTTCCAGAAGATCAGTGCAAGGTTTTTTTTTTTAAATAACTGTTTAATTACAGAGAGAGCGGCAATTTTCTTTGGTGAAATGCAAGTTCAGTATGAAATATCAGAAAGGTATTTTATATTTTGTATATCACTAACAAAATAATCTTGTCAGAATTTCTGATGTTTAAACAGATGGGTAAAAAATGAATGCATTCGGTCAGAATGTCAATACATCAACCACATCTCATCTGTGTTCTGCTGATCAGATGATTGGTCCAACTAGATCAGAACTCAGCATTAATCAGATTATGAAGCATAGCCACAAATAAATTGGAATTTTCAAAAGACTGAAGCATGTTGGGAGAGTTGCAGGGTTAGTAAAGGTCACAGAAACAGAAGTAGCAAGCCATGGAGAACTTTGAAACCAGGTAAATTTAAATATTGAGGCACTGCCTAAACAGGATTCATCATAGGTCAATGCTGCCAGGACGCAGAGATAGCGAACCAGGTTCAATCTCAACTCTGGTGTTGCCCCCATGACAGCAGGTCTTTCCTCTGGGTGCTCGGATTTCCCCTCATTATCTAAAAGATGCTAGGTTTACTGCCTATTGTGAATTGGCTGTGGTGTAGATGATTAAGCTGGGTGCATTGATGGGTAGAGGAGAGGGAAAATAACTGACAAATGGAGTAAAGTGGGAATGGATTGATGTGATTGCGAATGCGCAGATAGCCAGCACGGACCTCACAGGAAAATAACCTCCTTCTGTGTCACAAGGAAGCATAGGGAACAACATCACACCATGCTGCCCACCTCTAATCAGTTCCAGCCTATCCAAGCCCCTGTCCCTCAGAATCTCCTCCTGCCATCTTGCCACTACTGTTGTCAGACTGCGTGGCCTGGCTTATTTTTGTTATTGCGGCTTCAGTTCAGTCCAATGCTTCCCTCGCACGTTGTGTCAGATGTGACCTCACAGGGTCACCCAGAGCACTTCTCGGGTATGCACCCTCAGCTTGTAATAGCTGCTTGAGACAGAGGCCCGAAAACACTGGGCATCAAAGATTTTGTTTCCTGGACACTTGAATGTATTTTGGGCTGCTGATCACAAAAAAGTCTTAAAATTTTCCTATCACATACCGTCTTTTAGATACAACCTATTTTTTGTGATTTCCTGTCATATTTTAAGTCTACTAGTGTATTGACCACAAAGCAAGCTGCTTTGGTCAGTCCAAGTACGCCTGGATATCAGGATAGATGCAGACAGGCTATAAAAGCAGTTCACGTACACAAATGCACTGCATTACATTGATAAAGATTGAATGTATGTTGATGCACATGTTCTTCAGGCAATCGCATAGTGAGTGTACTTAACAATAGCATTTATTTTCTTCAGGAAGATGATGAACACTGAAAGGTTTCATCAGGACATTGTGACCATGGAAAAGCAGTATCTGGGCAACTAGAATCCATCAATGCTGGCCGACTATTGTTGGACACTGACATGAGAGGCATCAGATGCTGAGTACAAACGAAAATCAGCAGCAAAACATTTTAAGGTCAGTTAAATGAATGCGACGTGTCAGCATCGTTATGCAATTAAACATACTAAATTCAATAAAAGTTAATTTAATGTTTCTCCAACTTCCAACATGATAGAGCAAATCTGAAATTATCTTTGTGTTCAGATTGAAGTGTTTTATCATAATGCCTAATTTTTTTTTCCAGAAAGCAAATCGTTTGGAAAAAAATATTGTTATCCAGTGAAATTTGTACCCAAATCTAAAATTAGACGTGCAAAGTCTGAATGAGCCCCCTTCCAATATTCACTCTGGAGCTAAGGAACGTATAAAATTACATTCAACCTATTGAATATTGAATAAGTATACATTTGCTTTCTTTTAAGGAAATCTGTTTGCCATATTGGCTTGAATGAAATGTTTGAACTTACAGGGATACTCCATAGTATTTCCCAACTGGATAATTCAGTTCGAGAGTATACTTCACAGAATCAGGTACTTATTCATTCTTAAAGGAAAAGGATGGTCTGGTAAACAGATTTCCAATTGTGTATGTTATGAACTCATCACCAGATGAAAATCAACAACAAATATACCTAAATCTGTTTTTAATGAAATAAATCACACAGGAGACTAGAGAAAATAAAGTTAGTCTTACCACAATTTCTGCATCAACTTAGCAGCAAATCACATAGTTCCCGATGCAGTCGGAACAACTATTGTTGGTCATGAGCGACACTTCCACTTTATACTCAGAAATATGGAATACCAACATATAAAAATCACTGAAATACTGATAATTATAGCCATTTAAATCTTAAAAGCAACAAAAAGCATAAACAAATAATTGAATGTTCTTTATCTTTTTAAATATATCACACAAGACGCAAAAGAATTTTAGAGATGAATTGCACAGTATGTTACACTGCAGCAATAACAGACTGCCAGCAGGTGGCAGAACATACAAAGTCTTGACCAGAAACCAGTCTGTACTTCAGCTGAGATAAAGATGCCAGTATGTGAACCAAGGGACTGTCAAATTGTACAATTCATCTTTGAACAGTGTACAAATTGAATAGGAAGGGTGATGTTGAGCGCTGTCAAAGAAAAGTATTTTCCATTGACAGCTTGAAAGTACAAATAATCTGGGGGAAAAAACCCACAAGAATAAAGACAAAAAATATTCAAGCAACAAAGGCAAATAGATAAACTGAAGGTCCAGAGTGAGCAAGCTGAGCCAGCTTTCACAAAAGTCAGTATGAGGAACAAAATGTTGGCATAAGGATCCACAGCAAAAGGCACAGTTCAAAATTCACATTTATTATCACATGGATGAGGTGCAGTGTAAAAGTTTGGTAAGCAGTCTAGCTGGACAACCCATACAGAGTACAAACTTACACAGAGAGAGGTAAATTAAAACAAAGCAAAGGCAGCTTTATTTCAGGAGTCTAATAGTGCAAGCACGGGAGTGGAAAAACAGGACTCTGATTCTCAAAGAGGAATTGGCGAACCACAATTTTAACATTTGAAGTGGGGAAAATGCCCAAGGCCACTTCACTGGACACCATTTCCATTAATCTCGTGTGCAGAAGCTCCCACAAATCTGATGGATTCCTTCAAAGAGATAAAAAGAAGTCAATTTTATCCAATTTGTTGCTTTTGAGAAAGCAAACCCAAAGACATTGAGCTGGTTTTGATTTTAGGCATGAACATTATTTTCTATTTGTATGTATTATCCAAGAATTTACAGTCAGAAATGGTAGATCTGACCATTTCCTCAATCCCTTTGAATGTCATCAAATGCACTGATGCAGAAAATTTTATGTGTGTGTATGCAGCTTGTGCCACAACCACAGAGGTTCCATCATATAAGGAACATTATACCCATCTGCAGAGACAAACAATATGGAAATATGCCCTTATCTTTGTCCACTATTAGTGCCTTCCTGAACTCCTCTCATTTCCTTCATTATGACCCATATCCCTTTCAACTTTTCCTATCCATCAACCTGTCAAAATGCCCTTTTAACATTATCTTTTTAGCCACCTTTATCACTTCCTACGACAACTTGTTCCATGTGCCCACAACTTGTTATGAAAATCTGCCCCTCAGACCCCCCTTAAATCTTTCCCACATCTAAAACCAGTACCTTCTAGTTTTAGAATCCCCCACCCCAGGAAGCCTGTGACAATTCATCATATCTCTATCCCTCATGATTTTAGTCACCCCTCAGATTTCTTTCCTCCAGACAAATCAGTTCCAGCCTATCCAGACTCCCCTTGTATCTCAAGCACTCCAGTTCCAGCAACTCCCTTGAGAATCCTTCCTGCACCCTCTCCAGCATAATCATGTCCTTCTGCACAATAAACTGCAGGTACAGTCTCACCAACATCTGATACAATTGTAACATGATGTGCCAGCTCTTCTGCTCAATTCTCCTTCTGATGAAAGCAATGGTTTCAATCTGTCTTCATTATCATTTGTCTAAACATATTGGCTCATTCAAGGATCTATATTCTTTGTCTCTGATTAACAACACTGTTCAGTCCTGGTCATTTTCTGTGCATGTCCTAACTGGTTTAAATTCCAAAAACACATCAGTATTTATTTGCCATTCCTTTTCCAATTGACCTGGATCATGTTATAACCTTAGACAACTTTCTTCACTGTTCACCACTCCACCAACTTTGATGTTATGTGCAAACTTACTAACCCTATTACCTACATTCTGAACCAAAGTGTTACTATAACTAAGAGTAATTCCAGACGTTCTGCACGCAAACCAAGACAAACCTGTACAAATTAGCATCACACTTGCCCTTCTTAAAAGGCGAGAAGAGCACTTATCCCACCGCATTGTGCAGCTTGGTAAGCATTGTAGAAGAGGCTGGAGCTACGGGTGTCGGAGTGGACACCCAACTAAACTAATGCTGACCTTGAAATCCTGCTTAAAGAGTGGTTACCCGGAAGTCTATTGCATCCTCAGACCATGAGAGGATGACAAGGCTAGTAAAAGGCAAGGATGATGCACCAAGGACCTGGGTCCGGTTTCAAAAGAAGATTAATGATTTCATGCATGTTGTTGAGGTCAGTGAAGAAATCAACAAAAGCCCATCTGGGAAAAGGTGTACCATTAAACAGCCCAATACCAGCATAGCTAACAGCAAGACACCAGCAGGTCACCTTTTTCAACTAGCTTCTGATAGGATGTAGACTACACACCACACTTCCTAGTCTGCAAGCCCAAACAAGAACAGAGATGTCAAACGGAAATAAAAGCATCTGCAAGGGAGACAAAAGACAAACTATGACAAGTCTGCAAGAAGCTTTGGACCACTGGTACAACAGGACACAGTAAGACTCAGAGATTCCCACACTTGGGATAAAAAGGCTACTGTTCTGGGAGAAGTAAATCAAAGATCCTACACTGTCAGAACAGAGGGTCAAAAACTGAGGAAGAATCGAAGGAGCCTGCTGAAATACTGCAGGAAGGGATAAATGCAGACGGTTCAGCCTGCAAAGAAACAGAGGAAACACCACCCATGCTAGACAGTAGTGGACCTGCAGAACCGATACAAGCACCTGTGTTAAGAAGATCCACACGAGTTGCCAAAGCACCTGTCAAACTGAATCTATAAAAGAAAAATAAATGCACACAAAAGATTTATGCTGCTGATGTTCATGTTACATTTGTGTTGAACTTTAAACTATAAGAATACTGTACTAACGTGTCACACTTGATTAAACATCTCAAGGAATGGGGATATAGTGATAGAGCACTACCAGCAAGAATTGTCGGAGACAGAGTGTGTAGCATTTTGGGAATGCTATTCCATCTTCAGCAGATTCAAGATGGATGCCTCCACATGAGGTCTGGCATGTGTATGTCCTGTCCTCAAGGCAGTTTGCTTAGTTAATAAATGTAGTTGTTTTAAAAGAATCCATGTTTCTTTATTGTAATAAAAGAAACATCACATACATGATATATGGGAAATCTTACATTGCAGCTTAGACCTGTGAAGCTTAAACAGGAAATTCCAGGCCAGATTCCATCAATTTAGGCACAACTGGGCCTGAAATTTAAGGTTAAAATCTTGAGGGATGTCACGGACAATGCATAGCAAGAAAATCTTCCATTCTTTAACAAGGAAACACAAGTTATAAAATTCATACAAAGGCGTGCAGATTTAAAAAAAGCAATGAACACGCAAAGCAATATGCTCAAGATGATCTCCAACTGTAAGAACATTGCAAGGGTGAGTATGAGAACTCAGCAAGAAGTCAAGAACCTCGGCAAAACTCTCTGCTGAATGGTGTTGGCTCCGATTTTCCAAAGACCACAGGATAAAACCACCACAACTGGTGGCAATTTCTTACCAAGAGACAGGGAACTTGGCAAGATCTCCCTTCCAGGTTTCCGATTGAGCCGCAGGACCCCACTCCCGGCCACATTCACTCAGTGCAGCCAGGGGCCTGGGTCTTGACTGCCCCTGCCACTTGAGGCACAGATTCATGCAGCTTGTATTCCCAGTCACAAATCACTGATTACCTGCACCATTCTACAGAGTCTGCATGCCTGCAGGTCTCACAATGCAAGTGCCCAGGTCGGTCAGGGGAAAGGTTCGGCCCAGAGGGTAAGAAAATGGGTCTTGCTATTGTAGGGGTAAGGGGGATGTGGGGGATGAGAGGCAGCACACTCACTCAGGAGATTGCATTGGGAGCACATGTGTGCAGTGGTTGATGTCAGTAAACGATCTGGTCCTGTCGCTCATCAACCATCACAGCCTTCTGACAAATGTTCAGGCTCTATTTCTGCTGGGGGTGTAGGGCTACTGTTTCCAGTCTTTAAAATGGGTTTATTAGATTTGGAAATGTAAACATCTAGCAGAAATTTATTATGTAATTGCCTGCCCAGGATGGGGGACTTGTGTTATGCAGAGACTAGATGTACTGGTATTATTCCTACAAGGTTCAGTGCAGGTGCTCAAGATTATCAACAGCCTGAAACAAAAACACTGCATGACCTTGACAATAATGGCATCATCAGAGAACACCAAGTAAAGGAACTTGGCAAAAGAACTCATGAACAAGGTGAGGTTTAAGAAACACAAAGGATTGAGATTCATAACATCCAAGGTAGAAATAGAATCTATTTTCAATTGAGCCAGTGGAGGATGCCAGAAGATCCAGTGTGGGGTCAGAGTTGTGTGCCAATGCAAGAAAGTATCTTGCACAAAGTTGATGTGCAGCAAGGACTATTAACCATGTGGGATTACAATACTGTGGCAACAACAAGAAATGAGCTCTGGATCCAAGGTGAACAGGGAAGTGGTAAAAGACAGTAGATTGGGACAGGGTTGGATTTGATGGGTCAGGTCAGATCTGCTTGGAGAAAGCCAGTGGTAAAAAAGAACATTTTAGTGCCATCAAGAATCCAGGAGAAATCCAGGACCGAATCTATCTTTTTAGAATTAGGAAACAAGATTCAAAGACACTGCTTAAGGCTGGAAACTGGCCTGGTAAATTGGTTGTGGGGGGAAAAAAAAAACTATTTTTAAGAGCTACAAGAAAATAATTAAGAAAAAGAAAGCATGTGCAAGGAATGGGAAGAGGATATGGGAGTGGGATTGGCTGCTTTGCTCCGACGTAGAGACAGCAAAGACTCAGTGGGCCAAAATGCCTCCATTTGTGCAGTATCCAATGAAATGGGTTGAGTAGCCTCCTTCAGATTGGAATTCTAACATTGCTCGAATCCAGTTTCTGGCATACACAATTGTAAAGGAGATGTGCATAATTAGTCAACTACCAAAGTACAGCAGACACAAAAGTAATAGCTGAGTGTGTATGGATCAGACAGATAATTATAGACTTGGTGAGTCAGGTCACTTCTGCTTGGAGAAAGCCAGCGACAAGGTTTGAGAGACCAATGGCAGCTGATGAATAAATCACAGCCAATCGTGTTCTTAAATTTGCCACTGGCTTTGAAATGTGTTGGATGGAATCCTTAGCCAGAGAGTTTACAAAGTTCTTCAATGAAGCAATTTAATTGCACCTCCAGAATTAACTTGGCAAAACTTGCTGTTGGGTTAATTTGGTTAATCCTCGTCGAATTCACCACTAGCTGTGTGAAATAGTTTCTATGCCGATTGAAGTGCCAAGGATGCATTGAGAGAACTTTATTACAGCCATATCTGTATCAGACTCCTCTTAAAAACTTTGCAGACATCAATAGATTCAGAATGTACAAAATATGTCAGAGCAAATTTGTATCCATCTTCCTAGCGTTTCTGATTATGTTGTCTTTATATATATATATATATATATATATATATGAATGAAAAATAAAATATGCACATCTCTAAGAAATTCTAATACATCTGTCAATGTTCCAAAAATAAGAAAATTAATAATGCAATAGCAAGTTCATTAAAAAAAAAATTTTGAAGAGTACTTATTTGGCCAAATAAATCAAAAGAACTCAAGTTACATTTCTCTAAAATAACAGGAAGTCAAGGTTAAAATAATTGTTAATGTCACTGTTAAATACTTCTAGAAACATGTCAGACAGAGTCATTTTATTATGATGACCCTACATTGGTCATCACCTGTCAAAAGCAGGTTTTTATTCATATTAAAAAGAGAATTTTGGCCACTAGATTATCACTCGTTCCAGAGCAGTGGTTCCCAACCTTTTACTTTCCACTCACATACCACTTTAAGTATTCCCTATGCCTTGAGTGTTCTGTGATAAATAAGGGATTGCTTAAGGTGGTATGTGGATGGAAAGAAAAAGTTTGAAAACCACTGTTTTAATCATTCCAAATTGATTCGTTATGTGCACAGTTTCATAACTCGAAAGGAAATGGGCCAATGACAATTTTTCTCAAGCAAAATATTTCAGTAGTAATTAGGGCTAGAGCAGTGATTCTTAACCTTCCCTTCCTACTCGCATATCACCTTAAGCTATCATTTACTAATCACAGAGCATTTATAGCATAGGGAATACTTAAAGTGGTATGTGAGAGGAAAGTAAAAGATTGGGAACCACTGTTCTAGAGAGACAAGCAGCTGTAAAAGCAATAGAAAAACTGTAGGAGCTCCCTTTAATCACTTAATAAGGTCACATTCAATGGAAACACCCACTTCCATAAACAAGCATATGCTTCCCGTGAAATTAAACTTGGTCAAGTGAGAATAGCAGGCTTCAAGGTAAACACAGAAATGGATTACCTGCAGAGATTTGCAGTGAAGAAGAAACAGGTTAGAGACAGCTTATGGGTCAATAATGGAGGAAATCAGTACACCAAGTGCTTCAGACAAAAGAAAAGTCAGGGTCCTTATTACTACAAAATAAAATCCTCTGATGCAACTTTGACACCAATCCTAATAACTATAGCAGCACTGGACTTGATTCATAGCTTCCAAAAATCGGAGCTAGAAATCTCACCAAAATATTTTTGTTTGTTGCTGTTAGGAGCAGGCTGTATCATATTTGGCCCCATATCCAAACCAAGCGTCTCTCTAATGCAATTTGCAACATTTCCATCCCAGAAACAGATTCCATTCCCTCCTCCCTTACCTGACCACATTGGCCTCTGATGCCAGCTGGCATCCTTCTGTGACAGATCAAGCAGAAAGATCCCAGTAAACACATGATGCTTCCCTTACATGTCCCTTTGGGCTAGCATGCAAGCCTTAGAAAGTGACCCACTTCTCACAGAATAAATAATTCTCATAGTCTGCATTCTTTTATTAAATTTGGAATGAAGCTCAGTAATTGGTTCCGCAGAATAAACAAGTCTTGCATGGTTATTAAAAATATCAAAGATGTTACTAATAAATGAAAGCAGGTTTTATAAATGCATGATCATTCGCTCTCCGTCACCCCATGTTTTCGATTGTGATCCCATTCAAAAGCAAGAACAAATCCACTGATGGCTTATTGTGATTTGAAACTCAAATTCTTTTTGCATTGTATTAATGAATCAATTATTCTCAGACCCATTTCCATCATTGCATTCACCAACCAAAAAATAACCATGTGGCCTTCTTCACATGGGAGGGACTGGGCGCAGATTGGGAGATCACTTCTCTGAGCTCCTTTGCTCTGTCCACTACAGTGACTCCCAGCAAACCATTTCAGTTCTGTGTCACACACCAATACTCATGTCTTTCCATAGCCTTATGTACTATCCCACCAAGACCACTTGCAAATTGGAGGAACAAAGCCTGATTTTCCATTTGGGGACTCTCCAACCAGATGGCATTAACATCGACTTTTCTGATTTCTGCTAACCTTTTCTTCCCCCCCTCCCTCCTTCCCTTTCCATTTCTCCTCCCTCCCTTCCCTTCTCCCCTTGATCACTGTTGTCCCCTCCCTCCTCCACCTATCACCTCCTGCCTTTGCGACTACACCTCCCCCTCTTACTCTATTGCTCAGAAGCCTTCCAACATTTTTTCATACCTTAATGAAGGATTCAAGCCCAAAATGTCAGTTATGCAATTTTACCTTTGCTATCTAAAGGACACTGTTTGGCCTGCTGAGTTTCTCCAGCATGGTGTTTTTACTTCAACCACAGTGTCTACATATTTTCATTTTACAACCATATTAGATATCTTCTGATGAATTTCTTCTTTGTAAAGCATGCTTCCCATGTCTTAGCAATATAATGTAGTACAATTCAAAAGCCTGCGGGCATCTATAGCAGACTGACTCCAGGATCAACTGTTCCCATGACTAGCAGTTGAATCCAAACAGGCAAGCCTGAAAACAAGGATTAATCCAAACTCAGACAAGCAAAAACCTGGATACTAGTTCCAGTTGTGGACTGGTCCAATAAATAGTGTCTAGACTTACTCTAAATGCATTGTTTGCAACTCCTCAGATAATGAAGCAGTCCACTATCAAAAACATGAAGAATTAGACAATATCCAGGCCAGGGTTAATAAGTAACATTAGGACCACGGAGGTACTGAATAATATCCAACAAGAGAAAATCCAGCCATCATCCCTGGATATTTTTGCCTTTACAGCAGGCAAATGTTTAAGTATATTGCGTATATTACATATTTTGTGTTGTTACATTACAATAAAAGGAAGCTTGAATCTTGAACATTCCATGATATTTCATCACTGAATCGCTCACTATCAATATCGTTCAATTACCACTGACCAAATTTCAAGATTCCTTTATTGTCATGTAAAAAAAAACAGGTGCAAGATTACACAAAATTGACTTTGGTCTGCCATAAGCAGACAGATTCACCATTAGCAAAAATTGTCACGTGCCTCTTACAGTGAGAGGAAGAGAGAGCTTCACCCACCCCCCCCCCCCCCCCCCCCCCCCACCACCACCACCTCCTGAGTCACTGGGTGTCCATTGATTCGCCTCCGCAGCCACACAGACTTCAGTCCAAAGCATTTCCAACCCGAGCTCCAGATCAAAGCATCCGACAAGATCAAGAAACCTTCAGCGCCTCCAGGGAAGTAGCCGCAATGTGGCTAAAAGAGCAGGTTAGAGACCACAAATACTGCAGTAAGTAACTCACCTCCCAACTCCTCAGAGGCTGTCCACCATCTACAGGAGTGTGATGGAATACTCTCCACTCATCTGGATGAGGGCCACCTCACAGAGGCTGCAGTTTATGCCATCTACAGAACACACTTCGGCAACTCACCATGACTATGGTATCCCAAGCAGGATCTCCACCAGATGAAAGGACAAGAGCATAGGAACACCCACCACCTACAATTTTCCCTCCAAGCCATACATCATCCTGACTTGGAAATCTGTTGCATTCCTTTGACATCACCAAGTCAACAACTTAGTTTTCCCTCCCTTACAGAATCATGGGTATAGCCAAACTTCAAGGACTGCAGCAGCTTAAGAAAGCACCTCACCACCATCTTCTCAAGCCAAAGAAGACAATTCAATGCTGAGTCAGCCTGCAAAGTCCACATCCTTTGAATGAATAAATAAGTTGAAGGAGGCTCCAGAATGCAAGACAAATAAAATCCCTGTAACTTGCAAGTGTCACAAATATCACACAAGTCCATAACCAAAGGATCTAATACATTGCATGACCAAGCCAGTGACAAATCTTTTTCTGGTTTGAATGAGGTATTTTGAGGCTTACTCGGTTCCTGGGTGGCAAGAGAAACCTGTTTTGACTCATACCTCGATTCCAAAAAGTAAATCATCCAAGTCCCCAATCCATGATGGAACAGTTTTATCCTGTCTTCCAGTTTTTTAATTAACTGCTCAGTTAGACAGTGCACAAAACTATAGCTAGAAAGGAGCAAGGCTCACGATTTTCCAATCTCCAAGTGTTCTCCTTCCTCACATTTTCAAGGACCTCAACTTCATCCCCTGCAGCTTTCTGAGTGAGCATTCAGTAAGATGCAGGGACGAAGAAAAGTTGTTGATGAACAACAGCACAGAAAAGGTCTCTGCAGAGCTAAACTGGAGATCACTATTTGAAGCCATCTGATTGTTTGAATGAATAGCTGTGCACTCTTACCACTTCGGTCTGCAGAATGCCAAAAGTCTGGTCAGCAAATTATTGGTGCTTAAACATTCCTTCCCTCCAACACCAGACCATCAAGGCTGAAATGTCCACCATCTGCAGATGCTCTGTAGCATCCAATCTCCATCATCTCCTGAAATGGGTCTCAAAAACCAAATAGTTGGAACAAGTTCTTCAGTGACATTCTTTTTAAAATCCTAGAAATCCCCACCAAGATGTTCCCATTGTGGAGTAATTTGGGGCTTGCCAACAAATAATTTTGAACCCAAAACAGCACTCAGCAGACCTTGCAGACAACATATCTTCACAAATAGACGTTTAAAATATATGAA
Organism: Narcine bancroftii; assembly: GCF_036971445.1. Classification (NCBI taxonomy): domain Eukaryota; kingdom Metazoa; phylum Chordata; class Chondrichthyes; order Torpediniformes; family Narcinidae; genus Narcine; species Narcine bancroftii. The sequence goes on along the minus strand of NC_091477.1, from coordinate 102,469,035 downwards.
AGATACCATAGTCATCTGGGCCCAGTTAGTTGGATAAAGGGCAACATAAGTGCAAAGAACAAGGGCAGCATTAATCATGAGTTTTCATGGCTTATTGATAGTAAGTTAGCAGGAACAAAGGACAGCCACCATTCAATGAGATTGTGGCTGATCTGCAACCTTGTTTCTTACTTGTCACACATTCCCTTCAAACCTAAAAAAAGTTACATTCAAAAGATTTTTAAAAATCATTTTAGCATCAGTTGCCATTTGGAAAGGAGAGTTGCAGATTTTTGACCTCAAGTTGCACAAAGGAGTCATTCAGAATCAGAAAATTGACGATCAGTGGCAGCCAGCCTACATGTCTCAACCCAACTTTCCAGCACCAGATGACTACTCTGCAAGTTTACACCTCAGCATTTTTTTTTTAATTTGGTGAGATATTCTGCTTCTGTCACCTTTTCCCACTCTGAATGAAAACACGTTTCTTCACCTTCCCATCTACTAATTGCAGTCACTCTGGTTTTGTCTTCTCTGCTGAGGGGAATAGGACTTTTCTATTTACTCCATCTAGACTTCTCTCAACTTTACTCACCTGGATGTTGCAAGAGGTTCATCAGCCGGAGGGCTTTAGTTTCAAGGAGAGATTGGACAGGAAGTTTCCAGTAGTGGGAGTCTATAACCAGAGGGCTCAGCCTCATAATAAAAGGACATCTTTTTAGAACAAAGGAGAAATTTCTTCAACCAGAGGGTTGTGAATATGTGGGTTTTGTTGCCACAAATAACTCTTCAGGAGAATCTCATTGAGGAGACCAGGGGGTGTACCATCATGTTCCAATCATTATGTTTAATTATGAAATTGGCCAAATCATCTTCTTCCCCACCCCACCCCGATTACAAGCCACAACTTTTATCACTACAGCAGTGACACCCAAAATAACCTTCAATATAATTTCCTGAACAGGGCCAAAAAAAGGCATGAATTAAAAAACTGCAAGAACACCGAAGTTCAAAATCAACGGTTCTATGTATGCAAATTTTATTACTGTTGCCTTGCCGTTGGGAAACAGACAGCAGCCTCTTGGAATCTCAACGTTTCAGCCAAAATAAAACTCGTTGCAAAATGGCAATTTGCTGGGCTCGTTTATGAAGCAAATCACTTGAGCCTGGAGTTTCCACACAATTCCATTCTTTTATTGTGTACAATCAAACAAAATTGGCAAAAGGAACACAAGAGATTGCAGAATATTAAACACAAATTGCCTCAGCTTAAATAAAAACCCACTACATGAGAAGGAACATTAAGTACAAATCTGGCCAGAGCTTCAGGATGAATTAATCATGTTCGATAGTGCCTCCTATGTTTACTTGTTAGCTCAAAAAATAAACTAAAGTTTTCAAGGATATTTTGATATTTCTTACAGTAATTTATCTAGCAAATGATTAATTTTCTCCATCTATTTACAACTAGTCTACACAGAGCTTCATATTTATTTTTATATTAATTAAAGCTATGTTGATTCAATGCACCAGGTCAATTCAAGGCATATTATGCATTTAAGAATGAGCAATTGAATTTGGGCAGAAAACTGTGGGGAGTAAAATTCCAATAAAAATTGTTCAATTTTGTGAAGAAATTTGTACCCATAACATCGACTGGATTTAAATGAAATTCTAATCTTCTTTACCTTATCGGCTACTTGGGCTGTTGATGAACAACTTAAGATAAAATTCACTTTGAATAAAATAAACTGTTGTGGGAAAGTACTCGAGGCAGAAAATGTGATTCAAGGAGGGGTTGGAAGTTTTAAACACCAAGGTAATACCAACCAAGTTGCAAATAACGTAGTCTGAATTGCTAGCAACACCACTTGAGGGCACGTGGAAGTAACCAAATGATACAAGGAGGGAGATGCCCTACTTACCTGTTTATTTGGGAACATTGTCACATAGGAGAATGGTGGGGGGAGGGGGAGCATGAGGAATGAAAAAACAAATCCATTCACAGGGATTGTCCCATCCTTCCTGTTTGGATTTCCTGATTGGACATCTAATTTTCTCATAGGACGAATGAAACACCTTCCTTCCTTTTCCACTTCCCTTCAGCAGAGAAAAGACTCTCTGGCCAAATTAAACAACAAATAAATGTCTCTATTATTCCAAGAAAAAAAAATTGATATTTTATAAAGAAATATTTTTAAATCTACATTTCTGACTTAAGACAGGTTTTAATTAGTGGTGGCGGTCTACTTAGAGACAATTTGAAATGTTCCATTGTAAATGTTATCCATTATTATTCTCCTCTCAGAGAAAACAAAAAAACATTGGTTTTTAAAAAAAACTTTAAAACAGATAAACAAATCACAACACCACAATATCTCTTCTATACACAAGACCTATTCAACAACTAAATTTCAACAATAAAATTCTGATAATGAAAATCAGAACAAAAACCCCAGCAAGTTTAAATAAAATATAACATGCTGCCTGGAACCATGAACCCCTAGTTATCTTACAACGAAATGTTACGGTGAGTGGTAAATTAAGAGATTTTGCTCAATTATATCATGACCGGCTAATTAATATGCTGCTGTTTTATGGTAACTTCAAGGTACAACCACACACATCTGGTTTAAAATAACTTACTTCTACATCTACTACAACGGCCTCGGTCGTAGTCTATCAAATCTGCATGCTTGGCGTGTTCTCTGGAAAATACTCTTATCTGGTCCTTCTCCTGACGTAAACGAGCAGCTTCTTCCTTGGCAAATACTCCCAGGTCTTGAGTATATCTGCCATACATCTACAAATCAAAATGTGAAAGAAGAATCAAGTCAATAAAATAAACAGAGACATTGTTAACAATGATGAGTCAGATTTCCACTCCAAATTCAACCATCCATTGGTCTTCCTCGCCTCCGCCGATTTGACAAGCATTCCGTCAAGCCTATTCAAGATAAGCATCTAGAATTAAGAATGGACTGTATTTCGTGTTGACAGATGTAGTTGTGGTGCAGGATTATAGTTACATTACCACTACATTTGGCACATTTTGAGGACTGAAATCATCACTTCTTTTTGTGACAAAACACCAGTTAACTATCAGGACTAACCCAGTTTTTAATTCTCATTTACTTGATTAAAATGCATAGGCTAGCTGTTGTGAATGAATCAGTAAATTGGTGGGAACAACAAATAAGGTTTTTTTTAAAAAAAAGGAAAGAGAGATCTGCAGACAAAGGAAGTTTAAAGTTGAAATCAATTCTAGTGACATACAAAATGCTGATCTCTCATCTCCATTTAGAATGTCACGGACTTGTATGCCTCTTGCCAAATACTTGAACTAAATAATCTGCAACCACATCCATAGCTACTGAAAAAGTGTTTAGTGTAATCAGAGTCATTAATCTCAATGTATATTGTCTGCCAAAAGTTGCTATATGTGAATTAACTGGACTTGGGGTGGGATTATTTAGATGACAAATGTGACTATTATAAAACTACCTGATGCATTTTAGAATATAAATATACATTTCAGCACAGACCCTTCGATCCACAATACTGTGCGGACGTATGGAAACCCACTCCACAACAATCTAATTTTTCCCTACCTCACACCCATTATCCTCTGTTTTTCTCACATCCTCCACCACTACCCCTATTTTGGTATGTACTGAACATCAATAAAAGTGCAAATTTTTAAAAAAAATTTTTTTTAAAACAAATTTCCAAGCATTGTACCTGACTGAGCTCCTGCATAAATTTGAAGTCATTTTCCTCAGATAAATTATTTTAAAACAAAATGGATGAATAAAAGAATATCTTGTTTAATGGCAGCACCACAGTGCAAACGTTCATATAAACCACTTTACAAAATAAATAAATATAGTGCACGAAAATTAAGGCAGTGTCTTTGGTTCATTGATCATTCGGGAATCTGATGGCAGCAGGGTTGAACGTATTGCTGCTGAGTGTACATCTTTTTCCCCCCGATGGCAGCAGTATGAAGAGGGCATGGTCTGGGTGCTGGGGGTCCTTAAGGATGAAGGCTGCTTTCTTAAGACACCATCTCTTGTAGATGACATCTATGGAGTGAAGTGTAGTGGCCTTGATATCACAGGCCAAGTTTACAACCGTCTGGAGCTTTTTTTTCTTGTCCTGAGCATTGCATCACTGTCTGGCCAATCAGTTAGAATGCTCTCCACAGTACACCTGTAGAAATTTGCAAGAATATTTGATGACATACCAAATCTCCTCCAACACTTCACAAAGTATAGCCTTTTTCATGATTGCATCATCATGGAGGCTCTAAGATGGATTCTTGGGGATGCTGATACCCAGGAATTTGATGTTGATCATCCTCTCAACTACTGAGCTCTCGATATGGACCAGATCAAGTTCTCCTGATTTCCTCTTGAAGTCCACAATTATCTCCTTGGCTTTTATAATGTTGAGCGCAAGGTTATTGTTGTGGCACTACCCAACTAGCTGATTGATCTCCCTCCTGTACACTTCCTCATGCTGTTTTGAGATTCTGCCAACAACCAGAGTGTCATTGACAAATTTGTAGATAGCAGTGGATTTGTGCCTGGCCACAGAGTCATAGGTATATAGTGAGTAGAGCAGTGGGCTAAGCATCCTTGAGGTGTGCCTGTAGTCTACAGATGAGTCAAGATCGAGGTGCAGAGGCCCAGGGTCTGGAGCTTCTTGACCAGCACGGAGGGAATAAAGGTGTTGAAGGCTAAGCTTAGTCTATGAAGAGCACCTGTATTTAGGAGTTGCTATTTTTGAGGTGATCCAGAGCAGAGTTGAGAGCCAGTGATATTGCGCATGCTGTGGTAGGCGAAGTGAAGCAAGTCCATACCTTTGCATAGGTACATGTTAATTCTGGCCGAGACCAACCACTCAAAGCATTTCTTCACTGTAGATGTGAGGGCTACTGGACGATAGTCATCGAGGCAGCTCACACTACTCTTCTTGGATACTGGGATGATTGATGCCCTTACGAAGCAGTTGGGAATCTCTGACTGCAGCAATGAGAGGGTGAAAATGTCCATGAACACTCCAGCTAGTTGGTTGGCACAGATTTTCAGTACACTGCCGGGTACGCCATTAGGGCCTCAGACCTAGCATTCACCCTCTTGAATTATGTTCTGACGTCGGCCTCGGAGACAGATATTACAGCATCCTCAAAGCCTTCACAGTGATTCTCATAGGCACTGCTGGGTTCTCCTCAAAGTAGGTGGTGTTCAGCTCATCGGGTAGTAAAGCACTACAGCCATCCATGGTGTTCGCTCACGCTTTGTAGGCTATTATAGGCTGCACTCCCTGCCGTAGCTGCCATGTATGTGTCTGTCTCTAGCTTCCTCCAGAATTGCCACTTTGTTTCAGAGATAGCCATTTGCAAGTCACACCTGCAATTCTCGTAGAAATCTGGATCCCCAGCCTTAAACGCCCTTGATCTCTCCCTCAGCAGGTTGCAAATTTTCTGATTCATCCAAGACTTGTTGAAATGGTTAGTTTCAATACTATGATATCATACTTAGTAGCTGTATAATATTTTAGGCATAATAATGTCTCAGAGATCTACACCATCATGTTCCAGCATTTGACAAATTGAAATACAGTTCCATTTTTCAAAAACATATGATCTATTTAAATTTATCTGAGAATACCAATCAGGAGTTTTCAGATGTTTGGCTTGACACCAGAAACCCTGGCAAATTTCTTCAGAGTGGTGGTGGAAAGGGTGCTGACCTGATGCATCATGGTCTGATAGGGGGACACCAAGACCCCTGAGCATAAAGCCTTCCAAAATGTAGTGGGCACAGTCCAGGACATCACCTGTAAAACACTCCCCTCTATTGAGTAAATCTACAGTGACTGCTGACAGAGAGCATCAGCAATCAAACACCCTCACCACCTAGCACACGCTCTGTTCTCGTTGCTGCCACCAGGAAAGAGGTAGAGGCGCCACAAAACTCGCACAACCAGGTTCAGAAATAGCTGCTACTCCTCCACCAGAGTATTCAATGACAAACTCAGAGACTCATTTAAGGACTCTTGTGCACTTTATTGACTTTTTTAAATTATCTCAGTATTGCAGATTGTTTACATTTGTTATCTGTTTACACTGTGAACAGCTTTTTTTGCACTACCAATTGGTCGTAAATCTTGCAAGCCCCAGGAAAAAAAAGAATCTCAGGATTGTATGTGATGTCATGTACTCTGACAATAAATCTGAAATCTGACAGTGCAACAGAAAATAAAACTTGATTTCAGAAACAAACTGGCTGCCAGTTTACTCTCCCTGGCCTCTCCACAGCAGCTAAAGTTTTAATGTCAGCTTTAATAGCTGACATTAAAATGACAAATCTCATTAAACTGTAAGGTAATATTGTGCAGCAAACAAGAGGGGGCTTATTCACTTGGCCAGCTCATATACTGTTGGTTTGGGTGTGATGATTTATAATCAAGGTCAACAAGGATGGAGACAGTCCAGCAGACATTTTCCCCCATAGCGTCTCCGAAGCAAAGAAATAGTCACTAGATGTCAAATACAATGGTTGGCAAGCAAGAGGTTGGAAGAATTTTTGGTTGATTTCTTGCATTCAGTTTCTTGCTGAGAGCAAATTAACTGTTGCCAAAAAGACTGTCAGACTTGACTCAAAAAAATCAGAGTTAAAATGACCATCTGTAGTTCTCCTTCAGCACACTGAGCATGTTTCTGGAGATCAATGTGTGGAATAGTTACATCTCCCTTAATTGATCCTTAACACTGGCCAGAATCAGGAAAACTATGGCTAGTGTGACAGATTATATCATATTTTATAGTGTAAATAGATATGTTTTTGAAGGAGATAGATTGTGAGAGTAGTGTAGGTCACGAACAAACACTTCATGTAACCGATCTCATTTAAAATGCCAGAGCTCTGTTCAAGCCAGACAGTCCAGTTTCTGAGTTCCTTTATAAAAACTTTGAAGAACGCCTATAAGGACTTCACAGGTAGGAGTTAATTGGACATGCTGTAGAGTTATGGATTATTGTTTGAAAGCAATAGAGAGAGAGAGAGAGAGAGGAGACCAAATAGGCTTTCTCTAAGAGAGAGAACTGGTTTCTGCAGCATGGCAAGCTGACAACTCATTTAAAACCCCATTTTGAAGACGGGTTGTGTGTTCTGAGTTCAGCCTGTTGAAACAACCCATGTGGTTCATGCAAGAGGAAATGGTTGGCTAGAGTGTTTCACCAATAAGAGAAACAAAAAGTAACTCTGTGGTGACCTGCCGAAGAGGTTATCATTTGGAAAACCCTGATGGGGCAAGTTTCTTCAGCAAGGAACTCAGTTTGCGTGTGTCAATGAGCAACGAATCGCTCTCTGAAACTAACAAGAACCTTTCTGAGCAGTAACCAATTACTTTTAAACCGAGCTTGGTGAAAATTCATAGATGCTAAGTTCTGTGCACAATATAAGAATTGCCCGATACCGGTGAACTTAGAGGAGTGAGAAGTGAGATTGGACTGTGAATCAAAGAACTTTTCTGAACTTGTGCACACATTACATACAGGTGCACTTAGAATTAGAAGAGGGTTAAATTAATAGTAATAAGTTAAAGTTTGATCTGGTTTTTATGTTTAAAGAAAATTAAAACCTACTTTTGTTTAAGTAACCATTTGTCTTGGTGAATTGCTATTGCTGCTGGGTTTTGGGGTCCTCCAGGCCCATAGCACTAGAATCAGGAAAACAAATGCATAGCTTCTTAAGTCAGGAGAAAAATGTTTACTGATTCAGACTTTGCTGGAAAGTCACTCATTTAAAGAGAAAGTGCATTGAAAATTATTGACATAGATAATCTGCATTCATGAGAAACATTCAGAATCAGTTACTACTTGGTTGTACAAAACATAGGCTGAGACTCCAGTAACTCTGAGGGAGTGCTGCATTGTTAGAAATGCTACCTTTCAGATTAAGGTTAAAGAACCACTCAATGTACCTTGGATTGGCCAGGGAATTCTCGCCAGAATCTTGGTCATTACCCCCCTCTGGCTTTTGGTTCTCTGATGATCATTATATTCATGTGGGAATTTTTACTTACAAATTACCTCACATTACAACAGTGATTACTTTTCAAAATTCTTTATTGGCTGGACTGTGTGTCAAGACATTGAATTTATACAAAGTTCAACATAAATGCAGGTCTATTGGAGCTTTTTTCTCAAGAAAACAGATGCAAATCACATCATGGTGACTAAAACAAGTTGAGGCACAGGGAAACAATGATCAACTTAAAACATGCAATTGTGAGAGAGTCGTTCATTCTCAAAATATGTTTGTGCACTTAGGGTTCAATATACTAATGAGATTAGTTGCAGAACTCAGAAATAATACCGGTTATTATTGGCAAGCACTTCATAATTTGGGCAACACAGATGCTGATTTGCAGACATTCACTGGTGACATTTCTTTCCTGAATGAATTGGACTGAATTTTGGTGATACATTTAGTGAATAAAATTGATTTTTTTTTTTCATTTAGACACACAGCACAGTAACGGGTCCTTCCAGCCCATGAGCCAGTGTTTCCAAATACCCCAATAAACCTGAACCGCTCTATGTTTTTGAAGGGTGGGATAAAATCTGAACCACCTGGAGGAAACCCACACAGAACACAGGGGAAAAGAATGTACAAGCTCCTTAGAGAGAGCATTGGTTTCAAACCCAGGTTGCTGGTGGTGTAACAGCATTCCACTAACCGCTAAACTAACCATGGCCACCTTCAAAAAAAAAAAATCAACTCCCTTCCCTTTCAAGATTCCAGAAATATAATAACCTGATGATCTGCTACTTTTGCTCCCATTTTGGTCTTGCTTGAGTTATCTCAATGTTGAACTAACACCAGTTTGGAACAGCTGAATGGAGAGCATGGGATTGCACTGTGCACATAGACAATGCTAAAAGGGCAAATCTCATCCACGTTAGAATCCTGTTTACATGTAATCAGTTTTGTATAATGCATTCTTCAAGATCACAGACAAATACGTCTGAATCGGAAACAGCATCTCCTCCATACTGACTATAAACACAGGCACACCTCAAGGATGAATGCTTAGCTCACACCTCTACAACCATGACTGAGTGGCTGGGCATAATTCAAATGACATCTACAAATTTGCCAATAACACATTCATCAGCCAAATCACAGACAGCAATGAGAAAGCAAAAAAAGAATGAGATAGATCAGCTCGTGTCTCAACACATTGCACTCAATGTTCGCAAAACTAAGGAGCTGATTATGGACTTCGGTAGGGCGAAAAATCAGGAGAACACAAATCAGTCCTGATCGAGGGGTCAGCGGTGGAATGGTCAACATCTCTGAAGATCTGTCCTGGGGCCTCTATGTCAATGCAATCATGAAGAAGCCTCACCAAAGCCATTCTATGTGATGAGTTTGAGGAGATTTGGTATGTCACCAAAGACTTTTGTAAATTTCTACAGTTGTACCATGGAGACTATTCAGACCAGCTGCATCACTGTCTGGAAGGAGGGGCCAATGCAGAGAACAGGAAAAAACTACAGAGCTGTGAACTTGGCCAGTGCCATCATGGGGATCAGTCTTCTCTCCATTGAGGACAACTACAAGAGGCAGTGTCTTAAGAAAGCAGCCTTCATCAAGGACTCTTACCACTCAGACATACCCACTTCACATCGGGAAGGAGGTACATGAGCCTGAAGACGTACACCCAGCGGCACAAAACCAGCTTCTCCCTCATGTCATCAGATTTCCAAATGGACAATGAATCACAATCATGACCTCACTTACTCTTCTTTTCCACTAATTTACTTTAAATTGATAATATGTACTATAATTCTGTCACTAAACAATTAATTTTGTGACATGTTCAGGACAATAACTTCTGATATGAAGTGATATAAACAGCACAAGTGCAAGCCTTTGCATCATAGATGGTCCTACTGCAAGAATTGTATTTCAGATTGCAAAGAAATGTGCCATTACTAATTTTCATTCCAAATGTAACTGCCCACAGAAAATATTAAACCTATTGTTTTAATAATGTCAGATCGCCCAGGGGATGGACTGCCTCAGTTGGGGTTCATCATCCCCGGAGTGATCCGACACCTGCATACCAGTTAGCCTCATGTGAAAAGGAACGGTGGTGGTGGGGGGGGGGTATCCTGGGACCAATTAGTGAGGATAGGCTCCCCCTCTCCCCTGGAATATCTGATGGTGAGTGTGAAAGGACAGATGGTCCTGTGTGAAAGGCAAAAATGGCCTCTTGAACCGATTGGTGGAACAGCCAATTTCCTGGTAAGTCAATGTGAAAAGGACTAATGATAGCATGAAACTCTGAATTTACTAATAGTCACTGCAAAAGATAGCATGTTCGAAATGTATCAATATCATTAATTGTGTATCTATTTCTGTTCAATCAGCATCTTTAAATTTCTCGTGCATGTCCTGTCATTGGCTCATCCCATAACAAAAACATCACAACGATGAACCTTAAAACTGGCAAAAGCAAAAGAACAGTGCCGTACATTCCAAAAAAAATGTGAAGTTGATTTTATGAGCGAGGACATACTCCTCAAACGACTAAAGGTGGAATTGGTAGGAAAATCCAAAAGAAAAAAAGTAAGAAGAGTGCTGGAGAAACTCAGCTGGTCAAACAGTTTACTTTGTGTAGCAAAACTAAATTTAAAAGCAGTCATCTGGTTATCAGCCTGAAAGGACAGATGTATCTGGTTCTTGCGTACTTCTCGCAACTTCTCTCACCCTCCATTGATGCCTTTTCCTCCAGATTATAATCATTCAAGCCAGCCAGAGTCTTGTGGTTCAACCTCTGAAGCTTTTACTGCTCCCTGAAAATTATACTATTTAAAAAAAAAACTCACCACTTCAAAATGGAAAAAGCCACAAAAAGAAAAAACCACCAGACGATTTGGCATTTTAGTAAGCAGGCTAACCCTCACTGTTTTTAACTAACAGGTACATAATGAGTATTAATAAAATAGAATACAAAAACTCATGGCACAGGAATGATATTCTTATTTGCAAAGAGCATGATTTTTTTCCCCCAAATCCCAGCAGAAAATAAGTTCATCTGCATTGTAATTCAAATATTGGCTCAACCAGCTACTATTAAATCTATTATCCCTTAATGTAGCCTCTCAAACTAGGAATATTTCCCATACGCATGGTTTTACAAAGTAAATACGAGATTGGCACCATGTAGGATTCATGAGGCTGGTGTTCTGGCAATAGCTCAAATCAGACAACTCCAACTTTCTTGGATCTAGATACTATTGGAGTCCATTATAGCAAAGAACTAGTCATTGTATGGTCATTACTCACCTTCTCACACCCACTGCTGATAATGACTTGATAACAACTACATCCCAGAAAACTATCGACCCTCGATATCCAATGCACATCTCTCAAATGCATGTTACACGGTCAGTGAGCAGGACCCACAGACAAGGCAACCCATGTGAAAACAGAGGTGAGAAAAGCACCATGAAAGATAGAATACATCTACCACGGTGAAGACATCATTAGGGATTTCCAGCCATGAACATTTGAATTACTATTATGTTCAAACGATTAACAATGTTAAACTAGACGACAACATATTTGGTTACTTCCTGTAGATAATGCACGAGCAATGATAATCACTAATCTCATTTCCTGGTGCACGTTTATAATTCTAAATGAAATACAGCCTTTTGTCTGCTACAATTTACTTTGGCTCAAGAACAATGAAGGTACATTGGATCCCCAGGGCAATATATTTATCTGAGATTTAAACCTCTGGTTTGAAAAGCTTTGGTTTAAATAATGAGACTCCAGCGATCAGGAAAAAAGTCCACCCACAATTAACCTACTGCCCTGCATTATACAATCATGCATAAAAATAAAACTATTATCATTTGGTATGATGTATTTTTCTAAAGATTGCTTAAAAGTCCATGTCGAATGAAAAAGCAATTTTTTTTTATTGTTACTGTAAATGCTTTTCATTTATCCCCTGAATTTAAGAGTCCAGATTCTAGAACTTGAAAACTTTGTATTAGTCTTTGGTACGTATTTAAATGTTAGCATAGATGTGCATCTAAACTTGAATTGGTTAAGGTTAGCAATGATATATCTGACATCTGCTATGAATGCCCCAGATAAATTTTTTATTTATTGTTGGAATTAGAACCCAGAAACAGACTCACGATAATAGAAAAACACAGACAATTAAATGTAAACATAAAGGTTAAGTGATTTAAGAAATTAGCAGTAGTATGCAAATTATAAAGTAATCTGATGGGTATATAGCATCTATCACATTCTCAGTTATGTCCCAAGGCCTTACTACGCATTTAATCTCAGCCATATTGTCAACAATGGGTGAATAGAAGGTAAGTAACAACCAGACTGATGAATTCTGTGATGTAATGGTGCAAAAGAGCCCAAAAACTATATACACAAGCATGGTTCAAAGAATTATTAAAGCACTTTGATGCAGTAACAGCAGGAGGTGGCACTGAGAAATATGGAGAGCATTAACAGAAATGGAAAATAATGGTGAGGTGAATGGTCAACCAGCTAAATAAAAAGTTGTTGGATTAAAAAAAAAACCTTTAAAGATACTTTAAACCAAGGGACCTTTAATATACATCCAGGAACTGGGGGATGAGGGGGGGGGGGGGGCGGGGGGAGGGGGGTGTAAAAAAAACAGCACAAAACAACGTCTTTGTGTCTCAAACTCGTGTTAACAGTGACCATACTTTGGCAAATTGGAGTTGTCAACAATGATGTTCATTTTCAGAGGGAGACCGAGCCAAACAGAAAAATTACAGCAGGGGTGGCCAAACTACACCCCTGGCCCCACCACCACCCACCCCCCCCAATCCAAATGTGGCCTGTTGCCCATTTTTAAGTGGCCCAGGTTGAATTCTAAAAAATCAGAATATTGTCTCTAACAATAAATTGCAATGTACATTGCACTTCTTAGTTTCAACACTGGATGTCACTCCCATTTTGAACAACAACTAAACTGACCGCTGAAATGTTACTCATGTACAAAAGTGTTTACATTAAACATGGCAGAACTGAAAACGTGAAAAATAGAATGGAATGCCAAAAATTTCAGACGCAATGGGGAAAATGAATACTTTTTCCATGGAAGTCAAGAGCAAGTGCATTTGTTTGATTTGCAAGGAATCCATTAACTTTAATAGCCTATGTACAGATTTATCCATTGCATCATAATCATAAGGTGGACACTTTGGCCATAAACTGTATTCACTGAGAGCTGTGGAGAAATGTTGGAGACTGGCTTGTCCCTTTGATCTTTTCTCCTGTTCTTGCAGTGTATCTGGGTGAAAACTGCCGGGCTTATTATTGTTGGCCCCTGACTCCTTATATTTTTCTGTATGTGGCCCACAAATGAAAAGGTTTGGCCACCTCTGCAATAGAGTCACCTTAAAATTTCAGACTTCTTAAAGATTATTGTATGCCTGGATAAACAAAATAATGATCCACAGCGAAGATGGAGGTCTGGATAGAAGATAATGTTTCTACAAGTATATCAAGAGTAAAAGGATACTAAGGGGCAAAATTGGTCCAATAGAGGATCAGAGTGGTCATCTATGTGTGGAGCCTCACGAGATAGGGTAGATTTTAAACAGTTCTTTTTGCATCAGTATTTACTCAGGAAACTGGCATAAGGAAGAAAGGGAAACAAGGATTAGTGTCATGAAACAGAGATTAAAGAGGAGGAGGTGCTTGCCGCCTTTCAGCAAATAAATATAGATAAATCCCCTGGGCCTGACATGATATTCCTTCAGACAAGTGTAGAAATTGCAGGGGCCCTGGCAGAAATATTTAAAATGTCCTTGACCGCTGACAAGGTGTCAGAGGATTGGAGGGTAGCTCATGTTGTTCCATTGTTTTTACAAAGTCTCTAAAAGTAAACCAGGAAATTACAGGCCAGTGAACCTGATGTGAGTTGTAGGTAAATTATTGGAGAGTGTTCTAAGAGATAGGATATACAAGTATTTGGGCAGACAAGGGCTGATTAAGAATGGTCAGCATAGCTTTGTGCATGGTACCAAAAAAGTAGTTGAAGGAAAGGCTGTGGATGTTGTCTATGTGGACTTTAGTAAGGCCTTTGACAAAGTCCCACATGGGAGGTTAGTTCAGAAGGTTCCAAGAAGAGATTGTAAATAAGATTCAAAATTGGTTGTATGGGTGAAGTCAGAGAGTGGTAGTGGATGATTGCTTCTCAGACTGGATGCCTGTGACTAATGGTGTGCCTCAGGGATCTGTGCTGGGACCATTGCTGTTAGTTGTCTATATCAATGACCTGGTAAATTGGATCAGCAAGTTTGCTGATGACACTAAGGTTGGAGGCATTGTGGACAGTGAGGAAGGCTTTCAAAAGCTTGCAGAGGGATCTGGATCAACTGGAAAAAAAAATGCCAGAATATGGCAGATGGAATTTAATGCAGACAAGTGTGAGGTGTTGCTTTTTAGAAGGAGAAACTAAGGTAAGACATATACAGTAAATGGTAGGGCACTGAGGAGTGCCGAGGAACAAAGAGATCTGGGAATACAGACACATAATTCCTTGAAAGTGGCGTCATTAGTAGACAGGGTTATAAAGAAAGCTTTTGTCATCTTGGCCTTTGTAAATCAAAGTGTTGAGTACAGAAATTTGGATGTTATAGTGAGGTTGTTACAAGACATTAGTGAGGCCAAATTTGGAGTATCGTGGCAGTTCTGGATGCCAAACTACAGGAATAATATCTAAGATTGAAAGAGTGCAGAGAAGATTTACTAGGATTATGCCAGGTCTTCAGGAGTTGAATTACAGGGAGAGATTTAACAAGTTAGGACTTTATTACTTGGAGCGCAGAAGAATGAGGGAAGATTTGATAGAGGTTTGCAAAATTATAAGGGGTATAGACAAAGTAAATGCGAGTAGGCTCTTTTCACTTAAATTAGGAGATAAAAAATGAGAGGACATGGCATTAGGTGATAGGGGAAAGGTTTAGGGGAAAACATTAGGGGAACTTCCTCCACTCAGAGTGGTGGAAGTGTGGAATGAGCTCATGCTTAAATTTTAAGAAAAAACTGGATGGGAGGATGATGGACTGGGTGCAGGTCGTTGGGACTAGCGGAATGACATTTTGGCACAGACTAGAAGGGCTGAATGGCCTATTTTCTGAGCTGTAATGTTCTATGGTTCTATTCCATGAAGCAGCTATTGGAATAGTTCAGAGTTTCTCCAAACCTTTTCTTTCCATTCACTTACCACCTTAAGTAATCCCTATGCCATAGGGGCTCTGATTAGTAAGGGATCATTTAAGGTGGTATGTGAGTGGGAGGGGCGGGGGGGGGGGGGAGTTGAAAAATCACTGGTCTTGACCCAATTTTACTAAAATATTTTGCTCAATAAAAATTGTCATTGGGCCATTTCCTTTGGAATTATGAAACCATGCACATAACGAGTCAATTAGGTGCAATTAAAACAGTGGTTTACAAACTTATTCTTTCCACTCTTATACCACTTTAAGCAATCCCTTACTAATTACAGAGCACCTACAGCATAGAGATTACTTACGGTGGTATAGGAGTGGAAAGAAGAATAGTTTGGGGAAACCCTGGAATATCTTTTTTTATTTTTCACACTATGAACCATACTGACCAAAATACACACAAACATTTCCCTCTTGAATATACACAGTGTCATTTTCTCCCCTTTTTCCCCTCTCCCTTCCCTCCCTCCTTCACCCCCCCCCCCCCCACCCACTCAACATATATGATAACCCATTAAACAATGTCATCACACAACCCTGGAATAGTTGATGAAGATAAAGCAGTGAATGTGATGTACGTGGATCTTTTGAAATCCCATGATTGGGTACAACTAAGAATGTGGAATTATAGTTAAGGGTTTTCAACTGAAGAAGTGGAATGAGTGAAGGCGAGTTGGTGGCAGTATCACCCAAAGTCATATTTTCAAAATTTAAATCAATTAATTAGAAACTGGGCTAAAGGTAACAGTATATAAATTTGCAGTAAAATATGAAAGACTGTAAATAATAATAAGGTAAAGTGTGCCATGTTTGGATAGGGAGATGGTGAAATAGGAAATAAAACTCTGACATTTTGTTGAAAAACATTTTCAATAGAACTGGAAGGATAGTGGGAATGAAGAACCACAAAATATTGAAAGGTGCACCTCAAGCCAATACAAGTGTCATTCTGTATTCTGAGTTCAGAGGTCCAAAATCTGAAATGAAGTGCGATTGTAAATCCCTACCATAAAATAGTCACACCTGCACCAAAGCACTTGATGCCAAATCTGCTCTGTAAACTTTGAAGTATTTAGTACAGTGCCATCAATTTCCTGGTGTGAAGCACCACAAAGGTTCAGATTTTGGTGTTAATGAAATAGAAGATAATGGGATGGTTTCATAAATTGGAGTAAGTTAGAAGGTGGGAACAATATGACACCAGAAAAAACATTTTCTTTCATACGCCAACTGTGGAAGACATTACCCTCTGAATGAATCGCAGGCAGGCCTACAGCAGATGAATAAAGGAGAGTAGTTTCCGATGCATGGTTACAGCAAAATGCAGGGAAATAGAAAGTGAGTGCATACAGATAGAGATTGCTTCCCACATGCAGGATAAACCTCAACCTGACCTGACCTTCTCCAACCTTGTCTACTGCATTCAGTAATCCCAATATGGCCTCCTCTACATCAGCAAGGTTGTTTCCTAGAGCACCTGTGATCTGTTCACAATGGCCATGCCAAGCTCCTAGTTGCAGACCATTTCAATTCCCCTTCCCATTTCCATACTGGCTCATCCTTGCCACTGCCAGACGGAGGCCCATTGCAAATAACAGCTTGGAACAAGAACTGCTCTGCCCAAGACCACAGGAGAATGGTGGGTGCAGCTCATCCTATCACATAGACCAACCAAGATGGTCATCATGCCCACCATTATGACTTTGTCAGATTTCAACACTGAAATTGTTTCTGCTTCCATCAGCTATCTCCATTTTCATCCTCAACGCCTCATCTTACTCTTCTTATCCCTCTTCCCCCTTTCACTTTCTCCCACCTACTAATCACCTGTTGCCCAACTCTATCACTCACCTTCCCCATCATCACCCTCATTAATTCACTAATCCTTCATTGCTCCATCACCCTGTTCCTTATACTGGCTATCTGCCCTCTCCTTGTTAAGTCCTGGTTCAGGTTTTGGACTGAAACATCAGAAAATCCCTCACCTCTTTTCTCATCCCCACCCCCCCCCCCCACCCACTGCTTGGCCCAGTGAGTTCCTCCAGCACCTACAGTCTCTCACGTGGCTCCAACCTAAACTGGTAGGCCTCTTTGTTTGATGCAATCTCTATGCAATCAGTACACAATTACTGGATGTTAATACATAATTGTGTATCAAATGGCTTGTGTTGGAGATGAACATAGCAACTTTTCAATAGATCTAGTTAAATTGTGTTGGGAATTGTGACCTTTAGGTAAACAAGCATTCATGAAAAAACAAATGAAGTTGTACTTCAGGTTTTGGCAGAAATAAGGACTCTATGAAAGAGCAACACAAATGTTTTCAGTTTTGTCATTGGTGAATGAGTGTCCATTACAAGGACATGCACCTGAGGGCATTTAATACTATTCCTTTTTATTTGCCATTAACTGTATCTCACTTCAGTGGTAATCAGTTATTAAAGGTACCGCCTTTTGAGTTGAAGCGCTGATATCAAGGCCTAGTCTCTCAGGTAAACATTAAAAGGCATTATTCAATGTTCTCTTAATGTCCACACCAACACTGAAGTGCCTTTTATGGGACCTTGTTATTCACAAACGTTGCAAAATTTGCCTGAATAACAAATGCTACGAGTTTAAATATTGTTTTTTAGCTACTTTGTTTTTGTAATTTCAATGGAGCTGAAAGCCCAACTACATTAATGTAAGTTAGTTCCGCTCGCATTGTAGTAATGCAAGAGTTTACATCTTACATATCAACTCAAAATGTCAACTTGTCACGAGATCACAGGCAACAATTCCCTGAAATTATACCTGTTAAAATTATTAACAGGATCTCAAATCAAATATTACTCCAAAAAAAAAGTACATGCATTTCTCTGCCATATAACTGGAATATTCTGCAGGAACTAGAGGTATATTTTAAGAAAAGTTTAACAGTAGTTTCTAAAAACCAGGGAAATATTTTCTAATTGCCTTTCACCAAACAATGGTAGCAATTCATTTAATTGTTCCTTTAACAAGAGTCAACCAAAATACAGAAAACATTATCCTATCAAAATTTAGTCAAGAACTTTCCAAATAATAAATTCAACAAGAATAAATCTTGAATCAGAGAAATTAGAGAGGATCTCTGCAATTTTGGCAGGGGAAAGAAAAACCCACAAACTTGATCTGCAAACTGTTTCCTGATATTTACTTTGCATAATTAGCACTACAAAGATCAAAATTATTAGAAAATTAAATAAATTACAGGCATCTCCTCGGAAGAGCCACAAAGGTTTCATTGTCAACTTAACCACAAACCAGGTGCTTTACCATCTAAACATTAATTGAACAAGACACTTGCAATTAAAAAAAAATCAAACTTCAATGAAAGGTGCTACCAAGGAGAAATTATTGTTAAACTGACAACCTTAGGAAAGAGAAGGTCAGCAAGATGATAGTCAAGAAACGAAAAAAAATTGTTGTGCAGGTTTGCCAAGGATTCTGCCAATGACCTTACAAGGGAGAAGAGGAACTTGATCAGTGAAGAGTGTTGGCATGAAGGGTTGGAGAAGATAGCAGAGACAGAAGGAAAAACACACACTCTACTGGATCCAAATACAAAGGATTTGAAGTCTATGCAATAGGAGGCCAATAGGTCAATGAGAATTAGAGAGCGAAAGAGTGCTTAAGTAGGAGTATGACTATAGTATAAAATGTCAAATAACAAGTTTGAGATCTATAAATTGATATATCTTGATTATACAGCAGTTATGCACCTAGCTGGGATGTTTGCTGTTGATCTCATGTAGCCTCTTCAATGCGTTTCAAAAAAAAAAACTGCTGGAAGAAGTCAGCAGGTCGAGCCACATCTGAGTACTCAAAGGGATGGTCAACAATTCAGGTATCGACCCAAAATGTCGACCATCCTTTTTTCTCCACAAATACTGCTTGGAGTTCTTCCAGCAGTTTAATTTTTGCACCATATTTCAGACTCTGCAATCTTTTGCATCTCCCAAAATCCTTCATTGCAACCATGCCCGATTGGTGATGCAACTTCCTATGCCCAGTGAGTCAAACACCTAGTCACAGTTCTTTACGAAGAACGTCAAGGCCTTGGAAGGGGAGTAAAATTATTCGCAAGAATAGATCCAGAGTGTGGGGTAAGTAAAATAGAGAACCCGAGATTATTCAAGGGAAGAATGAGAAGAGATGCAAAAGGCATGTTCAAAATCATGAGGGGTTCCAGACGAAATGAACAAAGAAACCATTCCCATTAGAGGAAGGGTCAGCAAGCAGAATATATACAAGATGCATCGAAAAAGAACCAAAAGTGACACACGGAATATCATTTTATATGCAGTGGGTAGTTAACATCTGGAATGTGCATCCTGATACAGCACTGGAAGTGAATTCAATCATAGCATTGACAAAGGAATTGGATCAGAACTTTTTTTTAAAAGAATCAGAATCTATTGTCATGAACAACTCATGAAATCTGGTGTTTTGGGGAAGCCATCATAGTGCAGGCATTCCTATTATAACCATCTTACAATATAAAGAAATAAAACTAATGGTGCCCGAAAAGTAAAGCAGTGTCTTGCATTCATTGATTATTCAGGAATCTGATGGCAGCAGGGAAGAAGCTGTCCTTCTGCGGTTGCATGCTCATCTTTAGGCTCCTGCATCTTTTTCCTAATAGTAGCAGAGTGAAGAGGGCATGGCCTGGGTGGTGGAGGGTCTTGGACATAGAGGCTGCTCAATGGAATGAAGTCTGGTGCCTGTGATGTCGCAGGCTAAGTTAACCCTCTGGAGATTTTTCTTGTCCCGACATTTGGTGCCTTCATACCAGACATAATGCAACCAGCCTGAATGCTCTCCACGATACACCTGTTGAAGTCTGAGAGTCTTCGGTGACATACCAAAATTCTCTCAAAGTATAGCTGCTGGCAAGCCAATGCAGTGAAACTGCTTTTTTTTAGCCAATAGCTGTCCTCTGTAAAACTAATGCTCCCAAAGGGGCTTTCTATGCTGTTCACATTCGAGGAGGAAGAATTGGAGAAGACTGCTGAGCGAGAAGGCAATAAAAGCACAGGAAAAAAAAAAACAAGGATTTTGCATCAGGGAAAAGGGAGCCAAAGACTCTATGGTTAACTAATCTGGCAATTTCCAGATTCTATTTAGAAAAGTTTTCTGTGGGGCAGAAATGTGAAAAAGAGTGATTTGGTTATTCTTTGATACTTTTTGTAACACTTTCTTCTTTATTGAATTTGCTGTTTATTGAATTTGTGTCTTGTCTTTCTTTTGTTCATTTTCATTTACATCTTCATTTGTCCAATGTTTTATTTTTTAAATAGAACTCTACCTTACATGCCATCATTTCCTTTTGTATTATGATGTCTTTACTGATGGAAACCTCGAAAGATTTTCTGACATTTTAGAATTAAAAGATTTGTCCGAATTAACTCATCTGTGTCTCATCCCATTGAAGTAGTCTCCCTATCTCCAGAAACAGTGTTGTTGTTTATCCATTAATCATGGTGAACTCTAAACATATTATGGACGTTTGAAATAAGAAAACGGTAAAGACTTTAAATATCCAGCAAGTGAGGCCAGATCAGTGAAGAAAGAAACATTGCATTTTAAGATGACCTTTGATCAGAAAAAAAAGCCTGCTTGTTTTTGAGCATTACTAGAAAAAGGAGAGTGTATTGACAGGATTAAGAAAATGTGTGTTATGAGATGAAAACAAAGAGAGATGGAATAATATTAATGGCATCAGTCTCAAGGACCGAGTTGTTTACTCTGTCCCACTCTCTAAATCTTTCCCTGTTTATATTTTAGTTTTGGATTTCCAGTGCTTGCAGTGGTTTTTTTTAAAAAAAAACTGCTTTAAGATTTCATAGCCTTCAAGAGCACACCACTATTACTGTGCCAATGACCTATTTGAATCCAGCGCGGTCCATAATGGGCTTGTACGTTCTACCCGTGGCCGCATGAGCTTCCTCCGGTGCTCTGCCTTCCTCTCACCCTCACATAAACTCAGATGTTGTTAGTGTTTTAATTAAATCCGGATCATTAAATTTAATTTGGCCAAATCCTTGTTGGATTAGCATAATAAAAATGGTTCTGGGCATTCACATAATTCAATCCTCTATACAGGATCTTATCCATTTAACCCCATCTATGTGGAAGTTAGCATCGATCTGCCTTATCTACCCAGTTTGCTTTCCTCTCACCAGGGAGAGAAAATTATAGAATTACTGAAGATGTCTAGATCTATCCATTTCCTTTTTGCCAATCATATATCGCAAATGTACAATTCACAAAAGAAAATAGCCAAGTAAATCATATCCAAATCAGAACCACAAACTATTGTAGAATATACACAAGCAGAAATACAAGGTCATAGCATATGAGCATAACACAGGGAAAGAATCACATTTGCCTGCCATTGTCCAAATATTGCTGGTCTTTACTTTAATCGATTCCACCTAAAACTTGCTCTTGAATATCTTGGGAAATCAACTGTACGTTATAAAAAAATCTTTCATCTACAAACATTTCCTGTAAACATTTTTCCATTATAATCTTGCATAATCACATTTGACATTTTAATTACAACCTCTCCACAGTGGAGATTCAACTGTGATCAAAGTTTATTAAAGCAGGTTCCTTTATTAACTTCGGTCTTCACATTTATGGTACAAAATGTAGATGTGCAAGCAGGTTTTGCAGTTGGAATATCAGGGAATGTGTAAATTGTGCAGCAATAATTATAAAAACAATTATTATTATCCAACAAAAGATTTGCTGTAGCAATTGTTTGCCCAGAAGCTTGGATTTGAAATGAAGGGACTGACTTGGTACTGCATTACTTGTTTTTATTCACCTATCACACAAGAAACAGCAGGAATGGACCATGCTAGATGCACCATTTAACAAGATCATTGTTGATCTTTTTGCTGGGGCCACAACCCTGAAAACCCTTTGCGTCTAAAAAATCTCTCAATCTTTAGCTGTCCAATGACAGCTAGTGTCCTTGTGGCAAGAATTACAAGGATTCACTGGGTGAAGACTTTGTCCTAAAACTGCCTACTCTCTTCCTGGATTGTGACCTTTCTCTTTATTTTGGAATTTTTATTTAAAGTTTTTTCATACATGTAACAGTATCTATATATAATACATCAAAAATAATTATCAATTCTATTACATGATGATACAAATCCCAGTCCACCTCCCCCCACTTATCTAACCCCAAAGAAGAAAAAAAGAGAAAGGGGGTGAGATAAAAGAAAAGTAAGAAACTGAAGTAAGAACCTAGTTGCTGGAGAAGTCTCCTCACCATACGGAATTAACAATTTATAACTTTTAATACCTCCAGGGAGGATAATGAAATTTGAAGCTTAAAAGGTCAACAAGTTCCTCAAGGTCAACAAGTTCCTCAAGGTCAACAAGTTCCTCAAGGTCAACAAGTTCCTCAAGGTCAACAAGTTCCTCAAGGTCAACAAGTTCCTCAAGGTCAACAAGTTCCTCAAGGTCAACAAGTTCCTCAAGGTCAACAAGTTCCTCAAGGTCAACAAGTTTCTCAATTATTAAGTACAAGCACTGAATTTTCAAAAATATCATATTTATTTTTCAAATTATACAAGAACCTCTTCAAAGGATTATAGCTATACGTCAGAAGAATATCTAATTGTGCGACCTTTCCTTCTCGTCACCCAGTTACGGATAACCAGCTCCAAATTTACTTTACCAAGCCCAGTAAGAATTTTATACACTTCAATCAAATCACCTCTCATCCTTCTCATTTCAAAAGCATGTAGGGATGGTTGTTGGCAGAAAAATTAGAGATTAAAATATTTTTGTTTGAAATGGGTAAAAACTTGATAAGATTTCATTATCAACCACAAAGTGAACTTAACAATACTAAAAGTTAAAAAGGTCTTAAAATTTTGAAAAGTTTATTTTCCCAAAAAACTAGATACGTACCTTCTCTTCACTCTCTCAACTCCACCTTTCTTTCTTTCTCCACTTAACATTCAGCATATTTGGAACTTAGTTTTACAAGCCTAACTCATCACTTCTGAGTTCAGACGCTGCAGAGCTATTTAGTCTTACTGGCAAAGAGCACCCAATGTTGCTTGTATAGCTAATGGCTGTCCCCTAGTTTCAGACAAGATCATTGTGCAGTTTTGGATTTTAATTCTAATTCAAAAACCAATGTTTGCAGACTGGTGCACATGTAACAAGTGGTCGGTGCCACTTATTTGCTGACAATTGGTAGATGAAAATCAAAAGAACTTGTGAAATAAAAACGAGCATGGACTTGTTGGGTCAAGTAGCTTGTTTTGCACTATTCTATCAATTTAGTTTAATTCCGTCTACAGGAGGAAAATTCAGCCCATTTATTTTTAATCACATGGATTCCCCCCCCTCCCCATTTGAGATAGTCAGCTATGATTAAGGAAATATGCCCAAAAATATTCAGTAAAACCCAATGCTGTAGAAACTCCGTCCTTTATAGAGCAAAGGTTTAAAAATAAAACATAACCATCGATTCAGGCTTGATGGTGAAGAAGTCCTACCCTGAAGAAGTTCTCCTTTGCTCAACTACTCCAAAAATATTCAGTACTTTCAATGGGGCAAAAGAAAACATGCCCAGAAAGGCAGATCAATTTCATATTGCTTTAACACTGTTCATCTTCCACAAGATTTCTCCTTATTCATTTCGACAGCCAAATGTTCTCCAATTCTACGAAAAGAGAACTGTGAAGATCAATTGTCCTATTTTTATTTCCTTCATCGCACCAAGTCAAATGAAAGGCTTCTCTTCAGTATCTTTGAAGTGTTTGACCTTTTCAATTAAAAAAAATTTTCACTGCAGACATCAGATATTTTCTCTTTTTCTTCCAAAAGGAGTGGCTGATACTCAATTATTGGTATTTTGTTAGACAAAATTACTGGAATTTTATTTCAGGCCAATTAAGAGAGAGACATAGACATGTTAAAAGGGGAAATTGAAATCTAAACTATCTCGCAGGCATTTAGTCACCCTGGACACATCTTCAGTTTCAAAGCACGTATCAGAGATTTCTAGTTTGACTGCCAGAACCTAGAATTGACAAAACATTCATTATATGGTGACATTAGGTCTCTTTGAGTTGCCAAGTTACACCAAGAGGGAGTCGGAGCAGAGAAGTATCAGAATCTCACAGGAGTCCATTTTCCTTGTGCTATTTCTTTTAATTATAAATTGACAAATCCAGGACAAAAGTCATATTCAACAATTGTATAAATTTTCAGTTTACAAAATCAGTTTATGTTTGGGAAGGGTGTGATGTGCAGATCTACCATTTAGAACAGGCTTTTAAAGTTAGAAGCACCATCGGAGGTTTTCAAAATGTTGGCAGCTGGAGGTGAGGAATCCACACAGGAAGAGGGAAACTGCACTCAAGGAACTCGCACCAGACTGTGGACTGGCTCAAGACTTGCTAAAAGGTTATCAGGTATCAGAACAGAGATGCGAGAGGGTACCGAGGGCTTCCTGATCACATCAGAGGTTTGGATCTGGAGCTCGGGTTGTTGATGGTTTGGACTGAAGGCTGTGTAGCTACGGAACTATGAAGTGCTGGAGGTGAATCCATGGGCACTCAAATGACTCTGGGGTGGGGGGAGGGGAGAAACTCTCTTTCGCTTCTCCTTCTCTAACTCTAAGGGGCGCCTGGCAATTTCTGCTGATGGCAAATCTTTTTCTGTCTTACTGTGGACTAAAGGATATTTTGTCATATTACAGTTTCATTATATGATAATAAAATAAATCTTGACTCATGTAAAAAAAACCTGATTGGATTAGTCATACATTGCAGGCTACTCAGTGCAATATAATGCAAAATTGGTGGTGGGAAAATCAACTTCCAGTTTTATACATCTCCCAAAAAGTTTTCTTATCCACTATCAAAAGAGAGAGAAAATTGGAAAAATTTTCTTTGAATATGCTATAGCTAATTTTACACTATTACACAGAAGTATCATGTACTCAGAGCCACATGTTACTGTGAATAGCATGTGCTAGACTTGGAGGCTTTAAATTTCTGCATGGACCAACAGTTAAATTTGCTTATCCTTGCATAGCTGTGACAAGACGAGGCAAGGAGCAGAAAATACCAATTCTGTTTGGGTGCTGAGACTAGCTCAATAAAGCAGACAGATGGAATTAAGACTACTTTGTTAGTAGGATGCAAAAAAAACAAGCCTCTCAACACGTTGATACTGGTGTTTCTGCTCTGCAAGTCACTTTGCATTCGACTTGTTTTTCCAATCTTGTAGCTGAGAAATTAAGTAGAGGGAAATGAGAGTTGTTCAAACTGCTGAAATACAGTCATTGATATTTCCAGTGTTGTTCCATTTGAAAGTTGCTTCCTAAATCAAATATCTGTTCAGTTTACATGACTTGTGATTCTGTCGACAGAGTTTTCCAATCAGCTGGTCATACATTTTACACATTAAAAGGCAATGGTCCACTATTTCAATGCATCTTGGTGCAATTGGTGTCAATGCATTTGTGCTTCAACCAATTGCCATCAGGAAATAATTTGGTTTGTAGGGAGGGGAATACTGATTTTTTAAAAAGTCTTAAAGTGGTCCTGAATAGCCTGCTTCTACTTTTTTAAAAATATCCTTTACTTGGAGGTAAGTGGTAGATATGTAGTCTCCTGTTCCAAAAACGATGCCCAAAGTTTGTTTCAGAAAAATGTATATTTCTTACCCAGAGATGCTTGGAGATTGAAAGCCAGAGGCAACACAAGATTTGGTTACACTCTGCTTTTGAGAGTGTGAAAGCATTATGATTAACATCTTATTTATTCCAAATGTTCCAAAGGGCCCAAATATTCAGATACCCCAATCATTCAGTTTTCCTGGAACAGCATTAATTAACAGGATATTAGTTGTACGATCAGCTCAATGCATTTCTTTTAACTTTGGAGAATTCAATTTTAAAGAACCAAATGCTTGAGTTAATAGCTGCATAATGTGCGCACACACCACCCTGACTTGGAAATACATTGCCATTCCTTCACTGCCAGTGGATCAAAATCCTGCAATTCTCCAAGGAACATTTGAATTCCCATCCATTAGAGAGAAAACAGAATTTCATTCCATAAACACACAATTGATAAAAATCACCAAACTACAGTAGAGAGCACGGCCACAGCGGGAAGGAAAAAAAATGATAAGGTGCAAATTCTTCCTTAACTTTCCAGAGTACAAATCCCTCCAGGTATCCCTACAGTATCCTCAATTGCCACCCAATACATGCAGCAACAACAATTTATTCTATTTCCACCCACACACATTTTACTTCCAGCTACAGACTTTAATCAGGAAACACCATCAGGCATGTGAAATTTAAATTGGATCTCACGCACATGCAGACACACACGTACAATGCTGCAACCTTGAAGGCCAGAGGAGATTTGTTGACATTAATGTTGTTCATAATCTCAGATATCCAGTGGGATATTTAGAAAGCCAATCATAATCAGTAAAGCATTATTAGATTATGGCGCCAACAAAAGATCCAAATTTGATGATTTTATTCAAACAAGCATACATTTATAAAGAAATAAATTGGAGGCCAAACTTGTACCCCTTATCTTTGTTAACTCATTTATTCCTGGAGTTGGGTGGCAAGGTTCCAACACCTTTATAGAGTCAGTGGACAGGGTTCAAATCCGGCACTGTCTGCAAGGAGTTTTTACGCTCTCCCTGTGACCTGTGTAGGTTTTCGCCGGGTGCTCCCATTACCTCCCACGTCCCAAAACATTCAGGGTTAGTGGGTCAATTGGGTGTAATTGGGCAGTACGTGCTTCATTTGCTGGAATGGGCTTCTACTGTGCAGTATCAAAATTTAAAATTGAGATAATTATTTTACTCAAACATTTACTTCTGCCAGAATCAAAATCAGATAACAGAAAAATCTCTATTTATGTCAAATTAGACCTTCCTGGATTTAAAAAACAGCAAATGAAACAGTTGTATGCTTTCAAGTGACCAGGATCAAAAATTGCTTTACAGCAATCTTGGTATCAATTCCACCGAAAACCACTTCATATTTCAACCCACTTTATAAAAATATTCCTCTATCATAATATCTCCACAAGTGGTTTGAGTTTAAATTTTGTCAACACTCTTGTGAAATGCTAGAATAGTTTACCACATTGAAATAAAAGCATTTTTTTTTAAAATAGGGGTTCAAAAGAAGAGACTGCCTTTCAAACTGGCATACAGTAAAAACTGGGAAGAACCCCTTCTGTGCTCACTCCAATCCTTATCAAAATAAATGTAATCTCAGAAAATCTCACTACAAAGTGCTCTATTAATTAAGCATTGTTAATATTTGCCGTTCTCAATATTTAATCACACAGACAAAACTTTTTATTAAATTATCGAGTTACAAAATAGCCATCAGCTGATCATTATTTGAAATCTAACCCTGGAGCTAGAGGTTTAACGTATCAGTAATAAATTGATATTAACAAGTCAATTATTAACAGATGAAATGTCAGAGAATAGGGCATTTTGTTAAAGGGCTTGATGCAACACTCATGGAACGATTTCCTGCAGAGCTCCCAGCTGGTTTCAGTAGGCCTTTTCACATTGCAGGCAAGCTGTGACCCTACTGGGACCCAGGTGAAATTCCAGGAAAGGAAGGGCCACCAGGGCCCTTCCCTGGCAATTTCGGGGTAGTCACGCCCCCAGCAATGACATGGTGAGTGGTGCATTACACACTCATAGGAATTCCTACCAGAAGTCGGAAGAGAGTGAATGTAAATCAATAAACAAATAGCAGAATTAACTGATTTATTGAAGGCAAATGGAGGTTGACAAGGTTAAACGCTGAAATGATGACATGATGATGCAAACGCTGATGCCACAACGCTTCCCCTGCTCAACCATTTGCCGATTCAGACCAGAGGGAAAGGTTGGCCCAGGAAAATTACTTGGGTCAGTGGCCCTAGGGCTGCAGACCCAGGTAAATTTCCCGGGCCGACATTTTCACACCACTGGTTCACAAATCCCTTGGACTGATGTCAAAAGCAAAACACCCAGAGCACGTCACTTCCAAATTGGTGGTCTGGCAAAGAAACAATTTTCTGCAACTCCAGCTAAATATTTAGAGGAAGCAAAATATTATACAAGTTAAAAAGGTCATACTATGAGAATGGTAGGTTAGAGAAACCCCCCACTGAGAAGGATAAACAGAGGTGTCCCTATGGACAGTGACCACAGTGGCAGACCAGTGGTGGTGGTTAGTTTAGAGAAAAAAAGAAAGAGTAACTGAAGAAAAGGGAACAGCAAAAATAATGAGACTGAAAGGAAAATAGATTCTTTCACCATCTTACTTTGCATATTGGTGAGGTCTTAAGGAACTTTTTTTCTTCCAGATTTTCCTTCTGAAGAGTAACAAAAGCAGTAAGGGCATCTTAAAGTTCAATTAATGAAAGTGATTAGTACCTTCAAAGAACCATTATTCAGATACCCAATATTAGATCAGACACTATTTATTGTCATGTAATAAAACAGAAATGTAACATTACATGAAATTGCCTTTAGTCTGCCAAATGACAAAGATTCGCTATTAACATTTGCATTGCCCAGCACGCCTTACAGTCAGAGAAAGGGAAGCAGAAGAGAGTCCCCGAAAGTCACCAAGTGTCTGTAGATTCGCCTCCAGCGATCTCACAGCCTCTGCAGCAGCTCAAGTCTCCAGTTTACTTAAAACCATTGGCAATTCAAGCCCAGATCCAAACCTCCAATACAATGAGGAAGCCTTCAGCACCCAAGGCCAGTCAGTAGCCCTCCTTGCCCTCAGAATCCTCTCAAATCTCAATTCTGATACTTGGCTCTCATGAGCAAGTCGCCAGCAAACCACAGCACGTGTGTGTCCTTCAGCTGAAGAGTCCCTCACTGGTCTGCCACCATGGTCACTGTCCTTAGGGTCACCTCCTATGCTTATCCTTCTCAGCAGGGGGTTTCAACTAGTTACTGGTGCGTTGCACCAGTCCACTGCTCAACCGGAGTCTGCAACCCCTCGATCACAGCAGCCACCATCTTAGGCCCAGACCCCATAGTCATGGGATTTTAAATGAAACACCATCAGCTCCTTTAACAGAGCAATCATTCTGGATGGTAGAACCCTACAGGAGAGTGCAGTATCTCCTCTCCCTGCTCTCCTCAGAACCTCACTACCGGCAGTGCTGCCATTACAACTGGTGTTCTACATGAATATTATTCACACCATCATCTTTACTTCTGACTTACAAAATTAAAATAATCACCAAAATGGCTATCAGGCAGGAAAGAGATAAGGCAGAAGGGACGTGGACAGACAGGCAGAGAAAAAGAGATCAAGGTTCACACAAAAAGAGGGGGCATCTCACAAGGGGGATGGAGGGGAGTTTTAGCAACATCCATATAGGTGACTGTGTGAAAGTTTAATTATTTTTGGACAGCACCACCAGAATCCAACACTGAAATACCAGCCGAGGTTAAAAGGGACTTCAACTATCAAAGTCCCTTCTCTCAAAGGCAGCATAACATCCTGCACCAAGCTTGGTTTTCTGTCACATACGTAACATGCCAGCACATTTCTTATTGTGCGTACTGGCAGATGAACTACCAAATGTGCTCTTTCTTAATCTCACAATATCACTGCACACAAAAGCCAAAGGATGGGTGAATCAGCTGTATGGAGGTGTACAATCAACTTCACAATGATCGGACAAATACTAGCATTTAATTTTAAAAAAAACATTTGTGAAGAGCATGCCAATTGCAAGGTTTGCCCATTTAATAACAAACTATCTGGAAGCTGGAGCCTCTGGCAGTCTTTCTGGAGCCAGACATCTGACTGTTTGGATGTGTGAATTGCCATCAGTAATATCACTTGTCAAAACTGGGACAGAATCTTACAGAAAACTCTGCAGTTGGGAGGGTTTTATTTCATATTTCCAGTACTTGCAGTTTTTGGCTTATCCTCTTTCCTCGCCTTAAAGTGCTGAGAGCATTTGCATCTATCCCCATCCAAAATCTACATGTATCCTAATGACCTGCTGCTCAGGACTGCCTCAACCAACATTGGAAGGAACAGCTTTTGGATCCAAAATTCCATGTTCAAATGATATTAAAGGAATACATTACAATGGAGAAAAAAAATAACAGTTTCCATAAGGCATTAAACAGTTTCTATCCATATATCCTGGACAGGGCAGAAGCTCGGATACTAACTGGCAAAGAAGTAAGCACCAAGTTCCTACATATCCAAGGGAACCCTTTACTGTCCTTTCAAAGAAGCTGTTCTTCGTGCACGATACAAATGGCAGCAATTTGACCATGGGTTGCATCCACAAGTGTCCATACCTCACCTCAGCCATTCCACAAATATTGTTAAGCAATTTGGAATGAAAAGCCCAGCTGATCACTCACCTTCCCTCGTCCCATGCAGGACTTTGGACAGTCTAAGTGAAGAAGAGTATGCCCCCACCGCCAATCTGGTCCTAGCGAAAACCCTCAACAGCCCAGAATACAAAGCAGAGAACTTCTCACAGATTCAATGCAATTACCTACCAAAGTATTCAAAGAACCCTGTGTTTGTATTGTGCTCCTTTTTAAACAATCTTACAGTCACTTGAACTGCATTTCTCATTAATATGCACAAAGAACGTTAAAGACACAAACAGCATTGAAGTCTCCTGGCAGGTAACAAATTTCACATAAATCACATCCAGGGAGACACGCCAGAAATCAACAGTTTCCCTGATCTGGCAAGGTTCAGACTCTCCCTGCTGGAGTGAGAAACTCACTGCAGCTCTGGCTACAGTTCATTTCTGTTTCTTTAAGCAGACACAGCACATTTTGGGTCACCTGACTTACAATGACTTACACAAGGTCCAGATAGTCAGGGACATATTTTTGATCTTATTTTACACTGCTGACAATCTGCACACAGTAAACACCCAAAATAGAAACACAAGAACCACTAAATAACTTATTTTTATGATGTTGGTGTGGTTTTTTAGTCTTATCTATGTCACCAAGGATAGTTTGCCTGTTCTTCAAAAAAGCTTCCCAACACCAAACATGCCAGATTCATGTAAAACAGCAAGAATTACAGTAATGCCAAAGACGGGGAAAGATCCACTAACACCAGCATCGTATTGACCAACATCTCTACTTAACTCAGATTATAAGATAATAGCAAAACTATTAGCAAACAGATTGGCCGACTGTGTACCAAAAATAGTAAAACTAGATCAAACTGGATTTATTAAGAAAAGACGAACAACGGACAATGTTTGTAAGCTCATTAATTAATCCATGCAGTACAAGGAAATAAGATACCAACAGTGGCTGTTGCTTTAGATGCAGAGAAAGCCTTTGACAGGGTAGGATGGAATTATTTATTCAAAGTACTAGAGGTTCAACCTACCAGAGAAATGTATTAATTGGATTAAAGCATTATATAAGGGACCATTGACAAAGGTGACAGTAAATGGATATATATTGAACCAATTTAAATTAAGCAGGTCAACTAGGCAGGGAGGTCCACTATCTCCCTCACTGTTCACTTTAGCTATAGAACCCTTGGCAGAACTGACAAGAACAGAAAATAAAACAAAAGGGATAAAAATAAAAGAGAAGGAATATAAAATCAGTCTATTTGCAGATGACATCATAGTATACTTAACAGAACCATAATTATCAATAAAAGAATTACATAAGAAATTGAAGGAATATGGAGAAATATCAGGATACAAGATCAATGCAAATAAAAGTGAAGCGATGCCAATGAATAATGCAGATTTCACAAAGTTTAAGAAAGAATCACCATTTAAATGGCAAACACAAGCAATCCGATACCTAGGTATTAGATTAGATAATAATCTAGGCCATCCATACAAATTAAATTATCAGCCATTAATGAAGAAATTACAAGATGACTTAGAACATTGGAAAGATTTACCACTAACACAGATAGAAAGGGTAAATTGCATTAAAATGAACGTGTTCCCAAGATACAATACCTATTTCAATCGTTACCAATTCCCTTAACAGAGAAATTCTTCAATGAGCTAAAGAAAATAATAAGGAAATTCTTATGGAAAGGGGGGGAAACCGAGGATAGCATTAGATAAATTAACAGAATGGTACAAACAAGGGGGTTTACAGCAACCAAACTAAGAATTATTATAGAGCAGCACAATTAAGATACCCATCAGATTTTTATCAAACAAGGGAAAAACCAGATTGGACCAAGATAGAGCTAGATAAAATAGGGGAGAAGGTACCAGAACATAAACTGGTGCAATATAGAAGTTCACCAGTACTGCACCATCTGCTCAATATTTGAAAGAAGATTCATGTAGAAAGGAAAAAAAAAACAAATTACCAACTACCAAAATTATTATTGACGTAAAATCAACGAATCCCTTTCACGATAGATAACCTTTCCTTTAGAGAATGGGAGAGAAAAGGGATCAAAAGAATAGAAAATTGTTTTTTGCGAAATAATTTATTATCTTTTGAACAAATGAAGTACAAATATAGTACAACTCCACAGTACAATGTTTGCATACCACCAACTGAAAACCTACTTAAAGGACAAATTGGGAAGCAGGCTGAGGTAACCAGAATGAAACAGCTTTGAATATGTGATTACAGACACAATGATAATTAAAAGATTTATAACAAACATGTACATCAAGCTGCAAGAGAAAGAACGATGAAATAAGCTGTAAACCCAAACAAAAGTGGGAACAAGATTTAAACTTAAAGATAAAAAATAAGAAAAGCTATGCTCCGGAACTATGAGAAATACAATAAACACGAGGTTACGCATGATACAATATAATTGGTTACTCAGGCTGTATATCACACCCCAAAAGTTAAATAAATGGAACCCAACAGTATCAGATAGATGTTTTCGCTGTAAGAAAGAAACGGGAGCAATTTGGGCATGTGAGAAAGTGAAAAAGTTCTGGGAAGATCTAAATCAGCTATTAAATAAAATCACAAAAAGCAACATACCAAAAAATCCAGAGATCATCCTTCTAAGTAATACAAGTAGTAAAAAAATTAGGCCTCATATTGGATGAAGCACAAAAAAGATTTATTATGATAGCCTTAGCTGTAGCAAAAAAAATGTATAATGTCAACTTGGAAATCAGAAGAGAGCCTGAGAGTACAGCAATGGTACATAGAAATGAATAAATGTATTCCATTGGAAGAAATAACACAATTTAAAAAATAAAATCACAGTATTCAAACAAATTTGGGAACCGTACATGGAACAACAGAGAGGGGCTACCGCGGACCTCCACTCCCTAAAATGATAGAATGAGAAGACGACAAAATGAACTGACCCAGTGTGTAAAAGTAGATGGCATTATTTTTGCTTATTTTTATTGTGTGATGCCATTGTTTAATGGGTTTATTGTATTGTATATGTTGAATGTTTAGTGGGTAGGAGGGAGGGAAGGGAGAGGAGAAAATGACACTGTTTATATTCAAGAGGGAAATATTTGTGTGTAATTTGGTTCATAGTGTGAAAATTTTTTTAATTTTTTTTTTTTAATTTTTTAATTGCTTCCCGAGAGCAAATGGACCTTTTGGCTCAAAGCTCACCTGAAAAATGATATCTCTGAAAAAGCAGCATGACACAACACTGCATTTGAACGTTGACTTTATTCAGTCACCAAGACCATTCAAAAGAATCACAA
Source organism: Narcine bancroftii (assembly GCF_036971445.1). Classification (NCBI taxonomy): domain Eukaryota; kingdom Metazoa; phylum Chordata; class Chondrichthyes; order Torpediniformes; family Narcinidae; genus Narcine; species Narcine bancroftii. The sequence goes on along the minus strand of NC_091477.1, from coordinate 102,434,985 downwards.
TTTAAAAGAAATTTAATATTGTGTCTGAAATGGGGTACCACTTATTCTGAAACACTGTCCCACCCGAGGAAACATTCACACGCCATGAGCCCCGTCAATCCTCCTCAGAATCTTGTATGTTTGCACAAGATTATTTCTTGTAAGCTCCAATATAAAGGTTGCATCAGGATGGTGTGTCAGAGATCAGGATTGACAATGCTGGCACTCCCTTGTAGCTTCAGTTCTGGTCCTGATAGGAAAGAAATGGCACATGAATGGAAGGCATCTTGATGGAGCAACAGTGATGGAGAGAACAAGTATTTAAAATGCAAAGACAAAGAGAAAAGATGTTATTAAATGGGTTTTTTTTGTCTTTGATGATGTTGAACCTCCTTAACATTACTGGAACTTCAATTATTCAAGCAAAAGATATTCTTTCACAATCCAGACATATCCGATAGATGATGAAATGTTAAAAAAGTCAGAGGATTAGCCACTCAATATAGAATATTAAGGTGTTATATCCTAGGCTCATACTTCTTTAAATCAGTGTTCAACATCATTCATCTGATGTGAGTGGGTGGTAAGTTACAGCAGAGCTTCCCTTGTCCATGACAAGGTCTCCTCTTGGCATCCAGAATCAAAATTGAAGACTCTGAAGACCACATCAGGCTTCCATCCACTGACCCCACAAATCTTGAATGGACGATCCTGTACTGGTAAAGGCAGGGATGATGCCAGTGACTGGGATGATTGGCTTAAATGTAGATTTCTATATATTTAGGTGTCAGACTGCTTCTGGATTGTTCTGTGGGACAGCTCTTGTCAGTTTGAGCATCAACTTCCAGATGTTCACTGGGAAGACCTTTTGGACCAATGTACCAAGATCAGGTGAAAATCTGAGCTCAACTTCAAACAGTTTGTCAAGATTTATTCACGTATTTGGTCATAGCAGTTGCAGCTATGGGTTTGCTGATTCACTTCAGAGTCAACCACAATAACAGGAGTCATGACACACAAGAAGGCCAAACCAAGCCAAAGAAGAGGAAAAAAAAACACTAGGATGTTCAGGGGAAAAAAAATGCAGGTAGAAGAAAATTTGGTCTCTTGGGATTAAGTTTGGACACATTAATCTTCTGCAAACCAGGACTATATTCCACATAATTTAGAAGATCAACGATGATTAAATTAAGGTTTGGAGATGTTAGAACAAAAGAGAAAAGGATATTTCTGCTGGTTGGAGAACTTCACACAGACAATTTAGCTTTCAATTGGATTTTCAAGAGCAACGTTAGCCACCATTTCTAAGTGTATGGGGAAGAGGAGACTCTTATTACTGCATAAAAGTTAATGCTGCATCAATCATTACATTTTCATTTTGAGATTCCACCATAGGTATGAAGGAATGCAAGGTTATGGGGGGGAGGTAGGGGGTGTATGGAAATGGGTCACATATCAGTTGATATCAGCTATAAACATGAGCCATCTGTTTGAAAGTAATGAGTAAATATCTCCAGGATCTAATTACTTCTATTATTGCTGAAAGATCCTTTCTAATTTTGTATTTTAAATTTGTAAAAGCAGAGCTGAACTCATTATCTTGCATCTTAATAGCCTGGCTTCAGTTGGTGCTGGATTTCAGAAGGGGTCAAAATCAGGTTGAGAGTACCACTGACTGGCAGTCAGCATTCAAGCCTTCTGCATATAAAGCAGAAACTTTTAGTTCTAGATCATAGGAAGCCACCATTGGCCCATCGAGTCTATGCAGCTTCTCAGAAATAAAAAGCATCAATCAACAACTCGTCTAGTAGTTGTATTTATATCCCACTTGCTGCAACAAAATACCCCAACCATTTCACTCAGAAAGTAGAGTGATTGACAAAACTGGCAAGCCCTGGATGATCAGAGATTTTGAGGATCTGTTCAAGGAAAAACAGAGGAAACACATGTCTGTTCCAGACACGCAAAGTTAAACAAATCCTTTCAGCAGTGTGGAGGATTCAAGAGTTCCCTTAAGAGGGAAACAAGGAGAGCAAGGGAGGGATTTGATATGGCCCTGGCAGATGACGAGAATCTGCAGAGATTCTACAAGTACATGAAAGGCAAAAGAGTAACTATGGAAAGAAAAGTTATTCTTAAAAATCAAAAGGGTAGTGATGTGTGGAGCCAACAGAGATGGGTGAAGTCCTTACCAAGTGTTTCTCATCTGTATTTACTGCGGAGAAGGATATGGGGGCAAGGGTACATGCAGAAGTAAATGGCGATGGTTTGAAGAATGTTCACATTACAGATGAGGTGCTGGAGGTCTTAAAATGTATGAAGATCAATAAATCACCAAAGCTTGATCCAATGTGTCCTAGGGAAGAAAGTGCAGGACCATGAAGCACATGTGAGCTGCTGGAAGACAGGAGGATGGTAGTGTTATGCCCTTATTTAAAAAGGCTGCAAGGATAACACAGGCCAGTGATCTTAATATCAGTAATGAACAAGTTACTGGAAGGGATTCTGAGAAACAAGATTTATTTGCATTTGGAAGAGCAAGGACTGATTTGCCATAGTCAGCATGGCTGTGTGAGAGAAATGATTCCTTTCCAATTTGTTTGTGTTTTTATTTTGAAGAGGTAACTGAGAAGACTGATGAAGGCAGGGCAGTAGCCATTGTCCCTATGGCTTTTGACAAGGTCCCACATAGTAAGCGGCTGGAAGGTCAATTCACACTAGATCCAGCATCAGCTGCTCAACTAGATACAGAATTCAGGGGAGTAGTGGAGGGTGGCTGCTCAGATTGGAGGCCTGTGACCAGTGGCGTGCTGCAGGTATCAGGGTTGGATTCACTGCTGTTAGTCATCTACATTAACAATTTGGATTAATTCATGATTAGTAAGTTTGCACATCTTATGTACTAGATCAACCTTCTGAATTAAGGCTCTGCATTAAGAAAGAGAGAGGTAAAGGAGATAGTATACGGACGTGAGGGGGCGGGAAGTCAGGCAATAGGTGGAAGATGGTGGGCTGATGGAGCCATGTGGAAGTGGCGGGGTTTGAAAAAATTGGAAGTCAGGGGCTGGTCAATGAGAGATATAAGCAGATTTAGAAAAACAGGGATGGGAGAGAGGAGGTCAAAACAGGTTAATGTGGACACAACAAAAAGGCGCAAATGCTGGAATCTGACAAGCAAGAAGGGGGACAAGTGAAATTGGAGGAGGGAGGAAAGATGGGTAGATGGAACTTGTTAGCTGAGGGGTTAGAAGATCCAGAGCATGGGTGACCATCAGGTGGAAGCAGGAAAGGTGGGGGGGGGGGTGTTAGAAATAAGCTGGGTGACAGGAGAGGGGAAGGGAGAGAACACTTGAGTGGTTCTGAAGGAGGGAGAAACTAATGCAGGATGTGGATTAGCTGAAATTGAGAATTGGGTTGTAGACCATCAAGGAGTTATTCTTCTTGATTACATTGGACCTCACCATGGCAATGGAGAAGTCAAAGGGCAGACAAGTCAGTATGGAAATGGGAAGGGAAGTCACAATGGAATTCATTTCAATTCTTTCAACAGTTGAAACCAGGAGCTGAGAGTGTTGCCTAAAACAGTCAAATATTTCCAGGGTATTGATTTTATAAATTCACCACCTTCTCAAGCATCTGTGTACCTTTTCTATGCAGAAACATTCTCAAAGTTTGATCAAATTGTTGTTTTAAGTGTCCTCAAGTTTCAGGAAAGTACAGACAGTCGAGGGGGAATTGCTTCTCCCACAGAGTAGCAAACCTGAGGAATTCTCTGCCCAGAGAAGCAGTAAAGCTTGGACACATGAGACTGGAGATGCTGCAATCTGAGACAAAAAAAACAATCTGCTGGAATAACTCAGCACACCAAGCAACATCAGTGGGAGAAAAAGAGGTCTTAGTCTTAATGAAGGGTTCGGACTCTAAACAGCAACAGAGCAGCAAGGCTACCTCATTAAATGTACTTAAGATACGGAGAGATGGATTTTTGAATTAAGGTTACGGGGAACAGGCAGGTAGGTGGAGCAGAGTCAGCGGTCAGATCACCCATGATCATATTGACTGACAGAGGAGGCTTGTCAGGTCAGATGACAAATTTCTGCTCCAATTTGTTATATACACCTGAATAATAGCTTTCCCTTCCCCTCCCAAAAGGAGTTCAACCTGTTCTCATGGTGCCTGCACTACACAGTCCTCCAGGAAGAGGCATAGCCAAACTTTGCGAATAAAATGGAACAGAAACAAATCTTAGAAATTATTAAATCAGTGAAAGGACATTCAAACTTTTAAAATTTATTTGGAATATTAGTTATTTCTTTATGAAAGAATCCCCAAAATATGAAATCAACTGGTACCAGGTTCAAGAAAGCAAAATCCAAATGGCACCTCAAGTTGTTGGAAACTGCAGTGGGCAGATGAGTAATCTCGAGACCGGAGTACATGTCCTGCCATGGCAACCATGGAATTTAAATTCAGTTAATCATCTGGAGAGAAACAAATGTCAACCAGCACCAAGGACTGCCAAGCTTGAATGCTGGGTCCTGTCACGGTTCAGTGCTTAAAAAAAAAAACAAGCATTCAGAACCTCACTCTAGGCCCTTTCAGGTGGACCTTCTGCCTCGATGGCGGCAGCAGGAGCCGATCTTAACTTGCAGACTCATCTTTCAGGTGGCAGCCCTAAAAGGCTGCTGCAGCATTGCCTGGTCCACCTGAAAGGGCCTATTCATATCCAGAGGGACCTTGTAGTGCCTCCAGATCTGATGGAGGCAGGGTGACTGGTGCCGCAGCGCCACCCGTCATAAATATGCAACATAGCAATGGCTGTCTTCCCTACCCATTATCCCCCACGCAGATGGAACTGCTCTGTGTTTCCAACAACTGTTCTAGCTGCATGGGGATTATGGATAGGGAAGTCCCCCATTGCTAAGCCGTATTTTGAGCCGCAGAGAGCAGCCCCAGTGCAGGAGAGGCCAGCTGGGCTGTGATAGCCCATACCAGCCACCCCTGCCCAAACGGCCGCCCCTCCCAAGCGGGGCAGGGGTTGCCGGCTGATAGAGTCATCAGCCCACCTCCAGACACCCGCTTATAGTGGCTGCATATCCAGGTGCCTCAGCGGACCCCAGCACTCCACCGATTATCCCTCCCAGAGGAGGGTTGGCATCAGCGCTACATTCAGGTGAGTAAGTCTTTAGGTGCAAGGGGCAAGATTATGCAGCTTTACACTGGGTATTCAGGCCACCTGGAAGGGCCTTCGGTCACAAGTGCTGACTAGGTGAATCACCTCAGCTTTCCCCCAAAATCTTCGACTAAGAAATTAATCCCCAGCTAATTCAATTTCTTGCACCCCACATAATACTTAAAAAGGGCCGAGACTGCTAGATATGGAGATGACTATGGGACCATCTAACATCCCAACTGCACTATAGAAGGCCCACGCTCCAGAACTAGCTTTGCACCAATATAATCTATCTCTATTAAAAGATAGTTAGCTCAACTTGTCCAATATAAAAAAAATTCTAAATACAAGAAAGTATTGAATACAAAAAAACAAAATTAACAAGATCCTGTGGGATCTCTGTACTTAGCTGTCAATAGACAAAGGATTTCAACTGGTCAATTTGGAAGAGTTCAAGAATAAAGAAAAAAAGTCCAACTTTAGCTGAATTTTGTCTAATGATAAGCTATTAAATCATTTCAGAGTTGGACAATTTATAATATGGCTGGGTTCACTTGTAACCGCAACTGTAAACCTCATATTTGAGACACATCACATCGTTGAAACAACTAAATGCGTAGACCGATTCACATCTTCTCCTGAGAAAGAAGGATCCACTGGAAATTCTTGGAGCTTTCAATAATCTCAAGATCATGGGTTAGGATGAATTATACAAATCTTTATTTTCTACAGCATTTTTTTCTCCAAAAGTTTTCAGCAATGCACAGAACCTCACCAACCCCAAACGACACACTCCATCCATTATCTCAGAATTTGCACAGTACGATCCCCATTTATTACAGGTCTGGTCTGTCTTTCACAATCAAAATTTTATTACATCAATCTCATAACAAGACCAATGAACTGGAACTGAATGTCAATGTAAACCATAGCACCTCTATGTCAACTCTGTTCTATGCAAATTAACTGACAAGAGGGAAGAATTCAAATGGCATTTTCCCCACATGCTGTTATACGAAGGAACTCTTCAATATCCAACACTTCCTTCTTGAAAATGAAAAATAAAATTAAATTGCCTTCAATTCAAACCTGCAAGTATAAAAACAACAGATACATGTTATTTATCTTACAGCTAATTGAATAAGTATATGAGCAATTAATGATGCTCCAGAATAGATCAGGGACAAAATTGAAAAACACCTTTTTTTGCAGTATTAGTCATGAAGACTTCATCACCAACATCGAAGTACTCGAGATGGCAGAGGCCGACAGCATCGAATCCACGCTGCTGAAGATCAAACTGCGCTGGGTAGGTCACGTCTCCAGAATGGAGGACCATCGCCTTCCCAAGATCGTGTTATATGGCGAGCTCTCCACTGGCCACCGAGACAGAGGTGCACCAAAGAAGAGGTACAAGGACTCCCTAAAGAAATCTCTTGGTGCCTGCCACATTGACCACCACCAGTGGGCTGATATCACCTCAAACCGTGCATCTTGGCACCTCACAGTTCGGCGGGCAGCAACCTCCTTTGAAGAAGACTGCAGAGCCCACCTCACTGACAAAAGACAAAGGAGGAAAAACCCAACACCCAACCCCAACCAACCAATTTTCCCTTACAACCGTGTCTGCCTGTCCCGCATCGGACTTGTCAGCCACAAACGAGCCTGCAGCTGACGTGGACATTACCCCTCCATTAATCTTCGTCCGCGAAGCCAAGCCAAAGAAGAAAAGTCATGAAGAAAAAGAGGTTCCATCTTGGCTACAAATTCAAGAAGACTGCTCATCTCCTTCAGTGATCTGAGGAATGACTGATATTTATAGGCTAAATGTGGAAAAATAACAAAAGGGAAATAAAACTATATTATTTTTACAGAGAATAATTAAACACTCAGCTGTACTGAAATCAATTTGTGTTTTACAAAAGTGAGGTATTTGATTTGCTTTAATTTTGTTACATGACAAAATTGACGAAGTCAGACACCATCTGTAAAGAGGGAAGCAGAGTTAACAATATCATAAAACTGTTTCTCTTCACAGATACTGCCTGACCCTCTCATCTTTTTCAGGTTTACTTCAAATCTCCAGCTTTTGCAGAATGTTACGTTGCAGCTCTTCTCGTGTCTGTGTGTGCATCAGTCCCTTAGATACAGTAAATACAATACTAGATTTCAAACCAAGAGAAATGAAGACCATTTGCAGCAGATTTCTGCTCAATGTGTCAACTGCCAGTGTTATTAGGAAGATTTAAACAGTTGAAAACAAGGAAAACAAAATGCTTAAACTGTACCTGTTGCACATAACAATTCACCTTGTTCAGGAAAAAAAATGAATGGAAATAAAGAAGAATATGGAAATAAATGAATGGACATGCTGTTCTTTATATCAACACACACAGCCAACTCCACGAAATTGAATTTTTTATTTTCCCATTCCTGTTCACAAAAATTGTTAAACAGTTGTTCAAATGTCTCTGGACCTGTATTCTCTGGCTGCTTTCATGTATAGTTGAGTTAAACCCTTTCTAAATCATGGTAGGTTCTGACTTTGCATGAATAGGGAGTGCTGATGTAAAAAGATAGCATTAATCTGATGCATCTCTTCATCATCTGTTCCAGATTACATGTTATCTCTTTTGGAAGTCCACAACGGCAAAGGAGATTTTATACTGATAAAATGCTAGATTTTATCTTGCATCCTTTCTCAAATTTTAAAGCACACGATACTGAAGGTTGAAAAATTTTGTAGCAAAATTGCATTTGCAGAATACATGATATCTTGAAAATGTCCTGAATATTCCCGAGATTGTCTGATCTCGGAAGCTAAGCAGGCTCATGCTTGGTCAGTACTTGGAGGGGAGACCGCCTAGGAACACCAGGTGCTGTAGATTTCTGTGAGGGGCGCTGAACAAAGTGACAACTCTGCCTTGTGTTAGGCAAATGTTAAAAAATTTCATGCATGTTTCATTCTAAATGTAGTATTGAGTGACAATAATGGCACATTTAAAAATAATAATCACATTTGCCCCGTGCAAGCATTAACAATCCATCTATTGTTTTTTTCTGAAAATTTCTTTCACAAATGCAACGTATGAATTGGGTGTGGGAAGGATTGATGGGAGAGTTGATTTACTATACCAGTGTTTTTTCAACTGTTTAAAATGATGAATTGATTTACTATACGAATTGTTCTACTATACTCAGCTATAATGATACAAGATACCAGAAATACATGTTCTCTTTCCACAGATTCTGCACATTTCCAGCATTTTTATTTTATTCTTTCTCTCCTAGATCCTATGTATTTTGGTTTTATTTGCACAAGTAATTAGAAATTATTTTCCACATCAGGAAAAGGGAGAAATATGGATGGGCCTTCAGACAGAAGCATCACAGATGGTGCTGCGCATTTTCTAAACTTCAGCACAAGAAAATCACAGCCAGATCAGGAAAGAACTTTTAATTGTCCTCACTGAGTTCTGCTCTTGAAATGGAAAACCTCCCAGGGTTTCTGCTTCTGATCATTATCAAAAGAAGTTCACTGGGAAGTGTGGTTGAGGAATTTTATTCCGTAGACTCTGAACTCCCATGGCTACATTTTCCACCAATTGCCACTGTTCTGAAGCTACCTGGAAAGCATTCACTGGGAGTAATTGATGCCTACAGCAGAGAAAATAATTGACCCAATTCGAGCTCCACTACAAATTCACATACTGCAAAATAATTTCTGCATAACTGCAGAATTAAACCAAAGTGGTACAAGAATTAAATAATAGTCATTGTTCCATAAAAACTAAATTGGTAACGGAGGAGAGTGTGATAAAAGAGAAACTCCTCTAGAGTTGACACACGATTTAAGTAAATCAGATCATCCCAAATGCCAAAGGAGTTTTCATCTGTTCCTCCCTTGTCATGGTCTAGATATTCATAATGTAAAACTGGTGCATTAATAGGGTTCATTTTTGTCCATCTGCACTTTGAGTTTGTCACAAATGTGTTATATTATTCAAATCAGAAACAAGCATCTTTTATACTGGTAAAAATTTTATTCAGTATTCACATATACTCGTGACACAATGACATTATAAGAATGTAAATTAGTTCCCAGCACCCTGCCCACACATTTCTTCTTAAGATTTGATTTGCAGGCAGAGGAAGGTTTGAAGTGGAATGCAAAGCCATCTTAAACCAGTTCCACTCCTTCACACAGCTGTTTATGTATTTATTCAAACTTATACTTCATTAGCTTCTCAATGAGCTAATTAGCAAAGGTTCAAGCCTTAATCAATGACTCTCATGTCTTCATTAGTTTTAATAAATATCACATGTAATCTAATTTTATAAATGTAATTGGACAGTTATATTTCATCATTTATCCATATTGTTCTATGCAAGAATATGTGCATGTCTAATTCAATAATGGAGACCAAATTATTTTTTTAAGTTATACCTTTAATTGTTCCCAAGGGATAAATTATACAGCAGGAACCTGTTTTCATTCCACATGAGCCATGCAAACACCTGACTGCTCATTGCTCCAAATATCACCTCCTGCCCAAGCAGCAACAATGTTCAGCTCTCAGCAGCAAAACTGGCAATCTTATCTTCAATGCCATAACCACCCTCGGGTGACCTTGCCTTTCCCTCAAAGGGGAAGGCAAAATGTGGCAAGTCTGTGATAGTACCAACAAATATCAGCTGATTCAGGGACTCGGTAAAATTCATTAATTGTCAACTCAGCAATTACTTGCTGAAGACAACCACAGTCGGTGGTTCAATGTTAGAGACCTTAAGACTGGCCAAGGGATGAGGAGAGTCCACCAGCCACCCCAGGAGGAGGGGAGGAAGTGAAAACAGCAAGGTCAGATACTTGGGGATAATGAGAGGGCCATTACCTCAGAAATGGTTGGGGCATCTGTTCACAGACCTCAGGATCAGCTGAAAGATTGGCTGTCCCAAGAACATCCAAGGTGAGAAGAGTTCAGAGATCCTAAAAAATACTGAGGACTGGGGTCCAGAGATAACAGGAGTATTGGGTAGACTTGGATTTACAAACCTCAGGAGTGACCAAAGGGAAAGGGGTAAGGGAGAGAGGTCAGGAGCCCCAGGAATGTCCAAAATATCTCTAGATTACTGACAGGACTTTTCAGGTCAGACACAATTCCCATTTCATAAGATCCACACAGACAGTATTATGATTTGAGGAAGGGTCTATATCTGTTCATGGCATTTTTTTTTAAATAAAAGATATGGGTGCTCTCCTGGTCACTTTTTGTGCAGAGTGGCTAATGTTTCCACAAATAAAGCAAAACTTTGCCCAAACTATTTCTATTGCTGTGGAAATTTTTCCAGAATCTCAGAAGTCAAAACTTGTTATGCACAAGCAAGCTGCATCAATGTGCAAAATTATTCTGGGAGTCATATTTGCATAAACAATTAAACTTTTATAGATTCCCACAAATGAGCTATTGTATAGAGTGAAAATTCAATGATCTGCAAAAGCCAAGATGCAACCTCAAATTAGACTGTACAGTGCCGTGTTCTCAACCTTTTTCTTTCTACTGACGTGCCACGTAAAATAATCCCTCTGCCATAAGTGCTCTGTGATTAGAAAGGGATTGTTTAAGGTGGTATGTGAGTGGGAAGGGAAGATTGAGAACTACTGCTCTAGACCCAATAGTTATTGAAATATTGAGAAAAAATGTCACTGGCCCATTTCCTTGGGAGTTATGAAACTGTGCACATAACAAGTCAATTAGGTAGAATTAAAACAGTGTTTTTCAAACTTTTTCTTTCCACCCACATACCACCTTAAGTAATCCCTTACTAATCACAGATAACCTATGGCATAGGCATTACTTAAAGTGGCATGTGAGTGGAAAGAAAGATTGAGTACCTCTAGCATCCAGAATTCAAGCAACCAATAAAAAAAATACATTTTTTTAAATTTTTAAATAAATAATAATAATAAAATAGGTAAAAAAATGCAAGTTTAAAATTGTAAAAGAAAATGTTCTGAAGTAACACATCAACCTTTGGTGAAGATGGTAGCAAATATTCAGCCAGCGGAGTGCCTTGGTCGAGCTTTGCTCGTAGTAGCTATTTGAATAAAGTTGTGTGAAACAGCAATGGCAACGCCCAGGATCGAAGAGCTGGTTGATGCCATTTGCCATTGCCATGACTCTCTTAAAGTGTCTCCTTATTCCCTGCTTAGTAAGAGTTGCCCTGGTCAGAGGATGTGTCTGCAAACTGCATAGACCAGAAATAACCCAACTAACTGAAACAATACTGAGGTAAAGCCTTTTGAAAGAACCTGTTCTTCCTCCAACAGGACCACCCACTGCTCAATGACGCAGCTATTAGAGCACTTATTCTTTACTCAAAGTGAAAGTCAGTCATGAGAAGCTGCAGAAATTAATATTAATAAAGTAACACAAGCCCAACAATACTCGCACTGTTTCAAGTTAAAGCTGATTCCGATCAGGTTTCAGATTTATTGTCAGAGTACATACATGACATCACATACATCCCTGAAATTCCTTTATCCTGTGGGCGTGGCAGAATTAGCACTAATTGGTAGTGCAAAATAGACACAGCATAAACATGTAATCGAACAAAAATGTAAACAGCTAACAAATGTAAACTAACTGTGCAATAGAGAGAACAAAGGAAAAAAAATCACAATGGAGTGTACAAGTAAGAGTCCTTAAATGAGTCCCTAATTGACTTTGTCATTGAGGATTCGGATGGTGGAGTGGTAGCAGGTGTTCCTGAATCTTGTAACACCTATACTAATTTCCTGATGGTAGCAGCGAGAATAGAACGCGTGCTGGGTAGTGTGGGTCTTTGATGATTGCTGCTGCTCTCCAGTGGTAGCATTTCCTGAAGATGTACTGAATAGTGGGGAGGGTTTTGCCTGTGATGTCCAAGGCTGTAGCCACAATCATTTGGAGGGCTTTACGTTCTGGGGTATTGGTGTTGATCTGAATCAAAATGATTATTATTGCATGATTGGCACCCACATAACTATACTTGTTTAATTATCATTTGACCAGTATGTCATCTCTAACATTCCTTAAATTGGAGTTCAAAATCATAATTCAATAGAAGTTTGAATTGACCGACATACTGCATACCCAATCACTTAAAAGATGCAATTCATACAAGGCCCAGTGCTCAAAACTTGCTGCTTTCCAAGTTATCTCCTCCATCACCCAAAACAGGCATGAATAAATGATTGTTGCTGTGCTGTACACGTGACTGTCACACCTACACAAAAAGTGAGGTTAGAAACAGCTGAAAATATTTTTTGATGAAGCATTTGGACATATCTTGACTGGACAGCAATATCCAAAATTGATTGGACTGACTCAAACATCATTCTAGAAGTGGACACACCATATCTGGTAGTTATTAAATGGTTGCAGGTGGACATACCATATCTGGTAGTTATTAAATGGTTGCAGGTGGACATACCGTATCTGGTAGTTATTAAATGGTTGCAGGTGGACATACCGTATCTGGTAGTTATTAAATGGTTGCAGGTGGACATACCGTATCTGGTAGTTATTAAATGGTTGCAGGTGGACATACCGTTTCTGGTAGTTATTAAATGGTTGCAGGTGGACATACCGTTTCTGGTAGTTATTAAATGGTTGCAGGTGGACATACCCTATCTGGTAGTTATTAAATGGTTGCAGGTGGACATACCGTACCTGGTAGTTATTAAATGGTTGCAGGTGGACATACCGTACCTGGTAGTTATTAAATGGTTGTAGGTGGACATACCGTACCTGGTAGTTATTAAATGATTACAGGTTAAAAAACCTAAGCCTCCAAGTCTTCTCTGGGGTCTGCAAGTCTTTTCTTTTATAAATACAAAAGGCTGAAAATTACTCATTTATTGAGCAGAAAATGTTTTAGCTATGAAGCAACTTCTCTTGTTCAAATGAGCAGCTTAAATTCTTCATTCAAAATTGCTCGACATCTAACGTGCCTGACAGGGTCACAGGTGGCTTTCACTTAATCCTTTGCATGTTTTGGTGGAAATTATAGTGGAATTGAACTATTTTGCTTTCTCAGTTAAAGAGACACAGAAGGCAGAAAAGATCTCAAATGAAGAAGTTGAAATCAAATGATTGAAGATTGAAGATAGAAAAATTTAACTGTCAAGGAAAAGAAGGAAATGATTGGGAAAATAAACAAATAAAGCAACAATAATAGAGAAGGACGCAAGGTGAAAGAGAAAGATGGGGGGGGAAACAGGAAGGTAAGCAATTAGGTTGGATACATTAAATAAAAAATTTTAAAGTGGCACTTTGCATGTTTTGTATATGAGTAAATAAATACTCTCCTACAACTATGACTGAAACAGATGCGGTCTCCAAAAACCACAACAACAATTTCTTGTCAATATTCTTTTATTTCAGTAAATCTATTCAAAGGCTCTGAAATATCCAACGGCTTGGTTGCATAAAACTCACATGAAGTGCAAAAAGTGATGCAAAAGCAATCATTCAACTTGTTTTTTTCTTCAGTGGATTTGGAGTACAATGCCAAGGACTCCATGCAACATTCTGATTCAAACCCATTTAAAGAAGTCCACTGCCCTTCAGGAAATATACTTCTGAGTTAAGTTTCATCAAAATAATCGCAGAATTTCAAGGGTTAAATTATAGAGGAGTGAAAAATCATACGAAAGGGGATGCAAGAGCCATTGGCAAGGCCAAATTTATTGCCATCAAGTACAATATTGTGGAATTCCACTGTAAACAATGAGTGGCATTCAAGGAATATAAATATATTTCAAGCATTTAAAGTTTGTAAAAGTGTACAACTTATTAGAACATGCTGATGGTGAAGTTAAAACTACACCTGTCATTTTAAGTGATTCAGGCCAAATGCTTAGAAGCTACAGATGAGGTCACTTTGGCTTGCACATTGCAGCCTCTGTCACCCATGCTGGAGGAAGGGAATGTTTTGGATAGAACCTTGTTGCATTGCACGGATGGCAATGGTATCAAACCTCCAGTGTTGCTGGAGCTCCTTTCATACAGATTTGTGGACAGAATTCTGTAACATTCCTTGATAGGTTTCATGTATATTGTGGACGGAGTTTGACCTTCCTTCATTGGAGATGATTGCTACCTGTCACTTTGTTGCACAAACACTACTTTCCATTGACCTTTATCCAAAATTATGTCAAAGTCTCGCTGCATCCAAGTATAGATCCAATTATTGGAGTTAGGAACAGAGTTCAAATTGGACAGTGAAACTTCCTTTCAGGGAAGTCCTGGGGTGGGTGGGGATTGATTGTCCACTATCCTCAAGCACCTTCTTTTGAGAAGGTTGACTGTGTGTGTTAAAATTCAGGAGTAATTTGAAGGGATCTGATAAAGCAAGGGAATTCCGAACAAGTGGAATAATTTTGAAATTAGAGCTTTGCCTCAAGGGATTGGGAACCTTTGTTAAGAGAGTGTATGAACGGTTATGGAACAAAGTCGCTGGGTCACTGAAATCAAATGGTGCTATTGGGTCATGTGGTCCAATGGCTTCCTACAGTTTCTGAGTATTCTCCCATATTGCGGAATAATGGAGCCAGGTAGGATAACAGACCATAACCATAACTCTTCAGCAGAGTGGAAGCAAACCCAGTTTTCTCAGGTGAGAAAATTTTTCCATGGTGAATCTCAAGTTCACTTCAGGGGGAAAAAAAGTACAAGGAAGTCTACTTCAATGTTACACATTGATCTGAGCCACATCTATGAAAATGAGCCCAATCTCTTATGGGTTACACTGCATTAAAGAAATCAGTTAGTGTATCTCATGATCCTACAAAGACAATACCACCACAGAGATAGGGATTATGTTGCTGATCGATTTTGGATTTTACTGATGCATTTAAATTCTGATCTACAATAAAAACATTTGGTTTATTTAAATTTCTAACTTTGCAGTTTGCCAAACTCATTATTTGAGAAATTTAAATAGAAATTGTATATTAAATACATTGAGAAGTTCTTTGAACAAACCTCACTTTGTAATCACATGGCTGTGGAAAACAAAGGCAACCTCTGTGTGGCTCCAACACCACCGATTAATCTGAGGCCATCTTTCAACATCCTGAAGAGGCTCTACGTTTCTACCAACACACAGCATTAATCTGCATTTAGTGGAACATTCTGTGCCAAGATATTCACAGGAAGCCTTTTACACCAGAGCATAAAATGCTTTTTTCCCCTTACAGTGATGCAATAGAGCTAACTCTGGAAAAAAAACAAAAATAAAAACTGAAAATATAAGTGGAGCAAATAAATGTTTCCAGGCTCCAAAGTCAAATAATTTAAAACAAAAGAAAAATTCTTCTACAAATTTAGGCTACATAAAAACACATGTATTTTTGTCCTATTGACAAAAGGCAAGTCACCCAGTATTCTCACTGTTTTTTGTATTTACTACTTAAAAATGTAGTGAATCTGCAATAAAAGTGGGCATTTCTGTAAACTTATAAAAGAAGTAACACTACAACAAAATAAGATGACTATTGGAAAGGATCTTCAGAAGAAGTAAAAAAAAAATCAGCCATTTATTTAAGTCAATATCCAAAAAGGATTGATACAATTTCCAGATTTTTAATATTTGATTTAAAGCAGTGGCTTCAAACATTTTCTGGAAGTTATGGTCGGGAGTGCAGTGCCAATTGTTTAGGTGTCAGAGCTCATCAAAAACTGCAACAAAGTGCAAGAGCCACCCCATGAGGGGCCTGGAGCGGCGCTCCGGTGAGCTCTGGCAGCACTGCACCCCTGATTATGGTGACCCTTTGAGTTGGGCAGGGATTGTTAAATGTCATTGGCTTCAAGTTTTTTTAAACCATATTAGAATCCAATCAGGGAATTTATTGAAGCTGATCAGGAAGAATACACTTGCAAGACAGGCCAACTGTAAAAGGCCTACAAGTACTTGTTCTGAATCACCAGATAAAGACAAAGATCCAGAGAAAGGCAAGAACTCCATAAGCTGGAATCTTGAGCAAATGACAAGGAGTACCCAAGGAGAGGAATGGAATTGGCAGTGTTCTACATCAAGCATTAAAGCATTAGACACTGATCGAGGGTTGATTCCCAGACCTGCTTGCTGCAGGAGTTGACTTATTTTTTAACAATATTTCAACAGGCTTTGAGCAAGGGGTAATAACAGACATTATACATCTGATTGCAAGCTTTTAGATTCAGTCAAATGTGAAACCACAGTGACAAAAACAATTCCACATTAAAAAGTCACGTCAGTTATTCTGTAGGGAATACATACATCTAAGTGCCAAAGAAATTAGATTTTAGATTTTTCTGAGTAACCTTCCAACAGTAAATGCAAGAATGATACAACACTGCAATGGAACAGTTCAATGAGGGGGAAATAATGGAGCAAATACACCCTCAAATGATCGTACAGTGGAGTGATTATTTTAAATTTATAAGCAATTAACTAATTAGGACATCAAGCCAGAGGCTTCCGCTTTGATTTTTAAAACAAATGAAACTTTAAAACAATCAAAATCAGTCATCCAAGGTTCTCCATATAGGTAGGCAACTAAACAACAGACTCGTATTAACATTCTCACTAAAAATTAGAAACATTGATGACAAAAGTCACCTCAGCAAATGGTCAAATGCCAAACATTCACCTTACAAGCATTTGGAACTGAGCCCAAAACCCTTCTTCCAGCAAAGAAGATTTACAAATTCCATGCTTTTCTGATGGAGAAACTTGAGGGAAGCAAAATTTGAAGGTAGGAGAATTTGATGGCTCTATTACAAGGTGAGCTATCTAAGGACTGAACTGATGATCCAGAGACAAGTTCAAATCTTACTTTGTATAGCCAGTTAAATGAATGCTAGAACCAGCAATAAGAACCATTCAGCTACTAAACTACCATTAAAAACCCAACCACTTCACTTGTGCCCAAAAGGAAATCGGCTAATTTTACCTGATCTGCCAAGATGATACTCTAGGACCATCACACAAGATTATGAGGGGCATAGATAGGTAGACAGCCAGCACCTTTTTTCTAGGGCGACAGTAGCATATACCAGAGGACATCTGTTTGAGGTCAGTGGAGGCAAGTTTAGGAGAGATTATTGATGTAATTTTATTTTTCATGGAGAAACTGCTGGTGCATGGAATGCATTGGCAGAGACTGGTACAAAGGGACACTTGAAATACTTTTAGCTAGGAACATGGATGCAAGAAAAAAAATAGAAGATTCTGGGCTGTGAGGGAGGAAATGATTAAGTTGTTGTGGAGTAGGTCAGCACAACATCGTGGCCTGAAGGGACTGTTCTGTAAACATTCAACATTTAAACCAGTATTCTCATTCCAGAAGTGGTCTGGCAACCAACTTAGCTCAAGGGCAATTAGGAATTGGTTTAAATTCAATTGGTTGTTCTTCCAATGGAAAGATCAGCCATTACCAAATATTGAGAACTACATGCTGAATCTGGGCACTGCCACCCCACAGACTGTAAGCAAAGGCCATAACTTTATGGCTCCTTCACTACTGAACAATTGTGTGGCAATAAAAATAGGTTTAAAACAAACTTGGCAACAGTTTATTCAAGGAACATATGAATCGTAAAATCAATATCATGCATACATAATGCACATGGGATGATAGGGCTTGTTCCAAGAATGGTGAGATAACAGCTGGCCTGACCATCTCCCATATCCTCACAGTTGAGATGTAATCATACCTAATATCTCTACAAACAAAAGTGCCCACCAGCTAGTGAGCATCATTTCACTTCATTCTTCAGTGTACCTGACTCATTATATTCAATCTAGTTATCATCACACAGCCTAAAGAGGTACAGAAATATTCATATAAATTCTTTAAAGTTTTTCTTCCAAATAATAAATAAATGTTAAGTAATTTCACAGAACAGGCAACAACTTTTAAATTTTCAATCCATCAGGTGGAAAACAGGGATTTTCAATGAGTTAATTTTTTTTATTTAAACATGCAGCTCGGTGACAGGCCATTTTGGCCCACGACCCCGTGCTGCCCAACTAACCTACAACCCCTATATATTTTTGAGGGTGGGAGGAAACTGGATTCGAACCCCGGTTGTGCTACAGCGTTGCGTTAACTGTGGCACCCTGCTCCAGGTTGGGCACAGGGTTGGAATTTTATTCTGTATTGGGCCTCTATTCCACAGTTAGTTGGAAATTTTGGCATTCTTGCAGTCTAGAAAGAACATTGATGGTGTGATTTTCCACATGCTCTGGTAATTTAAATGACTTTTTAAATAAAATAAAATGGAGCTTTTTTGAAATCACACCAAAGGTAAATGAAAGGTCTAGAACGAGGTCCAATTTGGAAACTTTTATTTTTCACTAAAGCATCATGTTCTATGCCTTGGGCTATTCCCTCTTCAGAGGCAGAGAGGAAACAAAAAGCAAGATAATTTTGTCTCAAGATTCAGAGCTTATTAGGACTCAATTCAATTTTAATCAGAAAGGTCTTTTATTTATTTCTGAATATCTGGACTGCTATCATGGACAGGTTCAATATAGCTGACCTCAACATTTTCAGTTGAGCCAGCCTGAGAAGATCAGCCAGCTGTCCAATCTTTGGCAGACGTCTGTACCTTGGACGAGGAGTTAATGTTTTGGGGTGTACAGGCACTGGAATGACTTTCAAGAGGAACAGCCATCCAGTATTCCACCCCCCCACCCCGCCGAAAGATTAGAGAGGAATGCAAAGCAAGTCTGTGGCTAGCACTTTTATGGTTCTTCATCCAGGAATTTACTATAAGATTTAACTAGAAGAATCCAACACTCTTAAACCAATTTTTATAAGTAGTCTATAAAAGGGTGGCACAAACGTGATCATGTAATTTAGAACTTTAAATAGATGTGGTCAAATTCCATCCAGTCATAACCACTAACTGAAATGCTCACAAAGCTAAAAGGGGTGAAAGGTAAATTCGTGTCGGAACACAAAACAAGGGGAATCAGATTTCTAAATATTTTTAAAAGATGCTTGTTAATGGATGGCAACAAAATGTGATGTCTCTTGGCATTGTTCCATAAAAGTCCAATAACATCCCCAAAATAGTTTACACATGGAATCAATGTACTACGGACATTTACCCATAAAGAAAATTACTTAGAAGGTGGTGATTTCGTTCAGTGGTCCAAACTAGCAGAAAAGGCCAACTTCCTCAGGTCACACCTGCCTTCACTCCACTGTATGGTAGGTTCCTGGTTCCCAATGTTCATTCGAGTGCTATGTAAATATTTTGAGCATTTCTGCCTCCACCACATTTTCAAATGGAAGTATTGGCATCCCACCACTATGTGCAAAATCAGTTTCTCTCAACACCCCCTCTACCAGTAACCCCAAATCCAACTCTGAGTTTCAGACATCCCCACTATTTAAATTAACATATATAAGATAATAATAACAAACAATAGTAAAAAAAAATTACAATATTACGTGTTTACATATATATGCTGAGAATATATAAAAGAAAAAACAAAATCTAAAACCCTTCGCCCCCTCCCCCCACTTTAATCTAATCTAATTTCATATCTAATCTAACCCATTATAAAATATATAACATCATAACTGCATATCGACTTGGATTGCATCAGATAACATTCAAGGATCCCAAAAATATCAAAGTTTTTAATTCATTCAGGGAAAACTTCACTGGTCAGGAGGATTCAAAAAATAAAATAAATAAATTGTAATTTTAATCTCAATTCTAGCACACAGACCTACAAATTTGTAGAAATAAGGATGTCATTTCTTCAATTGCATGCAAGCCATAAAGAATCCTCATCAAGGAGGCAATTCCAAGCATTTGATGCAAATAAAAATATTATACTTAAAATGTGAACTGAAAACTTTCAAAACATCTAGCCACAGCAGTTTTGGCTTAATCCTCCATCACTCATCCTAGACCTTTACGTAAGCCAACAAGGGCAGGAAAGACCAAGGATTCTGATTCAATGGAAATACAAAAACTGCCTCCGAATATCCATTCCACAAGATCACAATGCCAACAAGACAGAACAGCCATACCCAGGATGCAGACACCACTCCCCTAATGATGGTGCCACAGTCCAAATATGAACATTGGGGCAGTGGGAAGTCTTGAGAGGAGTGTCTTGATTGCAGAACTGGGTACAAAAATTATTCCTCAACATTTGCAACCCTATTTGTGGCAGTGTCAGCTGAATGGCCAATGAACACGATATTAAGCTTTTTAAAATTTCCTGCCCACTGAAGTGTTCACACAGGAATACCAGTGTTCTTGCTGAGGTCCATCCAAGATATCCTGGGATGCTGATCCCCAACACCTGCTTCAATCCCCAGCTGTCCACAGTCTGATTAGGACTGCCCTGGAACCTTCCCTTCACTGACTGCCTGCATTGTTTAGCCTGGTACATCCTCCAGTCTGCTAATGGCCATTCCTACCCAACAGCCAGACACTATGTGCAAATGCAGACACTAATTTAAATGAAGATTTACAAGGCTTCAAAGAACTCTTTTTTAAAAATATATACACTGCAATATTGGTGTCTTTGTTCCACAAGTTCATACAATATTCAGTCAAGATGGAAGCTGTATATTCCTAAAACCCAAAAGGTAATTTGCATTACACCATGCACTTGGATCAAACGTAGTGTAAATTAGTTTGATTTCTGTGAATTAAAAATATATTTGTAGGAGCTGGTCTTCCTCTAAACCAGTAGTTTTCAAACTTTTTCTTTCCACTCACATACCACATCCCTTTGCCATAGGTGCTCTGTGATTAGTAAGGGATTACTTAGGGTGATATGTGAATGGAAAGAAAAAGTTTGAAAACCACTTTTAATCGTACCTGATTGACTCATTAGGTGCATAGTTTCATAACTCAAAAGAAATGGGCCAATGACAATAAATTTCAGTAAAATTGGGACTAGAGCAGTTGTTGTCAACCTTTCCTCTTCCCCCCCCCCCCCACCCCCACATACCACCTTAAGTAATCCCTTACTAATCACTGAGCACCAATGGCATAGGCATAGGGATTACTTAAAGTGGAATGTGAGTGGAAAGAAAAAGGTTCAAAACCACAGCTCTAAACTAACAGCACTGTATCTTTTTTTTGCATTAAAATACAATCTGACCGAGATTTTGGTCTGTTCCCTTCAGCAGGGGTTTTGAAGTCACAATGCAACCATTTGGGACACATACAATACTACCGTCATGTTACATCAGTGTCTCCTCTGTTGTGGACCAATGAGACTATAATAGTACAAGTGCTTACAATGCTACCATTAGTGAGAGTGATTCAGGGCAAATACTAGGTTGCATAAACAAGCACATGCAACAACTTTCCTCTTGCATTGCATTGAGATGAGCAAAAACTGTCTGAAGTGAGCCAATGGCTGAAGACCAATTTGTCAATATAACTCTGCAAAATTTTAAAATTGGAAGAATTAATAGCAGATTATGGGAATATCAAGTTTTAGCCCAAAAATATATGTGCAAATCATATTTTTCTCACTCCAATATTGAATGCTGTAAACTTGGCAGAATATAAAACCACCACTGCATTCCAGAAAAATAATTAAGATGTCAATTAATTAGAGAAAATACTTGAAATACTCAGCAGGTCAAACACATCCGTGGGAAGAGAAGCAGAGAATGTTTTGGGTTGCAGACCCTTCCAATTCAACCCTCTTCACTCTCCTCCTCAGTTCTGCTTTGTCCAAACACAGAGTCCATTTCTCTTCCAAAGACCTACTGATTATTTCCAACATTTTGATTTTATATTCCCAACACTTTTTTTTTAAATTTCCAAGATGTTCTTGAGAGTCACCATCTCAGAGGATCTTTCCTGGACCCAACAAACTAATAGCATCATGAATAAACCCCATCAGCACCTCTATTTTCTCAGAAGGTTTGGTATGACACCAGAAACCCTGGCAAATTTGGTGGAAAGTGTGCTGACATGGTCTGGTATGGGAACACCAATACCTCTGAGTGGAAAGCCCTGCACAAGGTACCGGACACAGCCCAGGATATCACAGGCAAAACCCTCCTCACCACTGAGAACATCTCCAGGAAACACTGCCATCGGAGAACAGGAGCAATCATCAAGGATCGACACCTCCCAGCACACACAATATTCTTGCTGCTACCATCAGGAAAGAGGTATAGGTGCCACAAGATTCGTACCACCAGGTTCAGGAACAACTGCAACCCCTCCTCAAGAAAAAACTCAGACTCATTTAAGGACTCTTCCTTTTGCACTTTTTTCTCTCTGCTTTGCATAGTTTGTTTACATTTCTTTCTTTATTTACAGGTGTACGTTAAATACAATTTTTTTGCAATAAGTGGCAATTCTGCTTCACCCGCAGGAAGAAGAATCTCAGGGTTGTATGCAATGTCATGCATGTACTCTGACAATAAATCAGAAATCTGTCCAGTTATCACATGTACTGACACATGCTGCAATCAGGACGAGAGTGCAACAGTATTCAAGGATTCCAACAAGCAATGAGACAGTAAAAATCTACAAGTTACGTTTTGCTGAGATCATCAGAAAAAGGTACCAAGTCAAAACAAGATATCAGATAGTTAATAGCATCGCAAATAAATTATAAATACTTAAAATTTTTAAACAAAGAAAATGTATTTTATAATATTGTTACGATATAAACAGACAGCACGCATTGAAAATCTGCTAGTTTTGAATTGAGCACTTAGCCATAATAACATTATAAATTTCCCCAATTAGAACAAATAGAACTTTCATTTGTAGTGACAGTAGAAGTTAAAAATATTAAATGTCAAGGCCACAGCATGACTGAAGACCAAATGCAGCAGTAAATTAATCTGTTAGGAATGGAATGGTGCTGAAATCCAGAAGGGTAGCTTCCACAAAAATATACCAGCTCGGAGATGCATGCTTTTAACAATACAGGAGGGAAGTGAACCATTTGAGAGAAGTGAGACAAAAAAAATCTCAAAAGATACACATTTACAAGGAAACAAAATTTGAAAAGTAACAGGAACAAACTAGGTTTCTTTCTTTTTAAAATATTTTCTTGTGTTTAATAAAAACAATTACACACATAAATCCACTACATAAGGCAAATGAGGTTTAAAAAGCTCATGAAAGTTTTATTACTTCAAGGAGGATGATCCAACTTTAAATCTAGAATTACTGTCTTGTTAGAGATTAACGTGTAATCGGATATCAGACACAAAAGAAATGACTCTTCTTTATAAGTGTAAAATCTGTCCATCATTGATGAACAATGTCATCAAGCAATTATGAATAATAACTTTTCAGAAAACAGTTGTCGGCACTAGAGATATTTCTACCACACAAATCCCTCATGATTCAGGACTTTCACTAATTTCTTTTTTTTAATGTTTCTCCCACCTTATATGAAAAAAGTCTCATTCCTCCACCACATATTACAGATAGTTTGCTCTGCCTAACCTAATCATTGCGGGACTTAATTTTTATATTATCCTTTTTAAATGAACCTCTAATTTCCTGATTTATACCACGTCCTATGTTGTTTCTGTTTGGGGTTCCGAGACAGCTCCATAAAAAGGCTATGGTCCCTTGACATTTCTAAGGTTTGTGGTGAAGGCAACAACAACATTAGTCAGGTATTTGAACTAGCAAGGAAAATATTGAATTCAAGCAGGATAACTATGGTCAGGCAAAATGGTCAGCCAAGACACCATGTCCTGTTTCTATGTTGTGCAACCTAAATGGAAATTTGGAGAGAAGAAATGTTTCAGGGTAGAACTAGAGTAAAAATCATTGGTTAATGTGGACTCACTGAGCTGTTTCCCTCTTTATTCAAGGGATTATTAAATAAATTAGAGTCCGCATAATTGTGGTGTAATACACTGGCATGGATTAAGGATTGATCAACAGACTGAAA
Organism: Narcine bancroftii; assembly: GCF_036971445.1. Taxonomy (NCBI): domain Eukaryota; kingdom Metazoa; phylum Chordata; class Chondrichthyes; order Torpediniformes; family Narcinidae; genus Narcine; species Narcine bancroftii. The sequence continues at coordinate 102,410,879 of NC_091477.1, read as the reverse complement.
ACTAAAGAGGTCCTTTTGGAATTGGAAGGCTGCCACTTGTTGGATTTAAGCAAGAAATCTACAAATGTACCAGCTCAAAGATGATGCAGTAACACAAGTGCACTACTTAAAAATACTGGAGAAACTTAGCAAGTGTAACACCTGAAAAGGGGCAAGGCCCAAAGCAGCGTCCGTCTTTCTGTGTTCTATAGACGCTGCATGACCTGCCGAGTTTCTCCAACAATTTTGTTCACCGTCACGTGGAGGGTGCTGTGCATAAATCCAGTCACAATCCACTTGATTTGTATAAATTATCTTGGTCTCCCTATCCAAGTTTTCTGAATGCACAAAAAAAATCTAGGTACCAGATCAAAATTGTAAGAAGGACACAGATAGGCTTCAATGGGTTATAATCAGGGCTAAATAACATGGAAGATTAAATTTATTGCAAAATAAAAAGTTGATTGCATCCACTTTGTAGAAAAGAGTATATTTTTTCAATGGGGAGAGAATGAACGATGTTGCTAACTAGATGAGTACTTGTAGAGGAATCACTGAAAGTCAACATGCAGGTACCATAAAAAGTGAGGAAGGCAAGTGGTATTTTGGAATTTTATCTTGTGTGTTGAAAAGGTGTGTCCTTATCCTTAAAGTCCCAACTCCAAATCTTAAGGCTATGGTGCCTTATTGTTGAAATTTCTGCTTTTCTCCAAAGAAAAAGCTCTTCATGCTCATTCCTAAAAAACCTCATCATTATGAATCACCGTTACAATGCCCCCACTACATGGACCTACATATGGGCATATGACAGATGAATATAACTTTACGTATCATCAAGAAACAACCCCCATGGCCTGGTTTCCTTCTTTCAAAGAAAAATTCCCCTATTGCTTCAACACATTATCTTTGTAGTACATGAACTTTACTCTTCACAAAATGCCCAGCCCCACATTGCAAACTACACAAATTTGGAAGTTCATTAAAAATCATCTGCATTTTGTCACAATTTATCTCTATATTAAGTCTGTCACTCTAATTTGATATACTCTGCAAATTTTGTACTCCTTACACCCAAAGTAAATTCATTAAAGTAAATTGCAGTGATCTCACACTAATTTGAACAGAACACACCCAAATTTTTCCATCTGAATAATTATCCTTAAATCCTTACAGTTTGCTTGCAGTTTTGTAGCTAGTTATTTTTTGGCTTCTTGAAGACATTTTCTTTTACCTCAAGTCCTGGACATACCATGCTGTATCTTATTGAAAGCAAAATTATATTAAATATATTCCTTTGACTTTGTCCATTTTTCCTGTTATTCTGGAATGATGGGCAATCAATTTAGCCTTTTCCATTGAAATCCCTGCTGCCTATAGCTAATTATATTGTCAGTATCCAGAGAATTTCTGTTCCATCTTTTGAGGAAAAAAAATGAGATTCCATTATTCTTTCCTACCACAATCATTAAGCTAACTGGTGTGTCACATAAATTCTACATAGGGACTTGATGTACCAAAAAAAACCCAAGACACTTTACAAAAGCAGCATCACATAAAGCAAAGGAGATATCAATGTGGAGAGCCCTGGCTCGATCAAAGATATAGGCTTTAAACTTATCTCCCTTATCCACATATCCTGCTGCCTGTAGGACTGTAGTGATCTCCCTGCCCCTCCACCACCATTTTGTTCAGGCACCTGTCTACATTTTGTTCATATCTTGATGAAGGTCTCAAGCCCGAAACATTTGTTATGCATTTTTTCCTTTGCGATATAAAGTACACGGTTTCTCCAACATAATGTTTTAATTTTTTTTTTTAATAAATCACTGTGTCTGCAGACTTTTGTGTTGTTTTACACAGGTATAGGCTTTAAGTTGCCTTTTCAAAGGCTGGGAAAGATTTTCACAAGGGATTTCCAGAATTTGTGCCTTGGTGGGTATGTGGACAATATCAATGTCTGAACAATTAATTTGGAAATGCAAAAGAGTCAAAAAGATCAGAGAAGGTGGAGGTTAGGCAACAGAAGAATTGGTAAATAAGGATACAAAAATGTTAAAGAATGGGACATTTCTCAATCAGGAGTGAAGTCAGAAGGCATGGGGGAAAGAGTCTGTACAACATGGGCAGCAGAGTTTGGAACAATCCCAACATTATAAAGATTAGGAATGCACCAGAAGAGCAATCTGATGGTCACAAAGGCTTGGACAACAGTTTTGGATGAACTGAGGCAACGTCACGACAAACGATTATACCAGAAAAAGAAATTGGCAATTTTAAGAACCTGTAATCATTACGCCTAATAAAGATGACATTCAGCCCATCAAGTCCAGGCTTGCTCTGTCATCAGTCCCATTCCTACATTCTAACCCCTTGGTCCAAACTTCACACTAGAATCAAATATATTCAATTGCTTTCATTAAAGATAGGGACATCGAAACCATTTAGAAATAACATGAGCTAAACTGATAAATCATATTAAATTGCTGAATTTGATCATCCCTCCTGCTTTCTTGCTTCAATCTAAGACAGATTTAATCCTGCATTACAGCACTTGCAAAGCCAATATATTCATCAGGGAAGTGGAATGCCCAAATTAACATTGTGCTACAATTTTTGTCTCATCAATGTGGTAAAACGTTCCCTCCCAGACCTTACCTCATCCTTTGAGATTCTATTTTCCGTTTATAACAATTATTTTGTGATAAAAATACACAAAACCAACTCCAAAACACCACCCTCATAATTGTACAGGGTTTACAACGCCCATTGTTCCAGCAGTTTTCAAGAAGGAAGCCTCTGAGTGACCAGAAACAGGATTCCTCAGCTGCAACAGTAATGAAAAGCCAGATTTTGAAATGCTGACAGACATAATAGTTTGGCGAAGAGAGCTGGAAAGTGTGCACGATTAGCATCTGAAAATGCCACTGTTATTTTGGAGTTCCAAAGAGACTCTCGATTAACTAATGTGGGGATGACATGAACATCATTCGGCAGTCCACCTCGGCCAACGGCAGTCCACCTCGGCCAACGGCAGTCCACCTCGGCCAACGGCAGTCCACCTCGGCCAACGGCAGTCCACCTCGGCCAACGGCAGTCCACCTCGGCCAACGGCAGTCCACCTCGGCCAACGGCAGTCCACCTCGGCCAACGGCAGTCCACCTCGGCCAACGGCAGTCCACCTCGGCCAACGGCAGTCCACCTCGGCCAACGGCAGTCCACCTCGGCCAACGGCAGTCCACCTCGGCCAACGGCAGTCCACCTCGGCCAACGGCAGTCCACCTCGGCCAACGGCAGTCCACCTCGGCCAACGGCAGTCCACCTCGGCCAACGGCAGTCCACCTCGGCCAACGGCAGTCCACCTCGGCCAACGGCAGTCCACCTCGGCCAACGGCAGTCCACCTCGGCCAACGGCAGTCCACCTCGGCCAACGGCAGTCCACCTCGGCCAACGGCAGTCCACCTCGGCCAACGGCAGTCCACCTCGGCCAACGGCAGTCCACCTCGGCCAACGGCAGTCCACCTCGGCCAACGGCAGTCCACCTCGGCCAACGGCAGTCCACCTCGGCCAACGGCAGTCCACCTCGGCCAACGGCAGTCCACCTCGGCCAACGGCAGTCCACCTCGGCCAACGGCAGTCCACCTCGGCCAACGGCAGTCCACCTCGGCCAACGGCAGTCCACCTCGGCCAACGGCAGTCCACCTCGGCCAACGGCAGTCCACCTCGGCCAACGGCAGTCCACCTCGGCCAACGGCAGTCCACCTCGGCCAACGGCAGTCCACCTCGGCCAACGGCAGTCCACCTCGGCCAACGGCAGTCCACCTCGGCCAACGGCAGTCCACCTCGGCCAACGGCAGTCCACCTCGGCCAACGGCAGTCCACCTCGGCCAACGGCAGTCCACCTCGGCCAACGGCAGTCCACCTCGGCCAACGGCAGTCCACCTCGGCCAACGGCAGTCCACCTCGGCCAACGGCAGTCCACCTCGGCCAACGGCAGTCCACCTCGGCCAACGGCAGTCCACCTCGGCCAACGGCAGTCCACCTCGGCCAACGGCAGTCCACCTCGGCCAACGGCAGTCCACCTCGGCCAACGGCAGTCCACCTCGGCCAACGGCAGTCCACCTCGGCCAACGGCAGTCCACCTCGGCCAACGGCAGTCCACCTCGGCCAACGGCAGTCCACCTCGGCCAACGGCAGTCCACCTCGGCCAACGGCAGTCCACCTCGGCCAACGGCAGTCCACCTCGGCCAACGGCAGTCCACCTCGGCCAACGGCAGTCCACCTCGGCCAACGGCAGTCCACCTCGGCCAACGGCAGTCCACCTCGGCCAACGGCAGTCCACCTCGGCCAACGGCAGTCCACCTCGGCCAACGGCAGTCCACCTCGGCCAACGGCAGTCCACCTCGGCCAACGGCAGTCCACCTCGGCCAACGGCAGTCCACCTCGGCCAACGGCAGTCCACCTCGGCCAACGGCAGTCCACCTCGGCCAACGGCAGTCCACCTCGGCCAACGGCAGTCCACCTCGGCCAACGGCAGTCCACCTCGGCCAACGGCAGTCCACCTCGGCCAACGGCAGTCCACCTCGGCCAACGGCAGTCCACCTCGGCCAACGGCAGTCCACCTCGGCCAACGGCAGTCCACCTCGGCCAACGGCAGTCCACCTCGGCCAACGGCAGTCCACCTCGGCCAACGGCAGTCCACCTCGGCCAACGGCAGTCCACCTCGGCCAACGGCAGTCCACCTCGGCCAACGGCAGTCCACCTCGGCCAACGGCAGTCCACCTCGGCCAACGGCAGTCCACCTCGGCCAACGGCAGTCCACCTCGGCCAACGGCAGTCCACCTCGGCCAACGGCAGTCCACCTCGGCCAACGGCAGTCCACCTCGGCCAACGGCAGTCCACCTCGGCCAACGGCAGTCCACCTCGGCCAACGGCAGTCCACCTCGGCCAACGGCAGTCCACCTCGGCCAACGGCAGTCCACCTCGGCCAACGGCAGTCCACCTCGGCCAACGGCAGTCCACCTCGGCCAACGGCAGTCCACCTCGGCCAACGGCAGTCCACCTCGGCCAACGGCAGTCCACCTCGGCCAACGGCAGTCCACCTCGGCCAACGGCAGTCCACCTCGGCCAACGGCAGTCCACCTCGGCCAACGGCAGTCCACCTCGGCCAACGGCAGTCCACCTCGGCCAACGGCAGTCCACCTCGGCCAACGGCAGTCCACCTCGGCCAACGGCAGTCCACCTCGGCCAACGGCAGTCCACCTCGGCCAACGGCAGTCCACCTCGGCCAACGGCAGTCCACCTCGGCCAACGGCAGTCCACCTCGGCCAACGGCAGTCCACCTCGGCCAACGGCAGTCCACCTCGGCCAACGGCAGTCCACCTCGGCCAACGGCAGTCCACCTCGGCCAACGGCAGTCCACCTCGGCCAACGGCAGTCCACCTCGGCCAACGGCAGTCCACCTCGGCCAACGGCAGTCCACCTCGGCCAACGGCAGTCCACCTCGGCCAACGGCAGTCCACCTCGGCCAACGGCAGTCCACCTCGGCCAACGGCAGTCCACCTCGGCCAACGGCAGTCCACCTCGGCCAACGGCAGTCCACCTCGGCCAACGGCAGTCCACCTCGGCCAACGGCAGTCCACCTCGGCCAACGGCAGTCCACCTCGGCCAACGGCAGTCCACCTCGGCCAACGGCAGTCCACCTCGGCCAACGGCAGTCCACCTCGGCCAACGGCAGTCCACCTCGGCCAACGGCAGTCCACCTCGGCCAACGGCAGTCCACCTCGGCCAACGGCAGTCCACCTCGGCCAACGGCAGTCCACCTCGGCCAACGGCAGTCCACCTCGGCCAACGGCAGTCCACCTCGGCCAACGGCAGTCCACCTCGGCCAACGGCAGTCCACCTCGGCCAACGGCAGTCCACCTCGGCCAACGGCAGTCCACCTCGGCCAACGGCAGTCCACCTCGGCCAACGGCAGTCCACCTCGGCCAACGGCAGTCCACCTCGGCCAACGGCAGTCCACCTCGGCCAACGGCAGTCCACCTCGGCCAACGGCAGTCCACCTCGGCCAACGGCAGTCCACCTCGGCCAACGGCAGTCCACCTCGGCCAACGGCAGTCCACCTCGGCCAACGGCAGTCCACCTCGGCCAACGGCAGTCCACCTCGGCCAACGGCAGTCCACCTCGGCCAACGGCAGTCCACCTCGGCCAACGGCAGTCCACCTCGGCCAACGGCAGTCCACCTCGGCCAACGGCAGTCCACCTCGGCCAACGGCAGTCCACCTCGGCCAACGGCAGTCCACCTCGGCCAACGGCAGTCCACCTCGGCCAACGGCAGTCCACCTCGGCCAACGGCAGTCCACCTCGGCCAACGGCAGTCCACCTCGGCCAACGGCAGTCCACCTCGGCCAACGGCAGTCCACCTCGGCCAACGGCAGTCCACCTCGGCCAACGGCAGTCCACCTCGGCCAACGGCAGTCCACCTCGGCCAACGGCAGTCCACCTCGGCCAACGGCAGTCCACCTCGGCCAACGGCAGTCCACCTCGGCCAACGGCAGTCCACCTCGGCCAACGGCAGTCCACCTCGGCCAACGGCAGTCCACCTCGGCCAACGGCAGTCCACCTCGGCCAACGGCAGTCCACCTCGGCCAACGGCAGTCCACCTCGGCCAACGGCAGTCCACCTCGGCCAACGGCAGTCCACCTCGGCCAACGGCAGTCCACCTCGGCCAACGGCAGTCCACCTCGGCCAACGGCAGTCCACCTCGGCCAACGGCAGTCCACCTCGGCCAACGGCAGTCCACCTCGGCCAACGGCAGTCCACCTCGGCCAACGGCAGTCCACCTCGGCCAACGGCAGTCCACCTCGGCCAACGGCAGTCCACCTCGGCCAACGGCAGTCCACCTCGGCCAACGGCAGTCCACCTCGGCCAACGGCAGTCCACCTCGGCCAACGGCAGTCCACCTCGGCCAACGGCAGTCCACCTCGGCCAACGGCAGTCCACCTCGGCCAACGGCAGTCCACCTCGGCCAACGGCAGTCCACCTCGGCCAACGGCAGTCCACCTCGGCCAACGGCAGTCCACCTCGGCCAACGGCAGTCCACCTCGGCCAACGGCAGTCCACCTCGGCCAACGGCAGTCCACCTCGGCCAACGGCAGTCCACCTCGGCCAACGGCAGTCCACCTCGGCCAACGGCAGTCCACCTCGGCCAACGGCAGTCCACCTCGGCCAACGGCAGTCCACCTCGGCCAACGGCAGTCCACCTCGGCCAACGGCAGTCCACCTCGGCCAACGGCAGTCCACCTCGGCCAACGGCAGTCCACCTCGGCCAACGGCAGTCCACCTCGGCCAACGGCAGTCCACCTCGGCCAACGGCAGTCCACCTCGGCCAACGGCAGTCCACCTCGGCCAACGGCAGTCCACCTCGGCCAACGGCAGTCCACCTCGGCCAACGGCAGTCCACCTCGGCCAACGGCAGTCCACCTCGGCCAACGGCAGTCCACCTCGGCCAACGGCAGTCCACCTCGGCCAACGGCAGTCCACCTCGGCCAACGGCAGTCCACCTCGGCCAACGGCAGTCCACCTCGGCCAACGGCAGTCCACCTCGGCCAACGGCAGTCCACCTCGGCCAACGGCAGTCCACCTCGGCCAACGGCAGTCCACCTCGGCCAACGGCAGTCCACCTCGGCCAACGGCAGTCCACCTCGGCCAACGGCAGTCCACCTCGGCCAACGGCAGTCCACCTCGGCCAACGGCAGTCCACCTCGGCCAACGGCAGTCCACCTCGGCCAACGGCAGTCCACCTCGGCCAACGGCAGTCCACCTCGGCCAACGGCAGTCCACCTCGGCCAACGGCAGTCCACCTCGGCCAACGGCAGTCCACCTCGGCCAACGGCAGTCCACCTCGGCCAACGGCAGTCCACCTCGGCCAACGGCAGTCCACCTCGGCCAACGGCAGTCCACCTCGGCCAACGGCAGTCCACCTCGGCCAACGGCAGTCCACCTCGGCCAACGGCAGTCCACCTCGGCCAACGGCAGTCCACCTCGGCCAACGGCAGTCCACCTCGGCCAACGGCAGTCCACCTCGGCCAACGGCAGTCCACCTCGGCCAACGGCAGTCCACCTCGGCCAACGGCAGTCCACCTCGGCCAACGGCAGTCCACCTCGGCCAACGGCAGTCCACCTCGGCCAACGGCAGTCCACCTCGGCCAACGGCAGTCCACCTCGGCCAACGGCAGTCCACCTCGGCCAACGGCAGTCCACCTCGGCCAACGGCTTTAGGAAGGGAGTAGAAAATACCTGCTTCACCTCTGCTCTTGCTTGAAAGAAATTATCCACGATAATCAGTAAAGAATGGGGTCTTTAGGAATTCATTTGTTTTGTGTCACCAACAAAATTAAAATGTGAACTTTCTGATGAATGAATATGTGGTTAAAGTCTTAAAGGTATAGGAAAAATCCTCATGACACAGGACACGATAAATGAAGCTGAAATAACAGCACAGGGCAAATGCTAATGAGTGACATTGTTGAATGAGACCCAGTTCACAGGAGAAAGTCTAATGGAAGCCAAGAAAGTGAACTGAAAATTAAGAATTCAAAGACAAGAAAAAAAGCATCAGGAGAGCACCAAAGCCAACTAATATTCAAATATCAACCAATGTAGATACACTTTTCCCTCAAATATTTTAAATCAAAGTTGAAATTGAAAGCAATCTTGATTTCAGATTGAGTAGCAAATGTCTATGGCAAAACATCCCAAGCTCTTTGCAGGAGCAGTTTCAAACAAAATTTGTGATTGCTGAACAAGAAGATATTTGGACAATAACATGTCCATGAGAGCAAAGAAAAAGCAAAGGCAGCAGAGATCTAAGAAATAAAGCCATAAATGAACTATCAGACACAACTATTGACAGAGGAACAATTCAGGGATGGCAAGAGTCCAGAATTAGAGGAGTGAGATGTCTCAGAAGATTGATGGACTGGAAGAGAGAAGGATTTGAAAACAAGGATGAGAAGTCATCAGAGGTTTTGATTAATCAGAAGTCAGTTTTCAAACAAGGTAAAGAGGACAGTACGACTGTAAGACTTGCTGCGAATTACAAAACCCATATCAGTGCCTGGGATGATTGTGGGAGCATTGTGTTCATGTTTGAAAGGTAATAAAGGCATGTAATTACTTCAGTAGATAAGCTAAGGCTCCGAGAGCATCAGATGATACAGGAAGGAAAAAAAAAGCAAAAGGTATACAGCTCTTTTTAGGGATCAAAGAGAAAAGCTTCAGTCTTCCCAATACTTAGGCATTGTGTCTGCACAGCCCAGTTCAAGAATTTGGATTATAATGACAATTTTAAAACAGTAGTGGAATTGAGAAAAGTTTTCCCAATGAGTTTCCCCCCCCCACTCCCCCCACACTTTTTTTTTGAATGCAGACATCACTGACATGAATGGCCCATGAAGGTGGTGGAACAATTACAACCCTTCTGATGAATGCCCCCATATAAAAGTTGTTGGATAAGGAGTTCCATGAATTGGATGCAGAAACAGCATTAGTTGGAAAACTACCTGTAGATATCTTTTGACAAAGGTCTCAAGCCCGAAACAATGGTCATGTCTCTTTGCTATATAAAGAACGCTGCATGACCTGCTGAGTTTCTCCAGCATTTTTGTGTATAAATTACAAGCACAGCATCTTCTTCTTTAACTCTGTATATTAGTAGATAGTCAATGCTCATAAATAATACCAAAAGGAGCAAAGGCTCCTTTTCACTCAAGGAGAAAGTTTTAGAGACTTCCCCTCCCCCTCACAAAAAATACCTTTAAACATCCCCCTATGAGAATGCAGGAAGTTTTTAGTTTCTTGAGAGCAATGCACAAGGTGACTTGCAAGGGAACCTGCAGTCAGTGGTGCTCTCACACACCTGCTTCCCTTGGCCTTTGTGGTGATAGTTGAAGGGAAGATTTCCGTAACCACATCACTATTCTTTACCAGGTGCCAGTACTTCCTAAAACATGTCAGCAGAGCCATCATGTACTCCAGAAGTTGAGTATGCAATGTCCTCCACCTCAACCAAAGCAGATCATAACTCCACTGGCACCAAAACAAAAAAAAGTAGGACAGGTGGAAAGTACAGCAGCACAATCGCCACCTGCAATTAATCCTCAACTCTTACTAGCCATGAAATATCATTTGACGAATTGTACTCTATATTTGCCACAAAAGATTTGCGTGATGAAACAGAAATATTTTCTAGAGAAGACTTCAGTTTAAAGTGCACATTTACATAAAAGTGCATACAAGACCAATATTAACATGGAACAGCACAATTTAGGCCCTTTGGCCCGCGATCAGATTGGTTGTGGCAACCTACATATTACTGCCAAAATTTTTTTTAAATAACTAAACCCTTCCTACCTCGTAACCCACTATTTTCCTTTTGTTCATGTGCCTAATAGTCTCTTAAACACCCCTAATGTTTCAGCCTTTAAGAGTATTATTTTTTCTCTATTATTTTCAGTCTATCATTTTGGCAAAGACTATTTGTTTATTAATACCAGTGGTTTTCAAACTTTTTTCTTTCCACACACATGCCCCCTTAAGTCATCCCTTACTAAGCACAGAGCACCTGTGGCATAGGGGGTCACTTAAGGTGGAACGTGAGAAGAAAGAAAAAGTTTAAAACCCACTAAATTTATACAGACCCTTTCGAAAGGGGTGCCTTACATGTCCAAATGGCAAGGCAATTCCAGTTTTGAAACTTGCTCCTTCAGTTGGAAAATTAATGAACAGGGAAAGTTCCCAGCTCAGGTTGGAGATTGTGCAATCAAATTAATGACTCCCGAAGATGCAGCCCACTGATCCAGCAGTGATGAAAGGGGGGGCTGTGGGGGTAATTGTAAACTAAAATGCGAAAGGGAAAGTTGTTTTGTATTTTTGAAATGACTCCATAACGAATGAAAACAGTCTGCCGAATGGCGCGATTTACCAACACACTGTAACCAAGAAAGTATTCCACTCCAGATACTTGGTAGACATCTCTCAGAAGGTGTCCACGGTGCATTTCTCAGAACGTTCTTTCCAAATGATCAAGGCCGGAGTTTAATGGGAAAAGAATATCCACGGCCCATACACTGGGAACATCTGGCAAAAGAGCCGTGATTTTACTGAGGTTCAACTATCTCCTGAACACAAGGCTCCAGTGAAACTCGCACTCCACGGGGACAGCAGGGTCGCATGAGGCTCCACCGACAGGGAAGCGCACGTCTGAGCCGACATTAGTCACTCGTTCAAAGGCTAGACCACACTGGCCGACAGCAACAAGATGGTTAACAACAAAATAAACTTCTTACCAAAGTTTGCTCATAGTGGAGCGCGCCCCGGTTCTCCTCCACTCCGACCATGTCTGCATCTGCCACCCAGCGCAGAGGAACCCGCAACTGTGTCAATTTCAGCCGTGGAGTGCACCACTTGCCAAAGGAACAAAGGGGGGGGGGGGGGGGGGGGTGAACGCTTCCCTTCCTGTCAATCGTCCCATCGCTCCGCCCCGTCACTGCACGGGACAGGGGACACCGACTCTCCCCACCACGTTCGCCCCGCCAGGGCGTCCTGTGTCCCCGCGGGCAGCGGCTGGTCTCCGTCGGTGGGGGATTGGGAGCGCTCCTTCCTCTCCCTTGGTCTGCGTTGGGCACATTGGCTGGGAGCGGAGTTCCGGATATTTATGGGCAGCGCCGCAGAAAGGATGTGTCAGATGCGATTTTCTTTTCGGGGAAGAAGCAGCATGTTTCCCCCAAACCAGCCCACGGTGAAATGAGACATTAAAACTGCCGATGTGACACCCCCCACTCCTCCTCATGGACCCGGGTATCGCCTGTTTTGTTCAGTCATTCCTTGCTTGTGTGTGTGTGTGTGTTTTCAATTGTGGGTCACTGATCGATTCCTTGGAAATTAATAATTAGTTCTTTAATTAGGTATCTGATATGTAGACCTCACAATCTGATGAGATTCTGCCACTCCGAACTTCAGACAAGTGCTCATGTGGAGGAGCTATCTCCCAAATGCTTGTTAGTGACTCAGCTTCCACCATTCTCTCCAGCAGAGCATTCCAAATCAGGAACAATTTCAAGATTTTAGGTTCTCTGGAAGAATTTTGAAGCCACTCAGTGGAAACCGGCTGAAAGAAGTTGCTACCTAAAGTCAATGGAAAATAACATCAAGCTGGTATAAAGTGAATACTTTTCCCCACTTTCTGGAGCTTCTGGCCGAAAACCCACAGTCCCAGGTGTGTTGAAAATACCCCAGTAAAACACAAGATGCTCTGACTGGTCATCCAAAGTGCTTCAAGCTGTTGACAGCATACATGAGCTTGAGATGCCACTGACACTTACAATTCCAAATACTAGAATATATTCCACAGAAAAGTTGAGAGTATATTTTAACATGTTAACCAATTTCAAGTGAGGCCATTTTGATATATTTTCTGGTTGGAGAATGGGGATAGGTGAAGAATTGTCATCTTCATTCCACCACCACCCTCCCCCACTAATTCCCAACCCCACACTTCTGCTGAAATAGAAGTGAACCAATCAAGGCCCCGTGTGGCTCAACATAATTTCATGTGTAAGACTGACTTAAAATTCAGACCAATCGCTAGCCCTCTTTCCACTGGCATTCCAGTTAATTGGCCGTACAGTGCCCCAGGATAGGAAGCTGTTTGTACTGTTTCCACTGGGCCACCTTTAACGGGAAATACCAACCCCGGGGATCAGAGTGTTCCATCTTCAACCAGAAATTCCCATGTGACATAACATGCAATAGCAGGAAGTGGCATCATTATTCTTCAGAATAATGGCAGTCATCAGGCCAGTCGCTTTGGACGTCCTGAAATTGTGTGGCTCTGTTGCCAGACAGTCAGGGTTTATCAGTCTCCTTATCTGCAAGTTGATGCAAACAATGGGGGAGCTTAATCAAGCCTGTGTACCTGCTCTTAGGGAGAGGAATTTATTGATCTAATGCAGATAACTGAGAAGGGTTTTGAGGATGAGAGTTCAGCTGTGTTGACAAACCGCTGGAGAAAACACCTGGCGACAATGCGGTATTTTGAAAAGGTGTATAGCAGCAGAAGGATGTGGAAGAGGAAGAGGCCTCAAGGACCTGTGTTCTGGAATCAAGTCATGGAAAAATATGATGATGGACAGTGGCGTGAAAATCTGAGAATGTGTCATGGACATTTGATTTCATCGCGAGTATCCTCAAGCCACAACTGAGGTGTAAAATAACTAACTGCCAGAAGTCTCTGGAGCCTCGTATCAGACTTGCAATAGCTTTGTGGTGGTATGCCAACCCTTGTGATTATTGTTTGGTGTGGGTATAGCCACTGTTCTCAAGGTGTTGAGGCAAGTAACAATCACGGTGAAAAATCTCCTCGTGAATTGTTTCATTGAATTGCCAAGTAAAAAGCGTCTTCAGGAGACAATCGCTGCATTTGAAAGAAGGGGTGAATATCCAATGTGTGCTGATGCCATTGTTGCCCCACAGAAAGATCCATCTTCCTTCTACAATCGCAAAGGTTGGCACTCAATTATTCTGCAAGATGTTGTCGACCATATCTGCTGGAAAGGATGGTGTTTCCTAATATCGGTTGTTGTCACTGAAGAAATCATGTCTTATGTCACTACATGAAATGTTTCCAGCTCCACAAATGTGTTTGTGGGTTGGCCTGTTCACACCCATGATGCTTGAGTTCTTATTATCTCTCCCATTTACAGAATGGCTAAGGATGCAGGCGGTTATCTATTCCCCAATGACATAAGTGTAAGATGAAGCTTGTGACATGCACATTTAATCATCTAGAGTGTCAGGTAAAGACCTCAAGTTCTTTCTTATGTTCCTTGTACTATGAGTGAGTGCCCCATGTCTTCTCACTCCTCTGCTCACAGGTTTCCAAAAATGTTGATGGAGTGAATATCCCTGCACATTTGGCCTGGGACCCAGCTTACCCACTAAGAAAATGACTGACGAAGGGGTTCACGCAGCATCATGTCATCAATCACCGTAAGTGAAAATTAAACTATGAACTGAGCTCCGTGCAAATGGCTGAGGAAAATGCGTTTGGACGTCTCAAAGGCCGCTGGAGGTGCCTGTCTAAAAGAATGGACATTAATACTGCCTTCATGTCAGAGGTTGTTGTTGCCTGATGTGTTTTGCATAACATTTGTGAGATTAACAAAGAACACTTCATGGAAAAGTGGAAGATTGTTGAAATGGATGCCCTTCTGCAAGGGTCCAACAGGGTGGGGTCTCCAGGCTATACGTGAGGCAATTATGACCATCTTGGGTGGGCATTAGTAAGACAACTGAGGCATGGCAGCTAAATATCAATAAAATTTATTGCTCATCTTAGAATGCAGTGCAACGACAATTTATTAAAGTGTAAAGTTATGAATGATCATAGGAAAGTCATGTATTACATTTGTAAACATTGACATGACATTAAAATCAGTGCATTTCTGAAATCAATAATTAACAACAATAAGGTAAACAATGTTTGCATCTTGGAATTCCCTGAAGTCCGCATGAACATTTATCTCATAAATATTAACAAAACAGTGCAACTTTAAAATCAAAAAGTTTGTAGTGCATTTTATAACTAGGCAATAGAAAAATGTAATGAATTACACTGCTCATCAACAATTACAGCTATGAACGAATGTAAACTTTATGAATTTTGAAATAAACATCTGATTTTCTGGCAGACCATGTGCAATTCCTTGCTTGGCATTCTCATCACTCTTCCTCTTCCTCCAGGAAATGGATGTAAGAGAATTGGAAATGGGAAATGAGGAAGTCATCTGCAGACCTTTTGTCACCACCCCCCCTGTGACGAACATACCCTTCTTGAGGGGGTCATGGCGGAGGGCATGTAGATGGGGCTCACAGGTGCAGGAATACGGTGGTGAGAGGAGAAGGGGAATTTGGAAGGGGACAGGCTGTGGAAGGTGGTAGGATGGAGGAAAATGGTATGGGGACGGCTGCTAGAGGTGAGATGATGGAAGGCTTCTGAATGGGGCATGTGGCTGCAGGGTGGAAGCAGCTGGTTGGAGGGAGGATGCAGGAGGTTGGTAATAATAATGGAAGGAGACTGGATGGTGGAGGGCCAAGGATGGATGCGGGCAATCACATCAATCAATGCCGCCAGATTTCTCATCACACCTGTCTGGGCCTGCATCTCCTGCCGAATCTCAGTGATCAGGCATGATAATCCTTCATTATTCACCTGGCCCTTCTGCCTGCCTGCATCAGCCCCTCCCCCATCTCTGCCTGCCTCCCTCTATGCTCCCATTCGCGTTCCTGATCCACCAGATCTACTTCACGTAGGAGCCCTCAGAGTTCGGTTATGGCCTCCTGCCTTTTTGTGGGTTTCCTGCGCTTCTTCCTCCCGTCGGATCGTGAATTACAAGTGCAACACATATGAGATTTACATGCCACGTCTTGTCCATGATCTTGTAAATAAATAAGCAATCATGAGATATGATTCTTACCGGCCTCTGGTGCAGCAGCAAATGACGTCTCTCTTTTCTGGGCAGCTGTGGTCTGCTGGATGGCTGAGGTACTGGCAGTGAATGAGGTGGAGGGAGAGGGTGCTGTACAGGGGATGGAGGATGCAATTGGGGCAGATGAGGTTCAGCGGTGGTTAATGGACATGGGGCAGATGAAGTACAAGGAGCATCCTGTCCCTCTACCTCCTCCTCCTCTGGTCGCAAACTGCGTTCAGGAGATTGTGCAGCCCCCCCCTGTTGTGTGCCTGCCTGTTTTGCACTGAGGACCAGAGAACTCTGTTTCATCAGGTTGTACCTGTGCAATCAGATGACAATAAACTTGACTTAACATTTCATCTGTGTGTTCCTTTTAATGAAGTTAATAGCAGCCACTTAAAATAAAATAGAATTAGCCCAGCTAAGAGTAAAGGAAAATTAAAATAATAATGTTTAATCTAAGGTCACAAAACAGCCGTGGATAAAAGGGAAACAACTCATAAAATCTACACACAATATCACACAGAAGAAAATGAGTCACTAACAAGATATCAGCCATCATGTGTTCATTACATCAAATAGAAAAACTTAAGATTGTGTTATAGTAGAAAACAATCAATTGTGTCCATGATAAACACCCTGAACTTGTAATGCATTCATAACTTAAAAGAAAATAATACAGCCCTGTTGAAAATTGTTTTAATCCAGTATACAGTATATCTCAATGCCTTAGGCCGATCAAGAAGTTGAAGAAATTTTGTCCCCACTACTTCTTTTCCAGTGTCAGACTTCCCCAAATGACCTCACCAGTGGTGCAATACACAGAATTAGTCCACAGTGTGGTTTCTGATCATTGTAATATGAATTTTCATTTACTCACAGAACAACCAGATTTTCTAACTCTATTTCATTTGAGAGATCAACGCTCAAGTTATACTTTTCTGTTCACATTGAGATTTGTAACCTCCTTTAGCCTTGCAGGCATCTCATATTTCCTTTCACTGCTTTCCCATGGAATTCAGGATCTCTTAGCCTCTTAACCTCAGAATAATTCCGGGCTACACCTGCTGAACTTTGCCACATGGCCAGTTTGCTACTCACTGCCACATCAAGAATATCACCCAAAACACTATACACCAGGAGAGGAGACTTCTGATTTCCTTGTTTCCTTTTAATTCAGTGAAATAAGATCAGACATGTGCATTTGCCTCCATCGTGTTGAACACATCCCCAAAGTGCAGCATGTTTCTGGAGGGTAGTATTCTTCAGCAGCTTCTCCAGATCCATCTGATACCCATGCCTTTCCAGCGATGTAGCACCCATTCATTCTGAAGCAACACTCCCCTAAGCTGGAAGATCGTTACTTCTAACATGTTGTGTTTCTTTAAGACCTGGCTATGGAAATTGTATCTGTACAGTTGCTGAGAATTGTAAGAACTTTCAATATATCAGTAAGGCATACCATGTAAAACTGATAGACTGATATAACTGATATAACTGTGAAAAGTACCAAATAACTAATACCCAATCCTAGAAACCAGACTCAAATTTGAAATTTGAGAATCATGGATAGGAATTCAATTTCTTTTTAATTAATAATTCATCACATCTAAACGGTGGTTATGACAACCATTTCCAAGTCAGGTTAATTAAGAAAGAAAACAACAGGATTCAATGCAGTGCTCTTTTACACCTCACAGCTAACTATTTTGAGCTCCTGAACAATAAGGCAAAATGGCAGCCAATACATAGGAATTTGAGAAGGCAAATTAGCACCTCAAACCTGCTGCTTTTCTATGGCAAACCATGATCAACATCCTTACACTATGTTCCTTAATAACTTGATGGATGTAAGTCTATATATATCAGATTTAATATATATTTCTGAATATATTCAAGTGTGAAAAACAAGTTCCAGAAGAGTTCCAAATGCATCTTGCTCTCTTCGTGTAAATGCTTTCTAATTTACTTCCTGATGGACCTGACCCCAAATTTTGGAAATTCTTAGTAATCCTTGAAACCACCATCAGTGGAGATAGAGTGACAACTGAAAAGAAATTTATAGCAATATCATGGAAAGATGAGAGAGAAGTGTAATTAAGTAGATGGTATAATGAGATGCAAAATTGTATACCTTTGGAAAAAATTATGTATAGTTTAAGAAATTGAGTTGAAAATTTTTATAGTATTTGGAAAACATGTATGGATTTTATGGATAATTTTCCATCCACCTCTTCTATCTTATCCACTCCTCTTAATTAATAATTTTTAATAACACTTAATGATTGTCTATGCTAATATTTTTGTATATTAAATAATAGGTGTTTCTTTCTTTTCTTTCCTTTTCTGACTTTTGGGTGGGAGGGGGGATGGGGAGAAAAATATAAAAGTTTTTTGTATCATTGGATATGAATATTTGCTTTTTTTTAAATTATTTTTTTCCTGTAATGATGCAAACAATTAAATACAATGCAATACACAAACATGCTGGAGAAACTCAACAGGTCACGCAGCATCCAAAGGAAGTAAAGAGTAACCAATGTTTCGGGCCTGGCAAAACCAGGCAGCTGTCTGAATGAAAAGGTGAGGGAAGAGAGAAGATCCTCTTTAACGATATTATCAATTTCTCTTAATATCTTAAAATTGGATTATTAATTTTTTTAATTCCAGAAAATACTGTTTCATTTTGTGTCATTTCTTTTTGTATTTTAACCTTTGGTATTCATATATTATTACAGTAAATCTTTTGTGTACTCCTTCAAAGATCAATAAATCCTTTCCTGAGTGGAGTCTAACCTGCTGAGAGCACTCCAACTACATTCTCTCACGTTTGCCAGTGCTTTGTAGAACTGTGTATGACCCTTTACATATGTATGTCAGGGTTCAAAAATGTTTATTTTGTATTCAAAAAGCTTTTATGATTATTTGGTCCCTCTTTAATAATGAGTACAGCCAACTCCTGCACATTACAGTGAGTTATAAAAATAATCAATGCCTTTTAATTGCAACCATTTAAGGCAAAAATATAGGGAAGGACTTGGCTGTGTCTCCCTTGCGCTTTTCGGAGTAAGAGGGAAGATTTTTTAAATAGTCAAATCGTCATCAAGGGCTCAGGCCTGAAATCTTGGTTCTATATCCTTACCTCCTATTGATGTTGTGAGAGCTGCTGAGTTCCTCTAGCATGTTTGTGTTTCTCCAGAAATTTCCAGATTTTAGTCTGAATCATCTTGGAAGAATGAACCATAGTTCTGACCGAGAGGAGAGAATGCTACTGCTTGCGAAACCAACCCTGACGCAACAACTCTGAATGCCATTCTTAAAATTTTCCACTCAGATACTGGGTAATTCTCATTAGTGTGATCAAAAGTACGATCTCTTCTGCTTGCATTTTTTGACAATTTACATGCTTTCATAGAAATCCATTGGCAAATTTAGACCAAGCCTGTTTATTAGGGTCATGTATGGATATATCTGGAAAAACAACCAACTGAAAAACCTCACAAAGATAAGCGTATACAGAGCCGTTGTCATACCCACACTCCTGTTCGGCTCCGAATCATGGGTCCTCTACCGGCATCACCTACGGCTCCTAGAACACTTCCACCAGCGTTGTCTCCGCTCCATCCTCAACATCAATTGGAGCGCTTTCATCCCTAACGTCGAAGTACTCGAGATGGCAGAGGTCGACAGCATCGAGTCCACGCTGCTGAAGATCCAGCTGCGCTGGGTGGGTCACGTCTCCAGAATGGAGGACCATCGCCTTCCCAAGATCGTGTTATATGGCGAGCTCTCCACTGGCCACCGTGACAGAGGTGCACCAAAGAAGAGGTACAAGGACTGCCTAAAGAAATCTCTTGGTGCCTGCCACATTGACCACCGCCAGTGGGCTGATCTCGCCTCAAACCGTGCATCTTGGCGCCTCACAGTTTGGCGGGCAGCAACCTCCTTTGAAGAAGACTGCAGAGCCCACCTCACTGACAAAAGGCAAAGGAGGAAAAACCCAACACCCAACCCCAACCAACCATTTTTCCCCTGCAGCCGCTGCAGCCGTGTCTGCCTGTCCCGCATCGGACTTGTCAGCCACAAACGAGCCTGCAGCTGACGTGGACTTTTACCCCCTCCATAAATCTTCGTCCGCGAAGCCAAGCCACAGAAGAAAGAGAAAGAAAGAAGAAATATACTGCTATATTTTATTATTAATAATAACATCACTGTTAATGGGATTGATATTTTACATGTGGGAGAGAGAGAGAGAGAGAGAAAATGAGAATCACTATAGTGTTGGCTTACAAGGCTCATACATGAAGAATCCTCACTTGGAGGACAACTAATTTCTTTTGATGCATCCTTCAGGTTGATACAGCTTTTTTTCTGAGATTATAAAAAACAAGCAAGTGACAAACATGCTTTATTCAAGGCATTCTGGTCATATTTCATGAATATGCATATTCTTTCTCAGAACTGTATCATTAATTAATGCACAGTCATAAAGTATAATCTGCCTTTTCCACAAGGTAGGCAACATCATTCAAAAGGTGGATTGCCACTTCTACAACCGGCCCTTCCTAGCATCAAGCTGCGATGCCAGATCCAAGGTGGATCTGTCTCTTCTCTCATACATGCCAGGGTTAGAATCATAGAACCATAGAACATCACAGGTCCTTTGGTCCTTCTAGTCTGTACTGAACTATTATTCTGTCTCGTCCAACTGACTTGAACCAGTCCATAGCCCTCTATACCCCTCCCATCCATGTACCTGTCCAAATGTTTCTTTAATGTTAATATTGAGCCTGCATTCATCACTTCAACTGACAGCTCGTTCCACACTCCCATCGCTCTCTGTATGAAGAAGTTCCCCCTCATGTTCCCCCTAAACCTTTCTCTTTCAGCCTGAACTCATGTCCTTTAGTTTGTATCTCACCTATCCTCAGTGGAAAAACCCTACCTACATTGGCTCAGACTATACCCATCAGAATTTTAAATACCTCTATTAAATTTTCCCTCATTCTTCTATACTCCAAGGAATAAAGTTCTAAGCTGTTTAACCTTTCCCTGGAACTCAGTTCCTGAAATCCAGGCAACAGCCCAGTAAATCTTCTCTGCACTCTTTCAATCTCATTGTTATCTTTCCTATAGTGGCCAAAACTGCACACAATACTCCAAATTTGGCCTCACTAATGTCTTGTTTTGTACTGTAACATCCCACATCCTATACACAATACTTTGATTTATGAAGGCCAATATGCCAAAAGCTCTCTTTACAACCCTATCTGCCTGTGATGCCATTTTCAGGAAATTATGTATCTGTATTCCCAAATCCTTCTGTTCTATCAGACTCCTTGGTGCCCTACCATTTACTGCCTATGTCATTTCTTGTTTTGTCTTTCTAAAATGCAATATCTCACACTTGTCTACATTAAGTTTCATCTGCCATTTTTCAGCCCATTTTATAACTGGTCTAGATACACCTGTAAGATTTGAAAGCCTTCCTCGTTGTCCACAACACCTTCAATCTTAGTGTCTTCTGCATACTTTCTGATCCAGTTTGCCACTTTATCATCCAGATCATTGATATAGATGACAAATAATGATCCCAGCACTAGTCACAGGCCTCCAGTCTGAGAAGCAATCATCCACTACCAATCTCTGGTTTCTCCCGTATAGCCAATGTTGAATCTAGTTTACTACCTCAATACAAATACCAATCGTCTGAACCTTCCTGACTAACCTCCCATGTGGGACCTTGTCAAAGGCCTTATTAAAGTCCATGTAGACAACATCCACAGCCTTTCCTTCATCAACCTTCCTGGTAACCTCCTCGTAAAACTCAACAAGATTGATTGTCACAAGATTCAACAGTGTATCCTCTACTATAGCAGGAGATCAAATGTGCCAGTCATCTATATTTAGCCAAGAACAGGAAGAATTGCAAACAGCTGACAGCTAATGATTTCTCGTGGAAAAGTGAGCTGTCCGGGAGCTTGATTATCCCCTTCATCTTCTGTACAAATGACTATCGAATATAAAGAGTTGCAATTTAAACATCACGATCCAGATTCAGGTGAGAAATGAATTTGCACATCGTTTCCCTTCTCTTTCTATCTAACATGTTGGGCCATGAAGGTGCTCCAGGTTAGAAAAGCTGGATACTAGGGATTGTTTCTCAGATCTTAAGCAACAAGCTCTTCTCACCAAAATGGTCACTTTGATATTATATGTAACTGATATTTCAAATAATTTATGGAATTTAAAGTAATGTTTGGTGATATTTTATTGGTCAAGCATTATGACATACCCTCCATTGAACTTATCTTGGACAGCATTCCTATTGTGTGGTGTTGCATTTATTGCTGGCATTAATGGTTGAGCAGAAAAATTGGGATTGTTTCCAGATCTTTCTACAGGGATGATTTCTGTAGAAATTTTCCACTTTAGTGATTTAGTGATGGAGCATGAGGCAGATGGGTAATCTTATGGAGATTTATAAAATCATGAAGGTTATAGATATTTTTCCCCAAGGTAGAGGAGTCGAAAAACTATAGCACTTTGGTTGAATGTGAGAGGGTAAATAATTAAAAAGACGTGAGGGGCAATATTTTTACACAGAGGGCAGTGCCTATATGGAAAGAACTGCCAGAGGCAGTTAAAAGTACAACATTTAAAAGACATTTGGACGGGTATATGGGATAGGGATGGTTTCAAGGAATGTGACCAGCTTGAGTCGATAACTTGGTCAGCAAGGACAAGTGGAGATTGTGATCAATCAGCATCTTTGTTTAAGGCATAAAGTAATGGCTTCAATCAGCACCAGCCAATTAAGAAATTGAATGCTGAGATTATGTTTTGATTCGACAGTCAGTACAGTTGCCACTGTAACCATAAAAATGAGATGTGAACACAGATAATATGTGAATCCCACACAGACTCAAATGAATGCAAATTCATCAGTTATCTCCAACCCAATGCATATTGTTAGCGACACCCCCCCCCCCCCCCACCACCATCCCCTTCATCTCCACACCCCATCTATTGAGAATTGGTTACTGGACATGGGAGGATTATCAAACTATTGAAGGATGAGAGAAATCAAGAAAGCTAGAGCAGGTTATTGAGTTTGGATAATCAGCCACGATCATATTGAACAGCAGAACAGGCTTGGATGGACTGAACGCCTCCCCCAGCTCCTCTTCATTTACATTTCAACATGACAGGTGAACTTTGCTTTCTCTTCTCATAACTCGAATGCTACCTTGATGTTAACACAGTTCAAATTAAGATTAAATCTTAGCACTATTTTGCTCTGTGATCCCAAGTCAACTTATATTTGTTATTTTTACATGGTATAGTGAGCAAATTTCAAATAATCTGAGACTACTTGAGCCCAAAGTAATGAGTGGCTGAATGCTGTTTTGGAGTGCCTTACCTGCTAAGTAGTTACTGTGCAAATACATTACAATGTCATTACATGTAAGCATACAGAAAGGTAATCCACACAGTGAAAAGAAGATAGATCTATAGCTGGAAACATTTAGCAGGTCAGAAAAGGTCTTGCAAGAGAGAAAAGCAGAGGTGATATTTTAAGTTGATGACCCTTCATTAGCATGTATGGATATAGATTGATTGCAGGAAACATCTGTAAATGTGTATTCACATATGTACATTAAAAAATTTCACTTCATCTAAAAAGCAAGCAAGCAATATCACGTGATTTGTTCATTTTATAATAAAGGTCAAAGGTTTAACATTCCTTATAATGAAAGCTAGATAGTTAACATTCCTTCATAAATTAAATCATTAACGTTCAAGACAATTGAGTTCATGTGGTGTTCATCAGGAGGATTTTTATGTTTGTTTCTTTGTGATGAAGTATTCAACAATTGATTTAACAATCACAAAATGTCAAGCATTGAACAATAACTAAACAAGAGATGGTGAATAGTGCTGCATTTTACATTTCTTCTGTTTATTTTCCCTTGAATCCCACTCAACATGAAAAACTCTTATTACTATGTTCATGGGTTTTCCAAACTATCACTTGTGAGGTCTAATTAGCACAATTGATAAAGAGTTTATTCCTAAATATGCAAAGAACACAAGAAATGGAAGCAGGAGTTGGTCATCCAGATGAAATAATTCAGTAAGATTGTAGTTGAACTGGCTGTGGAATCAGCTTCACTTCCCCCACTCATTCCCAATACCCCTCAATTCTCCTACTCTTCAAAAATCTATCTATCTATCTGTGTTTTAAATACATTTAATGAGACAATCTCTATTGCTTCATTAGTTGCCCAGATTCACTACTGTCTGCAAGAAGCAGTTCCTTCTCAGCTCCATTCTAAATCTACTCCCCAGAATTTTGAGGCTGTCCCCAAGCTCTGGTCTTTCCTGCCAGTGGAAACAACCTCCTTCCTTTTGTTTTACCTATCCCTTTCATAATTGTGTATGTTTCCATGAGTCCCTCCTCCTCATTCTAAACATCAGGCTACTCAATCTCTCCTCATAAGTGAACACCCTCCTCACCAGAATCAACCAGGTGAACCTCCCCTGCACTGCCTCCAAACCCAGTATATGATTTCTCTAGTACAGAGATCAGAATTGCATACAGTACTCCAGATGTGGCCTCAATGTACTGTGGCAGCAGAACCTTCCTGTTCTTAAATTCAGTGTCTCTACCAATGAAAGCCAACTTGTCTTCGTGATTACCTGCTGCACCTGCAAACCTACCTTTTGTGATTCATATCTAAGCACTCCTACATCTCCGCTGCAATTTTTCACCATTTAAATAACAGTCTGATTCACTATCATTCCTTTCAGAGAGGATGACCTCACATTTAGCAATATTTTCTCCATCTGCCTTACCCTTGCCCATCACTTAACCAATCGATACCTCTCTGCAAACTCTCTGTGTCCTCCACCCAATTTACTTTTACACTGAATTTTGTGTCATATATTACACTTGGTCCCCTCCTCTGAATCATTTAAATGCATTGTTAAAGGTTATGGCCCCAGTAGCAATCGGTGTGACATTCTGCTAACCACTGAATGCCGACCAGACAACATCTCTCTATCCCAACTCTCTGCCATATATTGACTAATGAATCCCCTGTCTATGCCAATACTACATGTTCAACTCTGATCATTCTTATCTTGCATAGAAGTCTTTTGTGTAATATCTTATCAAACACCATCTGGGATTGCAAATATACCTCATCCATCTGTTTCCCTTTGCCACTGCACTTGTCCTTTTATCAAGGAACTCCAGTAAATTATTTAAACATGAAACATGACTTGCACTTCCTGAATCCATGCTGTGTTGGCCTGATGGCATGCAACAGAAAAATTATGACACTGTCTACCTCCATGCTTTACAGCCCCGTTAAAAGAGCCATACAGGCTTTAAAGGCTGTTAAAGGAGCTGACCATGTTTTATTTAAAATCTTGCAAACTCAGAGTCTGGGCTCAAGATGGCGGTGTCTACGCTCAGCAGCGGCCATGGGGGGGCTGCAGACTCCACAGGAGCAGTGGATTGGTGCAGGGCACCAGTAATGGGGAGAAGCACTTCCCATTGAGGAGTAGCAGAGGAGATAGCCCTAAGGATGGTGACAACTAGGTGAACCAGTGAGAGGCTCTGTGGCTGAAGGACCCACATCAGCTGCAGCTCGTTGGCGACTTGAGGTCAAATGACTCACACCGGGCTGCGGGCTGCTGAAGACTGGCTCATGAGAACCAGGTATCAGAACTGGTATTCAAGAGGGTGTTGTGGGCAAGAGGGGGATTCCTGAAGGGCCCTGGACACTGAAGGCTTCCTCATTATTTCAGAGTTTGGATCTGGGCTCGGGTTGCCAATGGTTTGAATTGAACTGGAATCCTGTGTGGCTACAGGGGCGGTGGGAGCACTGGAGGCAAATCCACGAATACTCAATAACTCTGAGGGGACTCTCTTTTGCTTTTCTTTCTTTGGCTTAAGATGAGCTGGGCAATTCTAGTGGCGAATCTTTGTCTGGCAGACTGAAGGCATTTTCAAGTAATATTACATTTCTGTTTTATTATATGACAATAAATAGTATCCAATCTAATCAAATTGAATCTAAAGTCATAGCATACAAAAGCAAGTAAGTAACATAAAAAGTTATTCTGAATCTTGGGCAGCCCTCAGTGGAATATTGCATCCAGCTCTGGTAACCAGAATACAAAAGTGTACTGTATATATTGATGCTTTGTGGAAACGATTTGAGGGGATGTTCTCAGAGCTGAGAAATCCAAACATTAGTAAAAGTAAAAGATAGTTTTTTTTTCTCTCTGAAG
Source organism: Narcine bancroftii (assembly GCF_036971445.1). Taxonomy (NCBI): domain Eukaryota; kingdom Metazoa; phylum Chordata; class Chondrichthyes; order Torpediniformes; family Narcinidae; genus Narcine; species Narcine bancroftii. The sequence continues at coordinate 102,385,068 of NC_091477.1, read as the reverse complement.
TAAACACTTTAAAGAAAACTGACCTTTTTAATATTATGAAAGAACCATTTCCACTTGTGTGGAAGCCCACAGCAAGAATGTAAATAGCCACCAACAGTTCAAATATTTTTTTTAAAACTCAAAGGAATTTCTTCATATGGAATGTGGTAAAAATTTGGAGAAGATTTGTAAATAGTGTACTGAAGGAACTCTTTGTTTGCTATCCTCGAGATAGTGGGTGCTTTTTCTACCCTCATCACTTGCTATCTCTGCCTCATAGCTCAGTGGGTGTAACATTTCCAATCTTCTTATTTGTATAATAATTGTGGTTATGCGAGTGAGAGTTCTTAGCAAAGATATCAGTTTAGTTCAGACCCACTGCAGCAAATTTTATCCAGCCAACAACAGAAGTTATCTTGAGAGTGCTTAGATCACCTTGCATTCTAAGCTGTTTCTGTAGTTGAGTCTGCACCATCAGGGTACATCAGTCATGTCCAGAAAAACATGGTATTTATCCTTGAGGTTAATTGGAATGAGAATGTGCAGAGGGGAGGGGAGGAGAGGTGGGATGCAAGGCTGATAGTTTAAAATTCTGGCTTAGACCATCCCATATTTCCTTCTATGCTTGCACCCCTGGTGATTTCTTAAAGGGGATCATATTCTTACAATGCATAGGTTGGATTTGTTTCAGTTTATAAAATGCCATGTTGTACTGCAAGCAATGAAGGATTACACATGAAAGGAGTACATCCTGTGAATTTGGTTCTAAAGATGCAAAATGTAATCTAAAGGATATTTGCATTCAAACTGAACCTAGCTCCATTTCATATTAAGGTCAGACATGGTGATCATAGATGGATTCTGAATGTATTAATGTATAAGTTAGAACCTAGCTCCATTTCATATTAAGGTCAGACATGGTGATCATAGATGGATTCTGAATGTATTAATGTATAAGTTACTCTAAAATAAACAAGACTTTTGAGTGTTGAAGGATGAGAGATGACTTAATAAATGTTTTTAAGATTATGAGAGGCATAGATTTTTGTGGAGTAGGTTTACAGAGGTCGGCATGATATCACAGTCCAAAGGACCTGTTCTGTGCTGTAATGTTCTGTGTTTTATATTCCCAAGTAATAGTTTGCCACACACAAACTTACTCAAGGGCTTTGGCAAAACTATTCTCTAACTTTACTTTGGTGGTCTTCTTTCAGCCTCTCACCTTCTTCCATGTTTCAATTCAGATTCTAAGTGTGGTTCTTACAAGTCCAACCCCATCGTCCCAGTCATCCTGGCATCTTCCCATTCCATAGAAGGCATTCTGGGCAAAAAATGTTATTGTACCATGATCATGTACAAAACACCTGTGGAGAGAAATCTGGACCAACCATTCTCAATCTTTTTTCGGCTATGACGCACCTGCTAACCCCCATAGCTGAAAGTTTATGGGCAAACTTCTCTGTGATGCAGTCAGGTTTTGGTTTCTTCTGTATTTTTATCCCTCTATTTACATAAAAAGCATAAAACATATTTATGTTATGTGAGGTGAAGAGAAAACAAGGCTATTACTTAATTGTACAGTAGGGCCTCCATTGAGAATGGCTGATCTCGACTTTGGAAAAGTGAAGCATTATGAATTTTAGTGGCATAACACCATTACACATAACCAATTTCTATCTCAGAAGTCATCCTAGAAGTATATCTAAACCGCTGCAGAACTTTGTCATGCTGGGACTTTTGAAAGAGGTAATACTCAACAGGAACTGGTGCTAAAACTAGAGAGATGTGGATTTAAGTCAACTAATGCTGAAAATAACAGGATAGACACAGAAGCCACCTCTTTGACACAAGGCTGCAGATGTAGTGACACAAGTAGACATCTGGAACAAATAATAAAACTGTCCATGTAAAGGAAGCAGATGATCTCACCTTCACAATGCTGAGACATCTCCATTGGTGCTTCGGAGAAAAATTCATTGTAGTTTTTCATGTCAGACTCCACAATGCCTCATATGAAGACTGTTCCTTTCAGGAATGTCAGAGTTGGCCTTCATCTGCTGTTAGGTCTGCTTTGTTCATGAATGAGTGAGACAAACACCAGACTGAGTCGAAATCAGGGTTCTTTGTTCTTTATTACCGGATTGTAACACTTGCGACTAACCATGTTAGTCGGAGAATGCATTCTGCCGTTATCAGCAAAATGGTGATTTTTTATACCCTTGGATACATGCTTAGAACATCATCATATCATTACTTGTCCAATGACTAAAACTGTTGCTATCCTTTCCCTGCTAGCTTCCTGCCTCTCAATCCATCAATGTCTCTCTTATCTTGTAAGTACAAGGATGCATTCACATCTTGTTACAGCCCTGTACAGGGTAACTCCTTACACATTCCCATCTCATGATGTTTTACCTTACACTGCCCATTAAAACCTATTGTCATTGCTGAGACGTGCGCTCTTTCACAGCTGTCCATTCATGCTCCAATATTGCACCAGTAATGTTAAACATGTCACATATATATTAACTGCAAAGCTGTTGGTTACTCAACAGGCTTGTGGTACATGTATGGAAGTGATGCTTCAATTTCCCATTACAGACATTATGAGCTAGGAAATAATGTGTTCAATTATAATTTTCATTTCAATTGCCTAACATATAAAAAGCCTCAAGTTCTACACCTGCAGTCTGGATCCCATCTCTTTCCTCACTTCCTCCTGCACCAGCTCCAATTCATTAAATCTCTCAGTCTGGAGGTGGAAAACTTTCATGTGGCATTTTCTTTGTGAGAAATATTTTCTATGCCAGACTGTCCTCTCTGCAGTTTAAAAGTTTCTCAAGATATTTAATGGTGTCATGTAATTCAATGTGCTCAATCCATGTAGCAGGAGATCAGATGAATCTGCTCAACAGGTGGTGCTTACATCAAATTTGTGCCTTTACTAGAATATTCAAGCTATTGGAATTGTGCAGTGAGACTTTGAACACTAATTAGAAACTGGAATGAATTGAAAATAAGTATGATCTAAATTACTTAAAACGAGGAAGATAAACTTTCTGTGGTGGCATCTCACAACTTGAAGAGCCAAATCCCAAATCCCAAAAAAAACTTACTACATCTGGATCAATTCTGCTGTGACCACCTTGGCCTTAATTCCTTCCTTCTTTCTAAAGAAGAAGTACAATGTGAACATCTTATCCATGAATGTAGAATGAAGTTTGCATTTTTCCTCAGATGAGAACATAAATTTTTGCAGCAAGTCCTCCCAGTAAGATTTTCCACTTTTTGCCAAGTTATGGACAGTTCTACCCTGGAGGCCAAATAGACTGGGTTCTTTATTGAGACAATGACCCTTTTCTAATAAAATGGAAGAATATGTTAGTGATTATCATGAAACAGATAGAGTAAGGTGATGGGGTTAGGGATGGGGACACATCATGCTGAAGAAAGATGAGAACACATCAAACAGCTGAGGAATAGCAACACTAAATAACCTCACTGTCAAAGAAGTGGGGAAACAATTGAATACAGAAGGAAACATTGGACCTCTTTGATGTTCATTGTCAATCATTAGGAAATGTTGGCACGTATGATACTGGAATGAATCAGTCACAGCTGGTCAGAGAAAGATTCTGAAAAACCATGTGTAAAATAATGGCATTCAAAATTCCTCATGGTGTCTCTCTTTAGGAACTATCATTTTCAGAGCTCACTATTATTTTCAAATGGAACTGAAAAATGAGCCCGTCTTCGGTGGCCCAGTACCACACATTGCACTAATGCAGGATAAAGAAGGCCCCACTTAAATTGTGGGACAAAATTTCAAGAATTGCAGAGTTACAGGTAAGACACTACAGAAAGCAATATTTATTTTCTATTAACTGCAGCAATTAGAGGCAGGATAGGTCTCCCAGGAGTGGGAAAGCCAATAAAAGCACAATGCTGGAGAAACTCAGCAGGTCAAGCAGTATACTTTAAGAAGCAAAGATAAAGATACATGACCAATGTTTTGGGTTTGACCCCTTCATCAAGTTATGAGAAAAATGTAGACAAGCACCCAGACAAAATTGTGGTGGGTAGGGGGGGAAAGGGGGGAGGAGCACTGACCCACAGAAAGAGGTAAGGGAGGGAGGGCAGACCAGCAAGCAGGAGGAGGGGTGGGGGGGGGGGAAAGGCTCTGGGAATGGAGAGGGAAGGGGAGTAGGCTAACAGAAACCAGAGGTCAGTGTTAATGCCATTCAGTTGGAGAGTACCCAGATGGAAAATTAAGTGCTGCTCCTCCAATTTATGGGTGGTCTTGGTATGACAAGTGCATGAAGACATGAATAGACATAACAGCATGGGAGTGGGGTGAAGAATTGGAATGGTTGGCCACTGGGAGATCCCTGTCAATGACGCAGACAGAGTGAAGGTGCTCAGGGTGTGATCTCCCAGTCTGCTTCAGTCTTTCCGATGTAGAAAAGGCCACAATGAGAGCACCAGATGCAGAAGATGACTCCTACAGAACATATGTTGCTTCATTTGAAAGGACTGTTTCGGGCCCCAAATACTGCTGAGGGAGGAGGTGTGGGTATGTGTAGCACTTCCTGTGGCCCCAGGGGAAGGGATAATTGGATGAAGGAGTCATGGAGGGAGCAATTCCGATAGAAGACAATGAGGGGAGGAGAGGGGAAGATGTGTCTGATGCTGGGATCATGTTGTAGGAGGATATGTTGGATGCAGAGGCTTGTAGGATGGTAGGTGAGGACAGGGGGAATTTTGTATTTGTTGCATCTGAAGGCAAAGGAGCCAAGCCAATGACATTCAGTGGGTTGAATGATCAGACCCATTTCACCAAAGGCTTGATAATGCCTTTACATTTTCTGTAACATTACAATTTTCTGAGGAAGTGCAGTTGCGGTTCCACCTTCCTGATAAGTGAGGAGATGTTGTGTGACCATGATAGATCACTAGTTTAGTGAACAATATAAGTGGCCACAATATAATTTTATTCAACTGATAAATCAAGTAAATATTGCCAAAAACATAATGCTCTCTCCATTAGAAAGCTAATTGGCAAATGATGTGATATCACCAGGTGTGCAAATCCAAATTGAAGGATTATCACAAAACATTTAAAAAATAGGAACCGTTTTGATACAATGAAAAGCCAGGGCACATCTTGAACAAGATCAATGCTCAAGAAATTATTGGTAATTCTCAAAATCATGTTTCAACTCAAAAAAACATGTTCAATCATTGAACATTTTCAAGGTGAAGAATTAGTTTAAATGTTTGAACAGATGTCTGAGCAGTTAAAAATGTAATTTTGTTAAAATATTTCTATGCACTTTTTTTTTCTCAGGAAGCACCAATAGCGTATGGGCTCTGTGGTTTGTATAGGGAAGTTAAGGTGGTATGTGAGTGGAAAAAGAAATGTCGAGAACCATTGCCCTAAATTGACCTGATTTGGATAGTCCATCATTTTACCATCTTGATCATCGTTTCATTTGAATTATGGTGATTTATGAACAGACACAGAGGTGGCTTCTGTGTCTATTTATCGTGGAAATTAGGTCACTAGAATTACTAAATCGGATGTTTTATTTCAGAAAATTACATTAAAAAGAAAACGAAGAGTGAACTGTTGATGTGAAGAGATGATAAAATTCACGTTATGCTGGTTTGAAGGAAGATGTGAGAAAGTTTTTCCATGTGATTCGAACCCACTGGTGCTGTAAAGGTGTTGCACTCACCACAACTGTGCTCCCCAATCAGTTCCTTCAAACAACACCACCAAAAATATCTTTTCTTTGGCTTGGCTTCGCGGACGAAGATTTATGGAGGGGTAAATGTCCACGTCAGCTGCAGGCTCGTTTGTGGCTGACAAGTCCGACGCGGGACAGGCAGACACGGCTGCAGTGGCTGCAGGGGAAAAATGGTTGGTTGGGGTTGGGTGTTGGGTTTTTCCTCCTTTGTCTTTTGTCAGTGAGGTGGGCTCTGCGGTCTTCTTCAAAGGAGGTTGCTGCCCGCCGAACTGTGAGGCGCCAAGATGCACAGTTTGAGGCGACATCAGCCCACTGGCGGTGGTCAATGTGGCAGGCACTAAGAGATTTCTTTAGGCAGTCCTTGTACCTCTTCTTTGGTGCACCTCTGACACGATGGCCAGTGGAGATCTCGCCATATAACACGATCTTGGGAAGGCGAAGGTCCTCCATTCTGGAGACGTGACCTACCCAGCGCAGTTGGATCTTCAACAGCGTGGATTCGATGCTGTCGGCCTCTGCCATCTCGAGTACTTCGATGTTAGGGATGAAGTCGCTCCAATGAATGTTGAGGATGGAGCGGAGACAACGTTGGTGGAAGCGTTCTAGGAGCTGTAGGTGATGCCGGTAGAGGACCCATGATTCGGAGCCGAACAGGAGTGTGGGTATGACTACGGCTCTGTATACGCTTATTTTTGTGCGGTTTTTCAGTTGGTTGTTTTTCCAGACTCTTTTGTGTAGTCTTCCAAAGGCGCTATTTGCCTTGGCGAGTCTGTTGTCTATCTCGTTGTCGATCCTTGCATCCGATGAAATGGTGCAGTCGAGATAGGTAAACTGGTTGACCGTTTTGAGTTTTGTGTGTCCGATGGAGATGTGGGGGGGCTGGTAGTCATGGTGGGGAGCTGGCTGATGGAGGACCTCAGTTTTCTTCAGGCTGACTTCCAGGCCAAACATTTTGGCAGTTTCCGCAAAACAGGACGTCAAGCGCTGAAGAGCTGGCTCTGAATGAATATAACCCAATGATTATCACAGTTCTCTAGAGAACTGCAACCACTGTGTGCTCAGGAATTTCTTGATTCAAAGCAATTTGAAAAATATTGGGAATGTAATAGGTTACCACATAAATTAAAATCTTGTTTTTTTTCTGCATGGCGCTAGATTAAAATTACATTCCTAAATAGTCCCTCTTATCTGATCTGAATAACATGGTCACAAAAATCATAGGATTAACAGAAATATGTCAAGAGATCATTTGATCAATGAACTTGTGTGCATCGGTAGAACTTCCACTGTTGTATGAGCAAACTGAGTGATTCAGTAAGATATCCACATTGAACTCTGTTCTGTTGAAGTCACTTTTAGAACTGGAAATGACATTAATGATGATTCACTTGATTGTCATTGTACCAGTAAACCGGCCAATAAAATAGAATTAGCATCCACTGGATGTTTAGAAATGCTATATACATTACAATAAAACCTCTGCAATTAGAATGCTATTCTATGGCAAACTTTTAAAAAGTTCTGATTTTACAATGTGATGCAGGACCACTCAGCGCCGTGATTCAGGGTTCAACATAATTACAGCTTTGTAAAAAAAAAAGCCCTTTTGAAGCCTACTGTTGTGCGATCAAAGCCCCCTGTCGTGTCTACCCAATGGGAGAAGTTGTGCGATCAAAGCCTCCTGTCGTGTCTACCCAATGGGAGAAGGGTGAATATTCTGTGTTTTGGGTATGTTGCAATTTTGATAATGTTTCTCGTCCTTCCCGAACATCTTTCCATATAGATGTTTTCGATGGTAGGCAATTGGATTCCAATAATCCGTTGGGCAGGTTTCACTACCCGCTGGAGTGCCTTGCAATCTTGTGCAATGCAACTCCCATACCACTCCAAAATACCACGTGTCAGCACACTCTCAATTGTGCCTCTGTAGAAATCCAATAGTATCCTGGGACAGAGGTGCATCTTCCTCATGCTCCTCAAAAAATAAAGACTCTGTTGTGCCTTTTTAATCAGAATTGAAGGGACAAGTGAGATCTTCACAATTTCAGAGCTAAGGAATTTAAAGCTTGATAAATGCTTCACCACCACTCCATTGATGTAAATCGCGATGCGAGTGTGGCTTCTGGCACGATGATCCCCTTGGACTTCTGAATGTTGAGTGTCAGCACACCACAAAGCCATGTGCCGAACCTTATCCCTATAGGCCATTTCATCATCCCCTTTAATCAGGCCTACCATCGTGAATTTGATTATTAAATTCATACTAAACATAGGAATGCAGTTAGAGGTAAAGAGGGAATACAAAAGGGGACTCAACACTCAAACCTGGGGCATGCCTGTATTCAGGGCAAGAATGGAAGAGAAAATATTGCCCAGCTTAACAGATTGAGGTCTGTTAGAGAGGAAGTCCAAATTCCAATTACAAAGGTTTGGGCTGATACCTTGCAGACAAAGTTTGGTTATCAGCTTAGAGGGGACAAGAGTGTTGAAACCCAAGCTATAGTCGATGAATAGCATTCTAACATAGGAGTTAGAGCTGTCCAAATGAGTCAAAGCAGAGTGAAGCACTGTTGAAATGATATCCTCGGTTTGACATGTCAGTATGGTAGGCAAATTGTTAAGAATGGATAGTGGCCGGCAACAGGATTTCTGATGAGATAAGAACAACCTCTCAAAACACTTTGAGATGATGGAGGTGATTGCAACTGGACAGTCGTCATATAGACTCATAGTAATGGTAGCAGTCTTAAAGCTCATTGGAACAACTGCCTGGGCTAGGAACAGGTTGAAAATGTCCTTAAAGACTTCAGCCACCTATTCTTCACAGGCTCCAAGCACACAGCCAGGTATGCCATCCAGTCCAGCTGCCTTCTGTATATTTACCCTACTCCATCAATGATGGAGATTGAGAGACGTTTTGAGTATTGGAGAAACTATGAGTATAGTTTGAAGTTCCCTGTAGTTAACGTACACAGTCAAAAGAACAGAGACAAGGCTCATATGACTTGATAGAGTGAGATCAAGTGATTTATTCACATAGCACATGGACCAAGTGGTGATCAAGTCACATTCCAAGGCGGTTCAGTCATAGCTGAACAGAGCTTACATTTTACCATATATGGTTATTATAGACATTCCTTGGGTACTAATTATGCAATAGGTCATAATTGCATAGTCTCGAGATATTTAAAATATATCAGCACGGATGCTAACTTATAGGATACTACAAGAGGTAAAAGATCCACCTTGAAAGCAACCTCCCTATTCTTTTGGTCAAACCAAGTATAAAAATAGTTAAGTGCCTCAGAGAATTTTAGGGAGTCACATCTAGACAGAGGGGCAATACTAGTTGATTTATAATCTGTGATAATCCGTATGCCCTGCCACGTGCACCGAGGTCCGAGGATATGAAATGCTCTTCGATCTTTTGATTTTATATATATGTTTAGCCCAAGAGATGAAGTTTAGTTAATCCTGGCTACCAGTCTCCTGGTCATCAGATCCGAAGACTGAATACCTGTCTTTGAGCAAACAACAAACCTCACTGTTCATCCACAGTTCATGGTTAGGAAATATTTTTATTTTCTTCTGTGATGCCGCTTCATCCACATAACCTCTCAAGAACAGAGTTGGTATACGAGTCGATACCAACCTGAAAACCTAGTGCAGCATAAACAGCAAACAAACTCCAGTCTGTATGTTGAAAATGCTGCTGTAAAACAAGGTCAACCCCCTCCAGCCAGATCTTAATAGTCTTGGTTGCGGGTTTTACCCATTTGATGACTGGGTTGTACTTGGGGATGATAAACAATGAGAGATGGTCTGACTCACCCAAGTGAGAGAGGGCAGTGGCTTTGTAAGCGTCAGCCACGTTTGTATAAACCTGATCTAAGGTTTTATTACCTCTCTTATTACACGTTACATTTTGGTGGAATCTTGGAAGCAAAGTCTCCACAGACACAATAAAGGCTCCATCTGGATGTAATGTCTGTAACTTGCTGATGGCAGCACGGAGGTTTTTCACAGCTTCAGCATTCACATCCGGAGGTACATAAACTGCTACAGCGATGATACATGTAAATACTCTTGGTAGATAAAAAGACCTTAATGATCAGGTACTCCAGATCTGCAGAGTAATGAGCACCCAACAGTGATAGAGTTAGAGCGCCATAGTAGATTTATATAGATGCACAACCCTCCTCCCTTGCTTTTTCTCGTCGTTGCCACTCTTCTGTCAGCCCTGAAAACCAATCGACCTTCCAATTCCTGCTATTAAGCCAGACTCCACAGGCTTTTTCAGGTGTCCCCACGAAGATCATGTGCCAGCAGTCACAGCTTGGGGAATGCAGCTGGCACATTTAGGTGGCCACGGAGTGAACGCCTTTTTTGGCACTTGAACGTGCTAGCTGACTGATAGCCATCTACCAGCGAATGCCGGCTCCTCGGGACAGTGGTCTAGTCCCACCCACGCTGCCTTGACATCATTGCAGCGCATTGGGCTGATGTGGAACAACAGAATCTGGATGACAGAAGGGAAAGTGGGGCAAGGTTAGGTTGGACTGCCGGCGCTGCAGTGGAGACGAGGGCAGCGCAAACGCCATGGTGACAAACCCAGGATGGGACTGGCAACAATGGGGGGTGGGGGTAAGTGTCCCCACCAGCACCAATGAGAGTTTCCACGGCCAGACATTCAACTGGGCACGTCAGTCAGAAAGTGTGCACATACATCGAGGAAGCAGCGGGCTGAATGCACCAGCCGTTCTCCACACCCTCCTCCCCAAGTTACTCCGTGCATTCACATCTCTCTAGAAAGATACAAAGGTGTCACTAAACAGTTGAAAAGAGGTCACTTGGTTACCACTTTGAGTTCTCCACAGTTTAAGACCAAGGCACAGTTCTCTTGTTGCAACATGCTTTGTTTGAGATTCCTTTCCTTCTGACTTCTGACTTTTTATTTATGTGACTTTAGGCTGGAAATTGTTGCAGTATCAGTGGCTCTTGTTTGCCCTCTGCAGGATTCCTTGCCCCCTTTCCCCGGAGCTGATGAGACACCCACCCTTACTGCAACTGGTGCAACTGTACAACGTGTTTGCTTGCCCCGAGCAGTGGGGTTTACAAAAGTCCATTCATAGACAATATTCGTGGCAACCTTTGAGACATTGGGGGGCATCACTGGCTCCCATGGTTACATCTATTGGAGGGGGGGGTACGTCCAATCCTGCAGGGCTATCTATGATAGATGGAGATACACTAGCTTAACCAATTAGAAGTCAACTTTGCTCAGTTTAACTCCACTTCCTGCCATTGAGCTGGTTAGTCCAGCCAAGTTTGTTTTGATGAATGGTCACCAGTTCACTCAGCAGATCAAGAGTGTCCTCCATGTAGCAAAGGGCAAAAATACACAACCGACATTTTGGGATTGAGTCCTTCATCAAGGCATGCTTGATGGAGAAGTGGAGAGAGCAGCAATCAGTGCTGTGTAGGTACCTCAGATTCCAGCAGGGGCCAAACTGCGAGGCCTGGAATCGACACCTTGATGAAGGGCTCAAGCCTGCCGTCGATTGTGCATTCCCACCCCCGCCACAAGAAGTACACCGTTCGACCAGCTGAGCTTCTCCACCTTTGTGTTTTTATTTCCAAATAACGTTCAAATTGATTAATCTGATATTATAAAGTACAATATTATTGCAGTATACAGGACAGAGTTGATGGCTGACGACATCACCGCAATGTCATCAGCCCGCCCCCTGGCAGCCCGGCTGCTTTCAGCTTCCATGGAGGATACTCTAAGCAGGATTTTAGACCTACTAGAGAAGGGTTGGGTGAGTAGACCTCCTGGCCAGGTACTCCCATTTCAGATGGCCACAATACAGCCGCACAGGAGCACAATGTACGGCTTTACAGTCAGGTATTGTGGCCATCTGAAAGTGCCTTATGAAAACCATTACATTACAGTAAACCTTCTCTATGTGAGAACCCAGGTCTTCAATTCATCCTGTTTGTTCACCAGAAACTGAACATTAACAAGGAAAATACTCGGTAACACTGGCACACAGTCCTCCACACTTCCCACATCGTTGCTTATTAACTCGATGTCGATTCTTCGATTTGGGTTGAGTTGGATGCAAGTCCGTGGCATCCCATCTAACTCCGGGGGGGATTTGATCAAATTTAAATGAGCTCAGTAAATTATCCAAACCTGCGTCACAGCAGCACTGACAAATTTCCAAAGGCGTCTGCCTGCCCTAGCTGTAACACACACAGTTAAATCTAACAAACACACAGAACACAAGAAAGCACTTCAACACTATTTTCCAAATTCCTGTTGGATACTGAGCCTCGTGATGTGTATGCACCTCCATCTTGTTTAGTTCAATATCAAAATGTCATGACATCTTGTGACCAGCATATATTAACGGAAGGCACGTTCCTATCCCAACAACTTACTAAAGGCTCTAACACAAGTAGCCATGGAACATAATCCATTTGGCTGTGATAGTCATTACTGGCTGTTCTATAAAGTGCTACCTGACTGGTAAGCAGTTGGTTAAAGCTGCATTGCCTATAAGCAGCCACATGTGCTGAATGATGCAATGGGAGATTCTCTTGGGGATCTTGTGGACAGGAGGAAGGTGATAGGAGTCCAGGGCAGAAAAAGCCAAGATGTTTCTTTTGGAACTAACTCAGTCTTCACTTGGTGTAAAATCGAACAACCCACCACCTTCATGTAAAAAAAACATGGCAAATGTTTTTTTAAATTATTTGCTAGATTGTGATCTAATGACATAAATTGACTAAATGCATCATTGCATGAGATGTGGACACCATTATGATGATGGTCCTTCTGGCTTTTCTCCATCACAAAACAACAAACAAAACCCTGAACATCATTTTTAACATTGGCCCTGTGCCACTTCAAGCATTTCACATTTACTGAGAAAAGAAACAATTCATTGAATCAAATATTTTGAAATTATTTAATATGTTGCATTTCATTATATTTTATACGTGGGAAGTTAGAACAATTCTGAAATTATTGGAGATGAGATCAGGGCAGCACGTTAGTGTAGCGGTTAGCAGAATGCTGTTACAGCGCCAGCAATTGGGAACAGAGTTCACATCCTCCGCTGTCTATAAGGAGTTTGCAGGTTCTTCCAATATCTGTGTGGGTTTTCCCCAGGAGCTCCGGTTTCCTCCCACTGTTCAAAACATATCTGGTGTATAGGTCAATCGAGTGTAATTGGGCAGCACACGCTCATGGATTGAATTGGCTGTTACCGTGTTGTATGTCTAAATTTAAATCTTTCTCTATTCAGCATTGAAGACTCTTGGTCGTTGAGTATAAACTGTGCTGATGAGTTAGGTTGACAGACCTTTTCCCTGATGTTTTTCTCTCTGATGGTGTAAATTTCATCCAAGCTGAATACAATACAAACTCAACAGATTTGAGATCTGCTTGCAGAGGAGAGAAAAACGGTTTGTTAAATCTCAATGACAATCAATGGAAAAATGGAAAGGCCTAGGAACTGACCAGAATTATTTTTGTGAGAATGATCTATTACAGTGGTTCTCAAACATTTTTCCCTACTCAATAGCAAGAGATTACTTAAGGTGCTCTATGAGTGAAAAAAAAAGGTTGAGAACCACTGCTCTATTGCAAGTAAAATCAGCATGTCCTTTTGAAAATCTCATGCAATCATTTTAGAGTTGAGCCCTCCGGCTAATTTTCACACTCACTCAAAGGAAGAATACCCATTCACAAGCAGGTAAGAATCCCCACCACAACAAATGAATGCTCTTTGAACAGATAATCAACTAATTACACATTAGTTATTGATTGATTTCTCCTGGTTGTTGCAACAATAATTATGTGGTGCTTATCAGTCTGATTCAGATTGCAGAAGTGTGCAGGGAGAGGTATGGGATGTATTGAAGGACTTTGGACTTACTTCAGTTCTTCTGATTAAATCAATTGCATTTTGAACCTGGTCATTAAAAGATATTGCTCTGTGCAACAATATGACAGGGAGAATGAACAGAGGACAAACAAGGCAGGAAAAGATGCTGGAAATGTAGAAGCTAGACTGAGAAGAGCTCTCTCAGATTGACAAGTCTGGCCAGGCTGTTCAAGGATTGCCTCATTCTACCTGAACCTCAGTGAGGAGCAGTACAGGTGATGTCTGTTCTTCAGTGGAGAATTTGTTGCCAAAATAAATTGGCTTCTTTTGCTCCTCAGTTCAACACAAAGATCACAAAGCTTTTGGCTGCTAAGGTCAATAAACGTCCATATGTAAGGTTCCGTGCAGGCCTCCACTGGAGATATTTGTAAAATCTTGTGGTTTGAGCTTTTCTGTTCAAAGACTATTAATTTTCTATTGCTAGAAGGTAGCAGGAAGAATGAGTGTGTGTAGCTTTGTTAAGATCTCCAATTTCCCATGGAGCAAGGTATTTGTGTTTTCCTGAGCATCACTAGTAGACATCACATGTTGATTCTGACCTGTATTGGAGCCAAGGAGTTTTCTGTTCCCTCAACATATTTCTGGTAAGACTGTGGGCAATAAGTTCTAAAGGTCATTGGCCAGAATCCTGGTAGCTCTCATGATGCTTTTCTTTTTTTCACTTCTTCCCATGCTGTATCTAAACCACAACAGAAAAAAGATAACTCCCGGGCAATGAATCAGAATCAAATTTTCAGATTTCAGATTTATTGTCAGAGTACATACATGATATCGCATACAACCCTGAGATTCCTTTCCTGCGGGAATGACAGAATTTATTGGTGGTGCATAAAAATTAACTGTACACAGCGTAAAACATGTAAACAAACAAAGAATTGTAAATAATCTGACTGCAATACAGAGAGAACTATAAGAAAATCAATAAAGTGCACAAGTAAAAGTTCTTAAATGAGTCTCTGATTGAGTTTATCGTTCGGGAGTCTGATGGTGGAGGGGTAGGAACTGTTCCTGAACCTGGTGGTGTGAATCTTGTGGCACCTATACCTCTTTCCTGATGACAGCAACAAGAACAGAGCATGTGCTGGGTGGTGAGGGTTTTTGATGATTGCTGCTGCTCTCCAATGGCAGCGTTCCCTGTAGATGTGCTCAATAGTGGCGAGGGTTTTGCCTGTGATATCCTGGGCTGTATCCACTACCATTTGGAGTCCTTTATTCTCAGGGGTATTGGTGTTTCCATACCAGACCATGATGCAGCCAGTCAGCACACTTTCCACCATACCTCTGTAGAAAGTTGCCAGGTTTTCTGGTGTCATACCAATCTTCCCCAAATTCCTGAGGAAGTAAAGGCACTGACATGTTTTCTTCACAATGACATTGGTGTGTTGGGTCCAGGACAGATCCTCTGAGATAGTGACTCCCAGGAACTTAAATTTGCTCAGAATTAGAATTTATTGTCATGAACAAGTCATGAAATTCAGAGTTTTGTGGCAGCATCACATTCGTAAATAAAAAAATAACAACAATAAATAAAAAATCAAAATAGTGCATGAAAAGTAAGGCCATGTCTTTGGTTCATTGATTATTCAGGAATCTGATGGCAGAGGGGAAGAAGCTGTCCTTGTGCTGCTGAGGGCTCATCTTTAAATTCCTGTACCTTTTTCCTGATGGTAGCAGAGTGAAGAGGGCATGGCCTGGGTGGTGGGGCTCTTTGAAGATAGAGGCTGCTTTACTAAGATACTCCTCGATGGAGTGAAGGCTGGTGCCTGTGATCTCACAGGCCGAGTTAACAACCCTCTGGAGACTTTCTTGTCTTGAGAGTTGGTGCCTCCATACCAGACTGTGATGCAACCAGTCAGAATGCTCTCCGCAGTACACCTGCAAAAGTTATCGAGAGTCTTCAATTACATACTGATTCTCCTCAAGCAATTTACCAAGTATAGCCACTGGCAAGCCTTCTCCATGACTGTGTCGACATGGAAGGTCCAGGTGAGTTCCTTAGAGATATTTACACCCAGGAATTTTACGTTCTTGACCCTCTCCACTACTGAGCCCTTGATGAAGACTGGGTCATGTTCAATGAGGGCTGCCTGAACACACACACATGCAAACAGACAGATGATATATAACAAAAACTAGGTTGTATGTGGAAATTTGAACAAGCAGCCGAAAGATGTGGTGAAATTACACTTCTGCCTGGACAGCTCTGGAGAGGGCCTTCAGTTCTCAATAGAACATGAGACAAAGTATGGTCTCTGTGAGGGGCAGTCTTACAACCAGATTACAGTACAGCTGAGGCAAACCTTGGCAACACTCCAACTGGAGTCTTTAGACCCTGCTACAACCAATGCTTCCTGCACTAGCTCTATTGATAATCCTGAAACGTTTATGAGATTGATTCATTCTATTTACAATTCTGGTAACACTTCTTCCGAAAATGGGTGCAGAACCAAATCTCAACACCACTGAGACAGGTGTCTTCTGTTTCTGTAAAATCACCTAACCACCCCCCCTCCCCCTTACTAGTTCAGCTACAAGATGTCGCCCTCTGCCACGCCTGAATTACTTCAAGATGCAAGCTCAAAGTAACTTAGCCAAGGCAACGTCCCTCTCTGTAGGTGTAAAACCACACTCTGCTGTCCATATGTCAACTTTTCAGCATCATTTGTGATTCTGTCTGATGTACCTGACATCACTTTGATGCAACGCCTCATTTTTAGGCATGACCTTGTCTTGCACAAAAGACAGGTGTGTACCAGTGAATGTCATGCAATTTGTTTAGGGATGCAGTTGTCATGGTTGAACAGTTGGCACTTTGTGCGATGTGGGTCTGAGACATTCTTTTTTAAAATTAATGAACCATATTAATCAAAATACACACAAACATTTCCCTCTTGAATATACACAGTGGCAGTTTTCTCCCCTTTTTTCCACCCTCCCTTCCCTCCCTCCATCCCAACCCCCTCCAAATCCATTAAACGTTCAACATATACAATACAATAAACCCATTAAACAATGTCATCACACAATGAAAATAAACAAGAAAATTGTGTCATCTACTTTTACACACTGAGTTAGTTCATTTTCTCTTCTTCTCATTCCATCATTTTAGGGGGTGGAGGTCCACGGTAGGGCCTCTCTGTTGTGTTCCATGTACGGTTCCCAAATTTGTTCAAATAATGTGACTTTATTTTTTAAATTATATGTTATTTTTTCCAATAGAATACATTTATTCATTTCTATGTACCATTGCTGTACTCTCATGCTCTCTTCTGATTTCCATATTGACATAATACATTTTTTTGCTACAACTAAGGCTATCATAAAAAATCTTTTTTGCACTTCATCCAGTTTCAGGCCTAATTCTTTACTTCTTATATTACTTAGAAGAAAGATCTCTGGATTTTTTGGTATGTTGATTTTTGTGATTTTATTTAATACCTGATTTAGATCTTCCCAAAACTTTTTCACTTTCTCACATGCCCAAATTGCATGTACTGTTGTTCCCGTTTCCTTCTTACAGCGAAAACATCTATCTGATACTGTTGGGTCCCATTTATTTAACTTTTGGGGCGTGATATATAGCCTATGTAACCAATTATATTGTATCATGCATAACCTCGTATTTATTATATTTTTCATAGTTCCAGAGCATAACTTTTCCCATATTTCTTTTTTTTATCTTTATGTTTAAATCTTTTTCCCATTTTTGTTTGGGTTTATAGCTTATTTCATAATTTTCTTTCTCTTGCAGCTTGATGTACATGTTTGTTATAAATCTTTTAATTATCATTGTGTCTGTAATCACATATTCAAAGCTGCTTCCTTCAGGTAATCTCAATCTGTTTCACAATTTATCCTTTAAATAAGCTTTCAGTTGATGATATGCAAACATTTTACCATGAGTTATTCCATATTTGTACTTCATTTGTTCAAATGATAATAAATTATTTCCCAAAAAAACAATTTTCTATTCTTTTAATTCCTTTTCTCTCCCATTCTCTAAAGGAAAGGTTATCTATTGTGAAAGGGATTCGCTGATTTTGCGTTAATAATAATTTTGGTAGTTGGTAATTTGTTTTTTTCCTTTCTACGTAAATCTTCTTCCATATGTTGAGTAAATGACGCAGTACTGGTGAACTTCTATATTGCACCAGTTTTTCATCCCACTTATAAAATGTATGGTCTGGTATCTTCTCCCCTATTTTATCTAGCTCTATCTTGGTCCAATCTGGTTTTTCCCTTGTTTGATAAAAATCTGATAGATACCTTAATTGTGCTGCTCTATAATAATTTTTAAAATTTGGTAGCTGCAAACCACCTTGTTTGTACCATTCTGTTAATTTATCTAGTGCTATCTTCGGTTTCTCCCCTTTCCATAAGAATTTCCTTATTATTCTCTTTAGTTCATTGAAGAATTCTCTGTTAAGGGAATTGGTAATGATTGAAATAGGTATTGTATCCTTGGGAAGATATTCATTTTAATGCAATTTACCCTTCCTATCAATGTTAGTGGTAAATCTTTCCAATGTTCTAAGTCATCCTGTAATTTCTTCATCAATGGCTGATAATTTAATTTGTATAGGTGGCCTAAATTATTATCTAATCTAATACCTAGGTATCAGATTGCTTGTGTTTGTCATTTAAATTGTGAGGTCTGAGAGATTCTTGAGGGAGCAATGAAGCATGTGCACATTAGATATGTGTCCTGATTGATAGAAATGGTTTTCTTCATGCATGATGAGGATGTTGTGCTTTGAAACAACTGATAAGGCCTTAGAAACACTCACTGACATTGAGCACTTCCCATACACCTTTGAACTTCTTGCAACACAGCTCTTCGGAGCTTAACTTCTGATTTTGACAGCCAAAGTTTCCTCTTCCTCCTACAATGCAATGACTTCTGGCCTTCTAAATTACTTTTCATCACCCCCACCAAGGTTTCTGTGCAGTGTTTGAAAAACCCTGTCATTTTGTCACATTCTCCCAGATCAGATTTACTTGTTGACCGATTGATACACTGGCCAAAATACACTTCCCCTTTAATAGGCACAGGTTGGCTTTATATAGTGCAGGGAACTTTGCCTGGTGATAGCCACGTACAACTTTGGACTTTTACTCTTGAACCAACCTATCAATAGCAGATTATGTAGCGAAGATGCAGTGTAAAGTCAGAGGGCTGTTAGCTTGAAATCTGTGAGTTAATTGGACATCACAAACCTTGTCCAAAATGTTTTACTGACCATCATATTTATTACTTTCATGTTCAGAAATATTTCATATTCTTATTCTAGAGTAAAATACCTCAAATGATACAGAATATATTAAAAATGGAGGAGTACAAAACTGGATTGCATTATTAAACTATAAAGGTAGTTAAGCATATTTTATTATTTACTTATTTTTTATTTCTCCCTTTTGCATGTTTTATACTGTACACAATTGATTTATTATGTCATCATCATTTATTATGTAGACTCAAATGTCAAACTCGTTAAAAATATTTTTAAAAGACTTTGGTGGCTATTTGCAAATCCACATACCTAAATTTGAAACAACAGCTCTGTTGATTATGACAAATTATCCAAATTATCTTCCTGCCTAGTGTACTTCTGTTTTGCCTGTTTTAGTCAAAGTCAGGACACTTATATGTTTCTCTTGCCAGTTCTCCTTTGTCAGATGGTTGTGTTAGCTATTGCAGACGACTCATAGCACGACAGAGCCAGTATCTCTGTATATCTTCATCATTCCGACCTTGAGAATATATGTTTGTGAGGGTTGGTTATCAACCACCATCGTTAATTTTATTTTGACTTGCCAACTATCCTTCATGTCAAGGCTTTGTTCCCCTCTGGGCTCCTGTGAATGTTTGTAAGGTAAGAACTCTCATTTTGTTTTAATGTCCCCCATTGCTTCATCTCTACCTGTTCTGCCAAATCATTCTAAATGCTGTAACTCCGATGAGCTTTCAGAACCAGCAAACGGTTGAGATATTTTTCTAACCCTTTGATTGGTGACTCACATGATCAAAAGTTGCTAACATTTCTGATCAGGCTTCACCGAGCATTTTTTAAAAGCCCATCAGCAGCCTCTAGTGTTAACCAGCTGTATTGTGGCTTTTAATTATCCTCCCTGCCTTTTCTCAATGGTTTCTTTTGTCAAATCCTCAGAATTGTTCTCTGATCAATCAACGCTTTCTGCTCTCTCATCAGCTCCCGTGTCTTTGCTCTTCCTGCTCTGACATAACTTGATAATGTTCATTCAATTTGCCTCAAATCAACCCTTTTTGGATTTGGCTCAATATGTTTCAGGAGAATATAAACCAGTCCTCATCAAGGTATCAGCAGTAGAGAGAGCCAAGAATTTCAAATTCCTTGGTATCAAAATCTCTGAGGATCTGTCCTGGGGCCTCCATGTCGATTTAATCAAGAAGAAGGCTCACCAGTGGCATATGTCATATGGAGTTTGAGGAGATTTGGTATGTCTCCAAAGACACTCGAAATATTCAATAGGTGTACCATGGAGAGCATTCTGTCTGGTTGCATCACTGTCTGGCATGGGGATGCCAATGCACAGGACAGGACAGGAAAAAAGCTCCAGAGTGTTGTTAACTCAGCCAGCAATATCACGGGCATTAGTCTTACTCCATCGAGGACATCTACAAGAGGTGGTGTCTTAAGAAAGCAGCCTCTATCCTCAAGGACCCCCACCACCCAGCCCATGCCCTATTCACAGTGCTACCATGAGGTAAAGAAGCCTGAAGAACACCCAACAGTACAAAAACAGCTTCTTTCCCTATGCCATCGGATTTCTAAATGGACAATGAAGCATAGACCTCACAATTTTATTGCACAATTATTTATAGCAATGCAGTAGAACCCCCGTCACCTGGAATTCAAGCAATGGGCAGCCTCAAGCAACCAGCAAAAAAAATGCAGAAAATAAGTAGGTAAAAAATATGGGTTTAAAATTGGCGCACCTCACCATTAATTCACCAACCTCACAACATGCAACCTCAAGTAACCAGAAAGTTCACTTATCCGGCATATACCAATCCCAATAGGTATCGGCACCAGAAGTTTTACTTTATTAACACTGTAATGCTGCTACAAAACAACAAATTTTGTGACATGTTCACGATAATAAATTCTGATTCCGAATCCTTTGACGTACAAATGAAAGAGATTTTACAGAAAACGTGATGTAAAAAATTGTAGCAAAACTGAAACACATGAGACTAAAGAGGTTTTAGTAGAATGGTGAACAAAAAGTGGAGGCTCATAATGAGTGGTGTATTATTTTATCCTGAAGGGAATTTGCCCTGTTATTTCCAGTAATTATTTTTCAGGAATACTTAAAACGTATGATCTCTGCATTGCGGTAATTAGTTTAATTTCAAAGTTTACACCAATGAAACATATAAATGTAAAAAAACATTGAGAGGATTGTAACTGTTTGCAAAAGCATTTTGACGGATAAAATGGTGCAACATGTGACAGATGAAGGTTGAATACGGGGAAGTATGGTAATTTTAAAAAAAATTTATCCACTCAGAGAGGACAGTTGTAGATATTCTTCATAAGATCCCAGTTAAGGTAAATCATGTTAATATGCATGATTTAGGACAAAGTTTAGGTGAGCAAGGAGAACTCATTCCTTTATTTTTTTCTGGAACTAGATTGGCCAGAATTATCAACTCCAACAAATTATGTAACTAGAGCCAACAAAACTCTGTGCAAAATTCTGCTCTTAACTTCTGCCCACCAGACATTCTTACATGCAACTTTGTATTTCATAAACATGGGTGAAAATAAAGAATTTGCTTCTCTTTTGTCCTGCCAAATTCATGTATCCATATCTTATTTATATTTCCATTCATGACACATGTCTGTTCAGGTGTAGGCTCTTTTTTACTTTTTATTTGGATTGCAGACGAATTATTCTGAGTGACAGAAAAGGATTAACTTTTTAAACCACACCTGGCTCTTTTCAATTGGAGTAGATGCAGTTGATAGTTACTGCAGTGGACTGTAAGCATTTCACATTTTAATAGGTGAAGGGAAAATACCACTTAATTCCAAAATGATGTTGGTTGCTCCAATTTTCTTTGATATTCAAACTGAACTGCTCCAGGTTGAAACATCAAGACCTATTCCCTGCCCCTTCCCCCAGTGCCAATGCTATATTAATAGCATCTATAGATCCTTCAGAAGGGAGAGACAGCAAAAACATTAGGAAAGGCAACTGCTGCTTTTTCCACCCACCTCGCCCAACCTGATCCATAATAACATACAATTACACTTCAGGCATCACCTGAAGGCATTTGTTTATGCATGTCCAACCTTTTGAAATAAAAAGCAAGGTTTATGTTGTCAAACATACTTATCAAATAGGAGGCTAAAGGAATTTAATATAAGAGTATTAGAACACAAGTCAACATACAGCGTTCATATATTTAATTTGTAAAGGGATCAAACTGCGCTGGGTAGGTCACGTCTCCAGAATGGAGGACCAAGATCGTGTTATATGGCGAGCTCGCCACTGACCACCGAGACAGAGGTGCACCAAAGAAGAGGTACAAGGACTGCCTAAAGAAAGCTCTTGGTGCCTGCCTCATTGACCCCCGCCAGTGGGCTGATATCACCTCAAACCGTGCATCTTGGCGCCCCACAGTTCGGCGGGCAGCAACCTCCTTTGAAGAAGACCGCAGAGCCCACCTCACTGACAAAAGGCAAAGGAGGAAAAACCCAACACCCAACCCCAACCCACCAATTTTCCCTTGCAACCGCTGCAACCGTGTCTGCCTGTCCCACATCGGACTTGTCAGCCACAAATGAGCCTGCAGCTGACGTGGACTTTACCCCTCCATAAATTTTCGTCCGCGAAGCCAAGCCAAAGAAGAAAGGGAACATTATAAATGTTTTGAAATGATTTTGACAAATTTAGTTAGAACACCATCTCATGGTTGCATGCCATTTGCAGGTGGCAGCCAACAACAAAGTCAAAAGGGTTTTAAGAGAGGAGTGTGTTAAAAAGCAGTCACGGTTAAGAATTATTGGCAAAGATATTGTGAAAGGTTCTATTTGGTCCTCCAGAAAGTTTCATGTTCATGGCCAAAGAGATGAAAATAGATCCAGGTGCAGCTGAAGAGTAGGCTTTCTCTAGCAATCAATTCAAATTAAGTAATTAATTTGCTTTTCAATAGTTTTCATTCAGCTGCCATTCTATTGTAATGATGCCCTTCTGATAGAAGCTGCCAACTTTCTTTGAACAAGCATGTGACAATTACATTAATTTGAACTTTTATTCTACCTGCCTGCAATACACCACACCCAAGGAGTTGGGTTAAATCACATGTTGTCAATAGCATAATCCCCCATTATATAACGATTGAAATTTGTCACCATGGTAGCACAGACGCACTCACATTTGCTCTGTAAAAATCAGTGTTTTCATCCGTCTAACATTAGTCACCCAATGTGGCACAGTTAGTGTAGCAGTGAGCACATTGCTGCCGTATTTTGAATGTGATCCTGTCCGTAAGGAGTTTGTACATTCTCCCAGTGTTTCCTCTGGGTTCCTTCCATCATTCAAAAAACATACAGGGGTTGTGATTGGACAGCTCAGGCTCATGGGCTGGAAGGGTTTGTTATTGCACTGTATATCTAAATTTAAAACTTTTTAAAAATGCTTGCTAATCTGAGATTCTGCAATGTCTGAATACACCACAAGGAATATACATTCTGCACATTGAAATTTTACATTTATTCATTGAACAAGATCAAGCACTGTGACTATATTTTGACATTTCTATCAACCTGACTTAGTTTAACTGATCTGTTATTTATTAATATTCATGTATCTCACTGACATTTTGAAAAATGGGAACTCATTTCCATAATAAAAACAGCACATCTGATGGAGGAACCCTATAGTTCAGACTATGCCTGTGGACAAAGATGATGACCTTTCACCTCACTACAGCCTCTGGTTGATTTGCTGAGTATTTTCAACATTTTCTGTTCTTATCTTAGATTTTCATCATCTGTAGTTTTAGAGTCATACAGAAACAGGTCCTTGAAACTAATGCATCCTTACCAGCTATGTATTTAGCCAATATCCCTTTGATTCTTTCCAATCCAAGTACCTACCTAAACGTCTTTAAATGTCACAATTATATCTGCCTCCCATACGCGCACCACCTGCTGTTTGAAACAGCTGCTCATTTAAAATTTTCCCCTCTTATCCTAAACCTATGCTCACTAGTTCTGGGCTCTTGTACTTGGGGGAAAAACAGTGTGACCAAAAAGACCATTTACAGAGTAATTTCCCAATCAGAAACCACTGATGAATCAGGATGGCAATTCACTGCTGAAGGTTTGAGACTTTTGAGTCAGGAGACCCTGCCCTTTGCAAGAAATGCATGTACAATTTACAGAAGCCCAGAGGTGGAATCACACCAAACTTGAATCCAAAGAAAATGTCATGGACACTCAGCTACTCTGGAAGGCCATGCATGCTGGCACAGAGGACAAAGCAAAGAACCACAATATATTTTGATGAGCTAAATATGTTCTATGTTTGCTTCCAAAAAGGTGACGTCCACATAAACTACTACAAGTGATGTTGCATCCTTGGCCGTTGCTACCGAAATCAGGAAAGCCTTCTGGCGAGTGAACCTACGGAAAGTACTGGAAAGTATTCTGGAGTCTGTAAAAATTGGAACCCAGTCATTAGGCAGGGACTGTCTATAATTCAACTTTCTCACATTCCCTCCAAATAGCATGGATGTTAATAACATCTAATTCCACAAAAACATATTGTAAATCACAGATAGCAGTAGATACCAGCGTTGGTGAGCTCAGCTCAAATCAATTTTATGATTGGTTGTGTGCCAGTAATGCTCCAGTGTGTATGATGGAGATGGAAAGTAGTGCTGTAGGTTAAAACTTATCCTTGATCACGTGCTAAGTGGCTGGTCTAGTATTGTGTGCAAGTGGAACTCCACTTCCAAAGGTTGGAAGCTGAAAATAATTACACACGTATACTTAGCACAAACAACCAAGGGAGACATTTGATCCTGTTGTCATAACATTAAAGATAACTTTTAATAAAAGTAAATATCAAAATGTTTGTAATGATGAAATGGAGCTACTAACACGGAAATTCCGTTATTAATGTAATAATGGTATTAGTTTCTATCTTGTAGTGCAAGTGTGTTGGAAACATTTAGAAAAATACGCAGCTCAAAGAAATGAGAATTCCTAAAGAATTAGAATCTCAAAACAGAGTGGCATTTCTGATAAATGCTCTTCATCTGTTTCTGTGATCTCAAATTTCCACAACTACTTAAAAGATCAGCAATTAACCATAATGGTAGGTTTAACAATACTTTATTGGTAATTATATGGAACCTTCATGCCAATTAATCTTGGAGTTCACACTCTCTTGCAAAAAGAGATGTCAAGTTCATTAGAAAGTTTCTGCTTTGAGGCAATACTGATTTGTCTTTTTTTATGTCAAGCATCTGCGTTCAGGAAAATTATCATAACTCGAAATGCCTTAAGTAGAAAAATTGAAAGTGATTTATTGTATTGTAATCTAAAGTGAATGGCCAAACTTTGTAACCCCAGCAACTGCAGCTTGAAAGGAATCAATGAAAAGCTAAATCAAAATAGTACCTTAGATTTGAGAAGAAAGGAAAGAGACAGGGTGAAAAAGCTTTATGGAAGCCAAGCCTCTTGAAAATTCTTTCAAAAAGGCATTAGTGGTGAGAATTTTTTGACTGATTTTTAAAAATTCTCCATTGAAGATCACAGAGGAGATGAAGATGCAATGACTCTGTAATATCACAGTAAGAGCTGTGGAACTGATGGAATCAAAGAAATTAATTAGTGATGAATAATCACTGGAGCAAATTACGTATAAGAGGGACAGAATTTGAGGAAGTCTCTTGACATCTTCGACAAAGAGGAAAATAATCAGACAAAATGTGTGTGATAAAAAAAGTTTGAGAAGAAATGCATAACTAAGCTTCTGTGACAGTATTTCCAAGTTTAGAAAAATATAATGCTGGACCCCACTGAGATCGTGAGAGAACCTTAAAGTGATAAATCATATGAAAATTTCCAGGCATAAATTAAAAGTATTCAGTTTACTACAATATTGCTCGACTAAAGTCACAATGATTACCATAGGTGGAAGAAAGTCTTTTAAAACAATATATAATTTTAAATTTAACAGTAGTTCCTACAAAATTAGATAGGGCAGTTATCAAACACACAGAAATTATTTCTATTCTACAAGTTGGATAAACCTGAGTAAATTTCCAATAAAAAAAATAGATGAATTATGAATGTACTATATCAGGAACCTGATTTAGTGGTGCCCACTATAAAAAGTTGGCATCTAGTTCAAGTGATCATTGGGCATAATCCTGCCACCTCTTATTTCACCTGATTCAGTGAAGGCGGGCAGTGAGAAGGCTGAACGACCAGAAGAACTGCTCACACTAACCATCCGAGATTCTTGTATTCATGAAACAATATTTATTTATTTATTTGTATCGATTAAATTGTTTGTCCTGCACGTGCATTGCTTGTTTGCAAGTGTATTAAGTCTGGTTGTGTGTCTGCCATCACAGAATACCGTTTCATCAGGTTGTACTTGAACAATAATCTTCATTTGACTTGATATGAGGATGTGATTGAAAGGAGAAAGGGAAGGGACCACCAGTGTGATCATAAGGGTTCAACTTAACACCCTTTCTTCAAAATGAGGTGACCCTCAGCTTTCTTACTGATCAGCACTGATTCAAAAGTTTTAGGTAGATTTGACTTTTATTAACTTAAATTAAAATTCATCAAGCAGCGTGCAACTAACTGAAGATATTCCAGCAGTTTCATGAGGTTTGTTTACTATTTACTAACATGTCTATTTTCTGTTAAATAGCAAAATATTAATGGAAAGAAAGATAATCTAGGAACTTACATTATCTACATTTCCCCATTTCATTTGCAGCAGAGAGCACATCTTATTTACATTAACACAGCTGTGCACAGTATAGGGAGGTTGCTCTTCTATGCGTGTTTGCAATTTACAGCAAATGTTAGCTGGAGGTCTAGTCACAGACCTCCAACCTTCTTTACTTTCACTGATCTCAATTTATTTAATGGTAAATTAAATCTCTCTCGAAAAGCATCCCTTCCAGAGGTTTACAAATAAAGACCCTATGAGGAATTTAGGAAGAATGCAGCTGGTGCTTGCTGAGGCCACGCATGCGAATCACCTCTCATTCTTTAACACTTCAATTATCTGACACTTTCATCCCAGGTATTTTGCATACACCAAAATGATAATCACTGAAGCAGCATCCTATTCACAGCGAGGGTTTTAACAAAAAGGGAAATTGTAATGGAGATTAAGATGCATGAACCAAAGCAGCTTTTCCCCATTTGGAATTTCCGAAAGAAACTTAACAACAAATTGTTAAAAGAAAACGAAAGATCACATCTTCTTTCACTCAGGAAAGTGACTTCTCAGGAAGTCCCTCACTGGATGGAACTCACACACTTGTGTGATTTTCTGAGCTATAACATGATTGTGGATTTGCACTTCAAGGAACAGTTAACACATGGACAAGGAGCCCATCTTGTCACTCTAAATCAAAATAATCGAACAGTACAAAATAAAATCTGCCCCTCACATCATCTAAATCCTCTGATACATAGAAAGAGTTGGTGACAGTGAACTGAGTCTCTTGGGCAGTGATTTTCCAACTGGTGGGAGTATTGGAAGTGTTGGTGATCTTTCTTCCCATCTGTCCTGCAAACCTTGGGTATTCACTTCAGAATTCAGCACGAAGAACAAATTGTGGTTGCCGATGGTATTCACAGCTTTGTTTTTCCTTTCATGACAGCACCAAATATTTAATCAACTGAGTGCATTAAAGTCGCTGATTTTTCATCTGTCGAGAGAAGTTCTCAAACTCTCAACTTGAACTGAAGTAGGCAGCCTAGCATTCTTCATGTGCTTACTCCGTTCTTTGCATGTGTGGAAAGCATTTATACAAATTCAGTCAGATAACGGTTGAGAATCCCATCCACTCTTCCCCTTCTGTTGGTCTTTTAATTTCTCTCCATCTTCATCATAATATGAAGACTCTGTTAAAGAGTCTGTTGACAGAACATTGTTAAGGTGCCGGAACAGAAAACATTAAGCACATCGTGAGCAGAGTACATTGCTTGCATTTTTAAGAGAGTTCAATTCTTTTTTTTTTGAGTCACATTTCACATCACCTCTACAAAATCCTCTCCTGTATTATTTCAATGATAATATAATCTGGTTGTGATCCTTGACTATTTACTCTCTTTAGAGCCTCACATTTTTTCCATGTGTTTCTGAGGGCACAAAATTAGCTTGAGAAAATATTTGATATCTTCCTCTTTTCAACAGCTCTAAAAGAACTATAATTAGAACAAAATAACCCTTTAAAATCCATCTTAAATTTTAATGAGAAATGAGTAATGTTATTTTTAGACAGAGAAAGATGAAATGCATTTTTCCCCAACTGACTAGAACACCTTTAACTACCTGCAATCTAAAACCTTCTGTCACAACATCAAGTATATGGCCAGTTTTGGAATCATTCATTCAATTTTTCAGTGTAAATGATTAATATTCATCATAAAAAGCAAGGGATCAAGTTATGAGCCAGTAGAACCTTGCTGGTAAAAGTTTTGAATCACAACCAACAATTGTTATTCTGTATTCTTTCCCAGCAAATGGAGGTTGGAGAAAGAGAGTGTGAGAGCAGGTTTGTTTAACTAGGTGACAGGTATAAACAGAGTGGCCATCATGGGAGCAGCCTTCGTGTGAGTGGGCCAGAGTTAGAGTGGTGAGTTGAGGTTTTGGTAAGAAGAGGCTGAGGTGGTGGTGCAGGAGCTGAGGTAAAGACAACCCTCTTGAGGGAAAAAAAAGGGTTCACCTAGAAAGCACAGGCAAGAGCAGGTTTTTCTTATTTCTTTCTCTCCATTTAATAGACAGTAGGAATGGTAGCCAGTTAGGGACATGCTCTTCTTGTAGAATGTCAATAGTCAGGGAAGCCAACAGTATTCCTGACAACTTTATCTGTGAGAAGTGCACCTCCTTACAAACCAAGCTGGACTTGGATGAACTCTGGATCTTTTGGGAGGCTGAGGGTGTGATAAACGGGAGTTACAGGGATACAATCGCATCTAGGAGGCAGGAGAAAGACAGCTGGGTGACAGTCAGGAGAGGAAAAGGGAACAGGCAGTCAGAGCAGGTACCTCTGTACCCCTCAATAGCATGTATACCATTTTAGATACTGTTGAGGTGGACAACCTACTAGGGACAAGCTAGAGCAGCCAGATCTCTGGCATGGAGCATGATCTTGTGGGTAAGATAGAAAGGGGCCAAGGGCCAGGATGACTCAGATCAAGTTCATTCTCAAGAAGGGGGAAGAGCAGGTCTATGAAGGGACCAATGACATGGGTAGAAAAGGTGATGTGAAGTCCTGCAAAGTGAGTTCAGGGAGTTAGGAACTAAGTTGAAGGACAAGGACATCCAGGGTTGTGATCTTGGGATTGCTACCTGTGCCATTTGCTAGTGAAGTTAGAAATAGGAGGATAATGCAGCTTAACATGTGGCTAAAGAGATGGTGCGGGGTGGGGCTTCAGATTTATGGATTATTACGCTCACTTCAAGAGAAGGTGAGATCTGTACCAGTAGGACAGTTTGCATCTGAGTAGTGGGGGTGGGGGTGGGGCCAAATTAATATCCTTGCTGGAACATTTGCTCGTGCTGGTTCTGGGAGTTTAAACCAGTTGGCAAGGGGGTGGGAACCAGAATGACAATAGACAATAGGAGCTGGAGTAGGCCCTTTGGCCCGTCGAGCCAGCACCGCCATTTTACAGATCATGGCTGATCACTACCATCAGTACCCCTTTCCAGCCTATAGAGCAGATGGTGGAAAGGTTGATGCATCGTGTAGTGACTTTGTGAGGAAGGACAGGCAGGGAAGGAAGTGTAAATGTAGTCATTTGGAGGGATTGAAATGTATTTAGGAATAAGGGAGATTAACTTAAGCAGGGATCAGGCTGTAACAGGCAAAGACAGGATTGGCTGGGGTTTAGATTCATTAAAAAAGATAGGATGGAAGGTAAAATGGGAGGAATAGCATTACTAAGCAGGGATAATATCACAGCTGCAGAAGGGAGTACATTGTGGAGGGATGGTCGATGGAGTCAGTGTGAGTGAAAGTTAGAAACAGGGAGGAATAATCAGTGTTTGAGGAGTTGTCTTTAAGTTGTCAAATAGCCCTCAGGACACTGAGGAGCACATAAGGAAGATGATCTTGAAATGGTGCAGAAATTACAGGGTTGTTGTTATGGGAGACTTCAACTTCCCAAGTATTGATTGGCACCTCCTTTCTGTAAGAGGCATAGATAGAGCAGAATCTGTCAGGTCCAAGAAGGACTCCTGACACAGTATGTGGAACAGCCGACTAGAGGAGAGGCCATACTGGATCCAGTACTAATGAACCTGGTCAGGTGACAAACCTCTCAGTGGTGGTGAATTTAGGTGAAGTGACCACAACTTCCTGACCTTTAGCATGCCTATGGACAAGGATAGCATGCAAAATGGTAAAGTGTTTAATTGAGGAAGGGCTAATTATGACGGGAAAGGGCAGGAATTAGGGAGAATAAATTGGAAACAGATGCTCTCAGGGAAAAGCACAGAAGCAGTGTGGAGAATGTTTAGGGATCACATGCAGGGTTCTGGATACACGAGTCCCATTAAGTTAGGGAAAAGATGGTAAGATAAGGGAATAATGGTTGACAAAAGAGGTGAGACAGCTAATTAAGAGGATGAAAGAGGAAGTACTCATGAAAATTATATGGTAGCCAAGAAAGAACATAGGAGAACTAGAAGGGGGCATGAGAAAGCCTTTGCAAGTAGGATTAAGGAAAACCCTAAGGCATTCTCTGCATATGTGAAGATTAGAAGGATAACAAGAGTGAAGGCAAAGCCACTTGAGGATAAAGATGGCAACATCCCTGGAGGTAGGAGAGGTCCTAAAAGAATACTTTGCTTCAGTGCTCACCAGAAAGAGGGACTTTGTTAACGTGAGATCAGTATAGAACAAGGTTATGTGGAGCATGTAGAATTTAAGAAAGAGGAAATGCTAGATCTTCTCAAAAACATTAGGATTGATGTCCCCGGGACTGGAAGAGCTATATCCCAGGAAGTGAGGGAAGAGATTGCTGGGACATTGGCAATGATCTTTGCATCCTCTCTGGCCATATGGTGAGGTACTGGTGATTGGAAAATGGCAAATGAAGTCCCCTTGTTTAAAAAAGGTCATGGGGAGAATCTTGGAAAAAAATAGATCAATAAGTCAGATGTGGCAAGCCATTGGAGAGGATTCACAAGCATGAGGAAAAGTTTAGCCTTCTCATGGATTTTTAGCATGGCTTTGTGAAGGTTAGTCTGCCTCACAAGTCTAACTGAGTTTTCTGAGGAAGTAACAAAAGCAATTGATGAAGGTAAGTTGGTAGATGTGGTGGATATGGATTTGACAAGCCTCTCCATGGTAGACTCATTCAGAAAGTCACGAGGCCTGGGATCTATGGAATCTTGGCTGTGTGAATTCAGAATTGCTTTTACTCCAGAAAACAGAAGGTAGTAGTTGACGGAACACTGCCTGGAAGTTAGTGATGAGTGAAGTTCTACAGGGATCTGTTCAGGGGCCCCTGCTCTTAATGGTTTTCATAAATTACCTAAATAAAGAAGTAGAGGGATAAGTTATTACTTTTGTAGATGACATGAAGGTTGGGGGTATTGTGGATAGTTTAGAAGTTTGTTATGGGTTACGACAGGATAATAGAAATGATGCAGAGTTGGGCAGAAAAGTGGCAGATGGAGTTCAATTCAGATAAGTGTGAAGTGATGCATTTTGGAAGGTCAAACTTGAAGGCAGAGTTCATGGTTAATGGCAGGATTCTGAACAATGTGAAAAAGAGGGGCCTTGGGGGTCCAAATCCATAGATCTCTCAAGGTCACCATGCAGGTTGATAAGGTAATAAGGAATACTTATGGTATGCTGGCCTTCACTAGTCAGGGGATTGAATTCAAGAGTGTGAGGTAATGTTGCAGCTGTATAAAACTCTGGACCACACTTTTAATATTGTGTTCAGTTCTGGTCGCCTCATTACAAGAAGGATCTAGAAATAGGAAGAGGGTGCAGGATTTACCAGGACATTGCCTGGATTGGATTGGAGAGTGTGTCTTATGAGGCAAGGTTAACAGAGCTAAGGGTTTTCTCTTTGGATTAAAGCATGGTTAGAAATGACTTAATAGAGGTCTACAAGATTATCAGATGTATAGATAGGGTGGACAGCCTACTATCCAAGGGCAAGAGTAGCACACTTCAAAAGGTGAGAGGAGGATCACTTGGGGAAAATATCAAAGGTATGCTTTTTCCAGAGGGTCGTGGGCGTCTGGAATGCATTGCCAGGAGTGCTGGTGGAGGCTTGTACAATAGGGACATTTAAAAGACTCTTAGACAGGCACATGGATGCAAGCAAAATAGAAGGTTATGGGTGTGAAGTGAGAAAGGTTTAATTTGTTGAGTAAGTTTATATAGGTTGGCACAACATCATAGGCTGAAGGGCCTGTACTGTGGTGCAATGCTTTATGTTCTGTGTTCTTTTTCTTGCCACAAAGTCAGATTTGAATCTGGTTTTCTACTTTGGATCCTGTTAGCCTTTACTTTCTGACCAGCCTGCTATGCAGGACTTTACCAAAAGGCTTGGTGTAGGTAGATGATGTTAAATACATTATCTCCATTGATCAACCTTCTCATCTCCCCTCAAAATGCTGTCAAATTGGTCACATTTCCTTCCACCACTGGAACAGATGTAAATAAGTTTTCAAATGTTACCTTCACACTCTGGACAGCACTTGTGTTGTTGCTTTACAATGTTCTCACACGTCAGAACTGGACACTTCTCCCGTTGGCACTTTGTGGATCCTTCCTGAAATTTCAAACACAATTATTGGATTTTGTCATACCATTTCTGATCCACAGTTACATCCAGAATTACAAATTTTGTGGTTCACTTAATTAGTATGAGCTTTGTCTCAATAGACGTTCTCTTACCTCTGATTCATTACAAAAGTCATGGAAACAAGCACCTTGGCCCAACTTACCCATGTCAACCTAGTTGTTCATCTGAGCTAATGCCACTTGCTACACTTGGTCCATATCCCTCTAACCCTTTCCTATTCATTGGTCAGTCAAATCTCATAACTGTATCCGCCACACCACTTTTTCTGGCAGCTTATTCCATATTCGTACTAACCACTGTGTGAAATGTTGCCCTCATGCCCCTTTAAAATCTTCCTTCTTCAGAGTTTTAATGTGTAATCTTTGTACACTTCAATGAAATAACAAGGGAATGCTAGCCACAAGTTAGATAATAATCTGAGGTCCTTGTGCCCTGATTGTAGACTCTGTGATTTTAGTAAAACACACAGAAATGCAGGAGGAACTCCAGGCAGGCTTGCCTGAAATGTCAGTAATATATCTTTACCTTCTATGGACACTGCAAGACTAGCCAAGTTCCTCCATGCATTTCTGTGTGTGTGTTTTTTAAGTGACATTGTTCTTTTCAAAAGAAGCAAAAATTTCCCTGGAGTCCTGGTCAACATTTATTCTTCAATTATCAATCTTACTTTGCATAACTTTTCTTCTTAACATTATGACAGAGATTTCATTCAAAAGCATTTCATGGTGATGGAAACTCACAGCACAGAAATAGGCCCTTTGGCCCATTGAGTCTATACTAACCATCAACCACCCTTTTACACTAATCCTATATTTATCCATTTGTTATTCTTTCTGTATTCACCTTCATCCATAACCTAAACACCAAAGGCACATGGGAGGAAACTGAGAGCCTAGAAGAAAACCATGCAGTCACAGGGAGAATATGCAAATTCCACACAGACAATACAAAGGCTAGAATTCAACTTGGGTCTCTGGGAGTGAAGTTGTGGTTTAGGTAGCAGTGTCATTCTATATAGGTTTGTTTTTGTGTTAAATCTACAGCCTGTATCTCAAATCTGAGGTACAATGTACTAGTGTATAATTTGATTATTTGATAACATTGTACATTTACGGGATAATAATAAACTGCTGTTTTGTTTTTTTAATTTATTTTCTTTCCTATAATGAAAATGAAGCTTGCTAGAGCCGAGAGGAGGGGGATCCTCCTTCTGCAAAGCTTTGAAGAACTGCTGTGAATCAGCTGGAAGGATTGCAGTTTTAGTTTGGAAGTTCAGCTATTTAGTTTAATGCTTCTGGCAATTCAAAAGGGTGAAGATGAAAGCTGTACTCCGCCAATCTAGTCAAACACTTTGCACTTGTGTTTCGATACATTTATGTTTTCTAATGTGAGCCAACCAATCAAATTCAACAGTAACTTACAGAATTAAACCACCAATGTAATAACACATAAATCTTACTGACAATCTTAGAGCAAGAGTTAATTTTCTAACTTTGAAACAGAATAAATGATGCCTTTCATAGTCGCATCTTGGTAATTAAGTAATAACATTTCAAGCAATATCAGCTTTTTGATATGGTCTGATTCTTAATGTTAAATAGAATACCTACATCGCACCAGCAAGTAATGCATTTCATTTCCCCAAACGGAGGAACTTCAGGATGCCATTTATTATTGTTCATGTACATATGACGCCCAAATTTGCAGGGCCTGGGCCCATCAGCCTGCATCATGTCTGTGTGGTCAAAAGGGGTAACCTCTGTAACTGTAGTAAAAAAAGCAAATTTCAGAAGCAAGTTCAGGGTATCGATCCACAACTATGCAGAGTCTATTTCTGATTTGTAATGTACTTTGGGTACAGGGGGGACATTTTGGTAAGTTGCTGATGTTGCTGGACACAAACATTTGAGCAATTGGCCATTTAGTGATGACAAGACAATTCCAACCAATTAATTAAAGTCCTTTAAATATCTTCTTCTATTCAACAGTGACTTCACTTCAAAAGTGGGGTGCTTTGGGACAACCAGAAGTCATGAAATATGCTACATAAGTATACTTTTTTTCTTATATATACCATAGTAAGAAAGTACAAACTACTAACCTGGACATTCCTTGCAACAGTTTGATGCATTCTTTCTAACAGGCTGGCTACAAGGCAGAACTGGGCATTGAACTTTCTCACAATGAACTTCCCCAGTTGCTCCCTTTGAAACACAAGAAATATTTAATATTAACTTTTATATGGCTCTGATCATGGCAACATATGGGAACTTCCATGCAAGTATTAATGTTGCTCCTGTTAGTAAAACGATCTCCTTCTCTATCCAGATTCCCAGGAGGAGAAATTCAACTTTGACTATTTCCTTTAAGTGTGTGTAGATTTCTTGGTACCTATTTGTACTCACCTTTGTGCACTTGGCTCCATGATTCCCACAGATTGAAATGTAGTGAATGGACTACAATCAGTGCCTGATATGCCCACACACTTAAAGCTAGCAATAAAGATAATTCTCCCCCCCCCCCCCCCCTAAAGATTTCCTATTTCAGGCCCAATTTAGTGCCTTGAAATTGTGCAGAAATGTTTGATCAATCTTTTTTTTAATCTTAA
This sequence comes from Narcine bancroftii, assembly GCF_036971445.1. Taxonomy (NCBI): domain Eukaryota; kingdom Metazoa; phylum Chordata; class Chondrichthyes; order Torpediniformes; family Narcinidae; genus Narcine; species Narcine bancroftii. The sequence goes on along the minus strand of NC_091477.1, from coordinate 102,349,685 downwards.
TGCCATTCTCCACCATTCAAAACAAAAAGGTTTGGGGTTATTGATAAATTGAAAATGTGATTTTAAAAATCTGTGCATTAATTTCATCCATGTGCACATTACACACCCTTTCTTTAAAATTCTTAAATTTCCATTTAAGTCAATGGAGCTGAATTTCAGAAGTGGGAGTTCATGCACAAATACTGCAAAACTGCATGTTTCGTCCTGGTAATTAAGAATGAGTTTCTCTGTAACTGCATCAACTTGTGCTAGCTCTCCTGATGTATCCTACTGATTTCTATTATTTTATCTTTTCTCTGCTTAACTAACTAAACTCAGATCTTCATTTAATCAATCACAAAATTGCAAAGCTCAATCTAACTCACTTCATATACACTTCAATTCTGATATCATTTGTTCAAATAACAATGTTCCTCAACACATGCAAAAAGAATTCCTGACATTGTTCCCATAAGTTTACAATAGAATGGTAGAAGCCACTCAAATGCCATTACATTCACTAAATAGAGAGTGCTAAAGTGAAAAATAATTGTTCATTTTTAAATTTCCTCCTTAGAACATTATTATTAATAGAAACAGTAAATTATTCAGGAAAATGCTCATCTCTGTCACAAAAAGAAATGGTCTGCAAGAGTTTCCTACCTTACAGGAGCAGACTGCACATTTCACGTAACCAAATGGTGGGACAAATGGATGCCAGGTTGTCCCAGCGGGATGCCATTTCTTGTCCCCATCGAAGTAGCAGCCTGGAATATAACAAAGAGGATTATTTATTGGAATTACTTCAGCTTCATTTGTTATATCCATGGGCACAGCAGAAGTTTAACCAAAATATAAAATGGTATTACTAGCCATTATCCCAATGAAAATGGAAACAAATCTTCCTAAAAGTGGTGGCTGAAAATTCCTAATGCTCATTTAAAATTCCCTCTCTTTTCTTTTTACAAAAGCGTATAGTATTCCAGCAGGGATGCATCATTCTTGGGATGTCACATCATCTTCCATCATCAAGGGGGAAAGGGGAAAGTTAGAGCAACTCTAATTTCCCTTGGAGTCTTGCTTCTCACAATCACATTTGCTCATAAATCACCAGCTAGGAAACTAGTGTTAACAATAGACAATAGACAATAGACAATAGGAGCTGGAGTAGGCCATTTGGCCTGTCGAGCCAGCACTGCCATTTTAGATCATGGCTGATCATTACCATCAGTACCCCTTTCCAGCCTTACCCACAAGAGTCTTATCTAACTCTCTTTTGAACATAGTCAGCGAATCCGCCTCTACCACCCTCTGTGGCAGAGCATTCCACAGATTCACACTTCTCTGGGTAAAAAAATGCTTTCTCATCTCCGTCCTTAAGGGCCTACCCTGTATTCTTAAACTATGCCCTCTAGTCCTCGTCTCCCCCATCATTGGGAACAAGTAATCAGACTTCACCTTGTCTATCCCCCTGATGATTTTGTATACCTCAATCACGTCCCCCCTCATCCTTCTAAACTCCAATGGATACAAGTCCAGTTTTTCTAGCCTTGCTGCATATGACAACCCTGCCATCCCTGGAACTAACCTTGTAAATCTGCACTGCACACCCTCTATAGCTAGTATGTCCTTCCTCAAGTTTGGAGACCAGAACTGGACACAATACTCCAGGTGGGGTCTCACCAGGGCCCTGTATAACTGCAGAAGGGCATCTCTGTTCCTATACTCCAATCCCCTCTTTATGAAAGCCAACATTCCATTTGCCTTCTTCACAGCTTTCTGAACCTGCATGCTAGCCTTCAGTGACCGGTGAACAAGTACACCCAGATCCATTTGCACTTCCCCACTCCCTAGCTTGTCTCCATTTAAATAATACTCAGCTTTCCTATTACTTCCCCCAAAATGAATAACCTCACATTTGTTCACATTGAAATTCATCTTCCATTTAGCCGCCCACTCCTCCAGCCTGTCCAAGTCCCTCTGCATTTTCCTTACATCCTCCTCACACCGCCACCCAGTTTAGTGTCATCTGCAAATTTGCTCATGTTATTTATAATCCCCTCATCCAAATCATTAACATAAATTACAAACAACTGAGGACCCAACACCGATCCCTGAGGCACTCCACTCGTCACATCCTGCCATTCTGAAAAAGACCCATTTACTCCAACCCTTTGTTTCCTATCTCTTAACCAATTTCCTATCCATGTCAGCACCTTACCTCCAATACCATGCTCCCTGATCTTGCCCACTAGACTCCCGTGCGGTACCTTATCAAAGGCCTTCTGGAAATCCAAATACACCACATCCACTGGCTCTCCCGAGTCCACCCTCTTTGTCACATCCTCAAAAAATTCCGGAAGGTTAGTCAAGCATGACTTACCCTTAAGGAATCCATGCTGACTAGCCCTTATACTATTATTACTGACTAAGTGTTCTGCTATTTCTCCTTTTATGATGGACTCCAATATCTTCCCCACCACTGACGTCAGGCTGACCGGTCTATAATTTCCCGTTGTCTCCCTCCCTCCTTTCTTAAAAAGCGGCTCCACATCAGCCACTCTCCAATCCTCAGGGACCTCCCCGGAATCTATGGAACTTTGGAAAATGTCGACCAGTGCCTCCACAATTTCCATAGCCACCTCTTTAAGCACCCTAGAATGCAGCCCATCAGGCCCTGGGGATTTATCAGTCCTCAGTCCCAACAATTTACTCATAACAATCTGCTAGTCTAAGCACTTGAGTCAAGGATGCATAACACCTTTCTGCCACATGTTATTTTCAGATTTTCTTTTAAAACTCTGAATGTACTTCACTAGATTGGTTCCTTCTGAGCAATCATCAGAAATAATTTTTCCCCTCAGAAACCAACAACGAAACATTCTCAATGCAGTAGGAAACATCATTGTTAAGAATTAGAAATCTTAGCTCACATAAAAAATATAATCACACCATTATTAATCACTGCATTAATACATAATTCATGATGTGGCAAAACAATGTTCAGTCGACTTCATTGCTACACATCTATTTTACCTCAGTAAGCCAGTGAAAAATGCTGCCATTTCTTAGCAACACCCAATCCATAGAAGCTACTTGCATCTTTTATCCTAATGCCATGACCCATTATGCCGATCATTGGTTGAATTAGAATGCTTGATCTCATATAATCAATGTCTCAAACCAAAACATCAATAACAAAATTTACTTAAACAAGACAACGGATTAAGGGAAATTTCTGGACCTCGAATTGTACCGTGCGCTGCAAATATTTAATATGCTTTGCAATAGTCATTTCTAATCTCAAAACTTGTTACAAGATGTGATGGAAAACTCTGCAAGCAAAGTGCACTTTCAGAAAATAATAGATTTCCATGTGCTTAAACCTCGAGGCTATCAGGCAAATAATGGCCATGCACCAATATGCACTAGGTGAATAATTTTGCTTTAGTAATAAGCACTTGAGAAGCAGTGTGAAGGCCTAACTAGAGGATGCCCCTCCTCAATACCAATCTGACACACAGATTAAATTTGCTCCAATGTAGTAATGTAAATATTGATAAAACATTAACTCATTTACAATTGGATAATCAGATGCATTATTTTTGTCAATTAAATTATGTTGCAAACTTACCTTCAACCTGTTCTGTCCTTATTTTCTTTTCATCTTTTTCTTCATTTTTCTCTGTTCAAATTATAATTGAACAAGGCATCAATTAAATTATTGTTTGAGAGGATTTATGATGCAACAAATAACATTTCCACTAAGTTAATTCTTGATTGTTTGATAAGTTGACGGTCTGATATTTAACTAAATATATAAATTACATGTATCCAGTATTTAATTTACTCAAATGCATAATGATGAGTTCAGACAATTACCGTTTCTCTCTAACACACCACTTCCTACTGAATAGAAACACACCTTGGCAAACAGGACAGCATTTATCTTCAACGGGAACAAGATCTGTGCAGTTCAGAGGAAGGCATATGATAGGATCACATATAACAGTCCTTTTCTGAAACAGTGAAAAAATACAGATGATGTGAGTAAAACTGTCATGCTAAAAAAAATTCACAAAATAAACCAAATTTTACACAATCAAGCTGGCTTTTATTGCGTCACCTGGCAACTACAGACAGAGCATTTCTGGTCATAATTTGGAGCCCACTGCGACCCATGGGCTCTCCATTGCCCTTCAAAGAAACAGGAATCTTGATCTTGCTTCAACTCTTCCATATCAGGTTTAATTTCCTGAAAAATATCATCTTCATACTCAGGTTCTTTAGGTGTGATAAATCCTTTCGACTCACACTGGTTGTGAATGAGCACCTGAAGAAGATCATAGTTTTAATATTATTAATAGTGATTTTGAATTCAGAGTTCAATTAATACAGTAAAACTTCTCTTATCCAGAATTCAAGCAGATGACAGATACAAAAGGAAAATAAGAAGTAAAAATTGTTGACAGAAACAAAAGGAAAACAATAAGTAAAAATTATGTATGTTTAAAATTGGCGTGCCTCGCCATTAGTTCGCCAATCATGCAACATTCAATCTCAAGCAACCGGAAAATACACTTATCCAGTATCAACCAATCCCCATAGGTGCCAGATTTTAACATTTTTAAAATCACAAACTGATCCCATTTTACAATAAAGCAAAAGTTCAAGTGGATTAACTCTAGATAAAACAATAATTTATTTAAATAAATTGCTGGAATTACACTGTGTAGCAGTTGTTAACTGAACTAGATATTTCTTTTACCTAATTTTACATTTACTTTCCAGTTCGATGCCCTTAGTTTCAAAGTGATAGACTCGTATAGCAAGAAACTGGCACTATAGTCCACCAAATCTATGCCAGTTATAATTTGGGCTCCAAGGTTAGCAAAGAGGTGAGAGCAACTCTGTGATAGCACTGGCCACGTTGAAAAAAAATCATCCGCAAGTTCCCTTCTATCTCTTACTTTAAATTTATATCCTCTGGTATACTGCTTAGGAGAAAAGTTTCTCCCCACCTACCCTATTCTTGCCCCCTATAATTTTGCGTATCCCAGTCATGTCTCTGCAGCCTTCTCCAGTCCAAAGAAAATAAGCTCAGCTTTTCTATCTCTCCCCATAGCTGAATCTCCATTCAGAGATCATCCTGGTGAATCTGCTCTGCTCCTTCACCCATGCAACCCCTTCCTCCCTATAATGTGGCTACCAGAAATGAACACTGCATTCCAGCCGTGGCCTGATATTTTATATAACGTTGTTGCTTTGTAGCATCCTTGCTCTTCTATTCCATGCCCCATCTAGTTGGGCTGTGTCCTTCCTGTAGGTCTCCTTACCACCTTTTTATCTGAGCTTTACACAAAAACACTGGAGAAGCTCAGCAAATCACGCAGCATTATTTGTGTAGCAAAGTTAAAGATACATAACCAACATGCCGGGCTTATGAGCAAAAAGCAGGCAAGCATCTGAATAAAATGGTGGGTCAAGGGGCAGGGGGAGGAGCACAGGCTCACAGCAAGAGATCATAGGTGGAAATGGGTGGAAGGGCACAAGTGAAAAGAAGCTGAGAAATGATAGGGGAAGGCGATAGCTCTCTGAATAGAAAGGATGGGGTGGGGGGGTGTTGGAGAACTGGAGGAAAGCAGACAGAGGCATGGGGAATATTTTGTGGGGTTTCTACAATTTGTGGGTGGCCTTGGCTTGGCAGTGGATGAGGCCATGGACAGACACATAAATGTAGGAGTGGGTTGAAATGATTGGCCACTAAGATATCCCTGCTATTGCAGCAGACAGAGTGAAGGTGCTCAATGAAACTATCTCCCAGCCTGCATCCATTTTCTCCGATAGAGAAATTCAGTAGGGGTCTCCTGTAAGTTTATAAGTGAAGTGTTGCTTCACTGGGAGGACTATTTGGGGACTCGAGGACTATTTGGGATGGTGAGGGAGAGAGGAGTGGGTAAAAGTGTAGAACTTCCTGCAATCACATGGATAGGTAAAAAGGAAGAAATTAGAGGGAAAAAATGAGTGGACAAGAGAGTCATGGAGGGAGCGGTCCCTGCAGAAGGCAGAGAGGGATGGAGAAGGAAACATGCGTCTGGTAGTGGGATCACCTTGTAATACCAAGGGGGCGATTTTGTATCTTTTTCTTTACTACACTATGTGACTTGCGGAGTTTCTCCAGCATTTTTGTGTAAATTATTCTCACAACGTCTGTAGACTTACTTATTTAAATTTTTATCCGTCCTGCTGTCTTCAGAAATCCAAGAACATGTATAATAAAGTCCCCCTGATTTGCAATATTTCCCAGGGTTCTATCATTCATTGTATATATTCCAACCTTATCAGTCTTCCCAGAATATATCACCTTACATTTCTCGATTAAATTCCATTTGCCGTTGTTTTGTCCATCTAACCATTTATGAATATCATTCTGTAACCATTCTGAATGATTGCATCCAATTATTAACACGAGTACATACCTGCCCTCGTATCTCTCCTTTGGGATTAAGTTTTGTGCTAACTTGAATAAATGCAGTTCCTCTATTGAGATGTCGCAAAAGATCTGTGCTGATATCTTTTAATATTCCTTGAGCCTAAAAGTAAATTAAATAATCACAAAGTATATTCTTTAGACGCAATGTGAAAGTCAAAGTTCCTTATATTTCTTAAATGATTTATGATTTTCTTGTGTGTATTGGGTGGATTAAAAATACACCAATAACTAACTTTTGCAATCCATAAATTTCTTAATATGTATCATTTTGACAGAAATCAAAGCAATGTCTTTATTTATTACTTGTACTTCATTCAAATATAATTATTTCATGCCAGGAGCTCTGATTACTATTATGAGATATAAAATGGAATGAATTTCAAGTTTATGCCAAACTAAATGTTATCTGGAAACGATCAGGATGGAAACTATGACCACCTGAAATATTGCAGTTCTTGTTATGAGAGGAATTGGAGAGGAAAATCTATTTTTGCGGTAGAACAACTTTTTTAAAAATTAGTACATTTTTCCAGGCGCTACTGAAGATGTTGCCTTTCCCTGAGGCTTGGATCCACAAACTTCAGCAACCAGAATTAGTTGTGATTCCTCATGGAGAGTGTGGAGATTTTCATGTGCCTATGCATTGGATCTGTTCTTATAAAAAGTAGTTAATTTTGTGAAAAGCCTACTTAGGGAAAATATGGAAGATTTGACTTTAGCATGGACTGTGGATTCCAATCTGTTCTCACCTAACATTTGTTCCCGAGAACTTTGAAGCTATTAGAAACAAAGGTTGGAAAATAACTCCGATCTCTCTCTAAAACCTAAGAATGCTCCGTTAGTCTTAACACTCTAACAGCAGGTAAACTGGGATCGGATCATTCAGAGCAGATCAAGAAATCATGGAATACTTCAGCGAATTGGAATATGTTGTCAATAAATAGCTATGTTTTTGATAAGACACCATTCATGGAGGGAAATTGGCAGTCAATGTTTCAGATAAAAACCCTCCTTCAGGACTGAAGTACCAGTATATAATCCCATCCTTGAGTTCAGGGTTTTGATGCGACCTATTGACTGCTCCAGATTCCAGCATCTCCAGTCTCTTGTGTCTCCACTCTGAAGTTGATGTCACGAAGGTGCTGCTTTTGGTAATATTCTTCCCATCCAAATGATTGAAATGACTTTGATTTATAAAAAAAAAATGCTATTTAAACAAAATATCACCTCTGATCCATAAAAACCTTTAAGGAGTTGCTTATGTTCACCATTGCTTTCATCCATTTCCCCAATCTCAGCAAATCCATGGAGGTGTGCATTGATGGTGATATCTTCAGCTTTACTCAGCCCAGCCACAACGATCTCATAGTGCAGGTGGCAATGGTCATCCAAAGATACCCAAGTATGTCCTGCTGATCCAGTCTTTACAGGGGGTATCACAAACTGTCCAGCCAATGGTATTGGCAGCTCTGTAGAAGAAAGGTTGTTTGCATTAGTATTTCATGTTTTTCTTAAACTAGTCAGTATTGTGCTGTTAAAAATCACTGCACAAAATCATTCTAATGACAACCAGAACCTTTCATTGAACGAATTATGGAAGAGATATAATAATTGTCAAAAGCGGACATCCCTAATCCACTCATGTCATTCCATGTGATCTCCCAATAAAGCCAATGGTACCTATCCCATGATCCAGGAAAGACTCGCTTGACAGAATACTCCTCTCGGTATATTTTAAATAACTCGCCTTTAGAAAATACCTCACTGCAGATTTTCCAGAACTGGCTATCATTCAGGCAGCAGACTGCATCACATGAGAGTGCATTTCAGGCCTCCTTCCATGCCTGTCAACTGCAGCACAAACATCAAGAATAGATTGAAGGTTGCATTCTGCAACCATAGCTGGTGGATCAAGTGTACTCTCACTCACTTGAATGGGTCACAGACCTTTAAAAGGTAATTTCAGCTATCCCATCTGTCGGCTCTTTATTTCAATGTATTTTTATGCTTTAATTAACTATTTAAAAATAATTTTCCTAATTTTCTTTCTTTAAAATGTTTAATTATTGATTTTGTTCCCCTCTTTTGAAATGAGCACATGACATGTTTAAACAGTAAACAGGTCTCCTTTTGGTGCGAATGCCAGAGACCTTCACAGCAGTCTGATTGCCGGTTCTTACTCTTTCCCATCTGTTCCTTTTTTTTCGTTGCTTGTAACCCATTGCGACTTGCAGAAAGGCTCTCATGACAACATTAGCAGGAGCAAGGGGGCTGTGCAGCCATACATATTTAGCTTGGCTGCAGGGCTGGCGTGACAGATCTGGGATCAGTGCAATCAGGTACGCTATATCTTCATTAACAGACATTCCTTGACCTGCTGAGCATTTCCAACATTAACTCTTGTGTTTCATATTTCCAGAGTACACATTTTCTTTTGCATCATTATATTGTTTTTTTGATTCTATTACATTTTTAAAAATTAGCTGGTGAAAGCACTGAATTTGGGCATAAAACTCAAATTCTAAAATTTCTAATTGAATAGAAATATTGTTTTAAATCAATGGTGACTGTTAAATGGGGTTTGTTCTGCCGATTCTTAGGTGAATAGCTGTTGGGATAAGTATTTTCTTTACCATTGTATCTTGCTTGAAGGCCACTGTACAGTAAAGAACTGATTTGTCCTCTCAGTTCTCCCTCTTCATACTCCTTTGTTGCCACATTGATGAAGAGCTCATTCTGTAAGAGCATATGAATGTCCCTGGCATTTAGATTGTTGCTAACTCCGATGGCCTGAAATTGTAAATCAAACCATTAGAGTTTATAACACGTTGACAGCTAGTTATTGATGACCGTACACTTTTCTTTTTCTTTAAGAGATAGGAGTACTTACGAAATTATTCTTGAAATCAGAAGTTATATCATGTAAAATATTGCGCCTGTTTCTTCGCCGAGGCTTTGTTTCAATTGTGAGTCCTGTGACTTCACTCGCAGTGCCAGCTACTTGTACCTGCAGCATAATATTCATTTGCCAGTGTTATTTCACAATGATGTTTGTAATTGGTTACATTCAAATATTTTTAATCTACAATTACAATCAAAACACAAATAAATTTCATGGAATTCTAAAATAGTGTATTAAACAAAGAAGAAAACAGTCTATAACGGAAAATCTCAGAGCTATTATAACAAGTAATTTTTGTAAATGTGCTCACATAATAAATAGCAACTTTTTTTTTACCTGGAACTCAAGGGTCCCATTATCGTGTAAAGTAAATTTTGCTGAACCAACAGCTCCAGTTTTGGTCGGAGTGAGAGAATTTCCACTTGAAAGTACACTCTGAATAGCTAATGGAATGGGAAAAATTTAAACCATATTAAATATATTTATACATATCAATGCTTCAGATGATTACTGTTTAAGGAAAGTAATGGGGTACTATGAATCTTGCAGAAATATCAACATTAATAATTCTCAATGATTAACCATTAGGAGGCACAGTGGTCTTTCTGTTTATGCTCTTCTTCAAGTTCTGACCTCATTCCAAAAGGGTTCAGTTCATATCTAGAGACCTATATAAAAATGTGGCCAAATTCCCATTAAACTTTCTCACAGAGAAAATGGCAAATGAAATTGTGTTGGCACCACTTTATTTGCCCAAATAACAGTGACATTTATATAATAATTCATGACAAATAAAATGCATTAGATATGAGGGACTCTACATAAAAATGTATTTTTCCCTTATAGAGCAGCATACAGCTTTGCTTATTTTCTTTAACCAGCATTGTCTCCGCTCCATCCTCAACATTCATTGGAGCGCTTTCATCCCTAACGTCGAAGTACGCGAGATGGCAGAGGTCGACAGCATTGAGTCCACGCTGCTGAAGATCCAGCTACGCTGGGTGGGTCACGTCTCCAGAATGGAGGACCATCGCCTTCCCAAGATCGTGTTATATAGCGAGCTCTCCACTGGCCACCGTGACAGAGGTGCACCAAAGAAAAGGTACAAGGACCGCCTAAAGAAATCTCTTGGTGCCTGCCACATTGACCACCTCCAGTGGGCTGATATCGCCTCAAACCGTGCATCTTGGCGCCTCACAGTTCGGCGGGCAGCAACCTCCTTTGAAGAAGACTGCAGAGCCCACCTCACTGACAAAAGGCAAAGGAGGAAAAACCCAACACCCAACCCCAACCCACCAATTTTCCCCTGCAACCGCTGCAACCATGTCTGCCTGTCCCGCATATGACTTGTCAGCCACAAACGAGCCTGCAGCTGACGTGGACATTTACCCCTCCATTAATCTTCATCCGCGAAGCCAAGCCAAAAGAAAGAAAAGAGTGAAAAGTATTTTTTTTCTGGAGATCATCTGGAAGTAAAATCCAGCTCTGAACGGAATGCTGGTTTTTTAAGGCAGATGTATTCCACTCTGCTAACCCTAACTGGGATCAGTAATTATTTCTTTATTCAGTGGTTTGGAATAAATTCCAGCAGAAACTAATGGGTCTACAATTATTACGAATCTTCACATAGGAATGTTCCTGAAAGAAGATGATGTGTTACAATTACATTATAATATGCCACAGGCAGTCAGGTTCTCCCAAAGTTTATTAAACTTCCTTCAGGAGTTGCAGTAAAATTTTGCTCAGTTTTGTCAATTTTTTTTGTGGTTTCGGCCCCTCACCCAGGAGAGGAACAGGGGTGGTTGTTAATACACAACCTACTCAAAAATAAATATGCTTGATGATTTGGCAGTCTTGCCCTTTCTGTCATATGTTTCTCTGAATAGTGACTCTAAATTATACCTCAACAAGCAAAGCTGGGAGGAGTCACGTGATGGAGTAGTGGCCAGTAGGAGAATACCAGCCCTCTCCAGAAAAGAAGAAAAAAAGTGAAGAAAAAACAAAGCTCCAGATACACAAAACACAACAAATAAAAGATAAAGGTGGGGAGAAAATGGTACCTAAGAAAGAAAAACCAAAAACAACGGGAAAAAAATGAAAGAAAGACGCTGGAAGAGAAAAGTGAAGGCCTTACCTGCATGAAAAAGCAGGGTCCCGCTGTGGAAAGAGGAGCCCGCTCCCTGAGGTTAGTGGAGACCCCGCAGAGTCGCGACCTACCAACCGCGGGACTGCAAAAATGGCTGAGCCAAACAGAGGTACGTAACTGCGCATGACAAGGAGAACACCGATGGGAGGGGGGCCCAGCTGTGGACGAACAGCTGAGAGATGCCCGACAGCAGGGCTCCCAGCTGGAAGATAAAGAAAGCAACAGGAATGGGAGGGGTGAGAAAGAAAAACAGAAGCAGGTGACCCAACAGATAACCAGCCCAACAAAATACCCAACAAACTGAGACAAGCAGCTCAACAAGAAAGTCAGAAGAGACACAGATACAAGGAAGAGAAAAAGAAGAAGGAGAAGGAGCAGGAGAAGAAGGAGAAGAAGGAGAAGAAGAAGAAGAAGAAGAAGGAGAAGAAGGAGAAGAAGGAGAAGAAGAAGAAGGAGAAGGAGAAGAAGGAGAAGGAGAAGAAGGAGAAGAAGAAGAAGACGACCAAGCTCTGCACAGAGGAATAGGAGGAAGAACATGTAATGGCGGTGGAAATGGAAGTGAACGACTTAAAAAGAAAATTAGAAGCGAGTGACAAAAAAGTTAAAGAAACACAGGAGTTGTTAGCTCAGAAGATAGATATAATGGAAAACTATAGTAACAATAAAAAGATAGTGGGCCTTAAGGAAGATGAAGAAGGCAAAGATATGAAAGAATTTATAAAAGAATGGATCCCAAAAGTCCTGGGAATGCCAGAAGTGCAGGAAGGAATGGAAATAGAAAGGGCACACAGAACATTAGCCCCGAAACCACAGTCACAACAAAAACCAAGATCCGTTTTAGTAAAATTTCTGAGATACACGACAAGAGAAAATATATTGGAGAAGGCAATGAATAAAATTAGAGAAGACAAAAAACCACTGGAGTACAAAGGTCAAAAAAAATTTTTCTACCCAGACATAAGTTTTGAGCTCTAAAGGAAGAGGAAGGAGTTTAATGCAGCAAAATCGATCCTATGGAAAAAAGGCTGTAAATTTATGTTAAGATATCCAGCAATGCTTAAAATAATTATCCCGGGGGAGCAAAACAGACTGTTCTCGGATCCGGAGAAAGCACGAGAATTTGCAGAACGCCTGAAAGACAGAAAGAGAGATGAAGGGATGTAACAAGAACAAAGAACAACAACAAACTACATATAAAGATGTAAAAATAATGTATAAGTAAGAACTAAAGGAGGGAAGAAAAGGGAAGTAAGAGAGAAGGGGGAAGAGGAGGGGTTAAAAAAGAAAAAGAGAAGAAAAGAGGGGAAGCTTTGTTGTAATGTGAAGATAAAAGTCTTTTCTGGAGGGGGTTGGGTGGGAGAGAATAACAGTCACTGCGAAATCATTTGACACTTGCGAACGGGTTCGCAGTCCAAATGGTGAGGGGAGTTGTGGTTGTCCAGCAAGGGACAGGGGGCGACTCAGAGAGGGGGGGGGACACTTGGGGTTAAGGGAATTTTAAATGTGGGAGTGGCTGAAGAATTTTATGTTTTAGAAGTGTTGTCATACAGTGCATTCAAAAAAAGAAAACTGAGAAATGAAAATGGAGAAAAGGGGAAAAGTGGTGGTGAGGAAGTGGAAATGAGATGTAAACAGAGTATGAGATGGCATGTTGAACTATATGACTATAAATATTAACAGAATACATAACCAAATCAAAAGGAAGAGGCTATTAAATTTACTGAAAAAAGAAAAAAATTGATATAGCATTCGTGCAGGAAACACATCTAACTGAAGTGGAACACAAGAAATTAAGGAGAGACTGGGTAGGACACGTAACGGCAGCATCAAATAATTCAAAAGCCAGAGGTGTAGCTATATTAATCAATAAAAATGTACCAATCAAAATAGAGGAGGAAATAATAGATCCAGCAGGGAGATATGTAATGATAAAGTGTCAGATATATTCAGAACTCTGGAATTTGGTCAATATATTTGGACCTAATGAAGAGGATCAAAAGTTTATGCAAGATATTTTTTTGAAGATTGTAGATACGCAGGGGAATATATTGATAGGAGGAGACTTTAACCTTAATTTGGATTAAAGATGAATAAAACTGGACAAAAGACGAGCAGAAAGAACAAAGTAGTCAAATTTATGGTTAAATCAATGCAGGAAATGCAACTTTTGGATATATGAAGAAGACAACACCCAAAGGAGAAGGAATACTCATATTATTCGAGTAGTTATAAAACATACTCAAGGGTTGATATGTTTTTGTTGTCAGCCCATATCCAAGGGAGAGTTAGAAAAACGGAATATAAAGCTAGATTGTTATCTGATCACTGACCCTTGTTATTAGCAATAGAACTGGAGGACATCCCACCAAGAACATATAGATGGAGATTAAACTCCATGCTACTTAAAAGACAGGAATTTAGAGAATTTATTGAATGCCAAATTAAAATGTACTTTGAAATAAATATGGAATCAGTGAAAGACAAATTTATATTTATGGGATGCAATGAAAGCCTTCATCAGAGAGCAGATAATAAGTTATGTAACTAAGATGAAAAAGGACTACAATGGGGAAATAGAACAGCTGAAAAGGGAAATAGTAAGTACAGAAAAAGAACTAGCAACAAGCAACAAAAAGAAGAGAATTGGCGGACAATAAAAATAAAATACGAAACACAACAAACGTATAAGGTGGAGAAGAACACAATGAAAATAAAGCAGAAGTATTATGAGCTAGGAGAAAAAAACGCACAAAATACTAGCTTGGCAGCTTAAACAGAACAAGCTAAAAGTACGGTATTGGCATCAAGGAAAAAGGACAAACAAATTACATATAACTCAACAGAGATCAATGAAAACTTTAAGGAATTCTACGAGCAATTATATTGAACTGAGAACGAAGGGAAAGAAGACAAAATAGATGAGTTTCTAGCTAAAATTGAACTACTGAAATTGCAAGAGGAGCAAAACAAATTGATAAAACCATTTGAAATTGAGGAAATACAAGATATATTAAAAAAGCTACCAAACAATAAAATGCCTGGGGAGGACGGACTCCCAATAGAATTCTATAAAACATTTAAAGAGTTACTAATTCCTCCTCTCTTGGAAGTAATAAATCAGATAGAAGAAACACAAAACTTGCCAGATTCATGTAAAATAGCAATGATTACAGTAATACCAAAAACGGGGAAAGAACCACTAACACCAGCATCGTATAGACCAATATCTCTACTTAACTCAGATTATAAGATAATAACAAAACTATTAGCAAACAGATTGGCCGACTGTGTACCGAAAATAGTGAAACTAGATCAAACTGGATTTATTAAGGAAAGGACGAACAACGGACAATGTCTGTAAGTTCATTAACTTAATCCAAGCAGTACACGGAAATACGATACCAAGAGTGGCTGTTGCTTTAGACGCAGAGAAAGCCTTTGACAGGGTAGAATGGAATTATTTATTCAAAGTATTTCAGTGCTTCAACCTACCAGAGAAATGTATTAATTGGATTAAAGCATTATATAAGGGACCAATGACGAAGGTGACAGTAAATGGATATATATCGAACCAATTTAAATTAAGCAGGTCAACTAGGCAGGGATGTCCACTATCTCCTTCACTGTTCGTTTTACCAATAGAACTATTGGCAGAACTGATAAGAACATAAAATAAAAGGGATAAAAATAAAAGAGAAGGAATATAAAATCAGTCTATTTGCAGATGACATCATAGTATACTTGACAGACCCATAATTATCAATAAAAGAATTATGTAAGAAATTGAAGGAATATGGAGAAATATCAGGGTACAAGATCAACGCAAATAAAAATGAAGCGATGACAATGAATAATGCGGATTTCACAAAGTTTAAGAAAGAATCACCATTTAAATGGCAAACACAAACAATCCGATACCTAGGTATTATACTAGATAATAATCTAGGCCATCTATACAAATTAAATTATCAGCCATTAATGAAGAAATTACAATATGACTTAGAACATTGGAAAGATTTACCACTAACACTGATAGGAAGAGGAAATTGCATTAAAATGAATATCTTCCCAAGGATACAATACTTATATCAATCGTTACCAATTCCCTTAACAGAAAAATTCTTCAATGAACTAAAGAGAACAATAAGGAAATTCTTATGGAAAGGGGAGAAACCAAGAATAGCACTAGATAAATTAACAGAATGGTACATACAAGGTGGTTTGCAGCTACCAAACTTAAAAAATTATTATAGAGCAGCACAATTAAGATATCTATCAGATTTTTATCAAACAAGGGAAAAACCAGAATGGATCAAGATAGAGCTAGATAAAATAGGGGAGAAGGTACCAGAACATATACTTTATAAATGAGATGAAAAACTGGTGCAATATAGAAATTCACCAGTGCTGCACCATCTGCTCAATATTTGAAAGAAGATTCACGTAGAAAGGAAAAATACAAATTACAAACTACCAAAATTATATTTGACGCAAAATCATCTAATCCCTTTTACAATAGATAACCTTTCCTTTAGAGAATGGGAGAGAAAAGGAATTAAAAGAATATAAAATTGTTTTTTGGGAAATAATTTATTATCTTTTGAACAAATGAAGTACAAATATGGTATAACTCACAGTACAATGTTTGCATACCACCAACTGAAAACCTACTTAAAGGACAAATTGGGAAGCAGACTGAGATTACCAGAAGGAAGCAGCTTTGAATATGTGATTACAGACACAATGATAATTAAAAGATTTATAACAAACATGTACATCAAGCTACAAGAGAAAGAAAATGATGAAATAAGCTATAAACCCAAACAAAAGTGGGAACAAGATTTAAACAAAAAGATAAAAAATGAAATATGGGAAAAGCTATGCTTCGGAACTATGAGAAATACAATAAATACGAGGTTACGCATGATACAATATGACTGATTACACAGGTTATATATCACGCCCCAAAAGTTAAATAAATGGGATCCAACATTATCAGATAGATGTTTTCACTGTAAAAAGGAAACGGGAACAATTTGTGCATGTGAGAAAGTGAAAAAGTTTTGGGAAGATCTAAATCAGATATTAAATAAAATCACAAAAAGCCACATACCAAAAAATCCAGAGATCTTTCTTCTAAGTAATACAAGAAGAATTAGGCCTCAAACTGGATGAAGCGCAAAAAAGATTTATTATGATAGCCTTAGCTGTAGCAAAAAAATGTATAATGTCAACTTGGAAATCAGAAGAAAGCCTGAGAGTACAGCAATGGTACAGAGAAATTAATAAATGTATTCCATTGGAAAAAAATAACATATAATTTAAAAAATAAAGTCACATTATTTGAAAAAATTTGGGAACCTTACATGGAACACAACAAAGAGGTCCTACCGCGGACCTCCACCCCCTAAAATGATAGAATAAGAAGAAGACGAAATGAACTGACCCAGTGTGTAAAAGTAGATAACCCAATTTTCTTGTTTATTTTCATTGTGTGATGACATCGTTTAATGGGTTTATTGTATTGTATATGTTGAACGTTTAATGTATTTGGAGGGGGGTGGGAAGGAGGGAGGGAAGGGAGGGGGGAAAAGGGGAGAAAATGACACTGTATATTCAAGAGGGTAATGTTTGGGTGTATTTTGATTAATATGGTTCATAGTGTGAAACATAAAAAATTTAATAAAAACAAGCAAAGCTGTAAACCCTTTTACACTTGACTAAATAGCAAAGATAAAGAAGATTCTCTGACTTGCTCTCGTGTCAGAAATTTTAGAAAAACAACATAAATTACACTAAACCATGATTTCCATGATTCATCAGCTTGAACAGCAGTCCTAGAACCTCTGCAATAATTCACACCCATGCTTTCATGCTACAGTTACTTATATTTTCCACTTACTATCACATGTTTTCTTGGCTGTGATGATTCCTGAAATACATGTTGGATTTCTACCTTCAGTTGCCAGAGAAATTTCCAATTGGCCATGTGAAAGCAGGAACATCTCCTTGTTACTGAGGTCAGTTATAACTTCAGCAAAATTGGAATCCTGTGCAAAGGGCAAGAAGTATTTTTTATCAACTTCATGTAAAGCACTACCATCATTTACTTAGATTTTTACATGTTGTCGTGAAAATTTTGGGGAAACAAAGTCTCACATGTGGGCTTATATTAGCTTTGATTTCTCTCAATGGTTGGTTCCTGTGCAACAACTGCACCCGCACTGGGATACGGCGGTCACCTGGAAGAGAGCAACAGAATTACGAGTGAGCAACTTTTCACCACATTGTGGAAATAAGCAGGAGGTTTACGGTATGTTTTAACCAAAGGCACAACATGAAAAGTTATTAACTATAATATAACCATAAAAATCAAAGTAATGTTGAGAAAAATCAATGGTAGGCAGGACATTCTTGTCTCAATGTTATCAACAGGTGTCATGCAAAGATATTCTAGTGGAGGACTATGTGATGATAGACAATTGTAAAGTCTTTTTGAGCTGATGTCTGAATCTAATCAAACAAATCCTTGGTAATAGTGAATAGTTTTACCTTTTTCACTCTTCAGCAATCCTTTGAAGATAATGATAAAGTGTAGATTATTTTCAACATCACTAAGTGTCAGCATAGCAATGCCACCCAGTGCTGTGCGATCAAGGTTGGTTGAGGTCAGAACAGAACTGAATGTTTCTGGGGAAATAGAAGTACATTTGTAACATATAAAATATATGACATTGGTTAGTACCACTTTAAGAATTGTACCCTGGCCACACTCTATATTTTTGTTACACTATTTCAGTTCTGAAGAATCTAAACGCTATGTAGTTCTGCAGAGAAAGCTACTGTTTAACATAATGCTTTGTACAGTGTAATTACAAGGAATATTTATGAATATAAATTACTGACTATTATCTGGTATCTTAGAGTGAATGAGAGAAAATATGGAGACAACGTGATACCTGCCAGACACATCAAACTTTGCTTAAATGCTTAAAGGAGATTTTTAAGGTGTTAAACGTACCAGCAAAGAGTGCTCGGTGTTTTACGACTCTGCCTCGGATGTCAGCATCTGACTGTGGATGTGTCATTAGCGCAACATGGAGCTGATCAGACTTAAGCAGCTTGATGTAAGGTTTATGCACATTCCTCCACATTCCGCAGATCTGCAACAGAAGCCAAATATAAAGGTCAAATTATCAGAAAGTAAAGCATCCAGCTAGTAATGGGTCAAAGATGATCAACACTTTACCAGGTTGCTTTGAAGCAAAGAAGTTTTGTGGACTGGATGTTCAAATAAGACAATTCCATCCCGATCCTGAAAACTTATCCTAATAGGGTGGCTGAATCTGAAAAGGAAACAGCTAAAATTACAGGTACACATTCCAGAATGATCATTTTTCTATTGCAGTAACCTGAGTTAACAATATCATTTGACTTGAATCCTTTAATCCAGTGGTTCTCAACATTTTTCTTTCCACTCACATCCCACTTTATGTAATCCCTGTGCCATCGGTGCTCTGTGGTTAGTAAGGGATTGCTTAAGGTGGGATGTGGGTGGAAAGAAAAAGTTTGAAAACCACTGTTTTAATCACATTTAATTGACTCATTATGTTTCACAACGCCAAAGGAAATAATGGGCCAATGACAATTTTTCTCAACCAAAATATTTCAATAACTATTGAGTCAAGAGCAGTACTTCTCAATCTTCCCTTCCCACTCACATATCACCTTAAGCAATCCCTTAGTAATCACAGAGCACCAGTAGCATAGGGATTACTTAAAGTGGTATGTGAGTGGAAAGAAAAAAGGCTGAGAACCACTGCTTTAATCCCTTCTGTTTACTTTTTGGCTTTTTAAGAGAGTCAAATCTTGAGAAAGTACTGAAATACAGATTTGTATCTGTCAGTGGAACATCAAATTTTGTCCAAACTTTTCCCCATCTTGCATGTCAATCAGAAGGTAGTACCAAGCTCCTACTCTTCCCCAAGGGAATACACATTTTATAGTTGAACACAAGTTCAAATTTTCTGACTACATTTTTCTAAATGGACTTTCTAAATGCAGATTTTTATAGCCTGAGTGCACAAACAGGCTACAACTAAATGCAGTCAGTTAGTCTGGGCAGGGAATGTGCGGCTTTGAGAAAGCAACTAGCAAAAGATCTTTATCCTCGGCTTGGGGACTCAGTCATGGTCCACAATGAACAATAAATTAAGATTGAGAATGGAAATGCAGTGAAAACATTTTAACACTTGAATTTCA
Organism: Narcine bancroftii; assembly: GCF_036971445.1. Taxonomy (NCBI): domain Eukaryota; kingdom Metazoa; phylum Chordata; class Chondrichthyes; order Torpediniformes; family Narcinidae; genus Narcine; species Narcine bancroftii. The sequence continues at coordinate 102,329,903 of NC_091477.1, read as the reverse complement.
GAAATTTATATTGAAATCCTGAGTGTTTTGTCAAGAAATTAGTTCCTCCTGAATAAAGTTAAAATAAATTTCACAAAAAGCAGAACATGAAAATTTCAGGACAGGGAGCAAAGCAGAAGTTTAAATTTTAGGTTACTAAACTTTTTGGGGCTGTGAATACCTTGCTTGGTTGGGACTGCACAAGAAGAGTGCAGTGTATGATGTAGCCTCAATTCTATGTGTAAGCTTGAATGGTTCTGAGGTATTGGCATACAACTGAAGAGAATTATAGAAGAATATAAAAGTGAATCAATGGAGCTTGATGAAAACAGGGATGATTGAGTGCAGGAAAATGAATACAATATTGAATCTAATCTGCTGAAGGGCTTGTGTGAAGCAGAATTCAGGGGTCAGCAAAGATCTCCGGGCAAATAAATCAAGAAGTGATGAGAGTGCAAATTAAGTTTTGAGAACAGGTATAAGGAAGCAGCTTTCAGAGAAGAGTGATCACCTCATGATAGATTGAACTCAGAATGAAAAATTTAGGTCCAAGATTGAGTAGCATGATATGTTCAATCTGAGTGAATGACATTAATAGCAGAAGCACAGACACTGAACCAGAAGTTGCAAAGAAGAACTGACTAAAAATTGTCTCATCTGGATCTTGTTGTTGGCCAGATGGTAACTGTAGAGTCAAAGGTACAAAAAATGTGGCAAAGTGGGATATTATGTGCATGCGTATGGAAATTGAATTTGCTCTTGTGGGATAAATGATTGAATGAAAAAGCACCAAATATTGATCTTTGGGATATACTAGTGAAGGAGAGACAATTTTTATGAGCTGTAATTATAACTTTGAAAGAGAGATGAGTGAAAAGTCATGATGGAACATATAGTACTGCCACACCTTGGAAAAATTCAAGTTATTTTTATCTGTGGAGATCTGATTTAAAACTGAGCTTTTTTCCTTGGGAAGATTTAGATATACTGCACAGTAACAGGCCATTTTGGCTCATGAGTCCATGCTACCCAATATACACCCAAGTAACTTACACCCCCAGTACATTCCAAATGGTGGGAGGAAACCAAAGCCCCCAGGTAAAGCCCACGCGGACACAGGAAGAACATATATACTCCTTACAGACACCAATCGCTGGCACTGTAAAGGTGTTACGTCAACCATGTCACTCTAAAATTGCTTAAAATAGCATGAACTTAACAGGAATTTTAACTCGTAAAATCTGTTACAGTAATTTGTGGGGAACAGAAAATAAATAGAACAAAGAAAGGCAAATGATGAAACATGGACCAAAAGTGACAATGTGGAAGTTTTGTTAAAATTGCATTTTGCAAATTAATTGAAGGTAGAGAGAGTTGTAAATGGATGAAAGGATTTGAGGAGCAAATGCAAGAAGATAATTAAAGGTGCTGCCAATCACGTTGGGATGCTCAAAAATCAGAGAACTAGGTATTGAATCCAGAGATAGTTTAGGGTGAAGTCAAGCCTGTGGAAGTTTAATAACAAGCTATAGAAGACAATATGCCAACAAGGCTGGTTATGACAGGGAAAATGGGGCCAAGAGAAGCTGATTTTTGGAGAAAGCTGAAATTTGTGCAAAATGAATGTTTGTCAGAAAAGAAATTGGAAGAACTGAATGAAAAGTGGCAATAGCGTAGATCAAGTGTTCCTCCGAGGTAAGAGGATCATTGAGATCCCATTAAGCCTGTTATTTAAATCAGTTATTATCAATGCACCCCCTCCCTCCTTTCTGGGGGCAACAGCCTTGCTTTCTTTTCATTTCATGTAATTTTTTTTTTAAATAATGTAAAAATGGAAGAAACCAAAACTTGACTGCTGCACAGGGAAGGGGGGGGGGGGCATATACTTTGAGCAGAGTCTGGGGAGAGTCAAAGCTGAAGAAAGGTTGAGAATAGCTAATTTAAATCATACCAATTTGTACTTTAATCCAGGAAGTCATTCTATCTCATATTCTTTGTTAGATTGACTGAACAAAACCTGAACACATTCACGGTTAAAAAGAATTGATTCAGCATCCACAGCAAAATTGTTCCAGACCGCCAATATTATTAAAGTGGAAATATGTTCTCTAGTTTCACCAAATGGCCCAGTTCTGTGCACCTCCATTTCAGGAAATTGTTTCCTCCTCTATGTTATTCCTTATTATTGTAAACACCTTCTGATCTGAAGGTAACACAAGCCAGGTTTTTCTAAAAATTTAAATTTAGACATACAGCACAGTAACAGGCCAATTTGGCCCTACAAATCCGTGCCACCCAATTTGTGCCCCATTATCCTACACATTTTTGAAGAGTGGGAGGAAACTGGAACCCCCAGAGAAAACCCACACAGACATGGAGACAGTGTATGCTGCATATTCTCAAATTTTAACCCCAAGGCCATTGTATTGCTTGAACATGCATATCCTGTACCTCCTCTCGGACTGATGTAGTTTTCTTGATGCACAGTGGCATTTGCAGTATTCTGAGGGAGAACTGACCAAGGCTGAAACATCACTCCCTTTACTTGCTTTTTTTTTTAAATGCCCGGAGGCTGGCATTCCATTTACCATTTTAGTTCTGTTTTTAGCATTCAGTGACCTGGCCAAAGGAATTTGTTAGCCTATGTTCAACTTTGGGTTTCTGCACACTAAAAATATATTTTGATTTAAAAAAAACAAATCCATATTTTCCCCCCTTTGGACTCCAACTATCACAGTTTTGCTCTTTTACTACATTCCTGCATACAATGTAACTCACCTCTCTCAACATTCAAATTATAATATACTTAGTGGCACATTACAAGTCCTCTTCCCACCCCTACAGAGCCACTACCACAAATCAGTGAACAAATATTTCTCCTGAATTTCCTCACCATACCTCCCAAACTAATTGCATTTCCATCACAATATTTTTTTTGTGTGTTGTCATGTAAAATCTTATTAAATATCTTCCACTGCTTCAATGTAACTGATGTTATCAGTCAAACAGTACTGACGCTGTTTATATCGAATCTCTTAATGATTTAATACTAAGCCAAAGGAAATTAGTAATATATTCTAGATAAGTTCTGCCTTTATTACTCGAGTAGTTCTTCCTCACATTTCTGGTCAAAATTAAAACCTCTATTCCAAACTTCTTGTCCTTTTTAAGCATCATGGAGACTGAATAAGGTCTGAATTAGATCCTAATCGTGTCCCCAAAAATGGTCCTCATATTATATCCATTAAACTTAATTTCCTGTGTAAGGATTTATTTAGTATTGGGATCCAAGTGTTATGGCCATGGAAGAAAGTGGTCTTATAGCTGTTTGCAGTTGAGTTCTGCAGGGCTCGATGCTTTGGTCCATTTTAAAGTTGAATAGTATAATGGTAAATTTGGACTGAGAAATTTGCAAAAGTTGCCAGATTACTTGTCTGATTGTTAGGAGAAAGAAATTTGTAGATTACAGGAAGGCATTCATTGCTGGCTGGTAGAATTGTGAAAAGCTGTGATCAATCTACAGAGGAAATATATGTGGGGAGGCAAAGGAGTGGGAATGTAGGGAGACCAGGGGATGGGATAAGGGGCCCTTTCCTTTCTGTAGTGGGAGACACCTGGAGGATCAAGGCCCTTACACCTCAACTCTGGAAATCACAGCTAGTTATCAGGACTGATTGGTTAGATGGTGGCTCCTTTGGAGCAGAGAAGATTTAATGGAGGTGTATATAGGTAGATGAGACCCAAGTAAATGGAACAAAACAAACCCATTCCTCAGTTGGCAGGATGACATACTGTAGATGAGAGGATTTTTCCCTGGTGATGATAAGGTCTGCAGCCCTTCCTGGTCCTGAAGGTTACAGGTCAGGCTTGCTGATGTGCGAGATGATGATTATCTAGCTCTGCCCGATATGGCCAGAGAGGCGCTGGAGCAGAATTTGTCCCAGGAGTGGGGTTGACAGATCTCCTCGATCTGGTGAAGTCCTGCCGGCTTCCCTGGCGGGTCATACCCTTTCCTTGGGCCTTCCTGTCTAGCCTTCTCCCTTCAGGTGGTATCAGGGACACGCAGGATCCAGTCGGTTCTCGCTACCGTCTAGCTGGTCCCCACAATGCTTTGGTTACGGGAAGGCGTGGGGGGGGGGGGGGGGGTCTCCACTCGGTGGGACATTAAAAAGAGATCCAGTTCGGTTTTGTTCCAAATACTTGGATGGGTCCAAAGTCGCCCATTGACTTTGGTGGTGGTATCCCCGATGTACGAAGTGACCTGCTAATGGACAGTGGCAATCTCCTTCCCTCAAATGTTCACACACCCCCCCCCCCCACCCCCCCCCCCCGCCCTTTCCTCCACCGCTCCCCATCCCGACCTGGTCCCAATCTAGGATACCTTTCACACTGAATGGCGAAGAGGAGGTTGGATCTGACCAGAGTGAGTCGAGCTTTGGCCACTCCCGTGGACGCTGACAGCCGGCCAGGTGTTGACGTGAGCAAAGCCACAAAATCTGCGGAGAAAGCACAAAGCCTGGTGAGTTGTTGCAAGCGCCACAAGCAGATGCCCTCTCCTTGACGCGGATGTTTAAATGTCTACCTGTCCTGCTGTCGTCCATTGAAATGTCGTCGGAGTTGATGTACGACCGGTCGTTGAGACTTTTTTGCAGATCATCCTCTTTTTCAAGAGGGAAGTACTCAAATCCGTCGAAGGTGGAGTCAGGCTTCTTCTCTGAACTGCCGGTCCTTTCTGCAAGGTAGAACACGCTGCATGTTAGTTACCTCCGAAAAACTGGGGAGTGAGATTTTTTTAAAAAGTTTCGGGTGGCTGGACATTGGCGAATTATCCTCACCTTGCGGGCAGCTTTTACAGCAGTGTCCAGGCAGTAAGATCGGGGAGTCACACGGAGGCTCTCGACAATCGTGTTTGATATTTCGGCAACTTACTTTACCACTAACTTTACCTCTTCTATTTCGTTGCTTTAAATAAAAAAATGAAACGTTGGAACAATGCTGGTATTTCCCGGTTTGAAAACATATTAGGAAAGAATAGCTGTCTATCAGTAATGAATAAAGAAAAACACAATTGCAGATGTAAAGCACGAATGGTTGAAGTAAAAATACAATGCTGGAGAACCTCAACTCGCCGGAGTTGTTTGACCAGCCGAGTTTCTCCAAGCATTGTGATATTACAAGCCTTGCAGATGCTGGAATTTTAAAACAAATGATGGAAAGCTGGAGGGGGCTGTTCGGGTCAGGCAGTATCCATGGAGAGAAAAGGACATCGACCCTTTCTCCAGACTGCATAAATACTATCCATTTCACTGCACGGACGCGGTCTGGCCTGCGGAGTCCCCTCCAGTTTCATCTACTCGGATCCCACAGGGCGATTTTAGCGCCCCCAATACTTTTCCTTGCACTGTTCTATTATTTCTCTCAGGCGTTATTTTGTTGATCTGCTTAATAATTGAGAATGGCATCGTTTGCCCGAGATGTCATCTTATCAGCATAATTGGGAGTAATATGCTAACACGCATAATGTTCATCCAATACACAGACATCCATAGAGATAAATACAATCAGACAGCACCTAATTAGCGGTGTGAATTGTAATGAGGAAGTTGAGTATCTCTTGAAAATGGAAACGTGCATTGCTCTGCTCTGTAAGTAGCGCATGATACTGTAAGTAGCGCTAATGGAGAAATAAATATATTGCGTAATTGTGGATAATTTGCAGACTGGCATGAAAGGTGACAAAATTGGTTGATGTTAAATGAAGCGGAAACTGGGTATTAGCTAATTTGTGGATTTCGCAGCTGCAGGTGAGAACTCTGACCGATTAACCGAATCTACTGCCTACCAAAGGTTGTTATACACTACCTTTGCACAGAAGCGACCTGCATTCAATCTGCTTCACGAAAGCTCATAGGTCTTTAGACCTACTGCCGAACACGCACAAACTGGTCGATCCCAGCCATTTAGACTCGTGCCGCCCAATTAATCCACAACCCCACACGTTTGGGAGGGTAAGAGGAAACCGGAGCACCCAGGGAAGCCCATGCAGGTCACGGGGAGAACGTACAAATTCTTTACAGGTAGACTATTCGACAAATATCATGAACTACAGGTCCTACGGGCTCTTCGCAATATCAATGCACGACACGGATTAAGACAGATATCGAAGTGTATTGGACACATTCTAAAATAAACGTGATGAAATCTCTTAATATACATTTAGTGAATGTTCCTATACTTCAAGATAAAGAAGCTGTGGAAGAGAACTCGCAGTAATAAAGTCGACTCTGTAAGTATGGCAACTGATGCGACGATCTTGAAGAGGGTTTAGTACAGGCTTACTAGGATTGGGCCAGGAATTACTGTAATGGACTGGAGCAGCTGGAGTTGTTCTCCGTGGAGAAAATTACAGTTGGAAGAATGTTGATAGGACTCTACATCCCGTAACAGGGTACGTGTGGGGAAAAGCCGTTCCCATTTCCCGGGAATACAAAGTGAAGGGCCACAGATGCAGAGATGGGGAAATGCAAGGAATGCCAACAAATGGAGAGGATGTGAAACCGTGAGGGTGTACAAGCAGGGTCGACCATCGTTCTTAAAAGATCACTGGAACCGATGTTAAAGGAAAATAATTTGCATTGACGCGGGGGAGGGCGAGGGAGCCGTGTGGACTCGATGGGCCGATTTGCCTTCTTCAGTGCCATGCTGATTCCACGATTCTGAAAAGCCGAAATTTAATTTCCACAGAACGGGCACAGTAACCGAGATAATGTAATGGTGTACTTCAAAGAAAACTTGTATATGTTTGTTGGAGTAAAACACGAAAGTCTGTAGACACCGCGGTTGAAGTAAAAACACAAATGCTGGAAAAATTCAGCAGATCAAACAATCTCCTTTATAGAGCAAACGTTTTGGTCTTCAGCCCTTCATCAGGCAGAGATGTGCCTTTATCTCCGCTCGATAAAGTACCCAGTTTGACCTGCTGAGTTTCTCCAGCGTTGTGTTTTCATGTTTGTTGGAGACTTCGAATTACATGGAAGTAACATTCAGTAAAGCGTCGCATGGTTTGAAGGGATTCTTTTTATTCAAGGAAAACAAAGGGAAATCCAAAATGCAGTTGAATTTTTAAATGAGATCTAACAATAAACATACCGGTTCGCAGTGGCAAACGACGCAGTGCATTACTCCGAAAGGCTGTCCTAGATCTGGGTGCCATGTATCCTGGAGCGTATACACTTTCCCACCGAAAGAGCATCCTACAAAATGGCAAGAGAACGTCCATCACCAGACGAAAGACCTCCAACTACTATCCAGATATGCACCGTTAAAACAAATGTCAAATAAGAAGAACGGGAGAGAACACTGAAAGTGAAACAAGAAAATGTGGTGAAAGATGGACTGGGAAGAAATGGTCTTAGGAGAGAATTACCTGCAGTTCCTTTAGAATGGACGAGATCATCTTCTGCTTGAATGGGTAAAGGAGGAACCTTCAGTCGGAAGCCAACTGCTTCAGATATCAATTTCAATAAAAATAAATGTAACACGGGAACCAGACAATGCATGTTCATTTTGTCTACTATATCCAACAAGTGAAGGGGAAACGATTCCAACTAACAACAGACAGTTAAGAGGCCTTGAGAAGTTTGGGAAAACGGCGTCAGCTTGTTGTGGCTACACGAAATCCAAACCTTCCACTACCTAGTGCGCGGACTCCCTGTTTTTATATTCTCTTAACAAAGCCCTGAACATGCATCAAAGTCAACAAAGCCTTAATCACTGGTATATTCAAATGGTCTCATAGAAAGATGATTAGCAGACACAGCGTGGGACCCTCTTCAAACTCACTGGGAAAGTGTTAAAACAATGAAAAACAGACGTGGAAATAACTGGAAGCCGCGAACCAAGTGTGTATTTTAAAACTGAGGACTATTGCTATGAGATTGAATCAATACACAGACATCCATAGAGATAAATACACTTTTACAAGCCCCCAGGCAGTGTTTGCATTTGGTTAAACCAAACCAAGACTTGAGTGAACACTAAACATTTTGTTTCTGCACCAAGTATCTGTTCTTATTCTATACCTGTTAGTAATGAGGAGAAAAAGTACTCACGTGAAAGACAATTAATTATTGCACGTCTTATGTACGAACATTTAAGATCCGAGTTTTACATTCCACCAGAGGCGATTTCATCAGATATATTCAAAGTATTGGATGGCAGAAAATTAACCAAGAATAATTTGTTGTCCCTTATTCTTTAGTAAGAATTTAAATCATGTTCCCTGTCCTAATTATGATTAATTCCCACAGTTCATTTTGGAAACACCCCCTTTCACTTTCTAAATATGAATGTATTTTATTTCGTCCGCTAACATGTACAGAGTAGAAATATGGAATATTTTCTGAACTGCAAAAATATCTACATTGACAAATAAATCCAAGCAGAAAATCTTGTGCAGAGTTGAATACAAGTCAACACTGGGCTGGGGCGGGATTGTACTCAGGTGTCAAATACCAGTTTCTTGAGTTCTGCCTCAGTTCCATGTTCCAGACATCGGTGCAAAATGTCTTTGCTAGTTTTAGATTACATTGACAAATAATCACATTGTAGGAATTAAATTAATTGCTAGCCCGTGGAAATAGTCTGTACTATGAAATACGTCGATTGACACCAGAGAATGATCTGAGAAATAATATGTGATAAATTGGAACCAACACAAATCAAACAACCAATTGGATATATAAAATATTTTAATTCAGAAAGACAGGCGATAATTAAAGCATCACGTGACCTTTGTTTTATATGTTGAAAAACCCGGCATTCCTTAAATTACCCTGCACTTTACACTCGCAAATGCCCCCATGCGCATCACTCATTAGGGTTGGCATGCAATGCAACAGCGTGGCCCTTTAACTCTGGAACTTCGTCGCCAAAGAATGAAGTTTATTTTTATTGTAGGTTTTAAGAGGCATTAAAATGGAAAGTGCATTAATACCCCACAAGATCCGCGTTACAAATGCGGGCAAATGCTCTTTTCAATCTGTCCCAATTTTTGAAAAAATGTGTGCCAATATCCAGACATCAACTTCACGCATAAGATCAAGCACTCCAAACAAATTCGTGGTTCTACAATTAGATCTGTGCAGAGATAGCAAAATAACAGCCTATAACCACATGGCGCATTTAATACTATATCATTTTTAACCACATAAGGTCAGTTTATTGGATATCCAGTAACCCTCCAATTAGTAAGCGGAAACCACTGTCTTGATTTACCACGCCTGTCCCCTAGTCACCAGAGAACCAACTGAAAGTGTCCCACACTATGCACACCCTTTGTGTTATATTTGTCTCCCAGGTGAGCCCAGACAACTGGGAGGATTGGACTTTTAGAATTTAACATTTTATTTACAACCCAGTAGAAGCCGATTCCGGCCTTTGAAACTCATGTCGCACATTTTGGAAGGTGGAGGAGACCGGAGAACCCGGGGGAAACCCGCACAGGTCGCAAGGAAAAGGTCAAACTCCTTACAGGTAAATTATTTGACAAATGTCATAAACTACAGGTCCCACAGGCCATGTTGCATGGAATGAAAGCGAGCGAATGGAGCACATGGAGAACGCACCCAGACATATCTGTTCCATCCGGTACATTTCTGGGGGGAAATGGTTAGTGGAACTGGCACCAGCATTCATTAGAATATAATATCAGAATTATGAGGACTTCACATCGGCATGTGATCGGTGGGAATGAAATAGAAACCAAACCCACTTGAGCCAGTTCTAAATTTATCTACATCAAACCAGCTTCCCCGAAATTTTGGACGTTTTTCTATAATTGCTACCGTTGGGGCAAGGAAAAATTTATGTTAAATATGGAGAGATTTGCTTAAGACAACTGTAGTGAAGGTTGAAGAGGTCATCCAGGAAGTAGAAGATGTTGCAATGGTCACATTTGTTCTTGGCCTTATGAAGTCTTGATATTGTATCTTGTGGACAAAATGTTGTCCAAAGCCATCCCAATTGAGTCAGGTTTGCCCTGGTTCAGGAGATCCACCCAGACCAAACCTACATGGTCACAGCCAGAAAACTCTCTGTCAACTTCATGCTGCTCAGAGATGCCATCATCCAAGTGAAGGACATGGATTGGTACCATGAGAAGGGTTTCAAACAGATATTGCGCCTGTACATGATGGATGTGCTCTCCAAAATTGGCTTTGTGGAAGGATTCCAAAATTGGATTAAACTGCTCTACAGAACACCCATAGCACAGTCCAATTCAATGGGTGGGAACCAGATAGCTTCCCCATCAAGTATGGAAACAGACAGGCAGGGTTGCCTTTTCTCTCCAGTCTTATTTGTGGGCTGCAGAGAGCCATTTTCTGATTCCATCAGGAAGGATCAGGGCATAAGAGAAGTAACTTTGCCAGGCAGTGGAGGCATTCAAGGCCTCCCTATACATGGACAATACCACTATGTTCTCTTCAGACACATGATCACTCTGCAGACTGATCAGCATCTATGGTAATTTTGAGTCTGCATCTGGCACCAGGGTAAACTAGAAGAAGAGTGAGGCTATGTTCTTCACAATCAAATTTAACTATCTGAAGGTGTTGGGGATCTGGTTTGGAGGGGTCAAGGGATTCAAAAAGAATTAGTTGGAGCAATTCACAAAGATCCACCAGAAATTGGGTCCATGGGTGTGGCACTCCCTCTCAATAATAGGGAAGAACCTGGTGCTCTTGGTATGGCATGGAATGCAGATGAGGCTCATCCCCCACCCTTTTTCCCTGGCAGTCACCAGAGCAGACTTCTGGTTCATGTGGGGATCCAAGATGGAAAGGGTCTGCAGAGTCACTGTATACAAAGCACAAGGGACAAGGGCATACCTAATGTGGCCCATATCCTAATGACCACCTTTATGTGTGGCTGCATCAGACTATGTGTGGAAGAAAAATATGAGGGCACCAAGGGCCACTATGTGCTGATGTTCTACCAAGTGTTGTGAAGGATGAGCCTGGTCCCAGTGCTGCTCAATGTCCCAGTCAGCTGGACTTTGCTACATCACCTATTCTTGGTGGAAAAGTTTTTTTTCCAGACGAATACCTTTGACCACAAGGCTATCAAGCAGTGGTCAGCACATAGTGTCCTGCAGACACTGAGAGGCAAAACCTTGATGAGCATGGTGGGGTAGTTCCCAGAGGAGATTGTTGAGATAATTTGGCAGAATTCCTCATTGCTCACAAAAATTCACCAGGATTTGGCCTGGCAGATGGTGAAAGAACTCCTCCCTTCCTGTACAATGGAACATGACCCACAATGCATTTGTCACTGAGATGAATGCTGTGGAATAGAGACAGCCGCCCACCTTGTTGCAGAATGCTTACAGCCCCTTTCACACTTGCATCCCAGTAAATAGGCCGTTCAGTGTCTGGGGATAGGAATGGGGGTTTGGCCTTTCACACTAGACCACTCCTAACTGGGACACACTTACGAGGGTTTATCCCAGGCGTTTGGTCTGTTCTACCTTTAATCGGAAGTGCCTGAAATTTTGCTGCCCGTTTCACACTTGGCTGATCTCAATGGCGTCTTCAGACGCCAGGGATAGTACTAAGGGGCCAAGGAACAGTTACCGAGCAGTGAGGGGCTTGAGACCGAGAGGAAGCCCCTCAAACAGCCGAGGGGAAGTAAGGATAAGGCTCCATAGAGGTGGTCATCGTGTAAATAGAAATGAATGTAATAATGTCGTATGGAGACGAAACGAAAGGTGGGAAGAGACTTTGAACGGCTTACGATACGCAAATGATTTATTGTGAATTTTATTTCTGGTCAAAAGTATATTGTACATTCAAAGGTAACGTGTCAAAGCTTAGAGATTTAGTTAAATTTTGAATGAATTTTAATTCTGTATTATTTCTGTCATTTTTTCAACACAGGGCTCCCGCTTAATTACAAGCGCTCGGGCTCCTCGCAGAAATTCAAGGAGAAATGAGTGTTGATCAGCAGAGGTGTAAATTAGGGTGTTTCAATGGGGGCCAGCTGGGTCCCCACCCACCCCCCCCCCCCCCCCATGTGAAAGCCACACAAGGAGAGAGCGCGCAAGGTTAAATATTTGCTACCGAAATTGACAGGACAGTGACAGTTACTGCCAACAACGAAGCCTGCCATCGTCATTTTTGCTGAATTAGAAAGAGGCATCGCCTTTGTTTGGACCAAACTCAGTTCAAGAAGCTTCGAAAACAAATCCTGCCAATGCTCTTTGAAATTCAGTTTGATCTATATGCAGAGTTGTTAAGAACCTGTTAATAAATAATAAGCCGAATTTCTGAGTGGGATTCAATTTTTGCATTGAATTACAAAATGTATTCAAACATGTTTGACTTTTAAGGTCACGAAGCGAAAACAATGTTTTGAGGGTGATATTTTTGGTCTGTTTAATGTTGCGACTTGCAGCTTGCTTTCAATACTTACTGCACTCATATAAATACACAACTGTAAATGTTAAGTGATAACGTGCCAATCACACACTAAATGCCCACGCCACAGCAGCCAGGGTGCGAGAAGCGTGTGCAAGCTTAGAAAACCTGCAAAGATAGATTTATTCGGTAATGCGTTATCACTGTCACCTCTTCACAGGAGAGGAAATAACATCGAGATAACGGACGGTGAAATCCTGCCAGACGCAAAAGATTAAGACAGAAAACAATAAGAAACCGATTTCCAGTTTGCTAGCCTGACATATAATCACTGAACCTCGGGATGGTTAAAAATAATAATATTTTACTTGCAACTTTACTTTATAACCAGGAAGGCTCATTGCCAGTTTGAGCTGGACTAGGATGGAGCCATTTGGACCTCGCAGCTATCTCGTTCTGTTCATTGGGTTCCATTCAGTACCTTTAAGCCTGCGTTGATAGAAGGTGTTTTTTTAAAAAACATTAGATGCCCAGGTAACGGGGCCATCAGTCCGCAGCAAAACACCAGCAGTAAATTCAAGGCCTCACAATAACTTTGAAAGGAATGTTTGAGGTCACATGATGGTTAAAGGAAACAGTAAAGAACAATAAATAATACGAGGCAGTCCCATTTAGAACGGCAGGAAAATCGGATCCCACTTCACTTGCATTCAGTATCAGGGTGCGGCGTTATTGCAGTGTTAAAGAAACGTTCTTAATTGACCCATTTTTTTTATATTGGCTGTGTGGAAAACCAAACCTCGATGAAGGGTTCAAGCCCGAAACATCGGTTGTGTATTTTTATCTTTGCTACATGAAATTCTGTTCATTGTTTGACCTGCTGCTTCACCCAGGGGTCCACATTTTACTTCTGAAAACACAAAGATCTCACATAAAATTACTGGAACACAGGCTGCTCCAGTTTTCTGCATGACATTTAGGTTGTGAATGTACTGTCACATTGAACAATCTTTAGAAACCAATAAATGAGAGGGCTAGCAAAAGTACCTCAATTAGGAGAAATGGTGTTTAAATATCGTTCCACGAATAGGTTAATAAACAATACGTTTTGATATGCCACGATAAAGGCATCCTCAACACGGATTTGGACTGTCTGTGGCGGGCGTTTAGAATATATTACAATAAGTTATTTTCTAATTCTGCAAACTTTACAGCGCCAGTGATCGGGTTCGAATCCCGCGCTGTGTGTAAGGAGTTTGTACGTTCTCCCCGTGTGTGCGTGGGTTTTCTCCAAAAGGCTCCGGTTTCCTCCCACCGTTCAAAAACAAAACGTGCGGGGTTGTCGGTTAATTGGGGGTAAAATTGGGCGGCACGGACTCGTGGGCCGAAGCGGCCTGTTACCGACCGTCCTGAATGTGTGTCTAAATTAAAAAAAAATTAAAACAGGACATGAAAAACGAATTTTAAACCTAACAATGCATTTGGTATTTCATATTCATTCAAGTGCCGCACAGTAACATAGCTTGAACCCCAACGGCATGAACATTTTTTATTGCACTGCTCAGTAACAAAGTGGATTGTTTCAAAGGTGCGAAAGGAAGGATTCGGTTTAAACTTGCAAATTAAATGTAACCTATTCAGACGCAAATGTTTTCACAAATAATGATGCATTATTGATTTGGGAAATGCATAAAAGCAACAACTTCTTCCCGTAAAAGGTGTAAATGGCTGGCATACAACTTTCAGGTGTACAACTCCAAAATTAATTTCCTACCACTAACCAACTTGTGCGAAGGGACAGTGCCGACACTTCCAACACTTTCCCCACAGGATAACGAGGTGTTTATTGATTCTAATTAGGAAATAATTTGCGATTGCTGCATAGCCGAGTTCAGGGATGGAGGGAGGGGTTGGGAAACAAAAGCCCATTAGATTTAGCAAATGTAATCAGGTTCTCAAGAATGATTCATGCATTTTTAATTATCAGTACTTCCTCTATTCAATTGGATGATGAAACTGTTCTGGTGGAAGTAAATACTGAAAATAGAACGAGAATGTGTTTAAAATGTGTATCCAAAAAGTAGTTCAGACTGTTTATCTGCTCACAATATTTGAATGCCTATCATCAGACTCCTCAAACAAGCACTCCACTTCAAGACCCACGATGGCAACCGATTATGAGGAGAGAGGAAATGATTGAAGGATGTTCATGAAGATTCAAGATTCAATTTATTGTCATGGAGTAATGCAGTGCAATATTATATGAATTTCACTTTAGTCTGCTGTAAGGCAGACAGATTTGCCATCAGCAGAAAGAGAAGCAAACGAAAGTCCCCTCAGAGACACCAAGTGTCTGTGGATTGACCTCTGCAGCCCCCCCCCCCCCCCCCAGCCACACAGACTCCAGTCCAAACCATCAGCAGCACAAGCTCCAGATGTGAACCTCTGACATGATCAGGACCCTCTTGCATCCCAGTTTCAATACCTGGTGGCCCTTGAGCTAGTCTCCAGCAGTCCTCTGCCTGGTGTGAATCCCTTGACCATAGTCATCAGCCTCCATGGATTCCTCGCCTTGAGTCTCCAACAGCCCATCACTTGTGCATTTCTTCAATCGCAGAACCCCTCAGTTGTCCATCACGGTGGTCTCCATTCCATGGGTCAGTTTCTCTGCTTCTCCTTCTCAAAAGGGGGATAGTTCCCCATTTTATGGTGCCCTGTGACAGCCCACTGCTCCCCAGAAGCCTGCAACCCCTTATAGGCACCACCATCTTGGGCACAGACCACCAAGGTCACAGTATTTTAAAATAAAATCACTGTCAGTACCATTTACATCCCATTTAAAGCTTGTACAGAGCTGATGGCAGTAGGACTGGCAGATAGACCCCATGTGTCCTGATTCCTCATTCACTCCTTGGAATTCCCACCACATGACTGCTCAAGATAAAGATGCATCCAGGATATCTTCATTAGGCGCACACAGAAAATGGTGGAAGAAACACACCAGTTCTACACTATCACTTTGCTCCCTTCTCCTCTGGCAAAGTCCCACATGTTGATTTCACATTGGCTTAATCAACCACCTCAGATCCCAGAAAACTGAGAGGTGGTGCAGAGGAGGTTCACCAGATTAATTTCAAAGATGAGGGGGGAGGGGGTTAGCCTATGAGGAAAGATTGAGTAGTCTGGGATTTAACTCATTGCAATTTAGGAGAATGAGAGGGGATCATAAAAAATGTTTTAAGAGTATGAAACACAGAGATAAGATAGACGTAGGTAAGTTGTTTCCATTGGTGGGGGGGACCAAAACTGGGGACATAGCCCCAAGATTCAGGGTAGTAGATTTAGAAGAGATGAGGAAGAACTTTTTTTTTTCCCCAGAGGGCAGTGAATCTGTGGAATTCGCTGCCCATTGAAGGAGTGGATGCCATCTCAGTAAACATATTTTAAGACAAAGTTGGATAGATTTTTACATAGTAGGGGAATTAAGGGATATGGGGAAAAGGCAAATAGGTGGAGATGAGCCTATCATCAGACCAGCCATGATCTTATTGAATGGCAGAGCAGGCTCAATAGGCTGGATGTCTACTTCTGCTCCTTTTTCTATTTCTTATATTTTTATGAAGCAACTCACCTGCAACCACAAGGAATTGCCCAAGAATAAGTGCATTTAGTTGAATTTCTTGGTTAGTTTTGGACGTTTTGTTTTCTGTTCATTTTAAAGAAACCTCTTATAAGACTTAGGTCTCAAAAGTTGTTTATTACTTAGATTGAAGGGTGTTCTGTAGATATTGTTGACCAGGCACTCAAAGGTGGATGCAAAGCATCTCCTCCATTGTCTGATCAGACTGGCTTTTCATACTTACCCTATTCTTTTGCTAAATACCAAAGATATTTAGAAGATGAGCTTAGATATTTAAAGCAGACTCAGATCATAAGAAATGATTCTGATCTAAAAGATTCCCTTTAATTCATATTCAACAGATTATTGTGAAAGATTTTGTTTTGAAGACAAACAGCCAAGTTTATTTGTATCTACCATTGAGTAAATAATTACTTTCTTTCTTTATATTATTAGTTAATGGAGAAATGTTGGCCGGAATATTAGCTTGAACAAAAAAAATTATGATTCTTGGAAGATAGATTTCCTGGCACAACCATCTTTAGCTGCTTCACCAATGACCTTCTTTGAATCATACCATCAGAAGTGAGAATGTTAGCTCAAAATGGAGTTGATGATTGCACAATGTTTATTTCCATCCACAACTCCTCAGCAAATGAACTGAGGATGCCTGCATGTGAAACAATCCAGACAAAATTCATATATGAGCTGGTGAAATCCAAGTAATGATAGCACCACAAGATGTCCCAACAATATAGCATTCATTTAACCACTGAACTTTGATCACCATTCAGTCATAAACATCCTGGGTCTTAACCAGATCGGCCATGTAAATACTGTGGCTACAAGAAGAGGCCAGGACCTGGTCATTACCTGATACCAAAAGCCTTTTCATCATCTTCATTGTGCAAATTAGAGACATAAAGACATACTCTCCACTTGCCTGGATGAGATAGGTGGAGGGGCAGGTAGTGAATAGGAAATGGAGAGGCTGTAGGGAGACTGAGATAGATTAGGAGAATGGGCAGAGAAGTGGTAAATGAAATATAATGTTGAAAGTGTATGGTAATGACTTGGTAATATGTATGGAAAGTGTATGGTAAGTGTATGGTAATGACTTGGTAATATGTATGGAAAGTGTATGGTATGTGCAAGATCTTGGCGCCTCACAGTTCGGCGGGCAGCAACCTCCTTTGAAGAAGACCGCAGAGCCCACCTCACTGACAAAAGACAAAGGAGGAAAAACCCAACACCCAACCCCAACCAACTAATTTTCCCCTGCAACCGCTGCAACCGTGTCTGCCTGTCCCGCATCGGACTTGTCAGCCACAAACGAGCCTGCAGCTGACGTGGACATTACCCCTCCATAAATCTTTGTCTGCGAAGCCAAGCCAAAGAGAAAGAGAAAGAGTATGGTATGTGCATGGTAATGAAAGTGAAAGGTAATGCTGTTTGGTAAAAGGAATAAAAAGTCAGACTATTATTTGGATGGGGAAAACATTCAAAATTTGTAGGTGCAAAGGGACTTGGGGGTCCTCATGCAGAATATCCTAAAGTTTAACCTCCAGGTTGAGTCAGTGGTGAAGAAGGCAAATGCAATGTTAGCATTCATATCTAGAGGAATAGGATATAAGAGCAGGGATGTGCTATCACTAAAGATAAAATAAAACTTTTCAACTCAATTGTTTGAAACCTAGTCCTCAAAACAGTCTTTAAAGTCCGGGTATTTTTTTTCTCTCCTCGCTAGCAGTTGCTTTCTTATCAAAATGGCCAGAGATACACAAACCAGTAAATTTGCAGTTGTTAAATCATTCTTACATTCACCATTTTTGTCAAATAATTTCCAATGTTTTCTGTATTTTCGTTGCATTTTTATTTGTGCTAACATTATCAAAGGAAGTGAATATTGTCATCAGTGAAATTGAATTCTTGAGGAATTTTGAACACTCACCATAACTTTACCAAACTCGTGGCAAAAATCTTGATAGACACAATGTAAAGGATGTTTGACCTATTTCCATGGTTTCTTGATATGATGGATGGAAATCATCATCGAAATACAATGAGGTAGAATTAGATTTGTTATAAGCTGCAAAATAAAAATATTAAAGTGAAAATGGGGAGCAGGGAAAATAGAATGAGCAAAAATGCATTGAAAAGCTCAAAGACTTTCAGCTTTTATAGGTTATTACATTAAAACCTGTTTCTGATACCAAAAGATATCTGAACATATTACTAATGGAGTTCAATAAGCCACCAGTGCAATCAAGTAAAAAATATAACAATTGTATTCCAGCATTGAAGGATAAAAGAAAAACCCAGGAGCACGAGTTATAATTGTAATATTATCAGAAAAGTATTGCTCTAGACCAACAATCCAGGGATACAAGTTTGATTCACACTTGCGTAGCTGGGGAGCTTAAATTATGTTGAATAAATCATGCTTAAAAACTTGTGACTGTGTAAATGAAAATTACAGGCAGAAATCCAGTGAGTTAGTGTCAAGAATCAGCTGTGTGATTCCAGATCCACAGTCATTGACTCTTAACTGACCTTTAAATTAGTATTGGGCTTGACAACTGTACTGGCATCCTGGGAATAAAAAAATATAAATTTAAGCTACTAATTAGCTGCTCTGGAACATGACAACAACAACGTTGATGATATCTGAAGTTGTACAAGACTGACTGGAAATCTGATTAAAAATAATTTCCATCCATCAGAAATAAAGCAGAGAATTTACTGCCATCTGGGAAACAGAAACTTTTCTGGTTTCTCCTTATGTGAAACTGACTAAATATCTTGTCAATCAATGGTGGTTTTTCTTTACTATAAAAAAATACTCCTTCAAATTAACATGAGTCTTTAATTCATCAATGTGAAAATTATAACTGTCATTTATAATTTTGAGCAAAAAATCCCGAGAAGCCACAGAAATACCAAAAGCTATATGTAAGCCTTTGTTTATAATTTGGCATCTGGGAACTAGTCCAGTGCAGCATATTGACTGTGTAGATAATAGTCCAGAAATTGGATAATAGTCCAGAAATTGACCCATGATTTTTGCATGTATGGAGTACAAGTTCCACTTTATCCCGAGTAGATTGGGTGAAATGGTGCCAAACACAAAATTAAGCCTGGCCCTTCTGTGTGCTATTCACATTAGCATGCCTGATGAAGCTCCTGAATAATATCATTATTTGTACAAAGCATATATACAGTATATGATCTTGCTGATATAAATTGCAGAGGAAGTAGTCTCTCACCTTGCTAGCTTATTGCTTTTTTCTAAGTAAAGAGGCACTATGTTATTAACCAGAAGACCTGAATGGATACCCACAGAGGTGGCAGTAAAGTCCAGAAAATGTGGTGCAAGTAGCAAAGTAATATCACCTGCTGCAATTTGTATTCAATGTTTGCCTCATTGTGCTAACATTATTGAAGGTTTACTGTGGCCAAGCCTAATCACTCAGTGTGGGTTGCAAACCTTAGGATGGGAGGCAAAGAAATTCTCATTTGCAAAGAGTCTCCTGCCTGGAACTTGCTTATAAACAATGTTTCCAAAGGATCAGGTTTTCCAGGACTTTCATCTCAGAAATAAATACATCAATGCTAGACATACTCAGCAGGTCTAGCCTCATCTGTGGAGACAGACACAGAACTGAAATGGTTTTTTTTCTGCAAATGTTGCCTGAAATGCTATCTCTCCTTTATAAAGATGACCATCCTTGATTAATTCCTGCCCCTCTGTGAAGATTAATCCTAGCCTCAAACTATTTTTCAATAACTTATCTGCCACAGAACTTAGACTCACCAATCTGTAATTACCTGGCTTATCCCTGCTGCCTTTATTAAATTTGCTCTGCTCCAGTCATCCGGCACCTATTCCGTGACAAAAGAAGGTCTGAAAATTTCTGAAAGAGCCCAACAATTTCCTCTCTTCCATTGATGGCAGACCCTGAGGACTTCTTCACACTTAAGCTCTCCAAGTTATAACATATTTCTAGAGTTCCACTATACCTTCCCTCCCTGAATTCTCTGACTACAATGTCCTTCACCATAGTGAAGAGAAATATTAATTTAATACTTCACATGCTGTTTGTTTCTAGGCACAGATTGTCCCTTTGATCTCTAGTGGGCCATACTCTTTCTCTAGTCTTGAATTGTACTGGGCTCAGTAGTGGAGAGGGTCAAGAACTTCAAATTCCTGGGTGTCAACATCTCCGAGGATCTGTCCTGGAGCCTCCACATTGATTCAATCACAAAGAAGACTTGCCAGCAGCTATACTTTGCGAGGTGTCTGTGGAGATTTGATGTCACCTAAGACTCTCCTAAACTTCTACAGGTGTATTGTGGAGAGAATTTTGGCTGGTTGCATCACTACCTGGTATGGAGGCGCCAACTCTCAGGACAAGAATAAACCCCAGAGGGTTGTTAACTCAGCCTGCGACATCACAGGCACCAGACTTCACTGCATCGAGGTGATCTTCATGAGGCAGTGTCTTAAATAACCAGCCTCTATCTTCAAAGACCCCCACCACCAAGGCCATGCCCTTTTCCCTCTGCTACCATTGGAGAAAAGGTACAGGAGCTTAAAGATGAGCACTCAATGGCACAAGGACAGCTTCTTCCCCTCCGCTATCAGATTCCTGAATAATCAATGAACCAAAGACACAGGCTTACTTTTCGTGCACTACTATTTTAATTTTTTTTCAATTTATAGTAATGTTGTAAGATAGTTATAATATGGATGCCTGTACTATGATGCTCTCACAAAACACCAAATTTCATGACTTGTTCACGACAATAAATTCTGATTCTGATTCTGGTTTTTGATCTCGATTCAACTGAATATCTCAATATTTATTTCCACCAGAGGGCAGTCATACACGTACAAGTCAAACACAGGCATTAAGGTTCTGCTTAGGAAAAATGAAGGAGGCTTATGGCAGATTTCAGTAGTCAAGATATGTACAAAAAATATGGGAGTATGCAAACAGAGGACATGAGATGGAGCTGGCAGGCAAGATAAAGGACAATCCCAAGAGATTGAATAGGTATATTAAAAGTAAAAGAGTGGAATTGGTTCCATAAAAGATTCACAGGGCTGTCTTTCTGTGGGGTCACAGGAGATGGGTGTGATTTTGAACAAATATTTTTCATCAATTGTTATTGTAGAGAAGATCATGGAAGTCAAGGAATTGAAAGAAACAAGTGCTGAGGTGCTGAACCATATTAGAACTACTAGGGAAGAGGACTGAAGTCTTGGATGCCTTGGAGCGATTTAAAGTGGACAAGTCTCTAGGGCATGATGAAGCACATCCTTGCACATTGTGGAAAGCTGGAAAGAAATTGTGGAGGCCCTTGCTGAGAGACTTACATCAACTTTGAAGTGCTGGAAGACTGGAGAGGGGCTAATGTTGTTTAAAAAGGCAGTAAGGACAAGCCAGGCAACTATAGGCCAGTGAGCTTGACATCAGTAATTGGAGAAATGCTGGAGGGTGTTCTGAGTGACAGGATCTACTAATGTTTGGATAGTCATAGACAGACTGGAGGTAACCAGCATGGATTCATGCCTGACTGGCACGTTGAGTTGCATGAATCTGATAGAAAGTTTTTTGGGGGAAGTGGTAAAGAGGATCAATAAGGGCATGGCAATGGAAACTGGATATATGGACTTTCATAAACCCTTTGACAAGATCATACATGGTAGGTCAGTCTGGAAAGTTAAATCACAAGGGATCATGGGAGTCAGAGGGTAGTCATGGAAGAATGTTTCTCTGATTGGAGGTCTGTATCTAGTGGTGTGATGCAGAGACTGATGTTGGGACCACTGCTGTTTGTCATCTATATTAACAATTTGGATGGGAATGTAGTAAACTTGATTAGTAAATTGTGGATTGCCTTTGAGTACAAGTTCTTCAGGCGAAAACATCCTCTAGGCTCTGAAGGTGAATCCTGTGCGATGGTTTCCAGAGCAGACTGTCAAAGTCATTTGGCAAACAAGCACCAAACCCTGGCTTGACTGGCAGTAACAGTGGCCCTCCCTGCTGGATCCTGCTTGTACAGTCAGAGATAAATTCCCACTGCAGTGCAGATTAGATGATTTTCCACCTTATGGACTGTGTATTTGTCAAGAAGTCTGGAAAAGGATGCAAGGGTCCATGTCGAAATTCATCCAAAGCTGCTAAGTCTGTGATCTATGTTTCCAGGAAGACGTATTAAGACAAATATCTGCTGCAGAACATCATCAATTCCATGAAAGATGCACTTTGCTGTGTCTGACCCTTGTTTGTCTTCCAAAGTAAAAAGATATCTGTAAGTGAAAATTGCCAATTGGCACATTCTTGGATGCAGCAACACATGCTGATCAGAATCAGAATCAAAATTTTTTTGTCATTGACATGTCACAAAATTTGTTGTTTTGCAGCCACATTAAAGATGTAAAATTACTATAAATTACGTTTTTAAAAAATTAATTTAAACATACAGCATGGAAACAGGCCATGAGTCCATGCTGCCTTATTTACACCCTATTAACCTACATCCCCGGTACATCTTTGAATGGTGGGAGGAAACCAGAGCCCTCAGAAAAATCCCACACAGACACGGGAGAACGTACAAACCCCTCACAGACAGTGTGGAATTTGAACACCGGTCCAGACCCAATCGCTGGCACTGTAAAGACATTACGCTAACTACTATGGTAACCATGCAGGGTCCTGTGTGACAGCCTCTCAGCACTTCATGGGTGTATTATTTAAAGCAGACTCATGAGTGGCGTAGATGCATTATACGAGAATGAATTGGAACAGAGAATGGTAAGACATTTTATCAATTGTATTTTTGCGCATTTTGTTTGAATAAAGTACATTATTGAAACTGGAACAAATTAAGGAACAATGTGTTTGGAGACAGAGATCATTATGTTGATTCCTGATATGAAGTGGTTGACATATGAAGAGAGGTTGTGCAGGTTAGAAGAAAGGGGTGATCTTATTGAAACATTTAAAATTCTTCTGGGAATGACAGATGTTTCCCAGAGTGGGAAACAGGGAAAAACCCTAGAATTAAGGCATATTGTTTCGGAATGAAATATTTTTTAAGGCAGAGAAGAAGAATTTATTCTCTCAGAGGGCTGTAACCCTTTGGAATTAGGAAGCTGGTCTCAAGACCATGATCAGATCAGCCATGATCTTATTGAATGGCAAGGTAGGTTTAGCCCCTGCATACTTTCCTTATGTTCTGTCAGGCAAATAAGGAATGAGTTAGTTTTATGTACAACAATTTCAGAGGTAAACATGAAGCAATGATATGTTAATAATACAAAACCTAAATGACATTTTGAGTTTCTCCATCACTTTTGTGTCTGGTACTAGACACCAGCATCAATAGATTTTTTCGTGTAACTCTGATTTAAACATGAAAGCAAACTGTAAGGACCAAAACATAAAAAACTAGAGGATGTCTTGACATTCAATGGTATTATTATCGCCAAATACCCATTATCAATATCCTGGGATCATAATTTACCAGATATTAATTTGCAGCTGTCAATAAACAGCATGGCTACAGGGGCAGGTCAGAGGGTGATTATTATGTGGCAAGTGATTCAATATATGACATACTGAGGGCTTTCCACAATCGACAAGACATGTCAGGAATGTGATGGAATATGCTCCACTTGACTCATTGAATGCAGCTCCGACAATTCTCAAGAAACTCAACACCAATGCAGCCCATTTGATTGACACCCATCAACCACCCTAAATATTAATTCCCACTATCACTGGCACACAGAAGCTTCAGTTACCCATCTAAAAAATGCACAGCAGTTACTCCCCCAGACACCTCCAACTACACATCCTACATCCACAACTGGGATCACCAAAGGGTGCTTGGAAACTATCTCTACATAGCAATGGAATTTGAGCACAAATTCTCATTACTTATTGATCTTCTCAGTAAAGTATTTCTTTGTTCTCATTTCCTCTGCATTCCCATAGCTGGATAAATAGTCTGCTGAATCTATTATAATCGCTAAAGTCTACTTGACTACAATGGGACTTGGATAAGGATAAACAGGTAGTCATTTGGTTTTAGGTGCTGAACTTTAATGTTAATTCTTTTCAGTGAACATCTGTAATGAAAATAGTTTATTTTACTGATTGATTCCTCAGGGTGTACCAGAATACAAGCCTCTTCGCCTGCATAGATGTATCTTGGGAATTAAATTGCATTGACTCAGTATTGAATTCCCTGGACATCGAAGATTTTGTTTCCTGAACACTTTTGGGCGCATTTTATTCATTTTGAGCTGCTGATCCCAAAAATCACGTTAAAATTGTCCTATCACATACCATTTTTTTAGCTATAACCTATTTTTGTGACTTCCTGTCATAATTTAAGTCTATGACTATATTACACACAAAGCAAGCTCTTTTGATCAGTCCAAGCATTCCTCACTTAGTTAGCAGAGTGGTTAGTGCAATGTTATTACAGCGCCAGTGATCAGGTCCAGGGTGTCTATGAGGGGTTTGTATGTTCTCCCTGTGTCTGTGTGGGTTTCCTCTGCATACTCCAGTTTCCTCCCACCCTTGATATACATACCAGGGTGGTAGGTCATTCAGGTGTAATTGGGCAACATGGGCTCATGGATCAAAAGAGCCTGTTACCTTGCTGTATGTCTACATTTAAAAATAAAATAACTGAACTGGCCACACCTGACTGCCTTCATTTTGACTCAGTTTTTCTTATTTCTAATTTTATATTCAGAACTTTACCAATAGCAACACATTAAATCGACAAAGAATCATAATCTGCAACTTAATTACCACATTAAGTCATTTGTTTCCCTCTATCAGAGATATTCCTTGGCCACGTCAATCATCCCTCATTTTTTGAAAACTCCCTTTCCCAGTTCTGATTAAATGTTCTGGACCCAAAATATTAACCGTTTCTCTTCCACAGATTGTGTGTTTCCAGAATTTTCTGTTTTAATTATTTTGGGAATATGAACTTTTCCTGTTTTGATTGTTAACTCTTGACTCTGCTCCAACGAACACAGTGGGAAACACTATTATAACAGTTTCCATGGGCCATCAGCGTCCGAGTAGAAAATTCCATTGGGACTTCAAAATGAGATTCTGCTGTCCACGTGGTAATGCCCTGTAATAGTCACTGCAAAGCATTGAATACTTTGTTGCATATTCCATGACTTCATCATCTGGAAGATTCAGCCTTTGCCTGAGGCCAGGTTCTTGTCTGTTCTCTATTCCCTTACATCTCTGTTCCCACTACCTCCTCCTTGCACTAACACCATCCCCCAATCCTTCTACTTCTACCAGGAGCATTAAAGCCTTCTCATCACTGGGTTTTTCAATGAGCTAAATCATCATTTAGTGGGCACCTAACCTATCCCCTTTGTAATTTAAATGAATTTTGTTACCCATCAGAGAGAACTACTGTCTAATCAAGAAAGCGCATGAAATTCACATTATATTAAACAAATGCTGCTGGAAATTTTCACATTATAACAGCAGCCTCAAATATTTTTTCAAGACATCTTTCACATACTGTTTGGATGTAAAACACTGGAGCTTTATCAATTAACCAAGATTTTTTTCATCCTCAGCCAATTTTCATTGAAACCTCAAATCTTTTAGGGATGGGTGGAGCAAAAATGTATCAAATTCTCAAATTAAATTAATTAAACATCTCTCTATATCTCTTACTTTCAACAAAATGTTTATCAAGCAACAAATGAAGTTGTTTGCTCAATTCTGTTCTAAAATTAGTAAGAATTTCAAAAAGCAGATACCAACTTGAGTAAGTATATATTTATGGCTGCCTGCCTAGCCACAAAAGGCTAGAGGTCAGGGGCATAAAAGGTGTTTCAACATACCAACACCCATGGATGTGAAGAATAAATTATTGAAAAGCAAAATATTGCATCTAATGGAAAACACATGAAATCTATTCAACCATAGTATCGAGACTGAACCCATCTTAAATGAAAGTCCACTTCAACTCTTTTATAAATTGAACTGCATTGATTAGTTCATAACAATTAGTCTTCACATATTTGATGAGTGCACTCCACTTTATTCCTGGAAAGAAATACACATAAGTTCCAACATGGAAAGAGACTGTTCAACCTCACCAGATTCTCTTGACATTTATACTCTCAGTGAGCACAAATTTTAAATACAGCCTCACCACCCGCCATGATCTCAGAAGAGATCATTGACTCAACAAGGTAGAGATAACTCCTTTTCCCATTGCACATTTATCTCAGGACTTTCAGCTACACTTAAATTTTGTATGTTTAAGATATTATCCCGGGGCTCATATTTCCCATGAAGAGAGCCAGCACAAGCTAGCCAGTGCTGTAGACTGTCAGCATGTACACCTTAAAGGGGAGGTGGTTTGTAGCTGCAAAATTTGAAAGTCATTCTCGAGGCAATGGCATTAGACTTGGAGATGGGATAAAGAAGAGACAATTTAAAATGGAGAAAGAGGTCATGGTAAGGGGGAGGGGGGCATTGCCAACCTTGAGTGTCTTTGATGGGATTATGACCAGGCCATCGGTTGTGGCTATCCCTCAAGGTTGAGGATGATGGACTTTGTTCCATTTTCTACAGAGTGAAGACACCTGTGTCTGTATTTGTTTAACGTGTACTTGATGTTGCACTGCAAGAAGCACACGATACTCCACAAATCAATCAGTTAATTCCAATGGCATGGAAACCACGATAATTGGAGATGATGGATTTGTTACAGCCTTTATTCGCCTTCTCAGCCACTGAGTTTGAAGTATCTTTGTTTGGCTGTTCCACTGTTGAGGTCTTGGTTGGATTGTTTTTTTTGTCAAGGGCCTCACCTGTGACAGGGTGGGAAGGTGTACAATACTCACCTGTCCAGTCTACCGAGCACCTCCTGCCTCACTCTAGGCACCACATTAGTCTATCAGATATCTCAGATACAAAGAACCTGAGTGGAAGCAAATTATTCTTGATCCAAAGAGGTAGAAAAATTGAAGCAAAAAAAAATTAGAATAAAAAAACTGTAGATCTTGGAAACCTTAAATAAAACAGAAAATGCTGGAAACACCCAGGTTAGGCAGTGTTTGTAGAAAAAGAAACCGAGTTCCTGTTTCAAGTCAAATATCTTTTGTTAAAACCTGCTGAGAGTCTCTAGAATTTTCTCCATTTATTATGAAAGATAAAGAAAACTTTCTGCAATTGAAAAGTGTTGAGCATGTGAGAAACCTTCCTGTTCACAATTCCACCTCCTCTTCCTGACAATGCCCATAACAAAAGCTCAGCTCTACACCCATTTCTTTGCTGAATGGAGATTTGCAAGGAGGGTGTGGAGAGGGACACAGGAGCTGTCCAAGGCCATTGCCAATTGAGTCAAGTCCACTCTGAGACAGATGATCCAACCAAAACAGACCTGCACGGTTTCAGACAGGAAGAACTGTGACAGCCTCAAGCTGCTCAGAGACAGGGGAGTAGACACCTGCCTGGTCAGCTTAGACCAGGGGAAGGCTTTTGACCAGATTTCACACACATACATGATGGATGTAGTCTCCAAAATGGGATTTGGGAGGGAATTCAGAAATGAATTAAACTGCTAAACAGAGACATTTGTCATGCAGTCCAAATCAACAGGTGGGAAAGAGATAGCTTCCCCATCAAGTCTGGAGTTAGGCAAGGTTGCCCTGTGTCTCCAGCCTTATTTGTGTGTTGTATAGATCCCTTTGCCGAAGCCACCAGGAAGGACGAGGGCATAAGAGGAGTGATGTTGCCAGGCAACAGAGGTGCACAGGTCAAGGACTCTGTGTACAAGGATAATGTCATGGTCTTCTGTTCGGATACACCCACGAGAACAACGTTCAGATTAATTTGGGGCTCCAAAATAGACAGGGTCAAAAGGAGTAGCATGTGCATGTCACTGGAAAGTGGGGGAAAGGGTGTACCCAACGTGGTGCTCCTTCTGATGATCACCTTCGAGTGTGGCTACTTCAACTTGTGCATGGAATCAAGTACGAGGACACCAAGTGCTGCTACGTGCTGAGGTTTTATCTGACCTGGGTGTTGCGAAGGATAGGCCTGGCCCCGTTGCTGTACAATTTCCCAGTTAGCTGGACTTTGCTGTAGTACCTATCCTTAGTGGAAAAGTTTTTGCAGGACAACAACTTTGACCACAGGCCATTAGACAGTGGTCAGCATGGAATGTCCTGCAGAAATTGAGCGAGGAGGACTCAATGGATTCAGTGGGATGATTCCCTGAGCAGACTGCCCAGGTCATCTGGCAGAAGGCCTTATCACCAGGGCTCACTAACAAGCACCAGGACTTGCCTGGCTGGAGGTGAGAGGAACTCTCCCAGTGACATCCTACCTGCACAACCAGAACATTACCCTCCATGCACTCTGCCCTCGGAATGGCTGCAGTGGGGTAGAGACTGTCACCCACCTCTTTGTCAAATGCAGATTCACAAGGAGAGTGTGGAGAGGGATGCAGGGGGATCTGACATGGTTCATCCCCAGCTACAGCATGACAGAGGACCCTGATTTATGGACTGTTCCCAGGGATACACTCTACGTCCAACATCCAGAACTGCTGGAAGACATCAACTTGGTGAAGGACACCCCCTGGTTGGCCAAAACCTGTTGGTCTTTCAGTCTACTGAGATATTGGCCCAGAAATGCTGGCAAATGGCACATTTAGGCTGCAGGGTGATATGGTGAGGGCTGTGCTGAGGCTTTGTGCAGCCACACGAGGGCACTGTAGGGAAGGAGCACTGTTTAAACTGCCCCCCCCCCCCTCCCCAATTACTGGGCTTTGAGGGGCTAACTCTGAGGGGAAGCTCCTTAAAGCAACAGAGAGGGGGGAGGAACAGTAAGGTACCAAAGGGGTAGTAACGGAGCATTAAGGGATAAGGTAAAATGTAAAGTGATGAGATGATTATCACCATGTAAAAGTTACTTGAACAGTTCTTTTTTTCCTGTATTGTAAATAATTTATGTGATATGATGGAAATGATGAATGTATATCCTTGATCAGTTTCTTTCCTGTATTGTATATAATTCATTATGAATTTGTCATGAATAAAGTATATTTTTGGCAAAAAGCTCAACTCTATGAAAGAGAGAACACAGTTACGAGAATGTATGGATATGAAACTAAGGGTGGGATTCTGAACATTTTCCTTTTGTAATAATTTTTTGTGAGTAAAGTGTATTTTTGCGGAAAAAAAGCTCAGCTGTCCAAGTATGATTGATTCTTAATGTTCTTTGAAGTAGCTTAGCCTCTCACGGTGCAAACAAACAAATTTCAAATGAAAGACCTCTGACTGTTTTATCAGTGATGAGCAATTAATGCCGCTTTGTTAACTCGTCAGTATGTTCACCAATCAATGACATGCTAAAACTAGAAACAAACTACAATTCTCACCTGAAACTCTTCGAGAAGATTGAGAAAGGGGAGCAGCAAATCGTCACCACAGCAAAACTAGTTACATTCCCCTTAATTAAACTGATCAAATATTTGCACATTTAAAACTCCTAAACTATATATTAATCACAACTTTTCTTTTCCAGTGAAATAAATTGTTTGTACCAAGAAACTCAAAAAATAACAACTACAGGTTGAGTACCCCTTATCTGAATACCTGAAATCTCATCTTGCTCCAGAGAACTCTGAACCATATGAAATCTTAAGGCAGAGAAATATTGTCGGCACAAATTCATGACTTTATCTTCCTGACCATGGAAAAGATAAGCATACCAGAGGATCACAATGATCCTTTAATTGTCATATTTTTTTCAAGCAAGGAAACAAATGTGATTATTATAGTGAAGTCTTTCTCCTGCCTGCCACATGAGAATCCCCCACAATCACTTATTTCTAATAGCAGAAAGTTTGAAGCAGAATCAAAATTCAGGTCAAGAGTCTTCAAGAGATGTCAATGGAGAGAGACAGAGAGAGAGAGAGAGAGAGAGAGAGAGAGAGAGAGAGAGAGACAGAGACAGAGACAGAGACAGAGACAGAGACAGAGAGAGAGAGAGAGAGAGAGAGAGAGAGAGAGAGAGAGATCAGTTAGAACAAAGCAAAGGCAACATAATTGTCCTATTTTTAACATGATTTTTGAGATTTTCTTTTTAATTTTGTAAAGATCATTTAGTAGTGTGATAACAGCAAGAAATAAACCACCTAAAACTCATGAATCTTTTCCTGGGTGGAGTCGGGGGGTTGGAGGGAGGTGAAAAAGAGTGGGATGAGTGTTATAACATGTGGTTGCTTTACAAAGCAGCAGGAAGTATAGATGGAGTCAATGGAGGGAAAGGGGATTTGTATGATCTGAGCTGCATTCACAGCCCTCTTTTCTTTTCTTGTGGTCTTTGGTGGAGCAGATCCTGTACATTGCAGTGATGCACCCTGACAGGATACTTTCACTGGTGCATCTGTACTTCTAACAATCAAGAGGAATTCAAGTAAGTCCTTCTCAAATTTAACTTTCATAGCAATGTGTCACCATCCTTCGTCTACTCCACGATGATTTACAAGTCACGATCCTCATCAAGGATCCACCACAGACACAGTCCAAGTGCAGATTGATGTTAAACAAGTTTCTGCCATTACACCAACCCTCTTATAACATCTGCAAAAATAAGAGCAGGGGAGCAGGTGCACGGGAACACCAACATCTACAGATTTTCTTTCCAAATTATGCACCAACCAGTTTTGAAATATATTACCTTCATTGTCATTGGATCTAAATCTTGAAGCTTCCTATAACAGGAAGAGTGTAGGTTCACAAGACTAATTGCAGTAATTCATGTCAGTGGGTCCCATTACCTCCTGATGGATGATGAGGGATGAACAATAAATGCTGGCCTTATCAAACAAACCCACATTCTGCAAATGAATGAAAAAACTGAGGGATTGACTAATAAAGATGCATTTAAAATTTAATATGGAACTGCATGCCAGATATGTTATGATAAACAATTAATACTGAAATTAAAGCATGCACAGCTGTTTTATGAGTTTTGGAGAAACAAGGGATGTTTTCAAAATCTGAACTTTAAAATAGAATGAAACAGAAAACATGTTAAACCACAATTTTACTGCAAGCCAGTCTATTGCCTAGGTGCAATTTGTGTACTGAACAACCTCTGCAATCTATTCAACTGATCTTTGTAAAGCAAAATTCATTCTAATTTGGCTAGTCATTTTTATCTGTATAATGTAAAAGTCAGCCAAAAGGCCATTTTCTTTGTCTTTAGCTTTTCATGGTTTCATTAATGTTACCATGTGAAAATATTCTCTGCTTAACTGTAAACATGTCTTGTTTACACTTAATCATAACTTAAACTGCCCTTCTTCCCGCCAAATAAGTAGTTCCTCTACTTCACCTTGAACTAATTCATCTAGTTATTGATTGTTTAAAATCACTTTCAATAGAACCAGTCCATGAACGTTGAAAGTTGAATGTTATTGAGATTAAATACTTTTCAGACAATTTTTGCTATCTCATTAAGAGTATATTTATTTAACACTTTTTATTAATTCTCAGAATTGTCTTTTGCAAAGTAAGTTCCATGGGGAGTATAATACAGAGAAAAAAAATACCATGTTCATTTAACACAGCCAACTTTCTTACTATGCACACAATCAAATCAAACACCTTTTTTGCCAAGAATATAAACATGAAACAGATTTTCTCACTAAGTAATTTCAACGTACCTTTATTAGTCAGTCAATCTATAAATAATTGTGAATCATAAACCTTACTTAAAACCAAACTTTTCCATCACAACACTCAGAAAGCAAAGAGAGTAACACAATATTTTATACATGTGCTGCATCAATTTTCAAAACAGCACAAAATATTTTGTTTTGTAATGAAGTATAAGCTCTCAACACTAAATACTGCAGGGGATGTGTACAGGCTAACAGGTAAGAAGAGATCATAGGTGGATATGGGTGGGAGGTAAAAGATAAAATAAAGCTGAGAAGTAATAAGGGAGGAGGTAACTGAATGGAAAAGGAATAGGGTAAGGAATTAGAGGAAAGGAGACTTTTCTCTTCTACCCTCTCACTTAATCCACCTGCTAGCCTGTACTCCTCCCCCCTGCCCCCTTCTCCATCTCTCCTATTATCCTCCCCCCCATCTTTTTATTCAGGCCCCTGTCTGCTTTTTGCTCATGGCTTGACAAAGAGGTCAGGCCCGAGATGTTGGTTATCCTTTACTTCCTATTGATGCTGTGTGACCTGCAGAGTTGCTCCAGTAATTTTGTGCGTTGCCCCTGAGGATGTTGTAGGGAGTCTATTTGAACTGCTGCTATCCATTGGGACAATAATGAGTTCCAGGATTTTGACCCAGTGTCAAAGAGACAACGAAAAATTTCCAGGAGCTGGTGTGAGATTTGGGGGAAAACTTGAAGACTTCTACTTTGAGAGATTGGCATGGAATTAACATGGACCTAAGCAAAAATCTGGACCCTCTGCAATTTGCCTGTCATCACAATCGCTCCACAGCAGGTGCAATATCGCTGGCTCTCCACTCAGCTCTGGATCACCTCAAAACAGCAATTCATACACATGGTTGCTCTTCATCAACAGCAACTCGGGCTTCAATACCATTATTCCCTCAGTACTGGTTAAGAAGCTGCAAACTCCAGGCCTCTATATCCTCCTCTGCAACTGAATCCTTGACTTTCTCGTAAGAAGACGATAGTCAGTACAAATTGGAAGCAACATCTCCTCCTCATGATTATCAACATGGATGGACCCCAAGGATGTGTTCTTCACCCACTGCGCTACTCATTATACACCCACGACTGTATGGCCAGGAACAATTCCAATGCTATATACGTTTGCCGATGACACCACAGTTGTCAACAGAATCACAAATGGCAATGAGGGAGATAGGTCACTCTTTGAATAATGTAATGGCAACAACCTTGCACTCAACGTCAGCAAAACGAAAGAGATGATTATGGACTTCCGGAGGAAGTTAGGCAAACTCAACCCAATCCTCATCAAGGGCTCAGTAGTGGAGAGGGTCAAGAACTTCAAATTCCTGGGTGTCAACATCTCTGAGGATCTGTCCTGGAGCCTCTATATTGATGCAATCACAAAGAAGGCTCGTCAGCAGCTATACTTTGTGAGGTGTCTGAGGAGATGTAGTATGTCACCGAAGACGCTCATAAACTTCTACAGGTGGAGAGCATTCTGGCTGGTTGCATCACTGCCTGGTATGGAGGTGCTGACTCACAGGACAAGAATAAACTCCAGAAGGTTGTTAACTCAGCCTGTGACATCACAGGCACAAGACTTCAGCCAATCAAGGACATCTACATGAGTCAGTACTTAAAAAAGCAGCCTCTATCCTCAAAGACTCCCTCCCCCCCCCCACCACCACCACCACCCAGGCCATGCCTTCTTCACTCTGCTACTAACAGAAAAAAGGTACAGGAGCCTAAAGACGAGCCTTAACAGCACAAGGACAGCTTCTTCCCCTCTGCCATCAGATTCCTGAATAATCAATGAACCAAAGACAGTGCCTTACTTTTCATGCACTATTAGTTTTTTTTATAGTAATGTTGTAAGATGGTTATAATATAGATGTTTGCTCTATGATGCTGATTCGGATACTGACTGCAATGTTCCCAAACACCAGTTGGTGGTGCAGTTAGCACCAGTGGAAAGCTGTTTAAAACACATTGGCGAGCTGCAGCAATGCATCTTGAAGATGGTACACATTACAACCACGTTGTGTGATGGTGTTGGGAATGAACATTTGACGTGGGTTGCTTTTTCCTGTAAATCATTTGGTTTATAAAATGCTTTGGTACTTTATCAAAGCAGGAGAACCAAGAATATTCCTTTCCACTCCTTGCGTCTTGCAAGCTGTAAAAAGATGATGTTCAATGCTCAAAGTTCAAATTTATTGTCAGAGTACATACATGATATCACATGCAACCCAGACTTTATTTTCTTGCAGCCAGGCAGAATTTCTACTGATTGGTAACTAAATTCTGCTCAAGATGAAAGAGATATGTATACAAAAGAGAGAAATGTAAATAAAGATAAAACGATGTAAACAAATTGTACAATTCAGAAAAAAAATTCAATGATAAATAATGTACAAGCAAAAGTCCTTAAATGAGTCTCTGACTGAGTCTGTTGTTTAGGAGTCTAATGGTTGAGGGTAGCAACTGATCCTGAACCTGATGGTGCGAGTCTTGTGACACCTTTACCTCTTTTCTGATGGCAGCAGAAGATCCAGCTGCGCTGGGTGGGTCACGTTTCCAGAATGGAGGACCATCGCCTTCCCAAGATCGTGTTATATGGCGAGCTCTCCACTGGCCACCGTGACAGAGGTGCACCAAAGAAAAGGTACAAGGACTGCCTAAAGAAATCTCTTGGTGCCTGCCACATTGACCACCGCCAGTGGGCTGATATCGCCTCAAACCGTGCATCTTGGCGCCTCACAGTTTGGCGGGCAGCAACCTCCTTTGAAGAAGACCGCAGAGCCCACCTCACTGACAAAAGGCAAAGGAGGAAAAACCCAACACACAACCCCAACCAACCAATTTTCCCCTGCAACCGCTGCAACCGTGTCTACCTGTCCCGCATCGGACTTGTCAGCCACAAACGAGCCTGCAGCTGACGTGGACATTTACCCCCTC
This sequence comes from Narcine bancroftii, assembly GCF_036971445.1. NCBI lineage: Eukaryota > Metazoa > Chordata > Chondrichthyes > Torpediniformes > Narcinidae > Narcine > Narcine bancroftii. Next base: position 102,295,185 of record NC_091477.1, on the reverse strand, counting down.
CGTAAATCTTCGTCCGCGAAGCCAAGCCAAAGAGAGAGAGAGAGTGAGAACAGAGCATGCCCTCTGACAGCAGCATCCCATGTAGATGTTCTTGATGGTGGGGAGAGTTTAGCCTGTCATGTGCTGAGCTGTATCCATTACCTTTTGCAGTGCTTTCTGCTCAGAGGTATTGGTGTCCCATACCAGGCTGTGATTCAGCCAGTCAGCACACTTTCCTTTACACATCTGTAGAAGTATGCCAAAGTTTCTGATGATATACCAAATCTCCACAAACTCCTGAGGAAGTAGAGGAGCCAACGTACTTTCTTCACCATGACATTAGTATGCTGGTTCCAAGAAAGGTCCTCTGAGATAGTGACTCCCAAGAATTTAAATTTGCTCATCCTCCCCACCTCTGATCTTCCAATGATCACTGGTTCGTACCTCTCTGCTTTTCCCTTCTTAAAGTCTACAATCAGGTCCTTGGCTTTGGTGACATTTAGTGCAAAGTTGTTGTTAGTACTTTGTTCAGACAAGTTTTCAATCTCCCTCCTATATGCCTCCAATCTCCCTCCAATCACCCCTATTTACACAGCCCAGTATTGTGGTATTGTCAGCAAATGTGTAAATGGTGTTGCTGTTGTACAGAGTCACACATAGGTGTAAAGAGAATGGAGCAGGGGACCAAGTATGCAAGTCTGTCATGCTCTGGTGCTGATGGAGATGGTTCTTGCCAATCTACACTGATTGTGGTCTGGAGCTGAAGAAATCCAAGATCCAATTGCACAGTTGGTATTGAGGCCCAGAACTTGGAGCTTGCTGATTAGTTTTGAGATGATGGTATTGAATGACGAACTATGATTAAAAAGAGCATCCTGATGCATGCATCTTTTCTGTACAGGTATTCCAGGGTTTTGCTGTAGAGCCAGTGAGATCTGCTATAGCATCTGCTATAAATCTGTTAAGTGCAATAGGCAAATTATATCAATCCATGTCACCTCTCAGACAGGAATTGATGTGTTTCTACAACAGCTCTCAAAACATTTCATCACTGTGGATGTGAGTGTCACTGGTTGGAAGAGTCATTCATGCAGATTATCACGCTCTTTTTGAGCATTGGTATGATGAGGCCTGCTTGAAACAGGTGGGTACCATGGCCTGCTAAAGTGAGATGTTGACACCATCTGTGAATAGATTGGCAAATTGGTCAGAAGCGGTTTTCAATACATGGCTGGGTACTCCATCTGAACTGGATGGTTTCCTTCGATTCACTCTCCTAATGGCAGCCCACACAAATTCGGATGCTGACAGCTGAGGATCATCAGTGGGCCAGGGGGTTTGCAGTGTTTCTTTGTTCTGGTGTCAAATCAGCATAGATGGCATTGAGTTCATCTAGGAGTGAAGCTTTATTGTCTCCTATTGCACCGGATTTGGTTCTGTTGTAGGTTATGCCATTTCGACCCTGCCACAGCTGTCAGCTATCCTTTTTTGTTTCAGTTCTTGTCTGGAATATCCTCTTTGTTCAGGAGATAGCTTTCCGAGGGTCAATCAGGTGATGAATCGCTCAGTAGATAATTCCTAACTATATAAAAACTATAACAATTCCAGGTGGTTTATGGTCAAAATAGTGACTTCAAAGACATTGAGAGTGTGATTCACTGGTAATAATGAGGCTGAATGGCACGTGGAATTTTATATTTATGTTTATAGTTATGGGCAAAGAATATCGTGATGTCATTGTACATCCATACATATGACGTAATAATACACGTGTACATCTCTTTGCCACTGAAGTTGGAGTAAATTAAACACTTTTTTTTGAGGATCCTAGACCTTATCAGCTCTTAGCAGAATCCAACATTTTCTTTCTTACATTGCATAATAGTTCAAATTGAAATTTAGAAAATAGTCACATCTTCAAGAGAAACACTCTTTCATTGTGTAGTTTGTGAAACTTTCAGAATCAGAAATATCAGAATACAGACCTTCATGCTTTAATTTCCAGACTGCCACTTTTGCACAGGCCACAGGAGTTAGAACAAAGAGAGACCTGGAAAAGTTCAGGCAGCTCAATTCAGTGTTGTCCTTCTTAAAGATTTACATTTAAAATGGCATATTACGCCTTATACGTGGGTGGGAGTGAAGAATGCCCAAGAATTCCATTCCAGTTAGGAAAAAATCTTATCTTAGTTCTAAACCTTTTGTTGTGTAACCTGAGATAGCGACCTCTCATTCTAGACATCCCAGCCAGGAAAATATTTTCCATGTATTAGGTCTGTCAGAATGTTGTAAGTTTTAATTAGATTCCCTTTTGGTCTTCTAAATTTTACTAAATACATGCCTTATAAGATCTAATCTCACTTCATATGGCTGTCCCGCCATCAATAGGCTTCAATGCAGTCCCTCTATGACAACTGTAAGTTTTCTTACGCAAAGAGACCAAATAACTGTCCACAATACACCGTGTGTGATTGTTGCAATCTTTCTTTGTTTCTGCATTTAAAATTTCCTAAAATTAAAGCTATTTGCCTCTTTTTTTTTTTTTTTTTTTTAAATTTTTTATTTTTCACACCATAAATCACAATAGCCATGATATACACTTTTTCTTTTCCACACATTTACAGTGACTTTTTCTCCCTCCCCCCTCCCTCCTCCCAAGCCACCCCCCCATCCCTCCCCCCTCTCATCCATTTTAGTTATACAATCTAGGTTGCATTAATTCAGTTAGACAATGTTGTCATTCAACAAAAATACACCAGAAATTCTACTGAGTCCATTTTTTTTTTCTCTTCTCCTTCCATCAACTTAGGTAATGTTTGTTCCCGGTAGGTTTTCGCTATTGTATTTAATGTAAGGCTCCCATACTTGTTCGAATATTTCAATATTATTTCTTAAACTATATGTTATTTTTTCTAATGGAATACATTTATTCATTTCTATATACCATTGTTGTATTTTCAAATTATCTTCCAATTTCCAGGTTGACATAATACATTTTTTTGCTACAGCTAGGGCTATCTTAACAAATCTTTTTTGTGCATCCTCCAAGTCAATTCCAAATTCTTTATTTTTTATGTTACTTAGGAGAAAGATCTCTGGATTCTTTGGTATATTGTTTTCTGTTATTTTATTTAATATCTGATTGAGATCATCCCAAAATTTTTCTACTCTCTCACATGTCCAGATTGCATGAATTGTTGTTCCCCTTTCTTTTTTACATCGAAAACATCTATCAGATACTGTTGGGTCCCATTTATTTAACTTTTGCGGAAGCTATTTGCCTCTTGATGGCTTCCTACACCTGCACGTTTGTGTTTACGAACAACCAATTATTTGTCCTCTCCAATTTAACACATTTAAATAATACACGACTTTAAAGCCTCTTTGCATCCTCCTTGCAATTTAGTCTCAATCAGTTTAATGTTGAAAATAAAGGTATTACGCTTATAAACATATACATGTAATATGCTTAATATTACATTTGTTTTCCTCATCCAAATCAACAAATCCAGTACCCTCCTGCTTACAGCCTGAGAGCCCCATGAAAATATATTTATGCTTAATCTCGGTTTTCTGTCTGACAATGAAAGGATGTGAGACAGGTAAGGATACACAAAACAAGTATTTTAAATGTGAAGCCTTCATAATTAACAAGGTCAGTCTTAAAATTTATTCAGGACAATTCTGAAAGTCTTGGGTCAAATGCAAAGTTTGTAATGATTGTTAAAGAGGTTCAGTAAAGTCATGGATGTTCTGCACATCAATTTCTAGAAAGCATTTGGAAAAAAGACCACATTAAATATTATTACAGAAAATAATAGGTCTTGTTAGAGAAGGTGGACACTGGGGTGGAAAGAAGATTAATTGGCTACCAGCAGTAGGCATAAAGGGTCTTTCTTTGCTTTGTAATAATTAGTGTGCAGTAGGGTTCAGTGCAGATATCTCAATAGTTTATAATTTATATAAATAACTTAAAACAAAGACACCAAGGTATGGTTGCAAAATTTGTGTATGGCATAATGACAGGAAGGAAAGCAAGTTGGAAGCTACAAAAGGGGTAGATGGATGAAATGAATAGGCAAAGATCTTCAAAATTGGGTGTTCTGTCAGAAAATAAGAAATTGTCAATTTTGACATGAAAAATACAAAAAACAGCACGTTATCTAAGTGGTGAGGGGTTATAGAGCTCTGAGACATAAAAGAATCTGATAGTCTTGAGGAATAATTTAAATACAGAGAATTGTGATGTGAATTTTGGGTTGTTTAATACTGACAGGACAAATAGTGATTGGGAGGGACCTTAGAAGCATTGAGGTATTGGAGAACCTTGGGATGCAAGTTCATAGCTCCTGGAAAATGGTAACACAAGTGGATAGGGTGTTCAGCTTGCTTGCCTTCATGGACAAGAGTACTAAATACAAGAGTTATATTGCAACTGTACAAGACATTGCTTAGGCCATACCTGGAATATTGTGTGCATTTCTGGTCACCACAATATAGAAAGGATGTAATAGCACTGGAAATAATGCAGAAGAGGATCACCAGGATATTGCAATGGTTGATAATAGTTACCAGGAGAAATATGATAGACTGGACTTGTTCTCATTGGAGCATAAGATGCCGAAGAGTGACCTTATCAAGGTTTATACAATTATGAAGGGTGTAGATCAGTCTCTTCAATCTGAGGCACCTGCAAGCTCACACCAAGACACAAGAGCAACTTGTCCGTGAACTACTCTTTGCAGACGATGCCGCTTTAGTTGCCCATTCAGAGCCAGCTCTCCAGCGCATGTCGTCTTGTTTTGCGGAAACTGCCAAAATGTTTGGCCTGGAAGTCAGCCTGAAGAAAACTGAGGTCCTCCATCAGCCAGCTCCCCACCATGACTACCAGCCCCCCCACATCTCCATTGGGCACACAGAACTCAAAACAGTCAACCAGTTTACCTGATGCAAGGATCAACAAAGAGATAGACAACAGACTCGCCAAGGCAAATAGCGCCTTTGGAAGACTACACAAAAGAGTCTGGAAAAACAATCACCTGAAGAAACACACAAAGATCAGCGTGTACAGAGCCGTTGTCATATCCACGCTCCATTTTCGCTCTGAATCATGGGTCATCTACCGGCATCACCTACGGCTCCTAGAATGCTTCCATCAGCGCTGTCTCCGCTCCATCCTCAACATTCATTGGAATGACTTCATCACCAACATCGAAGTACTCGAGCTGGCATAATCCGCAAGCATCGAATCCACGCTGCTGAAGACCCAACTGCGCTGGGAGGGTCACGTCTCCAGAATGGAGGACCATCGCCTTTCCAAGATCGTGCTATATGGCGAGCTCTCCATTGGCCACCGAGACAGAGGTGCACCAAAGAAGAGGTACAAGGACTACTTAAAGAAATCTCTTGGTGCCTGCCACATTGACCACCGCCTCCAAACGTGCATCTTGGCGCCTCACAGTTCGGCAGGCTGCAACCTCCTTTGAAGAAGACCGCAGAGCCCACCTCACTGACAAAAGACAAAGGAGGAAAAACCCAACGCCCAACCCCAACCAACCAATTTTCCCTTGCAACCGCTGCAACCGTGCCTACCTGTCCCGCATCGGACTTGTCAGTCACCAACGAGCCTGCAGCAGACGTGGACATACCCCTCCGTAAATCTTCGTCCGCAAAGCCAAGCCAAAGAAGATAGGTCAAGATAATCATCATCTTTTTCCAAGGATAAGGGATTCTAAATTGGAGGACATTGGCTTGAAGGAGGGGAAAATTTAAGGACATCGGAGAGGCCAGGTGGATAGTCCATGGAACAAGCTGTCAGATGAGACAGTAGTCAGGTAGGATCACAGATTTGTAGAAAGTATTGAGACAGTTATTTTGATAGGAAAGGATAGAGATATCTGAGCCAAATGCAGGAAAATGGTGTTAGCATAGATAGACATCTCAGTCGGCATGGATAAGCCAGGATGAAAATCAGTTTCTGCATTGTTTCGAGCTGTGACTGTTACAATTAGGACATTCTACTGTTATAAATTTTCAATGCCCGTCAATTGCATGATGTACTTATTCTCTGCCCTATTGATCCAAGCATGATTTTTTTCCTGATTTTATTGTATGCTATTTCATTATGTGATGTGTTCTAAATGTGATGTGAACTAAATACCATGCAATTATTTAGGAATGTTTCTACTCCAGCACTAAGGAGAGACAAAGAAGCTGTGAATAATTATCTCGCTATTGCTCTGAAGCATTCCTGCAACAGTATCATGGGATGAAGTGATTAGTCTCCATCATTCACAGTCATATCCCTACCAGCTAAACAGGCTTGCAGCCAATGGAAAGTTTCCTCTTGATCCCCACGAATTTCAATGATCTTAGGCTCTTTGGAATCATACTCAGATGTTGCTTAGATATCAAGAATAGCCACTTTCACCACAGCTCTCAAATTCTTTTCTCTAACCACATTGTTTCAAGTTTACATTAAGATCTGAAGAAATAACTGACAGAAATTGTGCATTCGTGAGCAGGATATTTACAGGTTAATTGCCACTTTACAGCAATGAGAGAATAACTGATTGACCTGGACTTCTGCTGTTTTATTAGTAATATAGGATTGTGTCATTTTCCACTTTGTTAAACAGATGCCAGTGTTATAGTTTAATTGGTACAGCTTGTCTTTGTTATAGTATTGTAATGAGCCTGGAACATTGCTGCAGATAAAATGTTGTCCCCACCCAATACATTTAGCTGTATGTTTCCATCTTATAGAGAGAAATAAATTAGTTGTGCCTTCAATCACCCATTTATACTAATCCTGTTTGTTTATTTCCATCCCATTCAATTTCCCTAGATCCTACCACTCACCTACAGGTTTGGCGCAATTTACATTGGTCAATTTATCTCCATGAGAAAAAGTTGCAGGAGCCAGAGGAAACCCATGCAGTCACTGGGAGAACATGCAAACTCCACTCAGACAGTTAGATTGACCAAGTCTCTGACACTGTGTGGCAGTGGTTCTACTAGCTGTGCTGCTGTGAGATTGATCACCCTATGAGTACTCTTCCCTGACAATGGTGTATGATGGATATTCAATATTACATAATCTATTTGGATGATTTTCAAATATTTAACATTAGAATAATGACACTGCAATATAAACAATTGTTTGTCATTTTAATTAGTTCATGTGAAGACTGGCTGAATAAATTAAATCTAATTTAGTTGCACTAGCAAAATGTGTGTTCCAGGGGAATTGCTGCATTTATTTCAACAAATAATTCAATAAACTAGTTCCCTGCTTCTATTCATTACATTGGGCTCTTGCGCCAACCACATAGATGTTGAAAGAATGATCAAGTAATGGCCTTTTTTGCCTACTTGGCAAATTATTCAATCCTAGAAAGACAATATTCTAACATGAACAAATATTTCTTTGCAAAAAACAACATTTTAGTGAAAGCACAAATGGGCAAGGTCAGTCACATTCAATCTCTAAGAAAGTCTATAAGAAAGCTTACAGTGGTAAGTTCCACAAAAGTTTACTGGGGTTTCTAGGAACATAGGAAGTAGGAACAGGAGTAGGCCAAAAATGGCCCATCAAGCCTGCTCCGTCATTCAATACGATCATGGCTGATCTAATTTATGAAATCCATTTGATGTAAAAGGCTGTCAGCTTAACTCAAAAGGGTGAGTATTCCAATAGGGACTTCATGTCTCCAAATCACATAGTCGCACAAGTGGGGTGATAGCCTGTGGGAGAGTATCGTCCAGAAGGTCATTGTAACAATAAATAAAGTCAATGACTTTGGCATTTTTTGCTCCTCAGAGGAAGTGTGGTTTATGCGGCTCAATGTTCATCTGCTCCTCCGTCTCTGTACCTTCCAGGAGAGTGAAGGAGTATTTGAACAATGTCTTCCTCTGACAACCCTTGGGTTGTTGCAGTATTGTCCCAGTCATCAGGAAGAGCCAAGAAATTCCACAGCAATGCAGAAAGAACGTAGAAACTTGACAAACCTTGTTCATGAAGGAGTATTTTCAGATTCCCCATCTTTTCTTTGATGAATCTTAACTGAGCAATTCCAAATGCTGGATGACTGTCAGCAGTGTGTACTTCTGTTTCTTTCCTCTGTTGTGCCCATGCAGATTTTTGTTCTCACGTCCAACTGTAGTTCCTTTCACAATTCCTAAGTGTGTCAGCACATTCTTTCTACATGTCTCTTTCTGTGTTGTTCAGTGAAACTCTTGCTCTTAGCTTCGTTAGTTTTTTTCAAACAAATTTTACTTATTATGTCTAGCTCAGCGTATTTTCCACTGGACCTCTGGGTTAATTATCCATCTGATCTCTGCAGCTGTCACAAAATTGTACACTTACCTCATGATCACAAGAATAAGTTTTGAAAAATGAATGAATTAATGTAAGTGAGGAAAAGAATGGAGATTTGAAATATGCTAACCTCTCAAATTAATTTTATGCCTTTTAGTAGAGAACTCATGACAGACTCAAATTTAATCAATCTACCATAAGTAGTGATTGAGAAAATATTTGATTTGTAATTTTTAAACGCAGATTTTAGAAAGGTGGTATACGCAAAAAAAATTAAGAACTTTCCCATTTCTTCAGCTCCACTATCACCAGCAATGATCAGGGTTGCAAGTTGGCATGAAAATCACGGTTATACATTTTCACTGCTGATATAAATTAAAATTGCCTGCCCATCTATTTTACATTTCAATCTTGCTTTAGATTTTATTGAAACGGTTAGCCAGCCAGCATTTCATTGGCACACTTCTGCAAGAACTAAAAAAATGCCAGAACACACACTGAAGCAGAAGAAACTGTATTGGGAGATAGGAAATGGGAGAGAAATTAGGGTAAAGAAGCAGTTTGAGAGAGAGTGTGCTCAGTAACATGACTACACGATCAATCCCTTGTATTATTAAAATTTACAAATTAATAAATTAAATTGAGGAAAATCAATCAGGACAATTCTGATAGATATATAAAATAGGCCTTATCAAAAGCTATCAAGAGAGCAAGAAGTGCCTTACCCTTTGAACCTTAAAAAGAAAAAATATTTGTCACTTTTCTTGTCTCTGTTCATCATTAATTAGTTGATTCCATTTGCTGCTTCGTATGACATATGGGATCATTTAGATGAAGTTGGGTCGACCTGTAAAATAATATTTCAAAGTACATGACCAACACAAGCTCAAGTAGTAGAATTTCTTGATTTGAATCAAAGAAGAAATTTTCCCACTTCACCGCTCATGGATTTTCAATAGTATTCAATATTTGTGATCATCTTTGGCTACTTATTGATTTTTTTTTGGTATCCATCAGCTTAAAATGTTAGTCTTATACTTGGACAGAGTCGTACATTTTAATTGATTGAAGATGTAATTTTAATTTCTGATGTTGGGTGAAAAGTAGATAAATACAGATTGTCAGCAGAAACAGTAAAATCCCTATTATCCAGAATTTAAGCAACCAGCAGTCTCAAGTAACAGGCAAAAATAAATTGCAGAAAATAAATAAGTAAAAAATACAAAAGTTTAAAATTGGTGTTCACCAATCACATATCATGCAATGTCAAGCAACCGGAAAATTCACATATCCAACATCTACCATTCCCCATTGGTGCCTGATACCAGGGGTTTCACTTGGTCTGAAAGTGGCAGATGACCTGCAAATCATTTATCTTCTTTTTCCACAGGATGTGGTTGTCACTGACGAGGCAATGATTTATGGTCCATCCTTAATTACTGAAATATGGAGGTAGTTAAGAGTCAATCACTAGTGCATCTGGAGCCATATATGGATCACATTGGGTAAGGATGACAGATTTATTTCCTTGAAGGACATTAATGAACCAGGTTATTTTTACAATTCAGCAGTTAACATTTTTTTTAATTTAAAATTCCAGATTTGGCTAATTCCATGGATTAATATTTTGTAGTTGCTGTTGTGGGATAGCTCCAGATCAACATTCCAGCTGTTGAACATAGACCCAGTAATTTAAACAGTGGGATACTTAACCCATTTAATGATACTTTTTTTCTGAATGATAAATTCACACCATTGAAACACTGCAAGATCAGTTTAAGCCTTGATATTTTTGAACACATCGGTAAAGATAAAACAATATTCCACAAGATTTTTCATGTCTTAAATCAAAGAATGAAGAAGGGTGGATCTTATTTCATGGATACTACTGTGGGGATGATATTAACATCTCTGAGCAAGCTCATGCGTCTGATCTGAAGCTTGCTTGTTCGGGAAATAAAAAGTATCATGCTGAAGAATTTAAAGGCTTAAGGCAACTTAAAGGGTTGCATTATTGAGCAGAGATATGCATCAGAGCAGAAATTTCACATTCTAAATAATTTCTGAGAGAGAGAGAGAAATTGAGAGATTTAAAGATGCAATTGCCCATGCAAGAGAACCTAATCTCTGTTTACTTTAGAATAAAATAGAAAGGATTTGTATTTATATAATACTTTTGATAATTTCCAAGGGCAATGTATGGCACTGACATTCTTTATGAAGTAGTCACTATTCTAATACCGAAGAATGGCAGCCAGTTTTTATTGTTATCTCCTCAGTGATTTCCACACCATTTTGCTCCTCAGCACCTTCTAGAACAGTATGGTTTATTCTATGATGCCTCTTATCTTTCTCTCTTCCAGAATGCATCTCCTTACATTTCATTTGTCATCTATCTGCCTTTCCAAACAGCTCCTTGTATACGATTGTATAAGATCACTATTCTTTTCACAGTTTGCAATACTGTCAAGCTTTCTTTCATTCACCAATTTAGAAAATTTGGCTTCTCCACCCAAGTCTAGGTCAATAATAGATTTTTTAACATAACAATGGCCTTAATCACAGAGAAACTATTCACCTTCTACCAGTCCAAGAAACGATTATTCACTAGGATCCTCTGTCACTTAGCCAACCGTCGCCATTTTATTAATTTATACTATATGTTTCAATGTTTCTGTTATGTGGCACCCTGTTCAAAGTCTTCTGGGAGTCCATGTAAAACACATTAACTGCATTATCATTATCAACTCAGTTTGATGCTCATAAAATCATATCAAATTGGTTAAAAATGATTTGTCTTTTATAATTCTTTGCTGGCTGGCCTTAATTTATCCATTTTCCTCTAGGTGATTATAGATTCTGCCTCAGATCAATAATTCTAAATGCTTTCCCATCACCAAGGTTGGACCTCTGGTCTGCAGTTGCTGGCTCATCTTTGCTGACTTTCTTGAGCACACGTGAAAAATCCATCTTTATATTGTTACCATTCATCTTGTGATTCAATTTGTGTTTGAGCTTTGTTAGGGGACCAATAACTTATTAGATGGAAATATTATAGTTTTGGAAGCAGACACGGGTGAATAATTGGCAACAGTTTTGTAGCTTTCTCCACCAATCTCTTTATTCATAAGAACTAGCCAATTTAGCTAACTGTGGTTTCAAAAGAGAGAACTTAGCTTTTGAAAAAAAGCCTAAGAAACAGATGAGAACAAGCAAGAAAAGCAGATCAACAAGGATATGCTAGGATGTTTTTCCTTGCTTGTAATGCTCCTTTTTGATCCCTACAACAGCTGGAAGCTTCAAAAGGGTTGATCTTGGCCCCCAGCTGCCCCATCCTGCCAGGAACATTTCAAATACTCATTCTGGTTCTCACTCCTAAGTTATCATGCTCCATCACAAATCCAATGTGTCAACTCTGTTCAAGAGTCCCCTCAGTAATTATCATCCTTATATTTGTTTAACAGGAAGTTAGTTCAAGTGGTGCTATAAGTAAACACTTAGGCAAATTGTATTAATATTTATCAGATCAGTCTGAGACCAATTTCCACGAGCTCCACAGGTAGCAACGACTTACTGCACCTGCTGACGCATAAGACAACCCTCAGTCCCTTCTTTCTTTCACCTTCTAATCACCACCAGCATTTTAAGATCAACTTTTGCTGCCTCTTTGGCAGATGTTCACCTCCCATTTTGTCCCGACTTAGATTAATCCAAATGTTTATGTACATGTACTGAACATTAAACTGCTGCTGCCAGGATGGTTTTTGTTAACTATTGCAACCAAGGTTTAATTGATAAACTGTTGTGATGAAAACAGATTTTTTTTTGTTGAGATAAATTTATTCATTGTTTCTTATTATTTCTCAGGCACAAGTTAATCCACTGTGTTAATTAATTGAAAACCATCAGCCCTACATCTTCTTAGTAAATCACCAAGATATTTTTAATGTTTCAATGAGATCATCTCACATCTTTATCAGCTGTATATAATATATAGACCCAGTCTGGTTATTCTCTCCTCTCAAAACAAACAGCACAGTGTTGGAATTGATACTCAGGGTAAGGCACTCACTGGGTAGTGCTGATCAGATAACTGATGATGTCACTGAATATTAATCCCAATAATAATCAATGTTTGACATCAAGATTCAATTTATTATCGTAATAGTGTGATTTTACACAAAATTGCTTTAACCTGCTGTAAAGCAGACAGATTTGCCATTGGCAGAAATTGCCTGAAGCGCCTCTTACAGTCAGAGAAAGAGAAGCAAAAGAGAGGACCCCCCACCCCCCACAAGTCACCGACTATAGATTTGCCTCCAGCGCTTCATCAGCCACACCGTCAGCAACCCGAACTCCAGATCCAAACCTCCTAAACGGTCAGGAACCCTTCAGCACCTTTGGCACCCCCTTGCATCGTGTTTCTGATACCTGGTACCCCTTCAGCCAGTTTTGAGCCAGTCTCCAGCAGTCCACAGCTCGGCACGAATCCCCCAACAGCAGTCTCCCGCAGCCTCCCTGAGTTCCTTGCCTCAAGTTCTCAGCAGCCGCTGCCTGTGTGGGTCCTTAAGCTACAGAACCCCCTCACTGGTCCATTGCCGTGGTCACCATCCCCATGGGTCATCACCTCTGCTTCTCCTTTTCAAATGGTGGGGGGGGGGTTGATCTCCCCATTTTCTAGTGCCCTGCACCAGTCCTCTACTCTCCTGGAGTCTGCGACCCCTCAGGATTGCTGCCGATCAGAAGCGCTGCCATCTTGGACTCAGATCTTGCACTGACGGGATTTTAAATAAAACCATCGTTGGCTCCTTTAATGGGCCATTCAAAGCCTGTATGGAGCTGATGGCAATTGACTGGACAGTTAGACCCAGCGGGAGCACTATATCTCTGCTCCTCGTTCTCTGTGGGTCCACACCAGCAGCAGAGCTGCCATTACAACAGCTCTGGCAGCACGGCCATTTTTCACCGCCATCTATTCATGTCACTACCAAACCCAAAGGAACTATTTTCAAAAAGGTGACAAGATATGAATGTCAGAAAGATTGCATCACTCTTTGATTGTAAACTGTTAAATTCAGAAATGAATTGGTTATTTGGACAATTGTCCAAAGACCATTTCTGCAAACAAAATTCTGCTACATTTAAAATTGTTCCTAAATCAAAGATTTATGCTCTGCAAGTCAAGTAGTATTATGGAGAAAGATAATGTGCTTTTCTAGAATTCAATGCCCATGGTGTCTGCCAGACTGTTTCAAATCAGGAAGGACCACTGAGTTAATCCTCACTGGTCAAACATCTTTGAACCTATCTCAGATAGTCAAAAGCACAAAATACAACAGTCAAATAAATAGATAGAAATTAGTGAACATGAAGAAATAAATTCATGATAAATTGCATTTCCTTTCCTGAAACCATATTATAAAGTTTCACTTTGATGTTGTTGTTATCAGTTGGAATTTAAAAAAAATTGTTGTTAATGCTGCAGTTTTTTTTGACAGATCTTACTTTGGTTTTACTGATTTCTGAGGGATGTGCTGAAGAGAGTGATGAACTATCAAGGAATTCACATCACTAGCCTCCCCCTGCAGCCCATTAAAAAAAACTGCCAGAAATTTCACTCTGTGGGCCACCGTGAGAGATATGAAACGCAGGAGTTAGAAAAGAACAAATGCTCCCACTGAGTCCAGGGTGGGCTGTTGACGCGCTGAGCAGAGGGGTTGGATGTAGTTGACATTGAACTTCTGGCTTAATACCAGTCATGGTGGGTATCAAGTGTATATGTTGAACGTTTAATGGGCTTGAAGGGGGGTGGGAAAGGGGGAAGGGAAGGTAGGGGGGAAAAGGGGGAGAAAATGCCATTGTGTATATTTAAGAGGGAAACGTTTGTATGTATTTTGATTGATATGGTTCACAGTGTGAAAAATTAAAAAAAATTTAAAAAAAGTATCACCATGTTAAATGAAAAGATAAACCAGTGGCTTGTGTTTTTTCTAATTTTTATGCTTTAAAATTATTTCTCATCTTTAAGCTATTTAGTCATTTTCATATTATTTAGTTATTTTAAAACATTTTTAAGTTATTTAAATCTAATTGAACTACTTTTCAGTCAGAATATTTAAAACCTCCTCAAAATCCCTCAACTTTGGCAACCCATCAAAAGACTAAAGGCTTTTGGAGAAAACAGAAAAATTGTTGATGTTGGAATCAAGTGAACAAAGAGAAGCTGGAGGGATGGAACAGGTCATGCAGCATTCCATGGGGAGAAAGCATCAGTTAACAGTTTGCTTTGGGACCATTCGTTGAGACTAAAGTGAGAAGCGGAGAGAGAAAAAGTGGGAGCTGGGTGGGGTGACAAATAGATGTTAAGATATTATGGAATATTAATCAAATGATGTGGGGGAAATGGTGAGACGGGGGGTGGGGGAGTAGTGAGAGAAAAGAAAGAACAGGAGAAGGTAAAGAACAGATGCAATCAGTGGAATCAGATTGGGGTGGGATTACTTCAACTTAGGAAACCGAATTGTCATGTTTCTGGGTTCTCAGCTACCCGAGAGGAATACAATATGTTGTTCTTCAAGTTTACATTTGGCCTCATCCTTGCAATTGATGAAGCCAAGGGCAGTTATGAAAAAAATTCTGAGTGAGAATGGTGACAGGAATTAAAATGGCTGGGAACCAGGAGTTTTAGCTTGCACCCATGAACAGAGCACAGGTGCTTGATGGAAATAGTCATCCAATCTGTATTTGATCTCGTCAAATACAGATTGGATGATCTGGATGTAGAAGAGGCTACATCGAATACACCAAAGACTCTAACTGGAGGAGGTGCCTCACCTGGAATGTTTGGATGTGGTCCTAAGTGGAGGTGAAGAGATGTCGGGACCAGTTGTGCACCAGCAGTTGCAGTGGGAAGTGCCTCAGGGGAGAGAAGGGATGAGTGGGAAGGGAAGAGAGGACCAGAGAATCAAGAACCAAATGATCCCTGTGAAAAGCCAAAAGGGACGAGGAAGGGAAGTTATGGCTGGTGGTAGGATTTCATTGA
Source organism: Narcine bancroftii (assembly GCF_036971445.1). NCBI lineage: Eukaryota > Metazoa > Chordata > Chondrichthyes > Torpediniformes > Narcinidae > Narcine > Narcine bancroftii. Next base: position 102,279,844 of record NC_091477.1, on the reverse strand, counting down.
AATTGGTGGAAGCGTTCTGAACAAAGATTCAGCATTCATTAATTGAGGTCCACCTGCCGCTTACAGCTCTCTCCACTTTACTGAGCGGCTATAGAAACCAGATCGCCAGATTGATTAATTCCATGTAGCTGCAAAGAATAAATGCAGTAAATTTAAAGGAATTTTATGTGCAAGAATATGTTTTCAATAACTATTAATTGTAATGATTTTATTATTTAAATATGGTCAGAAAAAAAGAACATTATATTTGGAAATGTGTCAAAAATGTTTTAAATTCTGTAGTATTATTGTGGGATTAATTGGCTCAAAAAAGTCCCTACTTGGATCGCAATTTGAATCAAAGTCAAACTGAAATTTCCCAGTTACAAAGTTGAAAAGTCTGAAAAATTATTTACCATCATGTAAGGGGCCAGCAACACATAAACTGTTTATGGTTTGACAAATACAGAAACAACCTCAATTATACTGAAGTTATGATAATGACTGGTCTATCGAAGTAGACACAGTGCCTTTAAAATAGAACAAGTATTTTTTGTTGAAACCAATTGAAAAGAATGCTTTCTGGACCTTGGAAAGCTGCAATATTCAGTATATCACTTGGGAATATTTGATTTTTACTCTTTGTGCCAGAAATGAATAAGTTTCCTTCTCCCAAAAGCTGTGACTGCAATTTAGGCACAATGAGTTACATTAATTATTTCACATTAAAATATTGGAGACATAAGGGCAATTTACCAGGTGTGTGTTAGTAGTGAGAAGCTTGGTATTTTGTCTCCCAGATATTGTTTTTTTTTTCAAAATGAATTTATTGAGAATCAAAATCAACTCTGTTCACATGATGCAGATGTACATTATGAACCATAGAACCTTAGAATGCTACAGCACAGAAAACAGGCCATTCATCCCTTCTAGTCTGTGCTGACCATTGTTCAGCTAGTCCCAATAACCTGCTTCCATTCCGTAACCCTCCAGACCTCTCCCATCCATGTATCTATCCAATTTATTCTTAAAACTCAAGATTGAGTCTGCACCCACCAAATCAGATGGCAGCTCATTCCACAGTCCCACAGTTCCCCCTCATGTTTGCCCTAAACCTTTCCCCTTTAACCCTAAAGTCATGTCCTCTCGTATTTATCTCTCCCGATATAATTGGAAAGAGCCTATTCGCATTTACTCTGTCTTTTCCTATCATAATTTTGTAAACTTCTGTCAAATCTCTCCTTATTCTTCTTCGATCCAAGGAATAAATTCCTAACCTGTTCAATCTTTCCCTATATCTCAACTCCTAAAGACCCAGCAACATCTTAATAAATCTTCTCTGCACTCTTTCAATCTTATTGATATCCTTCCTGTAGTTAGGTGACCAGATCTGCACACAATATTCCAAATTTGGCTTCACCAATGTCTTATATAACTTCAACATAACATCCCAACTCCTATACTCAATACTTTGATTTATGAATGTCAAGATGCCAAAAACTTTCTTTACAACCCTGTCCACCTCCAATGCCACCTTCAGGAAACAATGTACCTGTATCCCCAGTTCTCTTTGTTCCTCCACACTCCTCGGTGCCCTACCATTTACAGTGTACATCCTTCCTTGATTTTCTCTTCCAAAATGCAACATCTCACACTTGTCTGCATTAAACTCCATCATCCATTTACTGGCTCATTTTCCCAGTTGGCCCAGATTCCTCTGCAAGCTTTGAAAATCTTCCTCACTGTCCACTACATCTCCATTCTGATCCAATTTACCACTTTATCATCCAGATTATTGATTTTGACAACAAGCAACAATGGACCCAACACAGATCCCTGAGGCACACCACTCATCACAGGTCTCCAGTCTGAGTAGAAACCATCCACTACCACTCTCTGTTTTCTCCCACTCAGCCAATTTTGAATCCAGTTTGCAACCTCTCCATGGATTCTTCAGAACTAACATCTCATGTGGGACTTTGTCAAAGGCCTTACTAAAGTCCACGTAGACAACATCCACAGCCTTTCCTTCATCTACCTTCCTGGTAACTTCCTCGAAAAATTCTACAAGATTTGTTAAACACAACCTACCACGCACAATGCGATTTTGACTGTCCGAATACCTATATAACCTATCTCTCAGAACTCCTTCCAATAACTTTCCTGATGTCAGGCTCACTGTCCAATAGTTACCTGGTTTACTTTTGGAGCCTTTCTTAAACAGTGGGACAACACGAGCTACTCTCCAATCCTCCAGCACCTCTCCCTTGGCTAAGGACATTTTGAATATATCCATCAGGGGCCCTGCAATTTCAACACTTTCTCCCTCAGGTCCAAGGGAATATCATATCCCAAGGGATTTATCTGGCTTTATTTGCTGTAAGGCAGCAATCACCTCCTTCTCCTTAATCTCTATATGTTTCATGACACTTCTATTTGTTTCCCTTCCATCGGTATGCACTCTGCCAGTTTCCTGAGTAAATACTGATGTAAAAAAAAAAGTATTTAAGATCTCCTCCATTTCATGAGGCTCCACACATAGTTGACCACTCTGATCCTCTAGGGGGCCAATTTTGTCCATTACTCTTAATATATTTGTACAAACACTTCAAATTTACTTTCTCGTTATCTGCCAAAGCACCCTCATGCCTTCTTTTTGCCTTCCTGATTTCCTTCTTTCGTATTCTCTTACATTTTTCATATTCTGCAAGTACCTCATTTGCTCCTTGTTGCCTATACCAGTTATACACCTCCCTCTTCTTAATCATATCACCAATATCCCTTGAAAACCAAGGTTCACTATGCCCGTTAATTTTCCCTTTAATCCTGGTGGGAACATGCAAACTCTGCACCCTCAATATTTCACCTTCCACTTGCCAATCATATCCTTGCCAGAAAACAGCTTATTTCAATCGGCTCTTCCGAGATCCTTTCTCATTTCCATAAAATTGGCCTTTCTCCAACTTAGAAACTCAACTCAAGGACCAGACCTATCCTTATCCATAATTAAATGGAAATTAATGACATTGTGGACACTGGACCCAAAATGCTCACCAACACAGACTTCTGCCACCTGACCTGTCTGGTTCCCTAACAGCATCCTCTCTCGTTGGTACCTCTATATATTGATTTAAAAAGCTTTTCTGTTCACATTTGATAAACTCCAAGCCATCCAGTCCTTTTACAGTATGGGAGTCCCATTCAATATGCAGAAAGTTAAAATCTCTTACTACCACAACTTTCTATTTCTTACAATGGTCTGCTATCTCCCAACAGATTTGCACCTCCAATAGCTCCTGTTTTCTTCTTTTTTAAACAGAAAATCCTACACACATATACACAAACATCACATTGCCTCTTCAGATACTTGCCTGGACCCCACCCACCACCTACCCCCACTGACCACCCTGAAACCTTTGCTGACAGTATATCACAGTTAGTCTTAGTCTGTGAGCATTCGTAATTCAGAGAAAAAAAAAACACATGAAGGATTGCCATTTGCGGAAAAATTTTCTGGTGGATCCTCTTAATGTGTATTTGATTTTTTTCCAGTTTAATAAAGAAACTGATATCCATTGTGTAATATCCATCAAGTCTTATCAGACTTCCAGAATAACTTGGCTAATAGGGATGGAAATGCTATTGCATCTTTCTGCAGGGAATTTAGGGAGTTGTTGGAGATTCCAAATATTGCAGTCAACAAATTGACTTCAAATTTTTTGGACAGTGTGCTGAAGACTCCACTCCAAAACCACTGTATTTTGGGGCACTAATAAAACATACAGCTTAGGTGGCAAGGGGAGCCATTGTACTTAATGCATTGGTCATCAATTTCAGGATAAATGGCTGACAGTCTGGATTTTGAAGTGAACCCTGTGCAGCGCCTTGAACTGAATGAGTCCCAAGTGAGCTCAGGGGGTAGTAGAACAAATTCTCTCAGTAAATAACCCTTTGCCAGTTTCTCCTTAATTTCCTTTTCTAATTCTTGCTTCCATTCTCTTTATTTTGGAAAGTGAATCACTTTCAATTGACAGAATAGAACTATAAATCTTTGAAATTATCCCTCCCAATCCTGGATTATCTGATATTAGGTCTTCCCAGGGTTGATTGGCAGGTAACTGTGGGAAGTTTAGGAAAGTCTTTGAAATAAAATGTCGAATTTGAAAGTAATGAAATAAGTGTGATGCAGTTAAGCCATATGTGTGTGACAGAGAGATGAAGCTGCTAAACACTCTGTCTGCATAAAGATATTTGATACCTTTAGCTTGCCATGTATTAAAAAAAAGAATCAGTGACTGAAGGTGAAAATTAAGGGACCCTGAACTGGTGCGACTGCCCAAAGTGATGTCTAATCTGTTACCAAGCTTGTACCGTATTGAGGACCACTGGTTTGTCAGTATGGTTAGAGGATTTTGTGAGTAATGAAAAATATACTATGGCGACTAAAAATGATGATTTACAAGACAACTCTTCCAGTTTACATCAGGGGAGCTCAGAGGAATTCACCCAGCAATTTAGCTTATGTATTTGTGCTGCGCAGTAGTAGAATTGGAATTGGGAAGAGCGAGTCCTCCACTGACCTTACAACTTTGCAATATTATTTTCTAAACCCTTGGAGATTTCCCATTCCAAATAAAGGAGGAAATTATTTTATCCAGTGAGGTGAAAAAATATTTTGGAAGAAATAATGGAATGGTTTGAAACAAGAAAAGGAATCATGATAATATGTTAATTTTGACTGCATTTATTCTTCCCATTAGTGACAGGAGCAAATTTCTCCATCTCTGAAAATCTGATTTCACCTGCTTGATAAGAGAAGTACATTTTTTATTCGGAAGTTGGAGAACGTGCAAGAGATGTTTACACTTAAAATACTTCAAACCTGATCAACTAAACTGAAAAGGCAGGTCTGATTGGTTAAGTTGCAGAGCTGTTCTGTTGATGGGGTAACCTTTTGAAGATTCACTTTATAACTTGAAAATGAGCCGAACTCCTCCAGAATGAATAGAATAACCCTAACCCTATCAAAGACTTTTTCAGCATCTAGCAAAATTACAACTTCCAAAGACTTTGTTGAGTGTTTAGAGTAAATGATGTCAAATAGTGCACGAATGTTAAACAACAAATGGTACTGTTTTATTAAACCATTCTGCGCTTTAGGTATCCTCTTTGGTGGCACTCCTTCTAGTCGAGAAGCTATGACTTTGCCTAACACTTTGACATCAGCATTAAGCAGATAATGATCTATAGGAACCACATGACAAGGGATCCTTGTTTTTCTTCAGGTTAAAGTAGTTGGTAAAATTCCTCACTCCAGTGCTTCATTAAACACTGATAAATAATAATGGGGCTAGTTTATCATTAAACTTTTTATAAAACTCCTTTGGAAATCCATTGGAGCCTGGAGCTCTATAAGACTGCATTGCTTTAGTCGACAGGGAAATCTCTTCTAATGTGAGTGAGGCATCCGGTTCCTTACCTGGTTAGGGTCAATGGCTGGAGTTGTAAGATTGTTAAGAAACTGGTTAATTTTGGTGTCATCAAAAGTGTATTTGGATTTGTAGAGTGATGAGCAGAAAGATTTAAAAACAGCATTGATTTCTGTGGGATCAGATGTTATTGGAGAAGTCTCTAATTTGGGGTATCAGCCTTGATGGAGCCTGACATTTCAATTGGTGGCCTAATAGGCAGATTGCCTTTTCCCCATGTTCATAATATGAGCCACAAGTTTTAATTAATAATAGCACTGCCATGTAGTTGATACAAGATCAAGTTCCACTTGTAAATCAAGATGTTTCTTGCATAATTCTGGGGATGGCCAAACTGTACAGTGTTGATCCATTACACTAAATCAAGACATTACTTGTATAATTCCGGGGATGGACAAACTGTGTAACGTTGATCCATTTCACTATTAGCAGATGTTAGTTCATTGATCCTGGCAGTGTTTTTCTTATTTAATGAAGATGAGTATGAAATTAATTTGACCCCTCAAATAACACGTGACTCCCAGAGTAGGTTGACTCTTTTTGATTGTGAGAGAAAGTCACTGATAGAGTCTAAATTATGTTCAGAAAACTTTTTGTCTGTCAGGAGAAGAGAATTACGTCTCCAGTGTGGCGGGTTAATGGGATGATTGGGTAGTTGAAGGTCTAATAATAATGGGGCATGATTAGAAATCAGAATACTGGAGTAATCCAAGAAAACTATTGAAAGAGCCATTGAAAAAGAAATAGTCTATCCTGGAATATGAATTGTGAACACTGGAAAAGAATGATTTTGTTTTGTTGAGGGATTGCAAATCTCCAAGGGCCAATCAGCCCATTTTGTAGCAAAAAGTTATAAAACGACTTGGCCATGGCAGATCAGGAAGTGCTGCAGGGAGTAGATGGGTAGAATCAGATCCATAACACAAGTTAAATCCCCCCACCAAAAAAAATTAGCAAGTGGATATCTAACGAGGGAAACCTCCTTCATAGCACGTTAGCAAATGATATGTCAATAAAATTGGGTGCATAAACATTGAACAGTAGCACCTGTTTCTGCAAAAGCTTACCTGCCACTATGATATATCTACCATTTCTGTCTGATATTACATTACATGGACAAATTAGATATTTTTATTTATTAAGATTACTACCCCTCATGACTTAGAGTTGAAATTGGAATGAAATTACTTACCCATGGACCTTAAGTGGTCTTTAATGCGTAGGTGTCGCCTTCAGAAATGCTATATCAGGTTTTAACTGGTTCAGATGGGAGAAAACTTTCATCTTTTGATAGGGCCTCCCATTCCCCTGATATTCCAATTGAGAAATCTGACAGGTGTCTCCCTGCCAGGAGTGCTTGGATTTATTCAATTAAACATTTAGATTTTGTGGGCTGTACTGCCATCTTTGAGTATAAGTGCCAAGGTGGTTTCCCCTCCCCCACTAACATAAACAAACAAACCTGCATACACACCCACATACATCCTTCACTCACTCTGTATTAAGATGAAGCCATGGGGACAACACTTTACATCCACGTGGTCCAAATGTACTTACCCCTAAATGTCAAGGACTCTGAGAGTGAGCTTAAATAGAAAAGAAACATAATCAATCCTCCTGCGAATTTTGATTTAGATTTGCAGGCACATTGCAAGGCACTTCGGTCAGTTCTGCATCATTCAGCCCAATAAATTCATGTATAAATTTAACAGTAGTTATGCCTGCATCATGTAAGTCTTGGAATTCCGCTTTAACAACCTTAACATGCTTGATACTGTAGATTAAAATAAGAATGCCCAACAAGTGGTAGTGTGCCATTGCACTCGTGCTTTAATCAGTTATTTTTCCATGACCTTGATGTATACTCTCGCTTCTTCATCTAAGAAGAAGTCTTTCACTTCTTTCCCATAAGTGATCCGTAGTCGGGCGAGGTAGATTCACCTGCATCAGACCCCCTGTAGCGTACGCAGTTCCCATCTGACATTATTGAATGCCGCCCGGGCTCAGGTCACTTTTGCAGTTAAGATCAGAGAAGACTGAAATAGTCATACCCTTCAGTTTTGCCTCATGCCATTCTCTGGCATGGTGTAGGACATCCATACAATCCCTGTAATGGTTAAGTCTGGCCACTATGTCCTATGACTGCTCCACTGGCCCTGGTATTGGCTGCAAGGTGCAGGGTGCTCAGGACACCAGTGGTTCTTTATCCAGTCTGAATGCCTCTTTTAATAAAGCTGATACTGCATTTTCACTCATGCTGTCAGTTCCTTCAGGAACACCTACTATCCTGATGTTATTTCTCTGGGACCTCACTTCCAAATCCTCACATCTGCTTTCCAGCTTTATCACATCAACGGGGAGAGTTTTAATTTTCTTTTGCATTGAGCAGATGTCATCAGTTTGCCCCAATATTGAATGTTCTATCTCCCCAACAGTATCTTTAATTTACCTCAGTTTGGTGTCTGTGGCTACTTATTGGCCACGAATTACATTTTTACAGTCAGTAGCTTCGACTAAAGAGCAGCCAGTTCTTCTCCAATATGTATTCTTATCTCCATTTTAATGGTCTCTACAATTTATTTACAAAGTTCAGTCAGCACTGCTAGCTTTAGCCCAGTGGTTCTCAACCTTTTTCTTTCCACTCACATCCCGCTTTAAGTAATCCCTATGCCATCGGTGCTCAATGATTAGTAAGGGATTGCTTAAGGTGGGGTGAGTGGGAAGGAAGGGAAGGTTGAGAATCACTGCTCTAGATCCAATTGTTACTGAAATACTTTGCTTGAGAAAAATTGTCATTGGCCCATTTCCTTTGGAGTTATGAAACCGTGCACATAACGAGTCAATTAGATACGGTCTTACAAGTCACAGAGCCCCTGTGGCATAGGGAATACTTAAAGTAGTTTGTGAGTGGAAAGAAAAAGATTGCTTTAGCTGCTTGAAGTCAGTTACCCGCTCTTCCTGGTTTGACAATGAGCTGCCTGGGGAGACCGGATCAGGTGAGGCTGAGTCTTCAGTCTGCAGGGTAGACTCTGGAGCCATTTCATGGTGTCTCTACTGTTAACCTTCCTGTTGGCATTTCAACACTTCAAAATTCAGTCATTACTTGAAAGTGTTGCTAACTATAATTGAACGGATTGCTGTTAAATAATGCTCTATTAATACAATTCCCAGGAGCTCTATAGGTTGTGACTTACTCCATCAACTACTCTTTAGCATTTCTTTCCTTCCAGATATTGTTACAGGCATCTTGAAAAATACTGTAATATTCAACTATACTGTTGGAAAACAGCATCATTGAGCTTGCTTACATCATACCTTGCTGCTACGTAAGTAGCAAGTGTGACTGAAAAGCTTTTGTAATTGCAGCTGCCACCACTTAAAAACACAACTAAGAGCTCACCAATCAGCTCTTAAAGGTACAAGCACACATCTACATGAGCACGCCTGTGCCTTCTGGAAAGTCAGCTTATTTGCACTTGGCTGCACCAGTTATTTCTGAGGGCAAGGTGAGGCCTCAACCTGAGACTTCCTCACTATATCTGCAGCTCTTGTTTTCATTGCTATTTATAATCCACTAAAATATTTCCAAGCAACATAAACCCCTTTGCCCCAACTACAACCTGTCCTATGTGAACACCTTTGCCCGACCCACACTCTGACTGATACACACAATCACATGCTGTTATAAACACACACATTCATCATGACTCTTCCACTTCACTCGCTTATTTATTCACACATTCACTTCATTTCTAAATAATTTAAAAAAAACACAGGAAGTTGTTTGGCCATTTGTGTTTGAATACACCACAAACATTAGTTCTCCCTATGAGATATATCCACAAAATGTCAGTAGATTTATTAAGCATAATTTCCATCTCAAAAACCCAAGCTGAATTGATCCCATCTTGCCAATGCTTTGCATGTTTTGTGTAAAAGAATATTTTATAATGCATCCTAACATATTCCCTACTGCTAATGTCAGCATACTGGTCAAAATTCACAATTTTTTTTCAGTGAGTTTATAACTCATGTTTTGTATTACAAAAGTTTGGACCTCATGATTCAGATGGAAAAGGCCATACTTGCGGGATTGTGTTCTGAATGGTTGCCCTGTTGAAGAAAGGATAAGTTGGAAGGGTCCAAAGAAGATTCACCAGAGTATTGCCAGGATGGAGGGCTTCTGTTATCGGGAGAGATTGGATAGCTTGGATCTTAGAAGGCTGAGGGAAGACCTTATATTGGTTTATAAAGTCTTCATGAGCATTGATAAATTGAATGCCATAGTCTTTTTCCCAGGGTAGATGCTGTTAGGACTTGAAAACATCGGATTAAAGGAAGATGGGAAAGCTTTAAGAAGGGAACATTTTTAACTCAGAGAATAGTCTGTATCTGGAACAAGCTGCCAGAGAAGCTATAATTATAACATGTAAAATGCATTTCAATAGATATATGGATAGGAATGGCTTGGAAGAATATGAACAAAAATCAAGCAAAAATGGGACAAACCAAGAATGCCAACTTAGTCAGCATGGCCATGTTGGGTCAAAGATCCTGTTCCACGCAGTATGCCTCTATGACTCTGTTCTCCTCCCTTCCTTCTTTCTTAAATATTCAGGTTACATTCGCCACATTCCAATGTATATCTGGAACAAACTTTTGGAAAGAACCTAAGATGACCTACCGCTAAATAAAGGTTGAGTAAACCAACTCCCTTTGTGTTTATGGCAGCTTAATGGATATGTGTCTATGGAGGCCTGCAAAGGTAGCTGTGCCTAGTCCACAGAAGTAGATGTAATCTTCTGTTCTGGAGATAAGAACACATGCAAATTTATAATGCAGAGTAAGAAGGAAACTGACCTATATCAGGAATTGCATATTGGAATGATCCCGAATGTTGAATATGAAGATAATTTTGACTGTGAGAGCAGTACAGGCACACATGTAAAGCTTATTTTTAAGGTTTTACAAGGACACATTTCTCAATAAGGAATACTATTTGAAATGGAGCCTGCAAAAACATTGCTACTCTGAGAACCCAATATATGAGCATTGCTCCTTGTAAAACCTGGGTGGATAAAATATTCAATGAGGAGCTACTGTGTGATTCCAGTCTTTGGTTCTGGTAGGTGTCTCTAAACCCTGTACCCAGCACCAGACATTCCAAGCTATAATTATGTGGAAGTGAATTCAACCAGCATCTGATTTATTGCTAACCTCCAAATGCAAATTTCCTCTGCTATTTTGTTCAGTGTTAAGACCACCTCCTTTTATTCCCTTCTTTTATCCTTTGAGAGTACTCTATTGCCAAGAATATCAAGGTTTAATCTTTTCCTTTACTTGAGTCAAGTATCTTATTGAGTCAATGAAGTCTGCATGGATCCAGTCAAATGTCACCACAATATTTTAATTTACCACTGACCCTGTCAAATAACTTTTTGGTTTAATTAGTTTGTTGCTGCAGGGTGACAAGTTCTAAAAGCACATTTTTTCACTGGATTGAATAACTGTAGTCCTTCAGGGTAAATGTAATGAACACTCATTTTTTATTTGTTTACACATAGCTAGAGTATCAGCTATGGCATCTTTTTCGACAGCCACTGCATCTAATGTCCAATAAGGACCTATCCTTCATACCTTCCTATCTCTCACAATGACATCCAAGAACATGGTGCTAATTTCCACATGTATGCCTATTTCCTAGTATATCCCTGAGTGTAAAATATAGTTTAATAGCACTTTGAAAGGAGTATCTTGGGATTTTTTTCTGTATAGGTACAAGTGGCTGCTGCTGTGACTAACCAGGCTACTTTTATATGTGTAGAGCACATTTTGGAATTTTCATTAAAGTGTGATACAACAGTGTGTTTTGTAAGCTAGATCATTCTATTCTCATTTTATTCCACTTCAAATGCAGTGATGGATATGCTGAAGCTCCCTCAAAGTTGTGCTTAGGCTAAATCCATCTGTTTTTCTGGTGTTATACTTCACATAACATATTATGACAGCATGGAGACCTTCCCCAAGTTATATAATCTAGTCCAGGAAATGGTAAAATCTTCAAGGCTAATCTGTTAAAATGCTATGATAACATTCACACTACTCCAACATATATGTTTCACGATTTTCCATTATTGGCTTAGCACCAGAAAATGCTTGGCTGCAGCCAAAATATCAGTTGCAAGTGTTGAAAGTGGAGAAGGTACTTCACCAAAGTGAAGAACATTCCGCTCGATTCACAGCAGATGGAGAAGCTATTCAATGCAGCATTCTGTGTCAGTACTTTGCTGGATCAATCAATAACTAGCTTGTTGCCCCACTCTCCCTACAGCGTCTTAATTGTCCGCTTCAAATATTTAATCAATTTTCACTGAAGGATGCTCTGCTTTTTCCTTAGCCATTCCTCTGGCAAAGTATTCCATGTTCAAACAATGTTCTGCAGAGAACTGACTCAATATTCTCCTTCTCTCAGTGGTAATGGCTGCCTGCAGGCTTGTCAACCAGAGAAATGTTCTTTCCTTATTTAAATCCTTAATACTTTTAAAGATTGCATTAATCGCCTTTTTTAATGCATTGAGAATAGCCCCACACACTCACCGTAAGAGACAGAGGAGCTATTCATGCTTCCATGCATGCACCAACTAATGTCATTTTACATGCAACATTCTGCTGAAAAAAAAATCAAACAATATTGGTCACCACCAGAACAGCATGCTTTCTCAGCACCATATGGATCAGGAACCCTTGTACCATAAGACCCATGACATATCTTTTTGGGCAACCTTACCATCTACAGTTGCAACAATATTTTCCCCTATCTCACCCCATGCCCAGTCTTGAACAAGCATCGAAAGCAGCAGCACATCCAAACCTCTACATAAGTTGGACCCCAGTCAGGCATCTCCACTGCAAATGTTCACCTCCTGTCTCAGTTAGACCTTTGATAACCAAACTCTCTCCCATGACAGACTAGCCTCCCCCACCAACCAACACCCCTCCCCCCACTACCATTATTTCCTCGTCGCAAATGGCACTGAGATATGGGCACTACATTTCCCTTTTCCTGCCCAGTAATATGAGAGGGAAGACTTTTAATGGCCTTTCAGTAACACCTGAGGCCTTCCGTGTCAAAAATCATCTGTCACATTAATTGATCGTGTGGTGCTATATCTGCATGTCTGCACAGATGACAATAAGAGCGTGAGAATTAGCAGATTGAAATTGAAGCATCCACCGGGAAAGAGTTGGTTGCCATTTTTTATCTCCCTCCCTCCCCTATGTCTCAAGCATTTCAATGTCATGATCCCAAAGAAAATTATTTTGAAACCATCTTCTCATTCTGACATGATCTCATGTGCTAGGCAGGTGGTTTAAAATGTTGGAAGTTTGACGAGTTCATAAACTAGCATTTATGGTAATTGTTAGCTGATTGTCATTCCCATATGTCACTGTACTAAATATTGTCTCTCTAGATTTTATTAAATTAGAAATTATTTTCAGAGATTAATGTGTAACTCATTTCAAAATCTGCATCTCAATTCACAGATATGTATTGAAAGGTTGCATAAAGTGTTATTTAAGTGTCATTAGCTTCTGTTAACCAGTCTTTTTCCAAGTTGCTGTCCAATAGATCTGCATTTACAGTCAACTCCAACAGTCTATTAATTCCATGCAAACAGCTTGCCCATTTGACATATATTATAATCCTCTTTCAACCCTTAAGAAAGCAAATGGGCTTATTCATGGAAACAAAACAGATGAGAGATGCCTGACATGAGCCTAAAGGAAACTCTTTGATCTTGATGGACCACAGATTTCAACCAATGCAAGGGAGGTTTTAGACATTTTTTTTGATAATTATAGGCCTTTGCAAATGGAATTATTCTTATTCCATTAATTTTCTCGCTTTGAGACTGAGTATATTATGTCATCCCTATTGAAAACATCTTGATAGTTTGAAGCCCTTGGATGCTTTATCCAAGCACTCCTTCCTCAGTTGTTTTAGTGTTGTACTGCTATAGAGACAAACAAATGACTATTAGAGTCTGGGTTTAATTTATTCTTAACTTCCAATGCCAAAATTTAAATTCCACCCATTGGCATCATTTACCCTGCCCTTCAAATACCTGATTTCTTTCAAATCTCTGAGGAAAAAACACAGATATGACCCAAGAAATAAAATAAATTCCAATTATGTCCCCAAGGCCAGGAGGAGACACAGATGGCCTCTATCTCTTGTCATAATATTCATTAATTATCCACTTTCATAACATGTGAGCTTTTGTTAAAAATAAATGTGTGATAAAGTTTTATTCCACTTCTTAAAGTGGAATTATTTCTGGTCATGCTGCTCAAGGCTGTGAAATAAAGAAAGGGTCATGTGACTCTGGCACAGCATTTTTCATTCCATCATATTTCATTCAGTTCCAGAAGAAATTATCCAAAGTAAAAACCAAACCAATTTCAAAATTAATTGAGATGTACAAGAAAATCTGCAGATGCCGGGATCTAATGCAGTGCACAAAGTCCTGTGGAAACTCAGCAGGTCACACAGCATCCAAAGAAAATAAAAGGCAGTTGAACTTTTCATGGATGGTGTGTGATCTGCTGAGTTGTGCTGAGCAAAGTGCTGTGGAAACTCAGCGGGTCACACAGCATCCAAAGAAAACAAAAGGCAGTTGAACTTTTCATGGGTGGTGTGTGATCTGCTGAGTTTCTCCAGCACATTTGTGAATAATTGTTCAAAATTAATTGACAAATGTCTCAACGGTTGGATATGCTGTTATTCTAATAGTTAGATAAGCTTCTCCAGCAGATGGCACTCCAGAGCTTCTTAAAACTTATTTGCCACCATATTTAATGATTATTGGTGTATTCAATACTCCAGCCGTTGACTGACAAGATTTTTTGATTAGCGTTGCAGCACCATAATTTAACAACAATGAATAAAACAGTAAATGCTAGAAACACTCAGCAGATCACGCAAGGTCTATGAGAAAAAAAAGTTAACATTTCAGGTCAATAATTATTTGTTAGAACTGGGAAAATAACCCTGTTTCTCTTTGCACACATGTTGTCTAACCTGCTGTGTGCTGTCAGCATTTTCTGTCTTTTATTTCAGATTTCCAGTAGTTTCTTGACTACAAAAAAATAATTATGTACAAATTAAAATTACATTTAAAGTGCCAGAACAATTTTGACATTTTGATATTTATTCCAAAGATTGCACCTGGCATCAACATCATTCTGGCTTCAGAGATTATTAACATTTCTCATTTGTAGCTAGTTGTGAAGCAAAGTATTAGTCTAGGGGTGGGCAACATTTTTTTTTTAATCTCACATGCCACCTTAAGGAATCTCTATGCAGTGCTTTGTGATTAGTAAGGAATTCCTTAAGGTGGCATGTGAGTGGAAAAAAAGGTTGAAAACCGCTGTTCTAGACCCAATTGTTACTGAAATATTTTGCTTGAGAAAAATTGTCATTGGGCCATTTCCTTTGGAGTTATGAAACCATGCACATAACGAGTCAATCAGGTACGATTTAAACAGTGGTTTTCAACCTTTTTCTTTCCACTCACATACCACTTTAAGCAATTCCTTACTAATAACAGAACACTCATGGCATAGGGAATACTTAAGGTGGAATATGAGTTTGGGGGGGCAGTTTGAAAACTACTGAATTTTGTAAACTAACTGTTGAAATCCAGAAGTAATATCCTGCAGAAGCTAAAAATGTTATCAAAAGCAAAATAACATTTCATAATACTTTACAGATTTGATGATACCTAATTAGGATCAGTTTTCAAGGATTCTATTTTGGTCCCCTCCTCTTCGTCATTACCTGTTTTTATTTTGCAATATTGGGTTAGCCTCCAAATACCCAACTCTGCTTTTATTTTCTTCCAATCACAATTCTCTCTTTAATTCTTACTGTCCAAACTTGTTCAGGCTGAGCAGTCTAGTCCCATTGGCCTGCAATCAGCCTTTATTCTTCTAAATCTTTCTGATCCACGTACTTGCCTAAAAGTCTTTAAACATTACAATTGTCATCTACTTCTACCACTTCCACTGGCAGTTTCTTCCAAATACCCTCTGTGTAAAGATGGTCCTCAGATCACTTGTCAAGGATTCTCCTCTCACCTTAAATCTATGCCGTCTAGTTTTAGATTCCCCCATTCTGGGGAAAAAAGGCTAAGACTATTTACCTTATCTATGTGCCTCATGATTTTATAAAGTTGATTTGGAAATGTACCAAACTACAAAGATCACATGGTTAACATTCCAATGCATGTTTTTGGCCAAGTTTTCAGTGAATTTGTGGTTGTTCTGTTGCATTTGATTAACTTTTCTGATTCTTTGCTTTGTCAATGAGAATTTTTCATTACTGTATCGAAATTTTACATTGAAACTCAAAACAAAAATATCAGTTTATGAGACACCTACATGTTTCATAACATATATTCCCCCAGATTTCTTCAATTTCTTTTTATGAATTCAGATTTAGAAGCACCCAAGTTTAAATATTTTCCCAGTCACAACCGAATGCCCCCACCAACTGAAAGAAAAACATTTCAAAATGTGACAAATTAAGTTTTCTTTTTATATTCTATGCAAAGGATTTGTTTAGCGACAATTTGAGTCATGGCATCATCCAGCGTGGAAACAAGCCCAACAGTCAACTGAGGGTGCACCAACCATCAAGATCCATTTACACTCATCATACACTAATCCCATTTTATCCTCCTCACATTCCCATCAACTGCACCCAGATTCTATCACCACCATCAAACTCACCTACACTGTATGGGCAATTTTACAGTGGCCAATTAACCTAACAACACACATGTCTTTGTAGAGGGAAATCACAAAATCAGAGTAAATCAATTACCGGAGGAAACATGCAGTCATGAACAAAATATGTAAACTTCACAAATACAGCATTGGAGGTCGGGTTTGAATCCAGGTTGCTGGAGCTGTGAGGTTAATCTGCCTCGCATCTTAAGAAACATTGGTTTTATATTTTTGGCCTCCTATGGATACTGTAGGACCTGCTGAGTTTCTCCAGCACTTTTATTAACTACAATCAGTGTCTGCAGACTTCCTTTGTTTCACAACAATTAAATTCATTCCTTTACAAAGTGGAATGCATCCAACCTAAAAGCAGTGATATCTATAATTTGAGTTGTTTTGGAGACTTTGAAATGCTAAATGCCTCTTTGTTAATTAATTTTCTAATTCATTAATTTCCACTTACCTATTTCAGTTCAATTTGCATGATCATATTATTTCATAATGCAGAAAAAGCACAGAGTGGCCTTGATCTAACTTACAGCAGTTGCATAAATTTTGCACACAATGACCGAGAATTTTAGATCTCCTTTTACTACTGAGAAACATTATAACTGGGTGGATCAAAGCCAAAAATACCGGTGAAACTGCAGCCATAAACAACATGGCATAAGTAGCAAGACAGAGAGGAATGAAACATGAAGGTCTGCAGATGGTATGATTGTAGTCAAAACAGAGAGCTGCTGAAGGAACTCAGCCAGTCCTGCAGAATCTATAGGAGGTAAAGATATACTTAAGTATAAGCAAAAAAGAAAGTCATGAATCTGTGTTGAAGGCTGGGGAACAAAGGGGAAGAATGGGAGGGGAAAGAGTACAGATCAATAGACAAAAGGTGTTAATTGGATATGATAAGAAGCAGGAGAGGAAAGGTGAGAATTGATTTTGGCTCTGTGGAAGGAGACAGATGGAAAAGGGAAGGAGAGAGAGAGGAGAAAGATGGTGGGGAATAGGGTTTCTAAGAGAAACTGGGGGTTGTTGTTAATGCCATCCAGTTTGAGGATGCCCAGGTGGAATATAATTTGCATGCTGTCTCAATCCGATAGTGCATGAGACCATGGACAGACGTCAGCAAGGGAATGTGATTGGGAATTGAGATGGGTGGCTACTGGAAGATCCATGCTATTGCAGCGAACAGAGTCAAGATGCTCAACAAAATGATCTCCCTTTATGTATCCAGTCTTTAATACAAATGTCCATCTCTGTTTTTTCTCATACCTTAAGGAAGGGCTCAGGCCAGAAACATTGGTAATATATCTTTCCCTTTTATGAACACTGAGTTCCTCCAGAATCTCTGTGTTTTGATAAGCATCAAGACAGTCTTGCTTACTCTTCTACAACACTGAGCAATTACTTTTTGTATTAAAAATTATGTAAATGATTAGGATCAATTATTACATTTCCACACTGAGGAAACTCAACTGTCATCCTTACTTCATTAGATAAATATTTATCACAGTTTTAGCCATGACCAAGATGTTAATCTCTGCACACATATTTACTTAGCAGTAAATAGCATACAATTGGAACTTTGTCATATTTATGGTCTGTTTACATAAGTAATTCTCCATTTGTGCCAAGAAATGTGCAAATTGTCCTTTAGCATGAGGACATTTCCTCTCAAAGCAATCTAGAGGAAGTTTGCAGAGTGCACATATTCAAGGGCCAAAACTAAGGAGGAATTGAGACAATTTTGTTCAGAAAGTTGCTTCATAAAAGTTCTGAAATTCTAAAATAAGCTACAATTTAATTCTGAAATAAATAGTAAGGCAAAGAGATAGTCATTTTTTCATCAAGAGAGTTCTAAATCTTTTGAATAATGGCTTCAACACTGACGCTATTCAAGACAAAATCAACAAATTTTTTAGCTATTAGGGAACAATAAGCAAATCTAAAGGAGATGCTATGTTGTGATCTTAGTATAAATTATTAAAACTGCAGAATCCTTTTCTGATGAGAATCCACCATGGCACCTCTTTCTAATGGTAGAAACAAAATATGCTCCAGGTACTCATCAAACTAGGAAAGATCTGAGAGAAAAACAGAGCCTCTGTTTCAGGTCTATGACAATATACTTGGACAAGTTGTTGCAATGCATTTGTAGATCGTATGGATGGCAGCAATGATGCCTCACTGATGGAGGGAATTGAACTGGTTGGATTGTACTTGTCTTTCCTGGCATTTCTGTAGAGAACGTGTAAGTCAAGAGTAAATTGGTGGTCATATGCCAATATATCTGGACTTACACTCCACTGGTGGACCCATTATTAGCTTTCTGAGCTGAGAAGTTGAATACATTTCACATTCAGCCTTTTGATATAAAGCCCACCGCCAGTGGGCTGATATTGCCTCAAACCGTGCATCTTGGCGCCTCACAGTTCGGCGGGCAGCAACCTCCTTTGAAGAAGACCGCAGAGCCCACCTCACTGACAAAAGACAAAGGAGGAAAAACCCAACCCCAACCCACCAATCTTCCCCGGCAACCGCTGCAACCGTGCCTGCCTGTCCCGCATCGGACTTGTCAGTCACCAACGAGCCTGCAGCAGACGTGGACATACCCCTCCATAAATCTTCATCCGCGAAGCCAAGCCAAAGATGTGGCTTTAAGTACTTTATGGATTTTTAAGGTTTTAAAATAAATTTTAGGAATTACTAAGATAATTTAAACTGCTTTTAAATGTTTCTGGGTTCAAAAAGCTCTGATGCCAATGATCTAAGAAAGATGTTCTGGGGAGTGGACTGGAGGGAGGTGCTGCTCATTTGAGACCCATTTAACTTTGAGAAAGGGTTTTCAATTACACAGAGCCAGGTCGGTTGGACTTCAGGATACCATACAGGCTCACGATACTACAATCAAGCCAATTCTGCAGGCTGCTTTGCACAATGGATTGAATTTCTTGGATGTTGTTTGATGTGAACTATTGCCAAGTAATTGGAGATAACTCCATCAAAATATTCACATGACTTGTGGATGATGGATGTCTTTTGAGGAGTCAGAAGATGAAAAAAAAATCATTGGATTTCCCGTCTCTAAACTGCCTCTGCAGCAACAATATTTGTATGACTACTCCAGGTAAAGTTACGGTCAACGTTGGCCAATAAGGTGATGTGATCTCAGTAATGATAATGATGTGGAATATCAAGGGAAGATGGATTCCCCTATTGAAGATGCTTGTTACCTGCTATTTGTGAATATTTATTGCCACTGACCAGACAATAGTGTCCATATTTCATTGCAGATGGCTATGAGTTGCCTTTTTCTCTGTCTCGTTGAATTGGAATTGAAC